>NC_059085.1:12300664-13633789 GCF_020497125.1 Mauremys mutica
CCCCTTGGCTTCAGTTGCATTCTAATGCTTTTTCTCTAGGTCATTCCCCCAGGTCTTCATTTTTAGCACGGACATTAAATATTTAGAGCACAAAATGACTAATTTGTCTCTCTGCAGCCGCTACATTTTGCGATGGTTTGGGAATTACTAAGGTTACTTGTCACCTACAGTACTGGAAGTTTAACAAAAATATCTTACGTTTATGGAGTATTTTTAATCCCAAACAACTTTACAAGCGGCTCATGGACAGCAGAGCAATCGCTGTGCTCAGTGCTGAAATGCAGCCCTCTCCAGAACGGAATGCAGAGGCAATTTAAAATTACCCAGTAACAGTGTACAATGGTTCAGGACAGGAAGGGAAAAAGACCAGTGTGCCAAATTCTCCTCTTATTACAACCAACATAGCTCCACTGACTGGTGCTGCTCTGTTACTTGAGGCCTTTCTATAGCTAATAGAAACTGCAAGAGATATTTAGGGAGACAATGTAATTACACAGCTTGGAATTTGGCCAAGGCACAGTTGTAGGCTCCACTCCATTCTTAGAAAAAGTGCCACGGGCTCTTTAAAGACCACAAATGATCAGGATCTGAGTTTTCCATCTGTCTTCCTAGACAATGCTTCCTAGCACCACATAGGACCTTAGTTCAGTACTGGCTTGCAGAGGGTGCTACATGCGAATCGCCTTAAACCACTTCCTCCATAGTCATTTTTTCCTTGGAATGTTTTCCTTTAGCGGTCCCCCTTCCAAATACTGGTACTGATTTAGCCTGGGACATCTGATGAGGAGGCAGCCCTACGTGGTATGGGTTAAAATGACTCCAATCTACTGGTTAATTGAATGCACTAGATTTCCAGTTTTCATGAGGTTGGGGTGCATGCTTAACACACAAGTGGGGGAGCAAAGCCAAGCCACCAGGAAGGAGTGATTGCTCCCGCTAACCGAGAGAAATAAAATGTGTATGGTGCTGATCTGTATCAGAGTCGGGTCATATCGTGCCAGAGGAGGTAGCTCCATAGCCATGCTAGATGTATAAATGTCTCGTGATCCCGACAGCTGTCCCCGTTAAACCGGTTCTGGAAATAATGGGCCTGATGCTCAGTTACTCTAGGGCCTCTTTGTGCCACTTTGCAGCATAAAGGGGCCCTTACAGTTGACCAAAAAGACCCTCTGGGAAGAGGGGGCCTCCCAGCAAGTGTAAAACTGGCAAAGTGGCAGTACACTGGCCCTGCTCCCAGCACCCGGCGTAGTGGGTAGATTGAGGACATGTCAGCTGCATGTTCTGGGTTGGCTTGCAGTGTACTGCAGTATGACTATTCTCCGCTCCCCAGAGGCCACGGGAAATAGACACCCTGAGCTGCTCTAATTTAAACTGAGTGAACATCTGGACAGGGGCTTGCCCAGGGAACCCAAAGGAGACTCAACGTTAAGGCTGGTCGGGAAACTTAGGACAAAATGTTTTTTTTTTCATCAGAAATACCAATTTGTCAAAACTGAACTGTTTGTGGAAGGGTCAGTTTCAACTAAGATCCCGTTCCAAAATATTTGTGGAAAGTCATTGAGATGTCACGGTTTGACATTTTCAAACTGAGTTGTTCCATTTTTTTGGTTTGAAGTGACATTTCATTGGAAATTTACATTCATTTGTCGTAAAAAGAAAAGTTTAAATAATAAAAAAAAAAGTTAGATTAAAAAAAAAAGATTTAGACTGACCTGATCCAAACGTTCTTCTGCTTTTTGGTTTGCAAATTTTTTTTGAGGTTTTCACTTTTTCTCCCAACTTGGGATGGGAACATTTTCCAAAACCTTGAAAAGTCTCGTGGGACTGAAAAAACGTTTCCCATCCAGCTCTTCTCAAAACCACGGTAGCCCTTCCTGTCCCTCCATTCCTCAGATGCCGGGAACATAGTAAATAGGAATCAGGTCAAATATCATTGATTGACTGCTAGGTTTTATTCCCCACGCCCATAGTACAAACATATACTTGCACAGCATATGATGCGTGTAGAGTAGATGAGATAGTATAAAGCTATTCTAATATTAAAGGGTTCTGATACACTATGTTGGAAAAACGCCATCGGGAAAGCTAACGTTGGCTTTCTCATCCCCCTTGCTGTGGAAAATCATTTTAAAGCTGCAAACATTCTTGCAGGGAGCTGGATTCTTACTCTCATCTCAGTGAGAGGAAAGCTTCCAGCCCTGGGTATTATACCACGACTGATCTAGTCACTCTAGCTGCACTGCCTGCTAACAGAAATCACAGTAGTGTGGAACTGCATTTAAAAACGGAAGCAACGTGTGTTCATTAGGTGCCCTTTTCTCTGAGACACAAACAGCTGTAGAATAAGAGTGCACAACAGGAGGATGAAATTCACCTCTGTGCAGAGGGCTAGCCCAAGGCCTGTGTATCTCTTATGGGTTTCACTGGGACCTAAATGATGCAGAGTTTGTTCTTCTGGTCCTCTCCACAGGGTTGAGTTACACCCATTCTCCGTATCATTCAGGGAGTCTCAGTAAGGGGTTGGAATTGAATTCCACTTAGACTATTAAGAGCAGCTGAAGGTCTGTACTGGATTGTCATTGGAAAAATGATTTCCCCTAGATTAGCTATAAGGTGACCTAAAACCTCGGGGCCAGATTGACAAAGGTATTTACGTGTGCAGATAGGCACACTGGAGTTCACAAAGGCACCCAAGTGAGTGAAGCACCTAACTCCCATTGACTTCCAATAGGCATTAGTGTCCAGGTCCTCAAAGGGATTTAGGAGCGAGGTGCCCCCACTGACGATCTGGCCTAGGTGCTGAACTTGCTTAGCTGCTTCTGTAAATCCCACTAGGCTCCTATTTGTGTCTCTAGGCACCTAAACACCTTTGCAAATCTGGTGGCCTAATCATAAGGTCTAAGTGAGACACAGCTCTGCAATTGCATTTGTTTATTCCAAGCATCTATTTAGACTTATTTAAAATATGCCCATCCACAGGTCTGTATTTGCCTCAACACAGAGCAGAACCCCAGTGTGCCGTACAAACACTGCCCTGAAGATGTTGCAATATGTTCAGATAAGACAGACACAGGGTGGGAGGGGAAACTGAGGCACAGAACGATGAATTGACTTGTGTAAACTCACATGGCAGGTCAGTGACATAACAGGCATTAAAACCCAGTCTCCTGATTGCCAATCTAAAGCACACTCCATTGGACAACACTACCTCCCCAAGTAATAGTTGTATACTCTACTGGTTAAACCAATTCCTTCATCAAAAAATAACAATTTGAAATTTCTCTTTTTTCATTTGTTTGGGTTATGTTTGCTACCACAAACAAACCACTCCCCTCACCCCGCAATGATTTAATAGGTTCCCCCTTTTGATTTAAGGTAACTGTCCCATTCTAATGTTAACTGTTTTCATTGCCCCAAGCAGGGTAATGAACCCAGCCAGGATTTCCATGGGTGTGTTTGTAAATATCTCCAGGCTGCTGCACAGGCGGCTTTCTTCATTCTCCTTATCGTGATAAGATGGCGGCTGTGCCAGCTTGCCATGCAAACGTAAAAGCATTTTGAAACCTCTGTCCTACATAAATATGAATGCATTTTTATCTAAGAGGAATCCATTATTGGAGAAGACGCAGTGTTTAATCATTCAGAAGGTTATTGTTTGAAGTGCTCACAGTCAACACTGCCTTGAATAGTACAGCTAAAAAATCACCACCAACAACAAAACAACTCAAAAAAGAGGAACATCGTAACTTTCCTTAATTATGTGTCTGTATGCAGAATCTGAAGTACGCTGTGGGCCAAACTCAGACGTGGAGTAAGGGAATACAATTCCATTCGTTGTCTTTCCCCAAGTTTGGCCCTGTGAGGATGCTAGAGCAACTCTACAATAATTCCCTGGCAATCAGTTTCTCTGCTGTTCTGACTTATTTACACTGCAAAAATATTTTTGAAGTGTATTTCTTTAAGGAAGATAAAGCCAGAGGCTCTGGAGGGAGACCGTTGGCCTGACCCAGTATGGCCATTCTTATAGGCGCATAAATCAGAGCAGCTTCAGGACCATTAAGTCTATATTAAATGCGTATTTAAGACACTGGCTTGAAAATATTAGCAACATTCCTATAGATTTTACCAACAGAACTAATAATTGTAAGTAATAGCCCCAGCCAGTTTCATGATCTAGTGCAGGAAACATAAGGCATCATTTTTATGCTAGTACAGGTAGACGGTATTAGAAAAATTTAATGATGAAGGCTATCAAAAAAACCCCAGGTGTAGACACATACAGCCCAGAGCAAATCTCAGCTCAGTAGTACTGTACTCCATATTGAAGTTTAAATAAAGCACCATCCATCCAACTTTTGTGTGACATAATAATTAACATCTGATCCATTCTCATCACTATGGCAGTTTTTAATAACGCCGAATCAATGGGGCTTCAATCTCGACTGCAGTGACCTTCAGAAAAGCATTACTAACTTCACTAGACTTATCATCAGGAGCTTTATTAATAACATCAGTGACACAGTCCGAATGGAACCCCTTGGCGACTCCTTCTCCATTGGATTAGGTAGGAATTATTCTTCAAAATATCTTATTAATCAGAGTAATATCAGTGTTGCTCTCAGTGGACATTTTTAGCATATTTCAAACTATCATAAAGAAAGTGCTCCAAGAAGTCCACCCAATCAGATCCAGTGGGATGGTTCATCATGCCCTAGCACTGGTAGTTTTGAACATTATGGAACTCGGACATCTCAGATTTTTGTATTTGGAAGTCATATTGAGAGTGGGAAAATGAAGAGGAATCATTTTCAGTTTTGTTTAATTATTTCCTGCATCAGTGCTTTATTTTGCATGGATAGAAATCCCTGAGGGTGTCTTCGTTTGCCTGGAAGTTCTGAGACAGATGCTCTCAGTTTCACTGTCTTATAACTTGGAAGCAACATTGTTCAGGAGCCAGAGTTTAATACCAGCAGAGGTACACCTCGAGCATTAGATACATTTTGTAAGATGGCATTTATTATTCTGCTCTAGGACTCCTGGGTTCTATTCCTAGCTGTGTCACTGATCTGCTGTGCTGCTTTGGTCAAGACCTTTAAAGCTCTTTGCCATCACAATGGTCACCTTATTGGCAATCTTAGCAGAGACACAAAAGATTGAATAAGCCATAAAGACCAGACTCTCCCCCTCAGAGGTCATCTTTTCATATCAACGAGAAAGCACGTAGATGGGGCACTCCCTCTGCCTGGGTTGGACCCGTAGTGAAATAGAGACACTCACGGGGGAACATGGTGTAAAGAAATCTATGTAGCTAGGCAGGTCTAAAGACTTTGAGTCTAAAGTATAATCAATCCAGAGCCTTTCCAAGGCCTACATTCATTTAAAAAAGAAGTAGACAATAGGCAGCACAATGACGAATGACCCTAAGACTAGGCCTCATGGACTTTTAACTGTGGATGTGATCCAGGATCTGAATCCTGGGACAATACAAGAAGTCAACTGTAATACTGTACTAGCGGGTCTGCCGTTCCCTCCATAGCACGCCAGCTTTGGACATAGCAAGCGCATGAACGTCGCCTTCTGCCAAAGGAAGGGCTGGTTCCACAAAGCAGGCAGGTAAAGGTTTGGAACAGGTTTCTATGCACTGTTCTACCTCAGCCCTGAAACCTCAATGAAATAAAGGCCCGTTTACACCTTACTTGCCAGCTCGCGACTGATTTGATTAGTCTGGCCTCAGTAGGCCTGATCCTGCACAAATCTCCCACTGATGTGAGGGGGTGTTGTGGGGGTGCCAGAAATGCAGGCCCCGAACAAATAGGACACAACAAAGGGCGAGCGCCTGGATTCCATGTGACAACGTCTCACACGGTATTAGGGCTATTTTCTATTGGATCTATCTACACATTCATCCCAGGCTCATCCCAGTGATATCTAGCTGCTCACTGCTCTCCTCTCATCTTGGAATAACATTCACTGGGAAAGTTCAAACAAGCCCTTCATCACACAGTACTTGAGACAGAAATTAGCAACGGAATTCCAAGTTTCCATTCAATTGGATGTGAGACTAGAAATGCTACAGCAGGGCTTCAGTGATGGCTGCTTGGACAGTATAGGCTCTGTGTTTGTGTGATTTTCTTGTCTAGCAGTTCTCTGTTTAAATTGCTATTACCAGCCTTATAATGGGAAACATTGTTGTGGCAGATTCAGCACGGATTCAGTCTTGCTTTGCAGGGCAATATGAACAAGAGCTGGGCCAGAGCCCCAAAGTTGGGATCTGAATCCAGATCTGAACCGTCCCCAAATTCAGAGTTGCTCAGTTGTGAATTCTGGTTTAGTTTTTTATAGAGGAACAGCCACATACCTGCCCACATCCTCAACAAAACCACCACATTAAATGTGCATATATTTGCACTAGTCATCCTTGCTGGTATCTTAAAGATATTTTATTCTTCTGCCAAGATCTTTTGCTCTCAGCCTTCATCTCCTTAGGGAAGGTCTTTCTGCTGTTGGCTGTTGCATCATCAATGATGAAAGAGAAAGGCACAGCTAAGCAGAGATGCTAGAATCTAGTTGTGGTCATGCTGGGGTTTTCCCCATAGGGGATGGGTTTAGACCTGTTGGAGGGTTTAAACACCAGTCGTCTATTGTGAAAATCCGCAGAATTGGGAAGGCTCACTCATGATCCTGGATTATTTGCTTTCAGGGTTTTGCTTTGGGCACATCTCTGATATGAAGTGGCTCTTTATAATCAGAACTTTTGCCTCTTCCCATCTGGATTGAAAGGGCCCCCTGCAGCACTTTAACACCATGCCAGTTAATATTTATTTTTAAAATGACTGAAATGGTTTGTTTCACTGATCAGGAGTCAGGGTTCTGTTCTGTAGACAAGGCTTCAAGTAAGACGCCTCTCATGCATCACAACACGGCAAAGCTATTAAAAAACTGCAACTTCATTTCGGTTTCTCTGTTGATCAGCCAACCGGGAATTCTAACTTAATCAAAGTTTAATGTCTCCCTTGTAAATATCTCAAAATCAGTAATTGGTTTTATAATTGAATTTTCAGATCACGTATCAAAGGAATAATGCTGCACACAAGATAAGTAATGGCCTGCCTCTGAAAGGCCAAAGGTCTGATATGGAAAATTCTACAGAATTTAGATAAAGATTTTAATATACCTCTGTAGCACTAAGAATAGAACAAGTTATTTATATTGTCAATGGAAGCAGCTGAAATCACAGAGGTCTTTGGAGTGTAAAGCTCCTCAGTCCATTATGCACAAGAATCATGTTCATGGAGCAGAAGCTGAAAGCTTACATAGATATGTGGCTTGTAACAGATTAAGTTCTTGTTCTGGGCTCCGTCCTACAACCCCCACGTGCTGATGGGGGATACACCTTTTGTGTAGAGGGGGAGCATTACCCTTTTCCATAAACACAGTAGAGGATTCTCCAGGAGGGAAAGGGTAGAGAGTAACTATGGGATCTCTCATTTAGAGAGGGCCATACACTAGCTGCCAGTTGCAGCAACAGGAGGAGGTGGGGCTGTCAGGGACACAGAATCAGAGTCGTTTGCTTCTTACACATCTGTGTGCACCCTGGAGGGATCTGCAGGATTTGATGATTTCCAGGCTGTTTCCTCCTGCAGATTTTTCCATGGGAGGGATGATCCAAATTTTGTACTCCTTCCTTAATCAGGCAAACACCCACTGAAGTGTGCTCAGCACCTATCATAGAATCATAGAATTCAAGATCAGAAGGGACCATTATGATCATCTAGTCTGACCTCCTGCAAGATGCAGGCCACATAAGCCGATCCACCCACTCCTGAACTAATTCTCTCCCTTGACTCTGCTGTTGAATGCTCCAAATCGTGATTTAGAGACTTCAAGTAGCAGATAATCCACCAGCAAGCGACCCCTGCCCCATGCTTCGGAGGAAGGCGAAAAACCTCCAGGGCCACTGCCAATCTACCCTGGAGGAAAATTCCTTCCCGACCCCAAATATGGCAATCAGCTGAACCCCGAGCATGCGGGCAAGACTCTCCAGCCAGACCCTCTGGAAAGGGCTAACAATATCCCAACATTCACCCTTTGTACTAATTACCAGTGGCACGTTATTGACCTATTGACTAAACCCGTTATCCTATCGTACCATCCCCTCCATAAACTTATCCAGCTTAATCTTAAAGCCATGGAGGTCCTTTGCCTCCACTATTTCCCTCGGTAGGCTGTTCCAGAATTGCACTCCTCTGATGGTTAGAAACCTTCGTCTAATTTCAAGCCTAAATTTCCTAACTGACAATTTATATCCGTTTGTCCTCGTGTTCACATTAGCACTGAGCTGAAATAATTCCTCTCCTTCCCTGGTATTTATCCCTCTGATATATTTAAAGAGTACAATCATATCTCCTCTTATCCTTCTTTTGGTTAAGGAAAACAAACCGAGCTCCTCAAGTCTCCTTTCATACGACAGGCCTTCCATTCCTCGGATCATTCTAGTGGCCCTTCTTTGTACTCGTTCCAGTTTGAATTCATCCTTCTTAAACATGGGAGACCAAAACTGCACACAATACTCCAAATGAGGTCTTACCAACGCCTTATATAATGGGACTAGCACCTCCTTATCTCTACTAGAAATACCTCGCCTAATGCATCCCAAGACCGCATTAGCTTTTTTAACGACCACATCACATTGCTTACTCATAGTCATCCTACGATCAACCAGGACTCCTAGGTCCTTCTCCTCCTCCGTTACTTCCAACTGGTGCGTCCCCAGCTTATAACTAAAATTCTTGTTAGTCATCCCTAAATGCATAACCTTACACTTCTCATTATTGAATTTCATCTTGTTACTAATACTCCAGTTTACAAGGTCATCCAAATCTCCCTGGAGGATATCCCGATCCTTTTCCGAATCGGCAATACCTCCCAACTTGGTGTCATCCACAAACTTTATCAGCCCACTCCTACTTTTGGTTCCGAGGTCAGCGATAAATAGATTAAATAAAATCGGACCCAAAACCGAACCTTGAGGAACTCCACTGGTAACCCCCCTCCAACCTGACAGATCACCCTTTAATACGACCCTCTGCAGTCTCCCCTTTAACCAGCTCCTTATCCACCTCTGGATTTTCATTTCGATCCCCATCTTTTCCAATTTAACCAGTAATTCCTCATGTGGTACCGTATCAAACGCCTTACTGAAATCAAGATATATTAGGTCCACCGCATTTCCCTTGTCTAAAAAATCTGTTACTTTCTCAAAGAAGGAGATCAGGTTGGTTTGACATGATCTACCTTTCGTAAAACCATGCTGTAATTTGTCCCAGTTGCCATTGGCCTCAAGGTCCGTAACCACTCTCTCCTTTATAATTTTTTCCATGACTTTTCATACTACAGATGTTAAACTAACAGGCCTGTAGTTACTCGGGTCACTTTTTTCCCCCTTCTTGAATATAGGAACTATATTAGCTAATTTCCAGTCGAACGGTACAACCCCCAAGTTTAGAGATTTATTAAAAATCATCGCTAACGGGCTTGCAATTTCACTCGCCAATTCCCTTAATATTCTAGGATGAAGATTATCCGGGCCCCCCGATTTACTTCCGTTAAGCTGTTCAAGTTTGGCTTCTACCTCAGATACCGTAATGTCTACCCCCATATCTTCATTCCCATCAGTCCCTCTACCACTATTCCTTAGCCCTTCATTAGCCTCATTAAAGACCGAGGCAAAATATTCGTTTAGATATTGTGCCATGCCAAGATTATCCCTAATCTCCACTCCATCTAAAGTTTTAAGCAGTCCCACTTCTTCCTTCTTGGTTTTCTTCCTATTTATATGGCTAAAAAACCTTTTGCTATTGGTTTTAATCCCCTTCGCTAGGTCCATCTCCACCCGGCTCTTTGCCTTTCTCACTGCTTCCCTACACCCTCTGGCCTCAATAAGGTAGGTTTCTTTGCTGATCCCTCCCATTTTCCAGTCCTTGTACGCTTTCTGTTTTTTCTTAATCACCCCTCTGAGATGCTTGCTCATCCAGCTCGGTCTAAAACTGCTACCTACGAGCCGTTTTCCCTTTCTCGGGATCCAGGCCTCTGACAGCTCCTGCAACTTCAACCTGAAGTAACCCCAGGCGTCTTCTGCCTTTAGATCCCTAAATATGTTAGTCCAGTCCACTTCCGTAACTAGTCGCCTTAATTTAATAAAGTTAGCCCTTTTGAAATCGTAAACCTTAATCTCAGATGCAATTTTGTTTATCCTTCCATTTATTTTGAACCAAATTAGCTCATGGTCACTCGAGCCAAGGTTGTCCCCTACAACTATTTCCTCAACAAGGTCCTCGTTACTCACCAAAATCAGATCTAAAATGGCATCCCCCCTCGTCGGTTCAGCAACTACTTGATGAAGGAATTCATCAGCTATCACGTCTAGGAAAAGCTGAGCCCTATTATTATTACTAGCATTTGTTTCCCAATCTATATCCGGGAAGTTAAAGTCTCCCATGATCACACAGTTCCTACTAGTATTTACCTCCTTAAAAACATTAAAGAGCTCTCTATCCATATCCAGGCTAGATCCCGGCGGTCTATAGCACACCCCAATCACTATCCCAGGGGACGCTCTAGTAGTTTTCTTCCCCAATGTCACCATTGCCCAAACAGACTCCGTATTATCATTTGCATTGCTAGTTATTTCGTTACATTTCACCTCATTATTGACATACAATGCTACTCCCCCACCTTTACCTTTGTTTCGGTCTTTCCTAAACAGCACATACCCTTCCATACCTGTACTCCAGTCATGGCTACCGTTCCACCATGTTTCAGTTATTCCTACGATATCCGGTTTCAACTCTCGGACCAGGAGCTCCAGTTCCTCCATTTTGTTACCTAAGCTTCTTGCATTGGTGAACAAACATCCTAATTTTTCCTCTCATGATCTGGCCCGGTGGAAGTTAGCATAAGTAAAGGGGCTGATCATCATAGCATCTGAGCATCAGCATCCACAGTGGTTGGAAGAACTGCCAAATGGGGCATAGTTTGACCAAACGGGTGTAAGATTAAAATATAAAAAATATTAGGCTCCATTATACCATCTGAAAATGGTGGAGCTACAGGAAACTAATTGCGAGGCAATTGATGCCAACATCATCTTGAAATACCATGCCCACTGCAGCTTCTCCAGATACGAGGGAGTTGTCAGCTAAATCACAGATCAAAATGTAGCGCTCCAGAATGTTATGGGGCCTTGGTTCACTCCTGGATGGGACGAAAGAGGGATGCCCCCTGAATTACTAATAACACTTCTCAGATGACCCTGGGGACCAGATTCACCTCTCATTTAGGCAGATGTAGAGTCATAGACTTGATGGCCGGAAGGGAACATTATCTAGTCTGACCTCCTGCACATCACAGGCCACGGAATCTCACACACCTACTCCTGTAACAGACCCATAATCTCTGGCTGAGTGACTGAAGTAAACACTTGGAGTTATGGAGGATCCACCATTTACAGCAGTTCAAACCAGAATGTGCCCCATGCCCCATGTTGGTGTAACTAAGATCAGAGTTTGGCTCTGAGGTCTTATTGGTTATTTCCAGGGATCCGAGAAATCTGTTCACCATAGAAAAACGTGGATGAACGTGGAATTTGCATTTTTACAGAGACATCTTAGTTTTTACATTTTGTGAAAAAATAAAAGCATATGCAGTAGAACCCCGTTTATCTAAGCCTCCATTATCCGTCTCTCCATATTAACCGAACCACCAGCTGCCCAGGGCGGACAGCACATGGGACTCCGAGTGGTCAGCTGGAGGCCAGCTGGGCTGTGCTGACAGCCAGAGCCCACCACTGTCACCCCCAGGTAGCTGGTGGTTTGGTTAATACAGAGAGACGGCTAATGGAGGCTCGGATATACCTGTTTCTACTGTATAGCAATAAAACATTGTGCTCAGTTGATACCTATCTATATATTGTGGCTAGGGAAACTAAAGTTCAGCATTTCATTTTAATTGTGGAAAAAATGTGGATTTTTGTGGGTTTTTTAATCAGAGGATGTCAGGTTTTTTATCACCGAAAACTCAGATCCCTGGTGATTTCCCATCCAATTATTCGTCAGGCCCAACCCTACTTAGAGTTTGATATCTGGCCAGATCACAAAACAAGCTGGAATGGCTGCAGGCAAAATCCAAAACATCTCATTTAAAAAATATCTCATATTAACGATGTGGATACTTTTCTGGTCACATTTGATCATATTGGTTTTTAATAGTGGCCCAACACTTAAATTATTTTATATCTGTGCCACTCTCTGCCGTTACTATTATAACAGGCTTAGATCTTTCTCATATTTTGGCCAACATTTTCATACTCAGTGATATTCCCAAGAGGGCAATAAACCTCCACTCTGAAGCCTTCCTTAATTCTTTTAATCTGTTCCATCTTTTTATGACTGTATTTTGTATATGTTTACTGATCGTTCTCCCCCTGCTAATTTAGTGTGAATATCAGCAAGTCTGAGCAGTAGTCAGACAAGGAGGGGGCCTGTTTCTCCTCTCACAACATTTTTGAACTGGTGCAATTCCACCGCTTTCAGTAGAGTTGCTCCTGGTTTACATCAGTGGATGAGAGATGAAAACTAGTGCCAAGGAATCAGCTTGTATGATCCTCCTTTGTTCTTATCATATTCCACCTCAGGCAATCTGAGGCAAGGAACATAAGAACATAAGAACATAAGAAAGGCCATACCGGGTCAGACCAAAGGTCCATCTAGCCCAGTATCTGTCTACCGACAGTGGCCAATGCCAGGTGCCCCTGAGGGAGTGAACCTAACAGGCAATGATCAAGTGATCTCTCTCCTGCCATCCATCTCCATCCTCTGACGAACAGAGGCTAGGGACACCATTCTTACCCATCCTGGCTAATAGCCATTTATGGACTTAGCCACCATGAATTTATCCAGTCCCCTTTTAAACATTGTTATAGTCCTAGCCTTCACAACCTCCTCAGGTAAGGAGTTCCACAAGCTGACTGTGCGCTGCGTGAAGAAGAACTTCCTTTTATTTGTTTTAAACCTGCTGCCTATTAATTTCATTTGGTGACCCCTAGTTCTTGTATTATGGGAATAAGTAAATAACTTTTCCTTATCCACTTTCTCAACATCACTCATGATTTTAGATACCTCTATCATGTCCCCCCTTAGTCTTCTCTTTTCCAAGCTGAAGAGTCCTAGCCTCTTTAATCTTTCCTCATATGGGACCCTCTCTAAACCCCTAATCATTTTAGTTGCTCTTTTCTGAACCTTTTCTAGTGCTAGAATATCTTTTTTGAGGTGAGGAGACCACATCTGTACACAGTATTCGAGATGTGGGCGTACCATGGATTTATATAAGGGCAATAATATATTCTCAGTCTTATTCTCTATCCCCTTTTTAAGGAAGAGTATGGGAGAAGGAGGCTGGACAACTGTACATGGCAGATGTCCACATGTCATAGATATTGGTCACATAACTTGATGCACCAATGGGAGACACAAAGATATTACAGTGATGAGGGTGATATAAGAACTGATATAGAATAGAGTGTGGTTATAACTAAAGCTGGTCAGAAATTCTCTGCTGGAACGTAATGTGTCATGGAGTCAGTGAGGTTTCAACAAAGGCCTGACAGAAAGTTGGCAGGTTTCCACCAGAAACCTGTCTAGTGTCCTGCCAGCTCACCCACCTGGCAGCCTGGCTGGTGAGCTGACGGGGAGCTGAGAGCCTGGAAATCTTGGGAGTACTGGTTCCCAGGATTGTATCTCATCAGCAGACAGAGCTCATAGGGTTTCGAGGGTTTGCAACTCCAAGGCACTCAGCCAGGTGGAATCTCTCTGGGTACGTCTGCATAGGGGTAAAAGACCCCTTGGCATGGCTGTGGCTAATCCAGGTCAGCTGACTTGGGTTCACAGGGCTGTGGGGCTAAAATTACCATGTAATATTTGAGCTCGGGCTGGAGTCCAAGCTTTGGGACCCTCCAACCTTGCAGAATTCCACAGCTTGGTCTCCAGACCAAGCCCCACCACCTATCCAGCAATTTTTCAGCCCCAGAACCCCCAGAGCCTGAGTCAGCTGACCAGCCAAAGGTTTTTTTATCCCTATGTAGACGTACCCTCTGGACCAGGGACTCTTGGGTTTCCAGGGTGCCCTGGTCTGGGGGAGCCAGCCAGGTGGACTGCCCTGGAGTGGCAGACCCCCAGGCTTTCCCTTTTATGGAGAATGTTACAAGTTTTTCCTTTTGTTCCAAATCAAAATGAAACCAGATTTCAAAACATCAAAATCCTCTGCAAAATGGAATGACCTTTCTCTGCACCGCCCTAGTTACAGAAAGGATTTTACCAACAGAGTATGTGCAATGGAAGCACCTTTTGCACTTGTTGGTTTGTGGAAAGAATGGCCAGATCCTCAGCTGGTTTAAATCCGCAGAGTCCCATTGACGTCATTTTTAGACCAGCTGAGGCTCTGGCTCCTGCCGGCTGAAGATGCCTTTGGACAACACGCTGTAATGACAGGGCACATAAGAATTTGTTGTACATGCACTAGGGGGTATGTTTACCTTGCCACTGGAGGCGTGATTGCAGGATGTGAAGACGTACCCGAGCTATCTTTGGTCTAGCTAGCATGAGTACCAGCAGCAGTGAAGCTGCGGCAGCGTGGACGTCAGTGTGGGCCAGCCACATGAGTAAGCACCCAATGTCCCGGGCTGGTTTGTAAAACCTGCACTGAAACCCATCCTCACTGCGCTCAGTACGTGAGCTAGCTAGATCAAAGCTAACGTGGGTACGTGTACATATGCTGCAATCACTCTTCTGACTGCAGTATAGACAGACCCATAGTTAGGCCAAAGCTGTTTAATATTTTTCTGCTTGCTGCTCATTGGGATCCCCAACATGCTGTTAGTTAGAAGCGGTTGGGAATGGGAATTTCTGTTGCAGGGAATGAAAACCAGCCATTTAAAAATTTCCAGCACAAGGAAATCCCCAAAGATCTTGACATAGGCCTATGTAAACCCTTTCTTCTGATAACGTTGAAAGGTTTTGTTTTGAGATGGCAAAAAGTTTCATTTTGGCTTTATTGTTTTGGTTCATTTTGTTTTGACGTTTATATTAGTATAGGGTGACCAGACAGCAAGTTTGAAAAAACAGGATAGGGGGTGGGTGGTAATAGGAGCCTATATAAGAAAAAGCCCCAAATATCGGGACTGTCCTTATAAAATTGGGACATCTGGTCACCCTATAATCAGTGCCGGCTTTAGGAAGTATGGGGCCCAATTTGAACTGTTTCGACGGGGCCCCGGCAGGGATGACTAAAACAAAAACACATACACACACACACGTAAAAAAACATGTGGGGCTTCTACTCACCGGGCGGTGCTCCGAGTCTTCGGGGGCACTTCGGCGGTGGGTCCTTCACTCGCTCCAGGTCTTCGGCGGCACTGAAGGACCCACCACCGAAGTGCCGCCAAAGACCCAGAGCACCGCCAGGTGAGTAAAAATTAGAAAGGCGCCTCTAGCCAGGGAAGGGATTCTCACTGGGTGCGGGGCCCTCTTAGGCGCGGGGCCCGATTCGGGGGAATTGGTGGAATATGCCTAAAGCCGGCCCTGCCTATATTAGTAAAATATTGCTTATTATATAGATGCATATACATATGTGTGTGTGTCTGTGTATACACAGACACACACACACTGTATTTTACAAATCATTCTAGTCGTTTCGTTAAACAAGAGAGTCAGAACAATTCTTTCATCAAATTGCCACATTCCCGTGAAAATCCTGTTTTGATTTCGATACAACTGCATTTTTGGACAGAAAACTGTTCTTTCAAATCTGTCAGCCAGCTGAAGTGTTGGTTTTAACTCACCTCTTCCTTTGACATAATAGAGGGTGTGGGCTGTTTTGTTTTTTTTTAATTTGGATGTACAGTTTAAAAAAATAAATGGCTGTTTTACTTGATCTAAGTCTCAAAAACTGGATTGATGTATTATTTGCTGATATTTTCTTCCTGTCATTCAGAACGTGTCCTTATAAAACATCAACAAAGAGAAAGTTTAATCTCGATCAGCAATGTAATAACGAGCTAACTGCAGCTGAGAGTGCTATTCACAATAGCTCACCCTAAATGTCCATTTACACACTAGGCACAATTGATATGTCTAGGTAAAAAGATTCCACAAAGTTGCAGACACATCAATCCTGAGATCCATAAATGCCTCGGTTTGCAGCAGGTAGCTGTTATGAATAGTTCCCACAGACAAGAAGCCCAGAAATGATTCAGTAATCAATATACTGGGTAACTTTTGCTGATAGTTATGCATTAAAGCACAAAGAATGTCTCAGCTAGACCGGCACAAATGACGAAGAACTGGGTATGCAATTTATTTTTTGTGGGGAAGAGGAAAGCAAGCTTGACCTCATCATTCAATAAAGACCACATTTTTAACTGCCGCGCTATTTAGCACGTGTCATTGGAAAGAAAACATCCTACCCTTTCATCTTTCAGAGCCCAGGACAGTGCCACCTGAAATATGGACAATCAAGAGTGAAGGCAGCCAGCAATTTAGAAGGTTATAGAAATCAATCCGGCATCGTCTGCTACACGCATACATACAAATTAAACACCAGCCAATGCTGATGATTTCGATTGTTTAGAACGCTGGGCTGAATTCTCCTCTTGCTCACATTGGTTTTTACACCGATAGAACTCTGTTGATTTCAGAGGGGTCATTCTCGATTTACACCGCTGGAATTGGGCCAGCTGAAACTGTTGTGGTTGGCAGGACAATTCTTCTCAGGGCAAAGGCTACACCTTCTGTTAGATGCCACTGCCTAGAGTTTTTGTGCTGCTCCTTTAAGAGAGAAGCTAAGCCTACACTATTGTCGACTGGGCCAAGGATCATAGAGGAAAAAAGTAACCAGGCCAGAGTGTCTTCAATCTCTGCATGAGTTTGTAAGGGAGCGAGAGGACTCAAGACATCTCTCTGCTTTGGCATCCTCCATAAAGGGGTAGGGCGCAAGTGCAGTTGTTGCACTCCGGGGACAAAGGGACTCCATGGTGGCTCCAGCCTGTACAAAGGGAGGGAGCCAAGCTACAGAAGCGGCACTCCCAGGAAGCCCTGGGAGAGCTGGGGGTGCTGGGATGGGTTCTCCCTGATAAACTTCAGCGGCACCAGCAATAGTGTTCTGTGGGAAAGGTTGATGTAGGTGTGCAAATTGTGAAGGTTGCGTTAAAGTGTGGGGTTTGGAGATAATGCCCAATGAATGTGTGGGCGGAGGGGAACTTCAATGCAAGCATCCGAGTGTGGTGTATGTATCATTGCGCACTGGTTGGCAATAGGGCTATAGCTGTGTGCAGGGCCCAGTATGCTCCCCGTGGGGCAGGATTCACACCGCAAGGAGCTACCAACATCTAGATGCTCATTTTTCAGAGTAGCAGCCATGCTACTCTGTATCCGCAAAAAGAACAGGAGTACTTGTGGCACCTTAGAGACTCATGCTGAAATAAATTTGTTAGTCTCTAAGGTGCCACAAGTACTCCTGTTCTTTTTGCTAGATGCTCATGACACCCTTAAATGAAAATGGCTCTAGAAGGGCAATGTATTATTCATTATTATTGATTATATATGTTGTATTTATTCTCCAGAAATTCTTAGGACACTTTCATGCAAAAATATACTTTTTTCATAATTTACCGTCTAACACAGGGGTGGGCAAACTACAACCCGCAGACCGGATCCAGCCCCTCAGGGCTTTGTATCCGGCCTGCGGGATTGCCCCCCGTCGCACCGTGGGCCCCACGCTGCTCTCAGAAGTGGCTGGCACCACGTCCCTGTGGCCCCCGGGTGGGGGGGCAGAGGGCTCCGTGCGTTGCCCTTGCCTCTAGGCACTGCCCCCCTCAGCTCCCATTGGCTGGGAATGGGGAACTGTGGCC
Source organism: Mauremys mutica (assembly GCF_020497125.1). Lineage (NCBI taxonomy): Eukaryota > Metazoa > Chordata > Testudines > Geoemydidae > Mauremys > Mauremys mutica. The sequence goes on from NC_059085.1 coordinate 12,318,624, forward strand.
AACAGGAGCTTCGGGGGAGGTACCTGGAGGTGCAGCAAGGGCAGTGCATGCGGAGCCCTCCGCACCCCCCCCCGCCAGGGGCCGCAGCACTTCCTGAAGCAGTGTGGGGCCGGGGACAGGGCAGGTGTGCATGGCGCCTGCCCTGGCCCTGGTGCGCATTGCTGCCACCCTGGAGCTGCTTTAGGTAAGCGGTGCCGGGCTGGAGCCCAAACCCCACCTGCACCCCAACTCCCTACCGTGAGCTCCCTTGTACACCCCGCACCCCTCCTGCACCCCAACTTCCTGCCTTGAGCTCCCTCGTGCACCTCGCACCCCTCCTGCACCCCAACTTCCTGCCTTGAGCTCCCTCGTGCACCCCGCACCCCTCCTGCACCCCAACTTCCTGCCTTGAGCCCCCTTGTGCACTCCACATCCCTCCTGCACCCCAACCCCCAGCCCTGAGCTCCCTCCCACAGTCTGCACCCCTCCTGCATCCCTGCCCTGAGCCTCCTCCTGCACTCTGCACCCCAACCCCCTACCCTGAGTCCCCTCATATACCCCGCACCCCTCCTCTGCCCCAATCCCTTGCCCTGAGCCCCTTCCTGCACACCGCACCCCCTCCCACACCCCGCATTCCCTCCCACACTCCAACCCCCTGCCCCAGCCCTGCATACAATTTCCCCACCCAGGTGTGGCCCTCAGCCCAAAAAGTTTGCCCACCCCTGGTCTAACATACGTTAACTGAAACACAGCTGGTTCTGCATCTGCAGTGTATTTGTGCCCAGGAACTAGAGTTACAGGATCTATGGCCCTGGTACCAATAACCAGCTGCCTCACAAGAAAATAAAGAAAAAATAACGACATTTGTCTGCAGGCTTCCTGCCAAGAATGGGACTCATTTAGTGGTGGCAACACCGAACGGCATTGGCTCCGGAAAGCAGGCAAGCAAAGGGTTAATTGCCTTGCTAATTCCGCACCCTAATTGCAAGGGGTCACAATAGGTTTGTTGGACAGACAGGTGAGAAGCTGGAGAATTTGTGAGAGGACAAGGGGGCTGGGCAAGTGGTTGTAATCAACTTCTAAGGAGCTTCAGCTCAGGATTGGAGAGCAGGGGTTTAGTGCCACATAAAAGGAGGGAGTGGCCCCCTCTCTAGGACTGTTTTTTGGTTGGGGGGAAGGGTAGGAATGTGAGCTCTGGGGAGAGATTAGTAAAGCTAGGGGAACGCTGGCCTTGGTCCTTTCTGTCAGCCTTTCACTTAACCCAGGGGCTGTGCAGGAAAGGGTAGCCCTTGCTAAACCACAGCAGGCAGGGCTGGTATGAGACGGGTCTCAAAGCTATAACATGGGATTGGCTGAGTCCAACTTCACTGCCTGTAGCTTGTTCGTCTGGCTTTGCTGAGCGTGGCCCGTTGCAGCCCCCCAGGAACAAAGAAATGGCTCTGCAGGGCTCAGAGCGGCTCTGCGGCTATGGGCAGTGGGGCTCTTTTCATGTAGGGGTTGTCTACAAGCAAGAGAGGGGGTGGGGGAAATGGCTAACTAGGAGACTCCCAGCATGCAGAGGGAGCCACTCCAGACATTCTTATGGAACACTTGCTCATATGCTCATTATACAGTGAGGCAGGAAATTTTGACCTATATTATTCCTCTAAGCCTTTAGTTTTCATTATTATTTAAAATGGCCATTGCAGTAGCATCTAGAAGTCAACTATTGTGCAAGGTGCTGTACAAATATTAGGGACAGAAGCATGATGGGATTACAGTGCGGTTGTGCAGATGGGAATAGGGTATATTGTAGGGCTAGGTATTGCTCATTACCAAAGATGCCTCCTTCTGTCTAACTCTATTTTAGAGTCCCTGCTGCCCTTGAATCTAGCTACCATAATTAGAACTGCACCATAATTTAGCCAGGGAGACCCTTCTCCTTCAGCCTCCCCACGCTCATTCAGCAGCTGGTGTTTGGTTGATTTTCCTGTATTTCCTTTAAGTACCCTTCCTCTTCTTTACTTTGTAGAGACTGAGTAGAACCCTACCCTGTATGCAGCATATCCTCCTAAGTAATCATTTGTCTAGCAGTCTGGAAAATGCCTGGTTCATTAGGGGCTGAATTAGCTTCCTGGGACCAACTGCTGCCATTTCAAATCAGATTTTTTTTTTTTTGGACCAGCTGTTTGCCGGATCAAGGTAAATGCCTGATTTGCCTCTGAAGAAACTTTAGATACTCTCTGAAAACATCAGGAGACAGAAAATTAAAGAGCAAAGGGAAAAACCTGCTTTTGTTTTTGTGGCTCACAGAAAGCTTTACACAGACGAGTGGGCATTTAATTTTCTTCTTGCTGATGGCTGCATGTGCAAACATACTTCCTTGAGTTGCCAGTGTTGCACAAAATAGGCTGACAGCAAGATGTAGAAGAGGGACCATCCGGTTGTAGGTAATAATTAAATGATAGGCTTTTCTAATTGCTAATATGGAAGTATTAAGAATTCAGCTGTGGGTTTCCTGCCCCTGGCTCAGAGCTTGCAGGGCTCTCCTAGAAACAGATCAGCAAGCAGATTTCCTGGTTCCTTCCTTTCTGTGGAGGGAGGGGAGGTAATCTGCACCAACTATAGAGCTGGTGTGGATTATTTGTCCTGGCATTGGTTCAGCTGTTTGCACTGTTTGGGGGAAGTATTTCTGATTAACAGCAGTGCATCATAATCTCCTCATGAGACATGTAGGTGAAATTTAAAATAGCTCCCCCAATATGTCTTATGGCCTATTCATAACTAACACTTTAGGGTTCCTTTAGAACAAAAATATAGTAAATTTCCAATTTAGCTGAGTTTTGGATTTCCTACATTTCAGGGCTTGTTTTCTGAACATATGATGTTACATTATGGCTAGCCTTTTGCCTTTAATTTCCCTGTTCATTTGCTCTTTTTTTAAGAGAAAAGAAAAATACTCTTCTTCATGCAATTTGTGATTTATTACAAATTACACTGGCAGACTTGGTAGAGTTTTTGCAAGTTGCTTGATCCAAAGCTATTTAGCCTGTCACCTGATATTAGCTAGAACACACATATCCCCAACACTGCAGTGTCCTTATTTGAAACTGTACTACAGCAAAAAACAAACCCAAAAACAAAAAAACAGTTAGGTTGCTCTTAGCCTTTGGGGGATCTTAAACTGCATAAGCCACTTTTAAGCCTTCACACTAGTTTAATGGGAGCTGTGGTTTAGGTTGATTCAAAGCTACAATACTTCAAACCCCTCTAATGTTCTAAACTGCTCTAGATTGGAATCCATTTAAAACCACAAATCCTAAGTGTCAACTTGCCAGTTATACAAGCTTGTAACTTTAAAGCCACTGGACTGATTTTTCTAATTTGGCTTTGTTTTATTTTGTATGATTTGCTTGCTTTTTGAGTTCCCTACGTGCAAAATTTCTAATTGAACCATGCAAGGAAAGTCAGGTTCACAGGGTCTCAATGGTGGAACCAATTTTTTCCTCAAACTTTGCATAAAAAATCACTTTTTGGCTGAGCCCAAAGCCTGAAAATTTCAGCACTAAAAGAAATCACTGGAGAGAGTTATATATGGCTGAATAAATGGGCTGGAGGGGTAGCTGGAACCTGGAACTCAACCTTAGCTATTATGTCGCCAACATTTTCATAAGAACGGCCGTACTGGGTCAGACCAAAGGTCCATCAAGCCTAGTATCTGTCTACCGACAGTGGCCAATGCCAGGTGCCCCAGAGGAAGTGAACCTAACAGGCAATGATCAAGTGATCTCTCTCCTGCCATCCATCTCCATCCTCTGACAAACAGAGGCTAGGGACACCATTCCTTATCCGTCCTGGCTAATAGCCATTTATGGACTTAACCACCTTTATGAATTTCTCCAGTTCGCTTTTAAATGCTGTTATAGTCCTAGCCTTCACAACCTCCTCAGGTAAGGAGTTCTACAAGTTGACTGTGCGCTGCATGAAGAAGAACTTCCTCTTATTTGTTTTAAACCTGCTGCCTATTAATTTCATTTGGTGACCCCTAGTTCTTGTATTATGGGAATAAGTAAATAACTTTTCCTTATCCACTTTCTCCACATCACTCATGATTTTATATACCTCTATCATATCTCCCCTTAGTCTCCTCTTTTCCAAGCTGAAGAGTCCTAGCCTCTTTAATCTTTCCTCATATGGGACCCTCTCCAAATCCCTAATCATTTTAGTTGCCCTTTTCTGAACCTTTTCTATTGTCAGTATATCCTTTTTTGAGATGAGGAGACCACATCTGTATGCAGTATTCGAGATGTGGGCATATCATCGATTTATATAAGGGCAATAATATATTCTCAGTCTTATTCTCTATCCCCTTTTTAATGATTCCTAACATCCTGTTTGCTTTTCTGACTGCCTCTGCACACTGAGTGGACATCTTCAGAGCACTATCCATGATGACTCCAAGATCTTTTTCCTGACTCGTTGTAGCTAAATTAGCCCCCATCAAAGGTGGTCAACTAAATGGAAGCCACCCAATTTTTTTTAGAGGTTCTGAGCACTTGCGAATCCCACTGACATCCAGTTGGAGGTGTCAGCAACACTGAAAAATCAGGTTATCCTCCTAGCTACCTAAATAGGGATTTAAGTGTCTAATTTTAGGCATCCCAGTGTGAAAAAATGACCTGGTGTGTGTGTGTGTGTGTGTGTGTGTGTACACTGCAATATAAATCCATGAGTGTAAAGTGTTACAGCAAACCTACATATGTTAAGGGAAACTCCTTGTTTTGGGAGTTAGAAACACATGTGAAGTTTGAGTGACCCACATGAGTGTCTCAACAAAGAAAAGAATATGGGCAGAAAGGATACAGATGAGCAAAACAAGATGAGTCAGGACTCTGAGCATGGCCTTGTTCCTAGAATTTCCTTTGTATGAAGCACACCTGCTGTACTGGTATATTTCTCCCTACCTGGTGTGACTTCAGGTCATCTGGAAAATTTAGGGCTATTTCTCTTTAATTCCTTTAAATGATTTCATAATCCCAGATCCCACCCTATAGGGCATTATATTCATCAGCCAGGTTTCATTTTACCCTGTATATTAGACATTGAGATCTCTGTATTCAGCATGCACTCAGTTCTGGAGTAGTCCCAGCTCTCAACCTCCACTTCCTTCACACAGAGTGCTAAGCTGTATATTCCTATACTAAGATTCTTTCAGTGCAGCATGTGCTGCACTATACTGTACATACATGCAGACCCAAGTAGCATGCACACACAGGTACTCTTGTATGTACAGTTCATATGTTCAGACCTCAGAGGCAAGCCCACAATGTATCCTGCCACAAAAGTATGGCAGGTTTGTCATCTTATGCCTACAGAACCCATTTTTCATCATAAACCAATACTACCTTATCAGGCATATCTGCTGCATGTGATTTTTAAGCAGATTTTTTTCCGGATACAGAACAGCCTGTTTTAATTGTTCACATACAATTCAATTCCTTGCAACTACCATAATAGGTGATGCCACCATTGAGAGATCTCTATCCATCATCCACTTGAGTCCAATCTGCTGTTTTCTGGTATTTACCTTGAAAGGCATTCGCTTATTACAGGAAGTCAATACAGGACACTCAGGCAATACAAGCAGCCATTGGGGAAACAAATGGAGAGATTCAGTCGCAAAATACAAACTTCTAGTGCTAGAAGGCAGCTTTCTCTGCACAAGGGTCCGGCAGGCAACACTGGCATCAGCTGAGACTGGCCAGCAAGTAGTTCCGAATCTGGGAGGAATGAGAATTCCATAGCTAATTTGTTGAAAAGAAAACAGTCGAGAAATCCAGAAGACAGCCAAAACATTTTAAGGTGAGGGTATCTAGCAGATTAGTACATGGGAAACATTACACACACACACCCCATACCAGAGTAAATACTTCACTACAGTTAAGTGAGAGTCCTGCTGTCTAACAGTGGTTTGTGGAAATGATGATAATCTCTACATCACATTCACCCAAACCATCATGTTCTGGGGAAATTTAACTGCCCAGGAATTTTGCTTTTCATAAAATGGTCAGTGGGCCATCCATTTTTTGATGCAAACATTATGTCTCACCTGAATGGAAACTGACTTTCACTTGAAAACATGACCATTTTAAAATAAAAATGGGCCTCTTTTCATTGAGTATTAGACTTATTTGACTTATTTCTCAGAAAAAAAGATTCATGGTTGCATAATACTTACACAGACAGGAAGGTTGGTTGGCTTTTGGCAACACCGCCTCATTGTCACAAATGTGCTAATATCTTATTTTAAGGATTTTGCACTTGCTTCGTATTTCACATAGCCCTGCTGTGTAGTGATCCACTAATCTTTCCATGATTTAGGCTCTACCTTTGAGGATCTGCTTTGCTGTTGCCATGAGATCACTAATATTCAAGCTCATTTTCAAAAATGTCCCTTTCAATCACTTCCAGAAGCTGTATTAATCAGCGAGCACTAGCTCATCTGTGACAATCTTTGGGTCCTACTACAACTATATTCTAGTCACAATGCTGCTCCTTTCACACACAACCCTGGATGGATGATCATTTGAAAGTTTAAACTAGAAAACAGCAGTAAGTATAGTTTATGACCCAAATATAATAACTTTCTCCATTAGTGGGATGGCTAAACAAACAAAACTGAGCAGACTAACTGCACTAGATGGTGATATTCAGAACACTGTTTACTAAATAAGCAAAATTCATATGTCCCTTGTGTCTCACTGGGTTCAGGAGTTCACTGAGCAGATAGAATAACATGAAATGTGCTTAGCAGTGTATTTATTAAGATATTGGCTTCCCAGATTCAGCTGTAAATGGAGAACGCTAATATTTCAAGGTCAATCCTGGTGGAATTGCACCGCTCCTTAGGAAAACGTTTTTTGTAAGAAGCATCCTCTAATGAGAATATTTTCCATATCACTCCACCTACTTAATAAAAGAATCATCTGTAATGAGATGGTTTTTCAAGAGGGTTTTTGTAATTTGTAGTTAACAATTCTTTATTCCTGGATCACCCAGTTTTGGGGTCTGATTCTTTTCATCAAGCACTTTGGTCTTGGCTGAGTACTCTTAGCATGAGCTGAAATTCCTCTTTTGCCTGAATAAACTCCTTGATAGAAGGGGCTGGGATTGTGTGTTGCAGGATGCTGACATCTAATGCATAGGCCTTTGCACTTCCTCTAGCACTTTCCCTGGGAGTGTCTCAAAACAGTTTACTATTAATAAATCATAGTCACCATCATGGAGTTTAAGGCCAGAGGAGACAACCAGATCATCCAGACTGATCTTCTGTACATCACAGGCTACCCACACCATCCAAGCCCCCACACACTAAACCCAACAAGGGAAGTGAGACCAAAGTAAATGAGACCCACAGGAGACTAGACTATTATGGGCTACAGACAGAGAATAGGAAAGTCCAGGGTGTCCCCGTGCCTGAGGCACCTGCAATGGCAGGAAAATGACTTAAATGAGACACAACTTGGCAAGTGACCAGCACCCGCACACTGCAGAGGAAGGTAAAACCCACCTAAGGTCACTGTCAATCTGACTTGGGGAAAAATTGCTTCCCAGGCTCACATATGGTGATCAGCTAGACCCTGAGCATGTCTGGAGTATTGCGTCCAGTTTTGGGCCCCCCACTACAGAAAGGATGTGGACAAAATGGAGAGTCCAGCAGAGGGCACATGACTTATGAGGAGAGGCTGAGGGAACTGGGCTTGTTTAGTCTGCAGAAGAGAAGAATGAGGGGGGATTTGATAGCTGCTTTCAACTACCTGAAGGGGGGTTCCAAAGAGGATGGAGCTCGGCTGTTCTCAGTGGTGGCAGATGACAGAACAAGGAATAATGGTCTCAAGTTGCAGTGGGGGAGGTCTAGGTTGGATATTAGGAAACACTATTTCACTAGGAGGGTGGTGAAGCATTGGAATGGGTTACCTAGGGAGGTGGTGGAATCTCCTTCCTTAGAGGTTTTTAAGGTCAAGCTTGACAAAGCCCTGGCTGGGATGATTTAGTTGGGGATTGGTCCTGCTTTGAGCAGGGGGTTGGACTAGATGACCTCCTGAGGTCTCTTCCACCCCTAATCATGTATAATTCTATGTGAGCAAGAGCCAGCCAGCCAGGCGAGAGAGAATGCTCAGTGTTTCCTCAGAGCCCTGTCCCTCCCTATCCAATGTCCCATCTCCAGCTATGGGCAACCCTAATGCTTCATTTAACAATGGTCCTGCCAGGTAGGCAAGTATTATGCATCTAGTGCAGATGGGGAAAGGAAGTCAAAGGGAGATTAAGAGCCTGGTCCTGCAGTCTTTCCGCATGCAGAACTTCAGTGGAATTTTTGCTCAGAAGACTGACATGATCAAGCCCTACGTGAACTACCTTCGGTGACATATAGTGAGTCAGAATCGGTGAGAGAGTCAAAAGGCCCCCGTGTCGTAACCTCTAGACAACACTTCCTCACCTTCTCTCTGGCAATAAGACAGAGAATGATTATTCTAATATCTCCCTGGAAGTAATGGTTCTCGCCATACTCCTCCCTTGAATTGGCATAATTCTAAGCAACTGAAGAATGCTCAATCAGATTGCACGGTACGTTTTTCCAGTACCAGTGCCACTTCCGCATAAAGAAAAATCTGCTGACTGTCATTGCTAGAGAAGATGGGGGAGTCTGTGAAATCTATTTCTGACATTTTAATTATGAATAATAAATGAATTTAAAAAACAACAAGCAAATGTCCTTTAAAGGAACTGTCAAGGTGGTGGCTGAAATACTAGCAGTCGTAGCAATGTGGAGATACATCCATTCCAGTGAAGCGGCAAAGAGTCCTGTGGCACCTTATAGACTAACAAACGTATTGGAGCATGAGCTTTCGTGGGTGAATCCCCACTCTGCATGCGTCTGACGACGTGGGTATTCACCCACGAAAGCTCATGCTCCAATACGTTTGTTAGTCTATAAGGTGCCACAGGACTCTTTGCTGCTTTTACAGATCCAGACTAACATGGCTACTCCTCTGATACTTCATTCCATTGAAGATAACGGAGCTGTCATCTTTCAAGCTTCCACTGCCCTTTTTGTGATTCGTTTTGGTGTGATGCTGGTACATCAGTAGGAGATATATTCCTCTGAGTGGAACAGTGCCAGTGTGGTGTGAGGGAGCACAATACTGCCAGAGGAGGTGTTTCTTTAATCAGATGTAAACCCCAGGTCTTCACCACTTGCTAATAAGCGGTCATTTTCCCCAAGGGTAGCAATATTATCTCAGTGTCCTGGCCAAATTCCAATTTGAATAATTACTTTCCTCCTAGCTAAATTCACCCTCCAAGGTGCATTTTTAATTATAGGATACAGTCCTCTTCACATCATCTCCGAAACTGTTCTGTAGTGCTGATGTTTCACCCCAGAAGTGGCTGCAATTTCAGTGGTAGGTAAAGAGATTCCGATGTATAAAAGGCTCGTTCTCAAGTCAGGGACAGAATGCTAATTCAGTGGAAGCAAGTGTTAAGCATTTCAGGATGAAATGTGCTCCATACATGTAAGATATTGCAGTCCATTATGGCTTTGAAGATCTCCTTGCTTCAAATCAGTTTTCTATGGATGTATTATATATTTAAAAAAAAATCCTTTTGGGAAACATTGGCAAGGAACTTGCACTATTACAAATCTCTGCCCGCCACTGAAAAGAACAAAAATCGACATTTCAGATAACAAACAAATGCCTTTGATTTCCTTTCTCTGCCAAGGAGCACTGATATTTTTGCACTCTTGAGCATTCTTCAATGTCCTTCATTAGAATTTTATGAAATGTTGCAGTGCATGGTCTGTTGTAAAGCCACAAAACGAGCCCTGGGGCCAGACTGATTTCAATGGAGCAACTCTGGTTTATAACAGCCAAGGATCCTGTAGGTCTGCAAAGAGGTCCAAAGGAACCCTCTTGGAGACATTTGGGACCAGGGTGACTAGAGATAAGGGTGATGGAACAAGAAGGTAGAGGAAAGAATTTCTCTTTAAACTATTCATTGTTGAGCAGCTTCCTTCTCATCCAGAATTCCTACTAAGGAGGGTCTTTTTCACTTATTTCAGTAGTGGATTCTAATTTACCTTTCTTTCTTTCTCTGGGGTAGTTAACAACCCAGGGCCTCAATAACATAAATCCCAACGTCCTATTATACACCTACAGGGCTTGAAGGGTTGAGTCTCCAGGATGGAGGTGAGATGGCAGGCAGGGAGGGGGAAAGGCAGGCACAGACATTTAAAACGAGCAGCTATTTTCCAACCTGACCTTGTTAACCAGCTGTGTAAGTGCTACTCCTTGAAAGAAAAACAAAATATATAGAAATCAGAAGGGCACTGCCAGGGATCCTATCCTACTGCTTAAACTCTGCTTGACCAGACTACAAAAGCGTCATGAAAATGTGTTTTACATTAAAGTTCAGATTTTCAAAAGTGAGAACCCCAGGACACTATAGCGGAATGTGTGTGCAATTAGGTATGTAATTTGTCTGCAGGAATGAATGCATGTCCAATTTGCATGCCCATTTAGCACACATGCGGGTGCTACTTTGATATTTTTTTGCAGGGAAATGGGCCATTTTGATGCACAACTTGGCATTTGCACATCCAATCACAATTATTGCTTGTATACACAAGATGCACAACTGTGATGTACATGTTGACACCTAATTTGCACACACAAATGATTGGACAAATACATGCCTAATTTGCATGCATGGGCTTTCTGCAATTCCATGTGCCAATTAATTATGCTGAATTTGACCCTGGCAAATACTGTGGCTGGTACTGCACAGACCAATAGGGCAGACTGTGTGTTTCAGTAGCTTTCAACATCTCTTCCCAGTCATTCACAGCTTTCAAGTTTAAGTGAAGGAGCCCTGGTGCTTCCCATTAGGGGGGAGTCCAAGCCACAATGTTTAAATGCAGATAGGGACTACCCCAATATCTGAGTGTTCACATCAGGGGGGCCTTGACGGTTAGCCCATTTGAAAAGGTATGGGCTGACCTGACCTGGATTTGGATTTCAAATGCTCACGAACTTCCGGGGTGTTCACTTCTATGGATTGGGTTATGGCCTCTTTTTTTTTCTTGATGGGTGATCATACCAGAAAGTAAAGCTCATAATTTTCTCTCTTCCTATACAAAATTATGGGATATTATTAGCTTGCTTGTGGTTTCCCAAGCATGTTGGACCGGTCCACCCCTAGTTTTAGCAGGATTCCAACAGTGACTTTAACCCAGAATTGTCAAATGTTGTACTAGGCTGAACTCCTATTGACTTTAATGAGTCACTGACTTAAATCCCTTTGCAGATTTCTCCTTTCATGACATTTAATTAAACCTTAAAAGTTTTGTTTAGAATAAAACTCCAGTGAAATAGAAAAAGGGGGTCTAATCACTACAGCTTCAAAGCACCATATTGGAAAAAAAATTAAGCATCTTAAATACAATGACAAAGGAATAATGGCTGAACAGGAAGCTGTCTTGATGCAAAGTACGAGTTAAAGACTTGGCTTCCCATCAGAAATCAGAGAATTCCAATGTTCTATTGTTTTTGTTTTTGTTTTGAAGAGACGGAGCCAATATAGAAAGTTTGGATCCAAGTTATGGATTCACACCTAAACTTTCCCCAAAGTTTGAGGATAGTTTGAATCTGGAGTCTTTGATTCAGGTCCATCTCTAATAAAAAAAAATGGGGGGTTAACTTAAGACTTAACCTTCTGTTAAAGTCCCTAATTTGCTCTAGCTGCTGCACATTACAGTAGCTTTGACTCATTCTGATTTCCATGGTGCTGATGAGGTATAGCAAGTCCACAGTGCCTACCAAACCCCCATGATCCAGATAGACCACATAGGTAAGTATAAGTGGGTTCTTACTCCCCTGTACGAGTGCATCATTCAAGTCGTCATCTTGTCCCAAATCAACAAGGAGAGTTTTTCAGTGCCATTTTTCCTCATCAAACCGATCTCCTGTAATCATGATTATTCATTTGGATTTTGATAGTGCCTAGAGATCAGGGCCTCGTTGTGCTAGGCACTATACAAATATACACTGAGATTTGTATATTTGGGTCAGGGACTAAGTGCAAGACTTGACACCAGCTGGCTACAACAAACAGACGGGTGGAGCAGAAGGAAACGATACCGATCGGCATAATACACTATCACGGCTGGCCAGCTGCCCGACTGTTGTCAAGCTTTTCGTTAGGCGTCACGGCAGAGAATAGTTTGAAAGAGGACTGGGAGGGGGCTTCACGGATGGCTGCAGGGAGCTGCTCTCACGCATGGGGCTGCATGGGTGAAAGTGAAAAGGCGCTTTATAAAAATGTGATCGAGACTGTCGTCATTCGGAGATCAAAGGTGGGGGTTGTTGTCTTGATAGTATGTGCGATGGAAGGGTAGAACCAGGGTAGGCCATAAACAGGTTTGAGTGAAGCCAAGTAGCTTGTGTTTGATGCGCTGAAGCGGGGGCAATGGAGGAATGCAAAGAAAGGGGACACATGGGTGAAATGACAAGCCAGGAAAATGATCTTGGGTGCAGCATTTTGAATTTATATAAGGCCAAGATTGCATTTATCCAAGAGGCCAGAGGGGTGGGTGTGGCGTAGTTGAGAGATAGTGATGGGGGATGAAATATTAATTGGCAGCCCACACAGAGGAGGATGATGTTCTTTTCACTAATCTAGTCTAGCCCAGCTGCCCTGTGCTGAGGCAGGACCAAGTATACCTAGAACATCCTGAACGTCCAGCCTCTTCCTAAAAACCTCCAGTGATGGGGATTCCACAGCCTCCCTTGGAAACCTATCCCAGGGCTTAACTACCCTGCCTAAATCTCCCTTGCTGCAGATTCACCCATTACTTCTTGTCCTGCCTTCAGTGGCATGGAGAACAACGGATCACCATCCTCTTTATAACAGACCTTAATATAATGAGACTTATTATCGGGTCCCCACTCAGTCGTCTTTTCACAAGACTAAACCTGTGATCACTTCTGTTGCTCTCCTTTGGATTCTCTCCAATTTGTCCACACCTTCCTTAAAGTAGAGTGCCCGCAACTGGACACAATACTCCAGCTGAGGCCTCACCTGTGCCAAGTAGAATGGAACAAATACCTCTCCATGTCTTACACACAACACGCCTGTTAATATATCCCAGAGCGATAGTGAATCAGGAAATGGTATGCATGCTTACTCCCATTCTACTGATTTCAAAGAGACAACCTCTAGAGTAAGGGTAGGTCTATACTCACCCTCCGGGTCGACGCGGTGAGTTCGACTTCTCGGAGTTCGAACTATCGCATCTAATAAAGACGTGATAGTTCGAACTCCCCGCGCGCTCCGGTCGACTCCGGAACTCCACCACCACGAACGGCGGTGGCGGAGTCGACCTTGGAGCCGCGGAGTTTGACCCCGCCGCGTCTGGACGGGTAAGTCAGTCGAACTAGGGTACTTCGAGTTCAGCTGCGCTATTCATGTAGCTGAACTTGCGTACCCTAGTTCGACCCCCCCCCCCCTTAGTGTAGACCAGGCCTTAGGTACTACTCAGTGCTAGTAAGAGGAACCGATTCAGGCCCTTAGATATTTATGGTAACATCACCGGAAGTTTTCCTTTAAAGGCACAACTGAAATCCATTCATTTCTCCTGACATTTAAAACCTCTCCCGACCAGGTATGAATTTGCCCCCTGCAGAATATACCCCAATTTCAGTTTTCTCCTTTATCTTGAACAGCCGGTGGAACTGTGGTCAATTTCACGGCTTGGTACTGAGGGAGAGAATGGAGGAAGTCTAGGAAGTGGGTTTTTTCATGGATTTTGTTCCTATCAAGACAGTTTGCTCTGAGATTCTTGATCCGTGGGAGGGAGAGGGAGCTGCTACTGATGAGACCTAAATATTGGCTCTGGTCCCATAATCATTCTTTAACTGCCTTGCTGGGTAGGATACAGACGATGCATCTTCCCAATAAAGAAAACAAAGCTCACCTCCGCTTTCATCTATAATTAACTGTATGCAGGTCAAGTAAAGCAAATCTCTCAGAGTAGAGTGAGGCTTTCAGCAGCAGCACAGCTCCTTTAATTAAGAAAACTGCACTTCTGTAGAGAAGAGGCTGGCGGGGGAGCGGGAGGGCAGAGGGAACAAAAGAAAGAGATGCCTCATGTTGAACAATAAGCTTGGAGAGGCAGTGTGGTCCAATGGATAGGGCATGAGTCCAGTCTCAGCTCTGCTACTGGCTTGCTGTGTGACCTTGGGCGAGTCCCTTTGCTGCTCTGTGCCTCAGTTTCCCCTTCCCCTCACTGTCTGTCATGTTAATTTAGATTGTAAGCTTTTGGGGCAGAGACTGTCTCTCTGTGTCTGTACAGCACCTAGAACAATAGGGCCGCAATGTGCTACCGTCCACTAAATAGCACGTTCTCTTAGATTAAACTTGGGTAAACGATGTGGAGGCGCAAAAATAATGACTGGCATTTGTCTGAGGTGAGAGCCCAATATAAAACCCGGAGCAGCCGCATGCACATAGACAACAGGAAAAGCAGCGTTTGCTCCAAGCCGGAGGAGGGCGGCAACTCCTTGACGCTGTAGGGCTAGACTGTTCCCTTATCTGACTCAGCCAAGCAGTAAAGTTAGACATCCCCCCTCCCCCGCCACACACACACACTCTTGCTCCCCTATACTTAAATTTAAGCATGTTTTAAATTCCTTTTTAACCGAGGTCCAATAAATGCAGCAGCTCCCACTGGCTTGAGTCAACTCTTGTGTTTGGGTCTTTGCCATCACCAATATGATCTTCTAACTCTGATGCCACCTCTCTTTAGGCTTCTTGGCAAGCTCTTAATTGTCCCCCGCTCCTTGTCCTTTCTTTCCTAGCCAACGAGTCCTCTTTCTCCTCTAACTTAGCTGTCTCCTCCCATTGACTCCTCTAGGTCTCAGCCCCTCTGTCCCTGTCGCAAGAGAGAGCTGCGCCTCCAGTACGGATGTGAGATGCCTTTGTTTGGTTAGCTGAGTTGTACGGCTGGATTTTTACAGTGCATGCAAGCCCCTGCCCTTATTGACCTATTCAGGGGATGGCACCAATCTCAGTTAGGGGTGTGGGGAGGTTCACTCAGCATCTCTCTGGTTGGCATATGCCTAGTTCAGGGATAGCCTGTTACAAACCGTTTTATCAGCTGGATTAGTCCGATGATGTGTTTCCAGTAAATCCCTCTGTCTCCTAAATAAATGGAGTGGAGTCTCAGTATGAGTCAACTCCTTGTGCAAGACTTACGCTTAACTTCAGAAGTAGGCCTAACTTTAGAAAACATCCATAAGAGATTTCAGAGTGGCAGCTGTGTTAGTCTGTATCAGCAAAAAGAACGAGGAGTCCTTGTGGCACCTTAGAGACTAACAAATTTATCTGGGCATAAGCTTTCATGGGCTAAAACCGACTTCATCGGATGCATGCAGTGGAAAATACACTAGGAAGATATATATATATATATACACACACACAGAGAACATGAAACAATAGGTGTTACCATACCAACTATAATGAGTGATCAATTAAGGTGGGCTATTATCAGCAGGAGAAAAAAAAACTTTTGTAGTGATAATCAGGATGGCCCATTTCACTAAAAAGTTTTTTTTCTCCTGCTGATAATAGCCCACTTCAATTGATTAGTCTCATTAGAGTTGGTATGGCAACACCCATTTTTTTTCATGTTCTGTGTGTGTGTGTGTGTGTGTGTGTGTGTATGTATGTGTGTGTATATCTTCCTAGTGTATTTTCCACTGCATGCATCCGATGAAGTGGGGTTTTTGCCCATGAAAGCTTATGCCCAAATAAATTTGTTTAGTCTCTAAGGTGCCACAAGTATTCCTGTTCTTTTATCTATAAAAGAGTGATCTACCAATATTAACTCTGAACTCTGCACCGTAGATAATGACCAAGAAGATTGTATTGGAAGTGATATATTGATCATCTGATCAAGAGGTGGAAGGAAATGACAGAGTGATATGGTAATGGAAACTGCATGAGAACCCACCTGGTAATAAGTGGAGTAAGATTCTACCCGGGACAAACAATTTGCACAATACTGCATCTGAGGGCCCAGAACAACTACAACTAAGGTCTTATCCTCAAACAAAACACAAGAGTGAGTGGAGAAGTTTAAAAAGAGAGCAGTTTGGTTTATCTTGGGTCGAATATAGAGAAATAATGATTGTAGCTTACTGCTTCCCAGGCAGGTTTTTTTCCAATATCCATTGTTATAAAAAAAAATCTGGTTTATTGGTAATGACTTCAACACCTGGGGGGAAAAAGCAAGGGCAAAGGATGCAGGCTTCTGGCAGTATGAAAATCATCAGAATCACAAGAGCTGTCAAGTGGTATGGACTTCAAAGATATTCAGTCAAAAGGTGATGGTCTTTCAGCTCAGTTGAAATTACCGAGGCATATTTTGCTTTAGTGCGAGAGAACGACATGGATAGCAACGTTGTGGCAGGTGTCCTGCGACTCTTTGCAGCCCGGGGGATTACTCAGAAAGGATAAGAGGAGACTGACAAGGGCAATCTCCTGGAGCTCCTAACTCCTATCCAAATACAATGATGTGGTAAGAAAGAAAATTGGAAGTGGACCACACAATGAAAAATACCCCCATTTGTCAATACCAAATGAAATCGTTCACATTGTCAGAAATGATACTTGAAAGCATAAGCTAAGAAGTTAGAGAGGCGAGCTTCTCCCGCCAGTGTAGTTAATCCACCTCTCCCAGAGGAAGTAGCTATGTTGACGGGAGAAGCACTGTCTACACCAGGGGTTAGGTTGGTATAACTACATTGCTGAGGGGTGTGAAAAATCCACACCCCTGAGTGACGCGGTTATACTGGTATAAGTCTGTTAGTGTAGATCTGGCCTAACTTCATTTCCTAGACCTGAAGAAGAGCTCTGTTGAAAGCTCAAAAGCTTCTCTCTCTCACCAACAGAAGTTGGTCCATTAAAAGATATCACTTCCCCCACCTTATCTCTCTAATATCCTGGGACCAGCGCAGCTACAACACTGCATAAGCCAAGAAGTGAAACAGCTAATGTTTTCTCTATAATGGTTGACAAAACTATAGACATTGGCAAAGTAAAACAAGTGTCAGTTGTGTTGAGATTCTTTGCATGATACTGTATGTGAAAGACTTGTTGGTGTCCATCCTGCCGAGTCACTTGATGAAAAGTCTCTTTCAGTACATGAAGAACACTTTGTCATGGTGTGGTATTGATATACTTAACTGCATTGCCCAGACTAATGGTGCCGACGTTATGAGTGGAAATCTAAATGGCATGCAAACTCTCTTATGGGAAGAAATACCTCAAACATGTACATTCACTGTTTCAACCACAGGTTCAATGTTGTCATTGTTGATGCTTGCAAAGGAAATAACCATGCATTGATTTTTTTCACTATCCTGGAGAAATGGTACACTTTGCTCTCTGGATCCGCTATACACACTAAATTCATAGGACAGTGAGCATCACCAAAAAATAGATGAAATTGTCTTTTTCACAGCATTACAAGCAGAAAGTTGAGATGCCCATGAAGTGTTACAGAGCTTCTTCCATTTTATTTTTGGGTTATGCTTTTTTTTTTTGAATGGCTCTCGTGATATGTCAAGAGGTAACAGGGCAGTGGGTGCAAAGGTCTTAGTTCAGTATTAGACGTGGCCTTTATTGTCCTCCTTTCCACGTTCACAAAAATTCTTCAACTGCTTAATGTTCTATCTGGCTACTTGCAAGTAGCTGAGTGCATCTTGTCTCTGGCATGCTTATCTGTGGACACCCTGATCAGTGAATTTCTGAACACAAGAGATTCAGAAGAGGCGTTTTGATGAAATATGGAGTGAAATCATTACCGTAGTGTCAGAAAATGATTTGAAGCTGCTACAGTTGTGTACAAAAGTTGCCTTTGCTGACTGGACAGTTCAGGAATACATTTTGAGTGAAGAAGTGTCAAGAGAACAGTTCCTTTTAGATAAAGGAGATGTCAGCACTGGCAAAATGGTGTGTTTCCTGGTCTAATAACTGGAGCACTCCAAAGAAGATTTTTTGAAAATAAATCTATTCCTGTTGGTGTCAACTGCCTTAACCCAAAGTATGAGAACTTTCCTGACTTTCTACAATTAAAACCACTTGCAGAACACTATGGATGTGATCTGGACAGTGTGCAGATAGAGGTAAAACTCTTGCCAAAAGTAATTCAATGCTATGAGGAAGAAAAAGAAGTCCAAGGTTGATGGTTTGCTACAGCTAAGTTTGTTTTGGATAAATACAAACACACCTGCTCCACACGGCACAAATGATGTGTGATTGCTGCATGCATTCCTTTGCCAAGCATTGCATGTGAAAGAACATTCTTGTGTCTGGGATGGGGGAAAGATTACCCAAGGAACCGCATGACAAGTGACTGTTAAGGGACTTGGCTGTCATGGCTATTGAAAAAAGCTGTCTAACTCTCTTGATCAGAAGAGAGTTGTCACAAATTTGCTGCTGCTCATGACAACAGGGGTATCCAGCTTCAATGAGATACATAAATGGTCACCAACGTTATTTATCCTCATTCTGTAAAGTGTATATAGCAAAATCCTTGCTTCCCCAGTAATGATCTCAGCCAGCCCTTCGCTCCCCTGAACTAATTATTCCAGCATCACTCCTGTAGGACAGTTCAGGAAAGGTCCTTTTTCTGACAGCTCAAGCAGTGGATTAGGAATAGCATTCCGGGCTAAGCTTGTTCTATGTAGACTGAACTGTCCAGTCAGCAAAGGGATCTTCTGAAGAAAAGGCATTCAACTTTTGTGACTGTGCTTAAACGATTATAAACAGAATACATACTTTGACGGTATGTTCATAGTCATCAGAACACAGAAGCCAGCAGGAGCAACAGGAGCATTAGCAGTTCTCTTCCACCAGGGGGCACTGAAGCATTTGCAAGTTCAGAAGCAGAATGGAATCTGGGATGCGACTACAGCGTATGTGACTTGTCTGCCAGGTTGTTTGCTATTTCTGAAGAGGCAGAGCCAGTTCTCAGAAAGCTGCAGTCCACCATTTCTGGGGCTAAGCCATTCCCTTTTGGCTGGAACAACTCTCAGCAGCATTTGCTTCAGCCAGCTCTGGCTGGAGGCTGGACGTATAGATGAGAAGGATTGCCAGCCTAGAGAATCGTTGGCTAGGAACAGTACGTACAGCCCTGCTCTCTAGAGCAATCCCTGTCCAGTGGCAGAGACACTGCATTAGTGCCCAGATATAAAAACACTTCCTAGACTTCTTGATGATGGCGCTGGAAAGAACCTCCTAGTCACCTACTCCACTATCCTGTGCAGGGCGCGGGATCTCTCCTTTCACGCTAAACTTCAAGTGCTTTCTTTGATTGCATCTGGAACACCTCCACCAACGGTGCTTAAACTCCAAAGCAGATCATGCTATTGTCTACTGCTGTGGAGACCAGTGTTTTCCTTCGTCCGTTTTAGGCCATAATTATTGTTTCAAACTTTCTGGATGTATGGTTTTTTATTTTGTGCATGCAAAGGTTTTGAAACTAAGACCGGATGCTCAATGTAGCCTTCAGATCGTTGGTTTGAATCTAGCGCAAGTTGCTAGTGACCAAGAGCTGTTCGGTGGCCTCTGTGAAAGGAGCTGGTGATCTCAGCCCAGGCGGAGAACTGAATGGAAATGGAAAGTGAATTATTCTCTTGCTGTTCTACATTGTTCCTCCAGGCCAGGGGTGCAGTGTGCGGGGAGCGAAGCTTAAGTAGGCTTTACAACTTAGCATGCTGGAAGGAAGTATGTCTCGGCCAATGTGTCTTATCATTGATCACAGCCCCCACCCCCAGGGAGGCTTGGCTGCCGGCACAGGAGAGGTGGGAAGGCTGTTCAACACTTTCCTCCCAAGAAGAACTTTGTGCCTTGTAGAAAGTTGGGAGGAACAGGCTCCCCACTTAACCATGGTGACACTAGGAAGCATTTGGCCCTTCAAAGATCATCCCATCACCAGAGGGGGAAAGGAAACAAAGGCACAAATTCCAGCTGGTTGGCTAGAGTGGCAAAGTAGGGAGAGGCACTCTCCCGGCTATCGGAAAGTTTGGGTAAGCCGCTGAGCAAGCTTCCCTGCCCTGCCTGTCAATATGTTTCAAACGCAACATGGATGGAATCAATCCAGATCTAGACGCCAAGAGAGCAGTTGAGTCTCCCTGGCCCATTCAATCTTCGGCCTCTGCTGAAACTGCCAAGAAAGGAGCCAAGTGCAGTTCATCTACTAGGAACGTCACTGACACCGTTCGCAGTGATCAGAGTAGCCAGCTGGAAGTAACAGCTCCTGGCCCCTAGTAAACAGGGGAGGATTTGAACCAGTAATAATACATTTGCTTAAAAGGAAATGTAGCTTCCTGGACGTGGGCATTTTCAAGATAGAGCTCATTTTTCCCAGCGAGGCAATAACCTGCAGCCCTTGTAAATGAGGGTTTATAATGGATGTGCTGGCACCAGCTGAATGTATTGCGCAGCTAGTGAGGGCTTGTGGGGATAATCGCTGTTGACAGCCAAGCTGGAATTTAGCTGCCAGAAGGCGAGGGTTTGACTGGGTTCTGCACTGACCTCAGTTTGGGTCCTTCCTTCTCATTAAACACTCATCAAAGTCAGAATAAATTCCTGGGAATAGCCTGAGTTTCAAGGAAAGTCAAATGAGCAAGGTGAGATGTCCCCTCACCCCGCCCCACAAGCCCCCTCCCTATATGCTGGGGGACGTGAAAGGAGAAAGGGGAAAGACAATAAAGGGGGCACGGCAGGAGGGCCTGTCCATTTCCTTAATCCTCAGGGTCCTCGGATGGGTTTAGACAAATGTATCTGGGGCTGGATCTGAGCACTGACAAGCAGCTTAATCTTCAGAAAACCTCAACGCAGAACATTTCCTCCCCTTCCCAAGTGGGCCTGATGAGGCTAGAGGTGAAGACTTTCTGACTCCATGAATTATTTTTATTGGCAGATGTGCCCTAATAGTCCCTCCTCTCCCATAATTTATGGGTTGAACCTGTTCATTTTAAACACATGGGGCACAACTTACTCCTTGGGTTCTGCCGGTGGGACCCAGGCTGAGGTGACGAAAAGTCCCTTGGAGAAGGTGTGGCAGCACAAGTGGCTTGAAATCCCTGCTCTGCTGGAGGGAGATAGATATTGAACCACTAGGGGTCTGATGTAGGCTGGCATGGCCGGCAAAATGAGTTTGAATCTGCGGCTGGGCCCCAGAGCAGCTTTGCCAGTGGAAGCATCCTGGGAAATGTGCTGAATCAGCACATAACCCTTGGCATCCCGTGAGTCCTGCCCCTCTCCATGTGCAGCAGAGATGGTGGTGTTCGTGCCACCTATCCTCTGTCCGGGGAGAATGTCCTCTTACATTCAGCTGCCACCATGAGTACTTTTGGGGTGCAAATTGAGATGACTCAACCCTTCTTAGTTCAGACTATTGCCTGTAATGGCAAGAGAAGAACAAGAAAAATGGTGTCTGGCATGGAGAAAGAAAGGACAGCATTTGGGGTGAATTTAATGTTGGTAAAATGTCATGTTGCCACAAGTTCGAAGCCATCAGTACAGCCTGGACAGAACTGTCCCACCAACGTGCCTCAACTGGGTTCATAGAGGGGCCACTAAGTCCTTGGTGCCTCTGCTGAAACTGCCAACGGAGGTCACCTTTGTGATGCAGACACCTTCCCACTGGAAACTGGCCTGATTTTGCTTGGGTCACCAGAGGGTATTGACTTACAGTGCATTTGGGATGCATTTGAGCCAGAGACCTCAGAAGTAAGAGGCTTTGTAGCCCATTACTAATTGCTCAACACATCTGTCTCCCAAGATTTTGTTTCTTTAATTTGCTTTCCGGAAACGTACATTTTGTCTTTTCACTCCACACACAACTCCAGCCTGCGGTTGGCTTTTAATCCATTGTAATTCTTAAAACAATCATTCCAGTAATTCTGCCTCTAAATAAAATGAAAAACCTTTCAGTCGCAAGCGTACTCCAACAACACACACTGGATCTCAGATGTGACAGTAACTGAAGAGGATAAGCATGGCTTATCAACTGCTAAGGATAATTTAACACGGTAAAGAAAACCTATGTAGGATTTTTACAGTGACAATGCATGCAAGTTACTTGGGAGTATAAACAAAGCAGTCGAAAACCAAGGAACTGATGCAAAGGAACTAATCCAAAGGCAGATTCAGCACAAATACCCCTGTGGGATATCCTTTACTGGCATGATTTATAGGACTCCTAATCTTTGCAAGAGAATCTTCCCTGTGCCGTATCATTACTGACCATGGATCGTATGTCTATTAAGAAGAATAAAGAATAGGAACTTCTATATGGTGTCTTTCAGAAAGGACCCCAAAGCACTTAGCTGTCCCTCACCAATGTGTAAGTGACCCTACCTCTGTAGTTTGCTATCTGGGGCACAGTATGGTAGATGGTTTACAGCACACTGCAGTTTAGGACATAAAAAGAATGTGGTATCCAACTGAAAAGTTAGAGGAGATTTAGGTAAGTGGGGTGGCCGTTATTGAAACTGGAATTTGGTCAGAAGCACAGGGCTAAAAACCCATCTCTTCATTTTACAGTGATCTTTAATCACTTATCACTGCATTTTAGTGGTTTTTTTTTTAAAAACTAAGAGCTACACAGGTTGAATGAAGTTGAGTGAATTAGTTCAAGAATGAGGTGTCAATAGGGGACGTTTTAGAACAAAATTGATAAATTAAAGAGTAATAAGGCATCAGGACCAGATCATATTCATCCAAGAGTCCTGAAGGAACTCAAATGTGCAATTGAAGAACTACTAACTGTGCTATGTAACCTATTGCTGACATCAGCCTCCGCACCAAATCACTGGAGGGTAGCTAATGTAACACTGATTTTTAAAGAAGACTCCAGAGGCGATCCTGGCAATTACAGACCAGTAAGCCTAACTTCAGTACCAAGCAAATTGGTTGAAATTATAGTAAAGAACAGAATTATAAGACACCTAGATGAACATGATATGTTGGGGAAGAACCAACATGGGTTATGTAAAGGGAAATCATGCCTCACCCTCAACTAATTTTAATAGATTAGTATCAACAAGCATGTGGACAACGGTGATCCTGTTGATATCATGTACGTGGACTTTCAGAAAACCTTTGACAAGATCCCACACCAATGGCTCCTAAGTCATGGGATAAAAGGGGAGGTCCTCTCATGGATCAGTAACTGGCTAAAAGACAGGAAACAAAAGGTCAGAATAAATGGTCAACTTTCGCAGTAGAGAGAGAGAGAAATAGCGGGGTCCCCCAAGGATCTGTACTGGGATCAGTGATGTTCAGCACATCCATAAATGATCTGGAAAAGCGGGTAAACACTAAGGTGGCAAAGTTTGATGATGATACAAAATTACTCAAGACAGTTAAGTCCAAAGCTGACTGTGAAGCGTTACAAAGGGATCTCACAAAATGACACATGAAATTCAATGTTGATAAATGCAAAGTAACGCACATTGAAAAATGTAATCCCAACTATACATACAAAATAATGGGGTCTAAATTGGCTGTTACCGCTCAAGAAAAAGATCTTGGAGTCATCATGGCCAGTTCTCTGAAAATATCCACTCAGTGGGCAGCGGCAGTCAAAGAAGCTAACCAAATGTTAGGAACCTTTAGAAAAGGGATAGATAATAAGACAGAAAATATCATAATGCCACTGTATAAATCCATAGTATGCGCGCACCTTGAATACTGCGTGCTATTCTTGTTTCCAAAAATAAAATGCTTACGGGTATGGAACAGCTTCCATACAAGAGGAGATTAAAAAGACTGGGACTGTTCTGTTCAATCCCTTGGAAGCATCTGGCACCAGCCACTGTCAGAAGACAGGATACTGGGCTAGATGGACCATTGGTCTGACCCAGTATGGCCATCTCCCTCAGGGGGTTCATTGGGAGGGAGCGTGCCCTCAGAGAGAGGCTGTGAACCCGAACTGCCATGTTTCATTCTTGGGAGCTGCGATTTTTCTACCCTAGAGCTGGTGGGTGAGGTACCCCCAAGTGTGCACCAGTGTAAGAGCACAGCAGAGTATGGCCCGAATTGTCCAAACCTCTTTAATTTCCCCAGTGCCCAACTATTTTAGAATCATCATTGGTTCCAGCCCTGTTTTTTTTTTTAATTAATGGGCTTATTTTCTCTCTCCAATTCATTTGGTCCCACAATTGCATATTCCTATCTTATTCCCCATTTCCTGTCTGGAGAGCATTATCCCACACTTAGCATCCTGTCTTGTGTGTACGTGTGTGCAACACATTGCCCTGGATATACTGGAGCCGATCACACTGCATATGCATTAAAAAAATCCCTGGCATATGAAATAAATAAAAAAACCCAAACCTTTAAAACAGCTCCACATGTACTGCCCTGTGATGGGGATAAATCACAATTGGTGGGGCTGTTCTCGCAGGATGGAACACATATTGTTTAAAATGAGATTTCCCCTCTCTCCGATCCCACCCATGCACACAGCCTGATTCTCCTCTCACTGACCCAGGAGTAATTCCACTGAAGCCAGTGCAGTCAGACTGGTGTAAGACCAAAGCGAGTGAGGTGAGACGCGTGCTCGTTCCATTGACGAATGCGCTGTTGCTTATACATAGCGGACATTGCTGGCTTTTAAGGGACGTTGCTGGCACCTCCAGCAGCCTTCACGCCACCAAATAAAAATGCCTGCAAGCCTAAGCCTCCCACAGACCTGAAAAAACGAAGATCCCAGCAAAAAGGAGGAAATGTGTGCTCGCCTGAGCCACAGCGTCTAGCTCCTGTGAATGAGATTCACTCTGGCTTTAACGAGCTCTCAGTGTCAGCTCCCGGGCAGGCTTTGACAGTTTGGAAGAACGTGCTACGTGGCCCAGAGTGGTTCAAGGGAGAAATGCTGAAGATGCAGATCTCCAGTATGAAAGAATGGGGCGCCTCTGAGCCCTGGGGGACTAGCTATCAAAGAAACGAAACCGGACACACAGACAGATCGTATCTCCTAGTTTTCTGCTCCGTTTCTGTATCTATCTTAACCACAAGGTTAAACATCACCGTCCTGCAAAACGATACCATTTCACAGCAGCTCTTTGGGGCTTTTGTACATGACTGCAGAATTTTGTGTCCTTATTCCTGCCTCGGGACAACAGCCAAGGAGACTCGGAATTCCACTCTGGATACTGAATCAGGAGCGTGATTGCTTTCCCTCCTCCCACGTGCACAGGCCCCCTGCAGGGACCCTCAGTCTGGTTAAGCAACTAGTAGGAAGGGACGACTCCCCTTTGCCCTCTGCTCAGCCACCCAGAGGAAATACTCCTTCTTCTCTGTGGTATAAATATACAATGCTAGTGACAGAGCGCCCCATTCTTTCATACTGGAGAGCTGCATCTTCAGGATCTGGCCTGCTGAGGCCCTGAGACAAGGGCGGATGAGGCACTGGGGCTGCGCGGAAGTGGCCCAGGGAAATAGACTGAGGGGCTCCAGGGGACGCAGCACATGGCTGCCTTCTACAGGATCTCTGGGCCAGGACCCGGAGTAGTGGGTGAGGCCGGGTCCCTCCCGCCCCCACTCACCACTGAGGAAGTGGCTGGACAGTGGAAGGGGGGAGCACAGAGTGCGGCACAGCCAGAGGGTCCTTGGGGGCGACATGGGTCCAGGAGCAGAGATGACGGCGGGCGAGACACCACCAGAAGAGGCTGCAGAGATAATTCCCAAGACAGCCAGCAGGAGGCACCGCAGTGGTGAGTCGCACCCCATCACACTGGGATATAAACTGCCCAGCAGATGAGGTTTACCTCCTTGGTGTAATATTGCTCACTTCCCTTATATGTTGTCTTACATTAAGTATTCCTCTGAGGTGTCCAATACTGATCATTGTTGAAGACAAGCTATTCCTCGCGCCATGTGTGGCAGCTCCTATGCTTGTTATCTGCATTGGGGCAACTCTGAAATGACTGTTGCAACATTACACCAAAGGTTGTAGTAGGGACTTGTGAATACAACTTGAGTCACTCTGCGTCTCCTTTCCAGTGAAAGAGAGACGGTGACTAGATAGCAAGCGTGAAAAATTGAGACGGGGTGGGGGGTAATAGGCGCCTATATAAGAAAAAGCTCCCAGTATCGGGACTGTCCCTGTAAAAACAGGACATCTGGTCACCCTAGTAAGAGAGCATATCTCCGTGACAGGGTGGCATAAGTGCACTCTGGGTCAGGTAGTTGAGCTCTAAGGCGCGAAAGCTGTCAGTCGTATGGAGGGAGCTTGTGGCACGCAGCTGCTGGTTATCTGACAGAGGAACAGGGTAGAGTGGTTCTTGGATGTGGTGGTGTGATTTCTGAATGCGGAAGGACGGAGCATTGGCTGGAAATTCACGGCCATTTTCGCAGTCTCCTTGCTCATCAGGATCTCGTCTCTGGAAGGCTGAGGCTTCTCGGCCACGAAATGGCTTTTTCATTTCAGCCTCTTCACCCTGTCTAGACTCATCTCAAACTTCTGGTGGAATCAGCCTTCATTCAGATTTACAGGCAAGGCCCAGCAGGAGCCTCCGTTCACTGCAAGCGCACCAATTAATGAAACTGATCTCCATCGAGTCAGAGGTGGTCATGTCACTCTGACCCTGCTGCAGTCAAAGTGAGCCAGAAAGCGCCTTCCATTGGGAGACGTGAGCAGGGATGCAGGCATTACCACAGACGCTTGAAATGCAGTGTGGCGTGCTGGCATTTTCTAGACAGGATTTAAGGAATGCTGCTTAATGGATGTGAGTATGTACCAACATAAGGAGAGCAGGACGACAGCCTGCAAAGGGTTAACGTCAGTAGCATTGTCTACCTAATATCCTCAGTTTTGTGATCCAGTATTTTGTATATCAAAGGATGAGTAACAAAAATGGGGTAAGAACAGACTTGTGCTGGATAGAAGTAGTGTAAGGGCTGCCCTTCCTAAAGCAGAGACTAAAACAGAGAAAGGTGGCTGTAGGACTGGGATCTGGCTCTAGGTTGCCCCGGCAAAGGCTCTGGTCAGGGCAAAGGATACAATAGCAAATGATGATGATGATGGAAAAGGAAGAATGAAGCCCGAGCTCCTCGCAGAGTGTGCCTCGCAGCAGGCAGGCATAGAATCCAAGGGCTCTGACTTCCACTCGTCCCCGCTGCCTCTCAGGAGTAAAAAGCCTTTTCAGTCCATGGCAGCAGGTTGCTCTGTCGGACTGTCTGCATTCTGTGATGGCTGCTCACCGGCCTGTCCTCCTCCCCCGCTCTCAATGTGGGCTGAGGAGTCCGGGTTGAGTAATCCCAGCGTTTTTCTGTTCATTGACACCAATTAGGGCCAAATCCTTATCTCCCCAAATAGCTAATCAGCCAAGCTCCATTGACTTCAGTGCAGCACCTGAGAATCTGCCCCCTGATACTTACTTAGCATCTCACTATGGAGATGGCTGCAATCAAGACCTATTGCTACCACCAGACTTCACCGTCTAGAATGGGTCCCAGCTGCCTACAGCAAAAATCCAGGGTCACAGATGACATGGCTCCCTTTCCAAATTACCTACACTTCCTTGCAGAATCCCAGAAATGCTATGTGAGGACGGGGAGGAAACCTGCTATTCTGTGGCTCTCTATTGCTGACATTATTGAATCTTGGATGAAACTTCTAGACTCTACCCCGTGATTCACCCCTTCATTGCGCATTCTCAGTTTCCTCAGGTCATGGGAATAAAGAGTTTTCAGGAACACATCCACTAGGTCCCTCCTTGCCTATTCTCAGACTACAAAGCCCCCCGGCACAGGGTCCGTGTCTATTACTAGTTGCAACAAGCTTAACACACTATAAGCTCTGTATAAATGTTAAATAATATTAAATGAGACGAGCAAGAGGTTTCCTCTCCCCCACACAAGACTTAAATATTAGGCTGTTACGAAAGTTATTCATGAGAGAGCTATTAAAGCCCAGGGTTGCCTTGCTAAATATTTTCAATTCACATCTGGCAACATTCAAACAATATGCATGTTATTTAAGGCATTTAGAAAATAAATATTGCCACTCTTTAAAAATGACTAGGCAGAGTGAGTCAGCTGTATTTGGAAATGTTTGAAAATGCTCATGAAAATAAATTCCGTTAATAAGGGACATATATTTACAAATAGCTGAGCGGTTTGTAATGCTCTGAAATAGCTGTTGGACAAATTGACTCACATTCTGTGTGGAGCAGTCCCAAACTGCTCAGAACAGGAATAACAGGAGAAACCTATGCTGGAGAATTCTGAACCCAGTCATACACGGAGACAGACCTATTTCTAGATGGAGTTTATTGAGAGCAGAATTCTTATTAACGCAGTCGGCGATGCTGGGAATTTGAATGATGGCCCAATTCCTCGCCAATCCCCAGTCCATCAGATTTCAGGCCACAAGATGATCTCTCGCCAGTTTCATGCCTTCTAAGTGAGATCAGAATCATGCCGATCGTGAGGAAAATGAGTAGTACCAAAGAAAGTATCCAGGAGGAAGCAAGGAAGTGGGGTGTCAGTGGGACAAAATGCAGTTGGGTGGCAGTGGAAGGGAGGGTGGTAGGGTCCAGATTCACTGTGGGAGCCTTTGTAGACTGGAGGAGGCATGAAGAAAGCGCGCATGAAGAGGGAGATGGAGAACCTAAAAGAAGAGAGATCTAGCCAGGACTCTGCAAACACAGAACAGAGAGAAAGAGGAGTACAAAGTCATGGAAGATGAGAGGGGAGCCTTGGATTGAGATTTTTTAAAGATCCTGGTTGACTTAAGAGCACAGGACCCATTGCCTTTCAATGGAGTGTGTGCTCCTGTCAAGGTTCCTCCCCCACTCTGAACTTTAGGGTACAGATGTGGGGACCTGTATGGACACTTTTAAGCTTAATTACTAGCTTAGATCTGGTAACACTGCCACCATCCAGAAATTTCAGTGTCTGGATCACTTTCTGTCCCCCCAAAACCTTCCCCTCCCTGGGCAGCCTTGAGAGGCTTTTTCACCAAGTTCCTGGTGAACACCGACCCAACCCCTTGGATCTTAACACAAGGAGAATTTAACCATCCCTCCTTCCTTCCCCCACCAATTCCTGGTGAGTCCAGATCCAATCCCCTTGGATCTTAACACAAGGAAAAAATCAATCAGGTTCTTAAAAAGAAAGCTTTTAATTAAAGAAAGAAAGGTAAAAATTATCTCTGTAAAATCAGGATGGAAAATACTTTAATCAGATAATCAGATTCCTATAGCCCAGAGAAACCCCCTCTAGCCTTAGGTTCAAAGTTACAGCAAACAGAGGTAAAATCCTCTCAGCAAAAAAGAAACATTTACAAGTTGAGAAAACAAAAATAAGACTAACACGCCTTGCCTGGCTATTACTTACAAGTTTGAAACATGAGAGACTGATTCAGAAAGATTTGGAGAGCCTGGATTGATGTCTGGTCCCTCTTAGTCCCGAGAGCGAACAACCCCCAAACAAAGAGCACAAACAAAAGACTTCCTTCCACCAAGATTTGAAAGTATCTTGTCCCCTTATTGGTCCTCTGGTCAGGTGTCAGCCAGGTTTACTGAGCTGCTTAACCCTTTACAGGTAAAAGAGACATTAACCCTTAACTATCTGTTTATGACAGCTCCTAAATCACATAGGTGCTTTTGAAAACCCCACTTGAAAATAAGAGCAGGATGCATGCTTCCTTTCTCAGTTGTGTGATGTGCATGAGCCCTGTACAGAAATTCAGCTGAGACTGAGAAAGGCCCAAGGCTTTAGATTCCAGTAGGTCACTTTGCTGACTCCAAGCAGTATTTCTAAGTTGGCCATTTATTGAACTGACTGGAGGAGGTGGAAGGACCAATAAAGGGATTCACCACCACCAAGGGTGGGGCTTAGTGGCAGAGATGATTGTAGAGCTCCACGTCTGGTCTGATGCAGTAGGCAAGGAAGACACAGCAGACCTAGTGCCAGTGAATCAGGGGATACCGTGGAAAGCCATTCACGCAGGGCACATTCCTTGCTGATTTTCCTGTACATCTTGCTTTCCATCTGAGACTCAGTCCCATCTCTTTATCTTCTTTCCACGTGGACCTCAGCCTTCTCTCTTTGCCTTCGCCTGGCGCTGGGTAGAACCAGGGGTTGGGAGAGGGCAGCTTTTGAGCTGCATACAGTGTATTGTGTGGGGAACCTCTGGTTGAGCATTTACAAACCGATCCCCTGTCTGCTCTTTTGACAAATTACGAGAAGGAGCCCTTGGATAGTCTCTCTTCCTAAAATGCCATCAATGGGTTTGCATTCAAAGAAATACGGTTGCGTTCTTGGTGCTCCGAAGAGAAACCTCGTTCAAATGGGTAACAGAGTAAGTCTAAGAGCCATCACTCCCTGCAATCTGGTTTTGGGGAGGGAAAGTAGAACACAATTATCCTAATGGCTTCTGACTGCTGGAGCATGTGTCGCACGAAAGCTTTTAAGCACTTTGCTATCAAGGACTCGTAACAAGCACGTGGCTGCTAAACAGACACATGCCACCACTGTTCGTGGGCGTGTTTCAAAACCAGCATTTTCCTATCGTTTGTTTGAGCCTTTGCCAATACTGACAGCCCCGGAGACCCAAGTCCTGTATTTCTCCACTCAGCGGGTGCAGAATGGGCAGTGGCAGGGTAAATTCTCCCCCGATCGCCCTGTCCTCGTAACACTTGCCTCCCTGCTGAGACTACCGATAGGGTCGCGAGTTAGGGTCGTTTCTGGTGGTTCCATGATGAGCATCCTCATTCCCAGGGAAAGAGGCTGAACCCCCGGCTTATTTCACCCAGGCTTCTGCACTGTCCTCACAAGGGCACTGATAATTATCCAATAGTAACAACACTCCGATACTACTCACCTGGGCTTGGTTCCAACCAGCCACCTAGTGGCAAAAGGCTCAGCATTTCCTGATCAATCCTCTGAGTCATACAGCCTCCCTGCCCTGAGCTGCAAGTGCTATTCGAGGCTGATGGGAGATTTGAACAAAGGTTTCAGTAATAAACCAAGAAACGGTGATGGAGGCATTTAAAAACTCTAAGTACTGACCCCTCTTCCTCTGCCCGTGTCAGTAGCCAGCCCCTTTGTCTAGGGCCAGGTGTTAGAAATACAAACTGCGATTCAGGACTGCTTGGGTCTATTCCTGGCTCTGCTAATGAGAGAGTATGGAGCTGAGCAAGTCCTTGATTACATATTATTTGTATTACTGTAGCTCCCAGGAACCCCAGTGATGGACCAGGCTCCTATTGCACTAGGAGCTGTACAAACACAAGACTGCCCAACTTTTCAATAACAACGAGGAGGCACCTTAAAGACTAACATTTATTTGGGCATAAGCTTTTGTGGGTAAAAACCCCAAGTGGCTTTTTTACCCACGAAAGCATATGCCCAAATAAATCTGTTAGTCTTTAAGGTGTCACTGGCCTCCTCAGTGTTTTTGTGGATACAGACTAACACGGCTGCCCCTCTGATACTCACTCAACTTTTCAATAGCAAGCACTGACCTGGAGTGCCTCTACTTGGGGTGCTTAACTGCTCGGTACCTCCATTTCCCTATTTTGTCAAATAGCTATACTAATACTAGGGGGACTGGGAGACTTGTACGTCACACTGAGGTCTGGGAATGAACGGCACTGCTGAAGTGTACGGGTTTATTTCCTGTGCAGTGGGCGATACCACACGCAGCCTCCATCCAAGTGGCTTTCTGGGTAGCACTCCACAGGGGCGTGCGGTGCATCGCCGCCGTGGCAGCTGCTGAAGAGCGAGGCCTGGTTCTGTTGGATTTGGCAAGCTCTGGGAAATCTTGCGTGGTAGGAAATGGGGTGCTGCGGTGTGGAGGTGCTTGAGGCATTAAGGAAAATGCTGCAGTGCTTTCCTCCTCAAAACCCAGTAGTGCCTTGGCAGGCAAATGCATCCGGTGCTCCTAGGACATGCAAGACCAGGGACTGATCCACTGATTCAGTGTTTGTGACATTCTAACTTCTGTCACAAAGCTGGCGATCACCTGAGGTCTGCTGTGGTTTCTGAAGCGAACGTAATCCTAAGCTTCCACAACCTGCCTCAGAATGAATACGTTCCAGAACAGCTGCCCTTGCTGAGCTGAAGCATGATGATGGCACAACAGGGAGAGTCACTCCCATTCAGTGAGTGCTACATGGTACTTCGAGACGGCTTAAACATGCCCATATGCAGTACCTGAGCCCCACAGTGGGGTTGCGCTGTGTGAACAGAGACACAGCAGCTCTGCAACAGCTGCTTGTCTGCCCCTGATGGTTGCAACTGCAGCCAAGCCGCACCTTGCATACTGGATCCAATCCTCCTCTTTTGTAGCTACTACCTGCTTCTAATTAGTTCTTGATTAGTTAGAGGTTCTTGCCAAGAAGTGTTTGAGCTACTGCTGCACTCAATACTTGAACATATGCATGAGCTGATCAGATAGATTCATGTGTCAGTAGCTTTCAATGTAGCACTGGTGCATTGGGCTCTGACATAGGGGCCTGAGATAGAAGCTATTTCTCATGTACTCTGAGCGCCACGACAAGGCTTGGCCACTTCATCTCTGATTTTTAAGGTCAATTATTTTCCTTGAGCTTGTACTTAATAGTATATCTCAAAAAGCACAGTCAAGAGAAGTATGTTCTAGGTGCCAAGCCATCAAGGATGCCCTAATCACCTTACAGGCAAAGGAATAAAACCGATCCAAATCCAGAAAGGACTGAATCAGGTCTCTGCACCATGTGGGAGACCTGCTGTGAGAATCATTTTAAAAGACTGAACTCCATTATCCTTCTCAAACTGGGTGTGAGGGCGTTTCACAAAGTCAGGGCTTCAGAGGCAAAGATTCAGAGACACTCTGTGCAACTCCCCAAAGGAAATCTGGAAGCATGAATGAAGTCTTGCCTGATGGCCATTATAACTCGAATATATACGAATATAACTCTCTGGCTTCAGGCCAGGAAGTAGTGCTTAAAGGGCCAGATTGGGAGAGCACAGAGACTGATCCCTCTGTGAGCTGCTGGGAGAGCATGATGCCCCCAAGTGAGTGGAGAGAGGTGGGTCTGTAACTCTGACCTCTCTCCCCTCCACACCAGCTGGGTGCACGTGCAGGAAGCAGGTTGCATTGCTGTGACGGACAGTGCAGCCTGCATATTTCATCCACGTGTTTTCCTGAGGTGTAATTCCTCTCTGAGCCCTCCTTGAGCTCCCCCAGTACGAGCCAGTGTCCTAACAGCACATTCTGGTCCTACATACGCTGGAGCCCACAGAAGGGAGGTCAGCGTGTTGCCTTGTGACACTGCTAAACACGTCTGCATTCTCTGCTAAATTGCCACCAGTAACACACTTCCTGTAGCCAGCCTAGCCCAGTTAAGGAGATCTGGATAAGCATCTAAACTTTACATAGATAGGAACCGATCCTGGAGCCTGATGGGAGTCCTTCCACTGACTGCCGCGGGTTTTGGATCAGGTCCCTTGTGAGGCTGACCCGTCACTGTTTTTTGTCACTCTGTTGCCTCTTGAATGCCTGGCTTTCCATTTTCATTTCCTATTGCAGCCCAACTCCATTATTTTCCACTAGACTCCAGGATGAATCAGATGCTGCCACTATCTTTGTAGCGGTGAACAGCTACACCACAGCTTTCTCATCATTAATCTCCTGTTAATGACACAAGCTTCAGTCTTTTTTAGCCATCTTTTGTTGTGCCTTTGCCTCTATTTTCAATCCCACAGTGGCAGCTCTGACATGACGGGTATATTTTAAGAATAAATCTCAGAGTAAAACAGTCAGCTGTTCGGCAATTCAGAGAAGAGCCCGGAGAATGATTAAAGGATTAGAAAACGTGCCTTACCGTGACAGACTCCAGGAACTTAATCTATTTAGCTTAATAAAGAGAAAGTTAAGGAGTGATTTGATTAGTCTGCAAGTACCTATGTGAGGAACAAATATTTGATAATGGGTTCTTCAATCTAGCAGACAAAGGTATAACGTGATTCGATGGCTGAACGTTGAAGCTAGACAAATTCAGACTGGAAAGAAGGCATACGGTTTTAAAAGTGAGAGTAATTTACCAAGCGTCATGGTGGACTCTCTCCATCACTGGTGATTTTTAAATCAAAATGGGATGTGTTTCTGAAAGATCTACTCCAGGAATTATTTTTGGGGAAGCTCTTTGGCCTGTGTTATAGAGGAGGTCAGACTAGATGATTCTAATGCTTCCTTCTGGCCTTGAAAACTATTAATGAATTGGAAATTAAGAACATTTTTTTTGTCACTGAGAAATCCTCTCCAATCCACTCTAAACCCGCCCCCCCCAAGAAACCTCCCCACCTCCAACATTTGCCTAATGGAAAAGGGCAACACTGATAGGGAAGTAGGGGATAACGGTATCCCTGCCCCTTTCAAAGGGGACTAGGGGTCTCGGGTGTGTTCATTTTTGGATGCCCACCTTCAGACAGCTTAGAGGGGCTTGATGATTTTCACGAGGCGAGTGCTCCACACCGTCTAAAACCAGGCCCTCTAAAGGTGTCTGAAATTGAGCATTGAAACACTGGGAAGCCCCAAAGTACTATGAAAATGTAGGTCCCATGCTTAGCCTGTGTTTTCATGGTATGACAGCTGATTTGAAAACTGTTTTAAAGAAGGCTCCAATTCTGACACAGAATGACCAGGGAGCTTCGTGAAACTTTAAACCAAAAGAAACTCCTCAGTCAAATGGATTCCTAAATAGCTGAATTTTTTTGCTATCTTTTTTTTTTAAATACAACTTTAGCAAAATAGAGACCAGCTTACTCCAAAGTCATAGGTCCAAACTCTTCTCTCGGTGACAGTGATGTCAATCTGCAAGGGGCTGAGCAAGTGTACTTACATGCTTAACTGTAAGCCCCATACCTTAGCACATGCTTAAGTCCTTTGCTGAAGTGAGGTCTACCACAGGTACATGAAAGTGTACACATATTAGAAGGCTGTAAGTGCCAAAAAAGAAGAGCAATTATTTAGCATAATAAAATGGGTATAATTAGAGTTTAAAGGTTGAAATGAAGAAGGGAAAATGGATACACCTCCTGGCAAGGAGTTTCCAGTAAAGTGGTTAAAGCCGATTTATGTAGCACATTTAAAGTTACACTGGATATAGCAGTAGGAAACAACCTTGCATTGGCAAGAGGATGGACTAGAAGATAACTGACCAGACCTTTTCCATCTCTAACATCTCTGGTTCCATGATTCCTGGACTTTGGCAACTTGGCTGTGCAATATGTTTGGTATTTGTGGCTGCATCTTCTTCGTACTTCAGCAATCCTCTGCTGCTTCCTCCATGGAACCAGACAGATGCTACTGACTGCTGCCAAGGTCTAGGTAACCACCCTCGGCAGCTCCCACTGCAACGTGCATCAATGGTTACTGTATGTTTTCAGGTTTGCATTTGGAAACCAAGGTCTTGATCCAAAGCCCACTTAAGTCAATTGGAATTTTTTCATTGGCTTTGACAGCTTTCGATCAGGCCTTAGATGCATAACTCCCATGAATGATAAATGGAGTGGGACGTTTATTTCTCTGCGAAAAATGCTGGAAACCTACCTCACTTGAGTGAAGATGACCTGGGGAAGGGGAGCTAGCCTCCCTCACTACACATTTCAGTTGCTAGGGATACCGACTTAATACAATGTGAACTATTCAAGTTCACATGTACACATTCCAAACTTAGTGATGAGACTGTTTAAGTCCAGTCATGTACGTAAGACCTATGGTGCTTCTTTCACACATACAATTGTACCAAATCATAAATATTTCAGGGGCTCATGTGTGGA
This sequence comes from Mauremys mutica, assembly GCF_020497125.1. NCBI lineage: Eukaryota > Metazoa > Chordata > Testudines > Geoemydidae > Mauremys > Mauremys mutica. Next base: position 12,354,489 of record NC_059085.1, read on the forward strand.
GCTGGATGAATGCTGTAAATAATCATCCTTGAATATTTGCTTGAATTTATATAGGAATTTGCTTTGATCACACTCCAGCCCAATCTGCATTCATTTTCTATGAATGCTTGTGCCAGCAAAACAACCATATGAATGTTTGTGGAAAGCAAATTCAAAGCCACACGTGTAGTATTCCTGGAAACTGGAATTTACAGTTCAGCACTCAAGTATTTGCACCTTTTCCTCAGGCAGGGAACAGAATCAATATGTTGAGATTTTATTTGATTTCTTTCATGATTCTCCAGAGCTGAAGGCAAGTCCTAACACATTTAAGTCACGTTTAGAAAATATCAGTACGTTGAGTCATCAAGGTTCCTATTACACATTTGTCAATGAACCTTCCCACAAAACGACTGAGTCTCACCCACCCAACCAGTTCATGCCATAAAATTCCACCTACATCAACCTTCAGTCTCCAGATCCTCCACCTAATAACTCCCATATCTACTAAGGGCCTGACCCAAAACCCACTGAAGTCAATAGGAGCCTTTCTGTTGACTTCAAAGGGCTTTAAAGAAAAGTTAGGCATTGCCACACATCCAGAAAGTTTTCAAATCCAGACACTGGCAGACCGACAAAGGAAATGAATTCCAGAACCAAGGACCCTCAGAAGAGCCCCCTATTGCTGTATCAAAGAAGCTCCAGGTTATGTGTCTGCTTTTAGCAAATTGTGGCAAGCTGATCCCAGAAAAGAGGTGGTCCCACAGGTGAGTGGGTCTCAAACCATTTAGGGCTTTATAGGGGAAAACCACAACCTTGAACTCCACCAGGAAACTAATCAGCAGCTCTGAGTAATGTGCTCCCTGTATGATGCCATTCTGCACTAACTTGAGCTTCCAAGGGTCCCCAGTCCACAGCCTCATACAGAACATTTTGTAGCAATCTAATCTGCAAAGGAATTTCTGATGATAGCAAGGTCCACATCTGAGAGAAAAGATCATGCTCCTCTAGCCAGATGTCAATTGGAAAATCCCCCCCGTCCTTTCTGGCCTTTCGGAAGATGGTGAATCTGGGTCACAAATGGTGGCTGTAACTTCCTCGAACTGGGGTGCAGATATCCCCCTCACTAATTCCCTACAAGCTCTTTGGATTTAGCCTTCATCCATGGTTGGATTTAATAAAGACATTGATTTATGATGTGATGTCAACCTAGACCTTGACGGAAGCAAAGAAACATGGTTTTTCTCTTCCCCGTGATCCTGACTTTACAAATGATGACAAATCATCACCAGCATAGTAAAGACCACATACTTGCAGAGAATGGTTTGTGATCAAAACAAATTAACCAACCCCTCCTCCCCCCCGAAAGTCAAATCTGGGGAAACTGCAAATCGCTTCACGCTATTCAGTAAGCAGTAAAATAGCAAAGCTCATCAGCTTAAAATGTGCATTTGTTAAAACCTAATAATTTGCACAAAGGGCCAAATTTACTGCTGGCATAAGCAGGCACAGCTCTCAAGACAATGGAATGGCACCTGCTTGTGCCAGCTGTCCATTTGGCCCATTATATTCCCATTATCCCATGCTGAGGGTTATCCCATGTTACGACTCTCTCAGCCTGCGTCCACCCCTGCTTCCTCTCAGACATCTTCTATAAACTGTGTGAATTAAGTAGCAGAATTGCAGATACTAACGCCTGCCAAGACTGCACTATCGATTTGATTCACAGAATCTACTGACCTCTCTGCTTTGAGGAAATAGAAGATTTGATTCTTACGCCAGACAAACCATTTTCTAAGGGATATTATTTATTTGTGTGTGGAGAGAGCCTGACAAGGGTGCGAGGGGATCACATGGGTTTTCTCCTCTGTTTCATTGGTTTAATTGGAGTGATGAGGAGAAGGTGGATTTTTGTAATTAAATGTATCTCATGCTGGATTGACATCCTCCAGCAGTGAAGTCCTTTATTGGCAGCATCTGGAGAAGAGCTAAAACACCAGCTCTGCAAGGTTTCCATACTGTCAATGTGCTTCAGCCCTGACTTGGGAAAGACCATCTTCTATCATTATTACTGGTAGGACAGTAGTCCCTAGAGGTGCCTGCAGAGATGGAGGCCCTGTTGTGCTAAGCCCTGCATCTACACATGGTAAGAGACCATTCCTGTTCTGTCTATGTTAAAATAGATAAGACAGATGGAAGCGAGAGCAAGGTGAAATGACTTGCTCAAGGTCACACAGCAGGTCAGTGGCAGAATGGGAAATAGAACCTGGTTCTTAAATAAAATATATGGAGCTATACCTATCTCATAGAGCTGGAAGGGATCCTGAAAGGTTATTGAGTCCAGCCCCCTGCCTTCACTAGCAGGATCAAGTACTGATTTTTGCCCCAGATCCCTAAATGGCCCCCTCAAGTATTGAACTTACAACCCTGAGTTTAGCAGCAGGCTAACACTCAAACCACTGAGCTATCCCTCCCCCTTATCTGGCTCCCTATCCAGTGTCTTGCCCACTAGACTGTGTTGCCTTATTTTCTCTGGGAGATCGGGTAGTTCAGTCTCCATGGCTCATCCCACCCTTAGCCCATCTGCTGAGATTGGAAATAAGGCCTCAGTTAGTGCCAGTTGTGATAATACACGGTGCACTGTGAGTGTTTGTCCTTCAACAGAGGAGATGATTTAATGGGTTGTGTAAGACCTAGGCTGCTTAGAACCACTAATTCAAACCTTGGCAAGTTCAGCTCACCCCCTGGCCTTCTGAAGTACTTCAGCTGAGGACCATCTATTTAACTGTTTGTGGATCTATTCGAGAGACTAGGCGAGGAAGGGTAATATCTTTTATTGTAGCTTACATAGAGCTCTCTTTCAGGTCTGGGAGCCTAACTCTGTCCCTCTCAGAGAGACAAGGTGGGTGAGGTAACATCTTCTATTGGACCAACCTCTCTTGGTGAAAGAGCCAAGCTTTCGAGCTTACACAAGAAACCTTAATAAGTGAGATGCTAAATGCACAGAATGGACACAAAAGGTCTTATGACTCTTTCTACAAACAGGTGTTTGCCTAGTGTTCTTGGTACAGTTCCCCTTGCTCCATTCTTCTGCAAGCGTGCTGTGAGGAATGGCCCTGGCTTCCTGTCTCCACTCTGAAGGGAGCTGCATTTTAGTGGTACTGCATGTACAGCAAAATGTACATTAAGTGACCACCCAAAGGGCCAACAAAAACCTGGCACCAATGGATTTGAACTGCAGGCCAAACAAAATCATACTGTGGATACTCTAATAATTATTCCCTATGGCCTTATGGTATTAAAGATGACCCTTGTTGTCTGTTCCACTGGCTAGAGAAGTGAAGCACTTTGAGGTTCTTTATAATGAAGGGTGCTACATTAATATACTGGAGAGTTTTGGGGGGTGGGAGGATTTTGGAGCTGAGCTGTGAGAAGTCCAGCTCATTTTCACAAAGGGCACCAAACAGATGCCAGATGATGACAACTTTTCAGTATGGATCCTAGTGCTAGAGAGGAACTGATGATCATGTGATCCCTTTCCCATTAGTAATCCCCATGAGAGAGCCAGTTTCCTTCTCTGTTTTCTTTAAACCAAAATTAAAAGGATAATTTTAAATGATGCCATCTGTTCTGTCCACTGATTGTCCAGATGTTCACTACAAAGCTCCTTTCAGAATCGGGAAGACATACATGTGTGTGTGTGTGTGTGTGTGTGTAATACCACTGATCGACAGAAAACTAGCCCATGGCAGATAATTTGCCTAGATTAGTTTTATCTGAAAGACACACACCTGAAATTGTTTCCTAACGTGTGATTAAATCCATTGGCCCCTCTCCTATCATTTATATGCATCAGCACAGCTTATTCCTAGAGATGAATTTTAAGAGCTGAACTCTGTGCTCCAAGCATCACTAGGAGAGATCTTCAATGGATTGGAGGAACTGCTATCAGAACTTGAAGGTGTGGGTTGCGCTGATCCTGCAGAAGAACTAGTCCAGTTCTGCATGGCATTCCACAAGTCCTTACTGCTGCACATTCAGCACCCTGGTACGTATCTATAGGTTCACAGACAATCAAAAAAGCAGACCAAATGTTTACCTGTAAGTGAGGATTAAAATGTCACCATGACAACACAGTTGACACCATGATGTAGAACAGACTTCTGAGATATCATGCTGGCACTTCAAGTGCTTAAGAAGATGGCATTTTCCAGAAAGCAACATTGCACACTTCTGTCCCATCTCTTTGATCTCATTCAATATTGCCCTGTCTTCCCTTATGGAATTTAACAGGTTTTTTTTCTATATTTTTTTTATCACAATATGGAATTTCAGAGAAGAGTAGGCTCTGCTGTAGAATTTTATAGGATAGTTCAAAATTCCTATAGAACGTATCCTAATCTCTACCCAGTACTACAGCTTGATGGAGTCATTGCTATACAACTTTATTATCTTTTTATAGAATCCTGTTGGATCCAACCCTATGAAATTTTATAGGATGTTTCCACTTGGGTTCTTCCTCCCATTCTCCAGCATTGATGGCTTTTCTTTCTCCATCACAAATAATCACAGGGGATTTCTTCTATCAGACATTTATTTCTCTGAACAAGCACAGGCACATTTCCTAAAAGACTTAGATCCAAAGTTTGCCCGTTTATTAATACTGCACTATGGAAAAATAGATACTTGCAATCAATACGATGACAGTTGTAGGATCAAATTTTGGCCCGAAGTTACATGTCAGTTTCTTTCCTGAATATCCATGTGAAGTGAGTCAAACAGACTAACTCAACCCCACTTGAGCGCCTAATGATTACTTGGTGCTAAGGCAGTCTCTAGCCTGTCTATTTAATTGGCTCTCTCTTTGGGCCAAAATCTGTTCTCAGGTTGTGGCCCATGCTGCCAGCTATGATATGCTGACAGAATTTGTTTCCACTGTAAAATTAACATGGGCTTATTAGTAGAGTGACTGTGTAGACATGGGACCTCATACTATAGAGAAGGGATAGCTCAGTGGTTTGTGCATTGGTCTGCTAAACCCAAGGTTGTGAGCTCAATCCTTGAGGGGACCATTTAGGGAGCTGGGGCAAAAATATGTCTGGGGATTGGCCCTGCTTTGAGCAGGGGGTGGGACTAGGTGACCTCCTGAGGTCCCTTCCAACCCTGATATTCTATGTGAGAATCTATTCTTGATTTACTGACCAAAATCTAAGCATTGTCATCAACGCAGAACCAATGTGCTGAAGAGAAGTGAACTCGTACATCAGCTTTGTGACGCCTCAATAACACACCAGCTAAATTCTGATTCTAGACTCTCTATTGGTGGCAATGAGTAAATTATTTGTTGTAAGGAGGAAAGAGAACACACGGGGCTGGCTCTAGGGTCTATAATAAACCATCACTTTCAAAAAGTCCCATTTTAGGGCAGTGATGGGATCAGCAGGGTTGTGCTTCAGTCTCAGTATTGCTGGTAGAACTTAGCCCTATCCCAGCTCTATCCATCTGGACCGACCTCCTTTGACATAGAATAACCCGACTGGTATTTTAAAGGCCTATGGGAACCACCATTGTTATCACCTCAAATTCAGGCATCTTGTCTATCGCACTCTGCCCCACCCCCATCACACTTCCGCCCAGTGTTCCTCCCTAGGCACGCCATTTTTCCCACATAAACACCCCCCTGCCTTCTTCCAAGCTGAATGGTCTGAGGTCCTTGACATTTAAATCCCTCTCGAAGACTCACTGCTGCCAAGCTGCTTATAGCGAATCGAGTTGGTGTGACTGTTCCTGCTAACCTCAACTTGTCTGCCTGCCTTTGGGAGCTCCCCAGGCCAGTGGCCATTCCTTCTCTGTCTGCACACCACCTAACCCACTAACCCTAACTGTTACTGTGAACAAATAAATAACAATCTCAAGAGACACCATTTTTATACCCCCAAACCTCGCGACTCCCTCACGGATGGCGAGCAGGGACCCCAGGTGGAGGTTGTTTGTGGCGAGGTCGGGGGACGTTTGCACTCCCACTCCAAGCATGGCATTTGAAAGATGTACTGCAGATTGCAGCACTTGTGAGCCCTTTGGGATTCAAGGCTCAGATTTCACCTGTTGTTTTCTCAAGTCCTTTTTTATAAAGTCGCTGACCTAAAGACTAAGGTGCTCTGATTACCCCCTCATCCGCCCCCGCCCCAAAATAGGGAGCCAGAAATCTTCAGCCTAATGCATCTGCTCTTGCTGTGGTCAGTCAGCAGGAAACAATCTTACCAGCAGTGCTGGGCTAAGCATGCCAGGCTGTCCTCATCTGGCAGATGGCAGCTAGACTAAGGGGAAGAGGTTTGAAGGAATGACAGCAGCTGCACAGGTCTGTGTTGTGCAGAGGAAGAGAAAGGTAAAAGCATCAACGAGAGGCACACACTTGCCCAAGGTAATGGACAGAGAGGTCAGTCATGCTCCCTCTAGGGATTGTCCTAGTGGACGGAGAATGCTTGATCTGGAAGAATATGGGGTGAGCCTCTTCTTAGATGATTTTCAGGCTTGGTGGGCCAGTGAGACACTTGATGCAGATGTTTGGAAAATCTTCAGCAATGGAATAAGGCTTCACTTTGAATTATATAGTTCGGGCTATAGCCTAGATTAGGCAACAAGCGGAAAAGTTTAACAGCAGTGAAACGCACAGGTTTCGCTTTCTCCTGCCCAAGACAAGAGCCAGATAAAAATGTATGCAGACTCTTATGCACTTCATCAGGAGACACACGGCCTGATTCTGAATTCACTCACGCAGCCACAAATCAGGACTAGCCCTGATGAGGTCAATTGTGCTGCACTGGTGTAAATCAGAAGTGAGAGCAGACTCAGGCCCTGCATGTTGGCTGCATGGCACAATGCAATGCCACCCCAGGGTGCTGTGCAATACGGACGTTAGGATTCTATCGCATCAGCATGGGGAGATTTCTTCAGCCCCAAGTTCAGTTGCAGCACTGGCCATTCCGATGGGAGGCTGTTCGAGATAGTAACTTATCACTGATAATACGTCTTCCTTTACTCAGACAACATCCGCTACAGCAGGAGTGCCCTACTATCTGAGTCTGTTTGTCCCATAAAATGTCCCTAGGCAGCACTGTGCATCTGAAGGTGCCATCTTCTGGATGAGCTATGAATCCAAACACCCTAACTATTTGTGGTTAGCATACATTGAAAAGCATTTGATACAGGAGAAGGGACCAGTATTCCGGCCAAATGCTGGTGAGCATGACTACATTCTGCCTACCTAAATCCCCCCTACAGTTGGACATAACATTCTTGTGTGCTGTAAAACAGCTACCATGCTCCACTCCAGAGTGGGCTGCATTTTTGTGATGGTGAAGCGATTACTTGCACGTGCGCTGGGTGAAATCCTGATGTCTTTACTCAGTTCTTACTCTGTGCAGCTGAGTACGGACTTTGGGATCTGGCCCATTACAATAGGCTTTGGGATCCCTGGGGAGGAAAGGCCCTATGGGAATGTGAAACTCTATTGTCTGAAGGTCAGTTTGTCTTAAATGAGTCTTTCCCCCTTTCCCTCCTTTATTAAGGAAAATCTCTGAGTGATGGATGCAATTTTCCTCCTTCATTTTCACCTAACTTGCTGTATTGAGGCTTAGGCTCATGTTTTCTTACTTAAGACCTGCTCCAACTCCCACCAGGATCAGGGGGAGCCTTTCCATTAATGTAATGGGAACTGCACCTGGCCCAAATCCCCTGGCACAGGACCTGGTGGCTGATTTTGTGGGGTTTTAGCCTTAGGAATCTTACTGCTTGATTTTGAGGGGTGCTGGGTTCCTGCTACTCTCACTCACATGGGCCCTAGTCCTGCAATAGGATTTGCTAGCATGACCCATTACCCCTGTGCAGAATCCTTCTGAAGTAACGGGCTGCATTAGTAAGCTCCTGTGCTACTCTTGGGACCGTAGATTTTGATCTGTTGTGCACGCCTGTACACCAGTGAGGTGCCTAATGCAACTGATCCACAGACACTATGGTCCCATCCTGCACTACGCAGTGCAGTGAGTTTTTTAATGAGTTCGAGGGGCACAGGTTAAGGCTTTATGTAAAAATAATGGGCCAAATTTTGCCCTCTCACACTGGTGGAAAACTGGAGTAACTCTCTTGGCTACACTGGAGTCACTCCAGCTTTACACCAGTATAACTGATTCTGGGCCATTTATCGGTTTAATTTTAGTATGAACATACAGTTGACTCTTAATAGTTTGCATTGCCTTAGCAAAGCCACCGTTTGATTGGTTTGTCCAGAGGGTTGCCTTTCATCAATAAATGCCTTATTCCATCCCTTGGTGACATTTATGTTACCCACTATGTTGCTGTGATTAATTCACGTATTCCCATGCACATGCTAGCTAATGGCACAGCTATTTAATCTTAATGTTCTCTGATTTTAAACCAGGTTTCTCAAACAGGGGTCGCCGCTTCTGTAGGAAAGCCCCTGGCGGGCCGGGCCTGTGCGGTTACCTGCCCCGTCCGCAGGTCCGGCCGATCGCGGCTCCCACTGGCCGCGGATCGCTGCTCCAGGCCAATGGGAGTTGCTGGAAGTGGTGGCCAGTAAGTCCCTCGGCCTGCACTGCTTCCAGCAGCTCCCATTGGCCCAGAGCAGTGATCTGCGGCCAGTGGGAGCCGCGATAGGCCGGACCTGCGGACGGGACAGGTAACCGCACTGGCCCGGCCTGCCAGGGGCTTTCCCTACAGAAGCGGTGACCCCTGTTTGAGAAACCCTGTTTTAAACACTTACCCAGAAACAATTCCAATACTGAGTCCCAGATGAAATGTGTTATATCCTGGATATTGCTGCTGGATGTGCTATGAAATTGTGAGCCCAGCAGAGTTTGCGCTACGAGCATTGCCAATGAAATACCTTTTTCCAGTTGAGATTTGGGCTCTATAAACATGAAATACCCTATTTCATCCATCTCTCCCACACGGGACACCCACTCACCTGCTCCTCTCTCTAGTCCAGGTTTTGCCCTGTGCTCAGCCTGAGGGATAGCTCAGTGGTTTGAACATTGGCCTGCTAAACCCAGGGTTGTAATCCTTAAGGGGGCCATTTAAGGAACTAGGGTTAAAAAAAAATCTGTTTGGGGATTGGTCCTGCTTTGAGCAGGGGGTTGGACTAGATATCTCCTGAGGTCCCTTCCAACCTTAATATTCTATGATAAACAAATCCAAAGTGCACTACACTTTCCATTTATTATTTCTTTCAGTGCCAACAGTTCTAAGCACACTTAGTGCCAGCCAGTTGGTTTTAAATATTAATTGATGTGAAATGTGTCTACATTGGTTGGGCAGAGCCCCCTTTCCTCTTGTGTTGGAGACAATACCACTTCATGTCCCGCCTCACCATCTAAACAGCCAGGACTGAACCACTGAGGGCCAGTCCTCTGCTGGCGTGAATCAGCAGTAGCTCCACTCAAGTCACTGTGAATACGTATGCCAATTTACACTGGCTGAGGATTGGGCCCAGAGACTTTCCCCAGCTGCTCTCCTTTTGAATAGAGACTGAAACGGCTATTTCTCTTTAGCTCTATTGTGGTTCCTGAATTCCACACCCAATAATCTAGTGGAACAGCTGCCACGTCAGCTCTAAAAGGACAGTTCCCTGCCCTTTATTCAGTGAATGATGACCTGTTCTGCTGCTGGGAGGTATCGCTGTGTATTAACCTGGTTTGCTAAAGTCAACCCAGACTTCACCGGACCACCTGTTCCACCAGCTCTCTGGACTTTCATGCTTTCTTCCTCTACAAACGTGTCACTCAGCCTTTCTCATATGGCCCTCCTCATAGGGACTGGGGCCAAGCGCATCAGACCAGGGTGTGAATAAACTGACTTTAGACTCAACGTAGTTCTTTTAGCACATTAAGGATGGTAATGACCATCTGTGCACAGGCTCTGGTGGCTGCTTTGAATGCATTCCTCTTAGAATTCAGGACGCGGACCCACAGAAGTGCTCTGGGGAACAGACGTTCTGGAAGAAGACGGACTGATGAATCAATAATGGAGCAACCTTGTATTTTAGAAAGCCGTGGTTTTTTACGTTGGTCTATGCAAGAGACTGCTGAGATCCAAAGGCAATTCAGCAGCTTATTTGGACAGCTTTTGAGTGACAGCTGGATAGTGCCAGGTAGAGGGAAAGGATAAAGGAATATATCAAGGAAATATGTCAGTGCAGCCTGTGAGAATAAGCTCTGACTGCAGCTGTGCGGAGCAACAAAGACCAGGAGAACCTGTGTCCTCAACAAAGCAGCTGCCATGAAGACCCCCTGAGCTGAGCTGGAATAACCCCATGGCCTAAAGCCACTCACTGCTGAGGGCTTTCAGCCCTGTGGCCCTCACTTCTCATTGGCCATTGAAAACCTGACCTCCTTGCATGATTTACAGAACTGTCCTGAGGAGGTGGTTTCCAATGCCTAGCATCCTGACTTCTTCGTACAGGAGCATTTTACACTGCACAAATAGAGTTTTAAATGCTCGTTTGTTGGGCAAGGCATGGATCTGATCCTTGTTTTGTTGTTGTTTTTTCCTGAGAGAGATTTCCCTCAGTATCAGCACTTTGCAGGGGACCGGGGGAGGGACAGCATGGGGGAGGACAGAAGAAGAAAAAGCATTAACCTAATGTGTATCAAGCAGCTTTCCACTTCAGAGATTCTTGCTGCATTTGTAATGGGGCATTTGGAGCGTACATTGTACACACAGAACGTATTTCCCTTCTCCAGTATTCACCATCAGTTCTCTCTCAATTGCTCTCGTTCCCTCACTCCCTTTTTTTTGTGAGTTTAAACCAAATGCATTGGCCATCTCAGCCAGTGACAAAAAAAAATCTGTCCCTGAATGAGCCAACCATCTCCCATAGCAACAAGACAGACTGTGAACATAACAAGCGCCTTTTTCCCTGAGAAACTCACTGCATTTTTTGATTTCCCTCAGCTGCTCAAAAATGTGAATGATGGTTAGGGAAAAATACCCCATCATATCAGGTTTTCCAGGAAGAGGGAGTGGGAAGGTGAGAAAGGGAGGCATTGCTTAGCCACAGACATAAAGACTTATCAGCCTATTTAATTTAGTATGGGGCACCGGTCCCTAAAATTGCTGAGTGCCAGATGGATATCCTGTGACAGCAGCCCTAGGTAATGTGTAGCCATGACACTCACCGTGGTGGAAATTCCTTTTAGCTACAACAGAATATAACGGTTGATGTTCTTATGATAAATCTACCATATAGAGTGGTGGCAGGTTCTGTTTGTATCCTCCCTACTACACCCAGCAAAACTGGAGGTCTCGCTGAGTTCCAGGCCTCATGCTATTGAATAAATACGGGCAAGAGAAAGTGTCATAGCTGTCTGTGGTTAACTTGAAAAGCACATGACTTGCTGGCTAGCTTCACTGTCTATCAGCTCTAGATTCTGTCCCAAGTTACTGAAAGCCTTTTTAATACACTAAGCCCTCAATAATAAAATCAAGAGCAACTGGATACACATAGCATGACCCCTCATCAACCAGAAATTAAATAAAATCCCCAAATGTCCTGAGCCAGCAAGCAACACATTCCATGTAAAATGTGGGATGGATTATTTCAAGGATTGTCTCTTCTATGGGTTCTATAAAGCCCTGCTATGGAACATGAAGCGGCATCTTTCCAAAACGTTACACGTCATGTAGGAGGTTAGAACAGTGCTGTCTGGGCCTTCGTATAGTTGAGTTTTAAATAAACTCATTGGATTTATGTGATTTCACCCCTTAAAACTTAAATTTTCCACCCAGTAAAACTGGCCTGCATACTCACAGCACCAAACTAAATAGGGTATGTGAGGTGCTGTTACACTCCCAGTAAAGCCCTGTAACACGTGTTCATCTGGTGTGTAAATAATAGTGTAATGAACATGCTGAGGAGCCAGAAAAGGTGCAAGGAAGGTCTATGTTAAAACTGGGAGTGACTGGCTTTATTTAACACATTCTTTCACCATTGTCAGTTGCTTTTCTTGCAACACCCCTGTCTTGTGGCTCCGAAGTGTATTAGTTAAACGAAGGTAGACTTCTTTCTACTTACAGCATCAAATTGAAAGGCCATTTCATGATGGAGTGTCAGAGTTGCACCTAAGCAGACAGGTGTGACTTTCAGTATGCAGGTCCAAGTGAGGGTTTTATAGAAACTTAACTTGGTGACAGGGTTCAGAGTGGTAGCCGTGTTAGTCTGTATCAGCAAAAAGAACAGGAGTGCTTGTGGCACCTTAGAGACTAACAAATTTATTTGGGCATAAGCTTTTGTGGGCTAAAACCCACTTCATCGGATGCATGCCGTGGAAAATACAGTAGGAAGATATATATACAGAGAGAACATGAAAAAATGGGTGTTGCCATACTAACTATAATGAGAGTAATCAATTAAGGTGGGCTATTATCAGCAGGAAGAAAAAAAAAATTTATAGTGATAAGCAGGATGGCCCATTTCCAACAGTTGACAAGAAGGTGTGAGTAACAGTAGGGGACAAATAGCATGGGGAAATAGTTTTTACTTTGTGTAATGACCCATCCACGCCCAGTCTTTATTCAAGCCTAATTTAATGGTGTCCAGTTTGCAAATTAATTCAAATTCTGCAGTTTCTTGTTGGAGTCTGCTTTTGAAGTTTTTTTGTTGGAGTATTGCGACTTTGAGGTCTGTAATTTGGTCTGTAATTTGAGGTTTAGCGTAAGGACACATTTTGTACTCATTTGGATTGTCAGTGTAGTCTTGGCAGAATTGAATCACATTTCTCTCTTTTCTTTCAGATGCTACTTTGATGGTGTGAAAGCTGCTTGGGGAATGGGTAATATTAACCTTTCACAGCAGCAAAAGATATCAAATTACTATTGGCTGTTACTAGAGCTTCTAACACATCAGAAAGATACATGTTTTTCGAGAGCCATATCCAGCAGTGGAGACATCCTATTCCTCCACTGACTGGGGCAAATGTGTGTTTTGTCAGGAAGACACAGGTGCAGTTGATTAATCCAGCAGAATCAAAAAGAGCGCATGTTGGATCTGGCTATCAAACAATATCAGACACTTTCATAAACTGAATGCACTTCCCATACCGATAGACATGTGTAGATTAGATGTCAGTGATGGTATTGAAAAGACTCTGACCAAGAACAATGGATGTTGGCACAAATCCTGCTATATCAAGTTTTAACAGGACCACACTTAAAAGGCCGAAGGGGGAAAAAAAACACCTGAGAAAGCTGTGGATTAACCCAGCTGAACTGCAGAGGAAATATGCATGTTTAACTGAGCAACACAAAGCCCCCTCAGAAAAAGAAGCCTGCTTTATTTGTGACATGAACCTAGTCAGAAGGCCTCCATGAAGCTTCTACCTTCAGCATCGATCGTCGAGTCCACAAGTGTGCACTTCAGCTGCAAGACCAGAGCTTGCTTGCAAAACTAAGTGCAGGGGACTTACCGGTCCAAGAGGCAAAGTACCATGCAAGATGTTTGGTGTTTCTCTCGAACAAAGTCAGGGACAAGAAAACTGAGCAAACCCACATGGAGAAGATGTCGCATGGGATTGCCTTTGCTGAACTGATAGCATACACTGACGAGACAAGACTGAATGAAGATGTGGCTCTGGTCTTTGAACTAGCAGATCTCCCAAGGCTCTATACAACTACACTAGACTATCTGGAAGTGACGCTGGCTGGGTGCATTCACAGCACTGAACTAAAATCCCGTATGCTTTGACACATTCCAGATCCTCAAGCACACAAAGAAGGATGTGGTCTTTGGCTTTAACCAGGAAATTGGACATGTCCTCCAAAAAGCATGCGAGGAAGACTGTGACGAAGAAGCATTTCACCTGTCCCAAAGAGCAAAAATTATTTGAAGGTATGTGTTTCAAATGAAAACACAGTGTACTGGATCATCGGACCCAGGATGCCGGAATCACTATTGGCACTGACCTCCGTGATATTGGATGGTCCGAATATTAAAATACAGTCAGAACAAGTGTCCATTAATACAGCTACCCTTGCTGTTGTACTGCAACAGTTATGCCAAAGTAACATTCAATGCCGTGAAGGCACAAAAAGTTTGTACCACAACAAAGCTTGAGACATGCTTTTACCAATCTGTGCTGGTTTGAGGCTTCATGAATAGACATGAAAAACTGAGCTAGTAGATAACTTCTTGAAACTTGGATGGTCCATCTCCTATGACAGCATTGGCCATCTCTACCAGCATGGCAAACAGTGCACGCCAACACTTTGAACATGCGCATATAGTCTATCCTCTAAAGCTTTGTGATGATCTGTTCACTGCTGCGTCCATAGACAGAGACCACAAGCCCATCTCTACCATAGCAACAGACTCCTTTCCACTTTTTCACAATCCAGTACTCAAATTGAGGGAGTTGTCCATGGAATTCCCACCTGGGACTGAGAGACTGCAGCATCAGTGAAGAAGACTATCATCACTTCCTGAGTCTTACACAATTGTCCCTCCATTGATCTTGAAGAAAAACATCCCTGCTGCAAATGTTGAAATCAAGACAGACTGTGCCAAGTGATTACCTAAGCCCTGCAAGAAGAATGCAGAGGGCTTGAACAAGTAAGGCAAGCAACAAATCTGAATACCTTTAATGGAGATCAAGACATTCCCTGGCCAGCTTACCATGACGGCAAACAGCCAGTGCCAGATTTTGCCCCAGCCATTACGGCTTCTTCCCCTCTTTCCAGATGATTCCAAGTCTCTGGCAATGATTCATCATGCCACAGATGTGATAAGGAATGCTGTTCACCACCTAAACCCACTGTGGGTCTGCCCCTTTTCACCATAACCAAACAGATACAGCAGATACCTGCTGGTTATGGAGTGGAAAATTTTGTCCTAATGCTGGGTGGTCTTCATCTGGAGATGGCAAGTCTAAAGCTGATTGGAGATTGGCTAGAAGACCATGGATGGACAGAAGCCCTTGTTGAGGCCAAAGTGGCCTCTCCAGGAATGGCTTATTCCTTCATGAAAGCATCTCATGTCACATGAACTAGGTGTGCCCAACTGCTAGTACTTTGTGTGTCTTGCTCCAAAATGCATACAGACAGTATACGCAAGGTCTCAGGGAAGATGAGGCACTCATGGGTATGACATTGCAGTCTATATGATTTTATAAAAATATGCTAATGAGTGAATATAATGTAACTGGAATATGCTTCATGCAAAAGGTCTCTTATAAGGTATCATTACAAAGCTTATAATCTACTGAGTGTGATCATCCTATTTGTATAAATGTGCCACTCTTGTATCTGAAACTAGAAATATGAAATATAACTCTGAAGACCTATTGTAATTATGTAAAGTGTGGGCCATTAATGGTGGTTTGGAATCTTGACGACTCCCATTAACCAGGACAATTGACTGCAGATGGTTCTGTTTTACCTGTAAGTCTTCCTGTATACGTGTTACTGGCAAGTGGGTAATGAAGTCTTGCAGTGACATGTGACCACATCGCCTGCACTGGAATCCATCTTTAACCTGGTGTCTTTCCATTGAGAAGGAGGGGGCGGGGAGAACCCCGAGAGGGACAAAGGATTCCCGCCTTATGCAAAAGATATATAAATGGGTGGAACAGAACAGAGGGATGCCATCATGAGGAATCCCCTAGCTACCAACTGAGCTGGGACAAGAGCTGTACCAGGGGAAAGAATTGTGCCCAGGCCTGGAAGGTGTCCAGTTTGAGGAAAAACCTTACTGAAGCATCTCTAAGGGTGAGATTATCTGTATTCAGTTTGATTAGACATAGATTTGCATGTTTTATTTTATTTTGCTGGGTGACTTACTTTGTTCTGTCTGTTACTACTTGGAACCACTTAAATCCTACTTTCTGTATTTAATAAAATCACTTTTTACTTATTAATTACCTCAGAGTATGTATTAATACCTGGGGAAGCAAACAACTGTGCATATCTCTCTATCAGTGTTATAGAGGGCAAACAATTTATGAGTTTACCCTGCATAAGCTTTATACAGGGTAAAATGGATTCTTTTGGGTTTAGACCCTATTGGGAGTTGGGCATCTGAGTGTTAAAGACAAGCACACTTCTGTGAGTCTGCTTTCAGTTTGGGGCAGGTAATTCAGACCCTGGGTCTGTGTTGGAGCAGACGGGTGTGTCTGGCTCAGCAAGACAGGGTGCTGAGGTCCTGAGCTGGCAGGGAAAGCAGGGGTAGTAGTAGTCTTGGCACATTGGGTGGCAGCTCCCAAGAGGGTTTCTGTGATCCAACCCGTCACGATGGGTATTGTCATGATGTGACAAGACAAAAATAGAAAATCCATTGTTCCACTTCTGGCATATCACACTTCATCCGGAGCTCCTTGTATTGACCCCAATGTGTTGTCAATCCACAGGCACGCTTTGCTCTCTACGTTGAATGCCGCAGAAAGCTGTCACCCTGGTTCTTTGTGTTAGATCAGTGGTTCCCAAACTTGGTTTGTGGCTTGTTCAGGGTAAGCCCTTGATGGGCCGTGAGACGCTTTGTTTACCTGGAGCAGTGTTTCTCAAACTGGGGTTGCTGCTTGTGTAGGGAAAGACCCTGGCAGGCCGGGCCGGTTTGTTTACCTGTCCCGTCCGCAGGTCCGGCCGATCGTGGCTCCCACTGGCCGCGGTTCGCTGCTCTAGGCCAATGGGAGCTGCAGGAAGAAGGGCAGGCCAAGTCATGTACTGACCACCGCTTCCAGCACCTCCCATTGGCCCGAAGTGGCGAACCGTGGCCAGTGGGAGCCGCGATCGGTCGGACCTGTGGACGGGGCAGGTAAACAAACTGGCCCGGCCTGCCACGGGCTTTCCCTACACAAGCGGTGACCCCAGTCTGAGAAACACTGAACTGGAGCGTCCCCAGGTATGGCTGCTCCCACCTCCCAGTGGCCGCAATTCGCCATTTTGCAATGGGAGCTGTTCATTGGGTGCCTGCTCACCTCCACGATATGGTAAAGTCTTCACACAATGCTTCCAGACACAGCTAGAGAATTCCGAAAGGAGAACTTTACAGTTTGCAAGACGTAGCACGTTTTCTCTGCAATTGAGCTTTACCAAGCTCATGAGAAAAAGGATGCTACGATCAAAATGGATAGTGGAGCTGCTGGAGTAACACAAAGGCCAAAGGACCCTCAGCACCGGATGACAGTGGGACCAGAAGTGGCCAGGTTGACAGGAGAATTTGAAGCCACAGCAGAGAAAGGAACCACCAGAAAAAGGTCTACCACAAAGCACCATGAGCAGGTGAAAGGTGTCCAGCCTTCTTTTGCATGGCATGTCAAGACGCCTGTTGAGGTCATAGAAGACGCGAGCAACCCCTTCTCAGAAGAGAATGTAGACTTAGTTAAACTGGACACCAAAGACATGTGTAGGCCCTGCTGTGATTGTCTCTGTTAGGGACACTGAGAAGACTGGGCAGAAGCAGTTTGGCATCTTTGTAACAGAGAGATTGCAAGACAAAACCAAGCCATTAACGGATCTTATCAAGTGAAATAAAATCCCCTTGTTCGGCAGAGCTTCTGTGAGGGAGACCTCCAAGACCAAACTGCAGCTCTCCTCCTTGAAAAATGTGGGGAATGAGATGTTTCAATATACTGAAGACTGGGAATGTCCTTCTTGTTTCTTCGTTCATTTTAGGCTGTATGTTTATGCAAGCTGCCTTTTCCATCTTTTTGAGACACAGCAATATCCTGTTATGCATCGATCAATCTGAATGATCATTATTAGAGAAATGCAACTTCCTGTTCATGAATAGATGCTTGTAAACATTATTTTTTCTGTATAATCAATATTTTAGTAACTACTCTCTGGCGACACACTACCGAGCATATTAATTTTCAGTATTTTTGTATAACCTCAACCTGTCACACTTCATTGCTTTAGTTTTTGGGACTCCTAAGACAATAGGAATCTAAATGTACAAACACAAAACCCCACTGGGATGGTTTAATACCATAAACAATCAGTATCCAAAAAAAATCAGTAGAAAAATGCATTCAGAATTTAAAATGGCTGCTATAGTCAATGTGGCATGACTTGGCCACAGCCCCATATCTGAACATCTTGATTAGGTCATGCCCTAAGACTCTGCCAAATTTTGTGTTTTTATCATAAAACCCACAATTCTTTCACAAATCTGCTCAGCTAGTATGGCTGTGCCAAGGAGTGCTCAGAGCTACTGGCACCAGACTGACCTAGAAAATCATTCCCCTCCTGAGGCAGAGTGGGATATTATATATTAAAACAGCTCCTACAATTCTGAGGATGGAGAGATTTAACAAAATATAATCCTGCTAGTAATTGGCAGGTGCTAATGTTTTTGCTGGGAAACTACCAGCCAGAAGATTTGCATGCTGAGGTTCCTAACTCATTCTTTCTTTCACGAGGGGCTGGAACTTGGCATGGAAGATGCAAGACCAGGAGCAATTCTTTATTCCTTTCAGAATCACATAACTCAAATGACTACAACATAAAAAGTGAAAAGCTGCCAAGTGATCGTGTGTTATGGTCCTGTCACGTGTGATATAGGCTATGTCTATGGGCAGGTCTACACTATGGGGCTAAGTCAACCTAAGTTATCCAACTCCAGCTATGCGAATAATGTAGCTGGAATTGACGTACCTTAGGTCAACTTATTGCGGTATCTACACCGTGCTGGGTTGACGGGAGAAACTCTCCCATTGACTTACCTTATGCTTCTCATTCCAGTGGAGTACCGAAGTCGATGGGAGAGCGATCAGCGGTCGATTTAGCAGGTTTTCACTAGACTCGCTAAATCGACCCCGATGGCTCGATCGCCGTGCATTGATCCCCCAGTAAGGGTACGTCTACACTACCTGCTGGATTGGTGGGTAGCGATCTATCTATCGGGGATCAATTTATCGCATGTAGTGTAGACGCGATAAATCGATCCCCGACCGCTCTCCCGTCAACTGCGGAACTCCAGCTCGGCGAGAGGCGTAAGCAAAGTTGACGGGGGAGCCGTGGCAATTGACCCCATGCCTTGAGGACGTGAGGTAAGTTGAACTAAGATACGTCAACTTCAGCTATGCTATGCTCATAGCTGAAGTTGCGTATCTTAGGTCGATCCCCCACCCTAGTGTAGACTAGGCCTAAGTGGAGACCAGCCCTATGTCACAGACCCTGTGCTGGTATATCTGTGCATAGCCTCCTAGTGTAGATGCAGCATATGCCAACAGAAGGAGTTCTTCTCCCTGCATAGCTCTTCCACCTCCCCCAAACAAAGTTCGCTAAGCTGACGGAAGCACTCTTCTGTTTGTACAGTTGTCTCTACACTGAGGGGTTTGCTGGCACAGCAGTGTCAGTTTGGGAGTATGATTTTTTTTTTTTTGGTCATACTCTTAGGCTTGGTCTACACTAGGGGGAGGGATTGATCTAAGATATGCAACTTCAGGTATGAGAATAGCATAGCTGAAGTCAACATATCTTAGATCGACTTAGAATCACTTACTTCACATCCTCGTGGCGTGGGATCGATGGCCACCGCTCTCACATTGACTACGCTTCCGCCTCCCACCGTGGTGGAGTTCCGGAGTCAACGGCAGAGTGATCGGGGATCGATTTTATCGCGTCTAGTGTAGACGTGATGAATCGATCCCCGATAGATCGATCACTACCCGCTGCTCAGGCAGGTAGTGTAGATGTAGCCTTAGCCATCATAGCTATGCTGCCATAACTTAATAGGTAGGGGTGTGTGTGTGTGTGTATGAGAGAGACAGAATGTGGGCTTTCAACTTTGAAAACTGTCTGTTCTACATGTACAGTAATGACCTTTCCAAGGGAATTTCAATACACAGACCGCTCCATTTCATGGGCATTAAAAACACTTGCTTAAACAGCCTCTTAGGGAATCAGATAAGCCAAAGGCTAATTGGGCAATAACACGCATTTAAAGAATGTTTAAATATGTATTGACAGATTAGACTGTAGCATCTCCAGATATTTGGTCAATAACCTGCATTGTAAAGAAGTCACTTAGCTCACAGTGCACACTTCTAGGCTTAGACTATGTAAATATGCATTTTATACACCATCCTATAAGAACTCTGATGAAGATTTACAGTCCATTGTGCCAATGCAAACCTACTCAGTGAGGCTATTTTAGCCTGCACTCCTTTTTTGTGAAAATACCAATGAAGAAGAGGAAATCAAAACACCGAAAGAATTCCCTCAACCTTGTGAGAGTGCATGTATGGCTAAACATGCCTGCGAGTTTGGGTCACTAAAATTTATAAACTCATCCAGATTCTCTCAGTGTGGTTACAAATGTAGAGTTTCTACTGAGTGGGAGCACACTTCAAACGTGTTCTGAGGGCAGCACTGACCTGTACTGCAAGATATTTTTCATGACCAATAGCTCAGATTTTTAACCTTAGACTTAGTCTCTCCTCCCAAGCAAGAGCTGAAAACCAATCATCTGTCCATAATTATGGTCGATCCAAACATTTGCATTGATTTGTTTTTTCTTTAAATTACTAACTTTAGACTTCAGGATCCCTTACATAACCACACTGATCAGTGTGATTAAAAGGATGAGTTAAAGAGAAGGAGCGTTTTTCAGAGACGCTGGCACTTTGAAGGGCTGTCTAACCTGTAGGCCTACGTTTTATGGCCTGACTCTTACTTCGCTCTCCTGCCATGAATCCAGTTAGAAAGGTAATGACAAGAAATACACACATGTTCCCTCTGGGCCAACTACAGGTATTTGAGCAGAAATTTAGCCCTCAGTTACACTCATGCACTCTCTTTGAAATCAATTGTCACACACATGTGACCAAGGGCAGAATCTGGCCATCAATATCCCCAATCTATATAGTAAGATTCTAGGATTGTCACTCTGAAGCCTAGAACGTCTGAGTCAGTGTGAAGTGATGGAAACAGCTGCAGGCATGTGGAGAGCTCTTTTTGTTTAGAAGATCACCAGGTTTCATGGTCTGGTCCGGTCCAATTTTTAAGTTCTCAGCCATTTTGACTTTACAAACTACACCTGTGCAACAGCTTGGGCTTCCAGCTAAAGTAAAGGCTGTATCTATGCTGTGCCAACAGTCCTAGACCACTGTAACTCAACCAATCACCACACTTACTTTACAGCTAATCTGCATGTAACAGTCTCATTGGTTGTATGAGGGAGAGTGCACAGATGGTGGATTATTTGTCCCGGCTGCCACCATTCACCAGGTTCAATCATCACTGGAATTCACAGTCATTTATGTCCAATTTTTAATTTCTCTGCCATTTTTGGCTTTTTTTTACACACGACTCTGACAGCATGCACTTCCAATTACTACTAGTAGTAATAATGAACTACGGATGAGGAGAATCTGGAGAATCTATGAAAGAAAATTCTTCCTGCCAGTGGAGTCTTCTGTTTGGCCTCTAGTAACTTCAAAAATAAATGTGATGCATATAAATAAGAACAGCATCTGCAGCTAAGATAATTAAAATAACATCACAAGAGCCCTTCATCCTCATGCTTCAGGGCAAACACTGATCACCAGTTGAGGTCAGGATGAAATTTCCCTAGCAAGGTACTGTACATAATTATAGTACCTCAAGCTGTTGGTACCTTTTCTACTGAAGCATCTGGCATTAATCTTTTCAGAGACAGGCTGCTAATAAATAGATCTCTGATCTGGTATAGCACTTATTATATTCATCTTATGACTTTGACTGACAAAAGCTAAGGGATTCAGATATGATTCTTCTTCAAGACTTAGTATTTAGCCTAATAGAAGTGGCAGGGGTGAATATGAACAAGTGATCTTGTATCTCTGAAACCACCAATGAGTCTTACATCAACAACAAAACCCAAGATCATTCATCTCAGTCACACTTTATAAATGAAATAAGTTCTTTCGGGATGAAAATCTGTATATGTCAAGTTTCCATCTCTAAAGAACCCCAGGTGAAATTCACCCTGGTGCAGAGGGCCACCACAAGACATATCCACTGCTTCTTGTGACCTAACTGGGCGGCATAGGTCTTGCACGTACTAGTGAATATCACCCTAAAAGAACTGCATTCCAACCTGCCCTGTTATGGAATGATTTAAAATGGAAAAGCATTGCTTTAAAGGGATGAATTGTGTAGCTATAATACTGGTCAAATTGCCTGTTTAATGGCACCAAACCCTCTGTCTGCAGCACCTGTGCACTAATAAATTCAGGGAAACAGAACCTGTATAATATTTCTCCGTTTCTTGCAAGATCAAAATCAGTTATTATACCAATAATTTTTGCAAGGGGTAGCTAAGAGAAAGGAACAAACGGTAAGCAAAGGGCAGGAGAACTGGCTTCTACAATAGCCAGATCAGGAAGAATGAAGAAATATGAAAATCAGCTAAGAGAAAATGTAAGGATCCGTTATGAAATATCCCAGACCATGTTTCTCCTTGATCTTGTGCTTTTTATTAATAAACAGATAAGCTGCTGTCTGACCACAAGGCCTTTATTCTGATCTCACTTACACCTGTGTAAATCAGGAGTAACTCGAGGGAAGTCAATCCAGCCACCCCGAGTGAACCAGATCAGTGAGAATGGACTCAAGCCTGATTATTTGATCTTAGACTGCCTATCAATATCCTCTAGGCTAAAAGCCTTTGGCAGGTGCCCAGTCAATGGCAGATAGCCTTTCTCTCCGCAACAGACTTCAAAATAAACTTGAGACCTCTCTCCTGGAGCTAGTATGGAGAATTCCCAGAATTCCCACCAAGACCACAACATCCAGAAAGGAAGTAGAAATACCTGAAGGTCTACGGGACATTGGTAGCTTCATCACATGAAATGACTTCACCCTTTTTCTGCTCTTCACCAATAGTGGACTCCTGAGAACCTATCCTTGGGATTCTTCCATTTGACTAGACCCCCACCCCCAAATTTTTTTTATTAACCGCATTATTCTAATTCTATACACTTTCAATTATGAGTGGGGTCTTTTCATGATTATAATTGAAGGGGGAAAGAAGTCTGATATCTGTAAAAAATTTAAGTGTATCTCTGAAAGGGACATTGTCAAGCTAAAAATCATGAGCCAAAAGTTTCACCACTTAGTGTAAGCTCCCATATATAGTGCAGGAAGTGGAACAAGCACTGATTTGTAATCACCTATTTCTAACATGGGCTAATTTTCAACCTTCCTCTAGAGCATGAGGCAGAGGTCACTTGCCAGTATGAACTAGAGTAAATAGTGAATTCTCTGTATCTTCAAGTCTTTAAATCATGATATGAGGACTTCAGTAACTCAGCCAGTTATGGGTCTATTGCCTGTGATGTGCAGGAGATGCAATTAGATGATCATGATGGTCCCTTCTGGCCTTAAAGTCTATGAGTCTAATTGGTTTAAGAACAAGATTTTGTCGAAGCTGGATCCAAGAGCTGGTATTACACCAGATCACGCTTTGGCATAACCCATTGCTTCTCGGCATTGTGGAGCCAGGTTCTAAACTCACATGCCTGGTTGCTTATTTCCAAAATCCTGTGATGGGACATACACACGCTGTGTGTCAGAGGCATTGTTTTAAAAAATGTCTGTTCATTGACTTGTGTATAATGAAGATATGTACTAACAAAATTAGCGGGGTGTCACTGGTACATTGCGGGGTGTCCTCATGTTCAAAGAATATTTTATTATTTATGGGCCTGATCTAATTCCCAGAGACGTCAATGGGAGCCTTTCCAGTTACCTTAAGGTAGGGGAGGCAGTGTTCAAACCTTATTTCTATAGGGCCTGATCCTTAGAAGTCAAAGGGGTTTTTTGCTGAGTAAGGCCTGCCAAGATTTGGCTATTAGCTCAATGAAAAGTGGGGCATGCACCGAAAACAAAGAATCTCAAGCCCGAGGCTTCACCCCTGCCTCTGCATTTCTGTACACCCACCATGCAGACTGTGTGTTCAAACTGTGATTTTGTGGGGCTGAGTCCCTGCAGTTTAGAGGCTGTCTTTAAAAATTTGGCCCAGAATAGCAATGGGAGCGGAGTTAGCAACAATCCAAGCAAACCTCAGCTTCTCAGCACCACGACACTGTTTCTGTGAGGCAGGAAGAACATGAGGGGTGGTCCTCAAGTCCCTTTGGAGTAACAGGAATTCTCCACGGGAACAGTTGGCACCTTCTCTGCAGGAACAGGAACTGACATAACCTTTAATGCTATCCAAAGGTTTCAGGCAGCAATTTTTCATTAGTCATAGTCCTGATTACTGAGCTCCTCCATTAGTTGGTAAAGCCAGAGCCTTAGTGGAATGAGTTTAACCTCTGAGAATTAGGATTTCATGCATTAAAAAATTAAATTTTATATTTAAAGCCATCTGTCACAGACTATTTATCAGACATGGAGAATGATTTTTTCCCCTGTGCATAGGTTTTAGCAAAGACAAGCTATGTGCATTGGTTGGAGCTGAGTCACTGACTAATCAACAGATTAAAGTAGTCCGTTCAAAGCCATCATGTTGGTTCTCAAACTGCTCACAAGATCTCCAATGGTATATAATCCCTATGCTGTAAATCATGGTAGAAAGTATCACCAGGATTTAGTTTCCTTATGGAAAAACCAGCAACACTGACACCTCCTTGCTGTGGGCAAAGTGACATCGGGTCCAAATGACCCCAGAGCAGTAGAGGGCACACAGGTAAACAGACACGCCAATCCAAGTGAGAAGCTAAGCAGTGTGGATAGCAGTGGTAAGACTGCCAGAAGTGGAGTAGTTAATCTGAAATACTACAGTTGCTGCATGCCTCCACACAAACCTGATTCAGGGGGGAAAACCCTCATTCCAGAAGTTATTTCGCTTCCAAAGTGGATTGTTAATGCAGAATAAGAAACCAGATAATTAAAAAAAAGAATATTTTTTTGCAGAAACAAAGCTATTTACTCTGAAAAAACTAAAATTATTCTGAAAAAAACTTTCCCACGTAGACAAGGCCCAAGGAAGACACCTGAACATTAGCAGAACTTTCTCTGTGAAATATTTGATTTTTTTGCCTCAAGCAACTTTCCAATGGGTAGAAAATATCTACTGTACTGTTATCACGACTTTGTTTGCTCATATCTGTATTTTGGACCTTTGTAGGAGAATAGGAACCTTTTTTTTTTTGACCTGTAAAAGAGACCATGCACTGCCATATCCAGAGACAGCTGGGTTTTGTAATATGGAAGCGCCTATGGCCCCATTTTCATACTGTTTAGAGAGGCAGTTGTGCCCATAATTACCAAAATTGCACTTGCAAACCTATTTAGTTAGCCACTTGCACATGCAATTTGCACAAACTGATCAAATTAATCATGCAATTGCGTAACTAAAATGTCTGAAAATCTTCCCCTAGATGTGTTTGGGTTGTGCAAATATGCCTCTTCTCGTGCTATGTAATCTCTAGTTTTTCCTCCAAATCAGCTCTTTGCAAATAATTCAGTCCATCATTTCAACTGGATATTGACCTACCCTTCGCTCCTTATCACCGTATTCAATGCCCAAGGTATCCATGGCACGGACGATAGCTGCCAGGGACTGAATAGTGTTGCTATAGACCACAGGCTTGTACTGCTTCACATCTTCTCCGGAGAAACCATCTTCATGAATGATCCTACGTAAAAAGAAATGATAAAGACCTGAGACAAACGTCATTTGCATTGAAGCGTTAGAACAAAGTTGTTTAAAAATTGATTTAATAACTTGATTGGCCTAATTTACTTGGTATTTCTTTTACTAGACCAGTGTTTCCGATTAGCAGCACTTCAGGCTTTCGAGAGTGACATTCTAGTTTTCTTCTCGCTAGCTTCATGATGAGACCTCACACCGAGTCCCGGTTTACTGCTATTGTCTGCCTCCCATTTAATTGTACATACTTAAACCTGGAGTGGAGCTCGAACGGCTTCTTATTCCAATTGTATGACAGCAGCAGCCACTGGTAGCCTAGATGAGGTTTCAGGTCCTAATCCACCTCACAATGAGGTCTATGGAAATGTTTCCTTTGATTCCAATGGGAATTGGATCAGGCCTGTAGTCTGGCAGACAGCCACAAACACATCTATAATATAGCACTTACAACCCATTGGAATCGCCTGCTCAATATACAAGTTTATCATAAGGAGCTCTGCCATCTGCACACTCTAAGAAGAGCTAATAATCAGAGTTAGGTCACAAATTTCTCTTGACCCAAGACTGCACAGAAATTATACTTATGGCAATAAGAACAGGAGTCCTTGTGGCACCTTAGAGACTAACAAATTTATTTGGGCATAAGCTTTTGTGGGCTAAAACCCACTTCTCCGATGAAGAAACCCTGTGTAGCAGACCAAGACAAAGCGACTGAAATAAGGGTGGACCTTAGAGACTAACAAATTTATTTTGGCATAAGCTTTCGTGGGCTAAAACCCACTTCTCCAGTGAAGTGGGTTTTAGCCCATGAAAGCTTATGCCCAAATAAATTTGTTCGTCTCTAAGGTGCCACAAGGACTCCTCATTCTTTTTGCTGATACAGACTAACAGGGCTTCCACTCTGAAACTTATGGCAATGTATCAGTTCTGTGCCCTAGAAACCATTCATATGGCACTGAATGCACAGGTGTTCTATAGTCACATGTAACAGGTATTAGAACACCACTCCATATTCCAACTCAAACCAGAAAATATGACTTTATAGTCGTTAATATAAAACCATCACCATGGGATGATTTAGTTGGGTTTGGTCCTGCTTTGAGCAGGGGGTTGGACTAGATGACCTCCTGAGGTCCCTTCCAACCCTGAGATTCTATGATTCTATGATCCAGATCTATGCCATAGAGTTTTCTCTCACTAGCTTTAAACCGATGTAGCTTTATTTGCTTTAATGGAGCTACTCCTGGTTTTCTCCAGTGTTGGAAGATGATCAGGTCTATAGATTATATGCTAAACAACTGGTCTAAATCCAAGCATACGCCGGTCGTCTTTGTTTAGGCCATAGTAATAATTTAATAGAACCTTCACTGCTTACTCAGTTTGTATTCCCTCATTCATTAGTCTAGTTGCTAAAACAGACCCTAATCAGTGGGAGCTGCTGAGGTGAAGCAGTGGCTGGGGACTGTGAGGGGCCATGGGCCACGTTGCGCTCTACTGCAATAACTAAGAGGAAGAATAACAAAAACACCCATCAGGAATTGCCATTTGTCAGACTATGTAAACATACTGCAAGAGCCAAGGGGATGTTACTGCAAATGGCAGGTGGTGTCTGGACCTGCCACAGCACCAAGGGAATAAGACAAAAACAAATGTATCCGCAGAAAGGTCTGGCGTTAAGAAGAAAAGGAGAGAAAAAAACAACCTGCAAACCAATCAACACAGCCACTAACGTAAGAAATGGAGCCACCATCCAGACAGTGAAATGCTGCTAACGATGTCATTGGGGACACTATGACGCTTTGGGTAAGAGCTTGCACTGAGGACGGATGGCTCGTCGCCAAGCATGTGTGCCCTTTCTGTGTTCTTTAATGGTAATAAGTGTGACTCTTGGAGAAAGGATGGACTTTGCGCTCAGCTTGGTGAGGGTAGGGGAGGGGTGCGATTGAGGACTGAGCTCACCCTGGAGTGGGTAGAGGAGGGGTAGGATCGAGGACTGAGCTCACCCTGGAGTGGGTAGGGGAGGGGTGCGATTGAGGACTGAGCTCACCCTGGAGTGGGTAGAGGAGGGGTAGGATCGAGGACTGAGCTCACCCTGGAGTGGGTAGGGGAGGGGTGCGATTGAGGACTGAGCTCACCCTGGAGTGGGTAGAGGAGGGGTAGGATCGAGGACTGAGCTCACCCTGGAGTGGGTAGGGGAGGGGTGCGATTGAGGACTGGGCTCACCCTGGAGTGGGTAGGGGAGGGGTGGGATCGAGGACTGAGCTCACCCTGGAGTGGGTAGGGGAGGGGTGGGATCGAGGACTGAGCTCACCCTGGAGTGGGTAGGGGAGGGGTAGGATCGAGGACTGAGCTCACCCTGGAGTGGGTAGGGGAGGGGTGCGATTGAGGACTGAGCTCACCCTGGAGTGGGTAGGGGAGGGGTGCGATTGAGGACTGAGCTCACCCTGGAGTGGGTAGAGGAGGGGTAGGATCGAGGACTGAGCTCACCCTGGAGTGGGTAGGGGAGGGGTGGGATTGAGGACTGAGCCCTCCCTGACATTTTTGCAACCCTGAACAGATGACTTTCCAATGGAGCCTCATGCACTTACCACTCTGCACAGCCAGAGTTTTATATCCATGCATGCAAGCCAAGGCATTTCATACACAGAGCCAAACCCTGGGGCTGCTACGATGCCGTCGTACTGCTCTGGCAGAGCCGTGGGGCCATCCAATCAGTTTACCCATCCCGTTGCTGGACTCCTCAGGTGATGTACCGCTAGATACGTTGACTCTACTTTACCACCTGCATGCTGGGACAAGCCCCACGTCAGGCCATGGCTAGAGTCTGGGGACGCTAAGCTGCCAGAAAGGCCGCTTGGATCCGCTGGGGACTAATCAGAGCAGAGCTGAGGCTGCTGTGGTAGGCGGTAGGAACTGACCCAGCCCTTGGAGAGTCCCAACATTGGGAGGCGGGAAGGTGGCAGAAAGCCGCTTCTGCTCCCCATCTCCTGGCTCCGGTGCTAAACAGAGCTCACTTGGACCCACCCATTGGACTCATCTGTGGGTCCAAATATGAATTTGAGTGAGTGTGTGTGGACAGGGGGATGGGCACAAACACCGGTACATGCAAAACGGGTGAGGGCTATGTACGAGGCAGCTTGGAAAGCTTTGCAGGGTGCATGTGTGAGGGTTGAATGGCAGATGTACAGCCTGGGACATTCAATTTCGTTTGCTGAGCAGCAGTGCTGGCTGAAGAAACTCCTTGAATCTTTGTCAAACCAAATGGTTGTAAAGTCCCATGTTGCGATGTGTGTGTGTGTGTGTGTGTGTGTGACACTGGAGAGGATCTTGCCAGATGTATTCTGCAAACCACGCAGCTATATTTTAAACGGAGGGAGGGACAGGTCGTAGTAGATGTGGGGGAACGACTGCATCAAATGCTTTAATGACTTTTCATTTCTATTGTCATGGCTTTCTTGAATTAACACTTCCACTCACACAACCTGGTTTTATTTGGGGAGTGGAGCGGGGAGGTTCTTCTCCCCCCCCCATGGTTATAGAGCTGGAGACGCGGTAGGACTCTTAGTGACAGAATCACCATGCATTTAGCCCCTGCACTTCGGCAAGTGTCCAAAAGGTTGGTGAATCCTGATCCTCCCTTTGCACTAGCAGCAGAGGTGAAAGTAAGCCAGTCCGGTCCCGTACAGTGTACCGGCAAGAGCAGCATTGGCAGGGGGCAGCTTCCCCAGCCGGGCAATTTAAAAGAGTCCTGGGCTCCCGGCAGTGGCCCTTTAAATCACCGCCAGAGCTCCAGGACTCCCAGCTGCAGCTACAGCTACCATGGGGCTCCGGCGGTGATTTAAAGGGCCTGGGGTAGCAGCAGCGATTTAAAGCCCCCCCCTTTTGCCTGAAGTACCCCCCCCCGCCTGCTCAGGATCCCGGCCCTGCGTACCAGTAAGTCCCTTAAGTTACTTTCACCCCTGACTGAGAAGTGAAACTCCCTTGGGTCCCAGCTTGATTTACAGCAGTTGAGTCATTACTCAAAAGGGATGTGAGAAATTCACAAACTCCTGGGCGAAGTCCAGCAATTAGGACCATATTTGACATGAGTAAAGTGGAGGGTGACACAAATCAAGGACTCCTGTCACTAAGGTCTCTGCTCTTATTGTTGTGCAACTGATGTGCAGAGCTGACTTTCATTATATCCCCATAGCGCTTTTGGAGAAGCAAGTTCTTCCCTTCTAAAGTCTATGCTCTGGATGCTGGAAATTTGCAAACATGAGGGGGGGGGGCATTTTCCTGGCGAGGAAGGAGAAAGGAATTAAGGTTTTTCACTTGTTCAGGTGCCTTTATGGCACATGAGCCTCAATCCCTATATGTAGAACTGCTGTGATGCCAATTTCTACATTAATAAGGGGAACAGAACTACAGAGGCGCGTACTGTAATAATCCCTTCCTGGTCAATGTGTCTTTCCCCCCGAGAAGCAGCTTCAAGCAGGATTTAAAATGAACACCTCTAAGGTGAGCCACAAAAAAGCAAGTGCGACAATGCCTGTTTAATGTGTGTTAATTAAGACAGTGGCTTTCAATTCCAACATTTCACCATATAACTTAATAATAATAAAAAATCACAGCTTAACGATGCAGAGAATAAACAGAGAGGACCCGATTCTGATCTCACACCTGAGTAAATCCACTGAAAGCAACAAGAGGCGTGAATTCAGTCTCCATGCCCATCCAGTCCTCCATCTCGCTGCAAAACCTGCCATTGCTGATGATCTAATTAATACTAGTTTGGATTTACATAGCACCTTTATTCCAAGGCCCTTCAAGCCTTGCACAAATATTAATCATTAAACCTTGCAAAACTCTCGGAGGAAAGGGAGGAACCTGAAGTGCCTCACAAGAGAGACAGGGTCGTGTTCTGCTTTTCATGGTGTTGACACACGTCTGCTAGGGACTAGATTTACGCCAATCAGCAACGTTGCCAAGAAACACAGCTCAGGATATTGCTCTGTGCATCGGAATCAGACTGGGATTGTGCCACCTTAGTTCAGAACAGCATGTAAAGGAATGTAAACTAATTGCACATCACTACTTTGTTCCTGCTTTAGTTATTGGTGGAACAGCCACCGAGCAGGACCAGCTTTCATCACTGACATATACAGAGTCCAACATCTCACGGGTTCTGTTTGCAAAATAGCTGAGCCATATCTGTGGCATAACTGGGATAGGGTAGGGGATGAAGGCATCAGAGCTCAACAATAAAGTTGAGAAGTTATAATTGGTTTTTCAACACCTTTTAAGGCATAATAATATTGGGTCTGATTCTAAGCTCCCTCACTGGTTTACACTGGTGCACCTCCCTTTACTCCAGTGGAGTTACTACTCGTTTACACCAGCGTGAGAGGAGAATCAAGCTCACTTTGATTCATGTGGCAAAAAGTCCCACTTGAAAGTGGTAAGAGACTGGTGCCATCCACAATGGATGGTGGAGGGCTGGATCACTGATGTCCCGGAATGCTGTTCCTGTAGACAGGCTTCCTTCCAGAGTTGGAGGATGAGATAGGAAAACGTGCAGTTTGACAAGTACACCTGAGAAGCTAGAAAAACAGTTTAGACTCAAAATTTACAAGGAGACTCAATCCGGCCTCCAATTTTGCACCTACCAGTTGCAGACAAAATAACTGTGGGCACAAATTGTGGCAAATAGATGTCTGTCTACCTGAGCTGTGGATGCAATTAGAAAGTTAGATGTCTTGTTGCTATTATTTCTGCCCACAAAATTGTACCCACAATTGATTGTGGGTGCAAAATTGGAGGCTATTTAAAAAATGTGGCCCTTAGTCTCACTCACCAGATAGCAGTTTTACAGTGAATTACTGTACACGCCACATACTTCAGGTAAACCAAGCATTACCCCAAGCCCACTGCAGGGAAACCGAAGAGTACATTATAAAGCATAGCTTGTCTGGAAAGCCTTAATTATGACTGTGTAGATGCAAAGAGACCTTCAACAAGAAAAAGCCTGATCAGTAGAACGCTGGAGCAAAGCTTTGCTACTAAATCTTCATCCCTAAGTATTGCATAGCTGTAAAGGAAGATTTTAAGTCACATGCTGTTAAATAATTTGGAAGCAGAAATAATCACTAGGCCTAAACGTTGCAAACAGGGAACCAGACTCTAGCAAGGTGTCTGTAACACACAGTTACAGTTTACAGCATGCTCTGGTATCACAAATGAATTATTTCCAGGGGGCTGATTCCTGCAGTCTTTACTTATCTATTCACTCCAGTGGGAGTTTTGACTATGACCCAGGGAGTTAGAATACTATTTCCAGATAGCCCAGATCCGTAATTAAATATCCAGGTGCCAAAATCCTGCTTGGGGTTAATATCAGAATAGTGATTGTGTAAATATGGTTCCTCACCCATGCAATATTATGCACTTGCAGTAGGTCTTCAAGCCATAACCTGCTCTCTGCACTGACAAAATCTCTATTTATGATTTCAGTTAGCGCTGCAAAACCAGTACAGCTATGAGACAGTGAGCTGGATTCTATTTCCATCTGTGCACAATTAGCGAAATGATCAGCATAGTTCTGATCATGGAGTCCTTATTAGTGGAGATGATGTAGATCCAGCTGAGCCCTGTCTCTTTCAGGTGCCCGGCTGAGTTTGCTGCGTCGGGACCAAGTAATTTTACTCTCTCCATCCCTTACCCAATTCTGAGCTTCATTTCTTAAGTGCATATTCACCATTTAATTTGTATAATTAGTTGCTGATCTTGGACAGACATGACTAGAAAATCAATATTAAGGAGCAATGCATTTTCTCCTTTTAGAGATCTGTAGCCAATCTTTAAGATACAGGAATCATTATTCCCTTCTTCTATAGTAGCACATGGCTGCTGCCTGGGAAGAAGATGACTCCTATAAAATCTCTCTCTCTCTCTAAAGGTATGTTTACACTACCCACCAGGTCGGCAGGTAGCAATTGATCTATCAGGGATCGATTTATCGTGTGTGGGGTAGACATGATAAATCGATCCCTGATTGCTCTCCCATCGACTGCTAAACTCCAGCTCTGCGCGAGGCGGAAGCAAAGTCGACGGGGGAGCCGCGGCCATCAATCCTCCGCCATGAGGATGCAAAATAAGCAATTCTAAGTCAATCTAAGATATGTCGACTTCAGCTATGCTATTCTCGTAGCTGAAGTTGCATATCTTAGATCAATTTCCCCCCACCCCCAAGTGTAGACCAGGCCTAAATATCTCAAGAATTAAGCTCTGGGTGTGTCTAGAACGTATCTAGGATTTGCAGAACTAATTCTGTTGTTAAGAATTCCTCAAAATGAAGACCTGTCAGATGTGATCAATTACACGTCTATAAAACCTAGCACTGGGATGATCTACTTAGTAAAAAAAAAGAAATTGTTTATATACCATTCTCGGGCTCCTAGGGGTCAATTTGCAGTGCCCACAGATGGTTTTAATTTCAATCTTGTTCTTGAGCTCACCCAACTCTGAACACTTACTGGTCTGATTTTTATGTTGTCCCTGAAAAAAATGGCACTCTATCCATATGATTTGTTCCCAGTCAGACCCACACAAGCCAATCTCCTGACCAAGTTTTGCGCAGCTGATGGCATCCCCTGGCTTTGAGCGCTGGCATTGCTATAGCCAGGGAGGCTAGGAAATGCGATATGAGATTGCAATATGATACAGTGGCCAGAAGGCAACAGAATTCGGGGCTGAATGCCAGCTGTTTAGTATCAACAGATGAGCAGTAGAGCAAAAAGAAGCTGATCTCAAATATCAACAAGAGACACAAATCCGCTTCCTTTCGAATGAAAGGAAATCCATGCTGCAGTGCCCGACTCACACCTTTCCCTTCTTTAATCTTGAACCAGAGTTCATTCAAACAAGAGGAAGCATTGAAACCGGGTCAATTGGCCCATGAAAGCTAGCGGGAGCTAGGCTACCCCATTCTAGGAGTTCTGCAGCAGACAGAGACCTGGGGAACACACAGGTAGCTGCTGAGGGAGATGAAATAGTTCCAGATGAACAACTGGTGTCTGGAAAATCCCCAGGCTTCTGGTC
Organism: Mauremys mutica; assembly: GCF_020497125.1. NCBI lineage: Eukaryota > Metazoa > Chordata > Testudines > Geoemydidae > Mauremys > Mauremys mutica. Next base: position 12,388,192 of record NC_059085.1, read on the forward strand.
TCTTTAGGACCCAGGATCTGGACCCTTGTAGTGTAGGGTGGGGCAGATCTCGCCTCTCAGCCATCCCTTCTGCCCTCCTTCCTAGAACTCAGGACAAGTTCTGGGAAGGAGTGCAGCCTATAACCTGCCTTTTCCCTCTTTATGGGGAGACACTAGAAGGAAGAGGGTGGCCTGCTGACCTCTCCTAGGTCAGGAAGAACAGAGCTGAATGGTTTTCACTCTGCCTCCAAACTGTGGAGGGGGAGCATTGGGAAAGCCACACCTCCAGCCGAGGCACCTGGGAAGAAGAGGACATTTTGTTAGGAAGGGTATTTTTCAGTTGTGGTTTAGATGAGAGGTTTTGCACCAGCCCAGGAACTGGGGAAGGGTAACGCTGACTTTAATTCTAGCCAGTGCTGTTAGTCTTGCCCTTAAAGTCAACTCTACCCTTCCCCAGGTCCAGAGGATCTGAGGGAACAACTCCCAGTGGGCCATTCCTAGCTGAGGATCTCTGCTGCAGCATTCCAACCATCCCTCCTTCCTGGGATGCTATTAGCATGTCCCCGGAGCTGGGTTGGTGTACTGGCTTTTTGTCACCTGGGAATACCCTTACGTCAAAGTTGCAAAAGCAGGCAGATTACAGGAGCCATGATCTGGCCCTATAATTTATCACATTTTAAATTCTGAAAGAAGAGCTTTGGAGAGTTTAGTGGGTCCCTCATGCTGAAATATATTATTTTCCTTTTGTTTGTTCAGCTGGACAATCAGAGCACTGGGAGAAGACAGTCTCTATCATTAGGAAAACAAGTCATTCCCAGGAAAGCATCAGAGAAAAACCTGTTGAGGGCTCTGATTGCTGAGATCCATGAGCCAGACAGTGAAATACACTGCATTGGTCTTCCGGAGAACACCGACAGGCCTTGATTGTTGGGATCGAACCTGGGACTTCCGAAGCTTAGTGCATGAGGCTGTACTGCATGAGCTAAAAGTCATATGGCTGTTATGGCTGTAGAGCAGACTCGTGAATCTCTAAGTGATCTTGGTGCCACTAGATGGGACAGAACACCACACCCAGGAGGTGTGTGGGTTACACAGAGTCTGTGTACTACCTTCTAAACTTTGTGTCTGCACCTGAAGAATTTGTGACCAAGTCTGCTCTCACACTACAGTAAACCAGCAGTCACTCCGATAAAGACAGTGGAGTTACAGCGGTGAAACACAAGATCAGAATCAGACCTTACTGGACTTGTAGCGGGGATTTGCAAACAAAAATACACATTTTCTCTGGCTCCAGAAAATGGCTGGACTACAGTAGATTTGAATCGCTTCATACCAGCCCTAGACTTGGCTTGCTGTATCTATAGTCATCAGCATGGATGTCCTTGCACTGATCTTCCTTACCATGCGTGAATCTCATTCTCATTGAATATTGCATGATTTGACCCAATATGCCCTGGTTTTCATGTTCAAATTCTGCATTTAGGCATTTCAAAGGGGCCTAAGGGAATTAGGTGCCATGCTCCCACTGACTACGTTTTGTTTGGATAGATCTATTTCAATTCAGTATTGAAATGGAGTTTCTGATTCACCTATAGCAATGGAGACGAAGGCAGAGGTAGCACATTCAGGCATTTGAAAGGTTAAGTTCATTCCATGTTCCACGGACTTTGTGTTGCCATTTAACGTTACATCAGACTTCTGATGCAATGTCAACAAATGATCAAAGTTGTTTTGAACACCTAGCACGCTTTCAACTTCAATAGATGCCGCAAGTCAAAACTGTCTCATCTGCTCACATCTTGAAACTGTCCTATTAGATCAGAGCTGAGCAGAATCTTCAATTCTCAAATGGCTGATGCTGAGCCTCGAGCAGTAGCATTTTCAGTTTTAGCAAGTTGGGGGAAAAAAAAGAGTGAAATAGTTAATGTTTTCCAAATTGTCGCTCTGACAACTCACCAACATTCTGGGAAATTTGGATTTTGCCAAAAACTATAACAAAATTTAACAGCCACATCTGACAGAATAGTTTATATCGATGCTCACCCCAACTAAACAGCAAGTGTGTCCTGCAATAGCGTCTACCAGTTACAAACAAGGAGGTAATCAGTTATGCAGACCAAGAATTGATTTATTCGGGAAGGTTTTGATTATTTATTCTGATTTTTTTAAAAAGATGGTTCTGAGGTAGTCAGAGAAGGAAACTGAAGGCATAGTTGGAAGGACTTTGACATGGGCAACACAAAGTCGCCTTGTTCCTGAACAAGTACAAAGGGTGATTTAATGCTTGCAAGAGAAAAGATGCTCCCAGTTGAATGCCTCGTTCAGACGCATCACACACACAGCCCGTTATGCCACGCAGATCTTGCAAACAGTGTGTCCAGGTTCCCAAAGAGGGAAAGAAAGAAAGTCAAGAATTGCTTGACACCATTATATTCGGCTCTGTTGGATGAGTACAGAACAATCTTAGTCCTCTGGGACTTATTCTTTGATTCAAATGACCATATACAGACCCCTTTCTGTACCAAGAGCACTGTAAGACTGTGGGGGAAAGAAGATGAGCCTTGTCCTTCCACAGAGCTGAAATGCTTTATCCATGTCCCGGTATCATATAATCTACAGAAGAAATTCTGAGATGTGTCACAAAGGAGCCAGGCAACACATCACACCAGATATTTAAATAACTATTTATTAAAATGCTCTGGATAAAGGTGAACTCTTTTTTTTCAAGATGCAGTATTTTCACCTCCTTTAACCTGAGAATTGCAAGCACCTTGACACTATGATTATGGAAGATTCTCTAACGTCACTCCAGTTTTTGTAAGTTGTATTATAACTTCCACTGAAATGCTGTCTGCTAGCCAATCTATTTATTGAATATCAGTGGTCCGTGCGTGTTGCAGATGCAGAAGTAAATGATGGAGACTATTTTTAGTCCTCTTTGATGATGGGCTGTGATGATGCTGCTTGACTGGTCAACACAGTGATATCATTAGGTCCTGTGTTTGAAGTAGAGGCATCAAAATTATTACTTTTTAATAAAAGCTAGTCTAAATGGTCCTATGTGGATTTCAAAGCTGGGAAGATATTTGTTTCCAGCACAACAATGAAAATGATACGGGTACTACAGATGATCAGTTTTGCTTTAGGATATACCCACTGATTAATAGTTTAGGAGTCATGCTCCTAAAATATTTCCACTGACTACATACTACTTGGGTGGCGAAACTCCAAGGCAACCTGCACTGGCTATCTAATGCTTGGACAGCCACATCTAAGACTCTACCATTTTATTTTACTATATGGTTTAGCAATTCTTCCTCTTCACTTGTTGATGTACATTTGATCATTGAAATCTTGTTGCAGCTTTTTCCCATGGTTCTCTAACACATTCATTCAGCCACTTATATATTTGGAAAACACATTGTCATTTAAAGATATATTGTTGCTATTTACGTCATTTTCAAGAAAATGGGTCAACTTCCTGTTTTTCCAGTTTTCCTGAAAGTATTTCTGGATTCTGATTCTGGCCAGCCCATGTGTGTGAGGGCACAAGGAACAGCATCTTACATACTGCAGTACAGGAAAGTGCGCATGGTGCTAGTGAAAATGTGCAGTGTGTGGATGCAAGTGAAAAGCAGTTCTTAGAGGTATCTGAAAATTCGATCATGATAGGTCTGGTCCTTGAAAGTAACCACAAAAGTCAAGGGGAGTTCAGCACCTTGAAGATTCACATCCTGTATTCTTAATGGTTCCTATTTGCTTCTTTTCATTCGATTTCTAATTACATTTAAATGCAAAGAAACCTCTTAATGGGCAGGTTCCTCTTCATCGCTCTACAGTAAAGGTGGAAAAGGAGTGGGGGAGTGTGATAGAAAAAAGCCATTTTAATTTTAAAAGACTTCTGAGCAATTAAGAAAATGCATTTCATTCACCAAGTGATTAGCAAAGTGCACTATGTGCTGAACGGAATGTGGAGAGATGAATGAAACAATCTGGTTGCTATGCACTAAACATTACTAGAGTACTTTAGCCAATCACCCAGTACCAACAAAATCTATATGCTCTGGATTATGTCGTTTTCATCTTACAATGGCACTAGCAACACTGGTGAAGGCCATTTCTTGGTAATCGATGGCTCAGCTGCAATCAGATCTTCCAATACCTCCCAGAAAGTCATACATTTTGAAGAAATGCTCAGTGCTTCAATTATTGCTTCCTTATAAAATAAATGGAATATTCAGCAACAATGAACATGAATTGATTGGCTAACTTTGGCCCTAGTTTATTGAAGCACTTAGTTTTAAGCCCCTAAGCGCATTCTTTTGTGTTTTGCTGAACGTGGGCCTAAATAAGTAGCTAACACCAAGTGGGAGGCGCTATTTCTTTAAATGCGTCCAGCTGATGACATAACGCATACAGTCCCCTCTCCTGCATGAGGAAAGATGAGGTTTCTTGGAGTGTTTGGGAGAGTGGCTATTTGTAGGGATCTAGACAAAGAGAATTTCATGAGATTTATAACTGAGCTTGGGTTACCTGTGGTCATTACTTCTTCCTAGACAGCTAATAATCCCCAGTTAATGCCCTGGGGCTTTAGCCGTTAATGATTAAATACACCTTCCCCTGGACCTTTTCGGGGGTTTTTGTATCAAGGAAAGTTAGGGACAGACTGTGGCGACTGGAGTTAGGTTTCGTTCAGTCTTGCAAATCTATGGGACAAACTAAATGTTCATGGATCAGCCCATTGACATTTAACGAGTCCCAAAGAAAGACAGGCCTGAATCCAGACCCCAGCTCCGCCCGTTCCTAAACTATCGAAAAGTTCAGATCACAGCCTAAACTTTGACCCTCATCCTGTGTTAGCTTTCAGCTAGACTGAACATGGGGCTGTGACGATGTCACGTGATCACATTACCATGGAATGTCTTGATGGTTTGTCAGTGCAAAAAAACCCCTCAACAAACCAAAACAATGGATCGAGGGCGGGGGTCCATTGCTTTGTCAAGGCCAAAAAAGGTCTGTTGTGGCACACAGTTCTTTAATGCATTTTAAGTTGTTTGTCAAGGGAAATTAGGAACATGGTCAAATATTCTTTATATTACAGTAAAATTTGTTTAAATCATTTAATTATATTTAACTCTTCATATAAAATCATTAAATAACCCCTATTCCATCACACTGATACACAGCGTGTTCAAATTAGAGGGCTCTTGCTCAGTAGTACATTGGCCAGACTGAGAGATCACTGGCCTTATTCTGTTCACACTTACGCCCTGATGGAGTAAAGCACCATAAACCTTTGTTTAATGTTAAGCACGTGCTGAAATCTGTTGACTTCAGTTGGATTTAAGCACATGCTTAAAGCTCTGATTCAGCAAAGAACCTAAGCACATGCTAAATTGTAAACATGAAAGTAATCCTAGCCCTATTCAGGAAATCACTTAAGAACATTAAGTCTCATTTACTTCAATGGAATGTAAGCAACATGCTTAAAGTTAAGCACATGCCTAAATGGTTTGGTGAATAGGGATGGACATAAACACTTGTTTAAAGTAAATTCTGATGTAGGGGCTGATCCCAAACCATTTGAGATCAGTGTTAGGCTTTCTACTGAGTTCAATGGACTTTGGATCAGACCTGTACAGTGATTCAATTGAGACTAGAATCAGACCCTGTGGCTTTTCAATTGAAACAAACTAAACAAAACACACCCATAAAAATCAGTGTTTGCCACACAAGTCACAAATGGCACAAGCATAGAGCCTCCGTCACGATACAGAGAGGGCTAACGTTTTGTCTTGTGGGTGGTAACCCTACAAAGCCACATAAAATGTAGCCAGGAGCTGCATCAGCAACAATCTACCAATGTATCTAGAACACAGACTGTGCGCCACAATTGTGATATGGACAAATGAAATGTCCACTATGGACTAGCCTGAGAAAACCAAGCTCATTTCAGGTTCAATAATGACTCTCAGAATAATGACTTCTATAGAGCTTGTTATCCCATGATGGCAAAGTGGGATACACATTTTTATAAATATGGAGACTAGTCTTGGCGCTGGATCCATTTTTAAGATTAGTAAACTGAGGCACTGGGTGCTTAATTATCAAAGATCACAGGGCAAATCCAGTAGGAAAACAGCGAACAAAAACCCTGGAGTCCTTGCACCTATTTCCTGCTCTGACCACTAGTTAATGCTCCCTCTCAGTCTGAGTCATGTGCTGTGGTGATAAGGTTAGAGCACAGAACCACTCACAGGTCTTTATAATATGATCTTTATCCCTCTTAAGATCCTACTGAACTAAGCTGGAATAGGCCATACATACATCAATCAAACTTCAGGGGGGCAGATCCTCACCTGGTGTTAATCCTCCGCTGAGGATCTGGCTTCTGATTTGTGACACTGGGTTTTCAAGTCAAGGTGTCCAACAGGCATGAGCAAGAGGCCATGTAGGTTTCCTACTATAAAGGAATTTCATTTATTACACCCAACTCTCCTGAACAAGTGATTCCTTAGCAAAAGCGAGAGATGGCCAGTGGTGTTCAGGTTTCAGAGTAGCAGCCGTGTTAGTCTGTATCCGCAAAAAGAACAGGAGTACTTGTGGCACCTTAAAGACTAACAAATTTATTGAAGCATGAGCTTTCGTGAGCTACAGTTCAGTAAGTGGAGCCCACTGCTGAGCCTTTTATTCCAGGCTCTTGCTCTGGACAGAAAGCAGTGGAATTTAATTTCCCCTCAATTTTCACAGCTTTCCTTGTGACTTTTTTCTCCATCGATGACACAGCCCTGCCTCATCCCTGTGACCTTTGCATCAGGAAATAGCTGCTGCTGATTTCATTGTCATGAAGCCCAATAACAAAATTACACAAGTGTTCTGCAGAAGCCCAGCCACAGAGAAGTAGGAATGTGAGCTGAGCTGAGATGCAGAATAACAGCACAACTGGCACAAGACTTGAGTGCGCTCTGTCATATGGTGGGCCCTCAGCTAGTTTCTGTTGAAAACACTGTGTGTGTGTGATAGTTGTCACTGTTTGACATGGTTGCCACCCTTGTGTCTTGGTGTTATCTACAGTTATATTACATGGTATATATTGGCTCTCCCCCCTTCCTCCCCACCCCGCTACAGTAGTAAGTATTTCTCAATGACCGGTCCATGGACTGGCACCGGTCCCTGAGACCTCCCTGACACAGTTGAGGAAAGCAGCAAGTCAGTCCCTGGTATCAAAAAGGTTGAGAAACACTGCTGAAGGCCTGAAAATGTTTCCTGGGCAAAATTCACCCTTGTGCCGAAGGCCACCAAAAAGCTTTGGCACTTCTTATGTCCTCAGATGCTACTGATTTCAACAAGACTCGGGGACACTGATCACTTCTGAGAGGATTATGCCCTACTATGGTTTTATCCCAAAGCATTCCAAGCTCGCCTAGAGCAAACGTTTGTACTGCTGAAAAGAAATACTGCAATGACCTGTCTGTGATTCCCTTCGTTCGTCCTTCTTGAAAAATACGAAGGGGCACATCTTCAGCGGCTGTCTTTCAAAGTCAATGGAGACAAGAGAATTTACAACAGTTGAGGAATTACCCCCGAGAGCCTGGCTTTACGTGGATGGAATTCCATTGGCTTCAGTGAAGTTACTCCTGGTGTATGCAGAGAATTTAAGGCCTACAAGTAGAATAGTGGTCTGCAAAGTGGGTTCACAAGAATCACAATATTAAGAGCCAGATCCTGTGCAACTTCAGCACCCAGCAGGAAGTGCTCAGCACTTAACCTAGTGGTACTTTTCATAACTTCAACCTGCCGAAATGATTTCAAAAGACAACATCAGCCACAGCTTCCAAATGCCTAACGTAAAAAAAAATATGAAAAAAACATCCCCAACCAATTACTGCATCGCTTACCTAGGGTGATTCATTTTTCAATTGAGTAGATGCTTCCTATCGAACTGGTTGTGCCCACATCAATATACATGTTGCAAACAACGTTTTCTTTAATAAAACTGACAAGATATTGACAGTAGGATATTATATTTCAAGTGTATCAGATTCAGACAAAAAGCTCACGAGTTAAAGGTCCAGGTCCCATGTGAGTAGTCCTTATTCATATGAGGGAGTAAGGGTTTGTAGGATCCATCTCTAAAGGTCATCACTCAGTCTACTCACCCCTTAATCCCTTAAATTAGGACTTTAGTGGTGCAGACATTCTGCACCACTAAATTTCTCCAACAGATCTAGTGAGACTATTTGTTTACTTGAAACAAGGTTATAAAAGTGTGGTGAGGAAGTTACAGTGCCCTCCGTAAGGTTAAAATTTCAATGGCTCCATTGCCACTAATTCATTAATCTGAAACAGGATGAAAACCCCTTGGATTATGTATAGCTAAACCAACAAGTGGGGCCAGATGCTTGTGACCTTGTGGTTCATGACCACAATGATACAGTTCGGAACTACATTATATTTCAAACTATCGCAATTAACGTCCTTCCGCCTCCCTAGCTTTGCTTGAATGGCCTGTCCTGCATCCATTCATGCTAGAAAATATCTGAAACTGACAGAAGACTGAATGTGCCTATAAGCCTATATTTCAAAAGGAAAAGTATTTTTCCTAATTGGTGTCAGGTCTAAGAGTCTTAAAACCTTGAATCCAATTGGAAAAAGGGTTTGGTAGATTGTTTGGTTTCCTCACTTCTGTACCGTATTACACCAAGGACAGGTCTACACTGTGGGGCTCTGGCGACCTAAGTTATGCTACTCCAGCTATGTGAATAACGTAGCTGGAGTCGACGTACGTCAGGTTGACTTATTGCGGTGTCTACACTGCGCTGGGTCAACGGGAGAAACACTCCGGTCAATTTACCGTATGCTTCTCATTCCAGCAGAGTACCAGAGTCGACAGGAAAGCGATCGGCAGTCGATTTAGTGAGTTTTCACTAGACTGACCCCTAGTGGATCGATCACCATGCGTTGATCCCCCGGTAAGTGGAGACAAGCTCTGAGACTCCCAGATCTTCAGCTGGTAAAAACTGTCACAGCCCTTTTTGTGTTAGTCTTAAAACAGGTCAGCATGGCCACTCAAAAGAATTCTTACCACTCATTTATTTCTAGGGTTCAAGGAACTCAGTGTAATTGACAAGCCTCTTCACAAGCAAAAGGGTGAAATATATTTGGTCAAAACTGCCAGTGCCAAACCCCATGAAGTGCTCCCGCCTGCTTTAATTGAAGTCAATTGCAAACCTCCCACTGACCTCAATGGAAGTGAGATCAGGCTTTATGGCCCCAATTGAAAAAAGTATTTAAGCACATGCTTGTCTACATAGACTCCCGTTTCAAAGCTGGCTACGTCAAAGCACACTAGGGAACGATCAGAGGCAGCATCCAGATGGACACTTAGCATGTGTCAGGCTAGTGTGGGGCAGATTTACACCCCAGCTTGTCACTGACTAGTTGTCCATGTAGACAAGCCCTAACTCTAACCAGCTGTGTCACAATCTGGGTTCTCCCCTTCCAGGGAATTCCTTCTGCAACAGTCTAGCTGCTCCTCGCAGCAGCTTGGCAGTCCATAGCCTGGCCACTTCTTCAGCGGCGAGTGGGGGGAGGGACCCAGGCCCGCCCACTACTCTGGGTCCCGGCTCAGGGACCCTGTGAACAACAGCTTCTCGCTGCCTCTCCTTTCTTTCTCCACCAGTCTGTCTCAATTCCCTGGGCTGCTTCCCCACAACCCTAGCACCTTCGGTTCCTCCCTCTGGCTCCTTTGTCCTCTTCCCAGGGCCTTGGGCCTGCAAGCCCTAGCAGCCCTGTTCATGGTGCTAGTCTCTGCAGCCCTTTAGGAAGCCGGTCTCCTCCCTTGGGCTTCGGGCAGCAGACTGACTCGCTGTGGCCTGCAGCTTCCTTTTATATGGGCTGGCTGGGCCCTGATTCGCTGGTCCAGCCACTGCCCTAATTGGCTGTTTCCTTGTAGCCCTCCAGGCTGAATTTTAACTCTATCGGGACCAGTATGGGGCAGACTCCCTGTCACACACACGTATAAGTGTTTTCCTGGTTCAGAGCCAGAGTGCTGAGTACTTGCTTAAATGCTTCGCTAGATATGGGCCAAAGTGCTCAGCACAGTACAGGACTGGCAAAGTCCTAGAGAATGTAATAGTGATAAAAACCAATAGGGTTCCACAGATATTTAATAAAGATCTATAGACATTACAAACCTACAGAACTTAATAGAGAATCCATCTTCCTTAAATCATCATGGAGATTTCTACAGCAGGGCTGCCATTTTCTGTTACAAGCAATAGATTTTTCCATGAGGGAGAATTCTGCGTGTAAAGGGGCTTGCAGGATAGGAACATGGCTTAGCAATGTCAAGACCATGCCACACCAATGTGCTGGAGTTGGAACAGGTGCATCCCTAGGTAAGGGGGATGGATAGCTCAGTGGTTTGAGCATTGGCAGGGCCAGCTTTAGGCCGATTCCACTGATTCCCCCGAATCAGGCCCCACGCCCAGTGGCAGGGCCGCCTGGGGTGGGGGGTGGAGGGGCAAATGGCTGAGAATCCCTTCCCTGGCTAGAGGCGCCTTTTTAATTTTTACTCACCCAGCGGCGTTCTGGGTCTTCGGCGGCACTTTGGTGGTGGGTCCTTCACTCGCTCCGGGTCTTCAGAAGCACTTCGGCGGCAGGTCCTTCAGTGCCGCCGAAGACCCGGAGCAAGTGAAGAACCCGCTGCTGAAGTGCCGCCAAAGACTCGGTGCGCCACCCGGTGAGTACAAGCCCCATGTGGGATTTTTACGTGGGTTTTTTTTTTTTAGTCATCCGTGCTGGGGCCTCGTTGAAACTGTTTGAATCGGGCCCCGCACTTCCTAAAGCCAGCCCTGCATTGGCCTGCTAAACCCAGGGTTCTGAGCTCAATCCTTGAGGGGGCCATTTAGGGATCTTGGGCAAAAATCTGCCTGGGGATTGGCCCTGCTTTGAGCAGGGGGTGGGACTAGATGACCTCCTGAGGTCCCTTCCAACCCTGGTATTTTATGAGTGTATGATAAACCACATGATGCATCATTGCTTTACTCCAGCTTCACACTGGTTTTGCACATCTAGAATTAGTGCAGTTACACCAAAGTAACATAGTAATGAATCACATAACCTTGGAGCTCACTAATGATACATTTTTAGGCCCTGATTCAGAACAAATGTAAGCACAGGCATAGGTGCATGCCTATTCAGAAAGGCACTTAAGTGTGTGCCTTCAATGGGTCTTAAGCACATGCTTAAAGTTAAGCACCTACTTAAGAGCTCTTCCTGAATAGAGATGCTTTCCTGAATTGGAGCCTTAGTTCTGCTATGATTACTGCATTCTTTTTCTTAATTATATTTAGTTTCCTGGTAATTTTTCTTTAATTTAATTTTTGCATCATACAACAGAACATGAAAATGAACTATCCTGTTAGGAAATGTTAATGATAAATAGCAAGTTACAACGCAAACAAATGATTACAAATGTAAGTGATGGAGGAAACCCTCTCTCTCTTTTTTTTTTTTAAATATACCAGTAAACTGAAAACAAACCATTTCCTGATGCAAGGACGTAAATATAGTAAATGGGCAGAGAGATCCGCCACTCAGGTCAGCATAGAGACACAAATAGAAATCAATTATTCTTAGCAGTGCAGCCAAACACTGTCTGAATGTACCGGTAATCCTGCTGTGAAAATTAGCAACACGGAAACAAAACCAGGCCTCTGAGACATACACTGAAGTCACAGTAGTGAACAGTTGTTATCCATGCTGGTCCTGACCCTGCATAGACTTAAGCACGTTGGTAACTTTACTGACATGAGTAACCCTAAGGTAGGATTGCTCATGTGAGAGTGTTACTCAGATGTTTAAACCTTTAAAAAATAGATCTCATTGTCAATAGAGTTCTTGAATCGGTGACTTAATCCTACCTAAGATCTGAGAGTTAATTAATCCATTTGCCTTTGATTTGATTCATTGTTGATGAATACCGCAGACTGAATTCACCATAACTAACTTCGATATTATATAAAACAGTTACAAGGATAGAAAATGAATTCTGCACTGACAGCTAAGATTTTGCTAAGATTTCCTGTCTAGATAATAAAATCAGTATCCATGAGCTTGTGTTTATCTTTGAAATGTCTCAAAAAATAAGACCCTCGTCCTCACAGAATTATTTATTGTAATGATCTTGCTAGTGGATCACTGTCCTCTACTGGATTGAACCAGAACTGCTCCACTGTGTCCTGCTCCCTATAATGATAACAGCTAGTGGAGGTCAGGGGCGGCTCTAGCCATTTCGCCGCCCCAAGCTGTAGGCCGAGAAGGGCCGTAAAGGGTGGAGGGCAAAGCAAAGAGCAGTAACTGAAAGGAACAATGGGCCCATTGAAACGGAAGCCATCTTGGCTCCCCACCCCTTGCACACAGACACTTATTGGAATATGCCTATTTTGTGTGTTAATGGCTGCCCCATCTCTTCCCCAGGATTCTGTACATAGAGACACTAGGATCTGTTGTAGACCTAGGCAGGTTGCATCATCTTCCTTAACTAGGAGAGTGTGGAAAAGACACTTGAAGGCTGTTCACTGCAATGTGAAGATCCTGCTGAAATCAAAAAGGCTATTTTGATTCATCAAGCCCTTTTCCCCCTCCCCTCCGCCTAACACATACAATTCAGTCTGCTATCTTAGAAACCCTAGACAAGGTAAAGAACAGCGATGAATGGAAAGCAGAATTTCTGTAGTGGGAAATTCTGACATTTTTAAAAATAGTTCTGAATTAAAATAAAAAGCCAAAATTTTGAAATTTAGTGTGAAATTACAAAAAAATTCAATTTGGGACCATCGAAACGCTTAGTTCACATAAGGACAAATCAATTTGTTTTGATAAGGTTGAATTGTTTTGTTTTGACTTGTATATTAAATATTATTTTTAATATATATATGATGTGGATATACATGGAATATGCTACAATAAATATTTTAAAAATAATATCAAAGTCAAAACAAAATGATTCAACCTTATCAAAACAAAATTAAACATTTTCCCTTATCACAATGAAATATTTCACCATTACTGAAATTAAATGGGAAAATCTGAACAATTCATTTTCTCTTCTCATTAAAAATGTCAACAAAATTGACATATTCCTGTGAAACGTTTTGATTTCAATGAAACTGCATTTTTTCAACAGAAAACTGTCCTGTCAGAAATGTTTCTCCTGGTTGTAGTAAAGAATGTGTTGGCTTCCATTGTGTTACCAGCCGGTAACGTATACAAACATTTAAGCAAAAAGAGTCCCTTCTTTGGGTGACTATTTGCTGATCCTATAAAATGTGTCACATTGGCAGTCTGCTTTGTTCACTCCTCCTCCAGGAGAAATGTGATCCCTGGAGGAAAAAATCCGCTGGCCAGTGATGACCCACATGAGTGAATTTTCATTAATTCCTTGTTAATGTTACATAATGTCATTTTGCTGAATTAAACTTGTTTGGATTAATCCTCTTAAATGATCTCTTAGATGCAGGGAAATCCAGCTGCAGTTGAATCGTCCCACACCCAGTTCTTGAAAGTCAAAACGATGCTTTAAAACGCTAATGGTTTAGTTAAATGTATCCAACCAACTGGAAAGATACAAAGCAGCTTTTTATGGCTTTTTTAGATCATTTACAACTTCTGTAAGCTGTCATTAACCATCATCAAAGCCAGAAAGTGAGGCAAATGGGCCTGATATTGATTTTATTGCCCAATCCTAAATAATAGTCCTGGTTTCCTGTTTGCCTCGTCTGAAATATTTGTTAGACAGACAGTGACTTGGTTTTCCAAAACCACTCTGACCTGCCGTCATAACCAAGTTAGTGATGATATTCTGTATGTAATACAGAAAACAAAGGACACACATAGCTTGTTTAGCAGGCTGTATTTTTATTGAGAGGTTTATAGATATAGCTAGACCCTGAAGATTTAAAAAAATAAAATAAAAATAAAACCCAGCCTTACAATGGGTGAAATTCCCCCTGGTGCCAAAGACCAGCGTGTACCATGTTTGTCCCACTTAAGATTTCAAAATCAGACTTAAGTGGCAGGTAGAACTAGGGGTTAGGCTGGGTCCTCAAAGGGGTTGAAACTCAATGGGAGTTGGATGCCTGACTCCCATGGGTTCCTGTGGGCCCCCCTACACAGGCATGAATTTCTCTCCAAATCCTAGCTGTAGTGTCATTTATTAATAATGAATCCACTGCCAGCAAAAATTAAAATGGACTCTTAGGGCTTGTCTAAAGTATACCCAGGTTCGGCCTATGGGGGAGAGGGGAATGAATAGCAATGCGCACTAAAGTGCTGAGCTGTAACTCCCCCCTGTGGACACTGCGGGCGTGACCTAAAAGGTTCCTAGGTTGCATTCATGTAATCCTCAGACGTGATTATATGAATGCAAACGAGGAAACTTTTAGTTCGCATCCACGCAGGGGAGTTACAGCACAACACTTGGGTGCACACTGCTATTCACGCCCCTGTAGTCCGAACTCCGGGGCAGTGTAGACGTAGCCTCAGAGTAGACTTTTGGTTTGGGATCTGAAACGTTGCAGCACTAACTGCCTTTGCTGAATGTTTGTTTGAGCAGCTACCAGTGTTTCTCTTTGCTCTGCCCTGATAGTAAATGTGATTTTTTTTTAAAAAGCAGAACACTTTTACTGTATTTTACATATTAAACAGAGAAGGAAATAGTTTGACAGACTGTGGAAGCAGTGACTATCTGCAGCTCTGAGTATACTCCATATCCCCCCACAACAATTATTCATTTCCCATTAAGGCTGCTCAATTGCCTTCCTGATCAACACATTCATTCAAATCAATGAAAGCACCAGCTGAGCCAACATTTGCGTCTACACTAACTTCAGCTCACAGGCCTTAACACCCAGCTCCCCAGTAGACTCCCTTTGAATTAGAATCCAGTGCATGCATCCAGTTCCTCTGTCAAACACACCATGAGCTCCGTCCTGAACTAGTTTAAGATAAGTAACCTATTGACGTGGATACAGTGGCAAAACCTATAATGTGTTTTTTGCAGAGAGGAAAGCCGGGGGAAGCCCCCTTCCAATGTACTGAAGCACTGACACTTGAACTGTGCGTAACATTGGTGCCTGGAGTTGAAGCACAGTGCTACAGAGAACACAGGCTGTGTGTTAGGCCATTAGCATTTCCCATTACAATGCAACTGCTGCTGCCCGTCACACCAGGCACCAAGCCCTGGGTAGCTCTCCAAGCACCAGTGCAAACTGGTCTCCATCCACACCAGGCCCCTTGCACAGACTTGCCTTTTCCCTCCCTCCCTGCCTCCACAACCCACCGTCACACCTTGTTTCTTACCACCAGCACATCCCACTCTCCTTCGGGCTCCCTGCTGCCTGCTTGCCTGGCTCAGGAGCTACAGAGTGGTGTGTGTGTGGGGGGAATGACGGGGGGCTGATGGGCAGACTCGGAAGCAAGCTGGACAGAACTGAAATATGGAAGTAACTAGGCAACTCCCTTGGCTTGTCTTTGCAGAGCTACCCTTGGTCCTGAGCAACACTTGAGATGCTCAGAAAGTGTATTTGTGTGAAGCCGGGGGCTTCTAGTGACTGCCCTTGTTTAGCTGGAGAAAAAAAACCCTTAAGGTGTCAGGGTAAATTTAAAAAAGGGCTCATCTTTAAACATTTCTTCTGCCAAAGTTTGGAAAGCTTTGACCAAATGGAAACATCAGCTGTCCCCAGGAAAGTGAGTGTATTCAATGTGGAGATGAACTTCATTTGTTGCAGTATGCAATGGAGGGATTTTAATCCAGTTTAAGTGAACAGCTAAACAGCCCTAATTGCAAAACTGCTAAGGGTGCCTCCATATGAACAATTAACTATATTGTATAGGACATACGCCTCCATTTGAACCTACATGCTTTGGGGATTAGAATACTAGGGACATGTAGACAGATAGATAGATTCTTGTATGTATGTTTAGTTCTAGAATTGTGCTTTCTATAATTCAGCAAAAGGCATTACCATGGTTTCAGTTTCAGTGGGATAGGGTATTCCTCAAGACCTGTCCTAAAGTGTTCTATAAGTACTGATGCACATAGCTAAACAGCTGAATGTTTCACTCCAGAGGTGACTGCATTACTATGGTGGGTGAAGTGATTGCTATATACATATAGTTCTGGGATTCTCAAACTGGGGGTTGTGATCTCTTAGGGGGTCACAAAGTGGTTACATGGAGGTTGTGAGCTGAGCCCCCATTAAATTAAATTAACCCCACCCATTTTTAATTTATGGTGGGTCACACTCAGAGGCTTGCTGTATGAAAGGGGTCACCAATACAAAAAGGTTGAAAAACACTGATATAGTTTCTGAAGTGCTTTAGGATCATTTGAGATGATACGTGCTATATTACTGTAAGATATTATAACAACAAAGTTGAGTTCAAATTGATCCCCGTCTACAAGTACCTACATAGGGAAGTGACTTCTGATTAATAGATGGATCTTTAATCTAGCAGAAAAAGGCTGGATAAGATCTAATTGGCGGGAAGCTGAAGCTAGACAAATTCAGGTTAGAAATAAAGATGACCATTTTACAGTGTAGGAAATTAGCCCATGGAACAATTTACCTAGGGAGGTACGGGAGTCTCAGTCACTTTTCAGTCTTAAAAAGAATTGAGGCTGGATGTCTCTCTTAAAGAACTGTTCTAGTTCAAACAGGCATGATGGGCTTGATGCAGGAAACACTGAGTGAGATTGTATGGTTTGTGTTATAGAGAAGGTCAGACTTATTGATCCTGTCTGGAAGAATCTAGGAAATCGTGATATGTCTTGTGAGAGTGAGACAGATCCTCTGCTGGTGTGGTCAGCATAGTTCCAGTGAAGTCACTGAACAGCTATGAGTTACTGAAGCTGAGACACTGGTCAATATGTTTTACAGCTGTAGGAGATGACAACAACCTCTTAAATTACAAGACTGTAAACACTTGCTTCAGACATGGGTGTATTACATAAATACCTATCTATTATGGAGGTCATTATTTGGCCTTTTATAATCTTGCTGCTTAATTTTCGCAACTTTCCAAAGTTGTGCATTTGAACTGGAACGTGTCAGATGTGGTATTTTAGGTTTCCTCCCACTCACTTTACTAATAAGGCCTATTGGCAGGAAGGAGGTTATGTTCTGCTTGTGATTAATTACGCCGATTTGGTTATATTTAATTCATAATTTGTAAGCTTGCGCTGACAAAACAGGTCATCTCATGCTAAGACCAAAGAAGAGTTTCCCACTAATGGCTGCAGTAAGAGATCATTCAACTCTTTCAAGAACACTATAACATTTACTGAAAGGAAGATCAAACCCACCTGGGACTGGATCTTTAATTGGAGTCAATCAACGTTGAAGTCAATGGAGCTACACAAATTGATCGTCTTGCCCATGAGTTGAAGTGGCCTTTCTGAAGGTCAGTCCTAGAACTTTGGATATCTCCCACCAAACCCATGAGATCTGTATCCAAAACACTGAGTTAACAACTCAAGGGACTGGTTCTCTCTATAGCACATGGGACAAGTACTGAACATCAATGGCTGTGACCGAACAATCTTTGTTCAATTGTCCTGCCAGTGTGCTTCAATGCTCACCACTTCTAGGGATGAAGTTTAATCACCATGGGAAATTCAGTCCATGGACTCACTGCTGAGACTGCCAGACTGGGTAGACTTTGTGACATGGACACTTATCTATTAAATAAGAACATAAGAATGGCCATGCTGGGTCAGACCAATAGTCCACCTAGCCCAGTATCCTGTCTTCTGACAGTGGCCAGTGCCAGATACTTCAGAGGCAATGAACAGAACAGGGCAATTTCAAGTGATGCATCCCCTGTCATTCACTCCTAGTTTTCTGAGAGTTGAAGGTTTACACCTGGAGCATTGATTTGCATCCCTGACCATTTTGGCTAATAGTCATCGATGGTCCTATCCTCCATAAACTTATCTGAGTTCTTTTTTGACCCCAGTTATACTTTTTGCCTTCACAACATCCCCTGGCAACATGTCCCACAGATTGACTATGCATTGTGTGAAGAAGTACTCCCTTCTGTTTGTTTTAAACCTGCTGCCTATTCATTTCATTGGGTGACCCCTTGGAGGGGTAAATAACACTTCCTTATTCACTTTCTTCACACCATTCATGATTTTATAGACTTCTGTCATATCCCCACTTCATCATCTCTTTCTAAGCTGAACAGTCACAGCCTTTTTAATCTCTGCTTGTATGGAAGCTGTTCCATCCCCCTAATCATTTTTGTTGCCCTTCTCTCCACCATTTCCAATTCTGATATATCTTTTTTGAGGTTGGTCAGCCAGAACGGCACACAGTACTCAAGGTGTGGGCATACCATGGATTTATATAGTGGCATTATGATATTTTCTATTTTATTAACTATCCTTTTCCTAAAGGCTCCTAACATTCTGTTAGCTTTTTTGAGTCCCGCTGCACTTTGAGTGGACGTTTTCAGAGAGGCATCCATGATGTTTCCAAGATCTTTCTTGAGTGGTGGCAGCTAATTTAGACCCCATCATTTTGTATGCATAGTTGAGATTATGTTTTCCAATGTGAATCACTTTGCAGTTATCAGCGTTGAATTTCATCTGCCATTTTCTCACTCAGTCACCCAGTTTAGTGAGATCCCTTTGTAATTCTTCACAGTCATCTTTGGACTTAAGTATCTTGAGTAATTTTGTATCATCTGCAAACTTTGCCACCTCACTGTTCACTCTCTTTTCCAGATCACTTATGAATATGTTCAACAGTACAGGTCCAGTACAGATCTTTGGAGGACTCTGCTATTTACTTCTCTTCACTGTGAAAACCGACCATTCATTCCTGCCCATTGCTTCCTATCTTTTAACCTGCCTACTGTATTTTCCACTCCCTGCATCTGATGAAGTGGGTTTTAGCCCACGAAAGTTTATACCCAAATACATTTGTTAGTCTCTAAGGTGCCACAAGTACTCCTCATTGTTTTTGCTGATACAGACTAACATGGCTACCACTCTGAAACCTGTCTTTTAACCTGAGATCAGTACCTGAGATGAGTTACTTCCCTCTTATTCCATGACTGCTCACTTTACTTAAGAGCCTTTGGTGTAGGACCTTGTAAAAATCTTTCTGAAAGTCCAAGTACATTATATTGACTGGATCACCCTGGTCCACATGCTTGCTGACACCCTCAAAGAATTCTAATAGGTAGGTGATGCATGATTTTCCTTTACAAACTCTGTGTTGACTCTTCCCCAGCATATTGTGTTCATCTATCTGTCTGATAATTCGGTGGGTACTTTTACTATAGATTCAACCAATTTGCCTGATACTGAAGTTAGGCTTACTGGTCTGTAATTGCCAGGATCACCTCTGGAGCCTTTTTTAAAAATCAGCATTACATTAGCTACC
Source organism: Mauremys mutica (assembly GCF_020497125.1). Taxonomy (NCBI): domain Eukaryota; kingdom Metazoa; phylum Chordata; order Testudines; family Geoemydidae; genus Mauremys; species Mauremys mutica. Next base: position 12,407,631 of record NC_059085.1, read on the forward strand.
CTCTGGTTATCTGGTACACAGGCTGATTTAAGCATTAGGTTACATACCACAGTTAGTAGTCCCGCCATTTCATATCTGAGTAAGGAACTGGACTGTGCCCACCACCATACTTCACATGGGACACACATTTTTATAAATATGGAGACCAGTCTCGGCCCTGGAACTCGAAGGCATAGCCCAGTCTGACTCCATGGCCATGCAGCTTCCTGTGGATCATTAGCAAATACACATACTTCCCCTCAAAGGGGAAACTATGTATCATCTACGCAACCTCCTTACACTAACCCCCTCCCAACACAGTCCATGCTGGAGCATTACAACACAATGCCCCCTTGCTCTTCAAGGTGGAGAGGGGGTCAGGCTGCTGCCAGTTGTTAATCACCTGGGCAGATCAACTAATGTCCTGGTGGAGAGCTCCAAGCAGATGTGGCACATCTCAAGACGAAGGTCACACCAGAGACCCCTAAAATCCACACAGGTACCCAGAGTATATTGGAAAGCCCGGATCCGCTCCTTGCAGCTGCTCTGTTTCTAACTGCAACCCAGGACTTCTTGTGAGTCCTGTCGGCTTGGGAGGACAGGGCCTCTGAAAACTAGGACCTGGACCAGGCACAAACATCAGTTACGCCGATACAAAGAAGAGCACCAGAGAGCAAGGAGCTAACGCACACCTTAGTGTGAACCCTGGACCAGGCTTAGGCTCTGGGAAATCTGGAAACAATGGCTAGAATGGTCCATCACAAAGTGAGCTCATGCAAATGACAAGTAGAACTACTATCCCGGTTATCCCTTAGATTAACCTAGGCCAATGGCTCAGCAGCACCAGTCTATGCAGAGTCCAGTCCTTTCAGAGTTAGGCTCTTCTAATTAAGTTTGGCTTGGGAAATGGCTCAGAGACTACCGTACCCAAAGCTTTGCTTCTTTGCCTGACATTTGTGATATCAAACCCAATAAGCTTCCAGGGATTTTTTCCCCTAACTTGGCTGTATAGAAAGGTGGGGCTGTTTGTCCATGGACTTCTGGACAGGGAGCATAATCCTTTTGGCGTTCCCTGCACAAGGAGCATGTGTTACCTCAGCGCAAGGTGGGGCCTTAACTGGAGCTTGGGATTGCATGACAAAAATATACCTCCCTATCAATGTGTGGCGTGCATGTTACCTTTTCAGCAATGCACTCTTTAGCTCCCGACGAACACAAGCATATGCCACAACACAGGCATCAACTGCCAAAAGACCACAAATAATTACTTCCACCAGGCTCGAGTGACTGTCCTAAATGGATTCTTCAGCTCCGCCCAAGAATGGAGAAAGCAGGATCTGCAGCTCTGCTTGTCTTCCAGAGGCAGACTCGCTGCTCTCCTTCCAAAGCCAATTACCCTTCTCACTTAGAAATGCTCAGCAGCACGCCACCGCCATCACCCTCTCTCCCTCCCTCTCCTCTTGTTCTTAGATCTGCCACATAATGGAGCGCAGAAACACAGCGAATGCTTTTCAAAGGCTAATAAACAAGGTTGTTTCCTTCCTACACAGCCTGCCGCATGATAACTAGGGACTGGCAAATCAGGCTGTGTTGCAAAAGGAGCACCTTAAAAAACGGGAGAGAACAATCTCCGGACCACGTTCCATATGCCTCTAGACAGAGGAGGCCAAATTCTGAGGTGCGACCCCACTGAAAACAATAGGGAGTTTCACCTGCTCACATCAGCTGTGAACTTGGCCCACCAAATTCATATTTTGGACAGTTCTTCTCGAAACTTCGGGGGTTGGCCACTTTGGAAAACAGAATATTAGACCATTGGTCTCCACTTGTGAAATTGTGGGGTCCATCCTGACCACCTTCAAGTCCATGAGACTTTTACCTCAGCAAGGCCTGCTGGTTTCAGGCCTTTTTTATGTTCTTTGGTACGAAAGGAGGAGGCATCTGACAGGCCCCTCCAGGACAAGTTAGCCCTGAACAGCCCATCATGGTCAAGTTTGGTTACAGCCAGAATGCTGGGATGCAAAATGCATCATTTTAATTCAAGCAGAAATTAGCTTTTCCCTTGTTCTTGGCTGCATCGTCATGGCAATAAAAGGTTCAGAAACTGAACAGTGGCGAAGATTTGCATTCATCCTACAATGTCTTCACACCACTGTCTCCTGCTATTTGTCATGCCTCTGTTCCTACACGATGCCCATCCCCACAGAAGCTGAGTGCCCAGGTAGCCACACTTCCCCGTTGTGTCTCATTTCACTCGGGAAAGCATTTGGAAATACAGCGTGTGTGCAAAGGACTAAAGGCTAAATGATGGCTTGGAGTGACAGCTGAGCACAGCGAGGGGCCGGTAACAGTCATGGCATCTGAATCAGCAGAGTGGTTGTGGCATTATGACTCCAGGGAACCTGGGGTAAGAGGACTATACTTCCCAAGGAGAAAAGAGGACACTGTGTGGGGCTGGCCCAAGCCGCTTGCCCGAGCCCTGCCCCCCATCCTCCGTGTGTAGGGCTGGCCCATGCTTTTCCCCTGACCCCCGACCCCCTTGCACGCAGGGCTGACCCAAGCTGCTGGCCTGAGCCCTGCTTCACCCCCACTCAGGGTTCTCGTCCGAGCCAAGCCTGCCCCTCCCGCAGCTGGCATTGCCGCTCGCCCCACGGCTGGCATCGCCGCTCGCCCGACCCCTGCCTGCCCCCCTCCCCCACGGCTGGCATCACTGCTCGACCAAACCCTGCCTCCCTCCCTCCCCCCTGCGCACTGCCGGCATCGCCGCTCGCCTGAACCCTGCCTCCCCCCGTCCCCCCCGTGTGTGGCTGGCATCACTGCTTGCCTGAACTCTGCCTCCGCCCCCCCCCCGTGCACTGCCGGCATCACCGCTCGCCTTAACCCTGCCTCCCCCCGCCCCGGCGTGTGGCTGGCATGGCTGCTCGCCCGACCCCTGTCTGCCCCCCCGTGCGGCTGCCATTGCTTCTTGCTGGAGCCCTGTTTGCCCCTCTCCCCCCGAGGGCTGGCACCGCCACTCCCCCTCCCCCCGGCACGTTCCTCTGTGTCCGGCTAGGGGTGCACGCCCCACTTTTTTGGCAAAAGTGGGCATTTGTCCTGTTAGCTCTTACCAACTGATCAGCAGTTGGACTAGATGACCTCCTGAGGTCCCTTCCAACCCTGAGATTCTATGATTCTATGAAGAGCAAATGGAACAAATGCCCACTTTTGCCAGAAAAGGCAGGACGGCCAGGACAGGGCTTAAAAAAAGGACTATCCCAGCCGAAAACGGGACATATGGTCACCGTACGCTTGGGGCACGCACTCAGTGGCAGTACTTGCTACCCCTTTTCGAAACGAGTCGCTGTATGTCCTCTCCAGCGCTGGCCTCTCTGCATGAGTCAGTGGCGAAGAAAAGGGCCCTTCCCAGCTTACCCCACACATGCTCTCCCCAGGACAGTCCCACGGTACACAATCAAATTGTGAAGGGTGAGAGCACTACATAATGCCCCCGGTTTAGAAGTGGATCTATATGATACACTCTGTAGCCATTGCTGAGCACTTCCTGCTAACCCCCTAATAGTCTCTTATCTCCTGATTGCGTCTTAATCTGTTAGGGCCTCGTCTTTGTCTCATTGAAATCAGTGCAAACCTCCCATGGACATCAGTGGACCAAGATCTGTCCCGTAGTAAACAAACAGCTACTCTGCTTAACCTTGTGGCATCTTATATAATCACAGCTAGTGCATGGTGGCCCAGAACAGCTCTCTGATGTCCCCAATTTCCTTGGGACCCACCCAGACAGCCTTCACATGTGCCCTCAAATATTTGTACCATCAGCGGTTTATTCACAAAAATGGCTGCAGAAAGTGAAAGCCTCGCATACACTTCTGCAAATATGTAGTCACATAAAGGATCACGCTGGAAGCGGCCACTTTGAAATGTATTTGATTTCCCCTCCTCTTTTTTTAATAAAAGTTTGTCATCTAATCTCGGAGCAGAAACAACAGCATGTGACTTGGAGTCAGACACCACGAACAGTCAGACAAAGTCATAGGTTGGAATAGGTTCCCATAGAGTGTCTGTAGAATAATTTCAAATACCGAAAAAGTTAGTAAAGTCCACGTCCGCTCACAGACACTTCACGAAAGGGTTATAACCATTATCAGATGAACGATTCACCATGGATAGCTCCCCTAGTGCTTCTAATGAAGTTTATTAGTGGTAGCGAGGAGCTGGAAATGGGAGGGAAAAGTCTTTCTATACGGTAAGGTGTCACCCTGACCAGAAGGCCTCTCGCATCTGACAGCTTGGCTGGGATCCACACCTGCAATTAAATCTTTTTGCCAACCTCCAAGTGCACTAATATGAGCTATGTGAGCTCCGTGCAACCAAGAAACCACCCAGAGAGTTATGGGAAATGAATCTCTTGGGAGGGCAAACAAAGTGCCTGCTTGGCCTCCATGTACTATTACGTTACTTGATAGCCATTAGAGCTGCGTGGAAGATAGTGGGCTCCTTCGAAGAAGCTGTTGTTATTAGAGGTCTGCACCAGTTCCAGTTCAGCTTTGTGTGGATAAGCTCAAAATTGGCTTTTGAGGTGGATCCAACTGAAATCGACAGCAGTGTCACATTACATGGCTGAGGTTAAAACACGTCCCCCTTGTAACAGGAAACATGTTAGATCAGAAAAACGGATATGTGCCTCCTCCTCATCTGCATTAATCTTTTGTCATTCAGTCTTATACTGGTTTCCGATTGAGGTTTAGATTCCTACCTATATTCGATTTTTATATAAGCCTATCCCCACGGTATGTAAACTCATCTGGGAGCAGGATGCATAAAGGTCCAAGTAACTGTCTTAAATTCATTACAAAGGTATCAGACTGGACCCTGGTATACCAGTCCTATAAGAATACACCTCTACCTCGATATAACGCTGTCCTTGGGAGCCAAAAAGTCTTACTGTGTCATAGGTCAAACCGTGTTATATTGAACTTGCTTTGATCCACAGAGTGCGCCGCCCCCCCCCAGAGCACTGCTTTACCGCGTTATATCCAAATTCGTGTTATATCAGGTGGCGTTATATCGAGGTAGCGGTGTAGTTACACGCTCAGGTTGACTGCATTGAATGTATTGTAAAGCACACACCAAATATTATGAACCTTCCATTTATGTAACACTTTTTTTCCCTTCTAGTGCGGTATCTCTTGGGTTTGGTAGGATTTGTACAGGCTGGGATTTAATTAGCTTAGGCTGATTTGAATCTTTCCTCCCCCGTAAATTCAGCACGTTGCAGGCATTCCAAAGATGCAATGTTTTGATTTTGCATTGTAGGCTTTTAGTTTTCCAAAGAGCAAATTTGTGAATGTTCAGAGAGTTCGCGCTAGCAAGACATCAGTTAGAAACCTTGAAACACACAAATCCCAGCAGACCCAATGTCCCCACTGATTAAGTAATGTGGAGGACTGGAAGGCTCAGGGAATTGGTAGTGGATAAGGAGCCTCTTGCTTTCAGATCACGGTGACTCAGTGTGGTACAAACGAAAGACCGTTATCAGCTGATGACTGTTTGGTAGCCCTGCTGAGGGAGAGTTTGCTGTGGAGGGGCTCAGATTCATTTCTTTGTGGATAATGCACAATGCAAATGCCACCACCCTGGCTGGTACCAGAAAGGCCAAGACTGAATGATCACAGACTAAATTATCTTCTCACCACTTGAGTTAGTCCCCGCAGAGAACGTTGAGGCCCATTGTCATGGCAAGCTGTGCACTTATGCTGTACCTCTCACTAAAGAGCTTCTGTTTACTAAAAACACTGTTTTCCCTCCATCTCACCTGCACATTGGTTATTGCACACTGCCCTGCACGCACTGGATGGTTATAAGTGCTGGGCTGCTGACAGGAATATTTGATTTGTTGTAGAAAAAAACACACACAGAAAGAATTACCGGGACTTTGCAAACACAGATCCAGAAAAGAGGTAGGTCAGATTTTGAGTTGACTAGAATTGACAATGTCCCCTTTAAACAGTGACAATTTTAGTTTACTAATATCTATATAATAGCTTCACAGCCCTCAAGATATGGGAAAACGTGTGACCAAAAAACATCCTCTAATCTATAAACATGGACAATGGCGATGAGTAACCTAAGGCAAACAAATGGCTCATTAACCAATCAATTGATAAAACTAAATGGAATAAATCAAGCTAAATGCTAATCGGCTGGTCCGGCAGGACATATCTAGGTCTGAGTAAGCTAGGTTCTAATGCCAGCCCTGTGGAAGAGGAAACTTGTATCACTAGGAACCTTGGTATGTAATACCTCTTGGAACTGAAGGGAATTTAGTTACAATGGACTTTTATTCTGACGTGTTAATGTTCATAGAGAATACGGACACAACAGGCTGAATTCATTCCTGGTGTCACTCCATAATAGTCAATGGAGCTAGACCAAGAAGGAATGTTGGGCAACCTAGCTACTATTGTGCCTTCCGAGTTGTGGGTTTAATTCTCCATCGCCCTGCACCTTATGTTTATCTTGTCAGGGCTGATAGCATGGGCAACCGTAACTCTGGCATTTCCTATCTTCTGAGTGTCTGACTTGGCATCCTTAATAATCAACTAACTTATGCACTTTGAGGGAGCCCCAGTTGTGGGCCAGGATGCCATTTTTCCACATGTCGTACAAATATATTAGAAAAAGAGGATCCCGACGTACCATCTAAGGATCTTCTGCTGAAACTTGTCAGGACAAAGTGGGTGTAAATTCTTACCAGAGTAGATTACTAGAGTATCCAGTCATCTTGCACTCACTTTGCAGTGCTGTAAATGACCACACAAGGAGTAGGGCCACACTGAATGAGACCCTGTGTTTTAAAGGCTCCAGGGTGGTGCTATGGCATAGGGGGTGGGACGGGTTGGCTCACAGAAACCCCCTGGGGGCTGCCAACTGATATGCTAAGACTACTACTGCCTCTGCTTTCCTGCCCTGGCAGCTTGGGACTCCAGCACCCTGTCTTGTTGAGCCAGGCACGCCAGTCTCACACAGACCCAGGGAGGAACCACTTGACCCAAAACTGCAGACTTAACTGAAAGCAGCTCACAGAAGTGTTCCTGTCTTTAACACTCAGATGCGCAACTCCCAATGGGGTCCAAATTCCAAGTAAATCCATTTTACCCTGTATAAAGCATATGCAGGGTAAACTCATAAATTGTTCGCCCTCTATAACACTGATAGAGAGAGATGCACAACTGTTCCCCCCCTCCCCCAGGTATTAATACATACTCTGGGTTAATTAATAAGTAAAAAGTGATTTTATTAAATATAGAAAGTAGGATTTAAGTGGTTCCAAGTAGTAACAGACAGAACAAAGTGAATTACCAAGTAAAATAAAATAAAACCCGCAAGTCTATCCCTAATATAGTAAGAAAACTGAATACAGATAAAATCTCACCCTCAGAGATGTTTGAATAAGTTTCTTTCACAGACTGGATGCCTTCCTAATCTGGGCACAATCCTTTCCCCTGGTACAGCCCTTGTTCCAGCTCAGGTGGTATCTAGGGGATTTCTCATGATGGCTCCTCCCTTTGTTCTGTTCCACCCACTTATATATCTTTTGCATAAGGCGGGAATCCTTTGTCCCTGTGGGTTTCCACCCCCTCCTTCTCAATGGAAAAACACCAGGTTAAAAAGGCATTCCAGTTCCGTTGACATGATCGCATCTCACTGTAAGACCCTAAGCCTTCATTCCTCCCAGCCTGACTCACAGGAAGGCTTCCCTGCAAACAAGAGCCATCCACAGTCGGTTGTCCTGGTTGATGGGAGCCATCAAGATTCCAAACCACCATTAATGGCCCACACGTTGCGTAATTACAATAGGCCCTCAGAGTGATATTTCATATTTCTAGTTTTAGATACAAGAGTGGCACATTTATACAAATAGGATGAACACACTCAGTAGATTATAAGCTTTGTAATGATACCTTACAAGAGACCTTTTGCATGAAGCATATTTTAGTTACATTATATTCATACTCCTCAGCATACTTTCATAAAATCATATAGAGTGCAACGTCACGGGGGTATGTCGGGAGCATGTCCCGGGGGAGTGGGCATGGCCAGAGAGCAGCCGCACTCTCCAGTGGAACAACCCTGGGACCATTACAAGCTGGCCCAGGTCAGAACTGCTGTAGCTTCCCCAGGGACCACACAAGCCCCTACCAGCCCCAGGGAGGAGAGGAACTTTCAGGATGTAAAGTTAACAGAGCTTCCTAATCTCTCTGATAAGAGCACCAAACTGTCCCACGTTGCTATGGATTGTACACTGTCAGACGTGCAATATGGAAGGACTTCCCTTTCCCGCCCCGGATTACTGAGCATAAGCAAAAGCAGGGAGCTTGTTAACCTTGGCAGCTTAGTGCAGGCTCTCCGTGGCTCCTCGGGCCCTTTATGGCGATGGAGTGAACCTACTCATCTTTCAAATATTTCTCTCAAGAGACAGATGGTGACTGTATCTCTCCAGACACCTGGAGGTCAGCTAGGAGCATCTCCCCAGCTGCAATCTCAGTTGGTGCAAGGCAAGTTATCCAGTTGGTGACAGAACAGAAACTGCCTCTGGAGCAGCCTGCGTCATGCTGCTGTGGTGGAGCTGAGCTGCTGACCTAAACCCACTGTGACTCCAGCAATTTCTGCCAGATAATGTGTGACAGTGTGTACCATGTGTATGCTTGATACGACAAGCCTTTGTGCTTTGAGGCAGCGCATCATGTAACATTCAGGCCTAGAGTTATTCGCCTTCTGAATTTCCAGCAAAACTGACTTGAGCTTTAAATAGAAGAGTTACCCTGGGGGTTAAAAGAAAACCTCACCATGGAATTTACATCCAGATATCTTGCCTCTTACATGTGCCAGTATCACAAGTGCTGCATGGCTTTTGGTTCATCCCAGCAGCACTCACTAGCGCCACCATCTGTAGGGGACCCTCAGCAACTGATAATATCAGAGGAACTGACTATGGGAAATCCTACTGTGCATCCCTGAAGATGATGCACCCGTGTTCCCTACATTCTATTTGTGCATTTTTTTTGTCCTGTCTACATTAAAAGATCTGAAGCAACTGGGGCTTTGCCTTTCAATTCCTCCCCAATGAGGCTAATCCGCACTGTAACAGGTCTCTCCATTAGGGATATTTCCTGCTATCCAGTCTCAATGATTCTTTGATCAGCTAACAGTTGGTTCACTCAGCTGAGCTCAGGTGGTTATTTATAGTAATAGGATCATTAGTAATAACAGAAATAATGGGTTTAATTTTCAAAATGAGGCACTTGAAATTACAGATGCAAAAAGCATGCACAATTAATTGCACAGCTAATTTTTCATGAGTAATTGCCAGGACTGTGAATGCAAATTTGGTGCTGATCTATTTTGGGTGTCTGACTTGCAATTTACTAACACAGTTACCCAGTTTGCATGTGCAATTGCGGTAACTGTACACAAATGAGGTACACATTTGCATGAATGATTGTGTGCAACCAGTTTTGAAAATCAGCCTCCAATATTGGGTCTAAAAAGCACTGTTCCCTCCCCTGAGGAGCTTGGAATACTGCACAATCAGTTAAAATACACTCACTTAAAGGAATCCTAAAACAGATAATCTAACATAATCCAATTGCAAAGGCAAAAGAAAAAGGAAATTATGCTTTCAGATTCCTTCTCTCTCTCCAATAATGTAAAAATTGCCTGGACATAGGAAACAAGCCGAATAATATTCTGTGGCACAGGAAAGCTGTGCAGATGGAAAGATGTCATACTAACGTTCTGAAGGATTTAGTTCTTCATCTACAGGACACCTACCACTCAGTGGTGCATTGTGGGAAAATTCATACCACTGCTGTCTAACGTGGCTCGACCCTGACCTGGAAGGACCACCTCTGTGGATGAGAAGGCAGTTCAGCCTCCTTGGACTCCCTTCTGAGCCTGCCAACAAATCAGCCAATTAAAAACAGTTGCAGCAGGGTTTGGTGATGATGTTAAAATGTGGCTCTCCCCTAAAAGCCACTGTGGAGTTACATAAGAACATAAGAATGGCCATAATGGGTCAGATCAAAGGTCCATCCAGCCCAGTATCCCGTCTGCCGACAGTGACCAATGCCAGGTGCCCCAGAGGGAATGAACCTAACAGGTAATGATTAAGTGATCTCTCTCCTGCCATCCATCTCCATCCTCTGACAAACAGAGGCTAGGGACACCATTCCTTACGCATCTTGGCTAATAGCCTTTAATGAATTTAACCTCTATGAATTTATCTAGTTCTCTTTTAAACCCTCTTATACTCCTAGCCTTCACAACCTCCTCAGGCAAGGAGTTCCACTGGTCGACTGTGCGCTGTGTGAAAAAGAACTTCCTTTTATTTGTTTTAAACCTGCTGCCCATTAATTTCATGTGTGGCCTCTAGTTCTTATATTATGGGAACAAGTAAATAACTTTTCCTTATTCACTTTCTCCACACCACTCATGATTTTATATATCTCTATCATATCCCCCCCTTAGTCTCCTCTTTTCCAAGCTGAAAAGTCCTAGCATCTTTAATCTCTCCTCATATAGGACCTGTTCCAAACCCCTAATCATTTTAGTTGCCCTTCTCTGAACCTTTTCTAGTGCCAATATATATTTTTTGAGATGAGGAGACCACATCTGTACACAGTATTCAAGATGTGGGTGTACCATGGATTTATATAAGGGCAATAAGATATTCTCCGTCTTATTCTCTATCCCTTTTTTAATGATTCATGTTTGCTTTTTTGACTGCCGCTGCACATTGTGTGGATGTCTTCAGAGAACTATCCACGATGACTCCAAGATCTCTTTCCTGATTAGTCGGAGATAAATTAGCCCCCATCATATTGTATGTATAGTTGGGGTTATTTTTCCCAATGTGCATTACTTTACATTTATCCACATTAAATTTCATTTGCCATTTTGTTGCCCAATCACTTAGTTTTGTGAGATCTTTTTGAAGTTCTTCACAGTCTGCTTTGGTCTTAACTATCTTGAGCCGTTTAGTATCATCTGCAAACTTTGCCACCTCACTGTTTACCTCTTTCTCCAGATCATTTATGAATAAGTTGAATAGCATTGCTCCTAGGACTGACCCTTGGGGAACACCACTAGTTACCCCTCTCCATTCTGAGAATTTACCATTTATTCCTACCCTTTGTTCCCTGTCTTTTAACCAGTTCTCAATCCATGAAAGGACCTTCCCTCTTATCCCATGACAACTTAATTTACAGAAGAGCCTTTGGTGAGGGACCATGTAAAAGGCTTTCTGGAAATCTAAGTACACTATGTCCACTTGATCTCCCTTATCCACATGTTTGTTGACCCCTTCACAGAACTCTAATAGATTAGTAAGACATGATTTCTCTTTACAGAAACCATGTATCGGAGGGGTAGCCGTGTTAGTCTGCACTGCTTGCATCCGAAGAAGTGGGTATTCACCCACGAAAGCTCATGCTGCAAAACGTCTGTTAGTCTATAAGGTGCCACAGGATTCTTTGCTGCTTCTACAGAAACCATGTTGACTTTTGCCCAACAATTTATGTTCTTCTATGAGTCTGACAATTTTATTCTTTACTATTGTTTCAACTAATTTGCCCAGTACTGATGTTAGACTTGTATGCCGGGATCACCTCTAGAGTCCTTTTTAAATATTGGCGTTACATTAGCTAGCTTCCAGTCATTGGGTACAGAGCTGATTTAAAGAACCAGTTAAAAACCATAGTTAATAGTTCTGTAATTTCACATTTGAGTTGGGTCAATGTCATCTGGTCCTAGTGACTTGTTACTGTTAAGTTTATCAATTAATTCCAAAACCTCCTCTAGTGACACTTCAATCTGTGACAATTCCTCAGATTTGTCACCTACAAAGGACGGCTCAGGTTTGGGAATCTCCCTAACATCTTCAGCCGTGAAGACTGATGCAAAGAATTCATTTAGTTTCTCCGCAATGACTTTATTGTCTTTAAGCGCTCCTTTTGTATCTCGATCGTCCAGGGGCCCCACTGGTTGTTTAGCAGGCTTCCTGCTTCTGATGTACTTAAAAACATTTTGTTATTACCTTTTGAGTTTTTGGCTAGCTGTTCTTCAAACTCCTTTTTGGCATTTCTTATTACATTTTTACACTTAATATGGCAGTGTTTATGCTCCTTTCTATTTACCTCACTAGGATTTGACTTCCACATGTTAAAAGATGCCTTTTTATCTCTCACTGCTTCTTTTACATGGCTGTTAAGCCACGGTGGCTCTTTTTTAGTTCTTTTACTGTGTTTTTTAAATTTACATATTTAAGTTGGGCCTCTATTATGGTGTCTTTGAAAAGTGTCCATGCAGATTGCAGGGATGTCACTCTAGTCACTGTACCTTTTAATTTCTAACCTCCTCATTTTTTCATAGTTCTCCTTTCTGAAATTAAATACCACAGTGTTGGGCTGTTGAGGTGTTCTTCTTCCCACCACAGGAATGTTATATGTTGTTATATTATGGTCACTATTTCCAAGCGGTCCTGCTTCACATTCATTGTGTCACACTGGCAGTCCTGTCAAACATATTCAGCTTGCAAGTATTTTTTTTCTAACTGCCAGCCTTGAAAACTCACCCTGGACTCTAACAGTCAAGCTAGGTTCTTCCCAGCTCGTGCACCACCAGCAATGATCGAGGTTCTGCAGGCTAAATTAGACCCTTGGTGACTCCTGTGCAAATCCATTATCTTCAGAGGATGCTCTCAATGGCACCTGATGTGACAAAGTTCCTCCTCTACCTTGGTGGGTCCTGCGCTTATTGGCAGATTTGCTCACCTCTGTGATCTTCCCCACAGTCTAGGTCAACTCCTCCTGTGTCTGATCAGGAGTTGGGAGGTTTGGGGGGAACCCGGGCCCGCCCTCTACTCCGGGTTCCAGCCCAGGGCCCTGTGGATTGCAGCTGTCTATAGTGCCTCCTGTAATAGCTGCATGACAGCTACAACTCCCTGGGCTACGTCCCCATGGCCTCTTCCAAACACCTTCTTTATCCTCACCACAGGACCTTCCTCCTGGTGTCTGATAATGCTTGTACTCCTTAGTCCTCCAGCAGCACACCCTAACCCTCTCCCTCTCAGCTCCTTGTGCCTCTTGCTCCCAGCTCCTCACACGGACTTCCTCTCCTCTGGCTCCTCCTCGCCTGACTGGAGTGAGCTCCTTTTTAAACCCAGGTGCCCTGATTAGCCTGCCTTGATTGGCTGCAGGTGATCTAATCAGTCCGTCTGCCTTAATTGGTTCTAGCAGGTTCCTGATTACTCTAGTGCAGCCCCTGCTCTGGTCACTCAGGGAACAGAAAACTACTCAGCCAGTGACCAGTATATTTGCCCTCTACTAGACTCCTCTACCCCACTGGCCTGGGTCTGTCACACTGGGTAAAGCCACTTAAGTCTCCTGGGCTGCACAGGAATCATGGAGACAATCTGAAGACAATTGCTGTTACACTGATGTAACTGATGGCAGAATCTGACCCCCCAAAAACTTCACTCATAAAACTAGGAAATTCAGACTTCAGGTTACAACTGTCTCATGCCCTTATTCTCCAGTACTGACGCACATGCAGTAGGTAGCACTGATCTACCTAGGCCCAGTGCCGTAGAGAACAACTTTGGAATTTCCTGGCTTTTCGGATTGTGCCTGCCTGAACGCTCCAGGGGTAAGAGGCACGTCTCTCTGTACCGCTGCAATTGGAAACACTTTTTGAAATACAAGTTTTTCATTTCCACCTTCCTGCTGGTGGTTGCCATGTTCCTGAAAACTACGACTGGTAGAATTTGTGACTCTGACAGTAGCGGGGGGACCTAGTACCAGAGTTCATTCACTTGGGGCCATCCTGGGAAAGCCAACTAATTGCAGAGACCCAGCAACTCCTTATTCTCCCAGTATATTTCTGGACAACTAACTGGAATGGGGAATGGTGCTGTGCCAAGGAACTGCTCCTTGAAGAGTTTTCTTCTTCCCCCCACCCCAAGCAAATAGTGTATCATTTCCCAACGACTGATCAATTCAAATCTCTCTTGATCAAAGTTATCTCCTTATGTGAGGTTTTTCCTCTCTGTACAAACATTTCCTGCTTCACTTCCTTTTAACTGCCACTGGGGTTTATTGCCACAGCAATTGCCTGACTCTGCTCATCGTCCTTTTATCCAAACTCTTTGAGTCAGCCAAAGTAAATGCCTGCCTCTGCTCATTCAATATCGCTCCTCACTAATGAGACTTTCATTCTGCGGTTTTATTTTGCCTGTCTCCTTGGTGACCCCTCTTTGATATTTCATGTTCCTTCTTACTTAATTCAGCCAGCTCGCTCTCATCCCAAGAATATGACATTAATTTTTCTATCAAATGAAACGCCAGATCAGCTTCATGTTACTACCAGTCAAACAGAAAGTGCATAGTTTTCCTCTCCTTGACTTTATCTTTTCACAAGTCTGCAATGATAGCCACTAGATACAATACATTAACTTGTTATCTCGGCACCTTTGGAACAGGATGGGTTGCTGCATAAATAGATTATAAGGCCAGAAGGGATCATACTGTGATAATCTAGTCTGACCTCCTTCAGACCATAGGACTTTTCTGAATTAAATTTTGTTTGAACTAGAGTTTATATATATTTTCAAAATCTAATCTTGATTTAAAAGAGGGCAGTGGTGGAGAATCCACCATAGTAATTTGTTCCAATAGTTAATTTCCCTCATTATTAAATATGTTCCCTTTATTTCTCATCTGAAATTGTCTAGCGTCAACTTCCAGTCATTGGCTCTTGTATGTCTGCTACACCAAAGAGCCCTCTGTCATCAGATTTTTGATCCCCATGTAGACATGCGCACTTCAGTTTCACTCCTCCTTCCCGGTGATTCTAAAAAGCCAGCCTTTCTATGCTTTCAATGCTTTTCCAGTTCTCTTTTCCTATACCAGAGATGCAGCCCTAATGTCCCCAACCCATGTTCCTTATACAGTCCCAGGTATCTAGGAGGCGTCAAACTTGAGATTAGCACCAACGGGATATTCCTCAACCACTCACTCATTCTCATATTCCTGCCTATAAGCCCGTCACATTGGCGATGCCAGAAAACACAACAGTGTAACTTTTCTCCCAGTTTCAAGCAAGCGGCTAAATCATATTGGGACATACTGAGCCCTGGTGTCATTCTATTGAAGTCAACGGAGCTCCGCCAGGCACGAATGTGGCTTATTGAGTTTGTCAATATGGTGATCTGCTTCTTTTGCCATGTGCTCCATTGCCTTCAGAACTGGAACAAATTAGCAACAACATTTTTTTCCCAAACATCAGTCTGAGTTGGGTTGAGATCCATACGCCACTCGGAGTGTACCTGCTTATCAGTGAAAATAGCAACACTGCTGCTAAGAGGCAAGAGTGGGAGTGTAGTTAGGGTAAAAAATGCAGATGACATTGCTAACGGGACTGAAGCCAGCATGGAAAAATCAGAAATGCCGAAGGTTCCACTTTTCTGAATAGATTTAATTCCAGCTCACTATCTGCAAGCCCATTAGCTGACAATTGTGCGAGTGGAGGGGGGAAAACAAAGTTCCAGGTACAAACATTTCTGCACGAAGGATGTTACTAAAATGTCCTGCTGAATGCTGGCATGTCGCAACCGAGAATTTCAGCATAGATGCGCTCTTCCCGATGCGTGCTGTGGCCAAAGTGCAAACTGCTTGTCAATTATTTGGCAAATGCTAACTGCCTGTTATCAGAATTAGGACTGGCTCGACTCCTTTTGCTTCATTTAGAACCCACTTGAACACGGTGGGTTCAGAAGTTCAGCATGAACTCAAATACTGTTGGGTTTGCAGGAGTCACTGGAACAAGCAGCAGGGAGGGAAAGCGGAGGGAAACAAAATCCTGTTTAATGAATAGGGTGAAAAAGAGAGAGGGTGTGGCAGAAGAAATAAATTAAATGGGGGGAGGGGAGAAGGGAGAGAAAAAGAGTGAGAAAAAATCCAATGAAAAAATAAGTACAGTAGCCCAGACCCTCGGCTAGTATAAATCAGCGATTTAGTCTATTCGTTTCAGTGGAGCGATACCCACTTACACTGGATCTGGTTCTATATATTTGCTAAATAAAAGGCCAAATTGCTCCACAGTGGAGCTCTGTCAAATTACTCCAGCAGAGAATTTGGCCCCCAGAATACCCATCTGTAATAAGCCTCTTTTAATGGGCTTCTATCCCAGTACAGTAATGTATACGGAACAGGCATGCCAGTAGCTACATGGAGCCTGATCCTTGGGTCTGGTGGAGCTTCACTCAGCAAAGGTCTCTGGCGGGGTGGGAGGGAGAAGGTAGCTTTACAGACCATGTTTGCTGCTCCCTGATCCAGGAGCCACTGTATAGTTAAATTGTGGCACTTGTGCTTCTGTCCTGGCTAGAACCCAGAAGTGCATAGGTGAGCTGAAATAAAAGCTGAACAAAACACAAACCAATCTTTCTTGAGCTAGAGATGGGTCCATGCCAGAACCCTACGACCAAACAATCCTAACTTTTGAGGGGCAAGGGTTTGTGTTGGAATCCTATTGTGCATCCACATTTGGCTAATTGACCAAATGAAAATATTGTATCTGATCATCCTCAGATATTAGAAAGAGAGTTCCAGTCTCTGGCCTACATCTACATTTTGCAGATGGTCTCTCTCTTTATCATGGCCCAAGCAAACAGATCTGAATTGTGCAGTTTGAGCCCATCTGTATTTCTAACTTCAAAAAAAGTTCCGCCTAAGCTTATCTTGAATTTTTGGCAAGGGTTTGGAGAACCAGAGCTGCCCTATTTTATCCACACCAGCTCAACCATCACCACCCCATATCCTCCTTTTATCCATAGCAAAGAAAAAATTCAA
Source organism: Mauremys mutica (assembly GCF_020497125.1). Classification (NCBI taxonomy): domain Eukaryota; kingdom Metazoa; phylum Chordata; order Testudines; family Geoemydidae; genus Mauremys; species Mauremys mutica. The sequence continues at coordinate 12,424,514 of NC_059085.1, forward strand.
TATGTCCACCAAGAAACTCCCCTTTATCGTTCCACCTGCTCATGGAGTATGCTTAGATATCCTAGGCATGGTTATAAAGTAATATGTGAAAGACGGCATATCAGCCGACATCAGATTATGTTTGCCCTGCGTGTATCCCCCCTTGTTATGAGCAGAGACTAAATATCCTAGGGGATTGACTGGTAATGGAATATGGAGCTTGGGCCGAAATCATGGCCTCACTGAATCAATGGGAGTTTTGCCATTGGCTTCGACGGGACAAGGATTTCACCTTTTGTCATTGGAGTCAGTCTGAGCTAGGCTGGGGGTGATGAAAATGGGATGACTTGTTGCTTGTCTATGTGAAATAAGTTGGTTGTCAGAGACTAGTGTCTCCATCACTAATTGCCCCTCTTAGTTGTCTCTCTCAGCCAAAGGCTTGGAGACTGATCTCCCCTCTTAACCCTAGAGGTCACGCCTGCAGGTCAGAGGTGAGACAGTACAGAAGCAGCTGTCACTGGCATTGCCTGATGCGTAACTCTTCTGTAGCTAAACAGTTGACTTGGCTCACCAGAACGGTCAGGGAGGTTCCTGTCAACAGCAGATGTATAGTTATAGCACTGTGTTTTATTTGAATTACTGTAGCACTTAGGAGCTGCAGTCCTGGACCAGGACTCTTCAGTGCTAGGCGCTGTACAAACACACAACAAAAAGATGGTCCCAATTCTCATCACCTTTTGGAAAAGGGAGCTAGGTTGACATGAGTGATGGCTAATCAGACTGGGAAGCTGTGCAGGGAGGCCTCCAAGTCTGTAGAGTCTGTTCTCTCACACATGCCTGTGGAGGATTATGGGAGTAACTCCAAATAAGTCAGGGATTGCGCAATTTGTAACTCGTGTCAGCTGAGCTCATTGCACACCTCCGGGCTCTGGGCAGTCCTCCACCTCCCCCACTGCAAGCTCCTTTGGGGCCCTACGCCCACTCTATTTCAGGGTCTCTCTGCCACTGCCCCCAGCCTCCCCGCTGCCAGAGGTTCAGAATGGCTCCCCTTCTCCTCATTCCCTTCATGGTCCCCTTCCCCCCATACCAGGGTGTCTCAGCCTCAACTTCAAAGCTCTCTTGTCCTGTAAGCAAGTCATTCCATGTACTTACTCTTTGTATTCCAGTGCCCACAATGTTGCTATCCACCCACACAAAAAGACATGGTCCCTACCCCCGTATTCTAGATATGTGACTGCATCACTGGTGCTGCACTCGACATTGGATGAGTTGTTGGAAAATTCTGCCATGAGCCTTGCTTTTCCTAGCTGCAGAAAGGTCAGCGTGTCTAGTGGATAATATCGCCTCTTCTGTGCATACATGAATTGTGACACCTACATGCCTCCCTCTCCTGAAGTTTCTTGTTTTAATACAATGTACCACAGTCTACTCTAGAGCAAGGTAGGTCCTTCTGCATCCAACTAAAACTACCAAAACAACGGGAAGAACCAGATACCCCCTGGTTTCTGGAGAGAAACTGTACCCTGCAAGCACATCTAACAGATCTGCTCCGGTATAAACACGGAATGATTTCACAGTTGATTATTCAACAAGAATATTGACATTAATACATGTAAATATTTCACACTAAATCCTAACAGAAATACTTCCCCTACATAGCATACTGGCTTTTCGCATGTGTACAATGTTGTCCTCTATTGGATAATGCACACAGAGGTTACAGAACTTCCTATTAGAGCCAGCTAGGGTAGGTTTCCTTTAGCTCAGATGATAGAGACCCGTATTTTTGGAGTTGAAAGACCTGGGTTCTAGTCCTAGCTCTCCAAGTGCATGCGGTGTATCATCTGTTATCTGTAGCACACAGATTTGTTACAGAACATGTCTGGCTAAATAAGACAGTTTGTATTGCAAGAGCTGGGATGTTCATTTCTCGGGAAATTCTGTGACTTCAAAATTTGTTCTCAAAGTTGGAACAAAATCAACAAATTTTGAAATTTCTCGCAAAATGAAACTTTGGGGGAAAAAATTCATTTTGGATAAGAACATAAGAATGGCCATACTGGGTCAGACCAAAGGTCCATCTAGCCCAGTATCCTGTCTGCCGACAGTGACCAATGCCAGGTGTCCCAGAGGGAGTGAACCCAACAAGTAATGATCAAGTGATCTCTCTCCTGACGTCCATCTCCACTATCTGACAAACAGAGGCTAGGGACACTATTCCTTACCATTCCTGGCTAATAGCCATTAATAGACTTAACCTCCATGAATATATCTAGTTCTCTTTTAAACCCTGTTATACTCCTAGCCTTCACAACCTCCTCAGGCAAGGAGTTCCATAGGTTGACTGTGTGCTGTGTGAAGAACTTCCTTTTATCTGTTTTAAACCTGCTGCCCATTAATTTCATTTGGTGGCCCCTAGTTCTTATATTATGGGCACAAGTAAATAACTTTTCCTTATTCACTTTCTCCACATCACTCATGATGTTATATACCTCTATCACATCCCCCCCCTTAGTCTCCTCTTTTCCAAGCTGAAAAGCCCTAGCATCTTTAATCTCTCCTCATATGGGACCCGTTCCAAACCCCTAATCAATGACAATGAAAATCTTTTGTTTCGATTTTGACTTTTCAAATATTTATATTAGATCTTAATTTATAATACAATACAAAATAAATTGAAATTAAAAATCATTTCGCTGTTATTGAAACATTTCATTTCAAGTTTTTTTAATAAAAATTTTATCAAAATCAACAAGTTCCCACGGAAAGTTTTGTTTTCAGTGAAACAGCATTTTTGTGAGGGGGAAAAATGTTCTTTCGGAAAATTTTCAACAAGCTCTAATGCTCAGCTTATGTTCTGACACATGAGCACTGATCATCTTTTTATCTTATCTTGTGTAACTGTGGACGCTATTCTTTTTCACACACAGTTAAATTAAAAGTTATGCACAAAAATGACCAGAGATATACCCTTAAAATAATTTTTAGATGCACAGCTGCCCAATTTGCATCCAATTGTGGGAACTGTTCGTGTACCTACCTTTTTGGAATCCCTGCCCATCAATGTGTATAATCCCTCTTCATCTTGCTAAAATAGTTGCCTCAATATTATTCTTCTACAGTGAGTTCCACAGGGAATCAATACAGCGCCTGCATTAAAACGCAAAGCCTTTCCACTGCCCTTTTAAAATGGCTTCTGAGGTGTCTCGTCCCAAGTCAATCACCCTTTATGAATGAGTTTTATCTACGGCAGACTTTAATACTGTCCATGCCCTTTTAGGTTTGTGTTGGAATTAAGGGGGGATGGGAGAAAAGAGAACATAAATGATCATCGCTTTTCTTCCGCTCCCAGAGGCTGGTGAGCATAATACCCTTGCTGACGCGCTGCCTCCGACCCGGCGCTGCTCAGGTGAAGGCCGCGTTGGCACAGAGCGCTGTAATAAGACAGATGCGACAAAGCTGAAATGCTGTAATTCTGGCCAGAGAAAGGATTGGCACCTCATCGCCTAGAGAGCAGGTATATGCTGCAACGCAGCTTGTAGGGGACAGAGCTTGCCATCTCTTGAGCTCCGGCAGCGCAACCCGTGCTCCAGAAGCCACATGTCCAACCTATTTTCCTCCGGCTGTATCCCACCTGTTAGTGAGATACAGGCCGAGTGAAGTGAGTGGTAACTGTAATTCAACTGGAGGAGGGAGGGGGGTGCTAAATATATATTCAGCCTGTGCTATTCCTGTGGCTATCACAAGACATATTACAGCAAACTGATTGGAAGTGGCCCCGTTAGTGCCTTTGTACAAGGAGCTATTCCGGTTAATTAGAACACTTTCCACCAGTGTGCGGCACAGGGAAATCCCAGCCTGGCTTTTTAATCCCTTTCTGTCCTGCAATGGATTCCATCTCTGCTGCTCTGTACAAGCTTAACAAACCGAAGACTGTTTGGAAGAGATCACTCCTTAATCTGGCTTGTCATAAGACCACTAGAAGGGTAGAAAGAGAAGGTCATACGCATCCGAGACTGGCACAGAGCTGTAAACATCCTTATTTATCTGAGCTAAACCGTTCCCAACTTTAACCCCTTCGCTACCGTTTGAAATCATCAAAACTATCTTGTTTATGATGTAAAATACCGAGGGAGGAATCCTGGATCCTGAGATGCTGCAAAATTCCTCAGCAAATACCACTCCACTTTCCTTTTAAGGATCAATGTGTCAGCCCTTTTCTCCATCCTCTTACACTTCTCTGCTGTGGATGGGCCTGACTCAGGGATCACACCAGTGCAGCGCTGGGGGATGTGAGAGGAGAACCTGCCTCTAAATCTCCATAATCCCCTTTGGGTCCAAGTGAGGAGCACACGGCTGAACAGTCCACCTTATATAGGGGCCACATTCTGAAACCGGGCTCTCTAATCCCTTGCACATCTGTCTGGGAAAAGCGAATGCAGAAAATCAGGCCCACAACGACACACACAATATTGTCTGCAGGCACAACTGGGGACTGGGTTTAAGGCTGACTAGTAATGTGGCCATTCTCTTTAAGGGTTTTTCCCAACGTACTGACAGGAGTGAAACACCGAGTAACTCAGCATGAAGCAAATTTTCAGCATACAAGGATCTGCATTTGTAGACTGACACCTGTTAGTCACTCACCCTCCAAAACACGCTCATCCACTCTGGATGAAGGAGGAAAGAAGGTAAAATCAGATAAGAGGAAAGATATGAAACCACCAACGTGTTGAAGAATAAGTGGCCTTTCAAAAGAAAATTAAACAGAAGCATAGAAAAAGGATGGACAAGTGAGTGTGTGGGGAGAGGTCAGTCACTGAAAAAGGCAGGAGAGTGGAGATTGCAAAAGAAAAAGGAAAGAAAGAGAAGCCAACGAGTAGTCAGATTTTTCACGGGAGTCTTGCTTTGAACAATATTAGATGATAAGATCACCAAGGTTGGACCATGGCTTCCTGCAGGTGACGCCTCACCGCAATGAGCTGCTGGTCCTGAATGGGCATTTGGGTACCACTTCCATACCAATAATAATTTTGTTTCTCTGTCTTCACAAGAATGTGACTGTATTTTTCACCGATGAAGAAGGTAGAAAAATGTCCCCAGCTTTTCATGGGGAAAGGGTGACCCTTTCTCCCACCCCGGGGTAGTATGTCCGCCCCCCACTTTTCTGTTTGAAAAGCTGCCTGCTTACTCTGAATTCCTCACTCTAACTACCAGTTTAGTGGAGCTGCTCAGGGAAATGACATTTCACCAAAGGCAAATGGGCCCAATCCCACAAGTACACTGCCTCTGAGACTCCCATTAAAACCAATGGCAGCTCCACGCTTGCAGAATTGGGCCCCTGGACACAAAATCATTCCATCCCCTCTTCTTCCCATGTGTGTGAAAACATCAGCACAGAAATCCCAGGTGGGGTTTACCCATGAGAATCCCGCTTGGAATGAGCTTTCTAACTACACTTGCCTTTCCGCCAGGGAGAAATGGTCTTAGGTATTGTAGAGCTTTAGAATGACCCTTCTCTCGATCTCACCTATCTTAGTGCATGAGCCTTCTGCCCTGCAGCTCAGACCATCCAGGACATCCTGCTCCATCCTTGGCTCTCCGCCTCTATTTAACTGCCAGCTGCGGACATCTTTCATCTCCTAATTCCTCCACCACTCTTCTATTGCCCCTAGGACAGATTGCACTTTCATTGTCAGCGTGGGCTTTCCAGAAGTCTTCCCCACACTCGCGCCTGTATGACCCGATCCTGGAAAGTGTTTTGAGTGATACTGTTTAACACCACGTACCAAATAAAGCTGATTTATTTGATTGCAGCCATTTGGATCAGAGATTGAGAACCTAGAATTGCATGTGCATACCCACCTGAAATGGCCTCCCCGAGGGACTGTATGGGGAAGCCAGCTGTAGCTGACATCCTCTGACACAGTGAAATTGTTATTTAGGCTGCAGCTTTTGAAAGATATCTCCCATCGAGCTGAAGTAACGCAAGATACCATATCTCACGCAGCCATTCTCAGTGCAACTGACTCTATGAAATACCAGAGGGGAAAGAACACTGAGAACGTTTCATTAACATGATCAGTGGGCCAGGATATTAGCTCAGCATCAGCAGGCTGCATGAAATCCCTTCTTCTTGTGCTTTACTTGTTTTTCAAACAGGATATTTTTTCTGGAGACGTTACGGCCTCTGTTCCTCATCGGACAGCACTAACTTAGGGCTCCGATACTGAACATCTTTCCTGGTCTGAGTTGTCTGTACTTGATGGCAGTGGGATTACTCATAAAACTAAGGATCACGTGCATGATCTGGCCTTCTATATTATGGGAAAGGAAAACACTGAATTGCACAACCTGGCATTGGATGAGCTTTAGGAAGAGGACTGATCACATGACACTTTTTTGGGGTAGATGCTTGAGCAAAGGTTTGTTTGCTTATTTTGTTTGTCGTTGAAATGCAGCTTGTGACAGCAAAATGTAGCTGGATTAAGGGGTTGGTTGTAACAGCAGGACAATTCCTGAGATCCTTACTCAGGTAAAACTCCCACTGAAATCAATGGGAACTGGTCTAAGCAGAGTAGCTACAAGTTGCAAAACAATCTTCATGAGTACTCCCAGGAAGGGTCTGGACTACATTTTGACTACATTAGTGATCACAGGCTGCAGCATGCAGGTATCCTCGGGGTTTATACTGCTCTTGGTTCTGAAGAAACAACACTGAAGTCAGTGGCGTTATTTTGGATTTACACTGGTAGAAATGAAAGCAGAATTTGTCTCATAAAAACTCATGGAGGCCCTGCTCCTGCTTCCTTTCATGCCAATAGCAAAACTCTGATTGGTTTCAATGGTGCAGGGTTGGGCCCATAATGCAGAGTGAGGAATTTTGTCACCTCAGCTAAATGTGCCTCCCATCACACACAGGGGCTATGTCTACACTTACAAGGGTGTGTAGGTTACAGGTGCTACATGCTGCGGTGAAAGGCAGGCAGCATCCACTGCACTGGGCAGCTGTGCGTCACAGTGAAAGGCTCCGTCAACGGAGAGGCAGCGGGGAAAGCTCTGGCAGCAGGATGCTGAAACACGGCTTGGGTGTGTAGAGAGCCGTGCAGGACACATACCCTTGGGGGCTCAGGCATGTATGGCACTCGACTTACCTAAGCCATGTTCCACCATCTACACTACGATTTATACCCGCAAATGCAGACGTACCCATGAGCCTGCCGCGACACGGCCCACTCTCCTGCTGTTACAGGAGTGGATGCAGCACCCACAGCCAAGGGAGGTAATGCTGTTCCTCCTCCTTTTGGAGAAGTCAATGGGATCTCACGTTCTCTTACTTTATGGTTATTTAGATTACAGTAGTGACCAGAAGCACTGACAGAGCTCAGCCCCCCCCCCAATACAAACACCTTATGAGTCTTGCTTTATCCCCAAACACTTACAATCTCAATAGACAAGAGACACCAATGACAGGAGGAGACACAGGCACAGAGAAGGGAAGCGACTTGCCCAGGGTCACATGGCAAACCAGTAGCAGAGCCAAGAACAGCACCCAGCTCTCTCTACTCCCAGCCCAATATCCTCTCCTCTAGCCCATGCTGCCTTTTGACAACCGGGGGGAGGGGAGGAGAAAGGGTACAACAATGAAGCTGCATGGGCTTATCTGGCTGTCATTCCCGAAAGGCTTGCAAACCCCACAAGCTTTGAAAAGAAGGGCTTGGGTAAGGGAAACAAATGTAGACAATATGCAGTCGAGCTCTCTCTTCGAAAAGCCGCACGTGAAAGATCACACGCAGAAAACGCACCAAGAGTCAAATGCTACTGGCCTAACTACTCACAGCCATGGATAGGTATCACCTCAGCCAATCGACTTTAGGCCAAAGGCTGCAAACATTGTTCTGGTATAGGAGATGCTGTGCAGTGTTCAGCAAGTGAGGTAAACAATATGAAAATATTCGAAATGTCTAAGTGTTTACGTAAATGAAGCTCTTACACGTTTTCAAAATCTATTATGCATTAAATACGCTGGGCTTTGTCTGTGTCACCCAGCACATGGATAAATCCTGCAAGTGGGGAAAAGGACTGGGTTCTGCCACTTACAATGTAAAATAATCTGCCCACCCTGTGCGACGAGAGGAAGGTTAGCCAGTAAAAGTGTTAGGTGGACAATCCTCCTTTATAATGCACCAAACCAAGTGACCAGCTACAAGTTTCCCAGGTGATATTTTGCTGGACACAGAAACTGCACAAAATTTAGCAGCAAGAGTAGAACTAGGATTTTCCATCTCCAAACTCATGCACCTCTACCACCCGGCCAAAGGGAAATTTCCCTTAGCTGTTAACAACTCCAGGTCTGTGACATACATTTGAGCAAAAACCATCTACGGCAGAAGGCAGCAGTCCTCACAAACACTAGTCAGTTCAGCACAGTTAAATTAATCTACAGGAGATTAGATTATCAAATTTGTAACTGTACCGAACAGTTTTAAAAAGCGCTTTTGTGAATTTGATCATTCTAATTGATTGAAGAAATAGAACAAATCTGTTCTGTAATCCTATCAGGATGGAGATTTCCAATAATGCTACAGTTGGCAAATGTTACCCTCAATACATCAAGATAGACCCTCTGACTTAATGAGAATTGCACTGCCTAATGACTCACTTTTTTCATACGCTCATTCATTGGAAAATAACATTGTCAAAGCTCAAATGTCTCCTGTTTTCAAAACAAGTGTCCCAGCTGCACCTTAGCTTTTCTTTTCAATCCCTCAGCCCAGAGCCTATTGCCTCGCCATATCAAACCATCTATCCCTTTACCACTACTACTCAATTAAATTAAGCACATTTTATTTGACAGGCTGTTAACCCTTCCCTGCATTAAGGAAGGCAGAGCCGCACCTCAGACAGACAGATTAGTCCACAGTCGAATCATAAGAGCAAATCCTGCAGTGGTTGTTTAATGCCACTGCTTGGACAGAAGCAAACAGGATCAGTGTTCCTTAGATTCATTCCCTATATGCAGCCCAATTCTTCAATGGCAGGGAGCAAAGGATGCTATTCATCTCATGTATGTTTCCAAACGAAAGTTCTCCCTGCTTGTCAGCATAAGAAAGAAGATAAGTAGCTAACAGTCCTGGTGAGAGAGGCTGTAGCTGTTATGGATAGACAAAGATTATGGGCTTGATTTCCAGCAGTACTCACCACCCGCAGCTCCTGCACCTTATTTCTAATCTGCTGTGGGTCCTTGGGAGCTGCCAGGTGCTAAGCATCTCTGCAAAGCAGGCCACGTACCATTTCCACCGCTTCTGTTTTTATATCAGTACAGAAGTTCTGAAAGGCTTTCAATGAATAATGACCTCTCTCAGCAAGTTTGCAGATGACACTAAACTGGGAGGAGTGGCAGTTATGTTGGAGGGTAGGGATAGGATACAGAGGGACCTAGACAAATTAGAGGATTGGGCCAAAAGAAACTTGATGAGGTTCAACAAGAACAAGTGCAGAGTCCTGTACTTAGGACGGAAGAATCCCATGCACTGCTACAAACTAGGGACCAAATGGCTGGGCAGCAGTTCCACAGAAAAGGACCTAGGGGTTACAGTGGACGAGAATCTGGATATGAGTCAACAGTGTGCCCTTATTGCCAAGAAGGCTAATGGCATTTTGGGCTGTATATGTAGGGGCATTGCCAGCAGATCGAGGGACATGATCATTCCCCTCTATTCGACATTGGTGAGGCCTCATCTGGAGTACTGTGTCCAGTTTTGGGCCCCACTCTACAAGAAGGATGTGGAAAAATTGGAAAGAGTCCAGCGGAGGGCAACAAAAATGATTAGTGGGCTGGAACACATGACTTACGAGGAGAGGCTGAGGGAAGTGGGATTGTTTAGTCTGCAGAAGAGAAGCATGAGGAGGGATTTGATAGCTGCTTTCAACTACTTGAAAGGGGGTTCCCAAGAGGCTGGATCTAGACTGTTCTCAGTGGTACCAGATGACAGAACAAGGAGTAGTGGTCTCAAGTTGCAGTGGGGGAGGTTTAGGTTGATATTAGGAAAAACGTTTTCACTAGGAGGGTGGTGAAGCACTGGAATGGGTTGCCTACGGAGGTGGTGGAATCTCCTTACTTAGAGGTTTTTAAGGCCAGGTTTGACAAAGCCCTGGCTGGGATGATTTAATTAGGAATTGGTCCTGCTTTGAGCAGAGGGTGGGACTAGATGACCTCCTGACGTCCCTTCCAACCCCGATATTCTATGATTCTATGACCTATAGACCATGATTCAGCAAGCTGCTTCCTTACTTTTTGCCATAGATTCATAGATTTTTAAGGCCAGATGGAACCATTAGATCATCTAGTCTACATTTCTGAGTAACACAGGCCAGAGAAGTTTACCCAGTTATCCCTGAATCGAGCCCAATACTTTGTGTTTAGCTAAAGCATCTTTCAGAAAAACATTCAGTCCTGAGTTGAAGACATCCAGAAATGGAGAATCCACCACCTCCCTCGGCAGTTAGTTCCAACAGTTCATTACATTCACTGTTAAGACTACGGGTCTTATTTCTAATCTGAATTTGTCTGTCTTTAACTTACAGTCATTGTTTCATCATGCCTTTCTCCACTAGATCAGAGAGCCCTTTAGGTCTCAGCCTTTTCTCCCATGAACTTACTTAGATTGTGACCAAGTCCCTTGTGTAACTTTGGGCATGTTAGCAGTCCAGTTGACTTTGCAGCCTTAATACTGTTCAGTTAGTGTAGTTTTCGTGTTTTTTTTTTATATATAAAATACATAATCAAAACAAAATGAGCCTAGCAGCAAAGAAATGTACTGCTGCTCAGTCTGAGTTTCAACCATCTTTCATTTCCATACCTTTCGTTGTCGTTTGTGAGATGGTTTACATTCATTTCCATTCTTGGTGATGAATTTTCTTTTCATAAAGTCTCGATTCCATTTCCAATAGCTGAACTTGGGTCACTGAACGGAGAAAGCCTCCAAAGTATGGGCTACACTGGGCTAGCTCTAACATGGCTTCCCTGGGAGTAGGGACTTCCCTTCCCCTTCCTCTGTGCAGGTGTGTTAGGGCTACCTGGATCTTAGCGCTGACTGCGGGAAGGGGACGGAGGCTGAGTTCCAGATGCTCCCTCCAGGGAAAAAAATGGCTGCTCTCCTCTAACATGCTGGCGGGAATAGACTGCACCCTGAAAAGGGCGTCTTACAGCACTCCTCACTAGGGCCTGGTCTATACTGGGTGTGGGTGAATGGGGAAATCGTTCTAAGTTACGCAACTTCAGCTACATGAATAACGTAGCTGAAATTGACGTACCTAGATTGACTTACTGTGGTGTCTTCACCGCGGTGAGTCAATGGCTGCCGCTCCCTCATCGACTCTGCCTGCGCCTCTCCCCGAGTTGGAGTACAAGAGTCGACAGGCGAGCGCTCGGGGGTCGATTTATCGCGAATCGATCCCCGCTGGATCGATCACTGCTCACCAATCCAGCCGGTCGTGAAGACGTACCCTAGTACAACAGGGGTCTCGGAGGAGAAATTGTGCCTGTGGGTGGTGTCTCTGAGGCACCTGCCTCCCACTGCTCACCGTGGGGCAACGCGACTACACCGCCACCCCTTATTCTGGGCTGTCGGCCTAGAGCTTACTGAGCCGAAGGTTGATTAGGTAACGGGACCTGCTGGATGGCATTATCTATTTTTCCTAGAGTCTGAACTAACCGACAGACAAGGGAGAGGCAGATAAATAAAACAGATGAGTAATCTAGTGGCTACGATGTCATCACAGTCCATGTGGGATCATGGGCCCAAGCCACAAAGTTTGGATAGAGAAGAGAACATCCCCAATTGGGATCTCCCTGTGCTACCTTTTGAATGACTGCGGACGTATTTTAAAGAGAGATCTTGTGTCTCTCTGGGATGATCCAGGAGTTACCGATGCCTATCTACTTGTGTGGTAAAGCATCCAGCCCACTTTTGAGTGCTGTAAAAATAAATAATAACGATAATAGTGATATACCCTGAAACCGACCTACTTCTTGCATTGGCCCCATCCACATGCTCTCATCCTCTGGAGTCTACTGATGTATTTATTTTCTTGGGTGATCTAGGCTCACTGTGTGAACTTAACCAAAAAGATGACATGCATTTGTCAGACTAAAAATAAACAAGAAGAATGGCCCGTCACTCTCAGATGCAGACCCATGCGTTCCTCTGAATAGTGTTGGCACATTATCATCCGTTGCCTATTGTCTAAAATCACAGCAAAATGTTATGTCATTCTTTATTTAGGTCTGGTCTCACGAACGCATCTGCATTTCTGTGGGATGCCACAGGGACATAAGGGCCAATTATTAAGAAATATAAGGCCCTTGATTCAGCTAAGCACTTATCTATAAGCACCTCAAGACTTAAATAGTTGCTTAAATGTTTTGCTGGCTAGGGATAGACCTAAGCTTAAAGTTAAGCATATGCATCAGTGCTCTGCTGAATCAAGGCCTAAATTTACAGATAAGGCCGAACGTTCAAACCCTGCATTGTATTCAATGGAGTTGCAGGAATGGGGGAGGGCAACCGAGGGAAGAATTTGGCTCAAGATAATTTAGGAAAACAAATACATCCTTGTACTCCAGAGAGTGAGACCTCCCTGACAGGACTAGTTCCAAACCAAAGGTGGGTGGAGTGGAGCAAAAAAGAAACAGGAGAATAGGAGGCATGCTGACACCAATCTCGCAAACATAGGCACTTGCAGGATTTTACTCACATGAGCCGCCCCATTGATTTCAGTGAGCCTATGTATGTGAATAAGGCTAGGCGTATGCCAAAACATTTGCTGGATCAGGGCCAGTGTTTGTAATTTCCTAATAGGTAAGGCCATTAAAGAATTAATAGGTAGATATAGGCCAAGGTGACTGCATAATCAAAGAAAATATTAATTACAGAACATTCTCAATAAGCCTGTAGGTTTTCCTTTCCACTCATTTCTCCTTGGTTTTGTGATTTTAAAAGTCAGATTATACAACATTTTCATCATTAAACTACAAAGGAAAAAATACCTTGGGCGTTAATAGTTCTGCGGCTTTGGCAAATTAGTAGCTGTGTACGATAATCAGGATAGAAATCTAAGCACCTTTAAATTTTATGGTGATGAAATGTCTAAACAAAAGCTGAACCTCTGAATATCTGTACGCTAATCTATTGGAGATCACCTCTCTTTCTTAAGACGCTAGTTGAAAGTGTCCCAAAGTTTCCTGTACAATTGTATTTCATTTAAGCAAACAGTGTATCTTTGTGTCAGCAAATAATAAAGGAAGACGGGTGATAGCCTCACCTCCTCACTCTAGACCCTTTGTGTTGGGTAAAAGGTTCGGAGTGTCAGAAAGGGACCCTGAAAGCCCTGGTTCCCGCAGGGTGAGGATTCCCCCAATCCAGGCATTGTGGAAGACTGACTTAAGGCTGCCTTTTGAGGACTCCTTTATAAGACCTGGTGCGGGGTGCATGGCAAGGACAGGGCTGGTAGTGGGAGCTGTGAGCTGGGGTGTGTTGTGGAGATTTCAGACTATACAGCAGCCCATAGAACAGTTCAGGGAAACTGCTGTCACTTAAACAGCCTCAGCAAAATACTAACCTTTTTTTTCCCTCACAAAAAAAGTGGAAATTTTTTTTATGAAAAACTTTCACCGTTTTATGACTCTCTTCTGGGATAACTGAATCCTGCTGGTTCTCTCTTAAACCTCCCCTGGAATCCTCTGGGGGAGAGGAAAGGAGGGCCCACGAAAGGTAGGTGAACCCTTAACAGTTCAAAAGTTTCATTCATTTTGATTAAAAAGAATGTTGATCCTTACTAGATGCGCAGGGGATTTTATTCTAACCTTGTTGGTCTATTTAGATTCAACTTTAGATTTACATTAAAAGTAACTTTTTGAAACAGCACAGAGAGTGAAGATGAGCAGATTGGATCTGATCAGAGCAGGAGCAGACTTCTCTTCAGCATCAGCAATACTGCACATGCTGCCCCCCCGGATGTCACTGTACATAATTTATTCCATGACCACTACTTTCTGATTATGAATATAATCAACGACTAGCAGGTGCAACTCCATCTACTTTGTAATTTTGAGTCAGCTATTGAAATGGAAGGCCTCTGTTCTCCTGGATTTAGGCAAGCTTTTGTAGTGATTTAAATGGGTTCATGCCTCATAACTAACTAAGCTTTCACCTGTTGCTCACTGCCTTGCAAACCACATCTGATCAAATTAAGGCAACAGATGTGAGCGCTTTCAAAAGACACTGCAGTGCTCATTGTCTGCAGTGAAGAAGCCACATGTTAAACCATGTGAAGTGACCCTCAAACATTTACCAGACACTACAGCTGGTTTTCAATGTTCACAGCTGAGTTGGTGGCCAATGGGGCTACAATGCCGTGAAACTCCAGATGGGTCTGAGCCACAAGACAAACACGTCCCCATGAGGATCTGCCCCTGCTATCTTTTGAATATTTACCCCTGAGCGCTGATGCATGTTCAAGAAAAATCTCACCTATCGCTGTGCTGATGTTTGAGCAACAGACAGGGGCGGCTCTAGGTATTTTGCCGCCCCAAGCACGGCAAGCAGGCTGCCCTCGGAGGCTTGCCTGTGGGAGGTCCCTGGTCCCGCGGATTCGGCGGCACGCCTGCGGGAGGTCCACCAAAGCCGCGGGACCAGAGGACCCTCCGCAGGCATGCCGCCGAAGGCAACCTGCCTGCCACCCTCGCGGCGACCGGCAGAGTGCCCCCGCATGGCTTGCTGCCCCAGGCATGCACTTGGCGTGCTGGTGCCTGGAGCCGCCCCTGGCAACAGAGATGTCTACATGTAGGGGTCTCTGCTTATTCCTAGTGGTGGTGCTGTCAGATCCATGCCCAATATTAAAAATAACCCCAGCACAGCTAAACCAGTGTGCTCCAGTGAAAAGATACCCACTGCTTTGGCTGCGTATTCATGTGTTAGTGATAAAATGTTTGACGGCCTCCTCTAGCTGAATGAGAGCATGTCTGACTTTGACGACCAGGTTATAGATATTCTAGATGGGGGAGAACGGCGCAGTTCAGCATGTCTTAGGAGCCTTTCGAACCCAACATCTTCTACAATGGACTATCGCGCCAATGAAATATTTGGCCCTTTTTCCAAAATCCTGGTGTGGAAATGAGACTTTCCATCCATATGCCCTGGGGAATTCTTGTCTCCGGGAGATGGGGAACGTGTGGGTGATGCTTGATGGCAATGGTCTAGCATGGTAAGTAGTAAAAGGCAGCGGGAGCACTGGATTGTAACTCAGGAGACTTGGGTTCTAGGTGCGGAGTGACTATGGGCAAGTTATTCCATTCTCTGCGCCTCCGTTTCTCCGTCTGTCAAGTCAGGGTAATGATACTAATCACCTTTGGAGCTCTACTGATGAAACACGTCATGTAAGAACTAGGGGGGTTGAATATTATTAAATGATGACAGTGGAAAGCAAGAGGCATTTCTCCTTCCCTGTCTCATTCACTACACCCAGCTATGCTGCCACCCAACAACTGGAGGATGAGTTATGGCAACAAGGGCTTGGAGCCAAATATTTGATCTGGATGTTTGTGCTGCTGAGGATCATTCTAGGAGTGATGCCCTGATGATCTACTCCCCCCACCCACCACTTCAGTGTATGTAAATTGGCAGTGGACACAGACAACCGAGCGTGGCTTGCCAGGGCTGTGTGAGAAAGGTCACTCCAGACATGGGATGCTGAGCGTCTCCTTTGAGAAATGCTCACTGGTGCTTTGGTAGCAGGGGACAGAGAAGATGTTGTGTATCTTGTGAAGATTAGTGGAGCTAAAGGATTAATAGTTCAGAAGAGGAGAGTTTATTTTTCTTTGAGTAAGGAGGCCAGTCTCTTAAAAGTGGACCCTCCTGGGGGAAGTGGAGTGTGGCACATTTCAATTTCATAGCCAGCCTTGGGAATCCTTTTGCAGGTTTATTCCCTCTGATAATCTATCCCAGTATTAACATTCCTCCCAATACTCATGGAGAGGATCATAACTGGTATCCCCTGCTACTGCATTTAGGCTTGGGGAGAAGGCAGAGAGAGAGGAAGGATGACTCAAAGGGCACATTTAGAAAAAGATGAGGAACATCACTTTGACATCTAGCAATTAGAGTTTTTCTTGGGCCAGATCCTCAGATTGGGCCCCTCTGTTTCTATTATGGCTACTTCTTTCTTGACAGAGGGAGGGTACTTCCATCTTTTTTTCCCCTTTTTCTTTTTTTTTTAGGACGAGGCAACTTTAGTTCTGAGTCTGAATTAAGGAGCCCATATCTCTGCATCCACCCCCACACCACATCAATGTAAGTTACGCTCATTTGTACTCATTTTACACACCCACGGAATGCCAGAGTGTTGCAAGTTATACTACTGTACGATTTACGCCCACTTACATCAATTTCCTGACCAATTTACACCTGACGTGTAACTTACAACATCTTCTATATCTCTTCTGAATTTGGCTTAAACTGCTGAACGTGGTAGGCCTCATCCACTATTAAAAAGCAATTGATCTTTATTATATGGCACACATGGTTTGCAGCTGACGTGATTTCAGATAAAATGAGGAAGTGGTTAAAACAGGGACTAGGAACCAGGATTTCTAGATTATATTTCCAGGTGTTCAACTGCCTTGCTGTATGATACCTGTAAGTTGGTATCACAATATTTACTGGAGCGGGTTAACAAACAGAAAGTAGTTTTCATGTAAAAGTTTCCACACTTTCTATCAAAAAAACACCCTGTTTCAGTGGAAATTTGTCAAATATTCGCTCTATTTGCCTAGCTCACAGGAGTAATTAGAGGGTTAGTTGGTTGTAAAGGGCTCTGGAATCCTGGCCACTGGCACCACGTAAGGATTCTTTGTTTAAAGTTTACATCAGGAACTGGAGAATCAGACCGAGTGTAAACTCTTTGAGGCAGGGATCATCCTTTTGTTCTGTGTTTGTTCAGTGCCTTGCACAATGGGGACCTGCACCACAACTGCAACTTCTATGTGCTATGTACTACACGTCGTCAGTAATAAGAAAGGTGCACAGCTCTCTTTACCTGCTTCCCTATGGAATACAGAGTCCAGTTGAAGCTCTCTGTCCTGATATTCAAAGCCCTCCATGGGATTCACCCCAGCTACCTGAGAAGCCCCCCTTCCTCCGCAGCCATGACCTCCCACAACAGCTGCATTCCACTGGAACAATAAAACACTCAGCCGGCAAAGGGAAGCTCAGGACTATGGGGAAAAAGAATCTTCACAACAGCTCGGGTCTCACTCCTACAAGAGATAAGCAAGACAGCTAACTTTGTCACATGCAGAACTCTTCTGGACTCATTGGGGAGACACTCAGATGCTACAGCGCTGGGCATCATGAACAGGAAGATAGGACATTGGGCTTATCCCACTTTGCTTTTGCCCAAAGTGCCATGGGATCTTTAATGACCACAAATGGTCAGGACCTCGGGTTTTCATACTTGCTCTGGCTGCATTTCCTTCAGGAGCACTGTGCCTCCAAACGTCATGCCAGGGTATTAACTCAGGACTGAACCAAAGGGAATGGGGGTTTCATCTACTGAATCATCAAAGCCAATGCTTGCAGCACACCTGAGTTCTCCCATCCAAGTCAGTGAGTGACCAGCACCAAAAACCTCATTTCACATAAACTAATGAACACCAAGAGATGGTAACAGTCAGTTGCTACTGATGTGGGCTAGATTTGAATTTAATATTCAAGCTGATATTAAAGGTAACACAAGCGCCAGGGCGTACTCCATGCTCAGTCTTCTGCAAGTGACACCACTGTTTTAAATATCAATTCACTTGATATTGGTGTAATGTACTGACTAAAGAAATTGCTCTACTGACAACAGATGTCTTGTGGTGGTGTCAAACATTCTGGTTAATAACAATAATAATAAAAAAGAGCATGCAGGAGGGTGGATTTGCCTGGATATGAACTGCAAACTGGATATTTGTGCCTGTAACTGCTCTAACAGTGGTGCAAAAACTGAATCCGTCACGGTGCTCGGATTTAGGCCACACATTTATTTTGCTGACACAACCCATGCCCACAAAAGAGACATGCAGCTTCAGCCTGGCCATATGTGTACTCGCCACGTCTTCATTTAGAATACTCTCCCATAAAGTGACTTCCCTTACATATGGCTAGATTGTGCCCGTAGGCACAGCCATAAGCAAGGAGTGCCCCGGGAGCCATTGTTTCTCAGAAACCCCACCTATAGTCCCACTCTTTCCTGTCTTCCTATTTGCTCCAGGGAGTGCTACTTCCTGCTGGCCTGTATCAACAGCCAAATTATGATATTCCCCAATGCCAGCTCAGGTGTGCCAGCTGAGCTCTAATTTTCACCTCTCCCAAACAAAATGCAATTGAGGCAGTAAGTCGTCAATGCTTTTTCTAGTTCAAACAGCAAACTGCTACCAAGGAACCAGACATTTGAGACATCTCTGCTATCATCTCACAAAAAAAAACAACCCAACTCCTTTTTCATTGACTCTCCATTACGATCAATAATGTTCCCTTGTAATGTTACACTGATAATCACAAAAGAAAAGACAAAAGGTTGAAGATCAAGAATAATATTGTCCCCGGTTTCTTTTAGGAAATACAGACTGTGTATAGTGGAAAACAGGTTAGTAAGAAATAATGAATAGACAAATAATATTAATAATGGAAATAAGCAGAATGATTCTATTTCTATACAGAGTGTTTAGTAAGCCAGAAAAAACCCAAGTCCCACTCCCTGAGTGTATTTAGAGATTCACTCAACATCAAGAATAAGAAGAAAGGGATAGCACTTTTCAATGATAATTAGAAGGTTTTGAGTAAACTCTACCAGAGAGAGCAGCAACCAAACAAAGGGCTCCAAAGCACGCATCGTATTACATGATCCTGCAGTTCAGACCTATTGTGTGGACCCTATGGCACAGAGGCGAATTTGACCACAACATCGTCGTCATGTAGTCAAATGGCACCTTTGGAAATGCCTCTGGGTTTTACTGACGCCTTATCAACCAATTCCATTTTTCTATAATGCGCTGATCCTTTGTTGCAAAGCGTTGACGGAGTATCTATGCCGCGTCTGGCTTCTGAACAGTGGGATCATTATGATTGTGAATTTTTAATATCCAAGGAAGTCCCCTTCCCAAAGCCAGATCACAATTTTGGATAAACAAAACTAGACGCGTCTCCTAAAGAATCCATCTCTGATTTTACACCAGATTTTGAGTAGCCTAGTCTCGGACACTTTGCTTCATGGAACTCACTGATAAAACAGGATATATTATTAGCTATTAAAACTAACCCGACTCAGGACAGAGACTCCACAGGGCTGAGTGCTGTACAAACACATGGTCTCTGCCTCAAAGAATTTACAATCTAAGAAATATTCAACAAAGACGGAAAGTCTGACAGAAAACGATTGCTCTTAAAATAAGTATTAATAAAACGGCAATGTCTTTAATTTAATAATAAGACCGTGTGTATTCACAATAGATTTCCAGCAATCTAAGGCATGATATCAATGTTCATCCTTAAAAAACTGAAGATCCTAAATTTCCTCACTCTGAAAATGAAACACTTAGACATATCTGTTTTGCAGGTGAGAGTGGAAGGTCAAAGGGGGAAGCTACATTTAATTTTTTAAGAGACCTCTTGATTTTATGTCTGCAGCAGCACTTCCACTTTAAGCATATTTGGCATTTACCCTTTTCCTCCCTAGGTTCATGTAACAAAGTATTCTGCCCTTTTTTGCTCTACTTCAAATGCAGCTCCAGTAAGATGAATGCCAGAATGGGAAAATTAGGGCTAGTCTACACTTACCGCGCGGGTCGACGTGGTGAGTTCGACTTTCCGGAGTTCGAACTATCGCGTCTGATCTAGACGCGATAGTTCGAACTCCGGAAGCGCTAGTTCGAACTCCGGTACTCCACCTCGGCAGCTGGAGTTAGCAGAGTCGACCTTGGAGCCGCGGAGTTCGGTTCCGCGGCGTCTGGACGGGTACGTAGTTCGAACTAGGGTAGTTCGAATTCAGCTACGCTATTCACGTAGCTGAATTTGCGTACCCTAGTTCGACCCCCATTCTTAGTGTAGACCAGGCCTTAGTTAAAAGAATACTTTCTGTGTACACACAAACATTTGTAATAGTACTTTTCACCTGAGGCGCGCCGAGCACGTTGTGAGCATTGATAAAGCCTCGTATCTGGTGAGGGTGGCTATTTGTGTGTTATTCTGGGAATGCATGTTCTGGTACTTCCAGGAATGGCATGGACCCACCCCCTCTGGTGTGATCCCTTCCCCACCTTGTGACCTTGCACACACGGTGTATATGAGGTCATGCTGGTAGGGGCGGAGTGGCATGCTCTTCAAAACCGAGTCCGGTTTTGTCTCAGTACTGGACAGGGGACAAACCACTCAAAAAGAGGTTTGTCCAGGTCCAAACCAGATGAATGGCCTATCTAGACCTGGACCTTTGAATCCTTAGCTAGCAGCCACACAGATGAGACAAACCTGAATTTGAGATTGCACGTAAATATTGCATGTGTCAAGTTGTATTCTCAAGCACTTGACTCTCACGTACGTGCCCCTACCATCCACCTCCTGATTCGCTGGGCCGCGGAATGGGCCCTGATCCTGAAACAGGCTCTGCATACGGCCAGAGAGCTGCCTGTGTTGGAATTATTAATAATATTAGGAATTATTAATATTAATACAGGAGACTACCAGACACTAATTTAACCATAAATTCCTTTATTTAGTCCAAAGGCCAAACGGTATTTTATATAATTGATCTAAACATGCCTAACAGCCTACAAAGAAGCAGTCACTACATCTGATACAGTAACAGTGTTCCTAGGCATGTGATGGGTATAGTTACACAAACAGGCCAGACCTAGAGAAAACCGTCTCATTCTGGCATCCTCCAGCATGCTCAGGTAGGATCTGACAAGGAACCCTCACATTCAGAACCCTTATTATACCCTTTAACAAACAAGTGATGTCATTGCCAGTTACTAACTTCCACTAACAACCAACTGGAGACACTTCATCCTTATTTCCAGTCTTAATCCAGACAAGATTTACAACCTCCTCTCTTCCCAAGGCCTTTCCTCCCCTCCTCCTTGCTCACCAATGGTTTTTCCAGTGCATCTCAGGCTTTACTTTTAAAATAACACAGGTATGTGGGGTGGGAAGGGCCACATTGGCTCCTTTTAAAACAGATTCCTTTTGTCTTATTTAAAACCATCTGCAGTCACCCCTATCGGTCAGAGGCCTTCTCTTCAGAAACTTCCCCTTACTTCATTGGTTATTCTTTGAACCGTCCTGTTTCATTCCTTCTGGCCTTAAAACTGATTATTTTCAAGGACTTCCTTCTGCTTGCTAGTTAGGGCCTTTCTTTACAACATGTACATATTTCTTTAAAGAAACTTAAGCTAACTCTGATACTTTGATTTCATATTTATCCTATTGCCTGCGTGTAGCCAGTTCTAGGACTGGGCCCTGAGGCTGGGAGCTGCTGGCTGGATGTTCTCTGTCCACATCAGTATGTGGATTTATACTTCGGCGATGAGGGTTTTGCAGCAGTTGACGTGGAAGAAATTTTAGGTCTGTGGGCTGGCTTCCTTTCTTGCAGAGAAAGGTGGCCTCTAACTGCTCTAAGTTGGAGCTGGAGGAAATTTGGATAAAAGATTCCAATGACACAGCATATTGCAGGGTGAAAATACATTCTGACAAATGTCCACAACGGGTCACAGGACCATCATACCAGAGTAATTCAGTTTCAGATGGCATGATGGCCGGTATTATTGTATTCGCAGTCTTGGACACTCTTTGATGACATAGAACCAATGAGGTCTCAAGCCTTGGGAAACATGAGTCCTTCTAAAAAAAAAATAAATTACAGGGATATTTCAAAAGGCGGCGGGGTTGGGGGGAGAAACCAGCTGAACAGTTCAGCTCCAACTTAACCAGCGACAAAGGGACTCAGACTTGAAGTCAAGATGAACCTAACAAAGGCTCTTTATGAAAATCCAACGATGTCAACACAATCCCCAGTACTACAGCTTGATTCACCCCCTCCCTCCGCCCCCCACCATGAAGGGCTGATTCTTTTCATTTTCAAAAACAAATGGGATGACACCAAAAAACAATGTGTTCCACAAAATAAAAAAAAAAAATTGCACATTAGCAAAGGCCAGTTTAGTGTCAGGGAATGACAGGCTCTGCTTAGCAGGATAATATTGATATTGGCATGCAACCAGTCTCCTTTCACTGGCTCATACCCACTCTACGGTGGTGCTGTGTGGAATGATATTTCTTCTGCTAATGTAAGTAAAGAGAAGCCACAAAGGATACAGGAGTATTAAAGAGCAAATCATAGAAAATGCTCTAATAATAATAAAAATAATAATATACAGTGATTTCAGGTGTAGACACAAGGAGTTTAATGAATGAGCCAAATCCCTTTCACTTAAAACTGAGCAGCTCTACAACTCCTGATTTGGGTAATTAGTTATTTAATCTATTTAGGCTTTTAAAATGCACTAATCATAAATCACAGCATGTACACATTGACTGAATGCCAACAAAAGACCTGCCCATTGACACTAAACTCCACACCCAATTCCCTTTCCCCCAGCAATGCCTGGAGAAACAGAGATCCTCTGCAATATGCCCTGAAGACCATCAGATCCGAGTTCCGACAGCCTCTAGTTAGTCAGTCCCAATCAGCAGTCTCTTGTTCCATTTTTTTTCTTAATTGTATAGAAAGAGATAGAACATTGATTTCCTTTTACAAAGCATGTAAAGCAGTGGCTGCAAAATGCAAGTGACTCTCCTTGGAAATGAGAGAAACAAGGTAGGTGAGTTCATTTCTTTTATTGGACCAACTTCTGTTGGTGAGAGAGAAGAGCTTACACAGAGCTCTTCTTCGGGTCCAATAAAAGATATGACCTCACCCAACTTGTCTCTCTAATATCCTAGGACTGACGCGGCTATAAAAACACTACATATCTTCTTGAAAATGGTTAGCTATTGATTTTGCCCAGAACAGCAACCCTGTAGGTACACCAAAAAGCACCTAAGTAAACATGCTAATAGGGCTGTCAAGCAGTTAAAAAAATTAATTGTGATTAATTGTGCTGTTAAACAATACTAGAATACTATTTCTATAAATATTTTTGGACATTTTTTCCATAGTTTTCCACATTTTCAAATATACTGGTTTCAATTACAGCATACAAAGTGTACAGTGCTCACTTTATATTTTTATTATAGATATTTGCACTGTAAAAATAAAAATTAGTATTTTTCAATTCACTTAATACAAGTACTGTAGTGCAATCTCTTTATCATGAAAGTTGAACTTACAAATGTAGAATTATGTACAAAATATAACTGCATACAAAAATAAAACAAATGTAAAATTTTAGAGCCTGCAAGTCCACTCAGTCCTACTTCTTGTTCAGCCAATCACTCAGACAAACAAGTTTGTTTACATTTGCAGGAAATAATGCTGCCCACCTCTTGTTTACAATGTCACCTGAAAGTGAGAACAGGCATTCGCATGGCACTGTTGTAGCCAGTGTTGCAAGGTATTTACGTGCCAGATGCACTAAAGGTTCATATGTCCCTTCATGCTTCAATCACCATTCTAGAGGGCATATGTCCATGCTGATGAGGGGTTCTGCTCGATAACGATCCAAAGCAGTGCGGACCGATGCATGTTCATTTTCATCATCTGAGTCAGATGCCACCAGCAGAAGGATGATTTTCTTTTTTGGTGGTTCGGGTTCTGCAGTTTCCGCATCGGAGTGTTGCTCTCCTAAGACTTCTGAAAGCATGCTCCACACCTCATCCCTCTCAGATTTTGGAAGACACTTCAGATTCTTAAATCTTGGGTCGAGTTCTGTAGCTATCATTAGAAATCTCACTTGATACCTTCTTTGAATTTTGTCACATCTACAGTGATAGTGTTCTTAACATGAACAACAGGTGCTGGGTCATCACTGAGACTGCTATAACATGAAATATATGGCAGAATGTGGGTAAAACACAGAGCAGGAGACATACAAATCTCCCCCAAGGACTTCAGTCATACATTTAATTAACACATTATTTTTTTTAACAAGCATCGTCATTATGGAAGCATGTCCTCTGGAATGGTAGCCAAAGAATGAAGGGGCATAAGAATGTTTAGTATATCTGGCACGTAAATACCTTGCAATGTCGGCTACAATTGAGCCATGCAAATGTCTGTTCTCACTTTCTGCTGACACTGTAAATAAGAAGCAGGAAGCATTATCTCCCATAAATGTAAACAAACTTATTTGTCTTGGTAATTGGCCGAACAAGAAGTAGGACTGAGAGGACTTGTAGGCGCTAAAGTTGTGCATTGTTTTGTTTTTGAGTGCAGTTATGTAACAAAAAAAAATCCACAGTTGTAAGTTGCGCTTTCATGATAAGGAGAATGCACTACAGTATTTGTATGAGGTGAACTGAAAAATACTATTTCGTTTATTTATTTTTACAGTGCAAATATTTGTAATAAAATAATATAAAGTGAATACTGTATATTTTGTACTCTGTGTTGTAAATTGAAATCAATATATTTGAAAATGTAGACAAACATTCAAAATAGTTAATACATTTCAGTTGGGATTCTATTAACAGTATGATTAAAACCGCAATTAATCATGATTAATTTTGTTGAGTTAATTGCATGAGTTAACTGCGATTAATCAACAGCCCTACATGCTAATTGCAGTTAGTGCTCTGTTTCTGGGTTGTCCACAAGTAACAATACTTTGCATTTTGGGCCTGACCAAAACCCCACTGAAAACAATGGAAGTCCGTCTACTAACTTCACTGAGCTCAGATCAAGCTGCCACAGAACACACCACCCAATAATATCAGGTTCTCGGTGTGTATTGTTACATAGCCTCAGAACTCCATGTAAGGTAGGCAAATGTTTTCTCCCTTAACCGCAAGAGTATCCTCCATCTCGCAATTAACAGTCTTTTAAGTATGCATATGACCATATCCCAATAAAAGCAAATCACCTGTATAAAAAAAGTTGGGAAGAACATGTGTTGAACGAGTCTCCCACACAGACAGCAAAAAGCAAAATGAAGTCAGAGCAAAATCATGCAAACCATTTCCTGAGGTGCTGAGAGCTTATCCTGACGGAGCACAACCATCTAACCCTTCTGTTACAATGGTGTTGCACTGAACATCTGCAAACTCCTCCTGCAGGACAGGAACGAAAAGCAATCATATGCGAGCTAAGGCAGACATCAAGCTAAATGCCCTCTGGTTTCCAGACCAGTTACTGACCCTGCACCTTCTCCACCAATGTAAAGCGAGTGTAAAACATTACCAGCCTTGGCACACCCACTCAGCATTCTCTTTGCACTGGTTGCAAATGACTACGCAGGGTGCAGTGCAACGGAGAATTGGCTTCATTGTGTTTGCCAAGACTCGCATATTATATGAAATGGACAATATATGCATTTAGTAAGGGAAAAAAACCAAACACCTTCTGCATGGAGCAAGCTGCTGAACGGGCCACAGACAGCACATGCTGCAGATGCAAATCAAACAACTTACTTTGGAGTCATTTAAAGATTTTTATCCGCGTGAGCTTCTAGGTCCTTCAGGGAGGCTTTCTGTGTGCGTGCCAGTGCTGCCCTCTTCATGTGTTAAAACTGGAGATGAACGTGCAGCTCACGGATACTAGATAATACTTAGTCCTGCCCTGAGTGCAGGGGACTGGCCTAGAAGACCCCAGAGATCCCTTCCAGTCCTAGGATTCCATGATTCTATGCTATCAGCTCTCTCTGCAGTCGTCAGCAGCCTAAAGCGAGGCATCAGAGCTGGTTGGAATTTTCCTTGTCTTCTGTTTAATTGAATTTTCGTGTGTATCTCCTCAACTGTTTTTCCTCCAAGGCCTATTTGCACCCCTCCTCCTCCCACCCTCCACTCATCCATGCAAATGTTTCTAGCGAGCACCAGCTGCAGAAATTAGGAGTTCTTGGGCATCTTCTACTTTTATAAAACCAGCAAGCAATTAAATGACTCCAGTGATTGTTCTGTGAGGCTTGAAGCCTTCTACTTGAAAAGACGAGTTTCTTTATTAACAGAAAAGCTATCTCTGAATCTGGATCATGCGCCAAGATTCACAGGACTCGGTTCAGAAGTGATGCCTGAAGGGATGCAAGTTACGCATTGGCTAAAGGGTGTAAGTCAAGGGGAGTGTAAAATGCGATGTAACTTACAGGCTAAGGAGATGGGAAAAGGCGTTGCTATGTGACCTCATGGTCTCCTTATTGGCCTCTTAGCACAGCCATGCCGAGCCCCGGGAATAATGACGCTGGCACAACTCAATTTAGCAATAGAGCTACATCTGTTTATAACTGGAGGAGGCTACAGAGGCAGCTCCCCTCCTGCTCCTGGCATTGCTGACACAACTGTTTTGCTTTCTCCCCAGAACAGGAAGCACACACCTCAGCTTCCTCTCAGAGTCACTTTCTGAGACCCCCATACCCGCTAGGTAATTCCATTACAGCACAAATTGCACCATCGTGGATTCACTTAGACTCATTGGTGACATTGGCCCCAAGTAACTGTACTTTCCCTCATCTATTTGTGTAAGCTCCTTACCTGTCTGGTTTCCCCATTGCCATGGTATCAGAAATGATCAGAATGTCTGTTTCCAGGCTATGCTTCCAGCTAAGAGGCTGCATGCTTCGACGCAGTTTGTCACTACCTTACTGACAATGCTCTGCGACACAGCGAGCAAGACTCTTCTCTCCCTATCCCCCAATCCCAAAGCGGGACAGCGCTCTACACCCCTTTCCTATCATTCTGGGGATTCAACAAGGCTTTGCAAACTCTCCATTGCATTTCTGAGCACAGCTCTCCTCTCCTTCATCACAGATCTTCAGCATAGTAAAGATAAAGTTCTCATTGACTTCCCTGGGGTCAGGATTTCACCCCTGGACCTTATCACAGGAAACTGGTCAGGAAAGATGCTGTTAGGGGCTTTACCACCTTGTATTTCCAGTCCAGGCTCAAATGTTGTTTAGGGTTGTGTGCACTGGATAATAATTAGGAGGAAATTAGATGAAATTAAACAGAGGAAAATTTTGGCTGAATTTCAGGAAAAATTCTCCAGTGGTGAGAACTATTAGATCGGAGTGGCCAACCTGAACCTGAGAAGGAGCCAGAATTTACCAATGTACACTGCCAGAGAGCCACAGTAATATGTCCATCAGCTCACACACCCCCACACCCTGCTCCCAGCGCCTCCTGCCCACCGGCAGCCCCATCGATCAGCACCTCCCCCTTCCTCCCCATACCTCCCAATCAGCTGTTTCGTGGTATGCAGGAGGCTCGGGGGGGTGGGGTGGAGGAAAGATGAGTGAGGGCACGGCAGGCTCAGGGGAGGGGGTGGGAAGGGGTGGAGTGGGGGCAGAGCCAGGGGTTGAGCAGTGAGCACCCCCCGGCACATTGGAAATTTTGGTGCCTGTAGTTCCAGCCCCGGAGTTGGTGCCTATACAAGGAGCCGCATGTTAACTTCTGAAGAGCCACAGGTTGGCCACCCCTGTATTAGAAGTTCAAATCCTACAGCTGCAGCGATGAGTGTGGTATAGTGCTGAAAGCTTATTTCTGGGGTCATTTAAAACTAGACGGGATAAAGCATGAAGAATATACAACAGAGAACAATCCTGAATTAGCAGAGGGATGGACAAGATGCCTTTACTTGATCTCTTCCATCTCCAACTTCTGTGACTGTTTGTAATTCAGTATTAAACTGTTTGCCATTTTGTCAATGACGAGGGCAACTTCCATCCATTCATGGACTTGGAGGTCCGCGACACCCTCTACCTTTCAGCACAGAGGTGCTTCTCATTGGAAAGTCCACCTCTTCCGAACCAGGGACTTGATCCATTTCTGAGAGATTGTCATAGTAAAAGAGGCCAGTTTCTCAGTGTGATACAACCTGAGGGACTTGGGGGTATATTTTGGTACCAAGTGAAAGACGGCAATGTTGCCAGGCAATAATAAATCAGCATTACTTACCCGTTGGATACAAGATCTGATCTTAGGTGAGGTTTTTTACTGTGATGCTCATTAAAGGTCTGGTTTGGCCATCCTCATCTGGCAGCCCACCTCAGCGTTTATCCCCTTAGGCTAATCAAATGGAAGTGGTATTTCAAAGGCTAATCAAAGTGAAGTTTCCAGTCCTGTGGCTGGAAACATTTGACCTGTCCTGCAAGAAGAAAAGGCTTGTTTTTCAGGAACTCGTTATTCAATAGAATTCACCCTAGGGCAGGGGATCTCAAGCTGGGGGGGGTCAGGACCCCTCTGGGGGTCATGAGGTTATTACATGGGGGGTCGGGAGCTGTCAGCCTCCACCCCCAAACCCCGCTTTGCCTCCAGCATTTATAATGGTGTTAACTATATTTTAAAGTGTTTTAATGTATAAGGGGTGTCGCAGTCAGAGGCTTGCTGTGTGAAAGGGGTCACCAGTACAAAAGTTTGAGAACCACTGCCCTAGGGCAAGGAATCTTAGGCTCAATAGGTGGACTTTTAGGACTATTATTCGCCAGTATTTTTAGAGTGTTTTTTTAAAGGTGCTGAGCATTGGCCTAACTGTGGTCCCACTGAAAGCATATTTATACTTATACTGATTTATCAGCCTGACTCTACATGCACAAAAAGTGGACAGTATCCTTAACAAAGATCCAGCTAAACTATATATATATATATATACAGTCTTCTGATACGTCAATAGCAGTAGTTCAAGCTTTGCAGCAGTTCATTGTTTCTCCCACTGTTGCAATTTCCAGTAAACAAGTGCTGTGTCCACTGAAAATTTAGGGCTTGATTTTGATCCCAGTTAACACCTTTTACACTAGAATAACTCTACTGACTTCAGTAGAGCTACTCCCAATTTACACCAGTGTAAGTGAATAGACAAACATTTGGGTCGTCCTTATCCATTTTGTTCATTCAGTGTGTCTATCTGGAAGCATTTCCTGCATTAACTATTCACCCATGATTTGCATGAATAAAGATGGTCTAACTTCCACCAAGTGTCCACAGCTCACCGGCATTTATCAGGTGTGGTTTTAATCATTCCTGTTTCTTCTCTGAACCCTCTCCAATTTTATCAACATCCTTCCTGAACTGTGGAAACCGGAACTGGACACAGTATTCCAGCTCTTTCACCCTTTGGCTGGCTGGTTTTCCATTTCTCCTGCCAGTCTCTATCCTCAGTAAATGCTTTTATCACTCTGATTTGCTTGCTTTTAACAAAGCTCACATAAAGGCTTCAACATCAAGACAGCAGTACACTTCAGCGCCACACCTTCATGTCAAATGTGCCTCTCTGTTAGCTGTAGCAGTGCTCTGGATGGGCATTTAGGAAAACATTATAAAGTCTTTGCAAACTTTTTATTATCGGAAAGCTGAATTCTCTTATACTTCCTCCTTTGATTCCTATTTCAGACATGAAAGGGTCTTTCTCAAGCTCTTGTGTTATGCTTTTCAAGGTCTCCTCCACTACTCTAGTGTTTTCCCCTCTTTGGCTGGCAATGCCCAAACCTCTCTGCCATGCTCTTTACTTCCATCCTCTCTGCTTAGGAGTGACATTAACAGTCAATTAAATGAATACAACACGCCTGATTCTCCTCTTCCTTGGGTGCAAATCAAAAGTCACTCTATCAAAATCGATGGAGTTACACTGGTGTGACACCGACGTGAGAGGAGACTCGTGTCTGATATGAAGCAGTGGATGCTGGCTTTATTGCAGCCTACTGCTCTCCTGCCAATACATCCTCATACTGTCTCCCATTTAGACCAAGGTTTCCTGCAATGCCCCACACATTGTCACCCAGGTCTGTCCCGTGGAAGGGTTGCAGCTTGTCACGTCCGCTCTTTATGGAAGCTTTCCCAATTTCCAGATATACTTGCTGGCTCTTCTGTAGTGTTCTTTTCGTTTACTGTATAACGAAGAACAAGAAGGATGCCTGCCTTTAAAATAACTGTGTCCTTGTATGACATTCTGGGGTGCAATCCAGACCGGTGAGGGGCTGCGTCACTTGCCTTGCTTTGATCCCAAGTATCAGGCAGGTTAAGTGAGTGCATGTAGAGTCAGTTCTTTGCTGCTGTAACTCCCAGCCTGGGCCACTCACAAACAGGCAAACAGCATGGTGGTCACACGCTGAGCGTCTGTGTATAGCTGCAGCCTGCCAACCCATTCCAGTCAGACTCTGGCTTCCACCAGCCTGGGTCACCACTCACAGGGTGACCCCAGCACACTCCCAATTTTTCCCCCAAAATGTGTATTCTGCACGGTCCAGCCCTCTCCTGGACAGTTCAGATATTTTACGTCCACTGCCCCTCTAAGGGGATCAATATCCAATAGTTTGCTACTTTAAATGGAGTTACCCACACAATTCAGTTTAAACTAAGCATTGGATTAGTTTTGATTAAAGAATAAAACAAGTGCATTTAACTACAAAGAGAGAGGTTAAGTGAATACAAGTATCAGGCATTAAAGTCAGAAACGGCAACAGGAGAACTAAAGATTAAATGCTTCCTAGTATTAAAACTTAAACTCGACTTGGATCAAGGTGAAATCCCTTCCCACATGTTCCCAGTAATCCCACTGACCAAATTCTCTGGCCCAGATCTGCTCCCAAACACCAAAGGCTGGTTTCTTTTGTTGTCTTGGGTGAAAGAGAAAGAGATGGATAGGAAGAGATACCTTGGGGTGTTTTTGCCCCTCAGTTTATAGTCCAGCCCTCCTTTTGAAATGCAATTTCATGTGGGTTACCCCTAGATAAAGTTCATTCCTGTTGTGAGGTTGGAGTCATGGAGGCTCATGGCGAAAGAGGTTTCATGCTGCTGTGGGCTAAGATACAGATCTGTTTGTTCCTACCCCGCTTCCTTACCAAAGAGTGGCCACTGATGACACCCGGCTAAAGGCGTCAGCTTATCCTTTGAGCAACTGTTTGCCCAGACTTGTCTGGTAAACAATTTCAGACCTAATTTCAGCATATATTTATGCCTTTACATATACTGTTGCTACACGCATTTCATCATGATATTATTGACCAGTGAGTTATTAGTTTTCAATGACACCTCACCAGGCAAAGATTATTACAGTAGTGTGTAGGGGGTGATTACAGGAGCGCATTCCATCATGCATAATATTGGCATAACAGTAGCCACTGCAGTCAACGGACAATGATCCTGCCAAGTAGTAGCAGTATTAACGGTTTGAAATCCTCTGTCAGGTGACCTCTGTCAGCCTCTTACCAGTGCTCCTGAGTGTCATACTGGAAACTAGCAGCTTCAAGGCAGCCATGCCAGTGTCCCCTCACCTCAGTGTCCCTTTTGAGTCCCCAGGAACTTCATGGACGTATGTAGTCAAAGCCAACATAATTTATTAACCAAACGTAGCACAAAAGTCCCAAAACATAGTCCATTTCACCTCAGTGCAAGCCGTCCTTAAAATCACATATCCTCTTGGCTGCTTACATAATACATACCACTTTTTGGTGTCCTGCACCTCGCCCAGACTCTGTCAGTCCCCCTCTGTCCCTCTACCAGGACAGCTCCTCCCAGCCCTCTGGTCCTTCTGGACTCCTTGGGCATACCACAAAGCCCAAGGTGTCCCCTCAGGCACTTCTCAATCCACTCATTTGGAGTATGGGATGCCTGAGGCCACCGTGAGCCGTCCTCCCCCGGTAGACTCGGAGCGGGAGCCTCTCATGGTTCCTCTGGGGCCCAGTTCTCCTGCAAGGAGACACCAGCAGGAAAGCCCCTCCGCTGCACCCCCTTTTTTCCAGTCTTCTCTGTCCCTTGGCTCTGGGTCAGAGCCATCAGGCATCTCCCTTTACTGCTGCTGCTCCTCCTGCCTTCAGCCCTCTGGCTCAGGGATGCCCATCAGCAAACCCCTTGCTGCTCCCTCTCTCAGGAGCCACCTAAGGGCTTGACGACACTGAAAACGCTACAGCGGCCTACGTATGCTGAAGGGAGAGGTTCTCCCATTGGCATAGGCAATCCACCCCCTGCCCCGAGAGGCAGTAGCGAGGTCAATGGAAGAATTTGTCCTTCAACTTAGCGCTGTTTACATGGGGACTTAGGTCAGCTTAACAATGCCGCTCAGGAGTGTGGATTTTTTCCAACATAGACAAACCAACCTAATTCTCTAGTGTAGACCAGGCCTACCTCAGTCTGCTCTGACCCCAGTTGACGGTGGGCAGGATTGAACCTGGGACCTCTAGAGCTTAGTGCATGAGCCTCTACCACAGGAGCTGAAAGCCCCCTAGCTGTTAGCTAAGGCTGTAGAGCAGACTCATTTAACTCTCTCTAAGTCAGGGGTGGGCAAACTTTTTGGCCCGAGGGCCACATCGAGGTTACAAAACTGTATGGGGGGCCGGCTAGGGAAGTCTGTGCCTCCCCAAACAGCCTGCCCCTCACCCCCCATCCGTAGTGATTTCTACAGTTATAGCCTCAAAATTTCAAACATCGTAGATGCCAGAAGTTAGGTACCTACATCTCGAGTTACTTAAGTAAGTGGCCTGACTTTCCTAAGTGCATCTACAATGTCCATCAAAGGCCAATTTGAAAGTTTTGGCTACAATTTGTATAGTAAAGACTTTAAAGCACTTGGGAGCCAATTGGATAAAGCAGACTCAATAAATGATAAAGTTTGTGTGCAGAGCGGAGGGAAATTGGGAGACAGAGATGCCTCTGAAGCCCAGGCCATCTACTGCCTGTGATGGGATGGACGCGATCACTCTAGCGTAAAGTGAAATTCAGCTGTGCATTAAAAATGTAAATGTCATCGAAATAGCCTAGCCAAAATGGATTTGACCTCCACTAGCAGAAGAGCTGGTCTAATTAAAAGAAATAACAACAACGACAAATACTTCCAAGGCACTTTCTTCTCCAGTGCACTATGGGTCACAGCAAACTTGTTTACTCAACACTGGAATTTGTTGCCAGTGGAAGAATTTGCATTTCTTTTACAGCAGGTAAGATGAGGCACTGGGGCCCAGATTTTTAAAGGTATTTAGGTGCCTCAAGATACAGATAGGCATTTAGTGGGATCTTCAAAAGCACCTACATCCCCACTAGATGCTTTTCACAATCGGTAAGAATCTAGCACTGGGGAAAGTGCTAACTCCAGGGAAAAGAAATGGGCTACTTCAAAGTTATGAGTTTAGCTCCAACTTGGGTCCATAGCGGCCAAAAGTCATCACCGTGTAAAGACTGTTTGGTGGCCACCGTCACAATTGGCATCTATTCTGGCAGAGACACGAAAGGACTGAATGGACACGGAGACTCCAATCCTTAGCCAGAGCCTGCCCGGGTCAAGCTGAGATATACTAAGTGGGCTGATTTGGGGGAAGCCGCACGGTCTGTACCTCTCTTCCTTTCATTCTTCAGAAATACTAGTCTGGTACCTTTCACCCACTAAATGAATCTCATCTAAATAATCAGATG
This sequence comes from Mauremys mutica, assembly GCF_020497125.1. Lineage (NCBI taxonomy): Eukaryota > Metazoa > Chordata > Testudines > Geoemydidae > Mauremys > Mauremys mutica. Next base: position 12,458,074 of record NC_059085.1, read on the forward strand.
ACTGGCACACTGTATCTACTCACAGCTTCCCTTAAATGTAACGTTAAAGGGCCCCGTTCTACCCCCTTCACTTCACAAGTAGTCCTGTGCTTTTCAGTGCATGGCTTTGTGCAGCAGGGCTATGTCTCCATTACTGCCTATGTCGGTAAAACTTGCGTTGCTCAGGGGTGTGAATATTCCACCCCCCATAGCGACGTACGTTACACCAACATAAGCACACGTGGGCACAACGCTGTCAGTGGGAGAGCTCCTGCTCATGTAGCTTATGCTGCTTGCAGAGGTGGGGGTTTTATGCCAACGGAAGAGCTCTCTCCTGTCGGCAAAGAGCGTCTTCACCGGACACGCTGCACCGGTGTAGCGCTGTACGTACAGACATAGCCCAAGATACTATTCCTTGTGAATAAGGCTGGTAGAATCTAGCCCAAAACAATTCCAGGTAATCTAGTTTCTTCATGTCATCTAAAAATATCTCCTTTAAAGGGAGTACTGTCAATGTAAAAACCTGATGGAAAATATTGTACCTGCTATTGTTATAAGTAACAACTAAAATGACTAACTTCCAAAGATTATAGTGTCAGGGCCTGATTCTCAGTTGTGCTAAGACTTTATACTAACAAACCTGGCAATGTAAATCTGTCTTTAAGTGGATTCACTTTAAGACACCTTTAATGGCTGGGGCACATGACTTGTTCTGATTTTAATTCACTAAGATCTATCTGAAACACACAGACTGGGTATTTGTATAAAGGCTGGCTGTGCAATATGAGACCAGCATGGGGCAATAATAATATAAGATTATATACAGATATGAACTTCACCAAAAATTAGGAGTAATTAGACTCACGGTTTTGGTTCAAGCCCATCCATGATGATGCACATATGGGTCAGTATTGTTTACAGGAACTGCACTGTTGTGTGGGGTTTGGCATTTGAATACCGAGTGAAAGGAACAAACGTGAGCCCTGATTTTGCGAGGAGTTACACAGGAACCTAACTTTCCACGCTATAAGTAGTTGTGCTGACTTCAACCAGACTAATTGTATGGCTTGGTTTTCAGAGGCGCTCGGCATCTGTTACTCTCGTTGAAACAAATGGCAGCTGCAGCGTCTCAGCCCCTCTGAAAATCAGTCCAATAGTACAGAAAGTTAAGCACTGCACAGGTCTTTGCAGTATCAGGGCCGTCATTTCTGGTGAACGTGGACGATTATCCGGGGAAGAGCGGAAGTAACAGAGTGCACTAGAGGGCATCAGGCTGGATCTGTGCTATGTGGATAACCTTCTTAAGGGTTGAGTTCAAACCTAGTTTTAACTGCCACGTGAACAAGCCCTTCCTTTAAGATAGTTTTAAGAGGCAGCTAAGGGGGCACACCTAAGACAAAGCCTTTCCAGGAACTAGCACCACATGAGAGAGGGTTCCATTGGGTATTGTGACCAGGTGGGGGAGGTGGCGTTGAGGGAAACGAGGACACAGAAACTGGGGACAGACAAGAACAGAGAAAGAGGCAGAGGCAACAAGCAAGAAACCCAAGCAGTAGCCGGTGAGCACAGTGTGACCTTGGGAAAAGCAAGGAAGAAACTTTGGGGTCTGTTGGCTAACGGGGTTTGGAGCTGTAACTGCTCCTTTTGGCCGTGGTTCCTCCTGTGTTCAGAGGAGCGGAACTTTGTGATACATCGTAAATAAAGAAGGCTGCAACAAAGAAAATTCCAAACTCCATCCATTTCTACTTTCACCTGGAAAATCCTCTGTGCCCCAAAATTTGACCAGCTGCTCAGGTCAAAAAGGATCAGACGTATGTGCTGCAGCTGCCACGTGTAACTGAGGAGACAGCCATCAGCAACGCTGCGTCTCTCAGCCAGTCTCTTGATTCATCATATTCCAAAATGTGAAATGCCCCAAAAGCCTTCAACTGGTCTGGACTTCCTCTCCCGTCCAGGTGGGCAGGTCTGGAGCACAACTATTTGGCAAAGAAGGGTTTAAATAGAATTTCGTCCTCGTTCTGCATCTGTGTTTGTCCACGTGAAAGAACCAGCAGAGCAAACAGAATCTGGCCACAGAACCCGTATGACTATTTGTGAAAAACTGAATCTTAGAGTCATATGAGGAAGGGTTCCTGCTCGCACACTTATCGAATCAGAAAAGAGTAAAATGTGGCATCATTTATTTGACCAATCACAGCCAAGTAACCCAGCACAAGGGCTGAATATTCATAATCATTTCACAGGTTAAAAAAAAATACTACAAATGCTCATTATAAAAATGTGATTTAATAATAAATTCAGAGAAATCAGAACCTGCATGGAGTTATTCCCCAAACAGAAGAAGATGCTACATTGCAGATTATTTACTCAGCTGTATGGGGGTGGGGGAGTTACTTGGATTGCCCTGCCTAGCATCTGTTGCTCACTGGCAAGAAAAAAAATGACAAGGAAGGGTGTTTATTAGAAAAGCAAACATGTTACAAGTCCTGGCAGAAAATTTTCCATTTGTAGTGGTTCTTCCACTTAATTTCTAAAAACATTTTAGGTTTGCCCTAAATTATTTTTTCCTCTCATCTTCATGTTCCTTTCCTTTGAATTAAGCTGTGGCCAAGCAGGTGTAACATTGTATGTAACATTAGCGAAGATGTAAAAAATCAGTTTCCCACAAGGGATGCAACCTCTAGAGCAGATTGGGCATGTTACTCAACAGTGACACTTCTGGCCACTGAAGTAAACACATCTCTGAAGTTGAACTGTCAGCCAGCAGGATGGTCGCCAAGATGGGTGGGTCTCAATGAAAAGGTGGCTCTCTGCTCTTTAAGGTGACAGTGATGTCATTAAATGTTGCAAGAGGAATGCAGACCCCTTGAGCTTAGATCTTGGCAGGAAAAAGTGCTCCCCAGTTCCCCCTTGGAGTTGCTTTATGAGGCTTTAGTGCACACAGGGAGGAGGGGTTTAAGAATTCAAGGCTCATCAGCTCCAACATCTAAAATTCCATTTAAATACATTTTGAATGGAAACATTTAGAAGAATCCGGCTGCCTGGGCATGCAGCAGCCACCTTGAAATTAACAAGTTGCTACAAGCACTTTGCTTTTTGCTGAGCTGTAAATCAGGAGAATATCAATTTATCTGTAGTTAAATTGAGGAAAACAAGGGCATGCTACTAGAAGCCTTCTGCTTTATTAAGTAAATGTTTTCTCGTTCAAGTGGAAAAATTTGTCAAGTCTGGCCAAGTAATCAATCACAAAAGCTATTTAATGAAAAGCATGATGACATTGTGGAATATATGTATGTAACTTTCTTTTCTTTTTCTGGCTTTTTGCACTTATACAACTCATGTACGCTAAAGGCTCTACAATGTCTTTGATGAGCATATCTGTATTAATATTCATGTCTATTAATATCCATTATCATTAATAGGCTTTACAGGCACACAAGATAAGAAGTGACCCCCAAAATATGGAGAGGAGTATATCGTTGAGAGTTACTCCTATCAAGGTAAGAAAATGTTAATTGCCTTAGTGGCAAAAGGCCAGATTAACTTTTACACCATTTTACACCACTCTGACAGTGTTATGGGAGTAAATTACATTTAGACCCGCCTTCAAGGTGCCTAGAAGAATGTAAAGAATTCGTAATTTAAATGAAAATCTGGCCCAATATCTTTTGCATGAAATACTCAGTCCTGCATCATTGAAGCCAATGGGAGTCTAGTTGTTGATTTCAATGGGAGAAGGATCAAGGTCTTAGGGCCAGCTCATGCCCTCACTTGTAAAGTCAAGGAATGGCCAAAGCTAAGCAGAAAACTCCATGGTGATAAGTAACAGTCAACATGGACTTGTCCAGACCAAATCTTGTCAGACCACCTTAATATCCTTCTTTGCCAGGCTAACAACCCTTGTGGATGGGGGGAAGCAGTAGATGTGATATACCTCAACTTCAGTAAGGCTTTTGATACAGTCTCACATGACCTGCTCATAAGCAAACTAGCGAAATACAGCCTAGAGACAAACCTACTATAAGGTAGATGCACAACTGCACAGTTGGAAAACTGTACTCAGAGAGTAGTTATCAATGATTCACAGTCAAGCTGGAAGGGCATATCAAGTGGGGTCGTTCAGGGATCTGTCCTGGGTTCGGTTCTATTCAATAGCTTCATAAATGATTTGGATTATGGCATAGAGAGTACACTTATAAAGTTTGTGTACAATCCCAAGATGGGAGGGGTTGCAAGCGCTTTTGGAGGACAGGATTAAAATTCAAAATGATCTAGACAAACTGGAGAAATGGTCTGACTTAAATAGGATGAAATTCAATAAACAAATGCACAGTACTACACATAGGAAGGAATAATCAGTTGCACAAATACAAAATGGGAAATGACTGCCTAGGAAGGAGTACTGCAGAAAATTATTGGGGTGTGTGTGTGTGTTATAGTGGATCACAAACTATATATGAGTCAAAAATGTTGCAAAAAAAGCAAACATCATTCTGGGATATATTAGTAGGCGCGCTGTAAGCACGGCATGAGTAATAATTCTTCCACTTTGCTAAACACTGATAAGGCTTCAACTGGAGAACTGTGTCCAGTTCTGGGCATCACACTTCAGGAAAGATGTGGACAAACTGGAGAAAGCCCAAAGGAGAACAAAAATGATTAAAGGTCTAAAAGACACGACCTACGGGGAAAGATTGAAAACACTGGGTTTGTTTAGTTTCGGGAAGACTGAAGGGGAAAACGATAACAATCTTCAAGTATGTAAAAGGTTGTTATGAAGCAGAGGGTGGTAAATTTTTCTTATCCGCTGAGGACAGGCCAAGAAGTAATGAGCTTAAATTGCAGCAAGGGAAAATTAGATTAGACATTTGGAAAAACTGCCTAACTGTACGGATACGTGATCTCTGGAACACATTAGCTAGGGAGGTTGGGGAATCTCCGTCATTGGAAGTTTTTAAGAACAGGTTGGGCAAACACCTGTCAGGGATGGTCTAGGTTTACTTGGTCCTACCTCAGTGCAGGAGACTGGACTATATGCCTTTTGAGGTCCCTTCCAGCCCTACATTTCTATGCGTCTATGGTCTTGAAGCCACAGGATGGGATAAGCTACCTATGCTGAGTCTATGGAGTTTTTTAGATGATGGCCCTTCAGCAGGATGGTACTGAACACATTTTCTATTGAGGTTCTTATTTTGTGCCCATCACTGAATGCTGACAAGGTGGTTCTCACCTCCCTGAACAGGCTCCAAACCATCCTTTTTGTTATCAGCTAAATGTGCTGGCCCCATTGCACCACAGAGACATTTAATACCTATTGGCTGGTCCAGCTAGCTCATTAACAAAGGTTCCAGTCCTGCGGTTTTTACTCAGACTGAATTCCTTTTGAAGGCCGATGGGAGTTTTGCCTTAGTAAGGACTTAGAAAAAAATTCTCCCAGACACAAAGGAGCCAAAATACTGCGAACTACCCACTGGCTACAATAGCAGCCATAGCCTGACTGAAGGGACATCACACACTTTGCTTCTGGGCTGGAGGGAAGAGCTATTATCAACTCTGTTTGCCTCCTGCACCAAGCCCATTTACTCAGGGGACCAGAGTGTCAGACTGAGGAAGGATGCAGGATCAGGCCTTAAATAGCCCCACGACTTTTGCTTGTTTGTTTGTAACGTCAACATTGTATTCACATTAAAGCTCTGCTGAGGCGCTAAAAGTAAAAATTTTGGAGTAGATGGAGACTGAGTAATGCAAGTTCCAAAAGCAAATTTGTGCATTTCCTGGACCTCCCCATCCAGCTTCTGTTAATGTCCCACAAATGTAAAAAAAATACTATGATTGATCTCTTATTGAAAACAGACCCGATATCAAATATCTCCCCAATTCCCATGGCAGCGTTCTAAGTGGCTGTGAATATCCTTCAGTTCTTTCTCAATTAGCTCTAGCGCTCAAGAAACGAAACATTTCTACTGGTGCCCTAAGAAATATTTCTAAGAGAGTTTTTATTATATTACAGGCAATAACTGAGCCTCAGATTGGAGGGCCCTTTCGCTTAGTGCTAGATGTTTGTCAGTTTCACCGATCAATGCGAGATACTGGCATTCTGTGGCAGTATTTGGCACTTGCGTGTTTTGAGTTGAATACAGACTGCATCCTGTAATCTGGTCTGTAATCCTCTGCCCTCCTCTACCCATGCAGCTTGCATGAATGGTTTTCAAAAGACAATGTGCTTTCATTAAAAGTTTTGAGGGATTTTTCATGCTCTCATATCATTTCTTTGCATTATGGAAAAGTATAACACAAAACCATTAATCTTTTCTATAAACAAAATGAAGCCAAAAGAAATTTGAAGAAGAGGAAAATGGCACTAGGTCTAAAATGCCAACACTCTTTTCTTTTACTTGATTGCTGTACTTCCTCCTTACATTCACCATCTTCACACATAAAGGAATCGGTACGGTGCTCAACTGCATCCATTACTCTCTGTTACTTGTCAGATACTTCAGAAATGTCCTGGACAGATATTTGCTTTAAAACCACATTTCAGCGTAAGAATTCTACATTAAGGAGTGAAGGGAAGAGACGTGGCTGAACCCTAGGCAAGAAGAAAGTCCATTCAAAAGACCCTGGTTTTAACAGCATTGTGCTACGGGGCTCAACCCACAGCCATTTGAGGTCAATGGAAAGACTCCCAATTGACTTTGGATTGGCCTTAAATAAAAAAAAAAGAGCAAGAGAGAGATAAATAGATTAGTTACCAGTATTGCCAACCAAAACATTCAAAATCAGGAGTCAGTGCTCCCCAAAATCATGTGATTGGGTAAAAATCATGGGACTTTAAAAAACATTGGGATTCATTTTATTTTCCGTCTAGTTTTTGAGCCTTTAAGGTTACACTTGAGTCACAGTTTCAAGCTTTTCTCCACAACCACAAGGGCTAGAAACTTACTTAAAAAAACAAAAACAAACAAAACAAAAAAACCCTGTGATTCTCAAGTAATGACCCGACTCCAAGAGCTGGGGCTTTAAGGAAAACACCAAATCTTGGGAGGCTTGTGATTTTATCATGAAAATTGACAATGCTGTTAAATGTTCTGATGTGTTGACGTTTGGGTGCCTGTCTGAAGGTTTGTTTGAATCAGTTATTCTCATCGTTTTCAGTTCTTTGATAATAGTTAAGGCCAAATCCCACCCACCTTCCTCACACTGAAGTTCAATGAGTAAAACGCACAGGATTTGCCCTTAGATCACAAATGATCTGATCAGAATTAACCAAGTATTTTACTTCAGCAAACTTTTTGAGTTTGGGGTGGGGTTTTTCCATTTTTGATTTGTGTTTGTGTTTAACGTTCATTTTTCTACTACTGATTACTGGCCCAAGAATTGGATGCTTCTGTCCTTTTCCACTTGCAAAATTGTTGTCTTCACTTGTGTTCTGGATGGAGTTGAAATTAAGATTCTCCGCTTCAATTAACACTCTCTGTTTCACAATTTCAACAAGGCCTTATTTTGATAAAACATCCTTTGTTTGTGCACCATCTTTACTCCCTAAAGGTCCTTCAGGAGCTATGTAGCAAGATTTTAGCTGTCTTTTACTCAGGTCTCATTTTGGATCTCAATCCCTGAGTGCATTTCATAGAGCATGTCTACCCTAGAAAGGCTACAGTGGCACAATTGCAGCTGCAGGGCTGGAGCCCTGTAGTGTAGACATTTACTACAGTGACAGAAGGGGTTCTTCTGCCAGTGTAAACCCACCTCTCCAAGAGGCAGGTGCTAGGTCAGCGGAAGAATTTTTCCATTAAGTTAGCTGCGCCTGCACAGGTGGGATTTGGTGAACCTAACTCTGTTGCACAGGGCAGGAAGTGTTCACAGCCCAAGTGATGTAGCTATGTTTTAGGCGTAGCCCAGGCCTCAGTTAATTTTTACTTAGTCCTTACTCAGGCCAACTTCCGATACAAATAAGGGCGTGGTCCAGTAGTAATTATCATGAAAAATTCTACTATATATTTTTTTAATGTCAATGTCTTCAAATGAATGAAGCAGCTGTTTTCTTTACCAAGCCGTTTTGGAGTTGTGTGTTCTGTTTTGCTCTTGTTGATGTCTTTGGGGTCTCCCTTCCCTTCTGTTTTATGCACTGCTTTCTGAAACGCTGGCCTCCTTTATGTTCAGCCCCACAGAATTCAATGAGAGCGGAACTTTGCAAAGTCAGGCTATGCAGACAAATTCCCTGGGCTAAAAGTATCACTGAAAGGAAAAGTTTGAAAGATAGGATTTGTGGTTCCTGCCAAGGCCATGATATCTTCTCTCTGAAATCTGACATGGATGAACTGAAAACACAGCGCAAAGGGGGAGGGAGGGCTGATACGAGGAGGGTGAATTCTGCAGTATATGTGCCCATACAGCACACCTGATGGTCTGAGGGTCCAGTCTGACAAGGTAGTGAGCCTGCTTACCTCCAGTGGGAGCTGAGGGAGTTCAGCACCTTGCAGGACCAGCCTCTAAGGCTCTAGGACTCAATTCTCCTCCTTATATCAGTTTCACATGGGTGTAACTCCACTGGCTTCAACAGAGTTACTCCTGGTTCGCAGCACTGTACGTTAGAGAAGAATCAAGAGGAACCTGCTAATATTCTTTTAGGACTAGAGCGTAACTTTACAAACTGCCCTGAGTAAGGTAGTTCTGCCCCAGAAGTGGGCGAGTGAATTGATGGAGCGTCACAATTCACTGCCTCGTTCCCTCACCTTGCTCCAGGTGAGATGTAATCTGTAATTGTCCTGGGCTAGCAGCAAGTCATTTCTCCCTCTGTGCCAGCACAGCTCTGCTGGGTAGTGTATTGAGATGTGGAGTCAAAGCTCTGCTCCTGTCCCACCCATGCCCACCTCCACAGATGTAGGGAACAAGTAACAGCCTCACAGTGTCTATTTCTCTGACCCCCACCAGCAATCTGGAGCCAAGCCAAGCCACCTCCCTCACTCTCCTGCGTAAGCACCCTGGATGGGTAACAATCGTGGTCTGATTATCATCTCACACTGGTATAAAGCAGCATAACTGAGAGGACAGTCAGGCCCTAGAGTTTCTGTTCAGCTGTGTGTTCAAAGAGCAGGAAAACAGCTGAATCTTTTTAGCACATGTAATGATTCAGTCTAGGTTTTTCCCTTCCCTGACAACCTGCTGGTTAATCATGCCAAAAAAAAAATCACAAAATATTCTCTAGCTTTTCAGAACTCATCAAGGGAACGACTTGCAAAGGTCTAGTTAGTTTTCTGGAACATTTTCTACATGGCTAGATGTTTCATGTCAGCCTATGACTCACTGCAAAGGGTGCCACTCTAGATTTCAAAGAGAGAGAAAGCTGTGCAGTTCACAACTGCCTCTGCAAGATATAAGAGGGACGAGGTAGGTGAGGTGATATCTTTTATTGGACCAATTTCTGTTGGTGAGAGACAAGTTTTCGAGCTACACAGAGCTCTGCTGCAAGATGCAGGTTTTCGTATTTCGAGAGCCGTGAACAAGAAACAAATTAAAATCCATTAGCCAAAAAAAAAAAAGAAAGAAATCATTCTTCGGCTTATCTGACGTTATTTTTAAAAGTATTCTAATGTATCACCCGCACAGTCAACATATCTGTAAGTGTGAAGAAATGAAAACAAAAAACAGGGTCCAATGCTGCAAAATTTACTACCAAGTGCAATGTTTCCTACTAAGAGTAGTCCCACAAAGTTACTACTGGTGGTACTGTGCACAAATGTTTGCTGGATCAGGTCTAAAGCTACAAAGCAAACTAAGGCAAGGCAGAGTGGAACACGAAGGCAGTCCCTAGTTCCAGTATAGCAAGTGGAGCAGCACCCTGAGACTCTTCAGAACAAAGGTGGCAATACTTTTCCCTGTAGCTTATTCAAATTCACTTCAAAACCCACCCAGGATTAGATCATTACAGCCCTTACTTGACTATACAGAAGAGTCAGAAGCAGCAAGGCCCTTTCGAATACGCCTGCCCAGTTTGTCACTCTGGCTGCAGTGGAGAGAGAAAAGGCGAAGTGTCTGCTGGCAAATGCGCAGGGCGTGGGAGCACCCCTGGCTCCACCCTCATCAGTCATTGACCAGAGTCCCAGGCTGGATGCTCAAGAGCAAGTCAGCAGCTCCATGACCAAGCGGGAAGTAACTTAATTGCTCCCCAGGGCAAGTAGGGGTAAGGGGAGGAGGTGGAATAACGACTCCCTACATCACAAATTGTTCCTGGTGTATTCCTAGGGAGATGCAGCTATATTCCAGCACGTGCACAGGGCAGATTGAAAATTTACAGTCGAGCCAGCTCTCTGGTTGCACATGCCACCCCTCTGAACCAATGTATTCAGGGAGAAAAGTTTGTGCTACACATTCAGGTACCGACGACTGTGTGAAACCACCACGCTTTGGGCCGTTTGTCTCTTGAAAGGAGCAAGGCATCGAGCAGCTGTCTGTTTGCATTGTTTGCTTCCAGTGTCACTCGTCATGATATTCCTGAGGCTGACTGGAAACACAGTGGGTGGGGACTGCTTATCGCGTTCAAGAACTTTTACAGTAACTCCCCACTTAACGTCCTCTTGCGTAACGTTGTTTCGATCGTACGTCCCTGCTCAATTACAGAACATGCTCCATTTAAAGTTGTGTAATGCTTCGCTATAACGTTGCTTGGCTGCCTACTTTGTCCACAGCTGGCAGCTCCCGCATCAGCTCTCCTACACCCCCCCTTCTCCCACAGTGCCTCCCAACGGCCAGCAGACCCTGCCGATCAGTGCCTTCCCCCTCCTCCCCGGCCCCCTGCCCGCGGCAATCAGCTGGCGTGCGGTGTTCTGGATGGAGTGGGGAGGAACGAGGACTCAGAGCGCAGGCTCCCCGTCCCTCCCGAATGCCGCAAACAAGCTGATTCCTCCTCCCCCATCCCCCCTGAACATCGCAAGCCAGCTGATTGCTGTGGGCAGGAGGGAGGGGAAAGAGGGGGGAGGAGCGAGGACATGGAGTAAAGGGGGGGGGAGAAGAGGCGGGTTAAGGGTGGGGACTCGGGGGAAGGGGTGGCGTGGGCGGGCCGAGGGTTGAGCCCCCCGCCCCTGGGGCTTGCAGAGTAGGGGAAGCTGCCGCTGCTGCTGCGCAACCTGCTTCTCCCAGCCTACAGCACCTTCCAGCCTCCTTGCCTGCGTCATTTCCAGTGCCAGTGGGCTGTGCCTGTGTGGGGTAAGGCAGGGGCACCTCCCAACTATTGTACTTATGGCCAAAAAAAAAAATTCCCCTGGAACCTGACCCTCCCACCCCCATTTACATTCACTCTTATGGGGAAATTGGATTCGCTTAACATTGTTTCAGAGATTCATAGACTTTAAGGTCAGAAGGGAGCATTATGATCATCTAGTCTGACCTCCTGCACAATGCAGGCCACAGAATCTCACCCACCCACTCCTGGAACAAACCCCTAACCTATGTCTGAGTTATTGAAGTCCTCAAATCGTGGTTTGAAGACCTCAAGCTGCAGAGAATCCTCCAGCAAGTGACCCATGCCCCATGCTGCAGAGGAAGGCGAAAAACCTCCAGGGCCTCTGCCAATCTGCCCTGGAGGAAAATTCCTTCCCGACCCCAAATATGGCGATCAGTTAAACCCTGAGCATGTGGGCAAGACTCACCAGCCAGCACCCAGGAAAGAATCCTCTGTAGTAACTCAGATCCCACCCCATCTAACATCCCATCACAGACCACTGGACATACTTACCTGCTGATAATCAAAGATCAATTGCCAATTAATTGACAAAATTAGGCTATCCCATCATACCATCCCCTCCATAAACTTATCAAGCTTAGTCTTGAAGCCAGATATGTCTTTTGCCCCCATTACTCCCCTTGGAAGGTTGTTCCAGAACTGCACTCCTCTAATGGTTAGAAACCTTCATCTAATTTCAAGTCTAAATTTCCTAGTGTCCAGTTTATATCTATTTGTTCTTGTGTCCACATTGGTACTAAGTTTAAATAATTCTTCTCCCTCCCTAATATTTATCCCTCTGATATATTTATAAAGAGCAATCATATCCCCCTCAACCTTCTTTTGGTTAGGCCAAACAAGTCCAGCTCTTTGAGTCTCCTTTCATAAGACAGGTTTTCCATTCCTTGGATCATCCTAGTAGCCCGTCTCTGAACCTGGTCCAGTTTGAATTAATCAAAGTCGCATTTTTCAGGAACAGAACTACGTTAAGTGAGGAGTTACTGTATTAGATTATAAGTAATTCACTTACACAAAGAGCAAGGAGAGTTTATGACTATTTTTGGCGTTTGAGAAAACTTCGAACCATTATACCATATTATTCTGATGATTGGGAAGAGTATTTAACTAGATAATAAATGAGAATGATAAAACTACAGTATAATCATAATAATTTGTATTTATTCTATAGCACTTCCAAAATGCTTTACAAAAACTAACCAATTAAACCTCAGAAAACCTCTGTCAAGTAGGTAGTGGAATCCTCACTTAACAGTTGGGGAAACCGAGGCACAGTGTGACAGAATTGATAGCTGAGCCCAACACTGAGCCCATATCTTCTGACTCAGCCCTGTATATTAAACATTAGGCAATGCATTCCTAGTAACTTTGCGCAGATCTGCAAAAACCCAATAGCTATGCCAGCATGCTAATTATGGCTCACAACTGAACCAATGTTTAAGAGTGCACTGCATGTGTTCAACTGTGTCCTTGAGCAGTAGGAAAATGAGTGAATCTTTTTAAAATTTGCAATGATTCAGACTAGGGCTTTTTGCATGTCTTACAACCTGCTGGTTAGTCAAGCCAAAAAAACCACTACAGTAAATTCATACAAAATGTTCTCTACGTCTTCAGAACTCATCAAGAGTAGTACTTGCGTCTAGTTAGTTTGGTAGAACACTTTCAATAAGACTAGATGTTTCATGTCAGCATATGACAGCTGAATTCACTGCAAAGAGTTCCACACTAGATTTCAAAAGAGAGGAAGCATTGCAATTCACTATTACTGCTTCAAGATATCGGCTTTAATATTTAAAGTGAAGAGAATAAGAAACAAATGGAGATCCATTAGCAAAAAAACCATTATTTTGCAGCTTGTCTGACATGCCATTATGCTAATTATGGCTCACAACTGAACAGCCATATTCAGCAAAGCACTTAAGCACATGTTTAAATGTTTTACTGAATAGGGATGTATTAAATACTTTCCTGAACTGGGGTCTCTTTGATGAATGTTCCAAGCCACACCCCATTATCTAAATATCCAATTATGCTAAAAAAAAGTCTAGATTTCACACTGCATTACAGATAGTACAGAAAGAAAAGTTGTATATTATAACTTATTACTACCTCTGCATTTATTTTCATATTTAAGACACACGATATTGTCACATTTATTTGAAGCCTAAATACAAATGGGTGATTCCTTCTCTTGTAAAAGAATTCCTCACTGCATGCTTTATTTTTCATAACCAAACAGATCAGGCATATCCATTCAAAATACTCATTAGTTTATGTTGTAGCAAAGCAGAGTTAAACCCGGGCCTGATTCTGAAAAGAGGGTGCCCTATGCTCACACTAACCTGAATGGGGGTGAAGGCACCTTGACGGACTGGTCCCCTAATTACTATGGCCCTGATCATGCAGTTCATTGCATGGGTGCAGCAATCTGCCCATATACAACAATTTGAAGGATTGGATTCTGCAAGAATAATAAGAAAATGTAACGAGTCAGACTACTCTTGAAGAGCCAAATAATTGTTAACTCTACAAATACAGCTACGGGCCTGGGGGTTATAGTGCATTGAAGTTATCTGCATTGTTAGATTGCAATTATAATGATTTCCATGTCTGCATTGCAAATGTTTGAAATATACTCTCTCAAAAAACCTGTGCTCTAAATCCATCAATCACCAAAACATCCTTGTTCACTGAAAGAAAACCATCACACCAAAAGATACATCAAACTCTCTCCAAAGTCTCTATAATTAGGTTTTATAAAGGCATTCTAATCCTAATCCCAATTCTAAATACATCTCTTAAATTGCTGTAATTTCTATCTGCCACATTTTATAGCACTACTTATCATTTCAATGATTAACTAGTCTCAGTGTAATGCTCTCAAGCCTCTATTACCAGCATATGCTATCTATTCCTTTGTTTTAGCATTCATCATATTAAAAAATTCTAGGCATATTGTCAAACCATATACCTCGGTGTGAAAACTACCACAGAATCTTGTCTTTTGGGTGTAATTCACTAATTGGAAGCACCTAATAATATGTGTAGGGCCCTACCAAATTCATGGCTGTGAAAAATACATCATGGACCGTGAAATCTGGTCTCCCCTGTGAAATCTGGCTATGGTAGGGGGGTTGCTGTATTGACATCCTTACTTCTGTGCTGCTTTCATAGCTGGGTGGCTGGAGAGTGGCAGCTTCTGGCCAGGAACCCAGATCTGAAGGAAGCACCACCACCACTTGCAGCTCAGAACTAAGGGTGGCATATGTGGGGTTGTCACTTTGGGGGGGGGGGCAGGGCCAGTCTTTATGGGTGGGAGTTCACCCAGGATGCTGTGGTTGGAGGGTGCGTGCTGTGGTAACACCCTCTGCCTCCCTCCACACAGTCAGCCCAATGCTCCTTGAACTCCTGAGCGCTGGGCCTGGAGCTGGGGAGGGGCAGATCTGGGACGCCCCAGTTGGGGGCTTCTAGCACGTGCTTGGCTCCAGCTGCTAGTCCTATCCAGGCTGGGGAGGGATCGGAGTTCTTCCTCTGTACCGCATTCCCACAGACGGGTCAGATGCACCTCCAGGAGCCTCCCTGGCTGCAGGAAGCTCCGTGGCTGCTGGCTGGTAGCCCAGCTCTGAAGGCAGCACCGCGGTATGGTATTGCCACCCTTACTTCTGTGCTGCTGCTGCTGCTGGCAGTAGCGCTGCCTTCAGAGCTGGGCTCCTGGCCAGCAGCTGCCACTCTCTGGCCGCCCAGAACTGAAGACAGTGCCGCCACCAGCAGCAGCACCGAAGAATGGCAATTCTGCCACCCCCCTACAATAGCCTTGCAACCCCTCTGACTCAATTTTGGGTCAGGACCCCTACAATTACAACATTGTGAAATTTCAGATTTAAATATCCGAAACTATGAAATTTAAGAACAGGAGTACTTGTGGCACCTTAGAGACTAACAAATTTATCTGAGCATAAGCTTTCGTGGGCCCACTTCATTGGATGCATGCAGTGGAAAATACAGTAGGAAGATATATATATATACACAGAGAACATGAAACAATGGTGTTACCATACACACACTAACGAAATTTAAGATTTCTTTAAAATCCTGTGACCGTGAAATTTACCAAAATGGACCATGAATTTGGTAGGGCTCTAAATATGTGACATAAAAGTAATATCAGTCTCCCTCATCATAGTCTAACAAACATGCTGTTTAGCTCTAGTCTTTTAAGGATTCATTAGGTTCTCATCGGGCCTGTGTGATTAAAACAGGCGTTACTTTAGAATATTATATAATGCTGCTTGACCAGGTAAAATGCTAATTTACGTATTATTATTTAATTAACCTCCAAAATATAAATATCAGCAAGTTGTTCATTCTACAGTCATAATTCTCAATGCCAGAGATTTTGAATAGCTCTCTAAATATGCCTCCTGCCATATTCATAGCAACACTGCTATCTTCACCCTACCCAGGGTACAGAGTTTCCACAGTAAAAGACACCTCCCAGTTCTGACGGCTGACAACGTAAGCAGGTTCATAAAGACAGGTTTCTGTGAATTTTTAACTCAGGTATAGAACTGCAAGCATATCATATATTGCTTTGAGATCTACTGATGAAACGCACTGTATATCAACTAGGTATTATTATCATTATTACTTAATAAACTGAGAGCAGCTTCAGAGCAGTATATTATCTTTTTCCATCTTGCTTTCAAAATGCAAATACTGCCGCACAGAGCGACTGTACAGTAACTTTATATGCCTACATAGTCACCTAATGTACATTGCCACAAACTCGTCCTACTATTCATCTTCTCTAAGGGTGGTTTGGGTGTGTTTTGGTTGAAGGGAAGTGGTAGATCTGTGGATGTCAGCATGCACACACAAAGTCGCTCCTGTATAGGTCTACTGCGGACAATCTAACAGATCCCACTGACACATTTAACAATGTATTGGTATTTATTTGCAGTAGCCCCTTCCCACTCCAAATTTGCTAATAAACCAAAGGGCAAAACCGTGCGGACTGTTTGCAAAACCGCCTTTCCACGCAGCGAAAGCTGAGCGTGTGGTCTTTACTGAAACAAACGTATCCATATAAAAAAGCCATTTGAGACGCGGAGGGTTGCCCAAGCTTCTGGAGGCCGGGAGAGTTTTCTTCCTAGATCTCCTGCCCCAATACAATCCCTGGGAACTGGAAAATGTCACTACCCCTTCTCTCGGAGCGCCTGGGAGGCAGGGCCTGGTTTTTCTGGGTGTCAGTGCCCCCACCCCTCTCCTGCGTGGGGCACCTCGGCAGAGAGCGGGGTGGGGCTGGGAAGAGAAGGGCCCGATCCTGTTCCCGTTTGCAGTCAATGGCAAAACTCCCCCCGCCCCCGCCCGCCCCGGTTGCCTGCAGCGGGAGCCGGTGGATCGGGGCCCTTCGTTCCAAAAGGCATGGAACGCCGAGCGGCCCCGAACCCCTTCGGCCATTTCCGAGCCTGTTCGGCTTCTCCCGACCGCTTCCGAACGCCGCCGAGCCTTGCCGAGCGCCGCCGAGCTCCCCGAGCCAATCGACTTTTCCAGGCTCTGCTGGGCGCTGTCCACCACTTGAACCGCCTGAAATCTCACCGCTCGCCCCGCCGCGCGGGGACCGGCCCGGGGCGGCCGCTGCTCTGCAGGCAAAGCCCCCCCCTCCATGCTCAAACCCTTTCCGAGCTGCAAAGGGGGTCCCCGCCCCCCCCATGCAGGTGGGCCAGGAGCCGCTGGCAAATAACCGCCCACCACACCCTGCCTCCACACCCACTTCTGAGCAGCCCCCCGGGGAGCAGGGGACCGGCGGGGCCCTCCCAGCAGCAGCTCCTTTTGCAATGGTCCTTGTGCAAAGAAATAAATAATAACCCCCCCTCCCCATCCCGTGTCAAATATTACAGGGCAGGAGAGGGATTCCCAAGGCTGCGATCAGGGGCTGTGCAGTGATGGCGCCACCTCCAACGAGCTGCTCACGTCTGGTCCAGGGTAAAGCTGAGATTTATTTCTTTTTTTTTAAAGGACTTGTGAAAGGAGAAATCCCCTTTCGCTAGCCGGCCCCACCTCGCCTAGGGGAGGCTCTCACTCTCCAGCCACGGTGCCAACTGGGAAAAAGAACCATTTTTTGGCGTCTATTGCACAGCAACTGCCTCATTAGCAAAAGCGTGTGTGTGCGTGTGCAAAGGTGTCACAGCAGAACCCCTGGGCAAGTCCAGCACCACACGGCCACAGCGGTTCGTCACTTGCTCCCAGACAGCCTCGGGAGATTTAAAACACACCCGAGCTCAGGAGAAATGGTTGATGGAGGGGGAAGGAGGAATCATGTTCCGAAGTGGTCAGTGTTTTTTATAAAGGAGCCGGTTTCCTTGTGGCTTTATTATTATTTTCTGTTGTTGTTGTTTTTTTAAATCCCCCGTTAATTTTAATTGGTGAGCAGGAGCCAAATTCATCTCTCATTAATTAAGAGGAAAGGCTGAAATCTCGGGGAAAAGGGGCTTTGAGTGGCAGCAAGCCTTGCTTTAAATCCGCATTACAGGCAGATTTTGTAAAGAAATAAATAACTGCCAGCGGGTCAACCCAGCAGCCCATGTCAGGAGCTCAAACACCGAAGGGAGTGTGTACGTTGAGGGGAGGGAGATAAAACCCTGACATTAATCTTAATCGACAGTGGTATGTTTAATGGTGATGCCCTGGTTACAGCTGTGCCATTCACATCATCTGGGAAACCCCCCCTGTCCCCCCCTCACCTGACACACACCTTGGGAGAAAGAAAAGAGAAACCACACCACCTTCAATTCAGCACCAGCCCCATGAACAGCAGACACCTGATCGTCCATGGTGGGCAAAGGGCTGGATCCCCCTCCATCTTCTTTCCCAACCAGAAATCACGGCTACAGATGTGCCACGCCAGTGGGTCCACAAAGCCACAAAATAATAACAATAACGCTCCCATAAATATGGCGGTCGGAGGCATTCTTACAACTAAAGAATCGCCTTCTTGCCAACCTCCCTCCTCCTCCAAAAAAAAAAAAGCAACAGGGGAATGTCAATTTTTTTTGTTAAGGCAAATGATCAACGCTTTTTAGGGCACTCGCCCCAAAGGACTTACTTCATCTGCTTCACAATGGTGCTTTTCCCAGATTCTCCAGCCCCTGTGGGGACAGACACAGAAAGGAAAGAGCCGGTGAGTGTGAGCCTAGAAGGAGATCAGGGAGATGACATAGGAGGGAGAGCAGCTGGGTTAATGGATGGGTGGGAGGGGGGGGTTGATCTTGGCCAAAGCCAGAGTTTCCCAGGGCAGAATGTGCACAGCCGGGGAAGAAGCCTGACTTCAGCAGAGGGGCCGGGAGGCGGTGGGAGGGTCCGGGGGGGAGCCGCCGCTTACCTAGCAAGAGTAATTTCACGTCTTTGGCGGCGGTGATCCCATCCTCCTTGAGGTTCTTCTCGATCGCTTTGCTCCTCTCCAAGGCGGCTCTCTCCTCTGCGCTCAGTGTACATCCCATGATGGCCCCCCAGAAAAAAACACCTCTCGGCGGGCGCCTCCCCCCTTCTCAGACACTCCGAGGGAAAGGGGGAAAAAAATCACCCCCCCGGGGGAAAAAAAAATCTGGGCAACCAAATGCGTCCCCCCCTTTTTCCCTTTCTTGGCTGTCCTCCCCTCCTTTCCCTCTCCCGCTAGCAATCAGTGCATCCAAGGGGGCGCCGGGCTGCAGGCAGGCACTGGGGCTGGTGCAGAAAAGGCTGAGCTCTTCCCGATGGAGGAGGAAGAGGGCTCGGTGGGGGGGAGGGGAAAGGGTGGGTCCTGCTCTGGCGGGAGGGTTTTTGTTGGAAGGCAGGCGGGGAGGGGGGGGGTCTCTAATGGGCGGCGGCGGCGGCGCTGGCTGCGAGCGATCGCATCGTTCGGCGGCTCCTGGCGGAGAGAGCAGCAGAAGGGGAGAGAGCGCGCGCGCGCGGGCGCGAGGGAGGGAGAGTGCGCCAGGGGTCCGCACTCACGGGCTCGCCTGCCTCGGTGACGTCCGCAGCGCCCGCCCGCGCATGCGCCCGGCGAGGCGCTGCTGCTGCTGCTGCTGCTGCTGCTAGTGTAGCCGTGCGTCTGCATGGGGGGCTCGCGCGCCTGCTCCATTCCCACAGGTGCAGCCGGCCCCAGCGGCGCGCGAGGCCAGGGTGATGGGCTGCGGTTCTTAAAGGGGCCTCGCCCTAGTGGCCCCTTAGGAGAGGGCCCGTCTCCTGCCCGCGGGCTCTGCAGCCTGGAAGAGCTGGAGCACAACCAGGGCCGCCCAGAGGATTCAGGGGGCCGGGGGCAAAGCAATTTCGGGGGCCCCTTCCATAAAAAAAGTTTCAATACTATAGAATATTATATTCTCGTGGGGGGGGGGCTGCAGGGCCTGGGGCAAATTGCCCCACTTGCCCTTCCCCCCCGGGCAGCCCTGAGCACAACTGGAGCAGGGTCTAGAGGGAGGGAGTCTGGGCTAGGAGCCTCTGGGTGGACAACTTGCCATTGTCTCCATTCGTCCCCCCCCCTCCCCCCCAGCTCTCTCAGGCCCAATGGGCTACAGGGACGTTTAAAGGCGTGTCGGTCCCTTTCACTCCCCCAGTTCAAACGCTGGCAGGGGACAGGGGTGCTCACTGTGTGACCTTGGGCAGTTTAGAAGTGTAACTTCTTATTCTCGTTATGTATGTATTTTGTAGCTAATAGGTCTTTTCTATTGCTAACTTTGATAATTGGGAGAGGAAAGGCTCTAGCCTGGGCTGCAGGAGACCTAGGTGTATTCCTACCTTTGTCACCTCCTATGCTAGCCTTGGACAGGTCATTTACTTATTTCCGTGCCTCAGTTTCCCCTCTATAAAATGGAAAGATAGCTTCCTTTCTCCCACCCTTTTGTAAACTCTTTGGGGCAGGGACTGTCTCTTTTTCTATGCATGTACAGTGCCTAGCACTGTGGGTTCCCTGTCTTGGTTCGAGCCTATAGGTGCTGCGGTCATATAAAGCATAATATATGATTCTATGAAATATATATGATTGCAGGGATGAACCCTTTTAGGCTTATGCAAAATTGTTACTGGGGGCGAATGAAGTGAGAAAAAGTTTCCCTAATCCCACCTCAGGTTTATGCACCAAGGTATTAATTACGTTGTTTCTTTTTCTTTCTTCATGTGGGTGTGTGCAGTTTTTAGCTGGGGATTTTTTGTGGGGTGAGGGGAGTTGGAAGGGAGAGTAGTTAAACATTGATTGATGTCATTAGATTAATCACCAAAAGGGACTCTGTCAGTGTTTGGGCACGACATTTAGATTTTTTTGTTTTGTTTTGTAAAACCCCAAATATTAATACAAATAGTTCATAATACTTAGAAATAATCAATGCAAACAGTTTGGTTTTTTTTTAACCTGAAAATGAATTTCCACATTGTTTGTCACCCAGGTTTTGCAGCATTATGCTATTGCACTGGAAACAAAAAATGAAATTGACTAGAAACTAAAGTAAAATTGACTAGTTTATTTCCATAATACAGGATACCTAAATAAATAAATAAATAGAGCATTTATGGTGAAAAGTGAATTACATCTTTAACACTCCTTCTGTTTTAATAATCCAGTATGTTAGTAATAACAGATGATTATTTCAATAGAGAATTTTTAACTCGACAGTCCCTTTAACATGTAAAAAGATACACAAGAATGATAATTTTATTTATTTATTTATTAGATTTTATTAGTTCCAATCTTTGCATATAAACTGTCAAATCTTTTTGACCAATGCCATTTAATCTGAAAGATGTAGGTGCCTGACTTTAGATACTCTAGTTTCACAATTTTTGTTAATATTTTTGATATATTTGGCATCAGTACGATGAGCAGGATTAGTCTCCTCATGGGCTATCTCCTGCAAGCTAACCAAAAGAACCCTCCTTGCTGGCTGATTTTTTTTTCTAATTTGTATTATTATTCTCCACACGCAAAACTGACAGTTGTCTTGGAATTCCAGCCAGCTACATTCTGTATTTCCTGACTAATTTTATCAGTTAGATTCTAAATAAAAATTATGAAACAGAAGAGAACAGAAAGCGTTAGTAGGGTAAATAATGGCATTGTTTAAAACTCCTTCATGGTATTGCAGCCAGGTGATATTTATATTCCATTTTAACCCATAAAGTTGATGGTGGTTGTGATGTCTGAGCATGAATGATATCTAGAGAGATAACACTGATGAATGCAAGCATAGAAGGTTAGTAAGGATAGGTAGAGATAAAATGCACTACACAGGCCAATGAACAAAATGGAGGGTTATTGACAAAGGATGTAAGAAGGAACAAAAGACCATGTTATAAATAGATAAGACACAAGAAGATGGCAAAGGGAGGTCTGCTACCTAACAGTGAGGGAAAGCAAATAACAGCTGTGCAAGGGAAGGCATGAATGCTTACTAGCTACTTTTATTCAGCCTTCTCTAAAAGTGTTAATCATCATATGAGGCTTAGTACAAACATGGGGCCAAATCCTATGAATCATGCCTTAGAAAATCCTCAGCTGCTACCACTGTGCCGCATTGCCCCACCCAGACCAACAGCGCTTGCGGCAGAACAGATCTGGAAAGAGGAGTGGCCAGCCCCACGTGCTCAGGTTGGTAAGTGCAGGCCATAAATCCATAGATGGCTGGCCTTCCACATTCCGGACTGTTTCCTTGCCTCTTCTGGCTTTCTTCTCTACTCTGCTGCATTGATTTAGGTAATTCTTGGGGCCCCTGCTCGCAGCACTAAGTTATCATGCTTGAAACATTGAATTTCCTGATTATTTGCAAGAAGAACATGCCATGTACAATGGCTACTCCTCTGGCTCCTCCACCTTTCTGTTGCCCACATCCCTTCCCAGCTATGGGAATCTGATCTTCATCACAGCTACCATGGAATAAAGAGAGGAACATCTCTCATGGGAAGAACATCTCCACACAACTTCCCTTCTGGCTTCAGAACTGGGTTGTCTATCTCCCCTTCTGACATACTAGATGGAGGGGAAGAATATAGCCGATAGTTAATGAGGCAAGGGAGAGGTTTTAAGGCAGAGTCAGGAAGCGAAAGATTAAAGAACACCAAATAATGTGAGCAAATTCAGATGAGTATAGGGTGACCAGAGAGCAAGTGTGAAAAATTGGGGTAATAGGAGCCTTTGTAAGAAAAAGCCCCAAATATTGGGACTGTCCCTATAAAATCAGGACATCTTGTCACCCTAGATGAGTAGGACCCAACAAAATTCACTGTAGAGTCTTAAAGGAACTATCAGAAGTAATGTTTGAACTCATTTCTTAGAATCCATGGATAAGAGAGAAGGTCTCAGAGAACTGGAAAAGGTAAATATGTTCAATTATTCTTGCAATTAGGAAAATACGCAGACTTGCAGAATTACAGACCAGTGAACCAAATTCTTCTCCCAGGTGCACACCAGTGTTACTCCAGTGAATGATGTGAATGTAATAAGAATTTAATGTCAGTACCTGATCAGAGCTTGGAAAATTTACCAACTTGAGGATTAAAACTACCAGCCTAAGATCAGTATGAAAAGTGATGAACCCTGAAAACTGTTTGGTTTCTGGGTTTTTGTTTTGGACAAATAGTTGAAAATGTAGATGAAGATGAAAAAAAAATCACTATCATTTATCATTTTCCATGGAGAAAAAAAAAATTCTCTGACCACCCTACAATGAAGCTTTTGGTCTATAGACTTAAGAAGACAGCACTGTTACCAATTCACACTTTGAAGATTATCTTCCTGAACATAAAGGCTGCACACATTTTTAATGAAAAATTAAATTCTTCAATACGGATGCAGCACCGACAGTTTCCTACTCACCTTAGATGAGTGGATTTTTCAACCCCTGTGCTAGAACAATTAATAAAGCAATCAATTTGTACACAGCTGAAGGATAATAAAGTGGTAAATAGTAGACACTGTGGATTCATCTGAAACCTATCATGCCAAACTAACTTAATTTCTCTCTGTGAGAGGATAACAAGCGTAGCTGATATCGGAAATGCAGCGGAGGGTTAGCATTTCAGTTTCAGTCTGATATTTGATACAATTCCACATAGCATTATTGTGGGGAAATGAGTGAAAGGCAGACTGGATGGAATTACTATAAAACTAATGAATGATTGGCTAGCTCGAATAATAAACATGCTGAAGTCTTCACTCAGAGCTGCACTGTGACTTTGGGCTCACACCCTAGCAAGTGGTAGTGCTTGAGCAGCAGCAAAGGTATTGTTTCCCTTCCAATTTGCCTCTTGTTCTGGAAGAAGAGTAAGCTATTTTCATGCATCCATGGGGCAGCTTACTCCTTCCTGTGAATCTGACTGGATACTCTGGCTGGTGAGTTAATTGGACAAGGTCAATACTAAAACTCTTCCATTTTTCCTCTCCACCCGCTCCCTGCCCACTTTCTCACAGAGGGGGAGTAGTGGGGGGAGTAGCCCTGGCTTTCTCCTTCATGCCCGGAGTTATAATCTGAGCAGAGTAAGCAGGAATGCAAAGGGGGACATACTCTCTCTTACTTCCCTGTGTAGCCACGTAAGGGCGGCGAGACAATCGAAGCCTCAGTTTTCACTCAGTCCTGATGCAAGGCAAATTCCAGCGGGATGTGCATTAGTAATTCCTCTAGGTGGTTGGGCAAAATTTTCAAAAGTTACATCAGTGCCTAAGAGTCAGCCCCTCAGATGTATTTAGTCTCCTAACTCTTGCTGAAATTGAGGGGACTGAGCCCAAATACCTTGCGAGGATCTGGGCCTGAGAAAGTAGGGCACTTAAAAATGATACCCTTCCCCTCTGCGTCTGGAAAGTGCCTAGGATCTTTTGGATGCTGCCACAATCTAAGTAATAAATAATAATAATATTGGGAGGAGGCATCAGTTATGTCCTAGGTCCAATATTATTATAACTCCTATGGCAGATGGTTCCTTTACTATGGTGTAGAGCAGGGGTCCACAACGCGGTGCCCTGGGTGTCCAAGTGCACCCACGTACTGGCTGGTGGACAAGCATCCGCCAACAAGCTGCGTCATCCAGAGGCGTCGCCACCGAAATGCTGCCAATTTTCAGTAGTATTTCGGTGGCGACGCCTCTGGATGACGCTGCTTGTTGGTGGCATTTCAGCGGCGACGCCTATTGACGTTGCTGCTTGTCGGCGGAATTTCGGCGGATGCTCATCTGCCGCCATGGTCCTCCGTGGCTCGTCGTCTGGTGCCCGCCAGACAAAAAAGGTTGGGAACCACTGGTGTAGAGTGTTTTTCCAGTTTAGGTTTAAATGTCTCTAGTAATGGAACTTAGCGCATTTCACTGGGAGACGGTTACACGTGCTAGCAGGCAACACCATTAGGAAGCATCGTTGGCTAGTCAGCCTAATTTTTCAGTTCCTCCTAGTTAAACCTAGTTATATCGTGGACGACAGAATTAAAATACAGCCTGATCTCGCTACACTGGCAAAATGGACTGACATCAATACAACGGGAGATGATAATGCCAGAAAGGTTAAGTGGTTGACAGAGGAAGGAATAGTGAAATGCTCAAATATTTGAGCCAAATCACAAAGATTCTTACTTCTTACTCACTCTCTGCATGGGTTGCCTGAGTGAGAGAGAAATCCAAACGGAGTAAGGATCCATCAGGATTCAGCCCATTACATTGCAAAGTACCAACGGCCCAAAACATGTACAAACAGAGAGGATCGGGGTGGGAGGGGGGCGTTGAGCTGAATATAACTCAAGAACGAGATTCAATCATAAGAAACAAATGCCGTATTGTTCGCATGTATAGGAGCACCATCTGTAGAACAAGCACGTTCAAGGGACTAGATGGGGCCAGAATCTGATCGTGTTTAGAAAATACTGTAAAATCTTCCTCTTTGCTAAAGCTTTTCTACCCTCACCAGAATGACAGTGACTACTGCTCTCATCTCCTTTCAACCCCCTTAAAAAACAATCCTACCGCCAAGCTTCCTATAACTTCAAAAGGGAGCAAAGCCAGAAACTCCATGAAACCCACTACAGACTTTGCTATTGCCAATCACGTTTATAAGAAGGCTGTTGTTCATATATGAGGGTGATGGGACACAGTCCAAAACCCAAAGAGAGAGATTTCACTGTGCTCTGTCTTGAATCTCCACTGAAGTTCTGCATTCAATTTTGGCCACCACGTGAAGAACAAAAAGGTATAGAGCTCTTGGAAAACCTTTCAGGAAAGCTGAAAAGAGTGGCCTTGGTTCTCTTTGAAGTAAACAGCGAAGGAAGACATGATGACTGTCCACAAACACGCCAAGGTGGTGATTGGACTGAACCATTACTCCATGCTATGTGCTACACCAGCACGTTCCCTGGAAGCCCCATCAGCCTCTGCAGAATTTAAGCTTTCATGGAAAAGAAAACAAAGTTTCTGACTCAATTGTGGAAATACCTCCCACATAAGACCCAGTGCATTGCCTTTGTGAGTCCACAATTAGCCCAAAATAATGAAGTCTGGGGCATTACTCCAGATTTACAGCAGTGTAAGTGAGAAGAGAATTTGAGCGATTATTTCGAAGGAGGCATATGCTACTGCTATTCTCCTCAATAACTATTCACT
The DNA here is from genome assembly GCF_020497125.1 of Mauremys mutica. Lineage (NCBI taxonomy): Eukaryota > Metazoa > Chordata > Testudines > Geoemydidae > Mauremys > Mauremys mutica. The sequence goes on from NC_059085.1 coordinate 12,483,890, forward strand.
TTGATTCCTAATGATTCTTTAAATGTCAACGTTATTATTTATATAATATCAGCTGGTGCAAGGCAGATAAAAAGACAAGGTCTTTGCCCAAAGAATCTCACAATCTAAATAGTTAACTATTTTCCTTCTGATCATTTTTAGCAGAAACACTCAGGCCTGCTGTAAAAGAGAAATGCCTACACTAGAGGCTGGGATTTTATGTGAAGTTTAAGTAGAGTAGCACCATTTCCTACTCCTCTGACCCAATTTGGTTCCAGCATAATGTGATGCTATAAAGAGGACAAGAGCTAAATACTCTCTTTGGTCAACAAGGACAGAAGATTTGATACCACTGTGATTGTGGGCACTGTGAGAAGTTGAATAGAACAGAATTAGAGGTGGTGAAGAAACTTAACTTCCATCAAAGTTCTGTATTAGAACATTCTAAACCACAATGATGGTTCAGCACTTGAGCAAGCTGCTATGGAGAGTTGTGGACTAATGCAGATAAAGATGTTCCAGGCTAGTTAGTCCTGATTCCCAGTCATCAACAATGTTGATTTAGGGGTAATGAAATCAATTCTGCTCGAATTCAGAGGGACAGACAAAAAGACTCACTTGTGATTCCTGTGTGTACATAAAGCTACCATTCTCCAGGTGTGATTAAAGTAAATTTAAAGTACTACAACTACATTTTGAAACATTTTTATTTAAAAGATATTGACCATGCAGTTGATAGCACATGTGCAGCAGTTGGTCCATAACGTTATCATGATACGCAGGAATCAGGGCCTACCTTTTAAAATGTTCCATTACAATACAAGAGAGGCCTTTTTTGTTTTTACACAGATCTTAGGACACAAGCCCTTACTCACATGAGTTGTCTTTACTTATGTGAGCGGTGCTATTGAAGGAAACAAATGTGTATACTATAAAAAACACTAATATGTACAACTTTTCAGCACATAGAGCTTCACTGCTAAGGCAAATATTCCATAATTGGTTAAAAATAATTTATACCATTTTTTCACACTTAACCTCTCCCCATGTGTAATGTAGAACCAGTCATTTATGTTTCTGTATTAGCAATATGTAATAAAATATTTAAAATGAGCATTTATTTTTCAAGTATAATATCAGCCTTAGGAATATTGTATAGTAATAATGCTAGATTTCTTTATTGCAACAGTTCTATCCCACACCATACACTCATCTGGTCTGGACTTTTTACTCAGATGTAAATGGAAGAATACAAACGACACTGAAGATGTGCTGACAGAGAGGATCCGGGGGATTCTAATGGATGAAAAAATTGAATACTAGTCAAGAATGGGATGGTAATGCAAGAAAGGCAAATGCCAAATTGCTTGCATTTGTTGGAGTATCAGCTGTAAAACAAGTGAGGTCAAAAGATTAGACAGAGACAGAGTCTGACCATGTTTAGAAAACACTGTAAAATGTACTTACGTGTGCAAGGGCTACTCATTTCAGTAAGGTCTGTGGGATCTCATGCCCTTAAGGTTAAACCTTGGCCCCACTGAAGTCTAGGGCAAAACTCCCCTTGACTTCAGTGGGGTCAAGATTGCATCCTTAAGGTGGGATTCACAAAAGTATTTAGGCACTTAACTTCCAATTTCACGCCCAGTGCCTGTGTTTGGCTAATTAGAAGGAAAGACCTGCATTAGCAACTCAAGATGAAATAAAAATACATATTCAGCAAGAAAAGCATGGACCAGGCTTCTGCAGTGGGCCAGGTGATTCAGGATATATTTGGCTGCTTTCCTGAAAGACCCAAAGGTGTGTGGGGGGGAGGGGGAAATCCCATCCTGTGTCTCTCCACTTGATTGAAAGTGCTTCTTCTGTGGCTGTGGATGCATTTAAAGATATGCTAAGTTAATTCCAATCGGCACTGATATAGCGGTATGGCAGCTGTAGTCAAACCACCAAATTGATGCCACCACAAGCTTCCTGGGGACTGATGTCAGGTTACATAGCTGCCTTAGTTTCTCCTACACTCAGGGCTCACAGTGGCTTTTGACAACTTGCTAGGATCCTGACATGCTGCATCAATGAGGGTTGCCAGGATAGCCATTTAATTCTGTGTCTTTAAATTCTCCCTGCAATTCCTTTTGAGTATGATATTTTTTGCCTCCTCTCCGAAGCTATGGGCAGTGTTGTTGTGAACTGTTAAACAGCTGGCTCATTCCAATCCCAGAAGCGGCTGCATTGCAGTAGCTGGCGACATGATCCATGTGTGTATGCATAGTTTGGAAAGTGCTTAAGGATCCTTTGAGGGTGAACAGCTCTCCATAAATGTAAGCCATATTAATAGCCTCTTTTATGTTGGAATGCTCATCTCTGGGGAAAGTTATCCTTGTTTGCTGGTGCTACACTGGTAAGTGTGTAAGAATTCTTGCTTTGGGGTCTTTTCACTCACTCTCCCCCTGTAGTTTGGAGGGCAATGGAAGTTTCTATGGGTAAAAGCCATTATAACACAAGTTTTGGTGAACCACCATTATGGCTTAACCTTGCACCATTGACGTGAATGGGTTTTTTTGCCCTGGATGTCAAAATGCAGCAGGATCTGGCCCAGGCATGCATAGTTTCAAATAGCTTGGGTGAAGCTATTGGGGACAAAATCATGCTGGGTGTAATTCCATTGCTTTAAATAGGCTTACACCAGGAATTAATTTAAATTTAGCCTATTGTATTTTCTGTAAGGCAAACACTAAGAAAGGATTTAGCAGCTGTTTGTTATGCTGGATAATAATCTCTGATTGTGGTAGATTTGGAGATTAGCGTGAAAGCTATAGATCCTCTATATCCTAGGTACAATCCTGACCTGCTGGCTTTATGGGTTTATGCCCTGCTGGATGCATGGTCATGATCCTAAGTCTGTTCCTGCCTGTGGTCCTAGCAAAGGCAAGAAGATACACGATTCATTTATGGCTGCTCTGCTCTAGGGGTATTGTAAATCAAACTCTTTGAGTCTCCTCCTTGTGTCAGTTTCTCTTTCTCTGAGCTAATGATCTCAAAATAATCCAGTGAAGTTAATTTAACTATTAACAAACAAATCAGGTTAAAAATAGTGGGGTGGTCTGGTTCCTCCTAGAATTGCTATCCAACCAAGCAAAAGCAACACTTGTTCAGTGAAGGAGCAGGAACTATACCCTGTGATTTATGTGGCCAAACACAGCTACACAAATAAGCATAACTTGATCTACTGTCAGACACTTGCAGCAAACTGCTCCCAATCCATCTATACAGGGGAACCAAATCTGGGTCGAATAAATTGAAATAATGAATAAATTTAAGGAAATTGTGATATGCTCAAAGACATTTCATGAGCAGAAAAAGAGGCCGCATTGCTGAGTAAATTATTTGCTGTGAGTTTAATGCTCAGCTCACCTGCTGATTCTGCTGATGTAAATGGTGGCCCAAAATAACATAGACAGGAGCACCTTAGTCAACCCAGAAGAGCCAACATTTTTGCACTAGTTTAGGGCTAGATTGTACCTTTAGACTGGGATATGAGCAAGGGATGGTGTATAAACCGCACCACCCAAGGAATAACCCTGGGGGGCATTGTGCCCCCACCCCCGAGGCACAATTCCCTTCCTGCTTCCCTTTGGGGGCGGGGGGGGGGATGGTAATCTGCGTCTGAGCTATATCAGCAGCAGATATGCCATCCACTTACGCTAGCTCAGTTGTGCTGGTCGGCACATTGGGTGGGGTGGGACGGCAGCAAAGCCAAAGCTCTGCCCATGCTCTGTCCCTTCTTGCTCACTTTGAACTTTGGAGTTCATCTACATTCAGATCAAGATAATGGAAAGCGGATTTATGGTCCTGGCAAAGCTGAGCCCAGTGCATTCTGGGGATGTGGGAGGCAAAGGTGACATGAAGCCAGCTTTGCAAATCCATGGTCCTGCAGGCCAGCATTAGATAGAGCATCCTTTGGGCTGCTCGGTCTTATACCAGCTGCCTAAGGAACAAAGGAGCTGTTATGAAAGCTGGGGATCAGGTGGCTGTAGCAGCTCTCCTGGCTATATCCCTATAGCGTGGCCAGTAAGTGTCTAGGAGCTGCTGCACTGACCCATGCAACCAGGGAGTCCTCTACAAGGAAACCAGCAGAAAGCAGACTTAATGGGCAGTGAATCTGCCCCCCAAATCACTACATTACTCCGGCCTATCTCTATAATAGGCCAAATTGAAATACCAACCCCAAACTTTGGGGAAGTCCAGGCTCAGAGCCAAATCCGGTTCTGCATTCAGTGACCCGGGTGCATCTCTAAGACAGATGTGTTTGTTGAGAGAATGAGGCACACTCTGCCCAGAGAAAGGAAGACGATGGGAGATACAGGACTATCACCATTCTTACCAAGACATGAAGGTACATATTCACGCTAGTCAGCCAGGAGGGACGGAAGAAATAAGTCATCCAGCCAAGCTGCAGCCAGGAAACTTGAGATTAAATATATGAAAAACTAGCTAACCTTGAGAACAATTTAGCAGTGAAAGCCATTGCCAGGGGTGTCATGGAATTGCCATTAATGAAGGTTTTCAAGTTACATTTGAGACTCAGTGATTCAGAGACTTTAAGTCCAGAAGAGACCATAACCTCATCTAGCCTGAGCTCCCATGTAACCCAAACCATAGAATTTCATCCAGTCACTTCTGTATGGAGCCCAAAGGCAGCCAGTGTGCTCTGAAGGCTTCATGAGGTAAAGAATCCATCACTTCTCCTGGTAGTTTGTTCCAACAGTTAATCACTCTGGGATTATCCTAGGCTCATCTAACTATGTCTATCCAGCAAGAGTGGTTTCTGAATGGTGTAATACAACCTGATTCTTTTCACAGGAGCACCTGGAAATGAACTAGCTGAGTCTATCCATCCATCACACTGGATATTTGTGCTCATCAGACTGGTATTTGAACACCTACCAAGTGCTTCCTCCAGCCCAAGTGATTCAATGTTGTGGTGGTGCAGTAGCCGCAACCGTGAACTCCCAACATTACAACATACTGTTTCCGAGGCTGATGGCTCACTTCGAAACCTAACAGCTCCTTTTATACACGTTATTACATTTTGCAAACGAAAGAACACAAATTAATGGTTCGACATTAAACACAGGGAAAGGTTTAATGTGGGGAAACGGTAGCAATTACTTGTAGATTAATTATACAATATTTGCTGTTAAACTTAAGCTCTATGTGTAATAAAGTTGTATAAGGGCCCAATCCTTCCAACACTCCTCCAATGAGGAAAGTATCATATAAGTAACTTTACTCACATGCAGACTGAGGTTAAGAGTTAATATTTTTATCACATATACGCCCAGATCCTGCAATGCCTTTCTGTATAGGCAGAGCTCTGTCCCCATACGAAGGCCCACTGAAGTCAATGGCTATATGGGTCTACCTGGGAGAAGCGAGATGAGAAATAGGGGACTAAGTGAGGTTTCATAAGAATGCAGCATGATCTGCCGGCTAGCACACTGGACTGGGAGTCCAGGGACCTGGATTCTACCTTGGGTTCTACTACTGATTTGAGGTGGTGCCTCTGTTTCCCCTCTCACCCTTTGTCTGTCTTGTGTATTTACAGTGTAAGCAATTCAGGGCCAGGATTATCTCTCCGTAGGGGTTTGGGCAGCGCCTAGCACAGTGGGGTCCCAATGCCAGCTGACATTGGGCATTACTGTAAAATAAATCATTTTTACTAATTTCCTTGTCAGTGCTACAGAAAACTGCATGCAAATCTCCAGCTTTTCCTCTTCTAAGAGAACACAGATTGATTTGCCAAAGGTCTAACCAATGGAAATGAGGGAACCAGTAAGGCATGTCTCTGAACAAAATTCTAAAGACTGTGGCTGGGGCTTTCAAATGGGCACCCAAATCCATTGGAATTCAATGGGAGCTGGGCCCCTAGCTCCCTTTCATAATCCTAGCTTGTATTATTAGGTATTGATGCATTTTTTACACCAAAGCAATTACTGATGTTGTCAAGGTTTCCTCCCCCACTCTGAAGTTTAGGGTACAGATGTGGGGACCTGCATGGACCCTTCTAAGCTTAATTCCTAGCTTAGATCTGGTAATGCTGCCACCAGCCAGAATTCCAGTGTCTGGCACACTCCCTGTCCCCTCAAAACTTTCCCCTCCCTGGGCTGCCTTGAGGCTTTTCCACCAAGTCCCTGGTGATACCGATCCAGCCCCTTGGATCTTAACACAAGGAGAAATTAACCATTTCCCCCTCCTTTCCCCCACCAACTCCTGGTGAGTCCAGACCCAATTCCCTGGGATCTTAAAACAAGAAAGAAAAAATCAATCAGGTTCTTAAAAAGAAAACTTTTAATTAAAGAAAAAAGGTAAAAATCATCTCTGTAAAATCAGGATGGAAAATACTTTACAGGGTACTTAGATTTATATAGCCCAGAGAAAACCCCTCTAGCCTTAGGTTCAAAGTTACAGCAAACAGAGGTAAAAATCCTTCCAGCAAAAAGGAACATTTACAAGTTGAGAAAACAAAAATAAGACTATCACGCCTTGCCTGGCTATTACTTACAAGTTTGAAACATGAAAGACTGATTCAGAAAGATTTGGAGAGCCTGGATTGATGTCTGGTCCCTCTCAGTTCCGAGAACGAACAACCCCCAAAACAAAGAGCACAAACAAAAGACTTCCCTCCACCAAGATTTGAAAGTATCTTGTCCCCTTATTGGTCCTCTGGTCAGGTGTCAGTCAGGTTTACTGAGCTTCTTAACCCTTTACAGGTAAAAGAGACATTAACCCTTAACTATCTGTTTATGACAGATGTATATAATAAAACATGTATAGACATCAGAAGATGCTCAACAGAGTAGATCAATGGGAGAAAAAAAGCCCATCACAGTCATGTCTCCGATATAAGCGTTTTGCATAAAGAATCACATTTGAAGGTCTGCATAAAGGCAATGGGAAAGGATGCAAATGTATCAACTTGCCCCAGGTACCGAATCCCCCATCGTTACTACTGTTTCTGGGAAAGAGTGGCATTCACTATTAATAATGACATGGCGTAGCACCTGTTCTCACTAAGATCTCAGAGCACCTCACAAACTCTGGTCACTGATTAACAAATTAGGCCCCTGGGGAATTCCTGATTGGGAAGAGGGGTTCCTGATTACCAGAGCAGATTGGGGCCGGGAAGCTAATGAGCTAATTAGCCCATTAGCAAAGAGACTGGAGAAAAGAGCACAGGAAGGAAGTGCAGGGGGAAGAAGCAGGGGGGTGGAGCTGACAAAAAGGAGTTCTTTTGGAGAAGGGATAGTCAAGCTGGGTAACACTGTCAGTACGGTGACTATACTAGTATGTAAAAGTTGGTGGAGTGAATCACTGTAATTAAACTGCACAGTGGTATCCCCAAGAAGGAAGGTCTCTGAATGGGCTGTGCGAAGAGGACAGGAGCAGAGGGACCCTGGCGTGGTTGCACACTCCAGATCTGCATACTTACATACAGGAGCCAGCCCATCACTAACAAGCAGCCAGCTCTGAGGTGGAATGTGGCAGCTGTTTAACAGTGCATCACAATATTCCACAGCGATTTAGGAGAGGAAGTGAAGAAAGATCACACATGCAATTAAAACTACAGGGGAGATTTAAGCAGGCAGAATAGAGTTACCTGATCTGGAATTTGGCCAGAGCACAAAGGTTAACACCTTGCTTTTCTAAACAAATGAACAAAAAGAGTTACAGATATTTAATTATAATAAATCAGGATCTCGGTTTGATGTCCCCAATACCTCAGTGCCCCCTAATAGCATGCTGGGCAACTGTGTAAGCATGAATTCAGAGGGAAGAGTGCCACCTATAGAATTAACAAATATTTATGGGTGTAGCCTGTACACTGAAACAGACTGAGTTAGCATCGCCTAACACAAGTTCCTCAGCTCTGTGGTAAAATCTAACCCCCAGGCCTCTCTGAGGGGATGTTCTGGGTGCCATGAAAAGAAGTGGGAGACAGATTCTGTTGGACCTCTAGTGTCATGGGGATGAAGAAAAGAAAAAGATGCCTGGCAGCAATGCAACAGCAAAGGGCCTTTTTGGATGGTCTTTAGCTTTCTGATTTCCAGTGTTAGCGGGCTGATCCCCCTCTGCCACTTTCAGCCTCACCCACCAAAAGAATCAGGAGAAAAATCCGTGAGTGGAAACTCCTGAGTTTTCCAGCCTCGTACACAGGAAGAACGAATATCGGGGAGCCACCGCTCTACCCTTCCAGCCTGAGTCCCCGTTGCAATGGGCTGTTCTGGACTGGGGTGAAGTTGCTCTGACATTGGCGTATCGGAAACAGCTAGACAGCAGCTAGACAGCAGGAATTACTAGGAAATCTGCTGTACAGGGGCTCCGAGCTGGGATTCGTATGCTGTCTAACATATTAGTTTGCTGTAGAGCAGCACCCATCATGGTCATCTTGGATTGCTAGTTAATCTCTTTGAGTCCCTGTTTCCCTCTGAGTCCTGTTCTACTCCCTGCCTTAGGCACAATGCTTGCAGGAGCTCTCACTGGGTTCGTGCACCTTGCCTTTGCACAGGCTGTGGCTTAATACCACAACTGAGACAACTGGAAGCAATGGAATCCTTTTAAATACAGCATGACATTAAAAAACAAAGCCAATGAACACATAAGAGAACACATAGACAATGTGAATATGCACCAGTCTTAGATGTCTGGGGTTTTAGGGAGGATATTAGCTAATTTATTTCTCCACTAATAACAATTTTTTAAACGTTACAAAAAAATGGAGCTGAAGCAGAAGATTGGGGAAAATGTGAATGTGGTACTGATCTTCAAAGAAGAAAAGAATGTTCTTTGCAGTTATTGCCCAGTAAAAGTCTGTTTTCAATCCCTAGTAATGTAGGAGAATAAACAATCGGAGAGAAAAAAAAATCTGTAAATTCCTAGCAGATAATGGACCTATGAGCAGTTAGATGCAAGAATTTTTGAAGATTAAAGGACAAATTAAGTCAAACAAACTTAATGACTTTATTGATAGAATTACAAAATTAATGGGATGGAAAGCACACAGTAGATCTAACCTGTCTTAATTTTAGAAAAGTTTTTGAATCAGTGTCTCCTAAAATCTTATTTGGAAAAATAAGTTTGAAACCACCTGGATCTGAGTATTTTCACATAGACTGAAATGGATCGTAAACAAAGAGCAATGATAAACAGTGATGGGTGAAATGGAGGTGAAGGGTCTAGAAGGCTGTATCACTTATAAGTGGCACCTCGTCTTATTTACGAACATGGAAGAGAGGCTAAACAGCATGAGGTTTGCGAAGGATGATAAACTTAGAGTCGTTGCAGACACCACAAGGATGAGAACTAATAGAAAGGGACCTAGATGGATTACTAATATGGCCAAGAATTAACAACATAAGATCTGTGCCTCACATGTGCAGGTGAATATATCTGGAGAAAACTAATGTGTAACACAAATATTGAATAGAAGAGAGACCCTGTGACCCTAAGATCCCCTTTATGCCAACCAGCAAACGGCACAACACACTGTTGTCAGAATGTTTAGCCAAACATTGTCTTGTAAAGCATCATATAAAAACGGGTGAGATTTTGGTCATGAATATCACTGTATGATGTCGCTACGGGTTGTGTATAAAGAGTTATGTATGTATGCTGGAAAGATGTTCTCAAAATGTGTTGCAGAGGCAGTTGATACACAAATCTGCCCTAGACAAAGGAAGGTGGATTTACCTGTCTGCATGGATCAAGCTAACAGGAAGATGAGAAAATAGCATGGCTTGATTCCAAACAAAGGACAATGAAAATACATTTGCATCTAAGGTAAACAAAGTGATTGAGCCAGTCGCGAAAGCAAATTGACCAGAGGATGAAGAAGGGACTTGGCACCTGCACTCCAAAGAACAAGACGCAGGGGAGAGGAAATTTGTCTGGATTTGCTTTTCAGTGGTTTTCTGGACTATACAAGGAAGAAAGGGGACTCCTTAGTTATCCATCACATTACGGACAAATCTGCAGTCTGTTTGGCATGGCAGTTGGAGCACCGTTATTCAGGGAGGGGTCTGTCACTCTGTGTTTGTACAGGGAAATGGAGCCCTGATCTCTGACTGGGACTCTAGGATCTAATGCAGGTAATAACACCAGCCATTTAAAATTGGACTGGACAAAGTGCTAGAAAACTGGCTGTGAGGACCAGTCCTGCATTGACAGAGGGATGAACTACGTGGCCTGGTAGCTCTTTTCCTTCTCTGACTTAGGTATGTTTTCATGAGAGCTTCGTATTTTCATCTCAGCTTCTCAAGCCCTCCATACCCGCTGTGCAGGGAGGGGTGTTAGCCAGGAGGCTCACTCGTTTTCTTTCTATCCCCTGGTACGTTGGCGTCTTCTTTGGTTCTGGCCCTTTCCCTCTATTTACTTCACTTCCACATCCCTTCTGCGCTTCTTCATATGGCCATTTCCTCTTTGTTTCCTCTCTCTCTCTCTCTCTCTCCTGCCCTCGCTACACTTTCTTCCATTTTTAACATCTCTGCCAGTTCAAACTGCCCTTCCCAGCTCATCATTTCTAATTGCTACTTCAAACTGCCTGCTTCATACAATCTTTCCTAGCTGCCTGCTTCAAATGCCTCCTGGCTTTTAAAGAGCATACGGACAGAAAACCCAGTCCTGAGGCAGAGCTCTCCTCTGGTGATGATACCCTTAGTGTCGGTCCCATAGAGTACAAATCTCCAACGCAAGTTATTGTTTTATATATTATTATTGTGTCAGAGTGTCCTATTTGCCCTGTTAAGCTGAACGTTTTCCTGTGTAATGATAATGACTTAGATCTCTACAGCAATCTTTTATTGTGAAATGCTTTACAAATTGTATACCCGGTATATACATGGGTGACTTTGCCAACTACTGATATGTAGCCACCTCTGAGATGAAATGCAGCTGCTGCATAGTAGGGCCTAGCCACACTACACAGCATGAGGGAAGAGAGCAAAGATTACCCTTAAAATCAGAAATTCCAGTGGGAACTTTGGTTTGTACTTTGTCTAGGACACAGAGCCTGAGAACCTTATGCTTATAAAACGTGTCCTTAATGATCCCCATTGGACATGACTTCAGTCTGAGCTCTCTCCTGACAGACAGCGCCTCCTGGAGTACAGTGGCTCCTAACTTTAGACTGGGGCAGTGGCTCGGTAGTTATGCAGAGGGAAGAAGGCCACCTACTGAAACAACACTATCACTCCGAGCTGCACCTTGGATTTCCTTAGACGTCTTCCATCAAGGTTGATGAGATCATGAAATACAGACCTGTATGAAATACTGGGCCGGGTTCTTGTGATGCCTTCAAGATCCAGTAAAAATCATGCTACGTGACCGTATTGCTGATCATAACAGTTTGGGTTTCTTTCCAAGGCAGGACACCTTCCTCTATTTTATTTCCTGACACAGGGGTCTTCCCATCTGAGAAGACCCATGCCCTTCAGGGGCTGTCTGTGGCTGTGCCCAGAAACACTCACTCCCCCAGCCAGCACGGCAACTCTGTTATAGTGTTTAGTTTCCAGACCTCAGAAGCCTTGTACAGCTGCATGGGCCAATATCTTCCAGAATGTTTGTGTGCATCCTCCATGTTTAAGATGGATCTATCATTTTTATTGAATCGGTCCCTTAATCTGGGGCTGGGGGAACGAAGAAAAAAATCGACAGGTCTGAAAGTTTTGACTAGCAAAGTGCAGATGCAAGGATTTCAGTGAATGCTTTTGTTGGTTTTGAAGCCAGTTTTGCTTTATGCTTTTAATTTGTTCAGTGTAATTTGTCACAAGTAGTTTTCTGCTGCTGGAAAATGCTTTCTGTGAGATGTAGATTTCAATGCATTATGCACCAAACCATTTGTTGCTATTTACTCTAAAAAGTACCCTTCTGAGGCTCCATGCATAGAGCTGCCATCTGTTCAGGATTACACTTCAGAACTGCTGGTTTCTCTGCAAACCTCCTACCTCATGGTGAGCGTCTATGTGCATTTGCATGTGTAGGGGAATGCCGGGAGGGATATTTTTGTTTCAATTAAATAAAATTTTACAGATGGTTCCTTTATTTTCTGAAATTCTGGCCTGGCTGCCATAGAATCACAGAAATGAGAGCTGAAAAAAGAATGCCATTGGTGAAATTGACCTGGTCGATCAATTTGTGCATTGATGTTCACCAATATTTGATTGTGATCATTAAAAACAAAATGATAAAATATAGGTGCAGCTCTCCATCTCTTCTACCTTATGAAGCCATTGGGCCAGATTGCCAGGTGGTATCAATTGGCACAGTCCCATTGAAGTCAGTGGAACTAGACTGATTTACACCATCTGAGGAGCTGACTTGTAGGTTTCTCCTTTTACCCTCCAGCAACTATATGTTCTAAGTGGTGAAGGAAGAGGAGAACTTGACATTCCTGAAGACTATGTACAAGTCTAGGTGAGGAGGATACCCAGGCCCTTCATCTGGGCTACTATTTTCTCCACATAAAATAAGTCATCATTTAGTCTGATCTGCCACACTGAGAGTCACTAGGGATCCTTTCTGAGCTACAGGAGCTCAGCTCTTGCGGGACCCAGGAAAACCATCAGGGCTACTCATGAACATAGGGCCACTCTCCCATGTGGTGTTAGCACACACTGAGTTACCAACCAAAACCTTGGCCAAACCCATCTCCTCTAAACTATCCGCATCTCTCTGGTTCCTCAGAGAGGAGGGGTTATTGGGGGCCAATTCGGGATTTAAATCTTTTTAGGAAAACACCAGGCTGTTTCCTATTGACTAGCCCCGAAGCAGAAGGTGAATAAATGCTGCCTACAATCTCTGTGCTCAGTCAAGTGTGGGTCTCTTTCAGGGCTGGAAAACCCTAAGCTAGAAAACGCATAAATTACACAGCGCCTTTGTTCTGTGGACTTTAGTTTTTCAGGGATCTAAAATAATTCCTCCCTTCCCCCCCTACAAAAATGTTGTTACATGCATGGCTCGCAGCAGCTAAAATCATGGTGGATTGGGATTCGTCCTGAATAGGAGAGGCCAGTGTTCAATTGATGGAGTTACTTTGCCTTCAGAGCTAGAAACAGGACTGGATTCCTCAGGCGCTTTTAGTTTGTGTTCTGGGAACACGGGGCCTTTCAGTGCAACAAAGAAGCAGCTTTTTTTCAGAGCGGGGTTTGAAGAAAGGCTAAGTGAAGTCACCGGGCTCCCCATTCTCAAAGCAGAGGTTGGTTTCATTTTGACACAGTATTACACACTAGCACATTTTCTTAAATAAACCTATTTCACTGGCTCCAAATGGTCGGTTTTAGTCGGGGGCAGAAAACACGACAGGCTTTCTGTGTGCTCATGTCTCACAACAAATCCGGCCAAAGAGAGGGCTCAGTGCAGAAGCCTCAGACCCCAGCTGGCGTTGTCTTACAATCTCCTGTGGCAATGGATACTAGTATGTAATATAATATTCTTTCCTTGTACCTTTCTTCCAAGGATCTCCAGGTGCTTCACAAACACTTAATTAAAGCACCCAATATTCCTGTGATCTAAGTGGCTGCCTAGTTATTATATGGCTTTTAGAAATCCCCAAATTCATGAGGTACAGAGAGATCAAGGGCTGGATCCAGATCATACTCTGAGTTACAATATATCTGAATTACTTTGGATTTATATCTGTGTAACTCAGAGCAAACCACTGTATGGCTCTGTGAGCTAGATCTTTGAGTACTCAGTACTCACATTTGGGTCTGGCTTTACAACAGAGCTCAGTTCACAATGAGGCACATCAGTAAAGGCCAGATTTTTTTTTAGCACCTGTGACATTTAGGGCCAGATTTTTAAAATTAGCTCCTTTGACAATCTGGCCTTGATTGTGGGTGCTGAGCATGTTTGAAAACCTGGCCCTAATTGATTTAGCCATGGTTAAGGATAAGGTTTTCAAAGTGATTTAGGAGTCTAAGTGCAATTTTCAAAAATGACTCAGGCACCACTGGGATCTAAGTGCCCCAGTGCCTAAGTCGCTTTTGAAAATGGGTTTTGCAAATGAGCTTTTGAAAATATTACAATAAGTGATTTAAGGATGCAGAAGTTAAGGGATGCACACATCTAGTAAGTGGCTGTTGAATATTTATGTATAATACTTAAAAGCAAAGATTACAGAACACAGAGACTCTGACTTCCAAACATCTGCTCTAACCCCTAGTCCATACAGCCACATTATAATAATATATCAAATCGCATGGCAAGGAGAGTAATTATTATTCTTTCCCACTTCATTCTTAACATCTATGTTATTATTAAAAGATTGTTTTTCCTTGGGCAAGGATATTTTTCTTCCTAAAACAGACATTTGGGACGTGGATGGCTAAGTCTTTAACCCCTGTGAAATGATTCTATTGCTATATGTAGAGAGGCTTCTGTGTATACAGCATCTATTGGTTTACACACTCCTCTTGAGTTTACTGATAACTGCCTATAATGATCATTCAGCTACGTAGCCTTGTCTATATACAAAGTTTGTATTGGTTTAACTTAAACCTGATGGAAAGTGATTTAAGATTGTCCACACAGAGGTTTGCACTTACTTAACTAATCAATTTTGAAACAGATTTTCACTAAACTGGTGCAAGTTTTTTTGGGTAGGCAAGACCCTATTATCCCAGAGCCATCGGTGATGATGCGTTGGTTTATTTTCAGTTATAAGGTGCAAGTCATTAGGATCAGAATTTCTTTGATGTTTTCAGAAACAGGAAAGAATTTCACACTTGTTGAATGCCACCTGACGGCAGGTAAAGCATGTTACAACTGTTGAGAGTGCCATTTACAGCCAATGATTTGTCTGACCTATCATGCAACTAAAATACCTATTAGAATTTGTTTGGTCCTTGCAAGATGGAGATTTTGCTTCTGTGCATGTCTGATTTGAAGAGCTCAGGGATTCACATTTTCTAGTGATTGTTTGGAAATTGTGATAAAAAAGACGGCCGCCAAAATTCATCTTCACAGCAGCAGTCCACCGTATATGCAGTGGAGAACTCATTCCTCTCTTGCCAGAAAAATCACTTCTTCCTGAAGTTGCACCAGCATGCAGACAATCTTGCAGGGCCGATAAGAAGTTATCAGCATCCTGACATCAAGTGGAGAAGAGATAACGAATGAACTGAGACCTCTTCCAGTGTCAGTGTCAAGAGACTTGCAGACCCCTGATAATGACTGTACAGATGTGGGCTGTAGGCAGAATCTAACTGATAGCTGTCTTGTTAGTATTATTCAGGGAGGGTACTGTCAATTTTTCTCAGACAGCTGTACTGGTCACCAGGCAATGGAACCAATAGCAAACGGTGTACAGCAAAATACAGAACATTGGCAACATTCAAATCCTTTTGGGGTTGGACAGGCACTCCCCTTCTGCCCCCAACCCCCTCCCCACACACACACTCTACCTCTCTCTCTCTTTTGAGGCATTAAAGTATCAGGTCCTGACGATATGTTGCATTGTTTTCAGTGTTGGTCAAAGGAGGCTTCCTGGAAATGATTCGAGGTGGTGGTCTGGGAGAACAGAAGAGAATTCGCTTTCTAATGGTATGAAACAAGGCTCTGGTTTTAATCAAAATTAATCTTTTAAAATTGTCTTTAGCCTGCACCGTTGTGACCAGCAGGGTATTAATATTTTAAATGGCTTCTGTCAGCTTGCTTGGCAAGTCTTTGTCACCTCTTTACTCGTAACTGTGCCTGTTAACCCTCTGAACCTTGTGTGTGTGGATGGGGCTAGAGTTTTTGTCCGTTACTGACTGAGCTTAGATTATGAGAGGCACATGCAACTGATATCTCAGAAGAGAGAAAGACCAGGACCGAGTCTGATCTCTAACTGGTTTTACACTGATGTACAGGGCTGGTGCAGATATTGTTGTCACACCTGCAGCTGTGATTAGCCTCTGACGCCTGGGTCCTCCAGGCTCCTGAAATACCAGGCTGACAGTTACTGTTCATTGTGCAGTTCTTCCTGGCGTGGGGTGCAAGCTGCTTTCCTGGCCGAGGTGGGGCTAAGTGGTGTTAAGTAAATAAGCATCCTGGGGGACCACGATGACCCTCCTTTGTGGGCTCACCTTCTTCCTCTGTAATAAAAATCCTCCATCGACCTGTAATCTCCAGAAATAAACACACCAGTTCTGGACTCATTCCTTATTCTCCTCCCAGTGTGGGACTGCCCACTACTGCCTCACCTTCTCAGTGGGCGGGCGAGAACCATAGAGGGGACGTGAGAATGGGAAGCAGGGCAGGCTGCACACTCAGCCGAAAGCCAGCTTTGCTCCTACCGGCCCTGCCCATGTAACTACATTGACTCCAGTGATCGACGCCAGGGTAAAGTCAGGGTAGACTCATACCCATGTGCCAGTCTCAATTGTAGATGTTTCCATCTGTCTTTATGAGATAGTTCGTCTCTCAGATCTCTCAGCCCCGAACAATGGAACATCTGGGCGGGATTTAGTAAAACAGAACCTGTGGTGAAAGTCCTTCAGAAATGGAGACACTGGCCCAAAACTACTGTGAGGCACAAGAGAATGCACCAAATGTGTATGAAAGCCAAACAATGCCTCATGTCAGCAGAAATTCCAAGAAAGCTCATATTTAGACTAAATCGTGGCAGGTATCAAGAGTTCCCATTCAGGCCTGCATTGTTAAAGAAGCCTAAGGGAATTAGGTGCCAAAGTGCCACTGAATGGCAACAGGGGCTGTGTTACTAAATCCCCAACCCTTCTTTGAAAAGAGAGGGACCCTGAGCCAGCACTGATGTGAGTAAGGAGTTATTTCACCGACGTCAGTGGCGTGGCAGTAGTATAAATGAGAGAAGAATCGAGCAGTGTGTTTGTGAGAGCTCCTGTGTTATTTGACCCCCCATCTGTGAGTTAATTTTTCTGCCACGTTCCCTTGCCCTATCCTAAGTGTGCAAGTTTCACCCAGTTTGCACACCTTCTGACTGCCAAATGGGTGCTAGTTTACGCTATTTTACCACACAGCGGATAGCCATTTGGTGACCCATTTGAAACTTGTGCCTCCATTTACATCACCATTGAACTGGTTTCGGAAGGTCCTTTTCTATCCCAGGGGCGCTGGAACAATTTGTATCATGGGGGTGCTGAGAGCCATTGAATCAAACTGTAAACCCTGCATATGATGGAAACCGCTTCAAGCCAGGGAATGCGGCAGCCCCCGCCCCCCCTTTCTCCCCGCACCCCTAGTTCCAGCACCTATGTTCTAACCTGTTTGTGAAGATGAGTGTCTGCTCCCTCACATACTATGGCTCATCCACTGTCTCAGCTGGTTCACAATCTGCACATTGTGTTGCCCTTTGGACATTTTGGTGTAGCTCCCTCTTGGCACAAGGGAAGTTTGGGCGCTTATGAAGAAGTCCACAGATTCCCAAGAGGGTCCTCAAGATTCTATTTCTTATGTCTGTAGGAGGACCTGTAACATCACTCACCATCCAAATGACACAGCATCTGCCAAGAGGTAGATACAGATCTGGGTGTCATCAGCATACTGTTGTCACTAGTGATTGTGGCAACTCTCAACCTCTCCAAGTTGTCTCACGTAGATAGTGAAGAATGGGATAGTACTAACCTCTGTGGAATTGTGGGTGAGGAATAGGGTGACCAGGCATCCTGATATGAGGAGCTTTGTCTTATATAGGCAACTACACCCTCTCTCTTCCCCTGAAAAAAAAAACATGTTCCAATTTTTCACACTTGCTGTCTGGTCTGGGAGGCCTTGTGGGGATGAAGAGTTGACTACCCAACATAACTTTTTGGGTTCTTTTTATGAAGAGTGATTGAAGCCATTGTAATGGTACAACGTCCACTTTGATAAACGGGGCAGTGGCACTTTATAACTGACTACTGAATACTGCCGAGAGGCCGAATAGTACGAGCACTGAGGTTTGCCCTCCATCCATGACAGCCAGGAGCTGCATAAGCATTATTCAGACCATCTCCATGCCATGTCCTGGTCTATGTTCATACTATTACAGGACCAGGGTGACAGTGCCACATATTATTGGAGATGAGTTGTCATTTTCTGTTAGATGATTTGGCCAAGGATGCAGACAACAGTGGGGGAGATTTCAGGTGTTGTTTGTTGAGGACTGTTGCATTCTTCAGGAAGGCTGAGAGGTTGTCTGTTCTGAAGGAGGCATTGATAATAGTGCCCATTAGTCCTTAGGTGGCTTTTGCTAGCCAGTAGGGAGAATGATTTATTTAACAAATCATGGCCCAGACATCTCTCACAAATTCCAGGGCTTCCGTTTATGTCATGGGGCCAAATTCTGTCATTTCTTTCTAATGTTGCTACTCACTTAAATTTAGAATTTGATATTTTTTTGGCTAGCGATGAAACATTTAAAAACCGAACTGCTGTTGTAGGCAATGTGCCTGGATAACTGAGTATGCACAGATCCTCAACAGAAGTGCAGTGAACTTTCAGCAGCAGGATGCACAGTGTGCAAAAGGATGTGGAATGTCTCCCAATTTATTGTCACAAACGCTTAGGAGGACCAGGATGTGGTTTTGATTTTTGGATGCACAATTATGTTCTTCACTTGTCAGGCTGTGCTTAATTATTTAATTAGTCATGCACATTTAGTCTGAGTTTTTGCACATCTAAATCATTACTCCAGTAATTAAAAGGCAGCTTTGATTACCGCTTTTCAGAGTGTGGAGCACGGCTTCCGCGTGTCAGCTTTCTTTTGACTATTCCAAATTTGGATTAGACAAACTAGCTTCATTAGGTGGGTTTTTTGGGGGGAAATATCAAAGACAACCTATAAAATAAAGATGTCTTTCATCCTGCCAGTGGTGGTAGTTTGCTTGGGGGAGTCTGAAGATATGGCTTTGATCAACAATAGCTAGTCTCTGTTAGGAGTTACAAGAGGGCTTGAGGCATCAAACGAATAGACTGGCTGCATTAGTAGAGAATGTTACCAGTGCCTGTGAGCGTGATAGTGGCACCTAGGACCTCAGAAACAATCATTTCCCACCACCAAATGAGGCAGAAGCCATGGGAAACTTGCCACCCTGCCACTTATAACTTCAATGACCTGCTAGAGGTCTTTCAATTGAGTTCAGTGGGTGCTGGACCACCCCCCAAGAGGGGAGCAAGAGGGACGAATAGAGCCAGAAAGTAGGGCGAGAGCTGAGAGGCCTAGCAGAAAGGGAGAGGCAGCGAGACATACGGGAGAGGGAGGAGTCGTTGGCAATGAATGCGATAGGACAGAATAGAGAGGTTGGGAGAACCAAAGGGAGGAGGCGGAAGGATGACATTGGGGTCAGGTTATGTGGAGCAGGGCAGAGAGATGGGAATGGAGTGAATGGTGCAAGAAAGGGAGAGAGAGAGAGAGAGAGAGATTTGTGCTAGGAAGGAAATCATAGCCAGGGAAAGGCACACAGCAACTGGGAGAGATGGGTAGAGGTCCCTAGGGACAAAGTGAGAGCGTAAGTGAGAGAACAGGAAAGAGCAGAGATTTGGGGGTGACAAAAGGGAAGAGATTCTGGGAGATGGAGGGAAAGGAACAGAGGAGAGAAAACAACATCGGGAAGCAAATTCAACCAGGCGAGACCAAGCTAAAGGAGGAAAGGGATGGAAGAGAATAGAGGAGAAACGGGGATAGCACATTGCTAAAGGTCAGAATTTTTAGTGTATTTATTCATTTTCCTTCTTCCAGTTTCCTTGGCAGAAAGCGGGTAGCTGATCTCAGGACGCAGAGTACCTGAGGGTGGGCTGCTCAGGGCTCAGCAGTGCACTGAGCCACAACCTGAGTCCTGGCCTGCGTCTAGGACAATGCAGCTATGTGCCGCATCAGGGTCTCAGGGCTTCTGACCAAGCTTCAGTTTAGCCCTTTGGGTTTGTTGAGCTGTTATTTAATCCGTGCAGTTCACAAGAGCCCTAAAAGCAGGGCCGGCTCCAGGCACCAGCATTCCAAGCTGGTGCTTGGGGCGGCAATCTGCAAGGGGCGGCAGTCCCTGTTGTTTTGCCCCCAAGCAGTGCGCCGAATTGCCGCCGCAGGCGGCGGGGACAGTCCGTGCGCCGTTGGGGCCGCAGTCGAGTTTCCACGGCGGCTGCAATTCGGCGGCAGCTTCTATGTTTAGCTGTCCGCGGCAGCTTCAGCTAAACATAGAAGCTGCCACCGAATTGCTGCCGCCACGGAAACGAGCCTGCCGCCCTAAGGGCACACGGACTGTCCCCGTTGCCGCCGGCGGCAATTTGGTGTGCTGCTTGGGGCAGCGAAAACTGTAGAGCCGGCCCTGCCTAAAAGTCAGACCCTCTGCTTTAGTTTGGTATCAAAGCTTGTCTGACTCTTAAACCCCATTGCTTTTTAATGCAGTTCTGAAAAAGAGCCTTCCTGCTGGAGACCAAAACAGCACAGAGGAAATACCTGTTTTCCAAACCTAGCAGCATTCGCTGTAAGCGTGCTCTCAACATGGAAGATGTGGCCATTTTTATGCACGTTTTGGACCTAATCTGCAGTCAGTTGCAGGATGTAAATATGACAGAACTCCATGGAAGTCAGAGGAATTATGGCAGATTTAGGCCAGGGTAACTGAGACCAAAATATGGCCATGTATGTACATTTGCTTATTTAGTTCTGTGGGACAAAAAATCTCATGCACTGATGGACCCAGAGGCAAGCAGATTCCAGAGGAGAGGGGTCCTAATGAGGACACTATTCCCCCAGCTACAGGGGACTTTCAGTTGAACCGTCCCAGCTGATCAGGACTGTCACATAGGGAGAGAAGTAATCTCTTAGGTAGCCTGGACCCAAATTATGTAGGTCTTTACCTGAAGCCATCCCAGACCTCTGAGAGAAGAACCAGAATATGCTCCTTGTTGCTAGCCCCACTAAGTACGTCAGCTGCTGCACTTTGCACTGCTTTTAGCTTCTGAGTGATCCTAAAGGATGAGCTTGAGCAGAGTCATTCTGGTAACTCACACTGGGAGCCAGAGGCATGGAGAACTGGGGAGGTTCACTAGGGAGAAATGGGCTCCGTCACCAAACAATCCATTGTTCACAGCAGCTTTACAGGAGGAACCTAATTCTCCTTTAACCAAAACACGCGGATGGTTTTGGGCAAAAGGCCAGTGGAGCAGAGCTCTTGTATTTCCTCTTGAGCAGCATCAGGCCTAATCAGAGTCCAGCTATTGGTCCTACATCAGATGTTCCCTGCACAGAAGATGCCAATGAGACATGATACTGAAGGTAGCAATCCTAAGCCCAGCAATTACACATCACTGATTCACATGAAAAGCACCACTGTGCAGTGGTCAAGCAAAAGGCCTATGCACCCCTTAAGTCCATGTAAGTTCTGAAAACAGGACTTCATTGGGACTGAAGTGGTACAGGAGCATTGTGCAGGCGCTGAGCACAGGGATGAACTCTACTCATGGAGCAGAATCCCTGTCAGCTCCCCCTGAAGTTCATGGGAGTAGAAAGCACTCTGCACCTTGGACAAGCAGGCCCCTGGTGCCTAACTCATCCTCCATGTGAGCTCCCTTCGCCTTAGTTTCAATTTCACAACCGTTAACTTTTTACTTAGTGAAATGTTGTTTGATGTGAAATCAATTTCATTCTCTTTGCTATTGCCATTCTGAGGAAATGTTCTCCTTCTCCAGCTTGTGCTATTCATATTTAGTTCACTGGCTGGTGGGATCATTAATTAAAGTTTCCATTATTTCCCTGCCTGTCGGATACCATCTCTGTACTTTTGATCAATGTCCCAGTTATTTGCATTCTATGTATTTACTGCTCTCCATTTTCTGTTTCAGCTACTGAGCTGCAGTTTAATTCTCTTTGCTGGCCTGTTGGCTCGGTGGCACCTAGCCATTGTCTTCTTCTTTCATCCTGTCTCCTTCTTGCCAGAGTGATTCCTTTAGGCACCAGCTCCACACAAGTAGCTGAGAAAGACCTGACCGTACATGGTTATTTGCTCTACTTTAATCGATGTTGCATTTAACCAGGCTAGATTTGTCTAGTGTGGACCGATGAGCTTGATTAAAATCAAGGATCCTGATACTTCTTCCACTGAGATCAGTGACAGAAGTCTGATCAATTACATGGAGAGCAGGATCATATATTTAGAACCTATTCCTGAATGCTCTTAAGTTCCCAGTGCCTTCAATGGAAAATGAGGATGCTCAGGATGTCACAAGATTAGGCCTTTCATTACTCTCCAGCTTCCTCCTGAGTATTGCTACTTTTCTGTGGATAGATTCAGACATCGGTGTATTTTCCCCCACTCTAAAAACTTCCGGTTGACTTATCAAAACACATATTGATTTTTGACATGGTAATTCGAGGATTTAGCACTTGATATTGTGAAGAATTTATCTGTTAACCTGAACATTTTCCCTGCCCAAAGCAAACTTTTAAAATTAAGTTCATGATGCATTTTGGCCCAACTGACCAATTTGCGAATTCCTTAGATTACAGTGCAAATGTTAAATACTAGCTAACTTATTGAAGACCAGCAGTGCATTGGGTTCTGCTTCCACAGCAAAATGCAGCGCTACCATTTTTATAGGGTAGCTGAGGTGAATGCTTCTGTGGGGTGACAACTGCCTGCTTCCAGAATGCTACTTTACATTCCTCTATATTTTGCCTTACAGCATAGACCCAGTCAGGGCTAGTTGCTGTCTCATTTTGTCGTAAAAGTGGCAAAATGAGAACTAAGAGGCTTTCAGGACTTTAGCTTGGGAGACATTCAGAATCATTTGTCTGTATAGTGATGATCACTTAATCTATGTAATCAAAACATAAGATCTCATTACCATTTAGTCTCCTGGTCAATATTGGGCCTTATGCTCAGCAGGGACAAAGCTGAGCTGATGTCTTCAGGATCCTTTCCACTGTGAAACAGGTTCTCAACCTGAAGGTTGCAAACAGGTATCTAATAGCAACTGTCCTTCCCTTTCCACAGTGGTGGGTCCTGATATGGAAAGTTTCAGGACCACTGCATTCACTCCAAGGCAATGCTCATTGATCAGATACTTGGATAGTAATATTCAGAAAGCCAAGAGAAAGATTATTTCATGGCTACATTAGGTATCTTCTTCTTAGAACTGGTGAGGAGCTCTCTTATTGGGCTTTACTGGCATTATCTTGGACTGGTAGGATAAATAGCATTAAAATGGGACTCTCACCTCTCTGGGACGATAACACAATGCTAAAAGACTCCTAAAGAAGTTAAATGGGATTAGGTCATTCAGCTAGGCTAAATGGAGAGCTACGCTGAATTTAGGCAGTTTTCAGTAGCACTGGCCAAAATGTCTTTTAACAAAAAATTTTTGGTCCCCAAAATGGTCTTCTTCAAAAGTGTATAGGTTTTGCCAGAAATTGTTGACTCTTATTAATTTGTTCATTGTTCGCAACATTTTCAGTGACTTTTTAAAAACCCCAAAGCCTTCTCAAAGCCATTTCTTGCAATGGTTATCAGTGTTTTTTTGCTCCTACGTGGCTTGGCATTCTTTACTTGGACAAGTAAGTTAGAGAAGGGCTCAGGTTCCAAATCTGGATCTGGGCTCAGGCTTCAACCCCCCTCAAGAGTTTGTGGATCTTTGGATATAGAAGTGTAGCTGTGGTCTATCCCTTAAACAGGTCATATATAATAACTATTATAACTTCTCCATCCAACATGAAAAATGGTGCATTGTAAATCTGGCTGATACTAAAGACACAATGTGATGCAGATATAAATATTTAGGTGGAATATTTAGGTGCTTGCTGTTGGTCGAGCAATTGTGGCAAAGTTAGAATATATGTTTCATCTTCTTTGCTCATGGGATACTTGGAAATGAATGAATAAAAGTAATCAGAAGCCTTCACTGGGAGGAAGAAGTCTTAATTCGGAGGAAATTCTTTACCACCCACCGCAGGGAAAGTAGATTAGGAAATTAATCTGACTAATTCATTGAAACTTTGGGACGATATACTGGACAGAAGGACAATGTTTCTGGATTTCGCTGCTTTCCCACACTGTACAGCTGTGCAGCACGGAACACCCTTAACTCTGCGAGCTGAGGGCGTTCAGCACCTCGGAGGATCGGTCCCTTCTCAGCCTCTTGAACTGGAATGCAGTCCATGTGCGCTGCAGTCTCCTGAAATAGATGTGCCCCTGGTACCACTCAGCTGGCAACTGAACTGAATTCCCTCGCTAATGCTGTGATAACAGGAATAGAGATGGAGCTTGGATTTCCACATGCAGAATTAATCTCCTAAAACCAACTTGTGCCTTTTGGGGGAGAGGGGGGCACCATGTTGTTAGCATTAATATAGTAAATGGCTTTTGTAATCTGCCTTAAAGAGAAGAGAGCTGATGTTGGCTGGCAGCAGAATGAGCTTGGCTTTTTTATTTTTTTTAAACAATCTGTTTCAGGGCGTGTCCTCGAGCACTGCAGCAGCACAGACCTCCAGCTGAAGCAGCAGCAGCAGCTAACTCTGAACAGAGCCAGCCCTCCCTCCCCTTCTGCACACACTCCACACACACCCGGCCTCCTCCAACAAGGAGAGAGGCAGCTGTGCATTTAATCTCCCCATTCACAGGACACTGTCACCCAACACCATTGAGAAATCACAACGCTCTCAAACAGGCAGACTGGCCCGGGGATCGATACAGGCTGCAGACATAGCAGGCTAGTTGGCCGTAATGGAATAACGACGTTTTAGGAAGTCAATAAAAATTATAATAATCATCCATTTATTTCCCGGGGCAGACGAGGATTTTAAACCAAGCAGAGGATCAACAGATGGCTTAATAATCGGGTTCAGAGCAATGTCAAATAACAAAAGGGAGAAAGACTCTCACTCCCCGAGGCATGGTCCACACCTAAAAATTAGATCGGCCTAGCTACATCACTCAAGGCAGTGAAAAACTTGGTGTCCTCTGCAGTGTAGCTAGGTTGACCTAACCCCGGGAGTAGATGTGGCTAGGTCAACCCAATCATTCTTCCACAGACCTTGCTACCACCTCTCAGAGAGGTGGATTAACCACTGCGATGGAAAACCCCTTCTGTCGACGTAGGAAGTGTCTACACTTGGGTGCTCCAGTGCTGGAGCTGTGCCGCTGTCGCGACTGTAGTGCAGACACAGGGTGACCAGATGTCCCGATTTTATAGGGACAGTTCCGATTTTGGGGTCTTTTTCTTATATAGGCTCCTATTACCCCCCCACCCCCGTCCCAATTTTTCACATTTGCTATCTGGTCACCTTATGCAAATATCCACTTAGGTCATGGCGAACCTCCTACAGACTTTTCCTCTTTCTCGCTGGCACTTTTCCTCTCCCCAGGAAGAAATGGGCACCCAGTTGGATAGGGATCCAGGTGTGGGTTCTGGATTTTCTGAAATTTAATCTCTCCGGGCCACAGTCAGTTGTAGGACTCGGTGCAGATGTTCCAACGGCCTGTGGAATTCAAGGCTATGTAAACTTTCTGAACTGCCTCTTTGACGAGGACGTCTTATTTCAGTGATCTGACCATTGGCTATTGTGGACCAAATTCTCTACTGGTGTAAATTGGCACAGACCAGCAGAGAATTTGGCCCCATAGCCTGGATTTAGTGTTGCTGGGCTGGGACGTGGAAGACCTGGGTTTTATTGTTGGCTCTGCTACTGCTGGGTGACCTTGGGCAAGTTATTTTCTAGCTCTGTGCCTCAGTTGGGAGGGAAGATGATACTGACTTCCTTTGTAAAGCACCTTGAGATTTGTGGAAAAGAGCTGGGTATTATTATCATCATCAGTGAAATCCTCTCCCTCTCACCAGTGCAGCCATGGAACACCCCAAATGCAACTGAAGCACCAAATTCCTTGGCACAGGCGGTTGGGACTGTTTGGATGCAGAGGGAGATTCTGCAGCCCATTGCAATGTATGGGACAGAGCTCTGTGGTGGCTACTGTGTGGGACCAGATGGAGGTGTGATGGGGTGGACTATGATGTATGGACAATGGGTCCATGACTTAGCCCACAAACTCATCTAGGGAGGAAGCGGTGACCCATGGATGCTCTCCTGCCCATTCCTTACATATCCTGCAGCAGATGCTGCTTGTGGGAGGTGAGGACGCCATTTCGCTGCCCTACATAGATGTGTAGGCCCACTAGTTAGCGGGGAAGACGTGCTAATAACAGGTGACACAAAAAAGTCTGAGGTGTTTAATGTGTATTTTGCTTCAGCCGTCTCTGAAAAAATTAATTGTGACTGGGTGCATAAGACAATGAATATTAACAATAATGGGAAAGGAACACAAGCCGGAATAGGGAAAGAACCGGTTAAAGACTATTTAGCTAAGTTAGATATAGTCACGTCAGCAGGGCCTGAGGGAATTCTCTTTGAGAATTTATGGCGGATGGGTGATGTCCTAGAAGACTGGAGAAGGGTAAACATAATACCTATCTTTAAAAAGGGGAACAAAGAGGACCCAGGAATTATAGAACAGTCAGCCTAGTTTTGATACCAGGAAAGAAACTGGAACAAATTATTAAACAAGGAGACTATGTGACTTGACCAGGGTCACGCTGGATGTCTGTGGCAGAGCAGGGTCTCTGATAGCCCTGGGTAGGGCCCACCCCACTATACCATCCTTCCTTTTTAGGTCAGCCTGTCCCCAGTTTGTAGATCTGTGAGACCTGTTGCAAAGCCTGTCTATTCTCTCTAAGGCTTTGTACTCTGGAGTGGGTGAGGAAATGAGTGAGAGGGTTTTTTTTTTCCCCATGCACCTGACGTGAGGATCATGTTTTAAATCAGGAAGCTACAGATGTTAATAAATAAGGAGTTCAGAATGCTTTTCTGAGTTTCCATAAGGTCTCCAATCAGGGGAGTTCTGGCTACAAGCAGCATGACTTGGTTCTCAGGAACATCAGGAGATTACAGACTAGTCATTGAACGAGCTGTGGACTATCAGCCAATGAAAGGGATCAAATCAATTATCTGGATCATTAGAGGTTTGACTAGAAGGAAGCTCTTTGGTGATTGCTGAACTGTGTGAGGTCCTCAGTTTTCATTCAGACTCAGCAACACAGGCTTCCTGGATGTCATTGTTCAGCTGGACTTCCTTCCTGCCACCTCCGTTCTGATCTTCCACCAACTGCAAAGGCACCTGAGAGGAGACCTGCAAACAGTTGAATCAGGATCTGGGCTGTGGCAGGTCGGGCAGTGTTCTGTGTCTGAAATAGGAGACCAGCAGGTGGAAATGCTAAAGAGGGTAAATTCAGGAAGTGAATGGTTGATTCTTTGCCTCTTGCCCTATAGCAGTTCTTTCCACATGACATTCCCTGTTCTTGTTGCGTCTTAGTCCTATAGTTAATGATGAATTAAATCAGACCCTCCTTGTTCCACTTGGACTGCCTTTGAATTTTTAAGATCTGGTACAGCTGGGGGTTATATAAGTTGCTTTCATTTCTTCTTACCCTAATTTGTTATACCTCTCTATTTACAATTCTACATTGCCTTTAATGAAGCTTATTTTGAATGGAAAACTCTGAAATTTACTTATTTACAATAAGTATTTGGCATGTTCTCCACTTGGCTTTTCACACATTCTCTCAGCTTGAAAGTTTTACTCATACACATTAAAAAAAAATACAGCTTAGTCGCTAACCCTTTAAAGCTTCAGCAGTCAGGCTAGGTGTAGTTCTGAATAAATTTCAAGCCAAATTTTTTCAGAATCAGGCAGTTTGGAGAGCATTTGGCATATAACAATGGCACCGTGATGTTTTTGTTTTCTTTCTATTGCATCTTTACATTAAAAAAAACTGGCTGTGTGGAGAGAAATCGGCCATTTTGTTCTCAGTGTCGCTGCAGCCTATTACGGGGGAGAGGCACACACTGTATTCTCTCCCGGAAACTTTACTCTCAGGTTGGGCCCCCAAAATCAGTGGTCACTTTTTATGTTCTGTCCCTACTTGACAGCCAAAGTTTCTGTGCACAGTATAATAGGAAAATTATGCTTAGTTGCTCTGACCATAGTCTCTTGCTTAATGGCTCGTTATTTTTACAGAGAGGTTATGTAAAAACTTAGTATTTGGGAGAACTTTTTCTTCAAAGGCTTTTATGACTTTATAATGCAAAAGAAAGATAAACACAAATAGCCTGAAAGGTGTTGAACAAAATGAGTCCTAATGAAATCCTGCTCTGCCTAATATGTAGACAATTTTACTTAGAACTAAGCTCATCTAATTAGTTAGCGCCAAAGCTTCCAGAAACCTCAGATTTAAAGAAAATAGTTTTAGCCTGTTTTAAATAGGTTCAATAGCCCCTCCAGCCAGTAATGCATTCATCTGCTTAATTAACATGTATTGTACCTTTCTCGGGGCCAAATAGATCTCATTTATGTTCTATTTAACCAATTTTACTTTTCTTCTTTATGTCACTTCCTTTCAGACCTCTTTCAATAGAACAGGAGATAAATCAGAGCCAACTTATATCCTAAAAAAGAGAATACAATAGATCAATGGGAATAAAGGGAGAGGTGGATTATTAGGATAATTATTCATTTATATAGCATTGCAAAAGTACATGATACTGCTCAGTGATCCTGCGTCAGTGTCGAAGATACAACAGGACTTTGCCTCAAAGAAATCAACAGTACAATACAAGACAGAATATGTGCAAAGTAGGCTGTGGTCATTAGAGCTTTGAAAGCTTTATGGTTTTTAGTGGCTTCTTGAAAGGAGAGAGAGTGGGAGCCTGATATATGTTAATAAAGACGCTATTCCAGGAACAGGGAGTAGCATGAAAGAAGACTCTGAGACAGGAGTAGCCAAAGGAGACCAATGGAAGAAGAGGAAGAAACTTGAATAGAGGCTAATGATCAGAAGACGACGTAGGAAGAGCCAGAGTTTTGAAGGTGAAGAGAGGAAACCTGAATGTGATATGGATGAAGATTGCTCTAGAGAAGAAGCCCGAACTTTATATGGGTGAAGTGAACTCTAGTGGAATGTTAAATTGGTCACAGTTGGTAAATGGGGAGCGAAGTCTGTTGGGCAATGGAGTCTCTGGGGCTGGTGGTTCTTGAGTAGGCACCAATAGAAACCAGAGGAAATCAAGAGAGGCCAGTCAAAGGTTTCTAATGGAGACCACTGGAAAAGTTAAAAGATTCTGGGCAGGAGAAGACATGGTCTGAATAGTGAGAAAAGAAAACTATCTCTGCACCTGAGTTTGGGATCAGCTGGAGGGAGAGGTGAGAATGGAGTGAGACAAAGAGAGGAAGGTTCCAGTAACTAAGATAAAAAGATACAAGAACATAGGCTGAAGTCTTGGTAGCTGATGTGGAAAGGAAGGCGTGAATAATAGAAAGGTTGTACAGAAATTAACAGCAGGATTGGCAAGGGCCTGTTCATAAGGGGAAAAAGAGAGGAGTCATATATGATGCTATGGCTGTGTGCTTGGATGTTAAAAAGGACTGCTCTTTATTTTTACATAGAGGTTATGTAAAAACATGGTATTTTGGAGAACTGTTTCTTTAAAGGCTTTTGTGACTGTATAATTCAAAAGAAAAATAAACACAAATAGCCTGAAAGATGTTGAACAAAATGAGTCCTAATGAAATCCTGGCTTTGGCTCAGGCCCTAAATGTGTAGCAATATACAAAAATACAAGACAACCGTTTATGATACAAACCTGTCCTAAAAAAAAATAAGGGGGGGGGGAACGTAGGAAGATTATCACTCTTAATTTTAATGTGTGCTTAAAATATTATTTAATAGTTTTCATTCATTACTATGATTAATGCATAGAGCCTCCTGACAACCCTGTGATTATCTCAATTTAACAGGTGGAAAAGCTATGGAACAGAGAAGTGAAACAACATTTCTAGTGTGTCAGAGTCAGTGGCAGCGTTGGGAATAGAAAACAGGAGATCTCACTTCCCTTCTATAAAGCTACATCTTCCTTCAGCTGTCACTGAGCCTTCCCCAGGCAACTGCACTCAATGGGAGTTTTCTCTGCATAAAAGCTAGAATTCCATCTTTGTGACTTTTGTAAAAGAAATGAAAATGTTACGTTCCTGTTACAGATTATTTTTTTTAAATGAAAAAAATGTGAAACAAAATGAAATGAAACATTTCCACTGCAAAAAGAGCATTTTCGGACTGATAAACCATAATATCTTTGAGATGTAGAACTCAGCTCCTGACCACTTGTGATCATTAAAGATCCCATGGTGTTTTTTTGAAAGACTGCAGTGATAAATCTTGGTTCCCTGGCCGAACTCCAGTGTGAATTATTACATTCTGCCTTCGTAAATAACCCCGGCAATTTTAATAAAGGAGGGTGTTTTTCTCCACTTCCTGTCTTAAACTTTCCTGACATATGTTTCCTGGTGCTCCCCGAGCTGTCGGTCTGTCTCTACCTCTTGTCTTGTACTTAGGGTGTAAACTCTTGGAGGCAGAGGTCATTTTTTTGTTCCATGTTTGTATCATGCCCAGCACAATGGGGTCCTGGGGCTCTTGGATACTAATTCAATACATATAAATAATACAACTTTCATTAAACTCTTGCATTTCACCCCAGAAGTGGTTGCATTTCAGTGGTAAATGAACTGATTCCCATGTGTCGTTTGGTATATCAATGATATCAACTGCCATTACAGGTTTTTCCCAGGCTGGATCCAAACATGGAAAGCCACTTCAGTGCCCAAGGCTTTTAACAACACCAAGAAAACACTACAAAAATAACGAGAGATGAGAATTCTTCAGCTCTAGAGAAACCTCTTTTATGGACAAACCTACTGGGCACATTTTCAAAGGCTTTTGTGTTGAAATGCACTAAAAAATATGGGATTTTTATTTTACTTGTCACTTTTTAAAGGCTCTGAACAATTGCCTTAAAAAGGGTGAATTGTGGTTGTATTCAGTCACCTGTGCAGAAGCTTTAGAATAATGAAATCCCAGTTGTCCCTTGTAATGATAGCAATTGCCATGTGGTAGAAATCTTAATGCAGAGTAGATCCTGTAACTTCTTATCACATAGAAGTCATTTGCTGAATTGCAAAGAACCTGGGAGTTCCTTGCTGCCATTTATTTTAAAGTTCCGTTTTGTCCTGAATGCATCAGCATCTCAGGAATAGAAAAGGGAACCTCAGAACAAAACAGATCCCTCTGCGGTTTTTCCAAGCTTCAGGTAAGTAACTGGGACAAAACACAATGTGGTTTTACAAGAGGTAGATCATGCCAGACCAACCTGATCTCATTCTTTGAGAAGATAAGTAGTTTTTTAGGCAAAAGAAATGCAGTAGATCTAATCTACCTGGGTGTCAGTGAGGCATCTGATACAATTCCAGGTGGGAAATTATTAGTTAAATTGGAGAAGATGCAGATTAATATGAGAATTGAAAGGTGGATAAAGAATGTTGGGTGTTTCAATATTCCAGGGCGATGAAAGATGTTGCCACCAAAGCATCCCAGAGTTTGATTTTGAAAATATGGCCAGTTTACCACCAAAGCTGCTTAACAGTTGCTCCAGTGGCTGATGTCTCCACTGCAAGCAGTGGAAATGTTCCACTGAAAGTGCTTTTTGTTTTTGTTTTTTTGACAGAAACAAAAACAAAAAAATCACTTTTTCACCTAACACTTTTGTTACAAAACAGTTAATTTTGCCGAAGCCTCTACCTGCCACCAAAAAGCAAACAAACGGAATGTATGCAAAACAACAAGTTTCTCTGAATGAAAGAGGAGATGATATCCTGGAACCTGCCCAGGGGAGAATGGAAAAATGAGGCACCTGAACTACAACTCCCATGAGGCACCTTGCTGATATTTCCAACTAGCAATATTTTGGTTTTAGATTTTTTCAGAGAAAAGTCAACATTTTCTGTAGAAGGGCCCTCCCCTCTCCTTCTCTGACTACCCCTAATTACAATGTGTGGACCCTGCTGTGAGTACTGCAATAAAGGCAACTTCATTTAAGCATCGTTCGAGGTACATATAAGTCACTTGAGAAAGAAAGGAATGAACAACGATACAGATGTCCCAGGTCTTCACTGTACTCTAATACAAGAATTTCTTTAGAAAACTTCTTACGATATCAAAATGATTGACATGACTATTAGTGAGCAGCAGTGGCATGAATCAGTCATCTGTTCCCGGTGACAGAAGAAAAGAGAACATGAAATGGAAGTGAGAGGAAAAAATAGAAAGGGAAAAGTGAAGACTAAGAAGTGAAATGTGGGCAAAGGAGGGTTTGAGGAGAACTCAGTAGAAGGACACACGCCCACAGTCCTCCAGACAGTGTGGCTGTATTTTGTTAGATTAGATGATTCTTAAATATATCCTTCACTTTTTAATTCCCTGGGTTTCAGATTTTTTTTATAAGCTATGATGTGATATTTTTCTTTCCAAGTGAAGAAAAGAGGTCAGCACTTTTTGTTTCATTCTTTATAAAAGCTTGAAAAGATTCGTTGTAATAACAATTGTGCTTGGATTTTACATTAGGCTTTGAAAGAGCCTACAGAGGACTAGAATATCATCAGAACTATGACATCAGCTATACCAGTGATCTTACTGATTCACGATACCTGATCAATTAAGAGGGGAAGTAACTTTTATTGATTGTTTAAAACTCTGGGTGTTCGTTAAAACCTATTTAACTGACACTTGGGGGAAAGACTGTCTTTGCTAGGGATTCAGCAGTAGCCTTCATCCCTACAATCACGGGATAAGAAAGCTCTCAATCCCGCTCTCTGAGTCAGCCACGGAGTTCTCCAGTATAACCAGGGAGAACAGAACATGATATTCCTGAGATAAAAACAATCAGTAAAAAAAAGTTAAAAGGGCACTGGGGGGAAACAAACAAAGCCTTTTCAGGCCTTCTTTATGGATCTCAGGAGAGCAAAGAGGGCATGATCCCACCGTCTTTGTCCTTTGCAGGTCACCTTTATCTTTGAATGTTCTGCTTTTCAGACACTTGTGTTCTAAGACCATCTCACTCTATGACTTTTTTTCTTGTCAAATTATAAAATAATATTGATAACCTCACTTCCATTTTTAATTATTTATCATTATTAAGTATTAATTAATTCATTATTAATAACAACAGCATTACTTGCATCCGAAGAAGTGGGTATTCACCCACGAAAGCTCATGCTGCAAAACGTCTGTTAGTCTATAAGGTGCCACAGGACTCTTTGCTGCTTCTACAGAACCAGACTAACACGGCTACCCCTCTGATACTTAACAGCATTACTGTGGCACCTAGTCATGGACCAGAACCACGGAGTGTCAGGTGCTGTATAAACACAGAACAAAAAGATGGCCCCTGCCCCAAAGAGCTTATAACCAAAGTTGGCCAAGAATATAGGAGGCGAATAAAATGGACCCTAACACTGTAGTACTGATTACTGCAGTAAAACTACTTTTTTCTAGTTGCCTCCCTGGACCCAGCAGCATTTGTGTTCCAAGCAGTCTTTGATATCACCACTGATTTTTGATCTTTTTATTCACTCAAGAATCTCCCCCGCCCCCCATGTTTTATTGACTTTGTAGATTCGGCTTTCATGTGTCATTGCAGCAAAAGGTTTTCTAAATTCCAGGGTGAATTATGTGCACTATTTCTTCCGCTCAACATTGGGGTGGTGTTCCTTTTTTCCTCAACAGATCTGTCGAATGCACCAGGCATTGTTGTCCTTTTGGTAACCCAGGCTCACTTTCATTAGTGAAATTGTAACGTAAAGGGTCTCCAAACATTCCCATAATTCCATTGTCAGTTCTGCCAATAGGTAACCTGTGCCATGCAGTAATGTAGTCTCCTGTGGGCCGTAATGCTTTGGTCTCATTACGGTTGTGGTGTGTGGGTGGGGTGGGGTGGCCTGTGACACCGAGGAGGGCAGACTAGATGACCTGGTGGTCCTTTCTGGCCATAAACTCTGTGACCATAAGTATCTGTACTAACTGCATATTTCAATCCGTATCTAAAATGAGATTGACTTGCTTCCCTTTTAAGATTGTATGTCAGGGCTTGCCTACATTACCCGCTGGATTGACGGGCAGCGATCGATCCAGCGGGGGTGGATTTATTGTGTCTAGTCTAGACGCGATAACTCAACCATGAGTGCTCTCCTGTCGACTCTGTACTCCACGAGGGCGAGAGGCACAGGCAGAGTCAACGGGAGAGTGTTAGCTGTCGACTTACTGCAGTGAAGACACTGCGGTGAGTAGATCTAAGTACGTCGACTTCAGCTGCTGCCTATTAAGAACTTCCTTTTATTTGTTTTAAACCTGCTGCCTATTATTCACGTAGCTGAAGTTGTGTAACTTAGATCGACTCCCCCCCCCACACACACATACAGTGTAGACCAGGCCTTAGGGGGCCCCACCCACTCAGAGAGTTTCAACCGCCTCAGGAGACAGCTGTCAGGCCAATGGTTACAATCCATTAAGACTGAATGAGTCCAACCACCCAGAAAAGTCTTCATAGGGGCATCTGTCCTCTTTGACAGGTCTCACTGCAGGCTTCTTCCCACCAGAAAAAGCCTGTCTAAGGCACCAGGAGACTTCGCACCTGGGTCCTGAAACAGGAAATGATTGAACCGGGTGGTAACAGAGTCCTTCTGGAATAGCAGGGCTGCTCATCTGCTTAAGACAGACTTTCGCAGACAAGGGAGTTAGGGAATAGAAGAAAAATTTCAGGGCATGGTGTCAAAGGGAACCACAATGGGTCCCAAGAGGATCTTTGCTTGCTAAGGGATTGTCATGTAACTTCAGAGGAAAGCCTCTCTAACTTAGCTTGTAAGATTAGATGAGGATAAACAGGCATGTCGGCTGTTTGTTGTTTTAAAATCCACACTGAAACAGTAATTGACAGCAGCTGAGGATCTGACCCATCTAGGAATTGCCCAAGTCACCAGTAAGATGCAGCTATCTCTAGGTGACGTGTTGAACAGCACAGAGAAACACGACACAACGTTTTGAGAAGGGAAGAGTGCGCTGGTCAGATTAAGCTGGAGTGGCAAAGTAGGCACAGGGAACGCCGTGATCCCGATTGGAACTTGAGCCCCGGCACCTCCTTGGTTACAAAGTAAGCACTGGATAAATATCTATTGATTAGCTTGGGAAGAACCCCTAAGGGGTCTGGTCAATGCAGTGTGTCATGCATTGTGCATCCAAATCGGGTGAATGGGATGAAGGGTTACTTGGGTCATTTCGTTGGGGTATTTTGTACTTCTGACACAACTTGGAGTCTTTCAGTCAAGCTAAGCTGCAGTTGTGAAGAAGCACTGGACTTTCCCTGCCTTTTTGCTCCATGCATACAATTGGGCAGGGCATTAGCAACCAGGGTGGCCATCCCTGCCAAAGGCAAAATCCTGTGAATCCAACAGCAGAGGAGTTGGGGAAAAGACGGAAGAAAGGGCAGCACCAGTTCTGCCCTGCAGCCATATTGGAAGAGTTTCTTTCCCTCCTACAGGGTTGCAAGAAAGCAACGATCCCCTTCTTTATCCCCATGAGGCTGAGGGATACCAACAGTGGCTTCTGCCCATTCTCCTCACCAGCTTCTCCTTGCGCTGGCTGGGGGAAGGGAAGATTGAAAATAGCTCTTGCTGGACCAGTGTGAAGGCTATTGCATCCGACGAAGTGGGTATTCACCCACGAAAGCTCATGCTCCAATATGTCTGTTAGTCTATAAGGTGCCACAGGATTCTTTGCTGCTTTAGCAGGAAGATGGTTCCTCTTCTTCCCTTTCTGAGGCTCCTTTCTGCCTGGGGGTCATGAGGGTTAGAGGTGTCTTCTGCCACCGTGGGGTGGGTGAAATTACCGATGGGGAAAAAGGAGAGTGTATGTGGGGTCCTCCATCCAGACACTAGTCTGTGGCTATGCTGCCTGGGCCTGCCAGGGCTGCTTGGCCTGACATGCCGGAGAAGTCAGCAGAGCCAGTCTGAAGGTGGCACATTAAAGATAGAGGTGACCCTGAAAGGGGTGAGTTGTGCCTGCTCGGGTTCTTACACCGTGCCCATTGCCATGGTATCAGACTGCTGCCTGCAGGAGGCAGATTTTACTACTTCCTGTGCTGCAGCTGCTTCTGCAGGTGCCTCTCTCACTTACCTCACTGAGAGAAAGTGGGTGGGGCTTTGGCCTAAAATCCAGGATGAAAAGAGGTAGAATTGGGAAACAATTTTATTTTTAAAATTTCTTACAGGACTGATTTTTAGACCATTTCTTTGTCCCAAATGATCTTCATAAGAAAGTAATACAGACTCTTCAAACTTACCAGATAGTTAAAACTCACTCAGATCTCATGCTTTGGCCACTTCTGAAGAATTTCTTTTAAGATTAATGGTAATTTTTGCCACTTTTCTTTATAACTGTAAATTTCTCCTTCAGCAGAGGCTGACAAAAAGAAAATTCCAGAAAGAACTTCCAAAATGGCCACCTGCTCCCATTTTTTCCAGTGAGAATGAAGCCAAGCTGCCCTCAGAGAAGATGGTGGCTGCTGACAGCATAGTAACGCTTGTGTTGGGGATACTTACAGTGTCAGTTGTTGTCAACTCTTGCGAATTTACTGTGAGTCTCACAATATTGGGTGTTTTTTTCTGAAAGCCTTGACTGCTAGAATCAACAGATTCCTTGAGAAACTTTTTTAAATATAAAAGCAGAAAGTTTTTAGCTATCATAGATGCAAGAGAAAAGCTTGAAAATGTGAAGTGAATGCTAAAATACCAAAAAGCCAAAGAAAAAGAGCCTAAAATGTAATATTCTTTAAAAAAAATCCACATTCCTGATTTTGAAGCCAATTTCATGGTTTTTTTGGGTCCTGACTTATGATTTTTTAACCTTTGGGGTTGACATCCCTGTTGCTCCACATCCCTGTCATGTTTTTATCTGTAAGTTACTGATACGTACTCAGCCTCATCTCCAGTTTAACACAGTTTTTATCTGGGAATATATTTATTGGAAACCAAGCCAAACTCATTCACCAGCATTTGAAGAATTTGCACACCAAATGTGGCTTTCTTAAATTACAATCGGCTTCTGAAGAGTGGTGCAAAATAACATACTCTTTGGGGGGGAAAAATCCAAAATATATTTCTAGATCATTTTGCAACTTCAAAATGATTTGAGCATCAAGATCAAGCCCAAACAACAATGAATATTAACTTTAAAAGAATAGCAATTACTCATCTTCCATCTGCTCATGGAATATTCTGTCCTATTCCTTCTCCGTGTCATCTTCTCTGGCTTTGCCTCAATCCAAAAAGGTACAGACTTGCTGACCTTCTGGGGGTGATGCAAAAAGCTATTTCTTTGAAATGGTTTTGAGAAAGACTGAAGAGAGGTTCCCATAGCGAGGGAGTTACTTTGTTGCTTTGGTTTACTAGTTGAATGGTGTAATTTGTTACTGTTTTTTGTGTCTCTTGTGGGCTGAGTTTATGTGCTATTCACATATGATTTTTTTTTCAGTTCTGCTGAGTGTTCTTTGTTATGGTGACCGTAGATTAACTAATTGTCAGGGTGCCTAGAGCTTCTTTTTTTGCTGTACTTTATATATAAAATCAAATCTCCTGCTCTTTAGTCTTTAATAAGGCTCTATTCCGCACGTTGGCATGATCCCAGGGGATATCCTCTGTGGGTCAGGCTATAAATTCTGCTGTCTGTGGAGATATATCGATGATAGAGCAAAGGTGTCAATGCAAAATTTAGCCCAGTGGGATTTTGTCTTTGCTCATTGTATTCTGGTCTTTGTGGTATGTCACTCAGTTGCTTTGTGCTCAGTTGTCTTTTGTGGTTGTCATTGTTCCTCTTTGTATTTAGTTATTTCAGTAGTTCTGTCAGGCAGTGTGGTCCAGTGAATAGTCTTCTGTCTTGGGAATTAAGAGACTTGGCTTCTATTCCCAACTCTGCTACAGACCTCCATTTTGCCCATGGGCAAGTCACTTTGCCTCTCTTTGCATCAGGTTTTTCTCCTAAACCTTACTGTGTCTTAGCTAATTTGACTGTGAGCTCTCTGGGGCAGGGACTGAGATTCTAATACCTTTGCTGGACAACTAGCTGCACTGAGCTGCTTCTTGAAATTAAATGGCTCCTGTGAAGCAGCTGCTACCAGCCACAGTCAGAGAGAGAATCGTGGGCTGCATGGAGCACAGGTTTGAGCCGGTGTGGCAATTCCTTGTTCTTACAGTATATTTAGACCTATGTTAATAGCTATTATTTATTGTACTGAGAGATGGTAATAACAATAAATCTTACATAGCGCTTTACACTTTCAAAGGCAACCTGAACATTAACTAACGAACGTTCAAAGAAAAGTGCGGAGCCCAATGCTCACCTTGTGCCCTGCTCCATTGCTGCGCAGTGATGTTACACAACACAGCCAGAGGAGAGCTCATTTACTTTCTCCCATCAGACTAATGTGATGATTTGAGGGAGGCTTGACAGCAATCTACCGGCACAGTTGGACTGGGATTACACTTATTCTAGCGACCTCATCACCATAATAAAAAAGAGTTATGTTTATCAACTCATCAGTCCTGCCCATTTAGAAGATTACCATATTTCCAATCCCATTTCTAGTAAAAGAGGATTGCTGCCCATTTTTTCCCCTCTGCTGGTTGTTTATGTGCTCAGGGTATTTATAAAGCCACAAACAGGAAAGCTGTGTTTACCTTCCGCATTATCAAGAGCTGACGAACCCAAGTGGGATAATTATTCCCCTGGGAACATGTGCACAGCCGAGCAGCGGCAAATCAGTGGCCAGGGGCATCTTGCTGGTGTTAATAATATTTGTTTGCCTTACGGAGAGATTTAACCTTTGTTTGTCGCTTCCCTCCGTTTGACATATTCTGTGTTTTATGGCTCTGATCCAGCAAAGCACTTAAGCATGTGCCTAATTTTAAGCACGAATGGTCCCACTGAATTCAAGTTAGGCAAGTGTGTAAGCCTGTCAGATGTATGTGAAATCTGTTCTATCTAAAATGAACCTTGTGATTTTCATGACTCCCGTTTTAATGACTGTATTACTTGGAATGTAAAAGGCCGAATTTGCCATCCATCTGCTGTCGTGAGCTCAAGATCAGCAGCTTTAGACTTCCAAAAGGTGACTGTGGTAATGTGATGCAGGCCCCACAGAGGGTTGACTCTTCCATACTAGTCATTCCTGTAGCTAAGGGCTAACAATCCATCACTGAAAGGTCCCATGCAGATAGCAGGAGTTTCACAAGAATAACAGGGTTTCAGTCACTGAGATCATGAGGGAAATTAGATCTTTATAATAAAATGTGTAGGGCTCAGTCATTCTTCTGCTGAATTCAATGGAAGTTTTGCCTTCAGTTTCAGCACGAGTAGTGTCAGACCCAATGAAACCCATTAAGACTCCTGTTACAGACTATTCTGTAAATGCAAAGTAAAGAGAAAGAAGTTGTGTGTGTGGATATAGCTATTTAATATGCTAATATAAACAGAAAATGTAGGTGAATCACTTTGTAATGAATCATTTATTTGACAATTTCATTCCTTTTTTTTCTTTACACGTTGTCCATGAACATGTCATGATTTTCTCCAATTTATTCACTGTTCAGTACTACTAGCTGAATAAGCTTGTCAAATAATTCTTGGGCTGTTGAATATTCATGAGTAGTTCATTATGAATATTCAATACATGAAATTCAGAACTAGGGATGTGCTGATCAGTTTTGACTGGACATAGAGGGTATGTTTACACTGGACACTAAGCCTGTGCTCTGATTCAGGTACAGCTTTGAGCCCAAATCCCGCTTATGGCTACACACCAATCTCTGACTTGGGGCAGCAAGCACTCAGGACCCAAGTCTTAGGACCCTGAATGTATGTGTGTGGGGGGAAGTCAGACCTGCTGGAATGCGGATCCAAGTCCTGCCATTTTGCATTGTGGATGCAGGTCAAGCTCCAGAGCTAGTCAGAAATTCTGAATTGCCTGGGATAGCCAGGCCCAGCAAGTGTAAACCCAGGTTTACAGTGCAGCCTGAGTGCTCAAATACAGGCTTGGAAACACTCAGCCCACAAGCCCAGGTCCCGCAGACCTGGGTTTGGTGTGCAGTGTAGACATACCATTGATCACATGGACAGCACAGGCCCCCGTTGTGCTAGGTGCTGTACAAACACAGAACAAAAAATAGCCCCTGCCCCAAAGAGCTTCCACTCTGAGTATAAAACAAGAGACAACAGGTGGATATAGACAGATGGGAGCACAGGGACGCAATGATACTGCATTGGTCAGGATAACAGGTAGGGGCTTCAAAGCAATGACTATATGTCTGTTCTCTAACTGGATGATGCTGGCTGTTAGCATCAGCTTTTGATACTCATGATTGTGAATTCAAATGTGCTTTCTGTAAATATTCCCTGATATTTGCTTAATTTGCTGATTCTGAACTGTAAATTCTTTTGCTAGAGTAGCTGAAGAAAGCGAATGCAGAAGCAGTGTGTCAAAGCAAATTCATTCGCAGTGAATAAACACCTGCCAAACATTGTGTGTGTGTGTGCGTGTTGCAATATTCACTGAGCTCAAATACACATTTAGTAAAGGGAGCTGTTTCTAATTCTGTACAAAACTTTTATTCCTGTTTGGCAGGGAGAGCTGTTGAATGATGGAGGCTGTTCCTAACTCTCTATGCTGTGCATTGAAAATGTGTCCCTCCGTACTGCACTCTTGGAAATGAAGTCATTTGCACTGCATAGCAATTTGCAGGAGATAAATATAAGGTTCTGGGCTTGTGGGGACAAGGACATTGCACCCTTTCTGCACATGATTAAACCACAAAGAGAGGCCATCAATAAAATAACATTAAAGGTCTGATTTGTCAATAGGTTATAGGCCCAGAACTGCATTTTTTTACAAAAAGGTGCAATTGCTCACGAAGCTTACACATGTAATTATTATACTGGCTCCCCTCATCCAGGAAAGCAAGCGCTTAAGCACATGTGTAACATGTACATTTAACTAGTTCTGTTCAGGTCAATGGTACTACTCATGTGCTTAAAGAAAAGAACGTACTTATGTGCTTTAATGATCAGTGATCTAAGTGGCCACTTATGTGTCTCTTTGGTGATTTGTCTTTGCAGTCGCTCACACATCTTTGCATATGGACCTGAACTTCTACCCAGGTCCTGAGGCTCTGACTTCATCCTCTGAGAATCAGCGCACTGCACGCTCTCAGAGACTTCTGTCGGTGACGTGAGAACACACAATGTATGTTGCTTGTAGGCGTTTAAAATCCAGACTCAAATAATTATTAATATGATTATTAATTAATCATCACCCAAGTTTAAGCACTTCCCAGAATAGGAAAAAGATATGATCCCCACCCTGAACTGCGTATACATTCATAATAGATGTGATGTTAATAAGCTGCTTGTAATAGGGTATGCATTTTCCATGACACATTTCAAAAGAAATGCTCTTTCCCTCAAAAAATTCTCTGCAGAAATGTTCCATCTTTTCAACAGAAAACCAACAATATTTTTTTTCCATTTTAGGGTGGGGAGAGAAAGCAAGAAAGAAAATGTGTCTGCTTGGGAGATTTGCATTTCATTCATAATGTGGAAAATTTGGAACGAAACAAAAATTTTCTATACAAACTTTTCTTTTAGGGGAAAAAAGGGCCATTTTTTGGTTGAAAAGAAGTTCTCAAAAACCTTTGATGCAGTTTTATTAATAATGGGGAAACAAGACAGTAAGGCTGGGGAGTGATGAATGGGTGACACCAGTGAGTAACCATGGTTACTCAGAGGGCTAGTGCACACAATGATGGCTATAAGGTTTATTTTTTAATTCTGAGTAAATAGTCAGCTAAGTTAAGTTGGCATAAGTGGGTTGTAAGGGAGGGGCTTTGAACATTCACTTGGGGGTAGGGGGGCGTTCCAGGCTCAGGGGCAGCATGGCAGAGCACCTGGATCAGGTTATGGGAGAAGCAAATGAACAGGGTAATGAGGCTGGTGGTATTGATAGAGCACAGGAGTAGGGAGAAGAAGATCTAGCCAAGGTACTAATTTGCAACCATGTGGGTTAAAATGTGTGAAACATCTAGGATCTGCGAACATTTTCACAAGTACCCAGTGGTCAGGAGGAGGATGACTCCACAAATGGCAACGGGATGATGTCAATCTGCTCATCTGTGAATATATTTGAATCTGTTATTGTCGTGGTTTCACCAGCTCTGTTAGGGCCTGATGGAAGAAAGCCCATAGGCATGTGATAAAGTCCCATTGAAGTCAGTAGGACTTAAGAGCATGCTTTAAACAAAGCACATGCTTAGTTGCTGACCCAAATTTGGTCCTGTGATAGACAGCAGCACTTCAGTCGGCACAATCTTCCAACCTCTGCCCCCCACCTCAGCTCCCCTCCATTAAAGGGACACATGATCACATTTCTTTCCTTGCTTATTCTGCTACAACCCCATTAAACTCCACTCAGAGAGTGCACACAACACAGGGAGTTCACAGAACTCTGATCCCCTGTTCAGCCACCGGAGGCGCTTATTCCTCTGAGACCCAGAACACACTGGCTGTGACACTGAGAAATAATCAGCATTGCTTCTGGCCTCCTAATGAACTTACAATAGTAGTAGAGTGGAGGGAAAACTTGATGTTCATCTGTTGTGGAGTTTGGGTGCTGGAGGTTATTGTGGAGCTCACTACGCTCCCTTAGCAAAATGGATGGGTTTTTACATATATAATTTGGTTGAATTAGTTTTCTTCTATGCCAATTAACCAAGCGGATGTGCCTCTTTGGTAGCTTTGCTAGATGAAGAACCAATCCGTAAATTTATCCTACAAATAAATGTTGTTTAAAGGGGAAAAAATAATTTCTACCTGCAGACTGGAAAGTTTTCACTACACCGTCATTATTTTTCAAAACTTCTGGGACTGGGGAAAAAATACTTGATTGAAAGGAGGGTTCTGTTCAGTTGGAAGCTTTGTATAAACTTCTAAAGACTTTCTTTGGTTTACATATATTTATTTATTTTGTTACCTATTTGGCAAACTTCCTCTGTTCATTGTTATGTCTACTCCAAGTCTGGAACCAGAGTGGACTTTACGGGGGAGTGGAGTCCTCTATCTCATGGCTACATGCACAGATCCAGTTTGTGATCTCTCTTACTCTGGTGAAAATCCACATAACCCTGATCCTGCAAGGAGCTCCATGCTGGTGGACCCTTACACCTGAGCAGAACTCCACTGAGGTCAATGGGTGCTAGGGTCTGCCCATAGCTCATGATCCTCTAAATGCTCACTCACATGTGGAATGGTTACGTAATGTATTATTGCACCCCACTGGAAGAAGAGAGAGCAAGCTGCTAACGCCTTATGACCAGCTATGGGACATATTAGTTTTGCAAATACAGACACACATGAGAAAGCATCAAGATGGAGACTGGCTCCAAACGTGTCTCTCCAACTTAAAAAAACTCTAATCCAAATAAACAGAATGCTGCCATCTGTTACTGATGGACATTTTAATACCAAGGAAATAAGAATGCCATTCGTTTGGAGC
The DNA here is from genome assembly GCF_020497125.1 of Mauremys mutica. Lineage (NCBI taxonomy): Eukaryota > Metazoa > Chordata > Testudines > Geoemydidae > Mauremys > Mauremys mutica. Next base: position 12,527,376 of record NC_059085.1, read on the forward strand.
CCAATTATAACGGCATTATTTATAATTAAGAAGAAAATCCTCAAGCACATCATGTTACTTGACACAGCCACTGATCATCTCCTCTCTCTGATGTTTAGTCTTTTACTTTTTGTTTGTTTTGTTTTCTGTTTCTTGGTTTGGATATTAAGGTTTATTGTATTTGTTATACTGTATATTTAAAGCTCTTAGGAGAAAAAAATCACAAACCTTTGTCTATTGAATATAGTGAATGCTCTGTGGATTTGTAGCTTGGTCTTAAAATCCTGACATGGATTTGATTAAACTATAAACAAATTTGCAAAGCATAACTAAACACCCCTTTGCAATGGTCCCTTGGGAATGCAAATTCTTGATCTGCTCCAATCTTTGCAAATGTTACACCTTTTTCTGGTGGCTACTTTGTTCTGTAGAAGTTTCTGTGGTTGTTGAACTGAGATGCATTTTGAACCAGGCATGTAGCTGGCTGTTGCTTTCAGTCTAGAGGGATTTGCTTTTGGTTACAAGAATAGGCGGGTCCCCTCTAGCATGATCCTGTACAAGGTGCGGATCTTTGAAGTAAAAGTTGCATAAGTGCAAACATTCACATAAAGAGCAGATAGAGATTTCAAATAGAAGTTGTCTGAGCCCCTTTAAACCCAACCCTTTCCCCTTTATTGTGATACACACCCATCTGTAAGGTCCCTCCCACACATGCAGTAGATACTCTTTCAGGCAGGCCTATTTGGATCACAGAATCTCTTTTTGGTCAAGTGTACTATCATGTATACCGAACACTGGCTCTGATCACACCTCCACTTGCCAGAAGAACAGCCATATGGTCCATCTAGCTCAGTGTCCTGTCTTCAGACAGTGGCTGGCAGGGCCGGCTTTAACAAGCCTGGGGCCCGATTTGTACTCACGCGGCGGCGCTCCGGGTCTTTGGTGGCACTTCGGCAACAGGTCCTTCACTCGCACTGGGTCTTCTGCGGCACTCAAGGACCCGCTGCTGAAATGCTGCTGAAGACCCGGAGCGAGTGAAGGGCCCACCACCGAAATGCCGCCAAAGATCCCTTTAGCACCGCCGGGTGAGTAAAAATTAAAAAGGTGCCTGCGCGGGGTCCTCTTAGGCGTAGGGCCAGATACTTCAGCGTGAATGAACAGAATAGGGCAATTTATCGAGTGATCCATCATCCCCTGTCATCCAGTCCCAGCTGCTGTCAGTCAGAGGTTTAGGGACACCCAGAGAATGGGGTTGAGGCCTGGACCATCTTGACTAATAGCCATTGATGGGCCTATCCTCCATGAACTTATCTAATTGTTTTTTGAAACCAGTTATGCTTTTGGCCTTCACAACATCCCCTGGCAACAATTCCACATGTTGTCAGTGCATTGTGTGAAGAAGTACTTCCTTTTGTTTGTTTTAAAATGGCTGCCTATTCATTTCTTCAGGTGAAGGCTGGTTTGTGTGTTAATTGAAGGAGTAAATAACACTTCCACATTCATTTTCTCCACACTGTTCATGATTTTATAGACCTCTCTCATTTCCCCTCCCCGCCATAGTTGTCTCTTTTCTAGGCTAAACAGTCCCAGTCTTTTTAATCTCGCCTCGTCTGGAAGCTGTTCCATATCCCCTAAGCATTTTGTCCCCTTTTCTGTACTTTTCCAATTCTACTATGGCTTTTTTGAGATGGGGCAACCAAAACCGCGCACAGTATTTATGGTGTGGGTGTACCAGGGATTTATATAGTGGCAATATGATATTTTCTGTCCTTTTCCTAATGGTTCCTAACATTCTATCAGCTTTTTCGGCTGCCACTGTACATTGAGCAGATGTTTTCAGAGAACTATCCACAGTGACTCTAAGATCCCTTTCTTGAGTGGTGACAACTAATTTAGACATAATAATTTTGTGTGTAGTTGGAATTATGTTTTCCAATGTGCATCACTTTTGCATGCATCAACATTGAATTTCATCTGCCATTTTGTTGCCCAGCCACCAGGTTTTGTGAGATCCCTTTGTAACTATCTTGAATAATTTTTTATCATCTACAAACTTTGCCACCTCACTGTGTATGCCTATTTCCAGATCTTTTATGAATATGTTGAACAGCACTGGTCCCAGTACAGATCCTAACAGCATTTCTTGTCTTTTGCTAATTGTTCATCAAATTCTTTTGGGGCCTACCTAATTATACTTTTACACTTGACTTGCCATCAATTTATTTTCCTTTCTATTTTTCTCAGTAAGGTGTGTCTTCCAATTTTTTTATTTTTTTTTGTCTCTAACCACTTCTTTTACTCTGCTGTTAAGCCCTGGTGGCATTTTTCGGTCCTGATACTGTTTTTTTTTATTTGAGATATACATATAGTTCGAGCCTCTATTATGGTGTTTTTAAAAAGTTTCCATGCAGCTTGCAGGCATTTCATCATGTGACTGTTCCTTTAATTTCCTCATTTTTGTGTAGTTCCCTTTTTTGAAGTTACATGCTACTGTGGTGGGTTTCTTTGTCATTTTCCCCATGCAAGGATATTAAATTTAATTATGGTCGCTATTACCGAGCAGTTCAGCTATCTTCACCTTTTGGACCAGATCCTGTGCGCCACTTTGGACTAAATCAAAAATTGCCTCTCCCGTTGTGTATTCCAGGACTAGCTGCTCCAGGAAGCAGTCACTAATGGGGTCTAGAAATTTTATCTCTGCATCCCATCCTGAAGTGACACATACCCAGTCAGTATGGGGATAGTTGAAATCCCTTATTATTATTGAGTTTTTTATTTTTATAGCCTCTGTAATCTCCCTGAGCATTTCTCAGTCACCACCACAATCCTGGTCAGGTGGTCCATAGTATATTCCTACTGCTATATTATTATTCAAGCATGGAATTTCTATCCATAGAGATTTTATGGTACAGTTTGATTCATTTAAGATTTTTACTATGGTTGACTCTATGCTTTCTTTAACATATAGTGCCACTCCCCCAGCAGCACAACCTACTCTATCATTCCTATATAGTTTGTAGCCTGGTATTAGCATGTCCCATTATTATCCTCATTCCACCAAGTTTCTATGAGGCCTATTATATCAGTAATCTCATTTCATGCCAGGCACTCAAGTTCAACCCTCTTAGTATTTGGACTTCTTGCATTTGTATACAAGCACCTATAACATTTGTCAGTATTTAATTTTCTGCCTTTATGTGATGTAATTGAATGGGGCTGTTTTTCATTTGACTTTTCTCTTCAGTTCCTACCTGTACTTTATCAACTTCTAGCCTCTCCTCTTTACTGCGCTATAGAGTATCCTCTTCAATAAATCTTCCCCTAAGGGATGTGTCTGTCTGAACCCTGTGCTCCTGCACGCCTGTTGGCTTTTCCTCAGCCCTTAGTTTACTCCTCTATGACCTTTTCAGTGTTACATGCCAGCAATCTGTTTTCATTTTGGTTTAGGTGGAGCCCATCCTTCCTGAATAGGCTCCTCCTTTCCTAAAAAGTTCCCGTTTCTAATCAACCTAAATCTCTTCTCTGTACGCCATTGTCTCCTCCACACATTAAGACCCTGCCATTCTGCCTCTCCAACTGGCCCTGTGTGGATCTGGAAGCAATTCAGAGAAAGCTATCATGGAGGTCCTGGACTTTAATCTCTTACGTAGAGCCTAAAGTTGGCTTCCAGAACCTCTTCCTATCTTTCCCTGTGTCATTGGTACCTACATGTACCACAGCCACCGGCTCCTCCCTAGCACTGTACAGAAGGCTGTCTAGATGTCTTGAGAGGTCTGCAACCTTCAACCTGGCAGGCAATTCACTTTGCAGTTTTCCCAGTCATCACAAACCCAGCTATCTATACTTCTAACAATTGAATCCCCCATTACTGTATTACTTGGAATGTAAAACACCAAATTTCCCAGCCATCTGCTGTTTTGAGCTCAAGATCAGCAGCTTTAGACTTCCAAAAGGTAATGCAGGCATCACAGAGGGTTGACTCTTCCACACTTCCCCCATTACTATTTCCTGTCTCCTCCTGATAACTTGAGTTCCCTCCCCTGGAGAGATATTTTCAGCGGCATGACATCATCTGGATACCAGGCCATCATCATGTAAGTTTCACTTCCTCATATTTGGATCTCGCAAACCTGCACCATGTAACATGCACGGCTCAAGGTGAACTCAGCAACCTAGATGGAAAGAATTCCAGGTGTGCACACGTGCTAGTGCTAGTTATGTGTGAGAACGGATTGGAGGCATCTTTATATGGCTTTCTGATTGAAACTATAAACACCCAAGCTACAAGGCCCCGTCAGTGGAGATTTACAAGCTGCTTAGTAGCCTGTTTGCTAAAGCGGAGCTCCCAATACTGTGCTCCTTCATCACTTTTATTGGTGTTAATGGACCTGATCTTTCCATGAAGTCTTTCCGTTGACTTCAGTGGTCTTTAGATCAGGGCTTTTTTCACTATGACAAACCCTGCATTCAAATCCTGGTTGTGGTTTATGTATTAATTTTGGCTGCTAGAAGGGGCTCGAATGGGGTGAAATTGCTACATTTGAGCTTACCAAGGGAGCAGCGATTTGCAGCGCCCTCTGAATACTGCTATTTATGGCATGCCAGAGCTTACGGAGCTTATGGCCGTTAAGTCAGTTTAAGCTTGCAACTGAGATTTAGGCTTTTACTCACAAAATAAATAAATAAAATAAAGCACACTTCAAATCTGCAAGCCCCCAGATCCTTTGTTATGAAACAGCAAGAGCTAAACAATAAAGAATAGCCCTTACACTGGGTGTGCTTGGCCAAAGAATTGTTTCAATAAATCTCCAGAATATTTCAATCTTTGAGTGAAGTCAAAGAGCATTTTGGAGCGGGGCGCTACTTTGAAAAAACGAGGGTGCAAAACTGACCCCTTTTTTACTCAATAGACATGTTCACCATGTGCAATTTTACTCCCTAAAATAAGTTTAGACTGTTCTTTTTTCCCATTAGCTCTGCACAGACATCACAGCTATGGGAGTGTGAGCTGGATTCTATTCCAGCTGGGGCATCATCAACAGAGTTCTTAACTAAGTTCTCATTTCAGAAGCTTTCCTACATGTGAGCCAGACAGAACCCAGCCTTCAGAGCCTGTGCATAGTAGGCAGTTAGAAAAAAACCCACACACACCTCTTCTTTTTAAACTGGGCAAATATGATCTGGAAGCTGTTGTGACATAAAAAATATGGAACATATTCAGAGTTGCTTTCCAGAGCCATCTGCTACGGTCTTTATTGGAGAGGGTGCAGAGAAGAGCTACAAGAATGATCCAAGGACCGGAAAGCATGCCTGACCATGGAGGTTTGAGGAGCTCAATCAGTTTAGCTTATCAAACAGCTGACATCTCGGCACTGCGAGACTTTCAACTAATGTGCTTATGAAAACTGCAGGTCTTCTTATTAAAACACCTTCCATGCCTCAGCCTAGAGCGAAGGACTGCACTGTGAAGGATGTGCCTCTTGGATTTCTGGTGGGAGTGGCTGCCCAAATCAAGTTAAATTGCTTCTGTGTTGCTGAATGGAGAGTAGCAGGCACAACAGGCAAACAATACCTCCTACCTGAACTACTTGATGAATGGACTGTGCCAGGAATTCCAGTGGAACATCAGCCAGGGGCGGCTCCAGGCCCCAGCACGCCAAGCGTGTGCTTGGGGCGGCAAGCCGCGGAGGGCGCTTGGCCAGCGCCGCAAGGGCGGCAGGCAGGATGCCTTCTGCGGCTTGCCTGCGGAGGGTCCGCTGGTCCCACGGCTTCGGAGGACCTACCGCAGGCATGCCTGCGGAGGGTCCGTGGGACCAGCGGACCGTCCGCAGGCAAGCCGTGGAAGAGAGCCTGCCTGCTGTGCTTGGGGCGGCAAAATGTCTAGAGCCGCCCCTGACATCAGCTGAATAACAGGCATATATTATACCCAGTGTTGTTGTAGCTGTGCCAGTCCCAGAATATTAGAGAGACAAGGTGGGTGAGCAAATTTATTGGACCAGCTTCTGTTGGCGAGAGAGACAAGCTTTCAAACCACGCAGAGCTTTTCTTCAGGTCTGTGTAAGCTCGAAAGCTCATCTCTCTCACCAACAGACGTTGGTCCAACAGAAGATATTCCCTCACCCACCTTATCTCTCTAACAGCCATACAGACAGATGCACGTTCTGCCCAGCAACGAAGGGGTTTTTTACAGCGTGCTCATGAGTGTGTGCAGTACGCTTGCTGAGTGCTGTTCAGATAAAAAGCCTGATAGACACAGCTGCCTTTAAAAACAGGTATACCATGCCAATTTCAAAACATCTGCCACTGGAGCATCAGTCGTGTAAACCCCATATTCTCCCTAACTGCATTTCTGATAGAATTTGTAGATTTGCTGCATCTTTGCAGAGAGCTTAGAGGTTACAGGAGTGCAAGCAGTGATGGATCTCTCTCTTGCCTGCCAAAGCAGAGAAATGTCTAACACGCTGTATCCTGTAGGGACCCTAACAGAACTGGCTTCCATCCTCTCCTTCTTGGAGAATCTGATCTAGTAATGCAGCAGCAGTGGGGAACAGAAGAAGGTGGCGGAGATGAAGGGCAACTCATGAGACGTTAGTTTGTCATAGGTCTCTGGGTGCTAGTGGTGCCAGTTTTGCCCAGTGTAATTGCTAAAATGTTAGCAGTGGTCCCTGTTCAGACATTCTCATATGTTCAGGGCAAGGTCAGTTAAAAACACACCAGCTGGCATGATTATCCAGGGCCAGTTATATTAGCAAACATCCAATATCATAAAAACATTTTAAACACGGTCCGGGAGTATGGCACAGATATTACCTAGTAAAAATGCAGTTCATCAACCCAGCAAAACATTGTTAGCACCAACCCTGTGGCTTAGAACCGTTGTGGTTACAAGTCACCGGGCAGGGGTTACGTTTGTAGGTTTAATTCACGTCACGAATAATTAAAGTAAAACTGGTAAAATAAATCAGTTCAAGGAAATGGGGAGATCATTGCTTTTGTGGTTAGGGCACTGGACTAGCACTCAGGTTCTGCAACAAACTCTCTGTGTGACCTTGGGTGAGTCACGTAAGCGCTATGTGCCTCAGTTTCCCATCTGTAAAATGGAGGTAAAAATCCTTCCTTTCTCCCAGCTTGTGCCTAGCTAGCTTAGGAATTCTTGGAGCAGGGTCTGGCTCTCACTAAGGGATGTCTGCACTTCAAGCTGGTAGTGTAAATGCTGAGTACGATCCCATCCGAGATGCTACACACATACTTGGGGCAGCAAGACCCTCACACCGCCAGAGCTACAGTCTATTTTTAGGGTTCTGTCTTGATCAGACATAGTGCAGTTATGACCCCCTCAACCAAGAATAATACCCTCAGCTCACTGTGTGGAGGTGCCTCAGTGCATGATCAGCTCTCAGCCGAGCGGAGCCCTGATCTTGGGCAGCATCTCTATGCACGACTGTAATGTAAATCCTATCAATCCGATTTGGGATCTCATTGTGATTACCAGGACTTAAAGCTGCAATGGGCAAGCCTCAGGCCAAGTCAACACTACCGACATCCTATGTAGGTATAACTATGTCACTCAGGTGTGAAAAATGGAGCCGACGTGCTCTCAGCTAACAAATTGGAAGTCTAGATGTTGGTCTAAACTCTTCCTGAATCTCTTGGGTCTGCAAAACTCTGCTGGCAATCTCACACATTCAGTATTTCTCGTGGGACCATCACCAACTACATCCTGCTTCCATCCCAGGAAGACGAATCCTCAGTCAGAGCCACCTTTTTCCTAGTGAGGATGCAGCTTCTGTAGCTATAGGTGGGGATGAGGGGCCTTCGGATTGCTACGGACTGTGAGCCAAGAAGTTCTGCATGACAAGTCAAAGTGCTGCTTTTGCACCTCTAGGTCCATGCTGGAGTGTTTTACACTGCAAAAGAACATGATGCGGGGATCACTTTACTACTGCCTCTTTGAATGAATCCATCCTGAACAGCCAAAAGGAAGAGACATTTCAGGTACCCTCTTTTTATAATGCTTCTGGCGTTCTGATGCATGCAAAAATCCGGCTTTCAAACACTCCGTCAACCAACTTGCACAAAGTCACGAGGCTAAAGGTTGGGACGCCGCTTGTAATCTTAAAGGAGTCTGCTTAATCTTGGTTTAGTTTTTTTATTTTCCTGATTCCTCCTTTTAAATTCTCCTGACTCTTGCTTCGCTGTTGGTTTAGCACAGCTGGGCTGGTTATTGTTTTTTCATTCATGTACCTAGAGGCAATTATGTACTATTGATAAATAGAGCTGGTCGGAAAAATTGGGTGGAACCATTTTCTACTGAATTCGAAACACGTCACGAAAAGTGTCAATTTCACCAAAATGTCATTGCTGGAAGGAAATAGGAAAAGAACATTCTGACATGTTTTCAGAACAAAGCCTTTTGATTTTTTTCATTTTGAAATGACTTTTTAAAATTAATTTTGTTTTATACACCTCTACCCCGATATAACGCGGTCCTCGGGAGCCAAAAAATCTTATCGCGTTATAGGTGAAACCGCGTTATATCGAATTTGCTTTGATCTGCCGGAGCACGCAGCCCCGCCCCCCCGGAGCACTGCTTTACCGCGTTATATCCGAAATCGTGTTCTATCGGGTCGTGTTATATCGGGGTAGAGGTGTATTATATTCTATTTCTATATGTAGGTGTGTGTGTTATATACCGGAGTTCAGATGAAAGATTCCAGGTTGTGACGTTGAGAATTGAGTAGGTAGCAGTCTTCCTTCTGAGTCAATGCTGAAATAAGCCCCCAGAGTGGTGCTGTGTGCTGTTGAGACGCTAGAGGTGCCATCTTTTGGAGTCAATGTAAAGCCAAAGTACTGATCTCACAGAGCTTTTTGCAAGAATTGACATAGTAGCCAGATTCCAACTCCGGTAACGACATTCTCCCCTCCTTTGGCCATTGTGGTTGGGTAGGATTTTCTTCTTCACTTCCTGCCCTAAGCTGTTGGATAGTATAACTGTGCACTGTTAAACAGCTTTCATGTTTCATCCCAGAGGTAGCTGCATATTCATTATTGTTATTTATTATGATTATTTTAAGTATATGTATTGGTGCAGGACCCACTGTGTTAGGTGCAGGACAAACATAGTTTGTGAACTCCTTTGGGCAGCGACCTTCTTTACGTTCTCAGTATAAGATGTAGCTGGTTACGACAAGCAGACAAAGGGGGCCTAAGGAAACAACAAGGCAATACTGATCCGCATGGTCACCAGCTGCCTACTCGTGGCTGCAGTTTTTGCAGGCATCGTAGCAAAGGCAAGTTTTAAGGAGGGATTTGACGGAGAACGAGGTGGCTTTGTGGCTGTTTATGGGGAGCTCCTCCCAGGCACCAGGGGTGGCACGGGAGAAAGCACGACGGGGCGGGTTTGGAAATGTAACTAGTGGGCGATGGGGGCTGGCCTCCTGTGTGTAGTTTCTCAGTGGCCAACAAGGTGAGGCCTGTGTAAAGCGCCTTGTAATGAGCCAACAGGATGCGTTTAATGGGGGTAAGAGCCACATCAGAGAGAAATCTTCTCAGGCACTGTACCAGCCCCAGAAGAAATAAAATACTTTAGGCCACGGGCAGCATCTGAGAATCCAGGAGCAATCGGGGATTCACAAGCACCCCTAAGCTGGGAAACTTTGGTCAGAAAGTGCGTAAACGTACTCCACGGGGGGCACCCACCACCTCAGCACCCACGAGCAGCTCTGCAGCATCAGAGTCACCTTGTCTGAATAATGCTTCAGCCAGTTCTACTCCCACTCACATTCCAAGCTCAGCCAGGCCCTGGGACCGAAGGGCACCTCACCAGGGGTGGTGGAACTGTGTGTGTGTGGGGGGGGGGGAGAGGGAGGGCTAGAACCCCATGCAATTGAAGTATTGTGGGGGTCATCTACATTTCCATCCCGGCAATATTTCCTGCATGACCGGGGAGAGTGTGAGACGGCGCAGCCTGGGTGCTGCTGCTCCTCCAGGCTGGAGCCGGCTGGGATGGGAAGGGAAGGCAGCAAGGCCATTTCAGGGACATGGGGAGGCAGGTGGACTGTTTCCACCCCAGGACAGGAACCCGCTGCCAGTTGCGGAAAAACAGCAACAGGGGTGGGGAGCAGGGAACCGGGCAGGCAGCTGCTCTTGGTGCCCAGGGCAGGGGGGTGAGGACACCATGACACCACATCTGTGCTGATGTCCCCGCTTCCCCAGCCAGCTGTGCATCTCAAGGCCAAGGTGAGAGCCTGCCCCGCCAGCCCCACCACTGCCAGAGCTCTGGGTGCTGCCCGAGCAATCTGCACTGTGGACTCCTCGGCACATGTCCCTAACCCCAAACCTCAGCGCCCCCCCCCCCCATTCAAAGGGAGCTTCTGCTGTCTCTGCACCACACCATCTGGGCGCAGTGAAAAGGATCCAGAGAGCTGCATCAATGCCACCCGCATGGCCCCGCTATCTTCCCCCACCCGCCGGGCATGTGTGTGGGACAAGAGAGGTGCCAGATAATCCAGGTTGCTCCCTAGCTTTTCCTCCTGCGGGAATCACCACTTTGTTGGCGTCCCCATCAACGCAGAGAGCACGAAGGGCAGGGTAGGGTTTGCAGTTTAACCCTTTGGAGCCTGCGTCATTGGCAGTTCTCCAATGAAAGGGGATCTAGAACCGCCTACGAAGAGTTGGTTGGGATGTTAAAGGCTGAGTTTGAAAAGCTCAGGCATTGTGTGTGTGTGTGGGGGGGGGAGGGAACGGGACCCATCAAGGCAAATGCACAAGTCCTACGCCGAGGGGCACATCACCAGGAGAATACATAGTTGCAGGAAGGCCACGTTCCCCAGTAGTGCCACCTCTTGCTGTCGGAGTGCGATGAATTGTTTGATTGAACTGTATTACATGGCCTGCCTGCCACTGGCCAGCTCGGAAATGCTGCCAGCATTGTAAGAGTGACTCGCCACGTGTGAGCTGCGTGGCACACAGGTAATGTTATTTTTCGAAAGTTTACCACACAAGCTGCTGTGACTCCTCCCGGGGACGGTGGTGGGAGTGCAGTCCGCGCCCCGTCCCCCTTCAGAGCAGGCACACGCAAATGCAGATCCAAAAAACCCAGTGTTGAGACTCCTCCCGAAGGGTGGAAAATAATACAGGGAGTTTAGCGACAACATGTGCACGCTCTGGTTTCCATAGAAACCAAGCAAAGAGAATTCTCAAAAAGGGGAGAGAATAAGCAAGTGTGGACCGTGTTATTATTTTTAATAAGTTGTTTTGATTGCACACAGGATTGCAGGATACCGCCTCGGCACAATGCAGTCGAGGCTGTAGTGGTGCATATTACATGTAAAAGAAAACCCGCATTTAGTACCTGCCTAATAATTGCGTATGGTATTGCTATTTGTTTAGTATTGAGATTTCCCTGGTTGTCGTTCTGTTCCCTTCTTTAGCTGGTGTTCCCTGCTACCAAGAGTTTGCACATAAAGCCCTGGGTTTCTTTACCCCTCATAAACATCCCATATCATGGTGCAAAAAGCAGACCCAGGGTCTGATCCAAAGCCCATGGCAGACAATGGGAAAGATGCCCACTGACTTCAGGGAGCTTTGGCATCGGACTCTAGTGCATTTCAGCTCATCTAGCAAAGAGCTGGCTTATCAGGGCTCTCTTAGCACTGAGCACACACAGCGGCTGTTGCCGGGTGGATGCTGCTATGTACAGTATGCTCAGAGCCCAAAGGGTGAGATAAAAGGGGCTGGGATACAGTGAGGCAGATTGATAACATCGTTTGTGGAGCTGGTGACAGGCGCTCGGTGTGAAATGTGAATGTGAACCGCCTCGATCTGAGAGCCTGTTTTGGAAGCGGCTCACTGGAGCTGTCTGTTCCTGTCGTCTGCAAATCCACCTCTCGAGTCTATTTTTAGCCTCTCAAAGCCAAATGATAGAGGAAACATATGACGGGGTAACATAGAGTGAATGCCACCTAGGATTTGAATCAAACCCAGCCCATCTGCAACCCGCTTCCTTTTTGTGTGATGGCTTTGAGAGAGAGAGAGAGAGAGATGCATTAATAATACATATTAGTTACCCCAGGGGTGTTAAGTTTGTGTGTGTGTGTGTGTGTGTGTGTGTGTGTCCCTTAAGATTTCAACAGGGGACTGCAGTGGCACCATGGGGGAATGAAGCACAGGGATGCTGTTGTACCAGAGCTGAAATCAGAGAGCAGGGCTGACTCCATCGGAGGGCTCTAAAAAGCATTCCAGAGCTCAGGAGAAAGCCAGCTGGACCACATCCCCATCCTGATCACTAGGGACCACTCAGGAGGCAGCAGATTGTGAAATAGGCCAGGGTGGTTTCTCCCATTGTGGCAACCTGCTGTTTCCCCTGACTCCGCCATGCAGCTCAGATTTTAATATTTCATTCAGGGAAGGCAGCCAGCTCTGCTACCTGGAAAGGAGGAGCAGCAGCTGCAGACGGGCAGGAGGGGGCTTTACTGTATGGAGTCTCATGATTCATTTCACTTCAGCATGGCATCCTCTTCCCCCCTCCACCCCCCCTCGTCCGTTGTAAACCTTCCTGGGCTGCTCTGTAATGAGCCCCCAAGGTGGAGGTTTGAATGGTAGATCGAGGGATTGTTAGGATCTGCAACCCTGGCGGGATATTTTTATGTTTGCAGGTAGTTTGTCCCCATCAATAGTCATTGTACCTGTACGAAATACATTAACACCGATTATGCTGAAGACAAATCCTGAGAAGAACTATGCCCCCAAAACGCCCATTAAAGTCAATAGGTGATGCAGGTGCTTAGAAGGAGCCTGCTGTGCTCTGATTATTAATACAACAGCACGTAGGGTACAACTACATTTGAATGGGGAGTTGTGATCCCCAGAGCATGCAGACACACTCACGCTATCTCTGCTCAAGCTAGTGCATAAAAACAGCCGCGTGGCCACCATAGCAGGAGCAGTGGCGTGGACTAGCTGTCCGAATACACACCCAGGGCGGGCTGGTGGGATTGTACTTGAGGCGGCTAGTCTGAGCAGCTGCCTGTGCCACCCCAGCCATGCTGTTATTTTTAGGCACTAGCCTGAGCAGAGCTAGTGTGGATCCAAACTGGGAATCCCACCTCCCAACTCAAATGTTGACATCCCCTCAGAGGCCCCAAATCGAAGACCCCAGAGACACAGCGAGCGACAGCCCCTATCCCAGAAAGTCTGGCGTCTCAATTGTTATCCCAGTTTGAGAGATGGAACAGAGCGATTAAGTGACTTGTCCAAGGTCAAACAGGAGATCGGTGTCAGAGCTGAGACCTGAGCTGCGGTTCAGTACCTTCGGTCAGGTCTACACTTAGATCGACATAGTGCTGTTGCTTGGGGTGTGGAAAATTCTCACCCCTGAGCGGCGCAGCTACACCAACCTAACCCCAGGTGTAGACCTAGCTAGCTCAGGGGAAGAATACGTCTTGCCTCCTCTCAGAGAAGCGGATTAACTACAGCTATGAAAAAAACCCTTCCATCGCTCTAGGAAGTGTTGATACTATGACACTACAACACCAGAGCTGTGCCATTGTAGCGCCAATAGTGTGGAGATGGCCTTAAGCACAATGCCACCCTTGTCTCTCGGTGAAGTCCATGGGTGCTTACAAGGGCGGCTCTACGTTTTTGGCCGCCCCAAACAGTCATGCCCGGGAGGCGCCCCAGAGCCGCGGGAGCAGCGGACCTCCCGCGGGCATGACTGCGGAGGGTCCGCTGGTCGCGCGGCTCGGCTGGACCTCCCGCAGCTGCGGACGGTTCGCAGGTCCGGCGGCTCCGCTGGAGCTGCCGCAGTCATGCCTGCAGGAGGTCCAGCCGAGCCGCGGGACCAGCGAACCATCCGCAGTCATGCCTGCGGGAGGTCCACTGGAGCCGCGGGATGAGCGCCCCCTCCGCAGTCATGCCTGCGGCAGGTCCGGTCGTCCCGGGGCTCCGGTGGACCTCCCGCAGGCATGACTGCGGCAGGTCCGACGGCCCAGCCTGCCGCCCCCCCGGGAAAGGGCCGCCCCACGCGCGTGCTTGCCGCGCTGGGGTCTAGAGCCGGCCCTGGGTGCTTAGTAGGAGCAGGACTGGGGCCCAGGTGCTGAGCACCTCTCAGGATTTGGCATTAGAATAAATAACACAATGTCTTGCATAATTTCATTGCCACTTTCACTCAGAAGGATCCCAAACAACTTGTATGTTCCAGTCTATGCATCTGATGAAGTGGGCTGTAGCCCACGAAAGCTTATGCTCAAATAAACCTCTTAGTCTCTAAGGTGCCACAAGTCCTCCTGTTCTTTTTGCAGATACAGACTAACACAGCTGCTACTCTGAAACCAAACAACTTTACAAACTATGGGCCTGATACTATACATTGCTGATCTTCTCCTGCAGGAGACCGAGCGTCCTCAACATGCATTGACTTCAGTGGGAGATGAGGATGCTCAGCACCTGCCAGGAAAAGGACATATATTATTACACTCCCTAACCATCCTATCCACCACCAAAACCAGCCCCTGGGGAGGGCCCCGGCAGTTCGGACAGTGCACAGCCACACTATACAACAGCTGGTGTAGGGAGGGAGAAATATCATGTCTAACTGAAACTGCAGGAGGATTTAGGTGTTCCTAAGGAACTGCCAGATGTAAGGGGGAAAACTTGCAGTATTCCTGGGGCACTGGGAATGCCAGATGTGTAATGTGCCAACATTTCAGTTGTACAAAGCAAAAACCAGAAACCTGCAGTATTCCTGGGGATTTGGGACGTGCCAGATGTGCAGCGCGCCAAACTGCCAGATATGCAACATGAAAAACTGACATGCCTCTGCCTGGAAGCATGTTACTGAGTCAAGCAGCTTCTGAATACCTGCTTCCATTTTAGCTGCTGCTTTGGGGAACTGAAAAATCCACTTGTAAACTATTTTTCTCTTGCAAAACTCAATGCAATTAGTGACTAGAGGGTTGGCAGAAAGTAAAGATCTTGGAAAATCGATAGAGTTCACTCTTCTCCATCGAAAACATCGTTTTCCCGATATATTGTTTGATATAAAATTAGTAACTAGATAACAAGTATCAATTAAGCATCAGATTGTTACTCAGTCCAGTACCTATGAGGAAGTTTGTTTCCTATAAAAGATAATCCAACCTTTTGCCCAAAATTCTTTAGCAAACCTTTTCTGAGGTTTGAAGAGTCCAGTTAACATCTTAAAAATGATTTGAGAGGCTGGGTGCCTCTTCGTTAGAACAGGGCCACTGAGTGGCTTTGAGCACTTACCTCTCTTGTAGCTCAGCTCTGCCATCTTTACAACTGGGATAATACTACTTACCCGTCTTTATAACGTGCTTTGAGATCTATGGATGAAAGACAGTGTCTCAGGGTAAAGCTATTACCTCTACTTTTGAATGTTCATACACCTATAAACGTCTCGGTTTGGGCCTGTTCTTTTGAGATTTCCAACCCATGGGCCCAATCCTGAGTAGTGTCAAACCCAGGCCCTGATCCAAAGTCCACTGAAATCAATGGAAAGACTGTAACATTGATTTAGAAGGGCTTTGGATCTGGCCCTGAGTGAACAGGAATTGCCGGTGCTCACTCAGCATCTCACAGGATCCGGCCTCAGATGTGCTCTCAGCATTCCTGTTCGTTCTTTATCCCGATTTACTGACCCTTCCCCGAAACGACCCTTTCTTTGTCTGTTGCATAACAAACGGTGGCAGACGTTGACTGCTCTGTGATCATTCCGTTGGCGTGTGAGAGACGTACCGATTAACACATCAGATGTGCATATGGTCTCGAGCAGTGCACCGATATCCAAGGGAATAGATCTACTGCTATTCTTGCTTTGGTTCATTTCAGTGGAGGTGGGAGGGAAGAAATGATCAAAGAGCTGGGCAGCTCTTAGTCCCCATTCCAACTTTTCTCTAACATTCGATTAGCATGAACAGAAGAATAAAGGGCAGGTGCTACAAGGACACGCAGCACGGTTCCTGTTCTCTCTCTACTAACCACCCCCACACTGCTACTTTAAACAGGCTATTGGTTAAAATACCAGCAGTTGCCTCAACTGTGCGAGGAAGAGTCTGGTCATTTCAATGCCCCGTGTAACCCAGCATCAAATATTAATTGAAAGCTGACAGAGACACACTGCCAAAGAGTCTGAAAAGTCCATTTGCTAAATGCCTAAACATCTGGAGCGCAGCCGCTCCAAAGGCATTACAGCAGAAGAGCAAAGCTGGAGCTTACAATATGCACATGTAACTAGCTTAAAGAGATCAAAGGACAAAAGGCTGCTGAAAGCCTTTTGCAGCACATGTGCCGGAGAGGGAACTTTGCAAGGGGTTGTCCGTTTTCTACCGAGAGAGAAAATGCCTTGTATAGATGCTCTGATGTGGATTGGTCCTGCTTTGAGCAGGGGGTGGGACTAGATGACCTCCTGAGGTCCCTTCCAACCCTGAGATTCTATGATTCTATTCTATGAACAACCCCTTGTGTGCGCGCGTGTGTGTGATTAATGGGGCGATTAACTTTCAGAAACAATGCCATCTGATTTGAGAATGCTCCTGGAGTTGGCAACTTGTCCTCAATCTATTTTCCAACGAGCCGCATATCATTTGGGTAGATTAGATTGGGTCATGTCCTGTTACATGAATCAGCCTGTGACCTGATGTGACACAGCACAGCAGAGAACAGCACCTAGCTGGATCTGGTGAGTCCTTCTGCTTCCCCAGTCCTCCCACCATGCAACATATCAAGTGCTGGGGTGTTGTTGTTTTTAAGCTATTTGATGCCACTTAGAGGAAGGGTCACCTGACTCAAGCTTCTTGTTGTAGGCAGAGTTTGTGATGAATGCCTCTGAACTGGATTTCTATTTCATCGCGTCTCAGTTGATGCATGGCACACTATTATTTTAGTTATTATCCCACTGAGACTGGGGCACCAATGGACTTGCCGAAGGCCATATGGTGAATCAGTGACAGAGTGTGGATTACATCCTAGATATTCTGTGCTTTCCGATCCATGCTCAACTCAGTCCACTAGACAGAATTCTGCTGACCTAAATTCCCTTGAAGTTTTAATTCAGTGTGGTATTCTTCCTGTCTTGCCTTAACTGTTGTGTAGTGGAGTGCATGCAGAATCAGCTGCCGAGTTCAACCCCAGAGGTGGCTTCATTTCAGTGCTGGGAGAAGTATTTACATGTTTACAGATGGTTTGTAACATCCTTTGCAATTCTTAGGGATCAAAAGAGCTACACTATAGATGCATAAGATATTGTAGTAGTAAAAATACAAATGATAAGGGAGGAGAGGAGATGGAAATGGGCATGGGAATTAGCCATGCTTTGAATGCCAACACCTTTGAGACATCCTGATTTCCTGGAATTCCTTCCAGTCACGTTTCTGAAGTCGTCCCTTAGTGGATGGCTCTCGGGGCCCTTTACAGGTGGTTGTAAGTGATAACTCATATTTCCATCCTAGGAGGCCTGCCCAGTGACCTCCCTGCCGCACATCTCTTCCCATCTCCTTTGAGACTTGCTGGGTTACCTGCATCCTTTCCTCTCACAGATGCTGAGGTCCTCCTCGGTCACAAGTATGAGGCCAATGTAAGGAGGCAATTGCGCATCTCTCCTTTTTTGTATTCCGGAGCATGCTTTTCCAAACTGCAGCCCACTCTGGTTTCCATTTCGCATAGTAAGGTTCCAGCATAGACGCTATTGATGGGATGCCTCGTTCACTCTCCCTTGGCTCCTCTCCAAAATGCTCAGTGTGAACTCTCCAGAGCTCTGTGATTTCCTCCCAGTTAAACGTAGTGCAGCGTTCAAAGCCACCACCTTTATTGATCACTTTTCTTCCCCCAGCTATTAACTAAAACGGTTCCAGCGTGAGAATGTGGAGGCTCCCAAGCCTTCGCCTCTGAGAACCTGGCTTCCTGGCCTGGCTCAGGTCACGTGGGAAGAAGAGTTTGTTGGTCTTACACTTACTTTTAGCCATCCGTATCTTAAAAACACGACAGAGCTGAGGCTGGTATTAGTAGCAACTGCCAAGAGGACTAGGCACTAGCGGCTGCGAACCCTGCCTAAGAAGAAGCTATTACAGCCTATGGGGAAAGAAGCAACTGCCCCCTCCCCACACTAGACAATTCCTGGCGTAGTTTTGGTGGGCCAGGGAAGGACTCAGATCTGGCTCCTCTAGCTGGTTACAATGACCCGGGGCCTGTGAGTGTAGCTATATAGAACTCAGTTGAACCTACTGAAGCTTTCCTGGTAGCGTCTCACTGAGAGACCTAGGAATCACCTGGGCATGTTGGAGGCCAGGAGTCATGTACATTGGCAGAATGTCATGTTACAAAGTGAAAAGGAGGCAGCGTTGAATAGCCATTGCACTTCTGCAAGTGCAGCTTTCGCATTTCACAGTTTCACAAAAAGGAGAGGGAAGAACAGTTGTGTGGCTAAGGCACCGCACTGGGACTCAGGAGATTGGTCTTCAGTTGCCAGCTCTGCTACAGACTCCTTGTGTGGCCGTGGGCAAATCACTTAATCCTCTCTGCCTCAGTTTATCATCGGCAAAATGGGGACGATAGTATTTCCTGTCCCGCAGCCTGTCTCTCTCCTGTCTATTCAGGCTCTGAGGCTACTTAGTCCCTGCCCCAAGGATCTGTCTTTGTGTCCTGTGTTTGTACAGCACCTAGCACAATGGGGCCTTGATCCATGACTGAGGTGCCTAGGCCCCAGACCAATACGAATAATCATAAACCATGCAGCCAATAGCACACAAGTGCAGATGTCCAGCTGTGCAGGATGGAGCTGTAGAGTGTGAGCTGTTCAGGGCAGGGACTGCCTCTGACCACATGTCCGCACGGTGAGTAGCACAGTGGGGCCCTGCTCTTGGTTGAGGCCTCTAGGTGCTAGAGTAATGTAAATAATAATAACCCAAGGGTTGTCCGGCACTCTCATGCATCCAGGTACACTCGGGATCTTCTCAGCCACAAAGCAAGAAGAAGGTTAGAAACTGAGAATCTTTCCCTGCTGCAACATGAAAATCACTTTGAAAAAGAAGATTCAGGAAAAAGAGCCTTTGCAATAAATAAATGGAGGCTTCTCTGTATCAGGGCAGCTGAGACATGGTGCTAGAATTACTGTTTGTGTGTGTGTGTAACGTTTACCGACTGGTGGTTTGGTTACGATTTCCAAAGACGTCTAGGTGACTTAGACACAAATCTTCTATTAAAACAATGTACCTTAATCCCCTAGATGATTTTGACAGTTTCAGCCTTTCCATCTATGGAAGCAGGAAGTCATGCAGTCTGTTCCCTGGTTGCTATGTGGTTTACCTGGTAATTGCATGCAATATGGCTAGTGCTTCCCTTTCTTTTGGATAAGGGCATGAACATCTTCTGTCCGTGGAACAGCCTTCCTACAGCCTAACTGATGTCAGGAAACAAATTAGGATGAAAGTATTAATGGGGAGGGAACAGAGTAGATGTACTGAAATTGCCATGTGAATAAGATAATGAAAGGAGGGAATCTTGAATGGTCCCTTGAAATGTGTGTTGACTACTTACGCTGAACCCTGTCCCACCTTGTATTTAGCTGTGACACTGAGTAGATTAGACCTGAAGAATAGCTCTGTGTAAGCTCCAAAGCTTGTTCTCGCACCAACAGAAGTTGGTCCAATAAAAGATATGACCTCCCCCACCTCGTCTCTCCTATCTTGGGACCGACACCATTGCAACTCCACTGCCTACAATAAAATAATGTCAGTCTGCACCCAGGCCTGGAAAAGCTCTGGTTAAAAGCAGATTCTTTTCAGAGGGTGTTATGCATCAGATCAGCTGACCTGTGCTCCCGGCTCATTTCTTCTATATCTAGAGCCACGCTGAAAGTGCTTTTCCAATTTGATAATTAAAAACATATTTGCCAGGGTTGCTAAGGTCCGATTCAGTCTATGTCTGTTCTCTTTTTTGCTGGCATTAATTAGCGATGGAGGGATGATGGGAGAGATGATTTGAATGTGGGAGGGGCCTGAGATTGCTGTTAACATTCTTTGCCCTGCAGTAGCCCCCAAGGGCTGCAGTTCAGATCAGGGCCCCCTTGTATTAGACATTGTACCAGACCAGAGTGAGCATGACCCACCTCTCAAAGAGTTTACAACCTCCACGGACAAGACAGAGGCACAGAAGCGACTCGTTGCTCGGTCAGTGGCAAAGCCAGAAGTCGAACTCGGGTGTCCTGACACCCAACTCAGTGCCCCAGCCAGTGGGCTACATTGCCTTCCACTGATGCTGTTAGTAACAGCAAGTGATTTGCAAGACCTAGGAAGCGATCTGGTGGTGATCTGGAGGTGCCTTGACTTCTCATTGTTCCTTCCATCTCTGTGGGGCTTTATTTCATTCTCTCCACGAGTGTTTGCTTTGCCGTCCTCAGCCCCTGAAGTTAATCAGAGCCTTTCTCTCTGAAAGGAACATTTTCTCCACTAAAATGCCCAAGCAAACCGCTCCCCTTTGCTTTATCGAGACTGGGCCGGGAGATGAGCGCATGATGCATGTGTAACGCTATATGTTTTCTCAAGGTTATAATAAAGAGCAGATCCGTGGTGGATATTAAATTACATATCATTGCAGAGGTAGCACATTTAGCTTCCGAGGGACGTAAGTGCCTTGTGTTGCATAACAATGATACCCTCTCAACAATTAAGGAGATGTACTGGCTGGCTCCAAAGAGATCCATTAGGCCCCACTGGGACTGTGAATCCAGATCTCTAGGAGGAGGGAGGAAATGCTTGAAGGAAACAATATATAAGTGGTCCCTACAGATGTGGAGGACCTGTCTAGCTTCAGTGCTTCTAAGGTGGCTATCCCCATGCTGACTAAGTACTCTGAGAAAGGAAAAGGGTCTACTAACCTATCAGGGCATATCTATAGCTCCCATTCTCGGTTCACTGCAGAGCAGGGATGAATGAACCTTATGGAGAAATTTTGGGACCTTCTCAGGCTATAACATTCTCCCTGTTACCTAAACTCCTGGTGAGTCAACTAGAAAACATATATTTTTTTCCTTTTTGTTAGCTAAAGGGAATATTTTGTGTTGTGCTTTTGGGATAGAAACATCTCTACAGCCTGGGCTATGGTTTAGAGATGGAACCTTCACCCAAAAGTTAGGACACCCCAAATGGGTTTATGTTTGGTTGAGTTTGCATCAGCCAGGCGTGGACTCTGTTTGCGTTCACATGGAAAGTGGGGGCAAAACAGGTTTGAAGTCACATGCATGAATATTCACAGCAACTGAATTTTGACATTTGCACTCCTTAGTATTTGTGCCAGAAATTATTTTGTGCTCATCTGATCAGGGAACTGAAATAATACCACGTGGCTGACGTGACCTGTCCCAAGTAAATAATGGAGCTGAATTTTGACTATTGAGTACAGGATGACATGATGGGATGATGAGTGAAGTATTAACGATCAGTCCACAGGGGTGAGAAATCAACGACAAAATGTACACAATGAATAAATTCAAGGAAATCATGGCCTACTCACCAGGTATCCAGGATGAGAGGTTAAATATATACACTAAATTATTCATTCTGAATAATTTGCTTCACTTTTAGCCTGCACTTTACTTTTTCTAACTAAACACAAAAGTTTTATCTTTCATGGAGCCATATAGCAAAATCTTGTCAAATGCAACAGTGACTAGAATTAAAGCGTTAGATGGAATGCTAATTGGTTAAATTTAAACTATAGCCAGATGTGGCGAATGCCAAAGAAATGCTCAATAGTAATCAAAACCCTGTTACAAGACTCCGTCTCCAATAGGAAATCGCTAGCATTGGCTAGCTGAATCTGTGTTGCCTTGAGACTACACTATATGTGCTTAACCTGATGCTCAGAGATACCCTCCACTTTAGGAATTCATTTTTCTGACTGCATCCTTGGTAAAATGGATAAATATGCCCCAGACCATCTCATGAGGAATCCATTGCAGAGGAGGATGAAATCAGTCAGGAAGGTAATAAGCCTGAGGAGGAAGGATGCTCTTATGGTTAAAGCACTGGATTTAGACTCAAGGAATCTGGACCGAGTTTCCATCTCTCACACACTTCCTATGTGGCCTTGGCCAAGTCACTTAATCACTCTGTGCCTCGGTTCCTGATCATTATAATGGGTCTAATAATACCCCCTTTCTGCCACCTTTTGTCTTTCTTGTGTATTTAGATTGTAAATTCTTGGAGCAAATTGTAGGGATACTTCCCAAGCAAGCAGTGACTGTCCCTCACTATATGGCTCCACAGTTCTTAGCACAATGAGGTCCTGATAAAGCCTGGGGCCTCCAAGCACTTCCATCATTATTATTAATAATACTAACTATAATAGCCTTGTTTGGATGCACCATCGAAACCTGTTAAATGGATAACCTTGTTGCAACAAACTGTCAACAGGCTTGCTATTATCTTAAATTAAATATTATCCATCTATTTGAGCTGAGGTGTCCAGTTTCATAACTTCTTTGCTATGAAGTTTAGTCATGTGGTCTCTATAAGCCCACCCTGTATGGGCTCCTCCCTCCCACCCCATCAGCAGCCTCGTGTCGTCTCTTCCCTCTCGTTAAAGTGTCCAGTCAATCTCAGACACTCAATGCATCTGCCTGGAAAGACTGGTAAAGAGAAGTTTGCTCCCCAATGGGAGATGGGTGTGTTGACATTCCCTGATCCCAGCCCGTCCACCTTGGAAGAAAGGCATTCATTCCAGAAGCCAAAGTCAAGTCTCTTGCACACTGCTACCACCCAAATGCCCTGGTCATGTATCACTATGTTCTCCTCTCTTTCCCCTTCAGAGTTTTGACTTCTTGACGGCTAGATACTGAGCTGTCATAAATCATCATAGCTCTGTTGACTTCAGTGGCACTGTTCCAATTTACAACAGCTGAGGATTTTGGCCTCTAACTTC
Organism: Mauremys mutica; assembly: GCF_020497125.1. NCBI lineage: Eukaryota > Metazoa > Chordata > Testudines > Geoemydidae > Mauremys > Mauremys mutica. Next base: position 12,550,290 of record NC_059085.1, read on the forward strand.
AATGGAGTGACACCACCTTCCTTGAGCAGAGGATCTTAGAATATCAGGGCTAGGAGAGACCTCAGGAAGTCATCTAGTCCAACCCCCTGCTCAAAGCAAGAGCTGATCTCCAGATAGATTTTTGCCCTAGATTCCCTAAGTGGCTCCCTCAAGGATTGAACTCACAACCCTGGGTTTAGCAGGCCAATGCTTAAATCACTGAGCTATCCCTCCAGCCCTCTGACTCAAGATATGACTTATTGGCTCAGGTGGATCAAAGTGGAGAGTCTGTCTTTGCCTCACCGTGAATGGTTGGTTTGACTTCAATAAGGAAAAGTGCCCCCAGGCAAAGGTTAGACTTGTGTCCAAGGCTGAACTATAATATAGTCTGTGTCTACACTTAAAGTGCTACAGTGGCACAGCTCCAGTTAGGTTTCAGTGTAGACACTCACTACAGCGATGGGAGGGTAGTAGCTAGGTAGAGGTAGATTTAGCACTGTCTACACCAGGGCTAGGTTGGCTTAATTACATCTCTCAGGGGTGTGTGGATTTTTCACACTCCTGAGCGATGTGATGGGTCAACCTAAGATTCAGAGGAGAAGAGCCCTCAGAAACTGGCAGTGAACTATGCACATTCAGTGTCCTCTTCAAAATAATCAGTCATGCCCAAAGCGTAAAGTGATGAGTAATGAAATCAGTCATGGCAGAGGCATTTAGTTAGAGCAAGCAGTGACACACATGCTGTCTAGGATTTGTGGTGTTCTTGTTCTCGCATTTTGTCTTTGGAATTAAATCAGAGCCAAAGTCATGTGGTTAATTAAATGGAGACTTAATCTCAGACCCTTTCTGGGTTTCTCAGCTAATCCAGATTCATTCATTGTAATGTCTTTCAGACACAAAGGCAAGGACGCGGGCTTTCCCTTCAAAGAGACATCAAGACACAAAAAGGACAAACTCAGAGGGGGAAAAGGCATAACTGGATGCCAGGACCCCAGTAGCAGGGAGGCTGGCCATCAGAGAAGAACTCCCATTTAATAGGGGATGTGTGGCATTTGTCACTATCAATAATAGCATATTAGGTCCTGACCCAATGCACGTTGAAGTCATTCCATTGACTTCAGTGGAGTTTGGATTCGACCTTTAATAAACAAGAACGTATGCTTGTAGCTTGCTCTCTCTTTCCTCCAAGGACATTCTCTGAATACATGCTTGAGGCCAATTAAGAGGGCGGAGCAGCATCTGGGGGCTATAAAGGATGGGGGAGGGCCCTGGTGAGAGGCAGTGCCAGTGATTCATAGCCAACTGGTTCAGTGAGGAAGGGGAGGTGAGACCTGCTAGAGATCAGGGGACTGGGGGACTCCTGGAAGGAAGCAGAAGGTGGTTGCCAGGAGAAAGCTAAAGGCAGGAGAGCACCAAGAAGGATGTGCTGGTTGGTGTCCCCAAGCCAAAAAGCCAAGGCCAGGAGGCTGAAGGCAGGAAGAGCAGAAGCAGAGGGAATTGCCTGCTGGCTCTAAGATGGAGAGATGGAGCCAAGGGCTGGAGAAGGCTGAAGGCAGGGGAGCAGTGGAGGAGCCAGAGAGATGGGCCCAGACGAACTGTGAGAGGGCAGGGGGGAGTGATGGATGTTCCTAGCTGAGAGTGTGGGGGTTCCTGCTGGGAAGAGTGCGGTAGTGGTAGCACTCCAGTTGGAAGGCTGTCCTGGTACAAGGACAGGATTGGCCTTTGCTGGAGAGCCAGGGCGTGGTGAGGGACACCGGAGCTGCACTGGGGAGCTAGACACCGGGGTTGCACTGGGGATCTGGGGTGTGGTGAGGAGGGCCGGCGGGGGCCGCGCTGGGGAGCCGGGGTTGTGGGAAGGACGCCAGAGCTATATGTTCCATGTACTATCTGGACTCAGCTGGGGGAATTGTAGAGTATGGTGTTGGAAATTGTTTTGTTATGATTCATTTGCACAGGACCTTTGCAATAAATGACCCTCACAAGGGCTATATTTATACTTGGGGAAGACGCTTTAGACACAATTTAACTAATAATTCCACATGGGGAATTAATAGTTAAATTGGAAAAGATGGGGATCAATATGAAAATTGAAAGGAACTGGTTAAAGGGGAGACTACAGCAGGTCGTACTGAAAGGTGAACTGTGGGGCTAGAGGGAGGTTACTAGTCGAGTTCCTCAGGGATTGGTTTGGGGACCAATCTTTTTATTACTGACCTTGGCACAAAAAGTAGGAGCGTGCTAATAACATTTGCAGATGACACAAAGCTGGGAGGTATTGCTAACACAGAGAAGGACTGGGATATCCTACAGGAAGATCTGGATGACCTTGTAAACTGGAGTAATAGTAATAGGATGAAATTTAAGAGTGAAAAGTTCAAGGTCATGCATTTGGGATTAATAACAAGAATTTTTGTTATAAGCTGGGGATTCATCAGTTAGAAGTAACAGAGAAGGAGAAGGACCTCGGAGTATTGGTTGATCACAGGATGACTACGAGCCGCCAACATGATATGGCCGTGAAAAAAGCTAATGTGGTCTTGGGATGCATCAGGCGAGGTATTTCCAGTAGAGATAAGGACGTGTTAGTACCGTTATACAAGGCACTGGTGAGACCTCATCTGGAATATTGTGTGCAGTTCTGGTCTCCCATGTTTAAGAAGGATGAATTCAAACTGGAACAGGTACAGAGAAGGGCTACTAGGATAATCTGAGGAATGGAAAATCTGTCTTATGAAAGGAGACTCGATCTTGGCTTGTTTGGCCTAACCAAAAGAAGGCTGAGGGGAGATATGATTGCTCTCGTTAAATATATCAGAGGGATAAATACCAGGGAGGGAGAGGAATTATTTAAACTCAGTACCAGTGTGGACACAAGAACAAATGGATATAAACAGGCCCTCAGGAAGTTTAGACTTGAAATTAGAGGAAGGTTTCCAACCATTGGAGGAGTGAAGTTCTGGAACAGCCTTCCAAGGGGAGTAGTGGGGGCAAAAGACATATCTGGCTTCAAGACTAAGCTTTATACGTTTGTGGAGGAGATGGTATGATGGGATAGCCTAATTTTGGGAATTAATTGATCATTGTCTATTAGCGGTAAATATGCCCAATGGCCTGTGATGGGATGTTAGATGGGATCTGAGTTACTACAGAGAATTCTTTCCTGGGTGCTGGCTGGTGAGTCTTGCCCACGTGCTCAGGGTTTAGCTGATTGCCATATTTGGGGTTGGGAAGGAATTTTCCTCCAAAGCAGATGGGCAGAGGCCCTGGGGTTTTTTCGTCTTCCTCTGCAGCGTTGGGCACAGGTCACTTGCTGGGGGAGTCTCTGCACCTTGAAGTCTTTAAATATGATTTGAGGACTTCAGTGGCTCAGACATAGGTTAGGGGTTTGTTGTGGGAGTGGATGGGTGAAATTCTGCAGCCTGCATTGTGCAGGAGGTCAGACTGGCCAATCATATTGGTTCCTTCTGGCCTTAAAGTCTATGAGTCTACAAGTCTATTTATGGGGAGTCTGCAGGAGGGAAACGGAGCGGGTGTTCCTGTCATGCCTTGGCTGGCAGCCGGAGGGCACTCCAAGGCAGGAGCTGCCCTGTGGCAGTGAACTTTAATGACCAGTGTTTGGAACCTCAGGGCTAGATCTCTGCAGAAAGCCTATTGAGGAAAGATCTTCCTCAATAGACTGACCCCAAACTCTCTGCTAGGATGCGTTCGATATTGGTTAGTGCAGCACCAAGCCAGGCACCACCATCGCTGTGTCCTGCAGCATGGTTAGGTCTTTTTTTGAGAGACAGCAAGAGAGCTCGAGCTCCTATACAAGGGTTGACTGTACTTGCCCCTGCTTAGCTGGTTACCTATGACAAAAGCACATCCCAAGGTGATATGGCTGCAGGCCTGATCTTTACGACCTGCCTAGAATGTAGCTTTATCTACCACGCTCTTTGAACATTCCTTGCTAGCCAGCTAACACTTGCCCCTCCTCTCCTACAGGCTGATGTCCATGCTACTGGGGGCACATGGGGATATTTTCCTTCTTACTGCTAAACTGGTGGATGGCCACAGCCTTGCAGGAACGCCATGGGCCACGCATGCCTTCTGAGAATGCCAGTTAGCGACTTGCCTCTCCACGGAAGCAGTGACCTAGGCTACTGACTTTCAGCCAGACTCTTGCTGCTGTTGCTTCCTATGCAGCGAGCACTAGCATTTAGATCGTGTCTGTCTCGATGCTGGTTTGTGACGGCTGAATGTCGGTCCTTAAGAATATTTTTGACTGATGTGTAGGCCCAAGTACAACATAAAAAGCTGAAACACAGAGTGGGATGGCAAACCCCGTCACTGAGGTGAAGTACAGGTCAGAGCCAGACTGCCACTTTCGTGCAACTATAAATGATCATTAAAGAAGGGGGTGAGGGGGAGAGCACTTCAGTGCAGCATACGTCAGTCAGCCTTGAGCCACCAACGCATGTAAGTGGGCCCATTGCTTCAGCAAAGCTACTCGTGCTGAAAGCTGAGCATGTGCTTAAGAGCTTCCTGGATCCAGTTCAACACAGATTAGAAGCTGGCAAAAAGAATCCAAAATATCTTTGAAGTGGGTGCGATGGAGTTTACAGACTCACTCGAAAGCCTGCTCTGTGCTAAAAAGTGAGCTCAACCCAGCTACGTTGCTCAGGGGTGTTTCAGGTGTAGATAAGCCCTGAGGTTAACGTAGAGATGGAGCAGCACTGGGCCAAGGTCTCACCTCTCAGCAACTGCAGACCCCGCTCCAAATGGAGCACCTGCTTAAATGGACTCTGACACTATCCTTCCCCCACTATCCTCCCCTCATCTTTGTCTGACCAGGGAAACACGGAGGGATGATGGACTGTAATTCTGCCTCCAGAGCCTCAGATTGCCCACCAAAGCCACCCTAGGACTTTGGGGGGTGTTGAGCCACAGCCAGCCTGCGAGGCCTACTGGCCCCCAAGTGAAGCCCACTATACTGGATCTATGTAACCATGAAAGACTTTCTTAGGCCATGTCTACACTAAAGGGAAAAGTCGATGTAAACTACACAATTTGAGTTATGTGAATAGCATAACTCTAATCGACATAGCTTAGATCTATATACCGCGGGGTCCACGGTGTCAACGGGAGACGCTCTCCCGTCCACTCCCCTTAATCTTCTAGATCTGGTGGAGTACAGGAGTCAATGGGAGAGTGATCTGCGGTCAATTTAGCGGGTCTTCACTAGATCCGCTAAATCAACCGCCACAGCGTCGATTCTCCGGTAAGTGTAGACAAGCCCTTAGACTCTGACTCTGCTTTACTATAGGTCCCATCCCACCTTTCCTTTCAGGATGAAATACACTGTTATTTCTATCTCGGGCCTGTTCCTCTGTCCCTATTCACTCAAGGCAACAAGAGGCTGCAGGTGACCGCAGGCTGAGCCACCTTGGACTGGCTGCTGCACGGGGGGGATTGCATGTCAGAACGTTCTGAATCTAGGATCAGATTCTTTACTACACAGCACTAAATACACGTCCCCCCCTTCTCCCACCCCTTCGTTCACCACTCTTATCCCTGGATCTAATTTCTCCTCCACCGAATTATTATTCCTCTTTTGAACATCTTGCATGTTTCTTGCAATGCTCATTTATTATGGATGACGGCTGCTGTACAGTTTGACTTACCTTTGTCACTGTAAGAACTAGTTGAGGGAAATCAAGGGACATTCACTCCCCCACCCCCCAAAAAGGCTTTTTTTTTAAATTAAAATTTGCAATGTTGAAATTAAAAAAAAAATCAACCAGTTCTACTCACTAAACCAGACTTTCTCTTGCTCATCTCATGACTCATCAGTTCTGCAGCCACGGAGTTGCACCGGAAACAGGGCCCCATGGCGAGTGCTATCTATAATGTAGCTCTCTGGTGTTGGAGGAATGGTGACGCCACGTTGTACGGAGTCCTGAGCACACTGTGTGGCCAGTGGAGAACTCTACATCATCTCACTTTTATGACCTTCTTGAAGACTTGCCCCAATCTTGGGCTTAATCCAACGCCCATTAAAGTCAATGAGAACTACCCATGACATCAATGAGCATTGGATCAGGTCCATTATGTGGTGCAGTTGCTTCTCTCCCATTGTCACCCACTGTCTCTTGCGCTACTGTGAAGGATGGTCTTGTGTGGCCAGCATCCTGGGCCCTTCTGTGTAACCTTAAGAGACTGCGCTGTCAGCAGTTGTGATGATCACTGTCTGTAGGATCCCTTGGCCAGGAATATTAGATAGGCACCGGGGCTTTCCATTCGGAATATAAAGCACTTATTCTCTCTCTTTAATATACGTGTGCATACACATACACAAAAGCTGGTATGTGAGCTGCAGCTGTATTTCCCTCAGCGGTACGCTGTTTGGGACACCTGACATAATACTTCATATGTGTATTAAGTTCCAGTATGGTAGCCGTGTTAGTCTGTATCAGCAAAAACAATGAGGAATCCTAGTGGCACCTTAGAGCAGAGCTGGGCACACTGTGGCCTGTGGGCCACATCCAGCCTGCAGGACCCTCCTGCCCGGCCCCTGAGCTCCTGGCCCAGGAGGCTCGCCCCCGGCCCCTCCCCTGCTGTTCCTCCTCCCCGCCCCCCACAACCTCAGTGCACCATGCCACCGGCGCAATGCTCAGGGTGGCCGGGCAGCGCAGCTGCAGAGCCCGTCCTGACCCAGTGCTCTGTGCTGCGCAGTAGCGTGTCTGGCTCCAGCCGGGCAGCACGGCTGCTTGTTCTGGTGCTCTGGGTGGTGTGGCTGTAGTGCTGCCAGCCACCGGTGCTCCAGGCAGTGCGGTAAGAGGGCAGGGAGCAGGGGTGGTTGGATAGAGGGCAGGGGAGTTCGGAGTGGTGGTCGGGGTGTGTGTGGATAGGGGTCAGGAAGGCGGGGGAGTCAGCGAGGGGCAGTCAGGGTCAGGGGTTCTGTAGTCCATTTAAAAAATAGGCCAAACGGTGCCATTACTACAGATGTAAAGCATGTAATTTCAACTGAATATGTATGAGTAAATTTGAATTCCTTGTCAAAAAAGAGATTTGTTGCACCACTGTAGAAAACAACTAATCCATCTGCAGAAGTAATTAGCAGAAGTTAGGCTGGTTTTCCCAATGCATATGAGTGAGTGGCTAAAAGACGAGTTGTTCTTAGCAGTAGCCTGCTGTCATGCTCTTTTAAACCAGGAATGTACGACAATGCAAATGCAAATCAACATGCTAGTAATACACTAGAGTTCTGCAGATGTTCTTCCTTTGAGAGGTATCGCAGTGGGTGCACACTTACCTGTAAGTCTCAGGGTGCACTTTTTGCAAAGTCTAAAGAACTGTGACCCATGGTCAGCTTTGCGTTCTGGTGTGGGAGTTCAGCTTGGAACAAGTGGATATGGGGAAAAGAGGTGGATGCGACATATTTTAACTTTAGCAAAGCTTTTGATACGGTCTCCCACAGTATTCTTGCCAGCAAGTTAAAGTAGTATGGATTGGATGAATGGGCTATAAGGTGAATAGAGAGCTGGCTAGATCATCGGGCTCAATGGGTAGTGATCAATGGCTCCATGTCTAGTTGGAAGCTGGTATCAAGCAGAGTGCCCCAGGGGTCTGTACTGGGGCCAGTTTTGTTCAACATCTTCATTAATGATCTGGATCAGGGGTGGCCAACCTGTGGCTCTGGAGCTACATGCGGCTCTTCAGAAGTTAATACGCGGCTCCTTGTATAGGCACCAACTCCGGGGCTGGAGCTACAGGCGCCAACTTTCCAGTGTGCTGGTGGGTGCTCACTGCTCAACCCCTGTCTCTGCCGCAGGCACTGCCCCACTCCACCCCTAAGTTTGCCGTGCCCTCACTCCTCCCCGCCTGCCAGAGCCTCCTGCACACCACATAACAGCTAGGGGGAAGTGCTGATTGGCGGGGCTGCCAGTGGATGGGAGGCACTGGGAGCGGGCGGGAAACTGATGGGGGGCTGCTAATGTATTACTGTGGTTCTTTGACAATGTACATTGGTAAATTCTGTCTCCTTCTCAGGCTCAGGTTGGTCACCCCTGATCTGGATGATAGGATGGATTGCACCCTCAGCAAGTTTGTGGATTACACTAAGCTGGGGGGAGAGGTAGATACGCTGGAGGGTAGGGATAGGGTCCAGAGTGACCTAGACAAATTGGAGGATTGGGCTAAAAGAAATCTGATGAAGTTCAACAAGAACAAGTGCAGAGTCCTGCACTTAGGATGGAAGAATCCCATGCACTGCCACAGACTAGGGACCGAATGGCTAAGCAGCAGTTCTGAAGAAAAGGACCTGGGGATTACAGTGGATGAGAAGCTGGATATGAGTCAGCAATGTGCCCTTGTTGCCAAGAAGGCTAACAGCATATTGGGCTGCATTAGTAGGAGCATTGCCAGCAGATCGAGGGAAGGGATTATTCTCCTCTATTCGACACTGGTGAGGCCACATCTGGAATATTGCGTCCAGTTTTGGACCCCCCACTACAGAAAGGATGTGGACAAAATGGAGAGAGTCCAGCAGAGGGCAATGAAAATGATTAGAGGGCTGGGGCACATGACTTATGAGGAGAAGCTGAGGGAACTGGGCTTATTTAGTCTGCAGAAGAAAAGAGTGAGGGGGGATTTGATAACAGTCTTCAACTATCTGAAGGAGGGTTCCAAAGAGGATGGAGCTCGGCTGTTCTCAGTGATGGCAGATTACAGAACCAGGAGCAATGGACTCAAGTTGCAGTGGAGGAGGTCTAGGTTGGATATTAGGAAAAACTATTTCACTAGGAGGGTGGTGAAGAACTGGAATGGGAGTTCCACCTAGGGAGGTGGTGGAATCTCCATCCTTAGAGGTTTTTAAGGTCCAGCTTGACAAAGCCCTGGCTGGGATGATTTAATTGGTGTTGGTCCTTCTTTGAGCAGGGGGTGGGACTAGATACCTCCTGAGGTCTCTTCAAACCCTAATCTTCTATGATTCTATGAAGTCCAGCCCACGTTTGAATATGTTGTTTACTAGATGAGCCATAATGACTTTGTACCATGTAATGAGCACGGGTCACTGCTAGATAGAGTTTATTGGAAGTTATACATGTACTTTGCTGGGAGAATGGACATGTAAGTGTGACAAGAGAGCACAGCAGGAGCATAACAGGACTCTAGGCTCTCCACCTTTCCAGACTGCTGTACCCCTTTGAGGAGTTTGATTTGTCTTGAGTATCCCCAAGTTACACCTCACTTCAAAACTACTTGCTTATAAGATCAGACATAAAAATACAGACGTGTCACAGCCACACAATTACTGAAAAAATGCCGACTCTCTCATTTTTACCATATAATTATAAACTAAATCAATTGGAATATAAATCCTGTACTTACATTCCAGTGTATAGTACATAGAGCAGTATAAACAAGTCATTGTCTGTATGAAATTTTAGTTTGTGCTGACTTCGCGAGTGCTTTTTATAAAGCCTGATGTAAAACCTGATGTACGCGTACCCCTGGTTGAGAACCTCTGATCCAGATCACTTTTTCCTTGTCCGGCCTGGGCACCAGTGAGTAGATTGCTTTAGTGGTGCTTTGAAACAGACAAGCTATACAGTCATGATTAATCATACTTCTCATTGAAAGAAAATTCTTTTCTCTTAGCCCTACCACTCAGATACGGCACTGCTGCGGGTTGTATCGGTGTTAGTAGGGAGAATGTCCATTGGATGACCCTATGCATAAGGAATACTTCCTATGATGCGATGAGTGAGCCTTTTTTTCTCCTTCTGATAATAGCTCACCTTAATTGATTACTCTTGTTATAGTTGGTATGGGAACATCCATTTTTCATGTTCTCTCTGTATATATATCTTCCTACTGTATTTTTCACTGCATGCATCCGATGAAGTGGGTTTTAGCTCACAAAAGCTTATGCCCAAATAAATTTGTTAGTCTCTAAGGTGCCACAAGGACTCCTCGTACTTTTTGCTGTTACAGACTAACACGGCTACCACTCTGAAACCTGTATCATGGTATGTAGACACTCAATAGAAATCAATGGTATGCTAGGATGTGCCTGGGACACTCAGTTAATTAGAGTCTTATGCAGGCTTTCATTGCTGTTTGGTGCTCACGCACTGGGAATTGCTTGAGTTGGTTTCCATTGCAGTCAACGGCAAAATTCCCAATTGACTTCAGTGGGCCCAGGGTAAAGCCTGTTGTTCCTCACATTATCAGTCTGTTTTACCTTTCATGCAAGGAAAAAACAGAGAGATTTTCTCCTCCATTTTATTTTAAAAGCAGAACATATCACTGCCATGGGGCAATCTCTGCTGCATTGCTGGTGATAAATATTCCCCGGCAATCAAATTCCCCATTTGATATTTCTTGTGTTGAAAAGTAAACACAGGTGCCTCTGACTTCTCCTTGAGACACGTGTCCAATGAGTCTCAGCCATGTAATCTGTGAGGCCTTCTCTCCTTTCCCAACCCCCTTCCTAACCACATGTGGTATTTCAGTATGTCTGAGGAAGGAAAAGACGGTTACTCACCGTTGTAACTGTTGTTCTTCGAGATCTGTTGCTCCTATCCATTCCAGTTAGGTGTGCGCGCCGTGCGTGCACGGCTCTTCGGAACATTTTTAGCCTAGCAACACCGGCGGGCCGGCTGGGCGCCCCCTGGAGTGGCGCCGCTATAGCGCTAGTTATATACCCCAGCCGGCCCGTCCGCTCCTCAGTTCCTTCTTGCCGCCTACTCCGACAGTGGGGAAGGAGGGCGGGTCTGGAATGGATAGGAGCAACACATCTCGAAGAACAACAGTTACAACGGTGAGTAACCGTCTTTTCTTCTTCGAGTGATTGCTCCTATGCATTCCAGTTAGGTGATTCCCAAGCCTTACCTAGGCGGTGGGGTCGGAGTGAGACGTGACAGAGTGCAAGACTGCGGAGCCAAAGGCTGCATCGTCTCTGGATTGCTGCACCAACGCGTAGTGGGAAGCGAAGGTGTGGACAGAAGACCAGGTGGCCGCTCTACAGATGTCCTGAATGGGGACATGGGCCAGGAAGGCGGCAGACGAGGCGTGCGCTCTCGTAGAGTGAGCGGTAAGACGGTTAGCTGGCAGACCAGCCAGCTCGTAGCATGTTCTGATGCATGCAGTGACCCATGAGGAAATCCTCTGAGAGGAGACCGGTTTGCCTTTCATGCGCTCTGCAACTGCTATGAACAGTTGTGGCGAACGCCGGAAGGATTTTGTTCGATGTATGTAGAACGCAAAGGCCCTGCGGACATCCAGGGTGTGCAGCTGTTGATCCCGACTCGAGGCATGAGGCTTCGGGAAAAAAACGGGAAGGAAAATGTCCTGATTTACATGGAAGGCTGACACCACCTTAGGGAGGAAGGCCGGGTGAGGCCGAAGCTGGACCTTGTCCGCATGAAAGATGGTGTACGGAGGACCGGCCGTCAGGGCCTGGAGCTCGGAAACTCACCTCGCTGAGGTTATGGCGACGAGAAAAGCTGTTTTCCATGACAGGTGGAGTAGCGAACACGTAGCCAAGGGCTCAAAGGGGGTTCTCATGAGCCTGCTCAAGACCAGATTCAGGTCCCAGGGCGGAGTCGGAGGCCGCACTGGCGGGAACAAACGCTCTAGACCCTTGAGGAAGCGGGAAACCGTAGGATCGGAGAAGATGGACCGGTGACCGACGGGCGGCCTGAAGGCAGATATCGCCGCCAGGTGCACCTTTAACGATGAGACCACAAGACCCTGCTCTTTAAGTGACCAGAGGTAGTCCAGGATCGTTGGGATAGGTACGACGAATGGATTCATGTCTCTCTGGTCGCACCATATGGCGAATCGCTTCCATTTAGAGAGGTAGGTCGAGCGAGTGGAGGGCTTTCTGCTCTCCAGCAGGACCCGCTGGACCGCCGCCGAACAGGCCCGCTCAGCGTGGGTCAACCACTCAGGTACCAGGCTGTCAGATGGAGGGACTGCAGGTCCGGGTGGCGGAGCCTGCCGAAGTCCTGCGTTATCAGGTCCGGCCATAAGGGTAGAGGGATGGGATCTCGTACCGATAGCTCGAGCAGCAGAGTGTACCAGTGCTGTCTCGGCCAGGCCGGAGCGACGAGTATGAGGCGGGCTCTGTCCCTCCAAAGCTTGAGAAGCACCCGATGTACGAGCGGGAACGGAGGGAAGGCATACAGTAGGTGACCCGTCCAGGGGCAGAGGAATGCGTCCGACAGGGAGCCCGGGGCGCGACCCTGGTACGAGCAGAACTGGTGGCACTTCCTGTTCTCTCTGGAGGCGAGACTGAAATGGTCTATCCGGGGAAACCCCCACCTCCGGAAAATCGTGTGAACCACATCTGGGCGGAGGGACCACTCGTGGGACAGGAACGACCTGCTGAGATGGTCGGCCAGCGTGTTCTGCACCCCTGGAAGATAGGACGCCACCAGGTGAATGGAGTGGGCTATGCAGAAGTCCCACAGTAGCATCGCCTCCGTGCACAGCGGGGAAGATCGGGCTCCACCCTGCTTGTTGACATAAAACATCGCCGTTGTGTTGTCCGTCAACACCGCGACACAACGCCCTTGGAGACTGGGGCAAAAGGCTTGACAGGCGAGGCGAATCGCCCGGAGCTCTCTGACATTGATATGGAGGGAGAGCTCTCGGGGCGACCAAAGCCCTTGGGTGTGCAGGTCGGCTAGGTGTGCCCCCCACCCCAGCTCTGACGCATCCGTGGTCAGAGTGACGGATGGTTGAGGAGGGCGGAAAGAGACTCCGGCACACACGACTGCTGGGTCCAGCCACCAGGTGAGCGAAGCGAGGGCCGGCTTCGTGGGCGTGACTACCATATTGATGGAGTCACGGTGGGGCCGGTACACTGACGCAAGCCAAATTTGAAACGGGCGAAGGTGCAACCTCGCGTACTGAGTGACGAACGTACACGAAGCCATGTGGCCCAGAAGGCGGAGGCAGGAACGCACCGTTGTCCGTGGGAAAGCTTGTAGGTCTCGAACTAGAGAGACCAGAGACTGATGCCGAGGTTGGGGCAGGCAGGCCCTGGCCACACTGGAATCCAGGACCGCACCGATGAACTCCACTCTTTGCGAAGGGGTCAACATCGACTTCTCGGCATTTATCATAAGCCCTAGACGCTGAAACAGGGCTAGGACCGTGGCCATGTGGGACGCCACCAGTTGGCGGGATGGTCCTCGGACTAGCCAGTCGTCGAGATAGGGGTAGACATGTATCCGACGACGGCGGATGGCCGCGGCCACCACTGCCATGCACTTGGTGAATACCCTCGGCGCTGTAGAGAGGCCGAAGGGCAGCACTGTGAACTGGTAGTGCGTATTGTTGACAACGAAACGCAGGTAGCGCCGATGAGGAGGGTAAATGGCGACATGAAAATACGCGTCCTTCATGTCGAGGGCGGCAAACCAGTCTCCCGGATCCAGGGAGGGAATGATAGTCCGCAGGGTCACCATGCGAAACTTGAGCTTGACAAGGTATTTGTTGAGCTCTCGGAGGTCGAGTATGGGTCGTAGGCCTCCCTTCGCCTTGGGGATTAAGAAATATCGGGAATAAAATCCCCTGCCTCGCAGATCGCTCGGCACCTCCTCTATAGCACCCAAGCTCAGCAGAGACTCGACCTCTTGTAGGAGGACTTGCTCGTGAGAGGGGTCCCTGAAGAGGGACGGGGTGGGTGGGTGGAAGGGTGGGGGCGAAACAAACTGAAGATGGTAACCAGACTCTACCGTGCGTAGCACCCAGTTGTCCGATGTAATCTGGGACCACGCCGGGAGGAAGTGGGAAAGACGATTGAAAAATAACGGGGAAGGATCCAGAGGAGAGACTGATGGGCCGTCCTCGGGCGTCCCATCAAAACGCCTGCTTCGGCCCTTGGGGGGCCTTGGAAGGCGCCTGGGACTGGGTACGCCGATTGCCCGATGGTCTACGGCGGTTCAGTCTGCCCCTGCGTGTATTATCAGGCCGTGACCTGGACTGATTGAACGGGCGAAAGGGCTGCTGCCTGAAGGGTCTCCGCTGTGTCGCAGGCGTGTGCATGCCCAGTGTACGGATGGCAATGCGCCCATCCTTAAGGGTCTGGATTCTGGAGTCCGTTTTCTCCGAGAATAGGCCCTTGGTATCGAAGGGCAAGTCCTGCAATGTATATTGAACCTCTGGCGGCAAGGTGGACGATTGCAGCCAGGAGATCCTTCTCATTGTTACTTCCGATGCCAAGGTCCTGGCTCCGGAGTCTGCAGAGTCCAGTGAGCCCTGAATGGAGGACCTGGTAGCTTTCTTGCCCTCTTCTAGCAAGGCTGAGAACTCCTGCCTGGAGGATGTTGGAACTAACTCTGTAAACTTAGAGAGGGCCACGAAATTATCGTAGGCATAGCGGGCCAGGAGAACCAACTGATTGGCTATGCGTAATTGGAGGCCGCCAGCCGAATATACCTTTCGGCCCAACAGGTCCATCCTGCGCGCGTCCTTGGACTTAGGTGCAGGCGCAGGTTGCCCATTTCTTTCCCGGTCATTCACCGACTGTACCACTAGGGAGTCCGGGGCCGGGTGGGTGTACAGGTACTCGTACCCAGTCGGGGGTACCGAGTACTTCCGCTCCACTCCGCGGGCAGTGGGAGGGATGGACGCAGGTGACTGCCAGAGTGTGGTGGCATTTCTCTGGATAGTCCGAACAAAAGGCAGGGCCACTCGCATGGGGGCCTCCGTTCCGATCACATTAGTGATCGGGTCCTCGTCCTCGATGACCTCTGCTACCGGGAGGTTAATAGCTTGTGCCACCCGACGAAGGAGGTCCTGATGGGCACGTAAGTCAATCGGTGGGGGACTGGATGACGAGGATCCCGCCACCGCCTCGTCGGGCGAGGAAGACGAGGACTGGGCCTGACCAATAGGAAGTGGCTGAGGCTCGTCCATGGGGTGCGAGGCCGCCGCCTCCACGGGATGTTCCGTCTGCACCGGCGGCGGTGGAACCTCAACCGGAGGCGATGGAGGGGGCCTGCTGACGGTGGCTTCCGGCACCCTATGGTCGGAAGGCCCCTGTCGCGGGAGGAAGGGGGCGCCCTGAGCCTCGTGACCAGCCCAGGGGGTCCAGAAACCCCATTGCTGAGGACCCAGGTCTTGTCCTTGTGGGTCCGCGCGGTAATCTGCACCGCTGCCGTCGTGTGGAGCGACCGATGGTTGGCGGGAAGGCCATGGGGGGGCAGAGGCGCTCAGGGACTGCGCCGTCGATGCCACCAGTCTGTCCGTGGACGGTGCCGGGTACCGGTGCCGATCGTCTCGGTGCCGGGAGCGCGAGCGGGACCTTCGACCGCGAGAGTACCGGGAGGTTGACCGCGATCTCGACCGTCGTCGACGGGAGCGGCTTCGAGAACGGCGTCGGGAGCGGTGCCAGGAACCGGACCTTCCTCAGTGCCGATGGTCCGGAGAGTGGGACCGGGACCTGGAACGCCTCCGGGAGTACGACCGGTACTGCGATGAGGAGTGGTACCGGGACTGCGACCGGCGCCGAGAAGGAGAGCGGTACCGGGATGGAGACCGGTGCCGTGACCTTGAACGGCGGGAAGGTGACCGTCTCCGGGATCGGGACTGGGATCGGGACCTGGATCGCCTTCTATCCCATTTGTCAGGGGTGGCAGGTCGTACCATGGCCGGTTTGCCCACTGACAGCACAGCCTGCACCGGCGGTGCCGGGGGCCGGAGGCTCGGTGCCTCTGATAGCTCTATGAGCTCCCTCGCCGTCGAGAACGTCTCGGGTGTGGACGGGAGAGGCAGCTCGACCACGGTTTGCACCGGGGAGCGCGGGGGTACCGGACTCGACGGCCCTGCCGGTGCCGGAGTCGACGGTACCGCGCATGGTCCGTGCGCTGTTGAGGACGGTGCCGAAGGCGCCGCTACTGGCTGCTGGACCAATGGCCTCGACGTAGCAGTCTCTATGGCTTTGGGCTTCGGCTTCCGTTTCCCAGATGGTGAATGGGAACGGTGCCGGGGCTTCGGTGCCGGCTGCTTCTTAACAGTCTCGGTACCGGACCGGCCGGGGACCGCTGGAGCGCTCCGCACTGAGGACGACGGCGGAGCTGAAGGAGTCGGCACCGCAGGGGTAAGCGCCGATTCCATGAGGAGCTGCCGTAATCTAATGTCCCGCTCCTTTTTCGTTCGCGGCTTGAACGACCTGCAAATGAGGCACTTATCTGGTCGATGTCCCTCGCCGAGACAATGAAGACAGGAGTCGTGAGGGTCCCCAACCGGCATGTGCCGCTGGCAAGCCGCACAGGGCTTGAATCCCGGTGTCTTGGGCATACGCCCGCACCGGACGGGAAAAGAGGGGCTAAGCCCCCCTAATTCCCCCTAATCTATCTAATGACTACTCAACTAACTAATTTAAACAACTAACTATGTACATTAAACACAAAAGTAGAACCAAGGTGAGCTAGGTAAGTGGAGGACGATGAGCACTCCACAGTTCCAACTGGCCGTCACGGGCGGGAAGAAGGAACTGAGGAGCAGACGGGCCGGCTGGGGTATATAACTAGCGCTATAGCGGCGCCACTCCAGGGGGCACCCAGCCGGCCCGCCGGTGTTGCTAGGCTAAAAATGTTCCGAAGAGCCGTGCACGCACGGCGCGCACACCTAACTGGAATGCATAGGAGCAATCACTCGAAGAAGAAGTCCTCTTCCAGTTCTGGAACTTTTCTTCTTTGAACAAAAGATTTGCTAAAAGAAACCACACTCCAGCATTGTGTTCCACTTTGAACAGCATGGTCTAAGACCTATGCCTCTCCGCGCACAGTATCGGGTCCCAAGTCTGGGACAAATATCCAAAATGAAGACCACAAGAAACACAGCAGAGATCAGGGAGGTTCCAAACAGTGCAGCATTCATCTCACCAGCCCCACTAACGTTGTCTGTCAGCTCATTTCTGGACCCAGCATTTCCTGAGTCGGTAATTTGCAACAATTAAAGTGAATTAAAAGGAGATTTTTGTTAGCTAGAGGAAACTGTGGGTCCAAATTAAGGAACATCCCTTCTAACAAGGGACTGTTCTATATCCGTACTGCTTTAGGAGATAGCACTCTTGTCCGGTGAGCTACAACCAGGGACGCCGAGAGTGGGTTCGGGCCCCGGTGAAAAAATTTTTTCGGGCCCCCCAGCAAGGGCAGACTGGCTAAACAGGGCCGACGAAGCTGGGGAAGCTGGGCCCCGGGCCCCCTTCCAGACCACCAGGCCCTGGTAATTTGTACCGGCTTCCCCTCCTCTCATCGGCCCTGGCTACAACCCTGACAGCATACATTCATCTGTCGTGGAATGGAACGGAACGCAGTGTTTGCTGGGAGCAAGGGCCATGATCTATCATAGCCTGTGTTGGCAGGGATTATCATTTAATGTAACACAATATCCTAATGGAAATAGACAAGGTAATGTAAATGGAGATGGCACATCATTGTAATGAGGCATACGGCCCGTGAAATTTAAACACCGGACTCGCTGAGATATATAGTATGTGGCATTTATGGAACAACATTAAAAATATGAGGCAAGGTTTTTTTTTAAATTTGGCTTGAATGAATACTTTCCAGATCTGCAGGTCTTAGAGTTCCACTAGATCGTACACTATCTGTGTTAACATTAAAAACACATAAAGCATGATCTAATACACAGGGTGTTTTTCCCTCATCTTCTCTCTTACTCGCTTCAACTCTTATGCCTAGGTATACCTGATGCAATTTTCATTAACTAATTTAAAAAAAAATCCAGTGCCTATCCCAGACTGTGAAACCGCAGTATCCCAGAGAAAAATGTATTTTATGAATGTCTAAGTGAGAGATGCTGAGCACTGAAGACTACAGATTATCATGTGTAACTACCCACATATAATGCTTGTTAGCATTATTAGGAGTTAGGTGTGGAGTTCAAAAGGGAAATATACTGCCCCTGGAACAATTGACCAACCATTCTCAATGCGGAGGGCCCAGCATGGAGTTGTGTGGGTGGCTCGACCGTGACAACCTGGGGGAGCTCTTGATCCAGCAAAGCATTTAGCACGTTTAACTTTAAGCATGTGAAAAGCCCCGTTCGCATCAGTCGGAGGATTTATTCACTTCACGTGCACTGATTGATCACGGGCTGCCTTCCACTGAGTCTTGGGGAGATCAGACTCTGGCCCCTCAATTATATTTAAATATATTTTAAGCCTATTCAAATTGTGGGGAAATTTCTGCACTGGAAAGAATGAATTCAAAATGTACCTTGTCTTTATTTATACTAGTATTAGACCTAGCAACATGGGGATAGATGGTCAGCTTGCGATCCACCTTGAGTATGGGGCAGTGCAGTGTATGTTCCCCAGAGCACTGGTGCAGCTACACCACAAGGTCTGTTCCGGGGGCTGTCACCCACCTGCATAAGGGTGCCTTGTAATGGCCCTGTGGAGCTTGTATCCGCTCTTGCCTTGCTCCTTACAGTCCTGCACCACCCTATAAAGCCCTATTTAAAAAATAAATCTTATAGTCACATATTCTGAGGGAGCTAAGGGCCTGATCCTATCTGGAGTCAATGGGAGCTTTTCCCAACAGGAGCAGGAATGGACTCTAGCAGTAAAAGTCACCCCTGTACAGAGGGATGCTCAAGATCTATGCCCCATTTCAGTCTCACTTTAACTCTTGAAATAGGACTTTAAAAGGACTTGAGTAATGCAAAGGCCTCATGCTAGTCCTGCACCAGAGTGAATTGCATCTCAGTCAAGTATAATTGCATTAAAGCCTGGTGAGTGACACTGTTGTAAGTGATCTCTGAATTACACTCAGGGTATTAAAATTAACTAAATATATCGACCAGCTCCTGCAGAGCTTCATGCACATGAATAGACCTACTGATGTTTTGCAGGATGGGGCCCTCTAGATTAGAAACAATAAGGTATTATAGAATGAATAGACACTTTGGATACACATCACAACTCCACAGTTAGGAAGCACCTGTCTTATATTGAATCAGAAAAATAAGATCTTTTCATTAGCACTGTAAGGACAATTTTAATCTACATGTTTTGTCCTGGAAATAGCTACATCATATTTATGTCGTGAAACTGGAACCAAAAAAGTTATTGAACATTTTCAGAAGTCCAGATTCATAATCTTATCAGACTTCGAGCTGGATTGTAAGCGAGTCCATGTTTTGGGTGACACATAAAACTAACGGCCTACCAAGCTCTGGTTATTAAAGAGGAATAATATTTTTTTTGCAAGAGGGAGGGTTGTTAACTCATGATGTGACAGCCTCCCCAGGCTTGGTGTTGGGTCCTTATTTATTAGCTATTAATCATAATTACAATACTTAGCCCTTGTATATAGCACTTTAATTTGGGTAAACATTTTATCTCCTTTTTAACTGATGTAGACAAATGTGAACTGACTCAAGGTCAGTGGTGGTGCTGGAGGAGATTTTCAAAAGTACCTAAGGGATTTAGGAGCACAAGTCTAAATGAAAGTCAATAAGACTTGTGCTCCTAAAACCATTTGGTGCTTTTGAAAATCTTTCCCCACTGGGAGTAAACCCTAGGTCTAAACATTAGACAGACATACAGCACTGAAGAAAAAATATGACTCCGGCTGAGGGAAGGGTAGCCAATTTTGAAAAGGGCTCCAGAGGCAAACCTGGCAATTACAGGCCAATAAGCCTAACTTCAGTACCAGGGAAATTTGTTGAAAGTGTAGTAAAGAACAGAAT
This sequence comes from Mauremys mutica, assembly GCF_020497125.1. Lineage (NCBI taxonomy): Eukaryota > Metazoa > Chordata > Testudines > Geoemydidae > Mauremys > Mauremys mutica. Next base: position 12,569,991 of record NC_059085.1, read on the forward strand.
TATCAGACACGTAGATGAACACAATATGTTAGGGAAGAGTCAACATGGCCTTAGTAAAGGGATATCCTGCCTCACCAATCTAGCTGAATTCTCTGAGCGTATCAGCAAGCATGTGGACAACGGTGATCCAGTGGATATAGTGTACTTGGACTTTCAGAAAGCCTTTGACAAGGTCTCTCACCAAAGGCTCTTAAGCAGTCATGGGATAAGAGGGAAAGTCCTCTCATTGATCAGCAACTGGCTAAAAGATGGGAAACACAGGGTAGGAATAAACAGTCCGTTTTCACAATGAAGAGGTAAATAGCAGGGTCCCCCAAGGATCTGTAATGGGACCAGTGCTATTCAACGTATTCAGAAATGATTTGGAAAAGGGGGTGAACTTTGAGGTGGCAAAATTTGCAGACGATACAAAATTATTCAAGATAGTTAAGTCCAAAGCTGACTGTGAAGAGTTACAAAGGGATCTCACATAATTGGGTGACTGGGCAACAAAATGGCAGATGAAATTCAATGTTGATACATACAAAGTAATCATTTTGGAAAACATAATCCCAGCTATACATACAAAATAATGGGGTCTAAATTAGCTGCTACCACTCAGGAAAGAGTGTCATTGTGGATAAACCTCTGAAAACATCTGCTCAATGTGCGGTGGCAGTCAAAGCAGAATGTCAGGAACCATTAAGAAAGAGATAGATAATAAGACAGAAAATATCATCATTTTACTATATAAAACCAGGATACACCCACATCTTGAATACTGCATGCAGTCTGGTCAGCCCATCTCAAAAAGACGTATTAGGATTGGAAACGGTACAGAGAAGGGCAACAAACATGATTAGGGATATGGAACAGCTTCCATATAAGGACAGATTAGAGACTGGGACTGTTCAGCTTGGAAAAGAGATGACTAAGGGGGGGATATGACAGAGGTCTATAAAATCATGATTGGTGTGGAGAAAAGGAATAAGGAATTTCGCTTAACACATGAACCAGGGGTCACCCAATGACATTAATTGGCAGCAGGTTTAAAACAAACATTAGGAAGTATTTCTTCACACAACACACAGTCAACTTGTGGAACTCATTGCCAGGGGATGTTGTGAAGGACAGAAGTATAACTTGTTTCAAAAAAAGAATTACATAAGTTCATGGAGGATAGGTCCATCAATGGCTACTAGCCAAGATGATCAGGGCACAACCTCATCATCCAGGTGTCCTTACATCTCTGACTTTCGGAAGCTGGGAGTGGACAACAGGGGATGATGGATCAATTGATAATTGTCCTGTGCTGTTCATTCCCTCTGAAGCATCTGGCACTGGCCACTATAGGAAGACAGGATACTGGGCTAGCTGGACCATTGGTGTGACTCGGTATGTCTTATGATCTTATAATAATAATAATTTACAAAAAGTCTTCTGACTCTCAGTCCTATGCTGTATCCAACTGATCATGCCCCCCATTAGTGCAGCTAATATTATGATTGCCATTGGAAATCACCCAGCTAAATCTCTATGCAATACTTTTAAACTGTACTAAAGAATGTGTGTAATACCCCTCAGAGCCATGCCAATTCCGTTTCCTCAATAAATACACATGGGCCAATATCAGCTGATAAATCAGAATAGCTTCATGTATTTCACCAGTGCTTTTATGCTTCTGGGCAACAGCACTGTATCTCTGAACTTTCACCCTCCTGGGTTTGGAGAGATACTCCAGATACTCTGGAATGGTTAAGTGTTCACCTGCGTGACGTGTCCTGGCACAGTCGTGCTGCTCCTGCTCTCCATGTTTTCGTGTGTTCTTTCTGAATTAAATACGCCACTCAAACACCAAGTGTTAAGACTGCAAATCCCCGATGAATATCACACTGACAACAGAAAGCGTTGCCTTGGATCGGAACAGTAAATATGGAAACAACACTGCATGCTAAGCATTGTGCAGCTCTGAGTTAAAGTTGATAAAAACATGGCAGCCCAACCAAATGGAATGGGATCTACAGGAAACACAGGTCAAAAAATTATCGCTCATTTTTAAATCAAATGCCAAGCATGTGACTGTGTGATCTAATATCCTCCTATCTACTAGGATAGTTCTTCCTCTTCTCAGCATTGTGCCTTTTACATTAGTCTAACTATGGTGCATGGAAAATTGGGCTAAAAATTAATTTGTAAAGGGTTTCTCGGTCCTGTTTGCAGGCTACCGGGTTCTGTACTGAAACATGAAACCAGAGTCAGTCAGCAGCAGAGAGCCAGCCTAGAGAAAGCTAAAATGAGACGTGCTTCTCTGCTGTAGGGAGCAGCCTGCTTTGCCTCTCTCTGGTTTGGGGTTCTTGTGTTAGCATTCTGGACCCTAAGAGACAAAAGTAGCATGACATTGCAATCTTCCAACAAAAATATTTTATGTTATTATCTGACTTGTCTGGGTGTATGTCATGAACATTATACTAATGAACTTGAGTGAATCTGTCTAACTGAAAAACTCTCCATCTTTCGACCGGTCTTTAAGTGCTCACATACAGAACTTCTCACGGAAAACTGCATTTCTGTCCCAAACAAACCTCCTGTCTCCGGCATGTCCTCAGCAAAGGAATGTAGATGAAAGGCACAGTGGGAGCTTCCAAACGTTACTATTTTTTTAGCCCTGGACATTGTTTAGACTGAGAACATAGACTTACCAGTACACAGCCAGGTTTAATTCCGACATTCTCCTCTCCCCGTTGCACATGTTTCCTTGTCCCAAGAAAGCACCAGTTCGCTTGGTTGTTTTCCATGGAGCTATAACTGAAACACGGTGGCGGCACTATGCAGTACGGTTGGTTCATTCGTTAACCTTTCCCCTTTGCAGTACTGGGCTCCACAAGTGAAATGAGTCTAATTGCTTCGGTCTGGTTGCCAGTGGCTATTTGATACATAACAAAGAGTATCAGGGACTCTGCTGATTAGGCCTGAGCAGCAGTAACTTGCTGAGGTGGGATTGTGTGACTGTGGGCGAAAGCCCATCTTAGCCTCACATACATTTGCCTAATGGATTGGCTGTCCCTCTCTGGAAATACCAGGGAAGACTGATATTGGATAACACTTAAAACAACTATAAAGACCTGGGAGAACTACCGCCATCTACTGCTAAATCCTAAATAGCCTGGTATAAATGCTGCCCACATAAACTAGCATGTGGGATGAGGTTTACAGAAGTACATGGCCGTTAGGAGCTGAATTGCTGGGTGTTAGGTGTTCATCTGTCATGTGGGCCTTTGAGGCGCTCCCCTCTATGGTCCTTCAAATGGTTCCATTAAACTAAATTGAACCAAAATGGTCCGACTCTAATTTACACTGAAGGTCATTTACATCACTGACAGGGTAAAGGGGGTTTAAAGTGGGAGCAAGTTGCATTTACACTTCTTTAAACTACCTATACATACAACAAATGGGAAAGTGAACATGAGTCCATCTGGCAGCACCTTAGAGCCCAATCCAACAGCCGCTCATGCGTATGAGTAACATTGAATAGTCCCTCTGGTTTGCTCCCATGAATAGAAGCCACAAAGTTACACTTGTGTGGTACTGTTGGATGGACCAGAGCTTATATTTCCACATGTCCAGCTTGCCAGCAGATTCCAGAGTGATTCCTGCTGAAACAGCCTGCTTAGCTGCAGCTACAGAGTTACACTGGTGGGTGGAGAGGCTGGATTCTAAAAGAAACCAGTGTAACGAGAACACTTCATTGTGAGATGTGTGGATACCAAGCAAGCTCTACCTGTGCGTACTGTGGACATTTAAATCGCAGCATCATCCACAACTTACTATTAAGCCACCTGTGATGATTTACACCCCTAGGGTCAGGGCAGCGCGGCCTAGCGGCCAGAGTCTATAGAGCAGCCCTTCGATGCAGGGCAGCATAGCCTAGTGGCCAGAGTCTATGGGGGTGGGGCACCCACCAAGGGGTGCACCCCCAGTAGGGGGGCCCAGACCCACCTGACTCCACTGGGCCCCAACCCAGGGCCCTAACAGTGGCATAGCAACTTGCCACTAACTCAGTGTGGGGGGAGTCCTACTGAAACATGTTGAGATTTCCCGGGTCGGAGGTACCACTCCGTCACCCTCCATCGGTCACTTCCTACCAGAGTCTGTGTTGGGTTGTCCCATGAGATTCAGATTCTCCATGGTCAGCTGGACCGGTCGCCTCCTGTGGCTCCTCCAGTCGCCGGAGTTCAAGCGGGCCCAGGGAGGCTCTGATTCCCGGCGCAGTCAGGGTCTGTGGCTGGCCCTCCGCAGGAACTTCCCAGACAGGTCCTTCCCCTGCAGCCTCCAGTCCAGAATGAGCTGGGCTTCCTCCCTTTATACTGCTAGAGCATTTGGGCATGCCCAGTCCCTCTGGGGAGGCGGGACTTCCGCTGTCAATAATATGGGCTTAACCCTGTCTGGCTAGCGCAGGGGTAAGCAGACCCCATCACACCTCTTCTCCTGACTCAGTGTGCAGATCAGGTTACTGATCGACTTTCCTGGTGGATTGTGCTTAGACAGATGAAGCCTAAAGCAGCCGAGATAAGTTAAGTTATTTAGGGTACAAGAGATATAACCAGGAATAATGGGATAAAGCAAAGAAAGTTGAACTTCTTGAGGGTCAAGTTAAACTTCTTGACAGCGAGATCTAGTAGGTTGTGGAATTGACGCCCAAGGGCAATGGTGGAGCAGGGAGAGCCATCATTTGGGACATTTGAAGCTATATTGGACAGAATACTAATGAATGTACAATAGGGACCAATCCTCCATTGGCAGGGAAAACGATTAGATGACCTTAATAGGCCTTTTTTGTCTCTAACTCCTATGGGTCTATAAATCTGGGGGAAGAGATGACTGGCCCACGTTGCACATCAGAGATGATTTATAGTATGTAGCAGGCTAGGTCTCCATTTTAAGCATCCAGAGTCTCCTCTAAATCCAACAGGAATCTTTCCATTGACTTCACTGGCTTTGGATCAAGCCGTGCATGCATAACAGGAAAGATCTTCCTTTTATGGTGACGAAATGACAACTACTTTCGATGCTGAAGAAAACGAAGTCTGCGGCCAATAAATCATAATTGCCGAGTGAAATGCTTTGGAGTAACTGGCTGAGACAGCAGAAACGGTCCATCTTCTTAGAATCTTGGAGCACCTGTTGCATATCATCAGCCACAAACAGTGTAGCCGAGGACGTATTTGGTTTGAAAGCACCCAAAGGATTGTTTCGGGAAACAAGAAAAAAGTGGTGCTTGAACGCTGATTTTTAGTACTGTGGTTTGGGAGGCGGGCAGTGGGGCCTGCTACAGGGTGAGGGCAGCTTTCAAGTAAGGAGAAGAAACGTGAAGTAAAACTTGCATAAACAGCGTAAAATAGCCGGAAAACTTGGCTTTCGGTATAAACTCCCAGCACTGGAAGAAGGGTCTGGTTTAGCTCAAAAAGGGTATCCAAGAAGAGCTCTGGTATTATAGCCACCTTGTTCCTCACACGCACTTCTCATCCAGCTTTTGCAAAGCATGTTCATAAAGCTGCCATTTTACATTCTAAAGACACAGTGGGCCAGATCCTCAGCTGATGTAAATTGGCACAAGTTCACTGAAGTTAACAGGGCTTGTCAGTTTACACCAGCTGAGGATCTGGCTCATTCATAGTCTGTTTCCAAGCTTTGCTGCTCATCTTTCAAAGGTGCAGGCTCCTATTGGCAGCAGTGTGGGACTAGACTGGGATTCAGGCCACCAGGGTTCAATTCCTGGCACTGCCACTGGCCTGCTGGGTGACCTCAGACAAGTCACTTAACTCCCCAGGCCTCAGTTTCCCCATCTGTAAAATGGGGATAATGATACTGCTCTCCTTGGGAAAGTGCTTTGAGATCGACTGAAGGAAAACATCATTATTTTTTCACTGTAAACCATGTACCAATGGGGGTTCCTTATATTCTTCAGTGGGAGAATCAGCTTCACAGACAAATACAGTAGTTTGTCTTAACAAGATACCATTGAGCCAATTATGTAGATTACTGCGATACCCCAGGGGCTTGTGGGGGACAACATAGCACTTTTGTTGCCTTCGTTAAGAACCGAACAAGATAAGGAGCTGTTGGCCAGAGGTCAGGTTTATCCCTGCTTACCCATATCCATGCTTCGGAAGGTTGTTTTCTGATATCCTTGCCTTTGTCCAGCCCATTCTCCTTTTCTCCTGTCTCCCATGACAATACGCATACATAGAGACCAACATTTTTAGAAGAGTTCACTAATTTTGCTTGCATCCCAGGAAACACCCAGGGGCTTTCTTTTCACGTGTCCTCAGCTCAAGCCCATTGACTTTAACTAGGATAGTGGGTGCCAAGCACGTCTGTCAGCCACCCTTCAGTTGTCTCAAGTCAGACACCCAAAATTAGTGGGCACACTTTTGAAAATATGAGCCAGAAAAGATACTGAGTGTCAGGACTGGAAGGAGCAATTACACATTGCAGTCTGGCCAGCTTCCCATTTCCCACATGTGGAGACGACTGATTCCGCCCTTGGAGGGCGGTTTCATTTCCACTTTGTGTGTGTGTGAATTTAAGCAGGTGAAAGGTGCTTGCATGAGAGTCTTGGAGGCTGAAGTCCTCCTTTGTTTATCCACAGAAGAGTCATGGACTAGCAGTACCTTGCAGCTTAAGCTTCCCCCTCACCATCACTCTGCCAATTCACTTCGCCCTCGAACCCACAGAGACCTCTTCTAGGAGTGAGAATAGAGTTAATCGACTTCTCTGCTGAGACTGCCAGACTGCGTCAAGTGAGGTGGTTTTGTGAGGGATTTTCCAGTAGTAGCCTGGGCTACCAAACAGGCATTAGACGATAATGACTTTCAGTCCCTGATAAATATGCACTGGATATGGACCAGTGACCCTATGGTTAATCTGAGTCATTCAAACCATCATCATTTATACTTTGGGCTGCTCTTTGTGCCTTTCAATGAAGGACTAATTAGGGCTATGTTATTAGATGTATCCCACTGAACCCACAATGGGACCATGAGCTGAGCCTGCTCTGTTCTTATAATCCGCATCTACTACAGCTGTATCTGTTTTAGAGAAACAAGGTGGGTGAGGTAATAGCTTTTATTGGACCTTCTGTTGGTGAGTAAGGCCTTGTCTACACTACAAGACTATTTCGAATCAACTTAGTTCGAATTTGTGGATTCGACCTTATGAAGTCGAATTTGTGTATCCATACTAAATACACTAATTCGAATTTCTGAGTCCACATTCACGGGGCCAGCGTCGACTTTGGAAGCGGTGCACTGTGGGAAGCTATCCCACAGTTCCCGCACTCCCCGCTGCCCATTGGAATGCTGGGTAGAGCTCGCAATGCCTGCTGGGGGAAAAATGTGTCGAGGGTGGTTTTGGGTAACTGTCATCATTCAACCGTCACTCACAAACGCCCTCCCTCCCTGAAAGCGCCGGCGGGAAATCTGTTCGCGCACTTTTCTGGTCGGTTACAGCGCGGACGCCACAGCACTGCGAGCATGGAGCCCGCTGCGATCATCGCTGCACTTATGGCCGTTGTCAACTCCTCGCACCTTATCGTCCACCTGTGCAACAGTCAGCTACTGAGAAATCGGGCGAGGAGGCTCCGGCAGCGCGGTGAGGAGAGTGGCGCAGACCTCTCAGAAAGCAGGGTACGCCGGGCAGTGGAGATCATGGTGGCAATGGGTCAAGTTCATGGTGTGGAACGGCGATTCTGGGCCCGGGAAACAAGCACGGACTGGTGGGACCGCATAGTGCTGCAGGTCTGGGATGAATCACAGTGGCTGCGAAACTTCAGGATGCGTAAGGGCACTTTCCTTGAACTCTGTGACTTGCTGGCCCCTGCCCTGAAGCGCCAGGACACCCGGATGCGAGCAGCCCTGAGTGTGCAGAAGCGAGTGGCCATAGCCCTCTGGAAACTTGCCACGCCAGACAGCTACCGGTCAGTAGCGAACCACTTTGGCGTGGGCAAATCTACCGTGGGGGTTGCTGTGATGCAAGTAGCCCACGCAATCGTTGAGCAACTGCTCTCAAAGGTAGTGAACCTGGGAAACGTTCAGGTCATCATAGACGGCTTCGCCGCGATGGGATTCCCAAACTGCGGTGGGGCTATAGATGGGACTCACATCCCTATCCTGGCACCGGCCCACCAGGCCAGCGAGTACATTAACCGAAAGGGCTACTTTTCCATGGTGCTGCAAGGACTAGTGGACCATAGGGGACGTTTTACCAACATCAACGTCGGGTGGGCGGGCAAGGTTCATGACGCGCGTGTGTTCAGGAGCTCTGGTCTCTTTAGACTCCTCCAGGCAGGTACTTTCTTCCCGGACCACAAAATAACGGTTGGGGATGTGCAGATGCCTACAGTGATCCTCGGGGACCCAGCCTACCCGCTAATGCCCTGGCTCATGAAGCCCTATACAGGCGCCCTGGACAGTGAGAAGGAACTCTTCAACTACCGGCTAAGCAAGTGCAGAATGGTGGTGGAGTGTGCTTTCGGACGTCTCAAGGGGAGATGGCGGAGCTTACTCACTCGCTCGGACATCAGCGAAAAGAATATCCCCGTAGTTATTGCTGCTTGCTGTGTGCTGCACAATCTGTGTGAGAGCAAGGGCGAGGCCTTTTTGTCCGGATGGGAGGTTGAGGCAAATCGCCTGGCTGCAGTTTACGCTCAGCCAGACACCCGTGCTGAGAGAATATCCCAGCGGGAAGCGCTCTGTATCCGGGAGGCTTTGAAAGCAAGTTTCCTCGGAGATCAGGGTAACCTATGACTCTCCACTTGCTTTCAAGAGAAACTGACCCTGGGCCTGTGTCAGTTTGTGTCGATTTGGATCTGCGGCTACATGCCTTGTTCTCCAAGTTTCCCCCACTTCCAAAGCACGTTTTTAAGCAAAGTAATTGTTACACTCATTATTAATAAATCTTTCTTTTACTTTGCATTTCTGTTCTGGTGTTGAGACATGGACGCATACTGTGCTGGGCACGGTGTGCACTGACGTACAGACCGCTTCCTCCATAGAGGACTGACATCCTCCTGCTCCTACATAGGTCTCTGGGGTGGGGGACGGATGACAGTGGTTCTGCATGAAGGGGAGGGTTTGCAGGAAGGGGCGAGTGGTGCCTTCTTTGCATAGGGGTTTGGATGACGGCAGTGGGCTGCGGGTTTCTGCGTGGGAAGGGGTGATGGGTGTGGGAGAAGGGTGACTATCTGTCCGTGGATGAGGGCTCTGGTTGGGGCTCAGGGCAGCGGATAGGCTCGTGGATCCGTTGCAAGTGCATCGTAAGGGCAGCCTGCCTTCACAGTAATGGCGTGACAGGCGCTAGGACCCTGGACAATTATACACATTACGAAATGAACAGGGGCAGCATACACAACACAGAATGACCCTGGTGCCTACTGACTGCAGTGTGTGTGTGCCCCGCAGTTGATCCTTTCCCCAAGTCTGTACCCTGGTACTGTAGGCTATACCGTGCAAGTATGAAACCCCTGTCCACCCCATACACCGAAAAATCCTCTGACAGGAAAGACATGACGGAAACAGTGATTAACAGCAAACAGCTTTTATTAATCTAATAAACAGTGGGGGGATGAACCTTGGATTTGGGACTGGCTGAGCCTATAAGGGAAGCACTTCTACAAATTTCTAACGTGAGAAGTGCGGGGTACACGGCCGCTCTGCTCTGGTTCAGTGACAGTTCTCACGTCCTCTACCACCCCTCCGTCTTGTACTTTTGGGTGAGGGGGGGCCAGGACTTCTTGGCTGGTGAGGGCGATTGCAGAGACACTGCAGGGGGGCCCTGTCCTCCAGCCTGTGGTCCTGCAGGACATCAACAAGGCGACGAAGCGTGTCCGTTTGTTCCTTCATGAGACCAAGTAGCGTTTGGGTGGTCTGCTGGTCTTCCTGCCGCCACCTATCCTCACGTTCCATGAGTGTGCGATGCTGCTCACATAGGGTCTCCCTCCAGTGTTTCTGCTCTGCAGCCTCTGCTCGGGAGCAGACCATCAGTTCAGCGAACATGTCGTCCCTAGTCTTCTTCTTTCGCCGTCTAATCATTGCCAGTCTCTGCGAGGGGGATGCCTGGGCAGTCCGGGAAGGACCCGAAGCTGTGTGATGGGGAAAGTTAGTGATTTCCTTGTACAGATACATTTTCGCGAACAGTGAACACCGTCTAGTCAATTTCCATGAAGAAGACCGTACCGGACAACAAGTGTCACGTGGTCTCCAGAGAAGCACAACATTTTGGCCTACGCTCTGATTGGCTGCGCCATTGCACAGGAGAGCGGAGAAGTCGGGAGAGAGAGCAGAATCCCTCTAGCAGAGAGTCCTGGTAAGCCTTACAGTACATTATGCTTATCAGTTAACGGATAGCTGTGCCGTCGTGCTAACGGCAATCTGGAAATCAGATACTATGACCCTTTTGCAGCCACTCCCGACACTGCAGGGGAAAGATCAATCTATGCTTTTCCTGTGTGGCCTACAGCACGTGGCTGCTAAGCGCGGGGCTTTGTTATGCAAAGTATAAGTAAACCATTAAGAACAGTAACTATTCGCTAATTGCCCTAATTAGATGCAGCACTTCAGTAACGAGATTACCCTGAGGCGTGTCTCTCGAGTGCAGAAAGAAAGGATGTTAAGGGAAGCACTTCACCGACCGGGACCCTACGCGGCCATGCTGGTAGAGGCGATGGTTCCCCTGTATCTGAGGATGTCGTGGCGTGGAAGAGTGAGCTTCACCGGAGGACCAAATAGGGCACCTCTTCCTCGAAACCTCCTGCGGAGGGTATTTGAGGAACTGTTTGAAGCATTTGTGGAATTGTCCATGGAGGACTATTGTTCCATCCCAATCTGTGTAGACCTACTGTTCGTTTAGTTTCCCTTTAAAAAGTTTTAGATATAGTATTTATAGATAGAATTTATATTTTTGGTATACATGTTTTCGAGCAAATAAATATTTTCTTGTTTATACGACTTACCGCCTGATCCTTCCCCTGACTCTGAGTCCGGGTTCACGGGGTGAGGGTTGGTAGGGGATCTCTGTGAGGGTGAGGAACAGATCCTGGCTGTCAGGGAAAGCGGCATTGTGTTCGCTGTCGCCTGCGCCTTCCTCCACGGACCCTTCGTCGTCTTGCCCATCGGCGAACATCGAGTAGGAACTGTCCTGGCTCACTATGCCATCCACTGAGTCCACGGTCAGTGGTGGGACAGTGGTGGCAGACCCACCGAGAATGGCATGCAGTGCCTCGTAGAAGCGGCATGTCTGGGGCTGTGCTCCGGAGCGTCCGTTTGCCGCTCTGACTTTTTGATAGCCTTGCCTCAGGTCCTTGACTTTCACGCGGCACTGCATCGCATCCCGGCTGTATCCTTTCTGTGTCATGGCTTGGGAGACCTTCTCGAAGGTCTTTGCATTACGCTTGTTGGAGCGCAGCTCCGACAGCACAGACTCCTCGCCCCACACAGCGATCAGATCCTGGACTTCCCGGTCTGTCCATGCTGGGGATCTCTTTCTATTCTTGCATTGGGCTGACTCCTCTGCTGGAGAGCTCTGCATCGTTGCAGGTGCTGCGGAGCTCGCCCCGATGTCCAGCCAGGACGTCAGATTCAAAGTGCCCAGACAGGAAAATGAATTCAAATTTTCCCGGGTCATTTCCTGTGTGGCTGGTCAGAGAATCCAAGCTCCGACTGCTGTCCAGAGCGTCAACAGAGTGGTGCACTGTGGGATAGCTCCCGGAGCTACTAAGTTCGATTTGCATCCACACCTAGCCTAATTCGAGCTAGCAAGTGCGAATTTAGCGTTACTCCACCTGTCGGGGTGGAGTACCAAATTCGAACTAAGGAGCCCCCTAGTTCGAATTAAATGGCTTCCTGGTGTGGACGGTTGAGCGATTAGTTCGAATTAACGCTGCTAAATTCGATTTAAGATCCTAGTGTAGACCAGGCCTAAGAGAAGCTTTCAATTAGAGGGGAGGGATAGCTCAGTGGTTTGAGCATTGGCCCCCTAAACCTAGGGTTATGAGTTCAATCCTGGAAGGGGCTACTTAGGGATCTAGGGCAAAAATTAGTACTTGGTCCTGCTAGTGAAGGCAGGGGGCTGGACTCAATGACCTTTAAAGGTCCCTTCCAGTTCTAGGAGATAGGTATATCATTTCTTATTATTATAGCTCGCAAGCTTGCAAGCTTGTCTCTCTCAGCAGCAGAAGTTGGTCCAACAAAAGATATTGCCTCACCCACCTTGTCTCTCTAATATCCTGGGACTGACACGGCTACAACACCACTGCATACAACATATTATTTGTTTTGTCATTCTTCTCTTTGGAGTCCTAACTGCTCAGCACATTTAAATATCCAGCAGCATCAAAAGTAGTTATTGACCTTTCTATTGATCCAATATGAAACATTTTCATGAATCATGCTCCATAAAAATCAAGGCTCCGCTTAGTCTTAATAGGACAGGCATTTCTAATGCATTGTTAACCACTCCCTTAAAGAGTATATCAATAGTGGGTTTTTTTAAATTTGAGATAATGAGCCAAATTAATCTTGGGTGTAAGTTCACTATAGTCAACAGAGTTACATTAGGAGTGTATAATAAAATAATAATAGTAATAATTAATAATACATTTTTATTCTAGACTTACTGGAGCTCTTAAAAATTTTCCAGTGATTTTTTTAATTTATTGTGTTAGTTTCCATAAACATCTGGGACGCTGTATCATTTTAAAATAGCAATCAAACAAACTGGGACTCAGAGCAGCGTTGCCAAAATACCGCAGGATGTGTATCAAACAAATTCTTCCAGAAGGAAGAGGTGTTGAAAAAGAGAAGGAAAACATGTTCAGAGAAGAACTGGGATGAGCAGCAGGTCTAGGATGGAGCACTAAGCACTTTTAAGAGGGACTCTGGTGGATGTAATTAAGTTGCGCTGGGGAGGGATAGCTCAGTGGTTTGAGCATTGGCCTGCTAAACCCAGGGTTGTGAGTTCAATCCTTAAGGAGGCCATTTAGGGAACTGGGGTAAAAATCTGTGTGGGGATTGGCCCTGCTTTGAGCAGGGGGTTGGACTAGATGACCTTCTGAGGTCCCTTCCAACCCTATGATTCTATAGACCAAGAACACCCTACCCTGGTCTGCTTCCAATGGAACCTTGAGACAAAAGCCAGGACAACCCATCTGATCTCAAATACTTAAGATCAATGGAGACTACTAGCCAAGTACATAGGGCTGGGAGTTTAAGAAACTCAGTGGCTCAACTCCCATATGGATATGATTCTCTTTTCTCAGTAGTGCAAATCAGGAGTGGCCACTGATGTTCATAGAGGTACACCAGTGCTGAATCGTTCTTTGTCTTTATTTGAGAGCCGTTCAAGAAAACAACACAATTTGCATTGCTAACAAGCCCATACAGCTGGAAGAACTGCAGTCAGGAAATGTACTCTGCACCAGTCGTGTCATTTGTTTACGTTTTGTATTCCATTCTTCTTGCAGGGCAGGTACGATTTTAAGGCTCTAGGCAGGGCAGGGCCAAATTCAGTCACATCTGATATTGAATCCATTGCTATTGACATCAGTAAGGCTGGAGACGGTGTGAGTCAGGGCAGAACTTGGCACACTTATACCATGGGGCTACACAGGCATTCAACCTGAACTGCCAGGGATTGATTTACTACTCTATTTAAATGCTTAGGGCTGCTCAGGTGGCACAAAGGGGCGTCATCTGGCCAAAACTATCCAGCAGAGAATTCCCCTGTCAGAGGGAGACTCACTGCTGGCCGAAGAACTCCATAGTTGGGTTCTGCACTGGTGCTCCCCACTATGGGCATATGTAAAGGAAGGGGCGGGTCATGCCAGGGCATGGCAGAGTGGAACTCCACTCCACCTGTCCTCCACTGGCCTGGGCTCCCCAAAGGCTCTATTCTGGTGGCACAGCTTTGAACAGCCCAGCAGTTGCTCTAAGGCAGGTTGGGATTGAGGTGGGGCTCCCCGAGACTCCTGCCCCCTTTTCTGGTACTAAGAAGAGCTCTGGTGCAGGAGAGACCCCACTCCTCCGCTGTAACGTGCATGGCCCAGCTCCTCAAAGATATTTAAGTACCTTATTCCTAGGCTGTACGCTCTTGTGATCACTTTCACAAAAGTTATTCCAGATGCCAACTACAGTGGTACAGGGGTTATCATTAAAGTTGTCCAAATAAAAGGAGGAAGTCAGGATGGAAAATAACACTCTTCCTCAGAATCCCAGCATCAAACAACATGTAGTTATTGTGGTTTAGTGGTGGAGAATTTAGGGGTGCAATAAGAGCCTTCTGTCCAGGAGACTACTTTAATTTATTGTCTCCATTTGAAGCTAAATTAAGCTCACATTCCTCTAGAAAAGCTTTTAGAAAACCAGTGTAAAGCTGGCACAGTGCAGGGCCTGGGGTTTACTGTATATCAAATAGCACGTGGAATATGGAAGTCATTAGCTTGAACCAGGGGTCATTGAAGTGTTTGAGCTGATGATGTTCCTCTAAGTAGATTCAAGTGCCAGAGCTTGATGCAGAGTGCCTGCCCCTCTCCCCACCTACACCCATAATTTATGTACAGCTGCTCCTTCCAGACAACTTGTATCTCCATGATGGCGGACAGATCAACACTTATAACAATGATTCACTTCTTTGTAATGCAATTAGAAGTAACAAAAGCATCTGCAATTACACAGGCTAGAAAAAAATTACAAGGGCTATCAATCCTGCTCTGAGAGAAGAAGCCGAGAGTTTGCTGAAAGTCAGAAAGACATCACTGCCCACTCTCATTGCTTTAGCATTTGCAGCAAGCCACATGTAAGACGTCATTGGGAGAAGAACATGAACCATGGCAGATAAGTGGGAAATTAGGAGGGTTAGAGGGAATTTGAAGAGCAAGTTGCCAAGAAGATAAAAACAAATAACAGGACATTCTGAACCTGTATCAGAGGCAGAAAGGCTTGTAAGAGAACTGATGGGTCCTTTGGACACCAGAATGGGTAAAGAGAGCAATTCATGTGGACAAGCACAGGGCAGAGAAGCTAATAAGTGATTTATTTGCATCATTTTTCAGCAGAAGACATGGGGCATCTAAGTCTGAACATTCCTTTAGCAGCAGTAACACCAAATGGGGCACAGCTTGTTAGGATGAGAGATGAAGGGTCAGTTGCTTAGAGGAAGGGCTGCTTCTCCACTCTAGATGGGTGTGGGGTGGACCTGAAGAAGCTAATTAAGCAAGGTGGCAGCACCAAGGATTTGCAAATGAAACAGGTGAAATGGTAACATGATCAGTGAGAGCTGATGATCTTTGCCTTTCCATTGGCCAGCAGCTGGGCTGAGTCACATAAAAGTAAAGAAGGGGCCAGCAGGCCTGAAGCTAAGGGGAATTTGTAGGCTGGGTGAAAGTGTAGAAGACTAATCTGTTGGCTATGTGTTCTGTTAACCTAGGGCTCTGCTTGCAAGGAAAGGCTGGGCTGGGCTAGTAAAACAAAGCAATCAGGGCTTGCATGAGGAAATATCTCTCTTGCTCATTTAATTTGCGTTGGGAGGGGTTTTCAAAGACAATAAGCTGATATTGACCTGCCCCCTCTAAAACCACTTGTTTCTATCTCTTATTCTTCTGTCACTTGCTTACCTGGGGGAAAGAAATGGTCCCCCCCTTAATAGATAAATATAAAGTGATATTGCCTGTTCTGTGTATATGCAATTACATGTCAGGGAGGAAAGGGGCTGACAATGATACAATGTTCTTATTAAAATCTGGCAGGTGATTCCTTTTTGTGCATTGTTATTTCTGGAGCAGCCGAGGCATGCATGGAGAAGGCCCTACCCCAGGGAGATTACAATCTGTCAGACAGGGAGACATGACAAGAGACCACAGACTGAGGGGAAAGTGGCTTTTGTAAATCAGGCTCTTCCAAAGAGCTGTATTGAAAGGAGATTTTTTGTACTGAATCAATGGTGCTTTCAAACCAATAGGTTCTCTTTTCCCTCCCCCCCCCCCCAAGTTTTAAAAATGAGTATAATTAGAAACCCCTCCCCCTGCCCCACGCACACAGGAAATGAGGGAAGGGATGAAAATGAACAAGCAAAGGAACTGAAATAATGTTTAGTATGAGTCTCAGATCCACAATCATTTATTAGGCCTACAGAGCATGTCCACCCCTGGTGAGGCCTGCCGGTGCTCCACACCTCTGGGCACTAGCCCCATTAGGGACTGCCTATATGGGGGTAGATACTGCTTGTATGATAATGGTCTGTAGTTCACATAACAGTGCTGGGCCAATTCTTCAGTGTGTTCATTCACTTCTAGGTTTGTGTCTACACCCCCTTCCTTTTGTCTGTGTGTGGCTTTCGACTGCAGTCCTTTGAGGGGAGGGGTTGTCTCATTTTGGTGTTTGTACAGGGCTGCATTCAGTGGGGCCCTGATCCCGAGTGGAGCCTTTGGGTGCTCCCATAACATAAATACTTAATGAATAACTGATGGAATCAGCCTGAGGACCATGCATCTGCTTCCACTAGGATTCATGCTCTGTCCCCTCACGGAGACTTGTGCATTGTGATGTGGTGTCCATTTCCCTCAGGATGTCACAACACACATTTCAACCCCCCATCCCTCCCCACAGCACGTCACCCTGGTGTGCAAGAGGGTAAATGATCCACGCGGTAGCCCTGCTGGACGTGAGCATTAACATTTTAAAAGCTGTGTCGACCCAGAGGGAGAAAAGGCTTCAAATACTTTCCTCCCGGGACAGCTTGGGCTCTGAAATCTTAAAACAGCCTCCAAGCACCTACGCGCAAACAGAGAGAGAGCTTGTTTAGCTGCCTTTCAAACTAAATCATCAGAAAGCAGCACAGCTTCTTGAATAATTCAATGCCCTAAAAATATTCCCGCCTGTGTGGCGCAGGGTTAACGGCGCCCAGATGAAACATCCGTCACCATGAAAAGACATTTTTCAGCTCATGAGGTGTGAATCAAAGGTGTAAATGAAGAAGCCAGCCATGCATTTTTCACACAAGCAATCATAACATCGCCAAGATCCAGATCTTTCATTTACGTTCTGTTTTCCCCCCTCACTCTGTCTCCCCACGGCTTTGTATTTCTCTCCACGCCTCTGTTGGCTGGCATCATATCGTTTTACTTAGGAAATAAACCTACCCAGCATACACTGCAGCAGAGCTGCTACGTGGGGTCTTTTACTGGGTCTCCTTATTTATATCTGTTGAATCCATGTCTCTTTGGCATGTCTGGTTTCTCTAGCCCTCCCTAGGTACTGAACAAGGCCTGGGTCAGTGTAACATGTGAGCACCACACAATCACAACTGGATCTTACCCTCACAACACCCCTTTGGGGGTGGGGAAGTGCTGTTATCCCATTTTACCGATGGAGACCTGAGGCACTGGGTAGACTGACTGACTTGCTCAGGGGCATATGGAAAGTTGGTGACTGAGTCAGGAATTGAACTCAGAACTTCTGAGTCCCCTATTCAGTACCCTTCCCCCTAGAGCATCCTTCCTCCCCTGTGAGTAATACCCTGAGGTTTTTACATATGGGGCAGCCTTGCTGGTGACCCCAAAAGGAACAGTGAGTGCACTGCTCTCAGAGCTTGCTGCAACAGAGGCCCCAAGCACCTCCTTGGAGTCACGGACTCCCAAGCCTAATGTTTTGAAGGCAGAGCTAGGTTGTTATCCTGAACTGCTCCTACTCAGCTGCACCTGGGATTTGAAATCCTCCCTGGGCCTTCTGACCTCACCTCCGCATTGCCAGGCAGGACATAAATTTGCCAGTAGTATTTAATGAGTGGTTTGGGTAATAAAATGCACAGAAACACAGACATTAATGCAGCATGAGCACTGTGTGTCAACCAGTAGATACAGTAATATCCCTCCCCACAAAAACATCCAATCCCCATAAACCAGCCCCTTAGGCCAAGGCCAGACCACGAAGATAGGCCTCATAGCATGCACCAGCAGTCAACACATTTTGTTCAACCAGCTGAGGGGAGGAAAAGATCAAAAGTTCATAGAGTTTAAGGCCAGAGGAGACCGACCTCCTACAAATCACAGGCCGCCAACACCCCCCACCACTCGCACACTAAATCCAAGTATCAAAATTGGACTAAAGTACTAGAGCCCAGAAGCCACTAGACTATTATATGCCATGGGCAGAGAATAGAAGGGAGTGAGGTGCACCAGTGCCCGAGGCCCCGGCATGGCAGGGAATTGATTAAATGAGGTATAGCCAGATAGTCCTGGCAAGTAAGGTCAGGCCCGATTAGTACTTGATAGGAGACCTTTCATGGAAGGCCAGGTGCTGCAAAAAGTGTGGAGTCAGAACGTGAGATTTCCTCCTTTTGAATCTGTACTTGCCCAATGCCACAGCATTGCGCTATTTGTCAATGTGCTTTAGGAGGTGCCGTGGTTTGGATGAAGCATAATTACGGTCCTGACCACTTAAGATCATTAAAGTTCATCCAGCATTTATTTTTGTTGGAACAGAAGTGCTAAACCTTGGTCAATTTCCAACTTGAGTAATTACATTCCTAAAATTCCCCTGTGGCTTCAACTGGATGTTGTATCCTGGGATCATGTCCTGTTCTATTTTGTTTTGTGTTGGTGATGTGGGCGTTTAAAACAGCTGACACATTCTGTCAGACAGAGCCCAGATATCATATGGCTAGATCCTCTTAGTCCTGTCCTAAAGAAAATCTTCAGTGCTCGGGAGTGTGCTGTCACTTTATTATGTGGCAGCCTGCCTCCTTTGGAGTTTAAAGGTTTTGTTGTTTGCAGGCGTTTTCATTTTACCTGAGACGTGTAGATAGTGTTCCAGGGCAGGTTATGTCTAATTGGGCTTGCTTGGACCAGTCAGAGATTTAGATAATCACATCCTATTCTGACCACAAGGTCATATTTCACTCACTAGGGAGATTTGTCTACTTAGATTAAAGGATGCAACAATAAGTGCTTCCTTTCACCTGCTTTTTGTTGTTGTTGTTTTTTGGATGGTGTTTGTAATCCTAAGCCTTCAGCATTGCTAAATTGACAGCTCAGCCACCGGGTGTCTGACAAACAGAGGAAGGGAGGATCCGCTGGAAGCTGTAATGGAGATGAAGAGGGCTTGGAGAAAGTAGGCATGGAGGTAAGAGCCAGAGAAAGTAGGCAAGAGAACTACAGAGATACAGTGGTGAGGAAGGATTAGTGGCCAGCTGCCTGCTAATATCAAAGGGCAACCCCCGTGCAGAAGCAACTTGGAAGACTCTATTCAGGAAGCCTAGAAGGCTGAGATGTTTTGTAACTTTATGACTTGTGATCTGAAAAACACTGTGGGCCCAATTCATCCCTGGTGAAGTCAGCGGAGGCATAAATATGGCCCTGTTTGGTCTGAGGATCTGAACATATTATTATTATGTGTGTTACAGCAGCACATAGAGGCTCTAGTGGAGATCAGGGTCCCTTTGTGCTATGCACACAGTGCTGTACGTACGCATGAGAGAGTCCCAGCCCCAAACAATTTCCACCCTAACTAGACAAGACAGACAAAGACAGTATTAACGATTATCCCCATTTTACAGAGGGAGCACTAGCCCAGAGAGGCTAAGCGACTTGTCCAGCTTCATCCAGGGCATGGTAGAGCTGGGAATGGAACCGAGCTCTCCACAGCCCATTCCCAGCTCTGAGCCACACCACCTCCCTTTCCCAAGGGCTTAGCCGGGAATGCTGTGTGTGCGCTAACAGGATGGGACACAGTTTGTTCTTCCCCAGCTAGACGGGCTCGACATGGCTCACAGGCCGTCGTTAAAGCTTGGTAAAGCAGATGTAAAGTCCACAGGAAGCATCTAGCTAAAATGCTGAACTACACTCTGAATATGTAGCCAACAGGGGTTGGCAGAGTGCCATGATAAGGTACTATGGGAGCAAAATGACTTTTCCCATAGCCACCCTTAAAACTGGGCAAATAATACAGAAAATATATGAACGCAGTACATGTAGCTAAGCTATGAAGGATTGGTATACAGTGTGGCTGATAGTTCATCTCGGGAGCTCTTTGGGCCTCAGAGATTCAGCCTGCATTTGCACCAGTGGCTTGCTAAGAAGGTGGATTCATTGAAATCAGTGGGGCTGCATGGGTAAAACTTGGCCCAATGTTATAATATTACTGGAAATCTCCAGTTGGTCCTATTACAGTTCTGTTTAGCTGGATAGATGGACTATTTCGATATTACAGAAAATGCTGTATTGTTAATTGTGGTGCAGTTCTTTCTAAGCTGTTCATATCACCAGTAAAAATTAGTTTACTACCTGAGTCTTTCCGAACAAAATAACTTTTCAGTTGCAGACAGACCCACAGAGACATAAACATTATAAAAATCCCTCCCAGACAAAAAGCAGAGGCTTTGGAGAACAATTAGATAACTTGTTACTGGGAGGAAGTGTGGTCTCACTTCCTCATTCTTCTTCATAAAATGGTCCTCATCTTAGAAGGATGGTCTTGTGGACCACCCCCCTCGTATTCTCAGTCACATGGTCAACATTCCTCCCATGCCCAACTTTCCTTGTGGTAACTACTACAACTGGCCACATGGAAAACTAATATTACGGAAGTACTTAGTGTATTTTCACTTTTTAAGGCAAATTCACAGCTGGAAACAAAAAAGAAAAGACAGCAGCTACATGTTACCAGCCAGTTATCTCCAGATTACCAGCAAGTGATCTGTAAAGAAGCAGTGGTCCATGGTCCGCCACTTAGGAATCTGTTCTCCAGTGGTTAGAACGGGGTTTGGAAATCAGGACTCCTGGCTTCTGTTCCTGGAATTACAGTTGGGAGAGTACTTAACCAAACTGAACCTCAGCTGACACATCTGTACCCTTCTGCATTCTGTTTGTTGAGTTCCTTAGCTCAATGTAGCCATTAAACTCCTTTTCTCATCTCTGAAATTGCCAAGATGGAATTATAAGTCAAACGGTAGAAGTGGTCTTTCCTTATTATGACTCTTCCTTTAAAATTAAATTATCTTTGCACCCACATACTCCTTTTACCACCTGCTTTTCCTGACCTCCACTAAACCCTGTCCATCTTAAATATCTACAGTCACTCCTACTTTCTCCTTAGCTACCCCCCAGGGGAAATTCAGCTCCGCCTGTTCTCCTGTCTTCATGCAGTAAGCACATTAGGTGGAACACTTGGTAAGGTAATGCTGTTAAAGTCTGAAGAGGTTGAATATGTTGAACTACAGTCTCTAAGCAGCTCTTTGCATTAAATGTATTGGAATGAGTACCTGCTTTGCCAAATACTGAACAGTGTTGAAAATGACTCATTAAAATATTACTTTCCCAGTCACCGAGTGGCTCTAAGCAATCAGTATATTTTAAATATTTCGTTTCAAGAAACTGGATGGGGATCTTTGGGATCTAATTCCTTCCTAATGCACAGTGAAGAGTTTGATCCTTTTGACACAGTGAGGGAAGGGGAAGTGTGTCATTCCTGTTAACAGGAATAAAGAATTACAGGCATACGATTTCCTATGTATTGACAGACTACACCAATCAGTGGCATAGGTTATTGATTACATAGACTTGCCCTGATATGGCTCATGTTTGTGCAGAAGTTCGTCAATAGAGTTTATCTAGCATATGAGAGTTTTTGCTGACTGCTCCACTATGAAAGGCATGGCTGAGTGGCTACATATTTGGGTCTGCCGTGTTAGAGTCCCATCCAGTGGCTGGAAGTTGAAGCTAGACAAATTCAGACTAGAAAAGTGGTGCACATTTTAAACAGTGAGAGTAATTTATCCACTGGAACAACCTACCAAGGGATGAGACGGAATCGCCCTTCCTTGAAATCTTTAAATCAAATCCAGATGTCTTTCTAGAAGATACGATCTAGCTCAGCAAGAAATTATAGTGTGGATGCAATAATACTGCAGTGAAATGTGATGGTCTGTGTTATGTGGGAGGACAGGCTAGATGAGCACAACGGTCCCTTCTGATCCTCCCCAGCTCCCAGGCTCTCCACCATGGAGTCTCTCTCTCCCCCTTCTCTTCTCACTTCCACACCCTTGACAAATGCAGTCACTTCTTCCTCTCTAACAGCTTAAAGTCCACCGCAGTGCTAAAACACTGGTTCATATTGGGTCATTATCTGTGATTCCAGCCTCCTCCTCTTTCTTTGGCTCCCCAGGATCTCAGTTCTCACCCTGCTGGCCCATGCAATAATATGCTGTGGTTAAGTTCCTCCTCTTCTCTTGCTGCTCTGATCACATTAACCCTCCTCCCCTCAAGTACCACAATCTTCTGCAATTCCACAGCACATCCAAAGTCCTCTTAGTGGTGTCTGTAGCACAAACTTAGAAAGAACACCCAGGCTGCAGATACACCTGCTGCTTTGACCCATATGGTGAAGGCACTGATAGATGTAAGAAGAAAAGCAAAGTATAAAAGAGTCCTAGCTCAACGTCCCACGTTTCCATTGCCCTGAATCCTAAGCCCCTTTCCAACCCATATGTCACATGCTTAGGCTAATGCAGGTCTCCATAAACTAAACGGGAGGTTCAGTATTGACATGTTGATGTCCATTGGACAGCTGCAGGATCAATGTAAGCTGTCACAAAATCAATGTAATGAGGCAATTAGTGTTAAGAAATATAAACTCAGCATATAGCAAATGCCAGTGCTGTATTTATTTCTGAGAATAATCTCCAAAGAAGGATGGGGACTGCACGTGGATAGGGAAATCTCAGTAGATTCCTGGGAGCAGATGCATGATGATATTACAGATCTCAGGGACAGATCCTTGGCTGGTGTAAATTGGAGATGCTCCACGAAAGTCAACAGAGCTTGACCTGTATATATCAGCTGAGGATCCGGCCCCAAGTGCCAACTGCAGAGTACCACAGATCTATCTAAAAGCTTCACATGGAGAAGATGCACTAATTTGACATGTCATCTCTTTCATGCCAATCCTGCTGCCACAAGATACACATCCTCAAACATTCTCTGGGTAGCCATGTTGTACGTCTAGTATACTGCGGTAAGAAAACAAAACGAAATTGCTTTCTCCATCTGGAGTCTGACTCAAGTATGTGAGTCGATCCTTGGAATCATGGACTATTGAGTCTTACTTCAGTTCCAGGTAACCTGTTTGAAATGAGTTAAAAATAGAATTACACAACTCCTAGAACCCCATGTTTGAGGTCACAGTATTGTCATTATTATTAGAATTCATGAACAAACGTTCCACTGCTATTCAATGGAAATTTTAACTGAAGTTGTTTCAACCATGTCTGTCCACCCGCCTTTTTCTCTTCTCATGGAACATTCCTAAGATTGAAATTTAGTAGCCTGAATGTTCATGAAAGCAACATTAAAATTTTGCCCTTCACTGGGATATGCAACAGAAGAAAGGCTATTATAAGGGTTACTGTCAGTTATTTTCCTTCCTTCAGGGAACAAAAACAATATCATATGACTTTTGAGACCAGTCACAATTAAACAATACTTCCTGAATGTAATAATTGGAATAGCAATCCATAGTGGAAATGAAATTTTCCAAAAATCCATCAAATAATTTTGGATATCAAATACATTTGAAAAAAATTACAATTGGTTTGACACTGCTAGAGAAAAGCAGGTGGATTTCGTAATCAGTTGTTTATTATGAATGATTTGTGCAGTTTGAATTATGTTGCTTTGCTTGAAATGTCTCTGTGAACTCAGGATTTCCTGAGTTACTTTAGAGACAACTGATACTGAGATGTTTGTTGTGCTAAGGTCTGAATCTAGGAGATCCGGAGAGCTACAGAGAAAAAGGCGAACGTTTTGAGATTAAAAGGCTGATGGCATCAAATAAAATGCTGAGATTCTATCACTCAGAGAGAGATTGAATCTTCAGTGTGGAATTTCCCCTGTTAAAGAAATAGGAAGGATAATAACTTTTATAAAAAATTGAAATCCTTGTGGGAAATAAGAGACATTTGGTGATTTCATAAAACTTAGCTTACTTAGGCTAGAATCACATTTCTGGGCTTCAGAGTAGTAGCCGTGTTAGTCTGTATCAGCAAAAAGAATAGGAGTACTTGTGGCATCTAGAGACTAGCAAATTTATTGTAGCATCAGCTTTCGTGGACTACAGCTCACTTCATCGGATTTCTGGGCTTGGCATTAAATGGAAAACTGGCTGAATTGGTCTAATTGTATCTGTCTAATTATCATTCTAAGGTGCTTCTCACAATAGTATCCAAGCCCTGACTTGATTCAGCAATCCAGCCATGATAACACTTATAAAAAAGGTGCACCGATACATACCATACTGCAGCACACTTTCCAAAGCCCTGACCTCGAAGGTCTCAGCCCATGGACACTTTTAGGAGCACGTGTAAATGATTGAAGCGTCATAAGTGATTGGAGGATTGAGGCTCTATTGACGCTCTTTGGTTTTGCCCTGTTAGCCAGAGGATCACCAGCCTGACATAATGCACAACGTGTTGTGATGAAGTGTGCTGAATTTTGAACACTCCCAGCATGAGGGTCTTTTTTAACCCTCCCCAGATGGGATGAAATATGTTGCCTATTTCCATTCATCCCATTCTTTAATGCACCAGCATGCTAAATAAAAGCAGTGTGACATTAAGATCTAACATGGTGCCGGGTGTGCTGAGTCTCCTTTAGCTGGATGCTCAAAGAACAGAACATGAAGGAAACTGAAAATAAATTATTAGTCCACTGAAAATCTTGGCCACACAGCAAGCAAGTTCATGGAAAACAAGATGGCTGAGGAGAAAGCACTGGACTTGGTAGCCAATTTGTCCCTTCCCACCTGGCAATCCAGTTCCACTCATATGGCTGTAAAGAAGAAAAGCAGTGGCGGTCTAAGAGTTAAGGGATGGATGGGATGAAATGGGTTTTCTACTCTCAGATCTGACCAGGGTGTAAGTCATGGATTTGGATAAGTGGGTAATGCTGCTAATTGTGTCTTCAGCAAAAGTATCAAAACAAGCAAGACGTGGCTAACCAGTCATTCTAAGCCGGTAGCAAGTATTTTATTACCACTGCATCTCTGTTACTGAGCCTAATTGCTCAGAGGAAGATCCCTGTCATTAATGGTGGAGTCCAGGCATTTAGTGGGAGGAGAATTTGAAGAGATGGAAGATGATAAATACAACTATAGTTCCTGAACGCAAGATCCCCATTGCATTTGTGCTATCTCCATGAAAATGTCAAACATTCAGAAAAGCACTAGGAGGATACAGAAGAATGAAACAGCGCATAGAGTAGATTGACAAATGGAGAATTCAATAGCTATCTAATCTAATGTATTTAAAATACTTCTGTCCTCTCATTGAAACACAGTGGCCTAATCTAGCTAGGTACTTATGTGGCCCCACCACCATAGAATCTGAGTGGCTCACAATTTTAATGGAATTTACCCTCATACTACCCCGGTGAGGTAGGAAAGTGCTATCCCCATTTTATAGATGGAAAACTTGAGGTACAGTGTCGATTTAGTGACTCGCCCAAGTTCACAGAAGTCGTCTGTGGCAGTGCCTGGAATCAAAGCAAAGTCTCCTGTCTAGTGTCCCATCCTATTCCTCCCCAAAATGGAAGCATTAAACGCAAACTCTAGAACTGACTACTCTAAAATTCCTTGAATTTTTTCCTACAGGCAGCTTGAGCTCCCACAGATGTTTTCCCCAGAGTGCAACAGCAAGTGGCCTTTCAATGTAGAAATTCTCTTTTTTAAAGTAATTACACCATCTTGCTCATATCGGTGAATCTGCAGGACTTAATTCTTATGAGCAGCTTAATAAAATGTTTAATTAAACAAAAGGCTGCTCTGTTCCATTCTATGTTGGTTTTTATTCTGCACTCATCACTGTAGTATCTGACCATCTTCTAGGAGTGCATTGGGCCACATGGATACAGATTTGTGGCATGTTGTTTGTTTTCTCATCCGCTCACTCTCCAAAGCCATCGGAAAGATGGTTACAGAGTATGAGGAAGGCAACTCCGGCCATGGCGAAAATGGAAAGCTTCGAGGAAGTACTGGCAACCCAAATGAGAGCAGGATTGTACCGGTGCCTGAGAACTGGGTCGTGAAACCGATGTGTCCAAGCGGAGGGCTATGTAAATAGTAAACACACATAAATGGCAACAGGGCGATTACATTTTTAAGTTCACGTTTTGTAACACAGGTAAGGATTTTTTTTAACATATGAGTTTCATTTTGTGCTTGTCCCTTTCATCTGCAGTGGTTTCTGCTAACAGTGAGCCTTGCAGCATATTTCCTCACACTAGGTTCCACCGACTGATGCTCTGAACTATTTGCAGTGGGTTCAGGCAGCGGGGAAACCCTGGGGGAGATCTGCTTCTACTTATGGTTCTTAACGGAGTTAATCTGGTGGGACAGCAGTTAAAGCTAGTAAACAAAGACTCATGGGCACAGGATGTGCTCTGTTTCTGTTTCTGGTCCCCCAAAGGGTTTCTTCTACTGGATAAGGTCGGGGTAGCAATGTGGACTGGGTTAACCATTGCCAGACGGAGCCGATAAATCTGATCCGATCATAATTATTTATTTATATGACAGAGGTGTGCACAGCATTGTAAAGCTGGGAAACTGCAGCACAGATAAGAGTCCCTGCCCTGAAGAACTTGCAGTCCAAAGGCATCAGCTGAGTCAATGCAATACAGATCAGAGAACCCCATTCTGATCTCACAGTGGGGTAATCCATCGACTTCAGTGTCGTTACTCCCAGTTCACCCCAGTGAAGGGGAATCCATCTCAGAGCGTGATCTTTATGGCTCTGATTCAGCAAACCATCCCTGCTCATCACTGTGCCTGTGCTTAACTGTTGTGCCAAACAGAGATGGCTTTAAGTGATTAGCTGAATTGGGGCATGTGGAATGAACGTCTCACTGAATAGCTGAGTCTTCAGGAGGGTTTTTGTGGTGGTGGTTGTTTTGTGTGTTTTTTTATTTTTTTTATTTTATGAATATGAGAAATTGTTCCAGGCACAGGGACAGCATAATAGAAGGTGCAAAGTCTGCAATGAGAAAAGAAGATGACTGGATCAATTAAGAGTGGCATTGCATGAGGATAAGGAGTTGGAGACCGAGGAAGACATGTAGGTGGGACTAGCAGTATGAAAAGCCTTGAATGTAATACTGAAAAAAAAATGGGAAACATTTATGAAGTTGCATTCACATGTTGTTATCTTATACACTGTCATCCTCACCGATATGGCTTGAAAGGCATTTGGCTTTCTAGGCCATAATTAGATCATTCATATTTTATACTTTTTAAAAGTCTAATGACAATAAGGAATATTATAGACTCAACGTCACCTTGTGCAGCAATGCATTAATCCTTAATGAATTTCCTTGCATGTCATGTGATAAAAGGAAGTGACAGCAGCCTCCAGCTGTTGACATTTCCAAACTGAACTCTGATCCCTTATTAGGTACTAAAAGCCCATAAATAGCCACTTAATATTTCATCTAAAATAAAATTTAAAAAAGCCCTGGCCTAGCGGTTCAACGCTTTAGGGGTTTCATGAAGACTAAAGCTGAAGCCAGAGGAGATCAGATATTCCACCCAATGTTTATCTCCTGACTTTCTGCCTGGTATCAGTTATCATCAAAGCAACACAAATCTCCATCTCACCACGATTTAGTGTTAAGCATTTCAGCATCATACACCAGGGAGATATGAGAGGTACACAGAGACTGCCAAACTGGATCAGAACATGTGTCCCTCTAGTTATCTAGAATAGTACGTCCAGCAGTAACCAATATTTGATACTTCAGAGGAAGATCTAAAAGTAGGTAGCTGGATCCCTATTTAGATAGCGTAAAAAGGAGCTTGATTTTCAGAGTTGCTCAACTCCTCTGAAAATATGGGTTCAGATGCCTAACTTTAGGCACCACATTTGACAATTACTTATGCAGTCAAACATTTCTCTCTATTAAAATAGTTTCCTGATCCCATGCAGTGAGGAGTGGGTTCTGCTTTGTTTGTTTTGTAATTATTTCCCTGATGTAAGGCGCACTAAAGCCTTGTTCACTAGCGCCACCATACATTTGTCAGGTAGATAAACGCAGTGATAATCATACACTGTAAATCATGACACTTCACCACTATCTTAGCTTGCCTAGGTGCAAAGGTTCTTAGCAGACATCTAGGAACTCAGACCTTTCTAAAACCCAACCACAGTATTCTCTCTCCTGAGGAAATGAGTTCCACAGATTGACTATGTACTGTGAAAAGAAATAGTCTTTCCTATTATGGGCTGCTTGCTTCTGTGATTTGCACAGTTAATTTTGAAATGAAAATTTCCCGCTAGCGTTGTTTATACACAAGGGGAGGGCAAAAAGCAAGGCTAAGTTAAGCTCTTTGCAGCAGGATTTCGCAGAAAGCAATGAAAAGAGCTTTCGTGTCGCAAAAGGGCACTGTTATACACAATGTAGCATGTGCAACTGTTGTATTTATGTTGATATTTCCAGAACAGGTCACCTGAATATACCATACAGGGACCTCTGTATCGATGAAATGTTGACAAATTGGAAGGAATTAAAAGAAGAGGAATAAAGATAATTAAGGGGCTGATGGGAATGATTTATGGGGGGAAGAGAGAAGGAGAAAAAAAAACACCCATGAATGGCATGGGTTGTGCAACTAAATAGTTTGAATGCTCAGTTACAATGATTTTGTGAAGTTGCAGTAATTTATGCATGCAAATGACTGGCTTTGCCTCTGGCTATTTGCACGCACGATTTCTGTACGTGCATGAACAAATGCAGTGAGCACATGTGTAAATTAGGTGTACAAATGGCCATACAGTTTTGCACTTTCACAGTTCTGCAAAATCTGCTCTAATATGGGAATGAAAGCTTGGTCTAACGCTGAGGGTACATGGTAACGTTCTATGTTGTACTGTAACTGGAAGGTGAAAATACCAAGAAGGGGAAATCTTTAGGGTGACACAAGGAGCAATGAGAGGAAATTATGATCACCCTTCTCCGTGAGTGCATAGAGACCAGCCACCCTGAAGTCTGTCTTGCAATTTAAAAAGTGAAAAGACAGCTGCCTGGGGACCCCTACGAAGCCCAGTGTTTCCACCTGAAGGGAAAGAAAACAGGGAGGAAGGCAGTGGAGTGAAGGAAGCTTCCCTGAGGCAGCCCAGCCCTGTGCTGCATGAGTAGAAGAGCAGCAGCAGCACAAGGCCAAGAACTCCCTCTGCAGGAAGAGAGAGAGAGTTATCTATTTAGAGGCACACGCCAGACTGGCTGGGGGCCAGATCTTCAGGTGCTGTAGGCCGGGGGGTCTCAACCTTTTTTCCTTCTGAGCTTTCCCCCCACACATACTATAAAATTCCACAGCCCACCCGTGCCACCACAAGTGTTTTTCAGTAGATTAGAAGCCAGGGCTGGCTACACAGGGCCGCCCGGAGAGGGGGGCAAGAGGGGCAATTTACCCCAGGCCCCGAGCCCCACAGGGGCCCCCACCAGAGTTTTTTGGGGCCCCTGGAGCGGGGTCCTTCACTCACTCCGGGGGGGCCGGAAAACTCTTGCGGGGCCTGGCGCAGGAGCTTCTTCGCTCCTGGTCTTCGCCGGCGGGGGGTCCTTCCGCTCCGGGGTGGAAGGACCCCCAGCTGGCGAATTACGGCGGAAGCGGGACCCGCCGCCGAACTGCAGCCCGGTCTTCGGCGGCGGGGGGCCCTTCCATTCCGGGACCTGCCGCCGAAGTGCCCCGAAGACCCGCGGCGGGCCCCCCCCCGCCGCCGAATTACCGCCGAAGACCGGGCTGCACTTCGGCGGCGGGTCCGGCTTCCACGGTAATTCAGCGGCGGGGGGGGGGGCCCCGCCGCGGGTCATCGGGGCACTTCGGCGGCGGGTCCCGGAACGGAAGGGCCCCGCACCGCCGAAAACCCCGGGCCCCCGGAATCCTCTGGGCGGCCCTGTGGCTACAGCAAGCAGAGCAATTGCCTAGGGCCCTATGCCACAGGGGACCCCACAAAGCTAAGTTGTTCAGGCTTCGGCTTCAGGGAGGAGGGGCCTGGGATTCAGCTTTCTGGCCTGGGCCCCAGTGAGTCTAACGCTGGCCCTTCTCTCTGGTTTATTTTGGTGGACGCCCTGAAGCCTGCTCGCGGCCCCCCCGGGGGCCCGGAACCCCAGGTAGAGAACAGCTGCTGGAGACTTCAGTGGAGCTAGACAGTCACAGGGGCTAGCTATTTGTTTCTTGTAACTGTTAGACTCATCCAGAAAGAGTTTTTCCTTTGCTCTGGGTGTTAGGGTGACCAGATGTCCCGATTTTATAGGGACAGTCACGATTTTTGGGTCTTTTTCTTATATAGGCTCCTATTACCCCCCACCCCCGTCCTGATTTTTCACACTTGCTGTCTGGTCACTCTACTGAGTGTTAACCCTGAAGTGAAATGCTTTTTAAAAAATGAACTGCGTTAGGCCCTGATTCAGCAAAGCACATAAGCACATGCTTAAGATCCCAAATCACCTGAGGCCATAGACAGACTTTAATGACAGAGACCTTTGTAAGCAATAGGGTCAAAAGTCAGTTCCTTCTTCACTTATCTGCCCAGTGCTAACAACATCAGGGTCCTGTGTTTCTCCTGCCCTGTTTGAATACATCACGAATCCCCAAAGCAACATAAAGAATGCGGCTCCTTGCTTGGGTTACCGTTTAGGCACTAATAATATCACCAGTTGTCCTGAGAGAGACACAGAGTCATTGACTCAGATCTTAGCAAATTAAATAAAAAAAAGAGGGCTGGGAAAAAGTATTCAATAATCCTTTTGAATGTAGCCCTTATTTCTGGTCCCCAGACAGTAGTGAACCCATCCTGATTTCTGGGAGTGTATTCATTGTTTGTCAGCATAATGATCTGTCGGTCTCTCCCCCTTCTCCCTAGCTCTCCATTTACTCAGCTGGCCCCAATCACTGTCACATCTGAGAGTTTGGGTGACAAATTATCAGCCTGTGGGTTGTTTGCAGACTGTTCCTTTTGGTTACGCTACCTCACAAACTTCTCCTGGATTACTAAGCTCCATTGCCTCTGTGTTCTTCCCTCTGTTCCCTAGAGTCCAACCTCTTTACTTCTTCACCCTCCCTGACAGAGCTCAGGAGTGTCACTTTGTCACCTTTCTCTTTCAAGAACAATTGCTTTACCTCCTCGTGTCATCCTCTGGAACACCAGGGTGGCCACCTCTGTACCGTTCCCCTTCTTCTCCCCCCGTGCCCCGACGCCACATGCGATTAGGATGTTTAGAACCTAGACACCTGTGGTGCTCTAATTAAAGAGGTCACTTGCAGTGTTTTAGATACTGGCAGACACTGCTGCAAGGCCGCAGAACCTTTCGCTTGCCTGTTTAGCAGGGCAAAGCACAAATGTAGGACACAAGACGTTATTTGTCCTCCTAGCTACGGGTACTTTGAGAAGGAGCAGAGGAGAAATGTCATTAGGTTCCTTGATATGCTTCAGCATGCCTCAGCTATTGGACAGAGAGAGATAGCTCAGTGGTTTGAGCATTGGCCTGCTAAACTCAGGGTTGTGAGTTTAATCCTTGAGGGGGCCATTTAGGGAACTGGGGTAAAAATCTGTCTGAGGATTGGTCCTGCTTTGAGCAGGGGGTGGGACTAGATGACCTCCTGAGGTCCCTTCCACCCCTGATAGTCTATGACAAGCAGACTGTGTTTGTTGGAAATAGTAAACATGCTTGACATTCTTGGAGTCACCTGGTTGCTTTTCTTCATCAACCAGCGCAACATCCACAAGGGGGAGGAAATCTCTTCTGAGAGAACGCAGGTTGTTGAGTGCCACACAATGAGCATGTGGAGCCATTGGTGTCACCTGTGGGACCCATGTATGAAAACTTAAGTGGAAGAAATGCTACCCATGTGCCGGAGAAAGGAAGGAGCAGCTCATGTAGGTCCTTCATGGATGGCTGGGTAACCAGCTGCACTGGGGCCTCTTGCATATGAGATCAGTGGCTCTCAACCTTTCTGAATGACTGTCCCTCTTTCAGGAGCCTGGTTTGTCTTGCTCACCCCCCAAGTTTCATCCCATTTAAAAATGACTTGCTTACAAAACCAGACATTAAAAATACAGAATGCTCACAGCACGCTATACTGACAAATTGCTGATGTTCTCATGTTTACCATATAATTATAAAACAAGTCAATTGGGATATAAATATTGTACTTACATTTCAGCGTACAGTGTATGGAGCAGTATAAACAAGCCATTGTATGAAATTTTAGTTTGTACTGACTTTGCTAGTGCTTTTTATGCCACCTGTTGTAAAACTAGGCAAATATCTAGAGGAGTTGATGTACTCCTTGGAAGGGGTACACGTACCCCTGGTTGAGACCCATTGTATTAGATCCGTGGCCATGTGGCTAGCGATGTTTTCTGATTTGGTGATATGGGGCCAAGACGGACATGGTGCTTCAGCTCCCTCTGATCGAGGGGCACGGAGGAGTAGTGCAGAACGTGTGTTTCAGAGCCATGGGCCTCCGACACAGGGCAAACATTTAAAACAGGAGGCTGAGATTCTCAGGAAGGGTTTCATAACTCTGAGTGGGATTCAGAAGGGAAAGAGTTAGGGACCGTGGGGCAGATTCTCAAGCGCATCCAGCCTCCTGAGTGCTGCAGAACAGGGGATTGGGTTACAGCTCCCAGGTATTGCGCACCAGTCAGGGTGCCAGTTAGAGATACCCGGGGAATGCTCTAAGTTGCATCAGGTGGCTATGATACCTCATAAGAACACAAGAACGGCCATACTGGATCAGACCAAAGGTCCGCCCAGCCCAGTAACCTGTCTGCTGACAGTGGCCAATGCCAGATGCCCCAGAGGGAGTGAACCTAACACGTAATGATCAAGTGATCTCTCTCCTGCCATCCATCTCCATCCTCTGACAAATATAGGCTAGGGACACCATTCCTTACCCATCCTGGCTAATAGCCATTAATGGACTTAACCTCCAGGAATTTATCCAGTTCTCTTTTAAACCCTGTTATGGTCTTGGCCTTCACAACATCCTCTGGCAAGGAGTTCCACAAGTTGACTGTGTGCTGTGTGAAGAAGAACTTCCTTTTATCCGTTTTAAACCTGCTGCCCATTAATTTCATTTGGTGGCCCCTAGTTCTTATATTATGGGAACAAGTAAATAACTTTTCCTTATTCACGTTCTCCACATCACTCATGATTTTATATACCTCTATCATATCCCCCCTTAGCCTCCTCTTTTCCAAGCTGAAAAGTCCTAGCAACTTTAATCTCTCCTCATATGGGACCCTCTCCAAACCCCTAATAATTTTAGTTGCCTTTCTCTGAACCTTTTCTAATGCCAGTATAGCTTTCTTGAGATGAGGCGGCCACATCTGACCTCAAGGAACCAATGCATCGCACCACAGCCACTTCTACACCCCCTGCCCAAGATGAAGTTTGGCTACAACTCCAGCTCATGGAGGAGAATTGGAGCATGAGGCCATCAAACTACAACTCCCATGGGGCATCAGGGCTGCTTATCCAAATCAAAAAGGTCAGTTTTGGGCCAAGATATTGTGGTTGAAAATCAAACACTTTTGAGTTTTCCAGTATTCAGATTTTTGATCAAAATTGCAATTGTCCTCACTTTTAGGGAAAACGTGTCATTCAGTCACAACCCAATTTTCCCTCAGAAACCAGTTTTAATAGAAAAATGTCAGCCAGCTCTAGTCACAAATGGAGGGGGATACATGACGAGCTAGGACTGCTTTTAGAGTCTGCACAAGATGAGAGAAATGTACGGTGGCTCCAGCCCTCAATGAAACGTTAAGACCCATACGTTTAAGACTTGTGGGTTGCTCGTTGGAGCAATAGCAGATGTGGCCTGATAGCTGGACCCACTAACCCTCCTTGGACAACGTGGAAGAGAACATGTCCGCTCCTGGGCTGCAAGGACAACACAGGCCTGCTGACTGGCCAGCTGGTTGCCACTCTGGCTGGACCAAGGAAAGTGTTTTTCTCCTTAGCTATTCCAGACACTGGCCTTCCAAGGTGCTCTGGTTGATATCGCATGGGAGGAAACGTGGGGTGCCTAGCAGAAACAGTTAAAATTTGTTTCTGGGCAAAGAAGCAAAGAGGTGTAATGTAGCGGTTTCACTCTGTCTGTGTCTGAAATGTTTGGAAGGGGATACCTGGAGGAGATGGAGTAAGGGGAGGGAATGGAGAAGAGGTGGAGGTGGGGACGAGGGCCTTAGTGTGTCTTAGTCATGCAATAAAAAAGGATTTAAAAAAAAAGAATTATGTATTCACTTAGCTCAACAGGAAGAGTTTATTTTTCCAGACTGGAATTTGAAAGGAAAATGCTTCCAAATGTGACAACTGGTGTCCCAAGGCCTAATAAAGAATTGACAAATGCCCCTTTTGAACAAACACAAGAGAATGGGTGAGAGGAAGGAGAGACCTGAGCAAGCTAAAATCCAAAAGGATGTGACATGCTCCATCTGGGGTGACAGGCAGAGTAACAAAGCTGTCGAGAGAGGTAGATTTTGAAAGCAGGGCATGGAGAATCTCCAAACAACCAAAATCCCCCTTATGATAATAGAAATGATCTTGTCAGTCTGTGTAAATCACGCACACTGAGTCCCAGCATCACAGAAAAGGTGAAAGAATTGGAACATTTTTTTTTAGTAGGTACAATCTACAGGGAAATGAGAGCATGTCATAGAGGTAACCGAGAATTGTGGCTGTCGCTGCAAGAATAAAGATGTGTAACTTGGACTGAAACCATCTTTCTTTAGTGCTGCAAAGACAAGCCAGTTAGGACCGTTGGCAGCTGTAGCAAAGCGTGGAAGCATCCACTTAAAGTTAAGTGTGTGCTTAAGTGCTTTGCTGACTAGGGATGCTTTGCTGAATTGGGGTCTATAGCAGGTGGAGGATTTAAAGTAAAGAGGAAGGGAAGACAAAGGCAAGGCTTGGCCATTATACAATATCAATGTTGATTTTGTTTAAAAAGTCATTGGTGGGGCGTAATGGTTTGTAACACAAGGAGCTGGATGGATTATGGGACTGGCTGGGATTAATTCAGGTCAACAGTAAACAAAGTTCTGCAAACATTTGTATTTTTCCCTTGTGGAAATATGTTTGAGTGAAATTGTGCCTCTGAGAACCATCCCTCCAACTATGCACAGAAAGAACTACTGGTCCAACGCTCACTGAAGTCAATTTGAAACTTTCTCTTGACTCAAATGGGCCTTTGATCAGGACCTAAGACAAGCATGGGCCAAAAGAAATGCTCTGTTTGTAGAAATCCTCTGGCTGGGAACCGAGGGGAGAGCACCACCTGATTCCTGCAATTCTTAATTATTTTTCTGTACACTGCAGTTTATATCAGCCATCGGTGCATAAAAGGCATGTTCAGTCCTTGTAAGGCCCCAAATCATTCTTGCGTCCAGTTCCAAAACAAAACTCTGGGATCAACTTCCAGCTCCCACCCAGGTCTCATTTACTAGAAGTTTTTAAACAATATTTCAGTTCTAGTCTGGCTCCCTACTGTACAGACACACTTACCACACCAACAGACTACAGATTATGCACAGAGGGCTTTTTTTTTTTTACGAGTTTCCCCCATCCTAGCAAAAATATTCTTTCATCAAAGATAAATCCTTCCATTCCAGCCCTACTTATCTGAAGTTCATGGATCCCCTTCATAGACTCAGAGTTCTGAACAGACTAGATCAGGAGCTGTTGGCTGCATTCAGATCAGATCTGAAGTTCAACTGAAAACCATTTATTACGCACTACAGATGGGTGGGGCTTTCCCACATCCCTATCAGAGGCTTGAATATCCTCCCTTATTCCTGAGCCCTTGCATCAAAGCTGCCATCCTTCCAGCTTAGTGGACCAGACATCAACTGGAATAATTGCTCTTGTGCAACACAAAACTAACCGCCCAAGACTGAATGCACTGACCCTGTCTGCCCTGTCCATCCAGGACATTCCCAGTCCCTGCTAGACGCCTGTCCTGGGGTTATTTTCAGAAGGGGATGAAGTGATCGTGATGCCTATGTAGCTCTATTGAGGAGAATGTTATCTACCTGCAATTAAGGACCTGGTGTTTAAAACCTAATGTGCATGTGCGCAAAAAAAAAGTGTTTGCATCATTTCAGCACCCACTTGCTGAAATTGTGACTATGAATTGCCACATCTATAGTCTATTTAACTGGTTCTTTGCAGTTCAACGGCCTGTGTGATGGGGTTCTCCACACAGCCCTGAAGGAGTTAATGTGGCCTTGGGAAGCCTGGCAGTGTCTACAAGAGAGAGAAACTAGGCTTAACTGATAATGAAGCCCCACTGGGGGAGGGGCTGGATGGTGATTATAGAGCCAGGAGGTTTGTATCAGAAAGAGGGATAGAAAGGGATGGGGAGGAACACAAACTCTGCAGTCACTCTGTGGCCGCCAGCTGCAGGTCCCTGGGCTGGAACCCAGAGTAGAGGGGGGGCCTGGGTTCTCCTACCAACCACTGAAGAAGGTGGGGTGAAACCCCCTGAGGTAAGCAGTGTAAGAACTATGGAGCCCATCTGTAAGGTCACTGGTCTATAGCTTGTTTGGATTCTGTTACCCCACAAGGGGTGGACCAAAGCATGACCTGGCCGGAGTTGTGGGAAGAGAGACCACCACAGTGATGGAGTGGCTGTTGGCAAGGGAGTGAAAGGTGGCTGCTATGTCATGCCTAGCCACAAGGAGGCACTCCAGCGGAGAGTGAACCCCACGTTAACCATCAGCACATACAATTTTAAAAACAGGTGCTAAAGGTTGACCAGTCTACTGGCCCGTCATGCTACTGAAGTATGAGTGCTGTTCTTTGGTTCCAGCAGGGGGAAAAAGAATAAGTACTATTTATGAACCAATGTAGTGGCTCTTAATATACGAATTGAGATTTTTTGGTTTTATATTCAATTCATCTAGGACAAAGGTTTTAGGCATTCATTCTTGGTTCCCTAGCAACCTTCTTTGTTCTAATTTTTGGTAGTGTTCTTATTTTCTGCTTTTAACCACCGAAATGCATCATCTTTCATAACAAAACCCTTATAAGCAACAACCCACCCAACATGGAACAAATTCCTTTGAACCTAATCAACACAAATCAGATAACATCTCCATTCATCATTGATTATAGTTGAGTTCATTGTTGTATTAGAGATAAAAGTTGCTGTTTGCCTAAAACAACAACTTGACCTGAACCCAAATGTTTTTCTGAAAGACTGAAAAAAATGCAGACAACTTCTTTTCTTTACATTTTTTGATGCTTTTGATCTTCCTGGCTGTTTACTTCTAATAATAAAGACATTTATACAGCCCCTTCAATCTCAAAGAGTTTCAATAACTTGGGGCCTGCTCCTACAACATTTAAACTAATGAGAGCTGTGGCTGCTTAGCAGGTCACAGAATTTCGCCCAGTGATTCTTTCATTTAGGCCAACAACTTGTGGTTGGACGACAGCATATCTTTTAGAAAGGCAGCCAATCTTGATTCAAGAATGCAAGTGATGGAGAATTACCCCATGCCGTGGCAAGCTGTTCCAGTGGCGATCAAAAAGTGTGAACTGTACGTTACCTTTGTTGACTTCAACTCAGGGCCGCCCAGAGGATTCAGGGGGCCTGGGGCAAAGCAATTTTGGGGGCCCCTTCCATAAAAAAAAGTTGCAATACTATAGAATACGATATTCTCATGGGGGCCCCTGTGGGGCCCGGGGCCTGGGGCAAATTGCCCCACTTGCCCCCCACTCTGGGCGGCCCTGCTTCAACTTCCAGCTGTTATGTTAGATCCTTGCTGACAGTGCCTGGTAAATGATGCAACCTGGTACATTCCAAAAGCAGAATTGCCAACCCTAAACAAAAATCATACATCCAGGCCCCAGAATCATGATATGGGCTTAATCATGAATAAACCATAAATAAATGTTGGGTTTTTTATTTGCTTTCTAGTTGTTTTAGGGGTTTTTTTTAGCCTTCAGGATACACTTGTTTCATGGTTTCAAGTTTTTCTCTGCGACCAGAAGAGATAAACTTACTTAAAAAAAAATAGTTGAGATTCTCATGCAATAGCATGACTCAGCTGGGACTTTAAGGAAAACAGTAAACATTGCAAGATGCATGATTAAACTGCAGAAGTTGGCAATGCTGCCAAGGCACCAGATGTACCCTTCAGGGCAGAGTCCTTTGTTGCAGTGATGATTTAGCAGTTTCCAGTGGGTGACTCCATAATAAAGGCAGGGAAATTACCCCAAACTAGAGCTGGTTGGGAATTTCCCATCTGAATGATTTTCTGTCAGCAAATGCAGTTTCCACTGGGAAATTTTGAATTTTCAATTTTTCCATTGTCTCATGGGACTGGTAGTTTGGATCCCCATTCTCTCTTGGGCCTGAGGTCCCTGGGAAACTATATCTCCAATATTGCAAATCAGACTCCCCTCTGACCAAGATGCATGGTGTATCATAGGAATCACACAATTGTAGATACATCATGGGAAATGTAGTCTGGCCAGGGAGACTGGCCAATGGGCAGGAAATACAATTTAATGTTGCATTGACTCAACATGAAGCAGTTGGATAATGTCCATAAATCAAAATGAAACACTTCAGTTTTGGGGACTGTCGAGATGTTTTGACATTTCTGAATAACACTTATTCATAATATTTCATTCCATGAAAAATGTCAGTGCTTCAACTTTTGTCCTCATTTAGGACAAAAACAAATCTTGAACCATCCGAATTTCCTGCTGGTTGGAAATTCCAAATATCGCCCAACTCTGTCCTAACCTCCTTTTTGTTTGGAGGCAGGTTTAACAGGACTCCTGGAAACCCCTAGAGCTCCATTAAGAATGTTAGTCACCAGTGTTATGCTAGGAAACTTCACTGAGAGAAAGTCCATCACGTCACCCATATGGTTTGGTTTTCTTTTCCTCTTCTCTCCTGTATTTTCCAGCTTAAAAAATAGTGCAGTGCTTGGGAGCGATGCTGGAGACTGGAGTCCTCTCTCCACAGAGCAGGGAAAACAGAGGGAGTAGCAGAACAAGCTTCCCTTCACTCTTCCATCAACGGCCTCATCGCTGAGGTGAAAGGACCCACTCCAGGGCTGAGAGGAGAGTTCAGTCACCATACTAATTCCTAAATTTATCAACTCCTTCCTAGGAGAGACAACCTCTTGTTCCACCCAGTCCCTCCCTCCCTGTCCCCAGCACAGCCTCGTCACGGTGAAGACTAGAATTCCTTTTCTG
The DNA here is from genome assembly GCF_020497125.1 of Mauremys mutica. NCBI lineage: Eukaryota > Metazoa > Chordata > Testudines > Geoemydidae > Mauremys > Mauremys mutica. The sequence goes on from NC_059085.1 coordinate 12,609,274, forward strand.
AAAACGCTCTCCTTTGCTCAGCCGACACTCGCGTAGCACAGAGAGAACTATCTAGCCGCTCGTTTGCTAGGTCAAACCAGCGCTCCCAGCCTGTTATCCCCAAACCCTGGGCACAACGAGAGAAGCTTTGTCCAGCAATCTTCTATCTCTTCCTGTGTTTCTCTCACTAATTTATACAGGGAGGTACTGAGGGCCTGAGCCACAGCCCTTGATGGCAGTGGAAATACACCCCCGGATTTCAGTGGGTAGGTCTTGGGAGCACCACCTGCAGGATGGGTAAGCTACTGCTTCCTTGGTCTCTTCCCCCGGAATCACTTCTGTACTGTAGGGCACATCTCTTGTTAAAATGCGGGGAAACTTCTTATGGCCAATGCAGTGCCAAGGTCTTTAATGCTAATGGGTGATTTTAAATGCATAGAAGGATTTATTTAATAAGTCACCCATGAACATCTAAGAGGAGATTACCGCGACTAAAAACAATTATACACTTAAACAGGGAGGAAAAGAATTTTAAAGGCATATTTGAAGTTATTTAAATCTGTGTTTTTGAAAGGTTATGGGAAAGATTAGTTTCAGCAAATTACTCATCAATTCAAGTTTAAAGAATATTTGGCAGCGCGTATGAAAGGCAGCTGACAAGGCTCTCTGTGCTTAAAAACAGGCTGCCGAGAGTGCAGCAGTCTGACAGAGTGTGAGTTGACATTGCAGGCTTGTGATACTGTTGGGCGGTTTCAGTACCTATGTAACCCACACACCTCCTGGGTGTGGTGCTCTGTCCCCTCTAGTGGTGCTGAGCCCACTTAGAGATTCATGAGTCTGCTACAGCCTTAGCTGAGGGCCACGTGGCTTTTAGCACATGCAGTAGAAGCTCATGCATTTAGCTCCAAAGATCCCAGGTTCAATGCTGATGCCTGGGGTCTGTCAGTGTTACATGGATAGCATGTGGACTCGTCAGCGCTTGTGCATCTGTACAGGGAAGCTTTTGCCAATTTTGCTGCTGGATGAAAAAAAATCCATTTTGCTGGTTGTTAGTGAAGTTAGTGCTTCTGGTTGCTTGTCACGGAGGATGTGTCTGCACCACAGCAGTTACAGCGGCACAGCTGTAGTGTAAACCCTTCTTATGTTGCCAGAAGGGCTTTTTCCATTGGCGTAGTGTTGACGTAGCTCACCCGGTATTTTTTCACCCAGTCCCAACCTCCCTCTAATTCTATTCTGAGCAGTCCACAGGGTCTGCCCACTTCTCTGTCGTGGTACTAACTTCCTCACATTTAAGTACTTCCAATGCCACTTCCCTGACTGCTTGTGATGCTCATGCTAAGGGGTGCACACCCTGCCTGCTGCAGATGAGTGGATCCGAATCATGGAGCTGGTATGCTGCTGTAGCCTCTGAGACCTTATCAACTCCAGAGTAAGTCGGGATGGCTTCTGAGGCTGTATTCACTTGGTTCCCCGGAACTCAGCTCAATTCTGAGCTCATCACTACGGTTTCTTTAGTGTCACATCATCAAAATGCACTTGAGCTGATCAGGCTCCATGTAGGGGATGGGTACAGGGTATACCGCACATCAAACTTACATCGTTATGTATTCGCTTGTATACACACTTACACTTATTTCTCTTGGTTAATATAGTATATCACACATTTTATGATTGGTCTACTAAGTTTTGTAGCCAATCCTCATCTAGATCATGAGCTGTTCATGCCCTGCACTACATGCGAGGCCATAGCTGCAAACTATCACACATTCTTACTATCCTACTGTCCCTTTTCTACTAGCTACATCTCTTACGTACTTGCATTGTTTCATGTCCTTGCTCAGAACAGACCTAAATGTACCTTAATCCACCTCTACGGAAGGTGGTAGCTAACCTGGCAGAATTATTCTGTTGACCTAGGTGTGTCTACCGTGGGGGTTAGGTTGATCTAACTACATCATATGGGGCATGAAATTTTTCACTGCCCTGAGCAATGTAACTAGGTTGACGTAAGTTTTTGGTGTTGACCAGGCCAGAGAGGCAGAGATAGGGATATTGGACTTGCCGTCAGGAGAGCTCTGTTCTGTTCCTGGCTCTGCTGCATGACTTGGGCAAGTCTCTCTCTGTGCCTCAGTTTCCCATCCCACCTGTTGGTTGTCTTGTCTATTTAGATTATAAGCCCTCTTGCTACCTTTTTATACAGTGCCTAGCACAGTGGATCACTGCTTTCAGTTGGGGCCGCTAAGAGTACGTCTACATTACGCTGTAAACCCAGGTCTGTGGGACCCAGGCTTGTGGACTCAGTATTTCCAAGCCAGCACTTGTGTCCACACTGTATTGTAAACCCAGGTTTACAATTGCTGAACCTGGGTCTCACAGCCGTGCTAACACATCCATACTGCACTATGCAGACCTTCTGACTTGGGTCTGCGGCTTGACCTGCATCCACACTGCAGATGACAGGGTTTGGACCTGAGTCTCAGTGGGACTCAGGGTTTGTCTCACACATCCAGCAGGGTTCAAGTCAGGCTGATTTGTGTGTGGACGGAAGGGGGGCTTAGGCTCAAACCCAAGTCAGAGCCTGGGTTTAGTGTTAAGTATACTGGGTTCAGTGTGCCTACTGTAATCCTAGAATAATTGTATCCTCAAGACTCCTTGGCCTTGCTGAGCAGAGCCTTGCTCTGTGGATGTTTTCCTATTTTGCCTGCATTTAAACAAAATAAACCTTTATTTTCTAAATTAGTATTTGCAACCGGCATGAAAGTAGCCAGTGGCCAAACTAAAAATAACAGAGCACCGAGGAGAAGGGTAGAAATTCCATTTTGCAAAGGTTGGGAGATTTGTCTTTGTTCTGATAGAGAACAAAACCTGAACATTGTGAAATTTTCCATGAAAGAAAATTCTGGGGGGGGAAATCACTTTCAGATCAGCTGAAACATTTTGTTTTGACAAAATCAAAACTCAGTTTTGCCTTTGAAAGTGTTTTATATTATAGGATACAAAATTTAAAGCAGTCGTTTCAAAACAAAACATTGAACCATTTCTTTCTGGAAATGTCAAAAGAGGATGTTTCAACAGTGTCAGAACATTTTCCTAAATGAAATTTCAGCTAAATCAACAGGATTTCGTAAAGCATTAAAACTTTGCCAGAACTGCATTCTATCACATGTACAGATGCCTTGAATGGAGTGGTTCTAAGTTCCTATATCTCCTGCTCTGCCCCTTCAGTCTGGAAGCAATTGCCCTGTTCCCTTGCTCCATGACAACCAAGATTTCAGTAATTGCCGGGTCTCCTATTCCAGGTGTCACTAAAGTAACTAAAGCCAATGGGAGATCATTGTCTACTTTTCAAAATATGAAACATCCCGTTTAAAGAATCTCAGATAAACTGAGGGTGAAAATCCATATTCCCCAGCAATGAAAGCTCTGATGTTTAGGCAGAGTCTTCAGGCTGTTGTTCGAGCATAGAGAAGAGCCTGCCATGAACTGGGAGTGGCTTTCTCTAACTGGCTGTGTGGTTCGGGGTGGCACCTTATTTTTCAGTGCAGAATGGCCATTGTGGCCTAGAGTTAATTAAGTTAAACCAGTTCCGAATGCTTGCTAGGTAACCTACAGAAAGATGAAGGCTATATATTGATCAAATTTCCTCACACCCCAAGAAATCCAAACCAACTAGCTTCTACCATAAATCGGAAGCAGTGTATTGTCTGCTTTATGACTCAAAAGCAGCATCTTTTCGTATGTGGATAATCTGACTTCTTTCAAAATAATCTCTCTCGTTCCATTGTAAACCCTAAAGGCTGTGAAATTAAAGTTATTGGATATAGGCCTGGTCTACCCCTAAAACTTAGGTTGAACTAGCTATATTGCTCAGGGAGTGAAAAATTCACACACACCCCCGAGAGACAAAGTGAAACTGACCAAATCCTGGTGTAGACACCTCTAGGTTGATGGAAGAATCTTTCTGTTGACCTACCTAGCACCTCTCAAGAGGGGCAGATTAATGACATTGCTTATTGTATGGCATGAGAAGAGAAAGGAATATTGAAAGTTATAAGCCCCTAACCTGTGTATAGTTTTGAAATATTACAAGAAATTGCTTAACAATGGGGTGAGGGGGAAGAAGGTCCAATATTAATCTGGAGAAATAAAGAAACACATTCCTTGAAATGAATGAAACATAAAAAGCCTCCGATAAGGAAAGGAGCCAAGGAATTTGTTCTAACATGGCATCTACTGCATATTGATGAAAAGAGCAGAGCACCGGAGCACTGAAATATGATAGCTCATTTGGCAAGTGGCCAATAGAAATAAGAGGACTGCCCTCCTCTAGGGAGCCCCAGAACTGGTGTGTGTAAACTGAGATCACCATGGTGGATCTCAGAGTTACAGGATTAAAATGAAGAGTCTGCTGAACCCACAAAAAGAACATAAGAATGGCCCTATTGGGTCAAACCAAAGATCCATCTAGCCCAGTATCCTGTCTTCCGACAGTGGCCAGTGCCAGGTGCCCCAGAGGGAATGAACAGGACACGTAATCATCAAGTGATCTATCTCTAGTCGCCCATTCCCAGCTTCTGGCAAACAGAGGCTAGGGACACCATCCCTGTCCATCCTGGCTAATAGCCATTGATGGACCTATCCTCCATGAATTTATCTAGTTCTTTTTTTAACCCTGTTATGGTCTTGGCCTTCACAACATCCTCTGGCAAGGAGTTTCACAGGTTGTGCGTTGTGTGAAGAAGAACTTCCTTTTATTTGTTTTAAACTTGCTGCCTATCAATTTCACTTGGTGACCCCTAGTTCTTGTGTTATGAGAAATAGTAAACAAAGAAGCTGCAGAACTGAGAAGTGCTGGCAGACACATGGTCCGTCCCTTCGACACACTCTCCAGCTGGCAAAAGCAGGGCAAAGAAGTGAGGAGGCTGAGACTCCTTTGCAGAGATTGTATTTCTCTTTGCGTTCCTTAACATAAGTAACTGGGAGTTGCATGGTGAAGTCTGCACTCTCTTGTGAGACCTCAAGGTCTCAAACAATCACTTTAAGCAATTGCTGTGGATGTTTTAAACTAGCCCCTTTCAAACACAAACTCTAGAAATAGCTAGGACCATATCTCTAAGATTGCCTTATGATCACCTCACTCCTTGGAGTACTACTTGAAGTGTGATAAATGTAGTAGAGATACTAAGGAATTGATAACTGACGATTATAAGTAAATATAATTAAAAAAAATCTTGAGACACAAGGTAGATGAGTTAATATCTTTTATTGGACCAACATTACCCCACCTACCTTGTCTCTCTCATATCCCGGGAACAACACAGCTACCTCAACACTATACACAAATCTTGGTGATTTGTAGTTTCTGTGGTACAACGATTTGGACTCAGGGCTGTTTATGTCAATTGCTTGCAAGACAATATGTTGTATTCAGTATATGCCTGGAACCTCTGATAGCTTAGCTTAATCTCTGACAACTATTTATTACACACTTTTGTGATTCTTGGTTAATTAATAAACTCGTTGATTGGCTAAATGTCCCTTAGTAAGCTAGTGCTCAATAAAAAGTGGTTATCCTAATTCAGTTCCATTCCAATATTTGCTATAACATTTATCAAACTGGCAAATCTAGGTTGGTAGACTTTGGCTTTAAAATCTACTTGGAACCTCAGCAAATTTAGAAAATTGACCCTCCTCTCCAGACACGCTTACAATTTTCTGGTGGGAAATGGTTCTGTGGATGCTTTTGTTGATCAGTTCTAATAAAAGCAATGCCCTTTCATTATCTCTGAGTCGCTAGAATTCTCCAGCAGGAGAATATTTATTACTGTGCCAGGTTTTTTTTTCCTAGAAACCAGCAACATGATCTTTATATCGGCACCTACTGAACTAGACTCATCTTCTTTAAAGTTAACCAGCTGATGTTTTAAACTGCTAAGGTTACAGATGTGTTCCTAATCCCAGGTCAAGGTGTGTCTTTTACACAAGCCTGTCTTCGGAGTAATTAATGAATGGGCAAATCACAGGAGATCCATTCTGAATAAACCCTTCAAAGTCTGGATGCTTCGTCAAACTAGCCAAACCTCTTCGGGCTGTAAATCTTATGAGGCATCATGCCTTCGTTATAAGCTAGGGCAAAGGTTCCCAGAGGCTGTGGCCTCTTCCCCATGGAAGTAACATAGCAGGGCCGCTCCCCAGCTCCTGCCCGTCAGGGGCAGAAAGTGACTCACTGAGGGGAGTAGGTGGCTCGTGCCCAGGGCTGGTGCAAGGAAGTTTTGTGCCCCCCCCAGACCTGCAGCAGCTCCCCGCCCCCCCTCCGCCCTGAGGCGCCCCCCACCCCCCATGGCAACTCCTGGAGCCGTGCAGCACCTCCCCACCCCAGCTCACCTCTGCTCCGCATCCTCCCCGAGCACGCGGCCCCCGCTCTAATTCTCCTCCCCTCCCAGACTTGTGGCGCCAAACAGCTGATTGGCGCTGCAAGCCTGGGAGGCGGAAGAAGCGGAGCAGCGACCGCGCGCGCTCGGGGAGGAACCGCTGTAAAAAAAAAATTGGGGGCACCGCTTTTTGGCGCCCCCAAATCTTGGTGCCCTAGGCAACCGCCTAGTTCGCCTCAATGGTAGCACCGGCCCTGCTTGTGCCCGGGATGGTGGCAGGAGTTGGCTGGCTCCATACCTAAAGGAGCCCATGGCAGCATGGGGTGGAGTGGACCAGGGTTCCTCACCCTCCCTCCTCTCTGCCTAGAGCCTCTCACTCCTACAGGCTCCAGAGGGTTTAAAATATGCAAAGCTGCCGCCAGCCAGATGTCCGGGCCAGGGCAGGGCAGGAGCAGGGTGTCCCTTCCCTGCCCTCTCTGGTCTTGGCAGAGCAGCAGGCTGCTTCTGGGGCAGGACTGCGCACACCCCGCCATCACTGGGGACTCTCTGCTGCTGCCCTGCCCTAGGCTGGACACTCATCTGGCCACAGCCCCGCCCCCCTGATAACATTGTTTCACCCCTCCAGGGGGCGCACGCCACAGTTTGAAAACCGGGAAGCTGGAGAAATTGGAGATAAAGGGTACAATGTGCTGTTGCCTTGTGAAATCATTTACACGGCCCAGCGTAAGTGGCAAGGAACTGCTGTTCGGGTCTGGTAGCATTTTACAGTCACGTAGCAACAGTGAATCAAGGCCGCGGAGCTGGGACTAGACCCAGAGTCTCGGAGCCAGGAGCCAAGCCCGGTACCCTAGCCACTAACCCAAGGTACCTCCCCTATGGGAGTCTCTAACAAAATTATACGCCCTGCATAGGCTGTGGTCCGGTTTCCTCTGTGCACAGCTTCTTGTTGTCCAGGGTACAATATCATGGGTCTAACTCTCATTTACACTAAGGTCCCTTTATGCCACTCTCACAACACAAAAGCCTGCTTTACACCAGAGTGGTGTAAAGTGGCTTGGGGTAAATGAGAATTAGGCCCTACAAGTCTCTCCAATTATCGATCCTGCCTTTGAAAAGCCTTTGCATTTTCACTGTAGCCGCTCTCTAGATTCCCCGGGGGTCGTAACCATATTGCACATGAACACTGTGTGACAGGTATCATCACCCTGCTCCTTTTTACCGACGGCTTAATTTGTTTGAACCTGCGAGTGAAGTGACCTTATTGTGCAAAGCACTTTGGAAGTAAATATGAAATGTCAGCACTGACAGAGATTAAATAATCCTTAGTGGGTGATTTTCCAGCTCCGAGATAAAGTCAAGTCACTGTGCAGAATGTCACTTATTTAAAGATCGTTTTCTAGCTTTAATCAACAGGTATTAACAGATTGATATTTCTTCTGACATGTCTCCTAAAGTGTCTATTCTGAGTATTTAAAAAGTGAAACTTATCCTCATTTTCGTATAACATTCATCTCTTCCCCAATTAAATCTCTTTATTCCATTAATTAAATTTGTCAATAGATTATGTCTTAGTAAGTAGTGATAGATAGACCTCAAAAGTTTTGGTGATTGATTGACTAGAATCCCAAAGCTTGGAATGATCTGAACCTCTTTCTTCTGGAGAATGGACTTGAACTCTTAAAAGAGCAGGCTTGCAAGTAATGTCTCCCTTGTGTATTTCTAAGACAAATATTATCTTGGTAGCTAAGTGTGTCTCACGCCTTGAGAAGGTTCTTTCCTTCTAGACCAGGGCCATAGCACAATGGAAGTACTAAAAAGTTGCACCACCTCTAAGAGGAATTCAGTCTGAACACTAGTGACACATGCTGCAAGGTGGTGAATGTCTCCTAGGCTGTGCTAAGCATCCTCACCTTCCATCATGGGCATAAGTATGGTAGGCGGGTAATGGATGGACTGTTGCCTCCCACTGGCTTCAGCTAGATCAAAGGTACGCAGCAGGAGGGGGCCCTCAATTTATGGTACAGTGTACAGAAGAAATTATGTGATCAGAGCAGCAGTGTCTGCCCAGCAACTGAGTCTGCTTCCTGCATCTCTCAAATGCTATGTGGTGTTTGCCTACAAGAATCCAAACACCCTTTTGTCTCCTTTTTACCCCTGTGTCATTTTACTATGTATTCTGTTGTTTTCAATGGCCCAAGGATACAAACCACATGCAAATTGGGGTAACACAAAATCAAATTCCATTCTTTCCCCCGCTGCGCCTCCACCAGCCTCAAAAAAGAATTTTCACGTCATATGCATATACGAAAAATGAAAACCCGCTCACTTCTGAAGTTGAGCATTGTTCTGCTTGCAGCTTTTGAATCCACACATTCTTCCTTGGGCAACAAAACCGATGGATTTGCAATCAGTGAATGCAAGTGCCCTTAATATTGGAGTCACACTTTATATTAAGGTTCCATTTATAAATAGCTTATAAAGAGATAATAAATGAATAGTAGATGGTTTAATAAATGACTGATTGATTGTTACAGATTGTTATAGAGTCCAATCAGTTGCTTATAACTAGAGTGGGGAGAAATTTTTTGCCAAAACTTTTTGCGGTGAAAAAATGCAGATTCCGTGACACCTAAATGTTTTGCCAATTCATGTTGGTTTCACCAAATTATTCGTTTTGGGGAAAAGGTGGAAAAATAAAAACATTTGATGTTTTCTAAGTGAAGCATTTTGATTGTTTCAAACAAAAGCAAATCTTTTTGTTTCCAAATTTCTGTAATTTTGTTTAATTTTTAAAAAAATCAAAGACATAGTTAAGAGGTAAAAATTGAAACAAAACATTCCATTTGACCTGAAACTATTTTTTTTAAATTTCATTTGCCAAAAATATTGAAAATGATTTTTTATTTTGACATTGCAAATCAATTGAAAAGAAATCCAGTATTTGCACAGCTCTCCTTATAACAATCTATACCAGCTTGTGCTGAAGTGCTTACAACCTTCTGATGTGCTCCATCGGATGTGCTTATCTGAAACCCATGTTACTTATGTCAATATTAATAATTTCTTAACCCGCTACAAACCATTTGTGAAAGAAACCTTAATATAAAGTGTTTAGTGCGTTCCTTTCCTGTGGTTTGGTTTAAAATAGATGGGCCCGATCCTGTTTCCACCATTGTCAATGGGAGTTTTGTGATTGTCTCCAGTGACAGGCAGGGTGAACCCTGTAACATCTTAATGGAAAATGTTCTGAACATGATTTTGCCACCCTTACTCCAGAGGGCTGCATTACTCAAGTGAGTAGACTAATACGAATAAGGCAATGGGACCTAGGGTGACCAGACAGCAAGTGTGAAAAATCGGGATGGGTAATAGGAGCCTATATAAAAATAAGACCCAAAAATCGGGACTGTCCCTATAAAATTGGGACATCTGGTCACCCTAATGGGACCATTTGTGCTAGTCTTATCTGGCATGAGTAAGGATGGCAGAACTGTCCATCCCTCTTTCAATGTCATCTTTACTCACACTTAGGCTGCTAGATCATGTATATTTCATAGTATGATAGATCATGTATATACACATAGTAGCTTGTTCTCTTTTTTACTAATAAGACCATTGGACTGAGAAATGGGGGTTTTAAATCTTTGTCTGTTTAGTCTCTGTCCGATAACAATCCTCTGTTTGTGACGCCATCAGCATTTGCGTTGTTTCTGATATATTGTAAAGAACGATGCTGTATTAACAGGGTATGGCTGATGATTATTAGCACATCTACAGGCTTCAGCAGAGATCTTGGCCCATCAAGCTCAGTGCTGTACTGGATGGGAAAGAGAGGCAACGAAACTTACGCGAGGTTCCGTGGCAAAGCTAAGAACAGCACTCCCATCCCAGCATGCTATCCCCTGGGCCACACTGGCTTTCACTGAGAGTCCATTCACTTCCAGGATATCTTCTTTCAAGATTAGAAGCTCTACTGTCCCAGGGTTTTTATTTTCCTATACCTAATTACAGTGCTTCTGAGGTAGAATTATGGCCTTGGGTTAGGAACGTGAAGCCAGAATTGTGGAATTCTTGAGACACACAATTAATAATAATAACTAATAGTTGCATTTATCGTGCTCACTTTGGTTTCTCCTCCAAAGCACTTCTGGTGGTGTACCATAGCATCAGCAACAAAACAATACAGTACCGAAAAATGCCCCCCTTTTAAGGAAGTATTATTATTCCCAATTTACAGATGAGTATTCAACGTATAGACAGATGAATTGATTCACCTAGAGTCACACAAAAAGCTGGCAGTAGAGCAGAGAACTGAATTACTATCCCTTGAATTTCAGTCCAATGTCTTAATTGCAAGACAGTCCTTCCATGGGTTTAGCGGCAGAAATGTTCCCAAATAATCTAGATTTTTCCCCCTTGAATCAGGTAAGTAACATTTTAAGCAGGAGCCTAAATAATATAAGTAAGCAGTGAGAGAAGGTGAAAGACAGTGGAGAGTCATTTCAAAGAATCCAGTGATGTTCTTGAATTCTATCCATGGCTGTATCCAATGGCCATGTTAGCTACATAAAATATGGAGGTGTGAAAGAGCAGTGTTGCACTGAGTGACTGAGGGTAAATCCCCCTAGCACTTTCTGTTTTACTGCATGGCAGCCTTTTAAATCCACCCTGTAATAAACACACCTAAGGAGTCTAAAGGAAGTTTAATGTTGGAGACAAAAGAAAGAGGTTTCCATTCCAGGAAATCCACCGTTCACCTCCTGAGACTCTGAGTGAGAACAGCCACAATAGTGACTGTGCAGAATGTAAAACTTCTGTCCGAAGAAGCCCTTGTTAATCCAGAGGAGAAGCTTTATGAAGCATGTGGCCCGTACTTTTGCTGCTGAAAATAATCCATATGTTCTTGCATTTCTGTTCCACAACTGTTCTGCAATGATGGCCCAGCTGAGTATGAGTGAGCTTGCTCTCTAGAGGCAGTCTCCCAGACAGGTAAAAAGACTTACTGCTACTTAGATGCCTTAAGGAAATGATGAACAGAGAATTTAGCCAGTAATACATGTGGAAGGCAAAGCAAAGAAATCCTGGGATATTTTGAAAAGATCTAAAATGTGTAGTTTAATTTACTCCTGAAATCCGCTACATTGTGTTCTGTGCTCTGATTACATTAAAACCATTCATTGGTATCATTATCTGGCTTGGTCTTCCTGTTCCTACTGACAAAGAAGAGCTAAAATTAGAAAAAAAAACTACAGCAAACACCCAAGGGAGTATGTTCAAAGTAGCGCACACAGAGTCCTGAGATGAATGCAGCTAACTAATAGGATTTGCTGGATTTCCCATTTCTGCACAATGTAGGTCAAAATAAGTCCTGATTTTTGGGAGGCTGGGTTCATTATGCCATGATTAGTCAATACAACACAAAGAGGTTATCGTGCATTTCTAAGGATGATTTTTTTGTTTAATAAAATGCCTGACAGGCTTACAATTGGCTCTAAACCCTGCAGATCGAACCACTACAGGATTCCCTATTCAGAGGAATCTTTGTGTGGTGCAAAATTACTTTTGTGGCTCCTATCCTGCCCCCCTTGCATGCAAGGGGTGGTGGGGAAGGCAGAATGGGAAATGGCCAGGGGAAAGGGGAGGTGGCCAGGACACCCCTAAGCTCTGTTTATGCCTAGCAGCTGGAACAACCTTTTAGTCCTGTTGGCAGCTGTTTTAAATAAGTTCAGCCCTTGTGCTTTACATGGAAGTAGAAGAGGTCAGACTGACTGAACATAGAGCCATCGCCTGCACGGTCAGGGGTTGCCCATACCTTAGGCTTTGGGTACTCCAGTTTCCTTGCAATTCACGTAGTAATACTATCTTGCTTACTGTCACCTCTGATTCACTGCCCTCAAGCAGACCCGTGATCTACAGGAAAGATGTGGCAACACCGATCAGTGCTGTCACTGTGATGTCGTTTCTGGGAGTACTGCCATTCATATGCCTCACCAAGAACATGTTAGAAGGAGCGATGAAACCACAAGCTCTAGTTAGATCAGGTTTCCTGTGGAAGTGTTGGAGAAATGGGAAGCTGGAATTGAAATTCCACCCTTATTTTGTATCGCTTCAGGGTTTTAACCTTCGTGAAAACAAGGTTTGGCTACTGTCAGACTTCTTTTCTCCAGAGCTTGCTTTTCCACTTACAGAACAACGGAGGGGAAGGATGGGAGTCTATCTAGCTCTGAGTTCCGCAAAGAGTTTGCTGGGAATCTTGATACACAGTAGTACATTCCCACAGCACCACTCAAACCCCTCACATCGAACCTTTAGAACATCTGACAAAAATGGCTGCAACCTATGAAGGAAAGACACAAATGCACGTCATAGACCCAGGGAGAGAGAGGCTGACCCACGGCTCCATCTGCACCGTGAAGAAGAGAGGACGTATTTTCAAATACATCACAGTGATTACATGCAAAACAAGACAAAAAGAGGAGTGTTGATCAGCTTGATGCTCCGGGTCCAGTTTTGCCCTTGAATGGGAGTCAGGCACATACATGCTAGTCTGTGGGTTTGAGTTAGCAGAGTTCAAGGGCAAACAAATGTCAACACTGAGCAGTACCTTGCTCAGCAAGTAGCTCCATGGACTTTGGTGGGACGGCTCCCAGGGTGAGGTACATTCTGATCTATTGTGTTGTAGAGGGCAGTTCTACTCCATTCATGTCGAGGCTAAATAATTTCCTCTTGGAGGTTCCTCGGCACCTTAAAAAACAGCAGTTCCTCTCTTCAGGCCATTATTCTGCAAATTCAAACGGCAAAGCACCTGTCAGACTGAATCAATGATGGCAGACACATGAAAAAATGTTTTCAAACTCTGCTACCGCTTCTGGGCCAATGTGTGTCTGCTGGCATGGACAGTGTGGGAACATCACCAGACACTTTGAAAAACTGAGCCCCACCTTGATGGGAGAAAGGTTTGACATAATTACAGTAACGGCAAATGTAAGATTTGGTTGAAATAGCAGAACTCTTCTCCTCAGTGCTGGAATCTGCTTCCTGATCTCTCCCAAACCCTGCTCTCCAATCTCACTTCCAGTCCTTGGCTCAAAGGTCAGTTTTCAGCAAACTGGGTGCCACCGTCTGCATCGTTGTTGTCACCATCCCCATCTCCGTGCTGCTTGCTTGCAATCTGGGTGTTATTTTGGCCTGTTCCCATATCCAATTCCTGCTGATTCTTCCTCCATTCCAAGCCTACCTTGCTCATTTTTTCCCCATGGCATGAAGATCCCCTTTTACCGAAGACCATACATTTGGGCTAATCAGAACTGGAGCCATTCACCTTTAAAAGATTAATTGGTTTTTTTTACAGGACAATAGCTGGGAGCAGCCCTTTCTTCTGTGCTGCGGGGAATTACATAGCAAGTACTGAAAAACAATATAGAGCTTGAATTTCCTTTCCCACTAGCTTTCCACTTCAGTGGAGTTCCTCCGATTTCTGCTGGTGTGTGTGTGAGAGGAGCAGTAGACCAAGCGTGCTGAATAAATTATGAATTTTGTCATGTCACCAGAATGATGCGACCCATAAATACAAGGGGCAGACAAAATGGAGAATCCTTTTCTAAACACACACACACAGAGGAGCCGGGGCGGCTCTAGCCATTTTGCCGCCCCAAGCACGGCGGCACGCTGCGGGGGGCTCTGTGCCGGTCGCCAGTCCCGCGGCTCCGGTGGACCTCCTGCAGACATGCCTGCAGATGCTCCACCGGAGCCGTGGGACCAGCAGACCCTCCACGGGCACGCCTGCGGGAGGTCCACTGGAGCCGTCTGCCGCCCTCCCGGCGACCGGCAGAGCGCCCCCCGTGGCATGCCGCCCCAAGCACGCGCTTGGCGTGCTGGGGCCTGGAGCCGCCTCTGCAGAGGAGCAGGGGAAGGTAGGTGCTGGACCAGGGATCTTCATTGTTTCCTTTCGCTTTTGTTGTCAGATGCACCGTGCAACTCTCAGGAAAAACGTATCACAAGAGTTCATTTTTCGCAGTGCATAACGCATCTCAGAAATTATAGTGATGACATACCAGAGGGTTCTACAATTTCCAAAGTCACAGCAAATGTACACTGAGCTTTCCCCTTATTAAGACCAAAACCAGGACTTCGGAAGATTGAAACCATGGGCCGCCTTGTGATCTCATCTCAGTTTTACTCTAATGTAGCTTAATTGACTTCAGTGGGATTACTCCTTTTTACTCCAGAGTAAGTACGATCAGAATCAGGCCCTTTGTGTGTAGCTTCCTTCTAAGCAAAATCAATATTGTTTCTGGGCATTGAACCTTTTGGAAACCAGTTGTTTGTCCCAAATCAACATTCCTATCTGTAAAATGAGGAGGAATGAGTGTTACCCTCCTTTGCAAAGCTCTGTGAGACCTACTGGTGGTATAGCAGCTAATTCATAACAGTATCAATTGTGTGTGCAAGTTCCCACAAGTGCACATGGTTAATTAATGGCATATGTGGCTATTTGTGCATGCAGTTTCTTGATTTTGCTGTATATGCAATTGCTATAATTAGGCATGGGATTATGCACAAAACAAGACTGTGAGCATCAGTTTTTGCCAGTGGTTAAGTTTGCCTTTAAAATGATTCAAAAGTGCTGAAATACTCCTGCATGCCAGGTATATTGTTGGATTAAAGGCTTGCCCCTTATGGAAAAGTCCTGTAGAATTTCACCGAGAATGATAACTTCTCCACAGCTTTTTTCAAACCCCACCATAGAATTCAATACAAAATTTGATCCCTGCTCTAAATTTCTTTAATATTTTTTTTTAAAAAAAGGTAGAAAAGGTATCATGTAACTGCTAAATTATGGACTTTTTAGAGTAATCTCTACTGAAATATATTTAAAACTATTAGATGTTTCCAAAAGCAGTACATAAAATAGTTACATTACTTTGCCGGGGTTATAAATCTTTTCCTTGCGCCAGGGATATTAACCTGTAGCTTGGAATCACTAGATTGAAGTTTGTATGAGCTTCACTGCCCATAGGAATAATCAGGCTGAGTTTTTAAAGCATAATGGAACAGCCATTTCTCTGTTTGTCTCGTGTTTTTATTGTATAACAAATTCATCAAGTCCATAAATAGGGCCCTACCAAATTCCCGTCCGTGAAAAGCACGTCACGGACCGTGAACTCCGGTCTTTTGTGTGCTTTTACCCTATACTATACAGATTTCACGGGGGAGACCAGCGTTTCTCAAACTAAGGGTCCTGACCCAAAAAGGGGTTGCAGGGGGGTAGCAAGGTTATTTTAGGGGGGTCACAGTATTGCCACCCTTACTTCTGTGCTGCCTTCAGAGCTGGGTGGCCAGAGAGGGCAGCTCCTGGCCAGATGCCCAGCTCTGAAGGCAGCACCCCGCCAGCAACAGTGCAGAAGTAAGGGTGGCAATACTGCGACCGCCCTACAATAACCTTGTGACGCCCCGACAACCCCATTCTGGGTCAGGACCTCTGCAGTTACAACACTGTGACATTTCAGATTTAAATAGCGGAAATCGTGACATTTATGATTTTAAAAATCATAAGACTGTGAAATTAAACGAAATGGACCGTGAATTTGGTAGGGCCCTATCCATAAACCAGTATAGATTAGCAAATGGTGAACCTGAAAAGTATCTGGAAGTCTATGGAAGATTATCCGCATCATTAATTATTATTATTACTTTATTGGTATGATAGTGGTACCTAGAAGCTCAAACTGAGATCAGGGCGCCATTGTGCTAGGAGCTGTACAAACGCAAAGTAAAAAACTGTCCCTACCCTCAAAGCGCTTACCATTTAGATAGACAATGTCACAAAGCAGGTCAGTGGATGAGTCAGGTAGGAACAGAACCCAGCTCTCTTGAGGCTGAGTCAAGTGCTCTAGCCATTAGACCACACAGCCTCTCAAAAAATCTTAAAGAATCTGGTAGTGTTGAAATCAACAGGCTGCTGTCGACATGTAAAGCTGTTCCAAGATGTTTTATGTAGCAAACTTCAACGTAAAATAGTTTTCAAACGCTGCATTATTCGAAAACACCAAGGACTGTGGTTACAGTTCCATAGATATGGCTTAGAACAGTGGTGGGCAGCTTCCCGCAGCTCCCATTGGCCGGGAACGGTGAACCGCGGCCACTGGGAGCTGTGGGTGGCCGTGCCTGCGGACGGTCAATATAACCACTGTCTCATGGCCCGCCAGCGGATTACCCACCACTGGCTTAGAACACTGGGTCTGTATGACGCCAGAAAGGCAGCTAGCTAGGTGCCACAGATCATATTAGGGTTGTGTCTGTAGAGATTGTACTGTAACCCACTTCTATACGATAGGCCTGATTTGCCTCACATTTACATGAGATTGATACCAGTGTGACTCTACTGATGCCTGATTAATGTCAGATAACTGGGAGGACAAACAGGCCCTATACATTCAGACATGTCCCTCTCTACCTATGGAAAGCACACATACTCCTGTGCAGTCACACACGCAGAGAATACCTCTCGGGGTAAAGTGGGCTTTCAGTTGCCTTGGCAGAAACATTAAGTAACACAGCTTGCAGATATTGGTAAAGGGCTGCTCTTGCTATAGGCAAACTAGATACCTGCCTAGGGCGGCAGATTCTACTTCGGGTGCTGGGGCGGCCGACCCAAACCTGACCAATGCTGGGACCTTGCATGCCAGGTCGCAACACCTGTCACTCAGATGTGACCTGGCCACGCCTCCACGCCACATCACGATGGACGGGCAGCCTGGCCAAACCTGAGTGAGTGGCACTTGCCCCCTGCCCATTTCTCCCCTAATCAATGCACTAGCAGAAGGCTTGCCACGCCACCCCCTGAAAGTCTGTTGTGCCCCCGCCAGGAGACACGGGCCCCTGCTTGAGCCCCTCTGCTCTAGGGAGTAGGAAGGGGGTGGCACACTGAAGTTTTGCCTCAGGTGGCAGATGGTCTTGAGTGGCTACAACCAGGGACCCCGGGTGCCAATTGACAGAGGACAGAGGGGGTGCATAGGCTTTTATAGGGATCCTCTGGATCAGATACATGCAGAATAGTTCACCAAAGGCTGGCATGTGAGGTCTGTACCAAGAGCCAGCTGCCCACTGATCATGAGAAACATTGTGAAATGTGCGTATGGATAATATTTCAGGAGTTAGGTATCTATATGGCAAATTACGCTCTGAAGGTTTGGGAGTGTCACCAGGAGGTGATGTGCCTCCAAGATGTTCCTTTCAGGAAGGAGGTAACTGACACCTATCTTCCTGTCTGGCCAGTTGCGCATTGTCTGCCTTATGCTCTGTGCCTGTTCTCATACTGGACCAGGTGCAAACTGAGAGATTGCAAAGTCTACAGGACACGATTCCACCACGATTTCAACAGCTTCCACCCCTCCATCAACCTCAGCCTGGACCAATCTACACGGGAGGTCCACTTCCTAGACACCACGGTGCAAATAAGTGATGGTCACATCAACACCACCTTATACCGAAAACCTACCGACCGCTATGCCTACCTTCATGCCTCCAGCTTCCATCCCGGACACACCACAAGATCCATTGTCTATAGCCAAGCACTGAGGTACAACCGTATCTGCTCTAACCCCGCAGACAGAGACCAACACCTAGAAAATCTCCACCAAGCATTCTCAAGACTACAGTACCCACACGAGGAAATAAGGAAACAGATCAACAGAGCCAGACGTGTACCCAGAAGCCTCCTACTGGAAGACAAACGCAAGAAAGAAACCAACAGGACTCCACTGGCCATCACATACAGTCCCCAGCTAAAACCCCTACAACGCATCATCAGGGATCTACAACCCATCCTGGACAATGATCCCACACTTTCACAGGCCTTGGGTGGCAGACCAGTTCTCGCCCACAGACAACCTGCCAACCTGAAGCATATTCTCACCAGCAACTGCACACCGCACCATAGTAACTCTAGCTCAGGAACCAATCCATGCAACAAACCTCGATGCCAACTCTGCCCACATATCTACACCAGCAACATCATCACAGGACCAAACCAGATCAGCCACAACATCACCGGTTCATTCACCTGCACTTCCACCAATGTAATATATGCCATCATATGCCAGCAATGCCCCTCTGCTATGTACATTGGCCAAACTGGACAGTCTCTAAGGAAAAGGATAAATGGACACAAATCAGACATTAGGAATGGCAATATACAAAAACCTGTAGGAGAACACTTCAACCTCCCTGGCCACACAATAGCAGATCTTAAGGTGGCCATCCTACAGCAAAAAAACTTTAGGACCAGACTTCAAAGAGAAACTGCTGAGCTCCAGTTCATCTGCAAATTTGACACCATCAGCTCAGGACTAAACAAAGACTGTGAATGGCTTGCCAATTACAGAACCAGTTTCTCCTCCCTTGGTTTTCACACCTCAACTGCTAGAACAGGGCCTCATCCACCCTGATTGATCTACCTCGTTATCTCTAGCTTGCTTCTTGCTTGCTTATATATACCTGCCCCAGGAAATTTCCACCACTTGCATCCGAAGAAGTGGGTATTCACCCACGAAAGCTCATGCTACAAAACGTCTGTTAGTCTATAAGGTGCCACAGGATTCTTTGCTGCTTCTACAGGACAGCGAATCTACCAGTACGAACAAACAGCACAGGGCAGAGGGCATGTCCTGTTTAGGAATAAAGACGAAGGCTCGGTCTAGTATAAGTCGGAGTGCAGAGGACCACACTGGATCCTGCACCTAGAAAGCAAGCTGACAGCGTGCATGTCTCATGAGAGAAGGGTCACAGCCAACCTGATTGTAACATGCTGCAAGGGTCTGGGATGAGCAGTGCTTTCCTAGCATGAGTGTGTCTTGCTAATCACGTCCAGGCTCTAGAATGCGTGTGATGATTTGATTTTATAAGGAACCATTTGTTTTCAACACCTCTGCCTGCCACTACTTGACTCTCTGTGCTTTGTTAAATAAACTTATGCTTGATTTCATGGTAAACATATCTAAGTGCTGCGTGCTAAGTGCAGAGGTGATCTGAGGGGGACCTGGTAAGTGGTGGGGTGTGACTAGTGTGTGTGTCTGGTGGAACAGGAGGAGGGCACTCCAGTGAGATGCTCACAGGCTCCAGGGTTGGAGTGGGCTTATTGCTAACCTGGAGAGGGACAGGGGCTGGGCTGCCCAGAGGTCTAGAGGGAAGTGCTTATGTAGCCCGTAGCCAGTGGAGTTGGGGAGCTGACCCCCAGCAGACCCAGACAAGGCATCCTCACACTAAAGGCAGGTGGTAGCAAGGGGCTTCACAACCCTGGGTACCCGGGAAACGTCCCAGCGGCCTCTGGGTATTGCACTCCTCAGGCTGGTGTTTTAGTCTGTCTCTGGCCATGGCTATTAACATTTTCCTGGCTCGACAACTGATAAAACAAATGACTAACTGATTATCATGATTTGAGCTTAGTGCTTCCAAACAACAGCCCAGGGAATTTCTATGTTACCCGTAGTTGGAAATCCAGGATGCGCCCTCACAAGAGTGTGGCGTGTGCCCTGTATACCTAGAGCAGAGAAGATCTCAGACAGACTACTAAGAAATCACGTTTTATTTTCATAAGGGAATAACAACACATCGGGCTGTGTCAAGCTGCCAGAAGATGATTCACAGATGCAGTGATCGCAGCCGGATGGCACCGGGTGGATGGCCTGGGCTCTGTCATTTACTCCTCCTTATGCCCCAGCAGAAATTCCCATTGGCCGCTCAGCATCTGCTTCCACTGTGCTATCTCAGCTGCAACAGCCACATGAAAGGGTGGGGGCAGAGGGAGGGGTGCGTTTGGAGAGCTGTCGCATGGTTATTATTATCACAGCGTCCTTGCTTTTCTTAGTGACAGCCCATCTGTCTCACTTTGTACCCCTCTGCTCGGGTGACCAGAGCAGAGCCGTACTTCACGACAGGAAAACAAGCGGCAGAACCCCACTGAAGGGCCCGGGTTTCGGCTGCAGTTCCGCTGGCGTCTCACTTTGTGCACGTACCCATTTCCAAAGGGGAGCCTAACAGTGGCATGTCCCATCCTCCTCCCCGTTTGCACACGGGCACAGTTAGAGGCAGCCGCTAATAAACGTACACAACATTCAAACATCGATTGGAGACAATCTCTTCTCCTGAGGCCCCTTTGAGATACTCTTCACAGTGTTTCCTCTTTATTTCCCTGAGTCCAGCCCTTCCCGTTTCAACGGGGCGTGATCTGTCAACAGCACACCTACCTCTCCCAGAGCGGAGGAGAGCAACCGCCCGCCCCTCCAGGAGCTGAGTGCAACACTCCCCTCTACTCCAGGGCATTCCTGGCTCTGACCAACTCACTCAATAAGAGACTGATGGGGGGAATCTATGCTTGTTTCTGCTGTCATCTGATTTCATATGTGAATGCAACAGAACATATAAAGGGACCATAATCACGTGTAGAGCATTCAGTCATAGAAACACTGGGATTCTCAGACCACTGCTCCAGCTAGCTCAGTGGAATCCAGGCTCTGGCAGAGGCCAGTACCACATGCCTCTAAGGAAGATACAAGAAACCTTATATGGAAAATTATTCAATAAGTCTCCTTACTGAAGAAATGTCTTTAATAAGCCTCATTAATTATACATATTGGCTTATGCTCTTATGTAACTGGGGATATCTTTATTATTCATATGCATGTCTAGCCCTTTTTAGAATCTTCCTAAGCTCTTGGCCTCAACAATATCCTGTGGCAGTGAGTTCCACAGGTTAACAGAACTGTGTATAAAAACGCATTTCCTTTTACACTTGTACTTGTGTCGTGGGAGATTTCATATACCTCTATTGTGTCCTCTCTTGTATTCTCTGTAAACTGAAAATCTATCTCTAGTAATTACTTACATGGCCTCCATCACCCTAGTAAAATGAGTCCTCGCAATCTTTAATGGATTTATCCTAGGAAAGTGCTACTATCCCCATTTTACAGATTGGGAACTGAGGCACAGAAAGATTAAGTGATTTGCTCATGGTCACACAGGAAGTCTGTGGCAGAGCAGGAAATTGAACCCAGGTCTCTCAAGGTATATATCTACATTGCAATTAGACACCTCCAACCTTGCAGGGTCCTAGAGCCCAGGCTGCAGCCCAATCCTGTATGTCTACACCTCAGTTAAACAGCCCCTTAGCCCCAGTCCCACGAGCCCCAGTCAGCTGGCATGGCCAACGGCAGGTTTTTAATTATCGTGTAGACATACCCCTCACTTCCACTCTAGCACTCTAACCCCTAGACATGAGATAACACTTTCAACCTCTCCTGCAGTCTTTTTCCTCGGCTATCTCTGCATCTCTCCTACATCTTTTGGGAAATGGGTATGAGCCGAGTCAGCCCGGTCTCTGTCTTGCCATGAAAGAGCTCGAGGATCATTTGGAAATGATTTCGAACAAAAATCAATAATTGGAGGGGGGAAGGAAAACTATTTCAAATGTGTTATGCCTTTTTTATACTTTATAAACATTTTGATTCACTCCAGCACAAAACAATCAGATTTTTTTTTTCAAAAATGTCAGAGAAAATTTTCCTGATTTTTTTTTCCCAATTGTGAGGTGTCAGTGACATTGAAAATACTGAGTTTTTGGTCCTGGGAGGTACATGGGTAGGTTCATTGGCTGCAGTGGTTGACTAAGGAAGGCAACACCAGACACAAACACAATTGTGGGGTTTGTATCGAGGGGTGAGGATTTGATGGAAGATTCTCACTTTCTCCCAGACAACTGTTCTGTTTGGTGGTTCTTCTTTCCTTGTCCAGCCTCTCCCCCTCCTCTTTATCTGGTAGTTTAGATCCTCTCTCTGTGGCCTGGTCTACACTGGTCCACACTATTTCAGTTAGGGGTGTGATTTTTTTCTTATCGGTATAGTTATATCACTAAAAGCCCTAATGTGGACAGTGTTGTACTGGTGTAAAAATGCCTTATTTTGGCGTACATTATTCGCCTTCTCAGATAGTAATAAGCTGGTATAAATGTGTCCACACTAGGAGGACTGTATTACTTTTAACTATACCGGTACACATTTCTGGTGGAGACCAGGCCTGAAGAATGAATCAATTCTCATCTCTCCAGCATTTCAAGTAACGAAGACGATGTTTACCCTAGAGATATACAATCTGGTTTGGATTTTTAAAAGAATCAAAGCACATAGTTGCCCTGATCCTTCTCCTGATATTTAAAAAAATTGATTAATTTGCCCCTCCCTCTGCTAGTCTTCTCCCAAGGGCAGGTTTGCATACCCTGGTATCTGCTGGGACAGAAAGCTGGCAGTTCTGAAATCTCACGAGATGTGCTGTTCTGAGAGTATTTCCAGTCCAAACAGAAGCAGGGGGTCCCAGAGCCTCACTAGAGGACCCAGTCTTGTGAGATTTCCAGCCCAATTATTCAGACTCTAGACAAGATTTGGAAAATGATCTTATCCAGCTTGAACCTCCAGACCATTTCAGTTGCACCTGTCACTGATATGCCTCCAGATCCCTAATTATTTCTGGTAGTTCTATGACAGAGAAAGCAAGTTTCTAAGGGAGATAGGCCCTGATTCAGCAAAGCACTTAAGTACATGCTTAAGTGGGTTACTGAATCAGGAAAAAGAATGAAGAGTACTTGTGGCACCTTAGAGACTAACAAATTTATTTGAGCATAAGCTTTCGTGGGCTAAAACCCACTTCATTGGATGCATGGAGTGGAAAATACAGTAGGAAGATATATATATACAGAGAGAACATGAAAAAATGGGTGTTGCCATACCAACTGTAATGAGAGTAATTTAATTAAGGTGAGCTATTAAGTGAGCTATTATCAGCAGGAGAAAAAAAACTTTTGAGGTGATAATCAGGATGGCCCATTTCCAACAGTTGACAAGAAGGTGTGAGTAACAGTAGGGGAAAAATAGCATGGGGAAATAGTTTTTACTTTGTGTAATGACCCATCCACTCCCAGTCTTTATTCAAGCCAAATTTAATGGTGTCTAGTTTGCAAATTAATTCCAGTTCTACAGTTTCTCATTGGAGTCTGTTTCTGAAGTTTTTTTGTTGGAGTATTGCGACTTTGAGATCTGTAATTGAGTGACCAGGGAGGTTGAAGAGTTCTCTGACGGGTTTTTGAACGTTATAATTCTTGACTGATTTGTGTCCATTTATTCTTTTGCGTAGAAGCTGTCTGGTTTGGCCAATGTACATGGCAGAGGGGCATTGCTGGCACATGATGGCATATATCACATGCTTTGGAGCATCAGCCAATGAATCACTAAACACATGGGGTCAAGTTAAAACTTCCCCATAGCATTCTCTGCAAAATTATGAGGAATTTATTGTAATTCATTACGGGGATTTTAGTTCTTTCACTGAAGCATCCTGGCCCCGGTCCGACAAAGGCTACTGGACTCAGTGGACCATATCTCTGTCCTGGAATTGCTGTTCCTACTACTCGTCTTTCCTAATTTGTGAGGACTGTCCTATTTCCGCCATTTGCCGTCTCGTGGCTCAAATCCACTTACGAACCTGCAATACGCTGATTGTTGAGCTCTCAGAAAAGTCAGTCTCCTGCCAAATCCTCTCCTTGGCCTTAGCCCTTTGCAATGTGTTCTACTTGTCACTGTGCACGGGGGAAACCCTGATAACAGAAGCAACTCCTCTGTGCCCTTCCGTTATTCAGAATGAAGGTACTTAGACAGGGCTGGAACATCGGGAGAAATGGAAATTGTTGAACTCCACCAGGATCCGGACCTTTATAAAAAGAGAAAGAAATGTGATTTATTATAGCTTTTATCTGTTCTTACTCCTACACACGGAGAGAGACACCATGGCACAAAGAAAACTGTGAATCTGTGTTCAGATGGAGCCTGCTACATCTCTCTCTTCTCTCTGATGGGTCTCGATCCAGCGATATACATGTGTGACTTTAAGCACATGCCTATGTGCGTTCATGGATCAGAGCCACGGATCAGGCTTTTGTCCCTTCTTCTTTCCATTGTTCTCTTACTATGAAATAAGTGTCATTCTGACGGAAAGTCTCTGGTTGCTTTTTGTGGCTGGAAAAGCATGAAAAGAAGAAAGCTGCTTCTTTCTTCTTCATGAGTATTGGAGAAAGGCGGAGAGCACTGGAGAGTGAAAGTCCTCCATTCATCCAGAGGACATGAAGAGTCCAGCCAAGAAAGGCAAGGCTTTCCCAACACCGCTGCACCCATGGGACCTAGAGGACCCACCTCTAGAAGGAGGAAGATAGATCAGTTACAATGCCAATGTAGACAGTGGTGCATGTAGAACTGATCGCTTACCGGTACGCTGCGCATAGGCGGCTCATGGGAGAGACACAAAGGGAGGCACCAGCTAAAGGGGGGCATGTGACTCCTCCCAGCCTGGGACCCCTCTCAGCCCCCAGCCCAGGGCCCTCTGCACTCTCCCCATTCCCTCCCCATCCCACGTTACCTGGGGGGGGTTTCTGTCCTCCCGCTGCGCTGGATACAGACTTCTGGACAGCAGGGCTCTCCAGAACCACAACGAAAGGAGCAGAAGGTGGGGCTGCCCCACACCGACAGCTCCTCTGGCATGGCTGTACCTCCCCCAGCCCCACCCTCAGCCCTGTCCTCCGGCAGGGCTGTACGGACCCCAGACCAGGGGCACAGCTGCATGGAAGGGCTGGGTGCGGTACAGCTGTGCCGGGGGAGCTGCCGGCGTGGGGCTGCCCGGCGACCACACGTTCTGCTCCTCCTGTGTCTTTCTGGTACGGCGTACCGGCAATAAATATCTTAATCGGGCGGTGTGCCTGAGCGTACCGCCCACCACTGAATGTAGACGACATCCTACTGGGAAATTTACATTTCGTCCCAAGCCACGTTTGTGCAAAACTCCTGAAGCTGCAGAGAAAAATTGTGCTGAGGCCTTGCGTTGCATTCCTTGAGGGTGGCTAGCCTGGGTCCCGGTCGTTGATCTAGCCATAAATTAGGGTATCCCGAAACATACATGGAATTCTAAAACCTGACTGAGTATCAGGAAGAACTTAAAAGTGAGATGGGTGGGATAGTCTCCCAAAGGAAAGGGAAACCTCATTACTTGGGACATTTAAAACTAGTCTGGAGAAAACACTAGAAAATGTTCCACAGGGAACAACCCGCGATTGACAAGGAGATGGGGTGACCAGATGGGATGAAGAAAATATCGGGACACATGGGGAGGAGAGGAGAGTCCTGCCGGCAGAGACATGGCTGACAAAGGTGGAGACATGGCTGACAAAGGGTGGGAGGGAGGAAGTCCCCATTTTACAGATGGAGAAGTGAAGCACAGAAAGATTCCAGGACTCGGCCAAGGTCATTCAGGAAAGTGAAACCAGAGGTCCAGAGCCATCCCTTAGCCCCAAACCCATCCTGATGATTCCACGCTCTGCTGCTATCTTCATCCCAATATTTTATGGCTGTCCACGGTCTCTTTACTGCAGTCGTTTGAACTAGAGTGAGATTCAGAAGATTTCTGTGGCCGTTCCGGAGAAGTGATGTAATGAAGGTGGAGTATGCAGCAAAAGACCAAAATCCCATCAACAATCTTCTAAACAATTTCTAACGATGCTGAGACATGACTGCTGTGCTCAGATCCTATGCTGGATCTTCTATGATCGCAATGTTTTATGAGATGTGTGGCTAAGCGGATGAGTTTATGTAAACACAGAAAACCTTGGGTGAAGAAAATCAGAAGTTAGCTAGCACCATTCTTTACTTCCCTGCTGGAGGGCTACCTCCTCTTCATGTCCAAAATATTACTGAAAGCTACACCCTTGTAGCTTATTTCCAATTTGTTAATTCATTGATGCAAGCCGCTCATTGCCATGTGCTAATGAGCCTTTAGATGAAAAAATATCCCATTCTGACATGAACATCATTTTTTGTATGCACTCCCAGTTTGTGACCTCCTATTTTCCCCTTATCAGATGCCCTTTCATTGTAATTAGCCATGTAGCACCTTTGATCCAGAGCTCTGGGAAAGAATAACTGAAGGACATACCAACAAGCAAAAAAAAAAAAAAAGCAACAAGCAAAAAAATACAAATAAAAACTGGTGGTCCTGAATGAGGACAAAATATTGGGCTTACAAGAATGTAAAGAGACAGCAAATAATTAGAAGTAATAGCATTAAAAAAGGAAAAGAGAGAGGGCCTGATTCTTGCAACCTAGGCTACAGCCACACTTAAAATGCTGCAGCAGCACAGATGCAGAGTTGCATTTGTGCCATCCTAGTGCTTCAGTGTATAACACTACCGACAGCAGTGGTTCTCAAACTTCTGTACTGGTGACCCCTTTCACACAGCAAGCCTCTGAGCGCAACCCCCCTTACAAATTAAAATCACATTTTATATACTTAACACCATTATAAATGCTGGAGGCAAAGTGGGGTTTGGGATGGATGCTGACAGCTCACGATCCCCATGTAATAACTTTGCAACCCCCTGAGGGGTCCTGACCCCCAGCTTGAGAACCCCTGGGCTACAGTGGCTTACTACGGGGTTCTCCCATCACAATAATTACTCCTCCTCCCTGGGAAGCTGTTTACACCAGGGGTCAGTTCAGCTGCACTATGTCTCTCAGGGGTGTGGCTCTGCCGATGTCACTTTTCAATGTAGACCTGCCTCACTATTGCCTTGGCAATGTAAAAAGGCCTTAAATAGGTGTGATTCTCATTTATGGCCACCTTAAGGTCCCTCATTTATGGTCACCTTAAGATAAATATGATCTCATTTTGTATAAGAGAAATTCCTCATCCCGGCTATATTAATCTTTGCAAAAATATTAAGATTTTCGCAACTTTTTTCAAAACGCTTCCTTAAATTTATGGCCAGATTAATCTGTCTGTAGAAGTGCCTATCAAATGTAGCAAACCTTTTTTCTTGGAATCAGTATAACATTGATCCACATTGCAAGTGTAATTATTAAAACTGGTTTTTTTAGGGGTTAATAAGAATGATAGTAGTCCAATTTAGCAGTGACAAAGATTGCTTGGGACAGGCAACCAATTCGCAAAAATTGTTCATTCGGTGAATTTAGTCCTTCCTCCAACTCTTTTTTCGTATTCCCAATGTATGTTAACAGATCTTGATTTTTTTTATTAATCTGTTCACTGTTCACAACTGTTAGTTGTATCTTTTATGTGAACAACTCCTGTGGATCGCTCATTAACTCTCCTGCAAGGATTTCTGGCTCCTGATTTGCTATTCTCAGTGAGCGAAATTCACCCCTGCACGGCACTTAAATCCAACTCAACCCTTATTGTGAGGACTTAGGTAGTGCAATGGCCTTGTGCCAGTCTTCTGCACAAGGGTGAATATAAACCAATGTGTGAGTAGCTGCCTAAGTCACATGGTATTGTTCCCATTCCCTGATTGGATGACCTAAATGGGAGGAAAGTCTGAACAAATTCTTGGGGCTTTGATTCTCACAGGGGGAGAGAACGTAACAGCAAATACGATATAAACCAGCCTAGAGAATGTGAGGACATTTTAAAGCTTTTCCTATTTTGCACAAGAAAGATCTTTGTATTTGGCTGCATATGTAGACCCCAGATTTATTTTAAAAAAAAGATATAAAGCAGAGCGATTGACTGTTTAGCAGACTTTTTGCTTAGGTTCAGATTGCCACATTCACACAAAGTAATTGCCTTTCTATGTACTTTCAAGTGCTGTTTGCCAAAGCTCAGGCCTTCTATTTTCGTCTCTCTCATTTGACTGATTGCTCAGGGCTGGTCTACACTAAGGGGAAAAATCGATATAAGATACGCAACTTCAGCTACGTGAATAACGTAGCTGAAGTCGAAGTATCTTATATCGATAACTTACCCGTCCTCACGGCGCGGGATCGATCTCCGGGGCTCTCCATATCGACGCCGCCACCGCCGTTCGCGGTGGTGGAGTTCCGGAATCGATATAAGCGCGTTCGGGGATCGATATATCGCGTCTAGATGAGACGCGATATATCGATCCCTGAAAAATCGATCGCTACCCGCCGATACGGCGGGTAGTGTAGACGTAGCCTCAGTGTCATGACTCCACTCAGGGGCACAGAGAAGGAGCCATGGTTAAGTGTTCCCGTCCCCATCCCAGCACCATTTCACACCTCTGTCAAATCCCTGAATTGAACTTTGTTCCCTATTTTCTTTCGCTAGGATTAACATCAGTTACAAAATCAGTATGGCCTTTGAGCACTCTGAGTCTCAGTTGCAAAGGGGCATTCATGTCTCATTGGAGTAACAGAAATAGGACCAAACAATTGGCTGATGTATTTGGGAACTGCTGTTTTAAATATCTCACTCCCATCATCCCATATAAAACAATATTCCAGCTACCAAATACCTTGCCTTAATTTATCAACCTCTATTTTCTGTTACCTATCAACTTGCATCAGATGCTTTATTACATATTAACTGTGGATGCTGCTAATTTTCTCTTCAGTTGAAGGCATGCAGGAACTCACAAGATTGGGTCTCTAATCATGCATTGTATGTATATTTATGTTTAAAATGTTCATACATATTAAACCATCAGAGTCAGATCCTCAGCTGGTGTAAACTGGTTTAAAACCAATGGCACTGTTCTCATTTGTACCAGTTGAGGATCTGGCCTTTGGTGATGCTGCTGTCAGTCTATATAAAGGAAAATCTGGTAAAAGATGGGTCAGTTTTATTCACCTCTGGTGTACAGGGTCAGTTACTATAAATAAAGTGTGTCACATTGATTCTCAAGAAAAAAACATGATAATCATGGCAAGCAAATGTTGTAAGCATCACATTCTTCTGACAAGAGTCACGTGGTCCTGATTTAACCCCAGCAATTGAAAATCTGATTTGTGGTAATCAGCAAATATTGAAGGACGTTCCAGCTGTTAATTACAGAACTGTTTTGATCACTCCCATGCAGGAAAATTGCTGAGGCAATTTTGGTTGTAAGCAAAGCTGTCATAACTACCAAAAAAAAAATCAAATGTTTGCATTTATAAAATATGAAAAGCAGTAGCAGCCCCTGAGGATAATTTAATATTCCAACTGATTGTTCTATAGTAATGCAAAACTAATCAACTTCCAGATGATATTTTAAAAGCACAAATAGAGCATGCTGTAATATCATAATTTCAATACAGCAAGGTTTAAAAAGACAAATAATTATCAAATGATCTTTCCATATGGCACTGAAGCATAATTTTTCAGTAGATACTTGGTACAAACAAGGGTTTTCTTTATTGCTTGGTGAATTAGAGGGATATTGATTCCAAATATGACTGTAAATGCAAATCAGTGTCTTTGCTACCAGCATTACTACTATTAAATTAATGAAAGTGCTTTCAAATCATATTAAAGCTCTGACTTACTCCCCCAAAGGAAAATCAGAATTAGAGCTGGATTGCAGGTATTGCTTAATTAGCAGTACAGTAAGAGACCCTGAGGTATTGCAGTTCATACAGTATTCAAGATTTACTCCTATAACTTCTGAAACACCCGGACCAAGTTCACCTATATCTAAGCTCCATCCCTGAATCTTTCCCACTGCATAGCAGCTCCTACGGCATACCTCTCTCCTGGCTGTTAGTGGAGAGGTATGGCCAGGCAAAGCCATTGCTTTCTCATCCCCCAATAACACCACACTGACAGAATAACCCCTTGGAGCCACTGGCAGCTGTTGCAAATCAGAACGGCCCTAAGGTTGCCAAGGATGAAAAGGAGGGGCATTTGTGTGGCCCTCCCTCTCAGCTGTGCTGAATTCTCCTCAGTATCTGACCCTGAAAATGAGGAGAGAAGAGACGGTAAAGAAGCAGAGAATGAGCACAAACCAGCACCCGCAGTGGCATTTTGTCTACTCTTCCCAAGCACATATTGAGGAGGAGGAAAATGGACTGAGGGGGAAAAGTTTCAAGAGATAAACCACAATTAGCTTAGTTCGATGACTTACTATTGCAGCCCAGAGATACAGCAGTATTTCAAGTTCTTAGCCTCCTGTGATGGCACTGAGTGTAACATTGCCCTGTGATGAGACACTCACTCTAGGAGGGCTGGGAAAAGGCATCACAGAACAAGTTACACCTCCCTGATTCACATGGTGCATCTGTGCTGACTGTGGCCAACGGTCATACGTTAGAGCAGCTTAGGGGCTGCTTCGAACCCACACCCGCTGGCTAGGGCATGTCCATGGGGCCATTCATCAGTGCGGATTGACAGAAGGAGACGTGCTTGGCAGGTGGACAGTTAGATTAAGAGCCTGCTAGACCCCTTTTCACGGAGGGAGTCTCTGATCAGCGTAGCGTGGTCGTGCAGGCAGGAGCAAGGAGCACACAGAGGCACAGGCATTACTAACGGGTGTCAGAGCTTTACTGAAGTGCCCTATGCAAACACACCTATTGGTCCTTTCTAGGAACTGGAGGGCTAAAACTTGAGTGGTCTGTTTTAACTTTACAGCCAGGCAGCATCACATTCTGCCACTGCGTCTGAGCAGCACTAAGTGGCCAAAACAGGAGAGAATCGGGGCCTACGCATCCAGAGGAGGTATATATATATATATATATATATATATATATATATATATATATATATATATATATATATCTTTTTTTTTTTTTGTGGGTAAAATTCACCGGCACAAGGCCTATGTACCACTTAAATCCTAATAAGCCCTCGCTCTCCTCATCAAACCACTGGAAATGGTGAAAGCTCAAACACAGGAGAAGGCCGGATGGTCACTAACCTAGGCTACTAGAGAATAGGGTTCAACTCCCTGCTATGCCACAAACTTTCTGTGGGACCTTGGACGAGTCACCTAGAGCCAGATTTGTAAAGGGTTTGTTTACGCTCCTAGTATTGCAGTGATACGTGGCCAGTTGCTTTTGCACCTAAACACATTTAAAATCTAGATCTTAGTCTCTCCGTGCCTCAGTTCCCCAGCTGTACACTAGGGATGACAGCCCTGCCCTACCTCACAAGGGTGTTGGGAGCAAAACTACACTCAGGGTGCTCGGAAACTAGGGCACAGGGTGCATTATGGGAACAAAAGTACCTTCTTGAGGTAGCTAATGTGCAATATAGTAGATGATGCTAGGAGAGTAAAGGGACAATCTGCGAGAGCTTTAGCTCTCAGACATCCTATTCTAGACTGGTGAGTTCTGCCCAATCCGTATCCCGGAATGAAGCTTTGGGGACTTGACAGCGCATGTCCCTGTGAGCAGGTGTTTACGTTACACTGAGCCTGCACTGGGAACACACAGACTAACGGCACTTTCGTTTGAACTGCGTTCATGCTCCCTAGCTCCTTCTCTTTTGTGACATCCCTACTGGGTGTGTTCCATTTTTTTTTAACAAGGGTTTCCAGCTGGGGAACACTAGCATTTTGCTGTTGATGGCAAGATAATTGTAAAATGCACCTGAGCCTCATGGTTTAATTCAGCTGAGTGAGTTCACTTTTACCGCAGGCACATTGGACAATAACAACCAGCACCATCTACTGGTGAGAATTAAGATATATTGGTTCCACTATATAAAACAGAGAGGAATTTAAACTGGTATCTTTCAAATTTGTTAGACTGAGACCCATACATTAAGGCTGAAAGAGATGGTTAGATTATCTCCTGTATAACCCAGGCCGGTGAATGTTACCTAGGTACGCCTGTACGGAGCCCAATCATTATACAATTGCTTTTATTTTGCAAAATCAGTCAGTCAATCTGAATCATGTGACAAATTACTTCTATTACAGCAGCAGCTACTGAAACCAAACACACGGCCTGCTGGGTGACCTTGAGTCAGTCACGCCCCTCTCTGTGCCTCAGTTTCCCCATCTGTAAAATGTGGATAATGATACTGACCTCCTTTGTAAAGTGCTTTGAGATCCATGGTTTAAAAGTGCAATGTAAGGGCTAAGTATTTATTAATTAATAATTATTATTATTTTAAGAGACAATCCCTGCCCCAAATCCCTTACAACCTATTGGCAAGACATGCTCAGGACATACCTACACAGGAAAGTTGCACCAGTACAACCTGTGGGGTGAATTTAAACAGAACGCCTTAAATCTGGTCAAAATCCTGGGTGGGGATTATTCCATAATCCTGGAATAATAATACTCTTATTCCAGTATTAGGGCTTGTCTACAGTACGAGTTACTGTGCAGCAAGCAGGGTGTGAATTCCCAGTGCACCAGTTTGCGGCTCAGTAATGGCCTGGGTGGACATTGGAAATGCGCACTCCAAAGTCCAGTGGTGAGGCTTGGCTTACGCTTACTTGAAAGCCTAATAAAAGTAGGTTTGGGGGAAGAGGGGATGTAGTTTAAGTCAGTGGAGAACAGGTTTAAGTTAAACAGAAAAGATCCTCTCCTACCAGAATAAGGCTGTCCACTCAGGAGTTTGCATTAGTTTCACTAAACCAATTTATTTAAGTAGGTGCAAGTTTCTGTGTAGACAAAGCCACAGGATGAGCGAAAGGAAGTATCATTATCCCCATTTTACAGCTAGAGAACTGAGGCAGAGAGTGATTCAGGCCCTATTCCAGCAAAGCACTTAAGCAAGTGCTTATCTGTGGTCATATGATTACTCCCATTTATTTCAGCTCTGCCACATATTTCCTGTTTGACTATAGGCAAGTCACCACGCGATACAAAGCACTTCAGCACATCTGAAAGTGCCACAGCAGAAGCCAGAAGGTGACTTGATTACATTAACAGCACGTGGCACTCGGCCACATCCTCAACTGGAATAACTCCACTGGTATTCATAATGCTACGCTAACAGAAGACCATTAGATTTACCAAGTGGACCTGCCCGGAAGTAGCTAGTTTTGCCCTGCACTTCCTAAGAAGATAAATTCAGCCTGCGCTCTACTACTGGTTGCGTACTGCAGTTGCTGCCAGGCAGGGACGGGAAGGACAGATGCATTCAGCATAGAAGGGTTCTGCATGTTCTCTTTCTATGATGACTACTGTATGCATAAAGAAAAAATTGACGCCGTCTTCCACGCTGTGCCACCTCATTGACTTCAGGAGAAATGCACATGTTGCAAGTCTCAGCACTGACTTCAGTCCATGGGCTTGTTCGCATATAGCATGTTACTACACAGTAACACTCGGTCAACAGGCTGGTTTACAGGCTACATTTTATTACGTTCATAGCAATAGATCCCAACGCCATTTTAATATCTGGTATGCCAAAAAAAAAAAAAAGTCACGGTTTTGTTTTCAATTACATCCTCCTTACCAGTTAAACAGTCACCCACTACATGGGCTCAGAGGATGACATTAATAGCCTATGAACTGTGCATTGAGAATACTTACATGGTATCTGTGTCCTGTAACTCAAAGATTTACCATTGCTGGCAGTGCCGCACCTCTGAACACACATCAGATAGCCTGCATTAGGAAACTGTTTTTTAATTGGCCGCCCTGTTCAAAGATGCTCTATGGATTAATAATGCAGAAGCAAAATCTTCAGAGTGGCCTATTGAGCTAATAGGAAGCACCTGTCTCCTGCACAGAGAAAAAGGAACTAGCTGGCTTGGATGCAGGTGGATTTGTTGGGGCTTCTGCTTTAGATGATGGACCATAACAGGAAAGTGGTTCTTTTGATGACTGACTTGACAAAGGTGACTAAAAATTAATTCAGGCAGTGATATCAAGAAAGACTCCAATAGGACATGCTTCGGAAAATAAACTCCCAGGCAACTCTTTCCAAAATAGGTGGCCATCCAAGACAAGATCATACCAGGTGTATAATGGACAGGGTACCAGACTGGGGCAAAGGAGATCTGGATTAATTCTAGGCTCAGCTATAGACTTTGATCCACATCCTCAAAGGCATTTAGACTCCTAACTACCATTGATTGTAGTTGAAGTTAGGAGCTTAAATACCTTTTAGGATCTGTGCTATTCTGCATAACCTTGGGCAAGTCACTTAATCTACCCTTTGTCTTAGTTCCTCATCTGTAAAATGGGAATAATACTTCCCTACCTCTGAGGGCTGTTTTAAGGATAAAATAAATATTAACTGCTGTGAGGTGCTCAGATACTCCAGGACTGAGGGCTATATAAGTATGTAGCTATCTCCTTGCATAAAAAGGAAGTACATCAACTCAAACAAAGCCCGCCTCCTCAGAGTGCTATAGCCCCAATTTTGAAACCACTGTCAAATGGGCTCTAAAACCAAATGCCAGTAAACAGCAATGTGAATCAGATGCACAAACACCATTGGGCAGCAATTAAGTAATATGGCAGTGTCTGCATGACAACTGAACTGCACTAAGCTTTTCTAAATGAAACCATAAATCCTCACTTTGTTAGCAACTGTGATTAGTGAAATACTTGGAGCGGATGTTAAAATATCCCTAAATGACCCAATATATCTTAGAATCAACTAAGCAGCAATGTAAGGGACAGAATGTGAGCTGTAAAAAAGGAACAAATGCAAATGAAAAGGCATATGAAAAGCACAGAGAGACAGCTTAGCTTTGATTTGTTCCATGCATTATAAATAATAGGGAATATATTTAGCTACAGTGTGTTACAGCTTTCCTGACAAATTACGCAAAATATTGCTTTTCTTACTGGTTCTGCCTTGCTGGGCACGCAAGAAAGAATTTGTTCTGGTTCCTGTCGTGTAAAACTGGAGTCTATTGGAGAAGTCATTATCTTATTGAACAGGAAAAATGACACTACATTAATAAATACTAGGGTTGGTTACATTTTTTGTGTTTCTATTCATGAAAATTTTCCAGCCTTGGTTTAGTTCAAAAAAATTTACTTTAGTTTTTTGACTAAAAAACGTTGTTTGAATTTTCAGGTTTTTTCACTACATTGTCTCGCTTTTTTTCCACTTGAAAAAAAAAAGGGGAAAAATGGAAATTGAACATTTTTTGATTTGTGGTTTCTTTGGGAAAAAAATGGAAAAGTTTGAGAAAATTGTTTTCTCTTTTGGTTAAAAGTTTTCATTTTTGGAACAAGGCAATTTTTCAACAACAACAAAAAGTTTGAAGAATGTCAACAGGCTTTCCTTAAGCCCCATTGACTTCAAAATGCTAGAGCCCAAAGCTTTATGCTTTAATGGTGTGTTCCTTTAGAGCAGCTGTGACCTGAGAACGGCAGCACTGCTGGGATGTAGCATCAGTGCACAAGCTGTCAGGGTAGTGTGGAGAAGGCTGATGGAGTTCTGCCAATAAACTAGTGTTGGGCTTATTCCTATGCATGTGACTTGATTTGCTTGCCATAAGACAGTACAACTGGTGGCAGAGGAGAAAATAAAACGGAGTCAGCTAAGAATGATCTCCAGGAAAGAGCAGCATGACAAATCAACCATAAGACCTCACCACATTCAACAGAACAAGCTGCCTCATCCTGCAGAAAAAGAAGAGAAATTATTCATCTTTCTATTCTTAGCCTTTCCAAACTAAAGATGAATTGTCTTCTCTGTTCTTTCAACTCCTGAGTCGGGTATCTTTGCTTAGGGGAAAAACGTTAGCAGGAAATATGTGGCAGCCATTTTAGGTGCTGGCAACAGCCCACAAATACTAGCAGAGTAATTGAAGCTGGCCAATGGGAGGTCAGTCCTACATGTTCAGAGAGCAAAGCAAAGCACAAAGTTTGATTAAAAAAAACAGAGGGAGAAAACAGATAACAGTCATTAAAAGTATCATCATGGAAACATCTGCACTGCCTGATTTCCCAGCATCCCACGCCACTGGCACTATGGAATCTGCAAGGCCTGATTTCCCTGCATTCAGGACCTACAAGAACGGAGCCACGGCTCAGCCATGCTAAAGTAGTTTCACGAATCTGTTGAATGCCCTTGAAAGGGAAAGATCAAAACAGCAAAGGCTGCACCAAAGTTTGACATGACATGGATAATGAGGTGAAAGGCCGCTCGACAAAACACCCATTATAATAAGATGCTCTTTACGGAGCCTTCAGGTGTGAATTACGACATGTGAGCAGCAGGAATCAGGCCTAGGAATCTGCTATGCTTGTAAGCTGGTGGCACTCCATGCTAGAAATCTCATACCGTTCCAGAAAGGTTGCTAGTCTTCTGCTTTAGATGAACACCACAAAATAATTGTGGGCTGTACAGGCGAACACAGCAACCATGGCATTCAGCGATAGCGGGTGGCCTGCCCCTTTAAGGGCAGGGAGGCCAAAGGGCTAGTCAACCCAGTTCTATTAGGCTTGCCCCTCTATCCGTGCTGCACTAGGTGCTGGGCGTAAGAGGAGGAAAACCCAGCAGTTGGGTGCTGACTGTGGAGGAGAGCTGGCTGGCTGGCTCGTAGAAAGAAGCCTGATTGAGGGCCAGAAGCTGTCTGAGGACTGTGGCCGGCCAGAGCCCATTGTAGAACCATTGAGATGCCCAGAGCCCAGGTATCTGCTGGTGGGTAGTGAGACAGACTATTGCACTGGGCCCCACCTGTAAGGAGGGGGGTGGATGCTGAGCTTGGCTGGGCTGGAAAATTCTTTTGTTTGGGGTTTTGATTGGACTCTGTTACCCTGGAAGGAGCCGCTCTCTCTAAAGTGGCTTGGGCGGAGGGCTACCCCATATCTATGGCTGGAGTAGGCTCAAGACCACGGTGGGGAAGCTGAGGTAGAATGGCTGCCCCACCACACTAAGCTGTGAGGGGAATTCTGGGAGGGTGGGTCTTGAACACACACAGCCTTGGACATTTAACGGGAGAGCCTAATTTGGGCAATTCATTTGGCAATTGACCTTTGATTATCAGCAGGTAAATATGCCCAATGGTCTGTGATGGGATGTAAGATGGGTTGGGATCTGAGTTACTACAGAGAATTCTTTCTTGGGTGCTGGCTGGTGAGTCTTGCCCACATGCTCAGGGTTTAGCTGATCGCCATATTTGGGGTCAGGAAGGAATTTTCCTCCAGGGCAGATTGGCAGAGGCCCTGGAGGTTTTTCACCTTCCTCGGCAGCATGGGGCATGGGTCACTTGCTGGAGGATTCTCTGCAGCTTGAGGTCTTCAAACCACAATTTGAGGACTTCAAT
The DNA here is from genome assembly GCF_020497125.1 of Mauremys mutica. Taxonomy (NCBI): domain Eukaryota; kingdom Metazoa; phylum Chordata; order Testudines; family Geoemydidae; genus Mauremys; species Mauremys mutica. Next base: position 12,646,639 of record NC_059085.1, read on the forward strand.
AACTCAGACATAGGTCAGGGGGTTGTTACAAGAGTGGGTGGGTGAGATTCTGTGGCCTGTGTTGTGCAGGAGGTCAGACTAGATGATCATAATGGTCCCTTCTGACCTTAAAGTCTATGAGTCTATTTAGCTTCAGTGGTAAACGTACTAGTGGCCTGAGCGCAAGAAGATTTTTAACTTCCTCCCTGGTGGCCCCCAGAGACATGAGGTAAAATCTAATCTAAACCATGGTATCGCTAACAGGGCATCACCAGCATGAGTTAGGACCCTAAAACCTGGTGGGGGATTTGAACCCACAACATTCTAACCCAGAACCTACCCAGGCTGACAAATGATATGTAGATATGGAGACTGCGGTTATGTTATTTCCATATAGAACCGATAGTGATGCAAACTCATCCATTGATTGCTCACATATCTATCAAAGCATTTACATCCTGCTCATCATCCTGGTCTAACAAAATTAACTCCCAACACAATATAAAGCCTCAGTCTAGTTTCCTTCTAATGTGCTGCTGCATTTCCTATGTCCAGCCAGCCCAGAAGGGCCAAAAGGCTATTTTCCCAGTATTTACAGTCCATCTAAAAGCAGGAAGTACTGGACTCTCACAAGAAAGTCAGTTCCCAAGGGATTTCTGGACCAGTTTTGCAGACCCAAGATGTCCGTCTAGGATCCAGACTTTATCGTCCCTATGGGAATTGATCCTTTGGTCACTTGAGGTATGTCTCCTCTGCAATAAAAGACCTGTGGCATGGACGAGGCTGCCCTGGTCAGCAGACTCAGGCTTACAGGGCTTAAGCTGTGGGGCTATAAAGTTGCAGTCGAACCATTTGGGCTGTGAGGATGGAGGGTCTCAGAGCCCAGGCTCCAGCCCAAGCCCAAATGTTTACACTGCTATTTTTAGCCCAGCAACCCAAGCCCCATGAGCCCAAGTCAGATGGCCCAGGCTCTGAGACTGTTCTGCAGGTATTTTGTTGCAGTGTAGACGTACCCTCTGAGGTTCACCCATCACTATTAAGAACAACAGGCTACTTTTCCATGGGGTTCTTACAGGATAAAAACCTAGTGCATTGCAATAGAGGAGCTTGTCCCTGGGGCTAATGTGCAGAGCATGCCTGTGATCTGCAGCTCCAACAGCTGCTAAATGTTCCTATCAATAAGCTGACATTTTATTATGCATTAGGCTCATTCCAAGGTAGATGTGCCCCAGGGACTTGCACTTTAGTTTCTTTTAAAGAATCATAGTGCCAGTCAGCTTCCAGAGTCTGGCCCTCATTGGTGTGTGCGCTGGCAAAAGTCTCCATACCTAAAACTCAATTTTTCCACCCCCTGGCTCACTCAAAACATTTGCAACCAACCCTGCTTGTGGCATTTCTAGGCTGCTTGCAAACATCACATATTTGCAAACAAAATGCTCCCTCCTTGTGAGGCTGTTCCTTGCGGCTTTCGGTCTGATGACCTGGCTGTCCTTAGAGAGTCAAGAAGGGTGAGGTCATACCTTCTATTGGGCCAACTTCAAGTTGTTGAGAGAGACAAGCTTTCAAGCCACACAGAGCTCTTCTTCGGGTCTGGGAAAGATATTCCTAGCCTCACAACAAAATGCAAGGTGGAACAGATTGTTTAGCATAAGTAGTTGGCACATATTGTAATGGACCCTTCAAGGGACTCCTTGAATACTCCTGTTAACACCTCTGCAGTCCCAGGACAAAAAGAAGGAGCTAATGGGTTAGAGATTGGTATAATAAGCCATAAATCCAGTGTCTCTGTTCAGTCTATAATTTTTAGTGTCTAGAAAAGTAATGAATTTAAGCCCCCAGGCTCAACTTTTGAAGGTGTTATGCAGATTTCCTTTGAAGATGAGGACTGGTAGATCAGATATAGAGCAAACGCTTTGTGAGAAGTATCAGAGGGATAGCTGTGTTAGTCTGGATCTGTAAAAAAGCAACAAAGAGTCCTGTGGCACCTTATAGACTAACAGACGTATTGGAGCATGAGCTTTCGTGGGTAAATCCCCACTTCGTCAGACGCATGTGAGAAGTGTTCACCCACGGGTGACACGGTGTTTTTGTCTTTTATCATTTTCCCTGTGTGAGTTCATTCGAGAACATAGTGATCTGTGTGAGGACAGACAACGTTAATAAAATCCTGTGGATTTTGGAGCTCTGTCTCAGAGGGAAGCTGGTAGGGCAAGGGTTACTGTCCTAAAATCACCAGCACAGTGCTCTTACCAATTCACGCTGAACGTTTGCAAATTACACACATACTAGGCATTCACGGCACATGCATATTTTATGACTAATAATGGGATTTCTCTGTCGATACCACTTACAGATTTCTTTCCACCTTGATACAATTTCAGGTTAAGTAAATGTAGTTATCTGGGATCCATCCAGACTGGGAGGAATGGAGCATTCTTATACAGTATAAAACAAGTCAGGGAATATCTGCCGTTATAAAGGACCGTTGTTCTCTCGCCAGTAGTATAATTCACCAGAGACCCTTTATTTATGTGAATTATCCAAGTTCTCGAGGCGCCAGTAATGCAGGTTGCCTTGTTTTGCCTGGTTCATCAGCATGTGCAATGGTGAATGGAGGTATCGCTTGCTGCTCCAGATTCTTTTGAGAGGTTGAGGTAGCGGCAGCAAATACAGCTTATCCATTGCTATTACCTCCTAGTGAAAGGATATTACAGTCCATTCAGGGACTTTTTTGCACTGTAACCTTTAACCGTTTGTAACCAGTGGGCTAGTCAACTTTAAACATGGTTTATGTCTAAACACAAAATGGTTCGCAGTTGGTATATAACCATAGCAACTAACCAGGTGTCACCCTTGCCAGCAGCCTCGACTGGAACATGGTTTGACCAGGTCATATCAGTGTAGCTAGGACACCTCCACCTGTACCTATGTAATCAGTTTGGGCAATTTCTTCCTTCTAGCTTTCTTCAGTTGGGCATCCCAGAATGCACTGCTGCACATGCTGCAGGTACCACTTTCTTCCCGGCTGAGGCACTATGGGATAGCTGCTCACATTCTGCCTGAATCTCCCGATACAAACAGGCAGCATGGTAGGCATGAAAACACAAACCCAACAGATACCCAGTTGTGCAAAAAAGCTACTTTGTGGACATGACTCAGCTGTGATTGTTGTAACCAGCTCAGAGGACAATGTCATAAACTTATTACAAACACACAGCTGTATCTGTAGTAGAGATGAGGCCTAAAACTCCATCTGCTGTCTCTGAGTGTCACACTGGAAAGGCTTCCTCTGCCTTGATACTTCATAACGAACAGTAAAGCTGCTAATAACTCCAATACAAATGTTTTCTATAACATTCAGACATTGCACAAACAAGGTGTGATGGTTTTGCATGGATTTCTACATGGTGCGCACACTTCTCAGGCAGCTTTGCAGGGAACTGAATTAGCACTGATCTACACAGGACCTATGCAATTAGCTGGGTGAAATCACTTTGCCTTTACAGTACTAGCGGCCACCTTTAATTGGTTTTGATGTCATTGCTAGCATGCCACAATTTAGTCTCTCAAAGTATGGCTGCATTAGAACTTTTGCTTGTGTTTTAACACTTGGAAATTTACACCATTGTGACATCCACTGTAGATACTAGAGCTGTGTAGATAATTCGTTTTTCAGTTTGGTGGCCAAATGCAAAAATCGGTTGGGGGACATAATTCCGGGATGATTGAAAACAATTTTTTTCAAAATTTTCAGCGAACTAAACTTTAAAACTGTCACTTTGAATCCAAATATAAAATGTCAAAATGTTTTGATTTTGGGGGGTGCCTCTGTTTTGTTTTTGACTGAAAAAATCGGTGAATTTGATATGAATTTGCAAAATATTCTACTTTACAGAATAACTCAAAGCAAAATAATGAAAAGCAATGGCTTGTCCAGATTAGTACTCATAAAACATGCACCGCTATTCGAATATTCCTGTTCTTCCCATGGAAAGCCAATCAATACAGGTCATTTTCAAAAGGATCTGACAGGGCATTTCTGAAAACATCCTTCTCTAGATCCCAATCGCACTAATAGCAGAATAATCCTCTTATGAGGGCCAGCTCAGGTCATTCATGGGAATACACTCGGATTTTCATATTGGCAGAAATAAGGAATGTGTTTTCAGTGCATTAGTGGAACGTTTTAACAATGTCCAACATTTCACCTGGGTGCGATGCACTTCAAAAGAAGCCATGGCAAGGGTCTAGTGAGCCGGATCCAAAGATGTGCAAAAGCCGGGCAATGAGCAGAAATACGTTCTTTACGCAGCACCTGGTGGGATGGTAAGAATCATGTTTGCCTGCTCATTGCATGTGACTGACGTTTGCCTCTCTAGTTAACTCAGAGTCTGTCTCTCTCTCCATATAATGCTCTGATTCAGGAAAGAATCACTATTCAACACACTTAAGTATGTGCTTATGTCCCACTGAAGTTGTGGATCTTGGACACATGGTTACATATTAGGCACGTGCTTAACTGCTACCCTGAAGAGTGATGGACATAAAAAAACGTTCCTAGGTGCTTACCTGAACCCGGGCCCAGAGTGTAGGCTTATGAGTCACAGCCCTATCCCCCAAGCCCAGAATGATTTTCATCATGCGGGATACGCTGTCTCATTCCTTTACCAGAGATCAGTCTCAGACCTTGTCAGCTTTCATTCTGCAGAGTATACAGACTCTTTAGGGACTAGTAAGCAGCACTCTCTGCCTTAGGTCTATTAATACCTCAGCTATCCTATTCAAGTCTTCACTGCATCTAAGCCCGTACTTAACGCTGGCCTGGTGCCAAACGAGCCTCAGACAATGGAAAATGTAAATGTATTTGTTCACCACTTTGTGCATGCAGCACGCTGCCAAATCTACATAACGGTTCCTTTTATTTTAACCCCTTCAAAACCAAGAGCTAGTTTGTCTGTAAAAAGACGTTCTTTACGGTTTGACCACTGGCGTGACCGCGACGGCCCATCTGAATCCTTACTATCTAGTGATCATAAAAGCTCCAATCTAATCGCTATTATCTATGAAAAGAAGATAGACAGTGCCCTATTTGTTAAACTGGACCCGTACTTTTTGAGCTCATAAGAATGAAATATGTACTGAAAATATGACTTTAACCCTATCCTGCACTATTAACACGGCTAATAGATACAGGTATACTGTTTGTTTATATACTTGTAATGGATCATTAAAGAAATTGATAGTTACTTTAATGTGCGGGTAGAGGACGATAAAAGTGGTCTGGCTTTTATGAAGGTTTCAGAGAGCAGCACTGAAAAATGGAATGGATCATTTTTTCTATCATATTTCAACTACCGTGAGGCTGGAGGCATTTCTGATGGGAAGACAAAGGGCAAAATCCCTCACTCCATTGACATAAATGGATAAATTTGAGCTGAGTGGTTTAGGGCTTGGCTACACTTACAAGTTGCAGCACTGGTGGAGGCTTTCCAGCGCTGCAATTACACCCTGTCCACACTTGCAGGGCACAACCAGCGCTGCAACTCCCTGGTTGCAGCGCTGGCTGAAAACCCGTCCGGGTTGGGGTATAAGGAGTGCAGCGCTGGTGATCCAGCGCTGCTCAGCAGGTGTGGACACTCACCAGCGCTTTAATTGTCCTCCAGGGAATAAGGAGTTATCCCAGAATTCCTGTTCAGCCACTCTGCTCATCAGTTTGCACTCTACTGCTCTTGCCTCAGGTGACCCGCCCTTTAAATGCCCCGGGAATTTTAAAAATCTCCTTCCTGTTTGCTGCAGCCAGGTGTGGAGTGCAATCAGTTAATCTTTACAGGTGACCATGCCTCCACGCGGCAAACGAGCCCCAGCATGGAGCACTGGCGAATTGCAGGACCTCATTAGTGTTTGGGGGGAGGAAGCTGTGCAGTCCCAGCTGCGCTCCAGCCGTAGGAATTACGATATCTTTGAGCAGGTATCAAGGTCCATGCTGGATAGGGGCCATGATCGGGACGCACTACAATGCAGGGTGAAAGTTAAAGAGCTGCGAAGTGCCTATTACAAAGCCCGCGAGGGTAATCGCCGATCCGGAGCTGCCCCCACGACCTGCCGTTTTTACAGCGAGATGGACGCGATACTTGGGGGTGACCCCACTGCCAATCCCAGGATCACGATGGACGCTTCTGAGCCGGGTGGGGGACAGGAGGAGGCGGAGGCGGAGGCGGTGGGGGGGTGGGAGGAAAACACGAGTGAAGCTACTGGGATGGGGGAAGACACCCCAGAGTCCCAGGAGGCATGCAGCCAGGAGCTCTTCTCAAGCCAGGAGGAAAGTACCCAATCGCAGCAGCCAGCAGTTGCAGAAGGACAAGCAGAGCAGCGGGTTACCGGTAAGCGGCTTTTATTTTCTGGGTGGAAATGTTTCTGGAGAGGAAGGGGGGTTAGGGCTGTATGCATGCCAGCCTAGATGTGGAATAGCCCATTGATGTGGTCTATCACGTCGCGGTAATCGGCTGCAGTAATCTCAGCAAAAGTTTCAGCCAGAGCGTGGGCAATATGCCTGCGCAGATTTATAGGGAGAGCCACTGTTGTCCTTGTCCCAGTCAGGCTAACGCGTCCGCGCCACTGTGCCGCGAAGGGTGGGGGGACCATTGCTGAACACAGGCAACCCGCATAGGGTCCAGGGCGGAATCCACATTGCTGTAGAAGAGCCTCCCGTTGTTCCCTAGTGACTCGCAGCAGGGAGATATCTTCTAGGATTAACTCCTGTGAAAAATGTTGGGAGACTCTTTAGTGAAGCTAGTGATAGAGATAGGGAGATAGTGAAGATCACCCCTGCAGCTGCATCTTCACTCAACCCCTCTATCACTGCAGCTTACCCGAAGCAACCAGCACCCCTCTATCACTCAAGCCCCACTTCTCCCTCTATAAGCACCCCTCACTCACCATTTCGTGGCTTCTGTTGTGTTATGTGTGTGGTAAAAGAATGCTAAAGTGAGGACTAAGAACTCCTTCAGTGTGTGGGAATTTCAGTCTGGAGATAATGAACACAATGCTTCCCTGTTAAATGTTGTCAATTCTGCCTTTCTAAAGTGACCTTGACTGCTGGATTGACCAGATGTACCACAGCACAGAAGCTGCAGAATTTGAGAAAAAATCCCCGAAAGAGCAAGGAAGACATGCTGAGAACTGTTATTGCTCACTCTGCTAGAGAGAGTAAAACCTTGCAGGAGTGGAGAGAAAAGGAAAGCATGATCCGCCAGAGACATTGGCGTAGAAACGCTGTGGCAAAGAGGAAAAGCACAAACCAGCTGCTAGACATCCTGTCGCGCCAAGCGGACTCTCTCCAGGCTATCGTAGCCATGCAGGCAGAGCAGTCCCGTGCTGCCCCACAGCCCCCCCCCCGTCCCAAAGCTTTTTGCCTTGTGCCCCAATGTCAGCTCAAACCCCCTTTCCCCAGCATTCAGGTTCTTACCACCACCAGCTGCCTCCAAGACCTGTACGTTCACCAACCAGCCCTGATAACTACAACCCTTACCCTCTGCACTCAACCCCCATCACCATGCAGTATATGCACCCTGAAGTGCAGGATTCATTGCACAGCACTCCAGACAGGACATATGCAAACTTGTGACTGTACAGTTCACCAACCCACACCCCTGCTCTCTTGTGTTCATGAAATGTTGTGTGTCTGTCTGTCTGTCAAGGAATTTTTTTTCTTTTCAATAAAACAATTCTTGGCTTTGAAAACAGTCTTTATTATAGCAGATAGTGAAAGATACCTTAGCCCAGTAAAGAAACAGGCACTGCAAATCATTTTGGGGATAATAGAATAACAGTGTAAACAGTGCACTTCACTCCCATGCAAGGCAGCAAACATTACTGTTGGCTTTCAGCCTCAAATTCTTCCCTCAAGGCATCCCTAATCCTTGAAGCCCTGTGCGGGGCCTCTCTATTAGCCCTGCTCTCTGGCTGTGCATATTCAGCCTCCAGGACTTGAACCTCGGTGGTCCATGCCTCACTGAATGTTTCACCCTTCCCTTCACAAATATTATGGAGGGTACAGCAAGCGCATATAACCGCGGGGATGCTGCTTTCCCCCAAGTCTAGCTTCCCATACAAGGATCTCCAGCGCGCTTTTAAACGGCCAAAAGCACACTCCACAGTCATTCGGCACCGGCTCAGCCTGTAGTTGAACCGGTCCTTGCTCCTGTCAAGCTTCCCTGTATAGGGTTTCATGAGCCAAGGCATTAACGGGTAAGCGGGGTCTCCAAGGATCACAATGGGCATTTCGACGTCCCCTACTGTGATCTTCCTGTCTGGGAAAAAAGTCCCTGCCTGCATCTTCCTGAACAGGCCACTGTTCCGAAAGATGCGTGCATCATGCACCTTTCCAGGCCAGCCTGTGTAAATGTCAATGAAACGCCCACGGTGATCCACAAGCGCCTGGAGAACCATAGAGAAATACCCCTTACGATTAACGTACTCTGATGCCAGGTGGGGGGGGGGGGGCAGAATAGGAATATGCGTCCCATCTATCGCCCCTCCACAGTTAGGGAAACCCATTTGTGCAAAGCCATCCACAATGTCCTGCACGTTCCCCAGAGTCACGGTCTTTCTTAGCAGGATGCGATTAATTGCCTTGCAAACTTGCATCAACACGATTCCAACGGTCGACTTTCCCACTCCAAACTGGTTCCCGACCGACCGGTAGCTGTCTGGAGTTGCCAGCTTCCAGATTGCAATAGCCACCCGCTTTTCCACCGTTAGGGCAGCTCTCAATCTTGTGTCCTTGCGCCGCAGAGTGGGGGCGAGCTCAGCACACAGTCCCATGAAAGTGGCTTTTCTGATACGAAAGTTCTGTAGCCACTGCTCGTCATCCCAGACTTCCATGACGATGTGATCCCACCAGTCAGTGCTTGTTTCCCGAGCCCAAAAGCGACGTTCAACAGTGCTGAGCATTTCCGTGAATGCCACAAGCACTGTAGTGTCACACGCGGCAGGCAAATCCATATCAATATCATCGTCGGACTCCTCACTGTCACTTTGGAGCTGAAGGAATAGCTCGACTGCCAAACGTGTTGTGCTGGCGACACTCATCAGCACAGTCCTCAGCAGCTCGGTCTCCATTTCCCACAGAAATCGCGATTCACACACAGAGTAAAACAGAAAGACACTCACAATGGCGCCAAACGTTGCCGGAAAGACAGAATGCTGGGATGTGAAGCGATGCACCAAGGGGCGTTGGAACAGGAAGCGGAATGACCCACACACTTCCTTCCCCTTCCCACAATACTCAGTGCCAAAACGGCGCCAAAACGGGACGAGGTGCTCTGTGGGATAGCTGCCCACAATGCACCTCTCAATACAGCGCTGGAAAGTGCTGCAAGTGTGGCCACACTGCAGCGCTGGTAGCTGTCAGTGTGGCCACACTCCAGCGCTGGCCCTACACAGCTGCATGACCAGCGCTGTAACTCCCAGCGCTGCAACTTGTAAGTGTAGCCAAGCCCTTAGACATGTAACATTTACATCAGCCTCAGCCCTTGTTGTCCTGAAATCCTGGGCAGGGAGTCCTCACTCAGCAGTAGCTATGCAGCGGCTCCACAGCTGCTCATCCCTACCTCTCCCCTGCAGTCAGTGTCTCTGCCCATCCCCTCGCTGCACGGCAGGGTTGGCGCTAGGGAGTGATATCCAAGGACATGGGGTTCCATGATGTTCCCACAGGGTCTCCCTGGTAGAGCGCTAAGCAAGGAAACATGGAGGGGGCTGGCGTCCTCCCTCCTCACAGGAACGCTGGAACCATCTGACAGCTGCAAAACACAACAGCCATCCAGGAGCAACAGAAGCCTGCCAGTTAACCACAACCCCCCCGTCCCCATACACACACTTCAACAGCAATGGGGAGTCAAGGGGCAGGTAGAGCTTTCTCTGGCCTCCAAGCCCTCATTCCCAAGCTTCATTTTTGGAGGGGGTATGTGAGCCCCGCCCCACTCCCAGGCCTGTCTGAGTCACACTTTTCGCCTGAATTTTCCGCCATGGCGGTTGCTGCGGTCCCAGGGTCCTTGTGGAGGGCAGGATCCACAGATGGTCTGTCCAGAAAGTGCACAATCTCCACACCCCACTCTGAGGCTTCAAGCAGCTGGACCTTGTGTCTGAAGTGAGAAAGCTCTTTCTCCTTCCTCTGGAGTGCTGGGATGAGTCTGGATCAGGGCAGAGCAGAGCCCCAACACGCTGCGAGGCGAGGGGCCTGCATAGGCCTTACTTGTTCCTGCCTGGCAGGACTCAGCATTCAGCCAGAAGGGAGGGTCCTTCACTCTGGTGTCTGTGCCCTAGGAGGCAATAACGCCTCAGGCCAGATCCTCAGCTGCTGTCAACCAGCGTGACCTGAGTGGCGCCAACACCAATTTACACCAGCTTGGGATCTGGCCCTTTGGCCCTTAAACTACCCCCAAAGCATGGGTACCAGGTGGGGTCTGTGGGCAAATTCCATATTGGATTTCAGCTTCTTTCTCTGTAACCAGGGAACTACATTTCTGTTTGTGTCTGAAATAAAGAGATGGGCATATAATGCTGGCGTCCGGCCTGCAACCTACTTCTCCATTAATCTTTTCTGACAGATGCTGACTAGCAAACGCTCTTTCTACTCCCAGCAGGGGAACTGGTTCTCTACCCACCGGTGTTTTATCCCTTAAAAGCGATCAGATTATACTAATTACTGACTTCGAGCTCTTAGCCCCCTTAAAACACTGCTGCGTTAGCTCTTGCCTAGCTGAGCTATGGAAGCTGTGGGGGGTCAATTTCCAGGATTCTTCTGCACTGGGTTCTGTGAATCTGGAGCACCAAGCTGGGAAACCGATTGGGAACTGCCTTTATGGGCTGAGCTTCCCAGACAGAGCGTGTGGACAGGGCTCTGTGAAGCTTTTGTTAGGCACAGCCAGTTGGAACTGGACACTGAATAAGGCGGAGCTTGCAAGCACTGAGTGAGCGCTGGACACCACAGGGGTGCAGCTGTGTGGAGCTAATTAGGCTTTAGACAGTGGAGTTCTCGACGTGCTTATGACCCTATGGCGGCCTGGAATCCTCCAAAGGGATTTCCGTGGTGACACGCAATGAATTGGTCACTCAGGGCATTGTCAGGAAGTAAAAAGAAATAAACAAAGAAAACAAGCATATGCAGCATCATGCCAGTAAGTTAGCACCTCTCGGAAATGAGTAGATAGACAGAAGCTGGGATTTTCACAGGGGTCTACGGGAGTGAGGTGCCCAAATCACTGGAAAAATCTCGTCCAGAGAAATGAATCGAGTTGCATAATGGAGCTATTCAAAGTAATGTCAGCTGGGCCGCTTGCACTGTTGACAGATAATTAAAAACAAATAGGGCTCGATCCTGGGCTGCAGCCAAGGAGGGCCTGGTAGGGCTCAGGCGGAAGATGCGAAGCCAACTTTGCTCCTTCTACAACCTGCTCTGTGCCAGGCGGCACCTCCAGTTGAAATCAGAGCAGGCTGAGGACGGCTCTAATTTCTGCCTCACTTTACCCAGTGATTTGAAAGGAAGCTCCTGAAACCGCCTGAATTACAGCAGAGTTGCGTTTATGGCCTGTTCCAGCAACCCTGGAGTTCAGGGAGTATTGGGGTCAAGCCCATTATTAGCCAGATTGGCTGTTAGGGTGCCTTTAAGGTTCTGGATGAGGGAAAGGAAGATCCTTATAGTCCGAGCTCCCATCCTGGATTCCACTGAGAAACACGTTTTAGATAAACGTCCTATGACACTATGACCTTTTGTAAGAAACGCCATGCAGACCCTAAGCACATGTCTCATATACTTTGCAAGCTACGATTTAGCTACCAGTTTATGTGACGATTGCGAGGAGAATCAGTCACTAGATTAATATCGGTACACAGCTGCCAGAGTGAGCCAGGCATGATTTCCATAAAGCTTGACACTAGAGTTAATGGAATAATGACAAACTGTCCCATGCACCACCGCATCTCAGTCCCATCCCACAGCAGCCTTGCTACTCAGTTCCTCTATTGATCGCTGATTGCCAGCCGTGCCAAATAATGTGCAGGATTTTTGTGCCAATGGGGACTGGCATGGGAAACAGGAGACCCCCAAACTTACTGTTTGACTTGTGAGCCAGGCTAAGCGTTGAGTCCAGGTCTCCAGAACTAAACAGCTGTATGAGCCCACGTCCCTGTATTCTTAAAAGAAAAGTTAATCAGAATGCTGATCCAGTACGTGACTTTGGGCTTGATTGAGTAAAAAATGCGACCAGTGGCCCCAAGCTACAAAAGACACAGCTAATTGATTCCTTTGGGGCTATAGCAACATGATTTTTTTTTTTAGTTTGTATTGCTGCATTCAGAGCATCCTGCCACTAGGCTTATAAATTATTTTGTGGAAAAATAATCACTGTGTATACATTTTTAATGTATTTGCAGGAAAAAGAACAACACATGGCAAACTAACGTTGCTTCAGAGAGTGAGATGCCAATAGCCTCACAGCTGGAATCAGAATTATTATTGTTATTACAGTAACATGTAGAGGATCAGACCAAGATCAGGGCCCCATGTGGTAGGCACTGTCCACACACATAATCAGACAGTCACTGCCCCAAGGGTATAAATGGACAAGGCTGAGAGGGGAAACAGGCACAAAGTGACTTGTCTAAAGTCCCACATCAACTCAGTGACTGGGCATTGAATCCAGGTCTCCTAACTGCCAGTAGATTCCCCTACACTGCATTGCACCTGTCATAGACTAGAATATGAGGGTTGGAAGGGACCTCAGGAGGTCATCTAGTCCCACCTCCTGCTTAAAGCAGGACCAATCCCCAGACAGATTTTTTGCCCCAGATCTCTAAGTGGCCCCCTCAAGGACTGATCTTACAACCGTGGGTTTAGCAGGCCAATGCTCAAACCACTGAGCTATCCCTCCCACCACTGCCGGTAGTATGCTACAAATTGTATGCAAGGATCACTTTCCCCAGCCCAGAACTGCAGCTCAGCTTGGGTGAGACCCGGCCATTCAAATACTATGCTGATGAGCTCAATATCAGACCCTGAACAGAGCAGGACTGTGTATCAGACTGAGTGACAACACTCAGCAGTTGAAGATTGCAAATGGGGATTTCCCACGCAAGAAACGACCCATCCCAGTTCTGCTTAAGGTGAGAGACTGGGACCCTTCCTTTGCCGATTGTTCTCTGGGCCAGCAGGACTGACAGCCATGCAGAGGCAGAACATTCCCTCCCTTTACAGCTTCTACGCTTGCTCCGGAACAATTCCTTCCCGCAGGTACTCAAGGTGGTGTCAAGAGGCTCAGAGAAGTGTTGCCATAACAAAGGCGTTTTGAGGGTAGAGGCAAAACGAAGGCAAAGTAAATGTTATAGGAATCCATACACCCCTCAACCCAAGAAATGGCTTAGATTTATAGTCATATGCTGGTTCATACATTTTGGATAGCTTATCTGCCTGTCTGTCCGGATATTTATAAATCACCTATCAGTTTGCCATCTGTGCATCCGTTTGGAGTTAGTTTTACACCACAGCTTGCCAAGTCTCCTATCTCAGACAAATAGAGGAGGTCAAATAATGTGAATACAAAGTATTTTTGCCAAAAAAAATTGCTATTTTGTAAATGACTTTTTTTGTGAAAAATTGTCAGCACAGTTGAAACTTTTCATGAAAAACGGTGTATCTAAAAAATATGTCTGAAATATTTTGTTGGCCGAATCCCAATTTTCAATAAATGAAAATTGTCAATAACCATTTTGATTAAAAAAAATTATTTTAAAAACTAATATGCATATCACCATTTAAAAATTTAAATACGTCTAAAGAAAAACAAGTTTGACAGCTTGAACATTTTTCATGAACCTACCATCTTTTTAAACATTTCATAGAATCATCGAATATCAGGGTTGGAAGGGACCTCAGGACGTCATCTAGTCCAATCCCCTCCAAGCTCTAAGCAGGACCATCTTGAAATTTGTTTAACCACATAAACTGATCAGAGCTTACCCTGTGCTAATCCTAATGGTAAAGGCAGATTCTACAGAACATACTGTAGAATCAGAAATTCCTTAGAGAAAAACCAGGACCTTTCCCAACCCTAGAGTATCCCACCAGAATGTGTCTAGAGTTATGAATGCTAACAGCTAAATGTTCAAAGTGCTGCGAGAAGAAGCTACACCCACTAATCCTGTTAACAAATAATGGGGTTGGATTGTGCAGCTCCTACATACCGCTTTGGGCATTTACTGCCATGGAGCAGTTACCCGCACAGAAGTGGAGAGAATGAGAAAGCTCTCTGTTTAAAGCACTGAGGACCTTGCTCAACATGAGAGGTCTGTGATCTCCCATGCCATCATCACAACAAGTGAGCTTCCAAATCAGATCTCACTTTAGTAAGTGAAATGCTGGCTTGAGCTGGGTGTATATCCTAAAAACTGCAGCATGAGGAGGAACAGTAGGGCAGCCCTTCTGTACCCAAATGATACCTGCCTCTAAACCTATGGAATTGCTTCTTCACAGCTCCTTCCTGGCATATGCCATGAATGGGGCATTCTGGACCAAGGCTTTATCGATCAGGAATCATGGTCTATGCATTTAGATGCTAATCACCCTTTAGACTACTGAGGTGTCTGCACAGGGTTCTGTACAGTCTGTGTTACCCGGGGTTCTTTCCACCCAAAGCTCTTGGTAACTTTTACTCTGTGTGAGGTGGTGTCAGGAAGTAAATCCGGGGAGACACGGCCGTCCGACCGATAGATGGCTGGCACAAACAGGACAACACAAGAGTGCTCTCACTTAAAGCTAAACTTTATTTAGTCTCAAGCACTTACACACGTCCTCAACAAAACACCCCCAACCCTTGACAATGACCAAAGCTGAGTGTGGCTCTTGAGTGACACAGCGGCAGGTTTCCAGTGGCCAAATCTTCTGCCTGCCAGTGGGGACCGCAAGATGTATCCAGAGGGAGAGTCCCAAAAGAGTCCAAAAGAGTCCCCAAATGAGTCCAACTCTCTCAAGCTTTTCCCCCCTTATTTATACATTAGTAATAGAATGGCATGTCCCTTAAAGAAACCTTGTAAAGTGAGCAGTTTCAATGGTCAAGCAAGAGATTCCTTCTCATTATTCATTAACCATGTGTGGGTTTTTTCAGAGTTTGTAGCCTTGAGACCCCAATAGACATTTCTGGGGCACATCCTGTTCTTTTAAAATGCACGTATCAGCCACTTCAATACAATTCTTATCACGAAGGACATAGGGTCAAGATGCCCTTTCTGTGGCACCCCAAACTCCCTCCCCTCCTGCCTTGGTCAAGCTGAGACTGCTTAATAGGTTGCTTTTAACAATAAGCCATAGTGGTCTCAGGCACTTTACTGGTTTGCCAAAATCTCCCCATACATCTGGTGATTGTGGGATGTCTCACAGCCAGACAGCATATGGCTTTACTGTGTACACTGACTTTGTGATGACTGTCCTCCTTGGTCAATAAATCAGGGAGCAAACCGGGAACCTCCGGACCTAAAAGCATGCTGTGGACTATAACAGCTCATACACTCTGTGGATCGGCATAGAGGAAGACTTGTAACACACACTCACTTGCTCTTGCGGGGTCAATGTGTACCTTTTGGTCAAACATTAAGAGACAGACATTCAAAAGTGCTCAGATCCAGCAGTTCCCATTGTTTTTCAATGGTCGCGACTAGTTACTGTGCATGGCTGAGAACCTGACCCATGTCTTTTAGGTGTCTGAAAACTCTGGACCCAACTGTTGGCACGGAGCATTTTTTAAAACCTGTTTCTGAGCTGGAGCCAGGATCTGGTCTTTAATTGTTCGCACTATTATTGTAGAATACCGCAGTTCATTTTTAATAAGGGAGATTTGACTTCTACACCTGCCCAAGGTGTTCATTAGCAAATCAGCTGGCCCAAGGCACCATTGTCATTTGTTTCTTCCTCCTGAGCCTTGCCTGGAGTGTTGATGAACTTTCCATTCCTTGAGGAATTTCCACCCAATACTGACTCCACCTTCCTTAAAATCCCACCATGGCATTTAAACTCATTTTTAATGGTGTTTTACATTTATTAGTTTCAGATTTTCTTCCCTTCTGCAGTCTGCACATCTGGACTCAATAACAAAGGTGTCTGCCCTTCCATGCAAAGGGATATGAGATACATTCCTATATGCATTTTTATTTAAAAAAATAACTTTCCTAGAATAGTTTTACAGCAAGATATACAGTATGTGCAGAATACATGCTGGTGTGGGGTGTGGTATGGGTAAAGCTTTCATCAGCGCTTGGGTGGAACCATTCCAGACCTGCCCACTACACTCATTATTGAGTTGTGAGACCATGAATGAGTTATCATATGCAAGTCATCCCAAATGATGTTTTACACTTTTTTATTGGAACTATTTTTTGTATGCTTCCACCTTTCTTAGGACCAGCCGCTCAACTGTACAGGCCTCTGAGTGAGGGAAGAAAATAACTAATACATTTAAAACACCTCTAAAAGTATCCTAGAAATAGCTTTTCTGTGTATAAAAATGCAGCTGTCTTGCAATCTGCTATTCAAAGGCCTTCCCAATCTCGATATGCAGGCTGCATGTTGTGTGAAAAACTGAAGTCCTCCCCTTTCCAATGGCATAACGTTCCCATTTCTAGTCCTTCTGGATCAGGAGATATTGGCTCTTAAATCTAGTGGTAGGTCCAGGGCTACCTATTCTTATAGCTGGACTTCAGAGACAAGTGACATTTTTGAGGAAATTCACATGGGGGGGGGAGGAAATGTTTCTCAGTCAGTTTGTCTTAAAAAGAAAAGGTGTGGCTGTTTTCAGCTATTAGAGACTAGCTATGTTAGAGGTAGTCCAAGCAAGATGAAAGAGTGGGCAGAATGCAGGTGAGGCAGCAATTTACCACAGGGCTCTGAAATTTTTCACATGCGTATCACCACCACACACCTGACTTGTATACAGACAGATTGCCATCTGCGGCTCTATATCTGGTGCCATGGTAATTGGACGAGGCTAAGCGTAGCAAGGCTTGAAAGAATCACAGCAAATTGTGCCTATATATCATCCAGCCTGGTGGTGTGTCTGAATACATCTGGTTGTTAAGTATCAGGGGGTGGCTGTGTTCGTCTGTATCCACAAAAACAAGGAGGAGTCCGGTGGCACCTTAAAGACTAACAGATTTATTTGGGCATAAGCTTTCGTGGGTAAAAAACCCACTTCGTCAGATGCATGGAGTGAAAGTTACAGATGCAGGCATTATATACTGACACATGAAGAGGAGGGAGTTACCTCACAAGTGGAGAACCAGTGTTGACAGGGCCAATTCGATCAGGGTGGATGTGGTTCACTCCCAATAATAGATGAGGAGGTGTCAATGCCAGGAGAGGCAAAGCTGCTTTTGTAGTGAGCCAGCCACACCCAGTCCCTATTCAAGCCCTATTCAATCTGTTAGTCTTTAAGGTGCCACCGGACTCCTGTTTATCTGGATGTTGCGTTTGATAGCAACCTGTGCACGGTACCGCCTTGAGTCCCAGCGCTGAAATGGAGGTCAGCAAGACAAGCATGTACTCCGTGCATTTCTAGGTAGTGTGGTGTGTAGTACTGCTGCCATTTGACATCTCTCTGAAAACAGCAGCCAAAAAGGAGCTCACATGAGAGTGGGCGAATGTGAAAAGAGAATCCAGATTGTCAGTGCAGCGAATGGACCCATGGAGGCAAATGCAAAAGCATGTTCCTGGGTTGGTTGTTTTTTTTTAATGTTTCTCTCAAGCACTGTCTCAAAAAAAAAATATCTCTATGCATACAAGGTGCAATGACAGCTTCCCACATGGCTTATCACAGTGTTTCTCAAACTGGGGTCGCCGCTTGTGTAGGGAAAGCCCCTGGCGGGCTGGGCCAGTTTGTTTACCTGCCCCGTCCTCAGGTCCGGCCCATTGCGGCTCCCACTGGCTGCAGTTCATCACTGCAGGCCAATGGGAGCTGCTGGAAGCAGCTGCCAGTAAGTCCCTTGTCCTGCGCCGCTTCCCGCAGCTCCCACTGGCCTGGAGCGGCAAACCACGGCCAGTGGGAGCCGCGATCGACCGGACCTGCGGACGGGGCAGGTAAACAAACCGGCCCGGCCCACCAGGGGCTCTCCCTACACAAGCAGCGACCCCAGTTTGAGAACCACTGCCTTATCATCTGCCAATTAATCTCTTTGAACCTGTTTGTACAACGCTTTTTGCTTCATGGTAGGACTTTCTGCATCACACTCACTAAGGACGGTGTTTAATCTTGCAAAGTGCTGAGCACCTTCTGGGTCAGTGGGAGCTGAAGGTTTCATGGCATCTCCCAGGGGCCATTCAGCACTTCCCAGCATCAGGACCTATGCTGAGATGCACCTAGATTTATGATCCTTTTAGCTGGGATAATGGTAACTGGGTATCTAATTCCCTTGGAAGGTCCCCGCCTTATTCAGTACCTGTACAGCTAACTGTTCAGTGTAACCATGTCTGCCATTTAGGGCTTGGCCTAGCATGCCGTGAAGCCAGTGGCAAAGCTCTCATTCATGTGCCATTGTATTTTGTATGGGTACCTCACTGAGAACATCTCCACCCTAATAGCTAAATAGGTGGTTTCCTGCAGCAGGCAAATGGCGATTGTTTATAATGCAAGTGACTGGCTGGCAGTGAGAGAAGGCCATGTCCCACTTTGCTTAGAGATTCTACAACCCAGCAACTAGTGCTATGTAAGCAGAGTTCTGTGCACAATGATGCTACATAGAACAACCTCAGAGCCCTGCCAGCTCCGAGGTGTTGAAGTGGGCAGGAAAATAAGTAGTTTCCATTTTAAAAAATCCAAAGCAACAAATGTTTTTCATATTTGTAGGGAGTTTTTTGCTGAAATTTTCCAGGCTTTTTTGGACGAAACACTTAAAACTGGAATTTTTTCAGCTTTTGGATAAGAAAAAAAGTTGTTTTTCAGTTTTCAAAACCTGAAAACTTTTACAAAAACAGGGTCGGATTTCCAATTAGGCACAGTAGGCACATGCCTAGGGATGCCGGCGTTCTAGGGGCACCGTACCTCCCTGAAACCGTCTGCAACATGAAGGTCAGCTGTTGGCGGGGGGTGGGGGGGTGCTGATATGCTGTGCCTAGTGGTGCATAACTCCAGCCCTAACCAAAAACCAAACATTTTCCAGTTTTTCTGGAAAGTCTAGAATTAAATGACAATTTTCAGGCCCTCCCGCCCCCCTCCAAAAAAAAAATGATTAGAAAAAAGGCCAACTGACAATGGGGAAAAAATACTGACAGAAAAGTTTTGAGCTGCTCTGCTGAAGAGCTCCAGAATCTGCCATTTGTGGTCTGGAGTTCAGTTTAAAGGAAAGCTGATGCTCCTTTCATTCCTGGAGTTCCTCTCATGTCAATCCCGTTGGAGGAATAGTATTAATAAAGGTTGATGAAACAGTTTTATAATAACACCTGGCTCATATATTGTGCTCGTCACCAGTAGATCTTACAATGCTATGCAAAGGAAGTCACTATCACTATTCCCATTTTATAGATGGGAAAACTGAGAGGGGAAATGACTTGCCCAAGTTCAGCCAGCAGCAGAGAGAAGAATTAAGCCCAAATCTTCACAGTCTCAGTCCACGGCCTTATCCACTAGGCCACACTCTAAGTCAAATCAATGTAGTCTACTGCATCTACATATTGCAGTTTTTATTACGAATTTTCTAATATTATGAGGCGTCTGATCATTTAGAGTGAGTGGAGGTGATTTAAGTCTGAGTCTGATTCATTTTCAGTGGTGTTATATTTTCAAGAGAGAGTCAGATCTTCGATACACTAGTGAAGTGTACCTTTAAAAAAGAGTCCATGCTTACGATCTGCAAACAGAAGTAAGGTTTTTCTATCCTATACACCTCACTTAAGTCTAATTCCTAACACTACTATTGTTTCTTCCAAGTGCAGAAAAAAGATCTAAAATACACTATGAAAACAGCTTTAGCAATGTGACACAAAATACTATAACACAAGGAAGATAAAGTATAATTTCTATATAATTATGTCTCTGTGCATGTGGTATATACACAGACACATATCTACATGTATATGCTTCATACTTTGCTCATCTATAGCACATTTTCTATCTGAAGACCGGAGTGTGTCTTAATATTGATGACTTATGCCACATAATACCTCTGTGTGGTAGGAAGTATCATTACCCCAGATTACTGAAGGGGAAACTGAGGCACATCTGTGTAGTGCCTTGACCAAGGCCACACAATGAGTCACTGGCAGAGTCAGGAATAGAAACTTTGACTCCCACTCCAGCCACACTTTTTAAGTCTAATAATTGAAAGATGCATTGTGCAAAGCACTAAAGAACAGAGCAGTGCCAGTAATGAATTTTTTTGGTTTGTTAGCAATTCTGAAAAATAAAACAAAATTAGTTTCAGGCTGACTCAAAAACAAACTGTTTTGAAATTTTTGGTGAATTGAAAAAGTCTAAAAAAAAAATCATTTGGGGTCAAACAAAAAATGTTCTGTTTTGATTTTAAGCTTTGTCCCTTTTAGAATAAAAAAAAATTAAAAGTAACTCTAACAATGTCATTTTGAATTGAAAAATCAAAACATTCAATTTCTAAAATGTCAAAATAAAACATTTCATATTGGGGGATTTTTTTAAAAACACTTTTTTCCTGACCAAAACAATTTCCTGAAATCGACATGAATTCACAAAATGTTTCCATTTACCTGAATCTGCGTTTCCTCCCTCTCGTCCTCCTTTCCCCCTCAAAGAAGCGTTGGTTGAAAAATTTCACCCAGTTCCACTCAAGAGAATATTATAGAAATAATTGGAAGGGAGATGGGCAAGGTAAGGCAAGATGATCTCGTATCCTAGGTCTTTTCCATCTCTAATTTCTATTGTTCTCAGATTCTCCTAGACCTGTGCATTAGGTCCTGGAGAAAGAATCAGAGAATCATAGAATATTCGGGTTGGAAGAGACCTCAGGAGGTCATCTAGTCCAACTCCCTGCTCAAAGCAGGCCCAGCACCAACTAAATCATCCCAGCCAGGACTTTGTCCAGCCAGATGCTAAAAACCGCTAAGGATGGAGATTCCACCACCTCCCTGGGTGTAACCCATTCCAGTGCTTCACCACCCTCCTAGTGAAATAGTGTTTCCTAATATCCAACCTAGACCTCCCCCACTGCAACTTGAGACCATTGCTCCTTGTTCTGTCATCCGCCACCACCGAGAACAGCCGAGCTCCATCCTCTTTGGAACCCCACTTCAGGTAGTTGAAGGCTGCTATCAAATCCCCCCTCACTCGTCTCTTCTGAAGACTAAATATCCCCAGTTCCCTCAGCCTCTCCTCATAAGTCATGTGCCCCAGCCCCCTAACCATTTTCACTGCCCTTCTCTGGACTCTCTCCAGTTTGTCTCCAAAGCTTGATTCCCAGTGATGTCACTCGATTAAGTGATCTATCCGAAAATGATAAACTACAGTAAGCGGGATTGTTAACAGTGGGATAGTGGCTGAGTTGTCTCTGCTGGCTTAAAATTATTTTTAAAAGTCTATGTTCAGAGGCTGGCAAACAGCCAACAAAGCACTCAGTGCAGTCATGTCTGTGTTTAGCCTGCTACACAAATTATCAAGCTACCAGCCAGGGAACTGGTCACCAGAATGGCGAGCTTTGCTGAACAACCTGCTCAATGATAGCAAGTTAGCTGACATTCACCTGCTTTAACTCACTGAAAGCCGGAATGCCTCCAATTTGGAGCCTAATCCAAAATCCATTGAAGGGAATGGAAAGGCTCTGCTTGACTTAATGGTCTTAGGGTATGTCCATACTGCAATAAAACACTTTTCAGCATTGGCCTGCTAAACCCAGGGTTCTGAGTTCAATCCTTGAGGGGGCCATTTAGGGATCTGAGGCAAAAATCTGTCTGGGGATTGGTTCTGCTTTGAGCAGGGGGTGGGACTAGATACCTCCTGAGGTACCTTCCAGCCTTGGTATTCTATGATTCTACCTGCAGCTGGCCCAGGTCAGTTGACTCAGGCTCACAGGGCTATAACGTTGTAGTGTAGATCTTTGGACTTGGGCTGGAGCCCAGGCTCTGACACCCTGTGAGGGGGAAGGGATCCCAAGCCTGAGCATCTACACTGAAATTTAATAGCCCTGCAGTCTGAGCCCCTTGAGCCTGAGTCAGCTGGAGGCCTAATCTGGACCAAATCACTGCTCGTACAGTCATCTGAATAGCAGCGATGCCAGGAAATAGCCATATGGTGATGATTGTGGCATTTTAGTGTTCGTGGTCCCAGACTAAATTAAACTTATTTTTAAAGGGACAGATTTTTTCCCCCTCCTGGTGTCACTGCAGAGCAGATTTAAGGCTGTTTGGGCGCCCTGACTGTGCCTTTCCATACCTTACTATGTTTGGAATATTTTTAGGTTTAACTCTGAATTTCTCAGGCTTATAAAACATGGTTTGGGGCAAATTAATCTTATCATGTATTTCCATCCTAAATTACCAATATGTACTCTCAACCGTTAACTCCATCCAGATGTAGCTCTTGTGTGGGAGTAGAAGTGTTGAGACCATTCCTTGGGCAATTCCTCTGCCTGCTCTAGAACCAAATGAAATAAATCAGGTTGGCAGCCAAGAACTGGATCTGGACCTATGTCAGGGGAATCTTCATATTTTCTTTCACCCCAAACATGACGGCAGCTTTATGGCATCACAAGTGGTGGCATTAGGTCCAGCAGCAAGAGCAGATGGACTTTTGGCCAGGGAACAAGTTGTCCTGAGTATTATGCACTGACGGGTATTATTAGCTGTTCCTTTGCTGAACAATATGCTGCAGTCAGAGAAGCTGTACTGGAGTCCTGAATAATGCACATAAACAAATCTTCCTGCTGTGTATTTGTGACCGGAGGCTCGGGGAGTGGAAACAAACAGAAAAAACCCCAGTATTGTTTATTTGCAAATATACTATCCGTCACTATGTTGAACTGTGCTGCTTCTAATAGTGACAGAGAGAATATGATCTAGCCCCTCTGCTTTCTTAATTACTGCTGGTAACAACACACCAAAAAGGACCACTAACTGCTGGAAACTTGGGCAGCTGCTTCTTCTGGCCCCATGATTTATGTATTGAAATGGAAAATGCTATTCATAACGGTCCTGGTTTAATAACAGCCACATAACAAAGCTATGGTACAGCACTGAAACCAGAAATAACTCCCTTTTCTTGCATTTCTGAAACCAGAAATAACTCCCTTTTCTTGCATCTCACTACAGGTGGCCAATCCTAGAGCTGCTGGTGTGGAAAGGCCAGTCTGCAGTTTGCTGTCATTTGGAGCTAGCCGGGTGCTCTGCCCCTGTGTGCACACCTGGGATGGGGAGAGTCCAAACTCAAGACCCTCTTTCTGACCCTCCCTAGAGGCACAGCACAGTCCCTGTCCTTGCACTCAGGTTAGCACTAGGAATGTGTGAAGCTGGGGTTGCAAGCCCTTGTTTAAACCAGTCGTGGGGGTCAGGCTAGGTTAATAGTTAAAATATGTATATTTCGTAGGGTTAGCTCAGAACTCATTCCTAGAGTCAACAAGAATCAAACAGGAATTAGAGGATTTTGAAGAAAAGGGGGACTTGAAAACTAGGGGCTGTATTTTGCTCTTAACTACATAATCCAAACTCCTCCTTGACTTCAATGAGCATTGTTCCAGTGTATCCCTGGGCCAGAATTTGGTCCCAGAGGGATAGAAACTCTGCAACAGGAAGTAGACGGGAACTGGAGAACAAAGGGACAGATTCTGAACTCAGTGACACCAGTATAATCCGGACAAACTCCTTTGACTTTAGTGGAGCTCTTTGGATGTAAACGAGAACAGAATCTTATCCAAAAATAGCAAAAGGAATGGGAGGAAAAGAAAGAGAATGAATCAGACATACTGAGCCCACCGGTATTTCCAAGTGTCTCTGATTTCAGATGTCTTCCTGCAGGGGGAAAAAAAATGACCTAAACCTTTTTGATACTTACTCTGTTTAATGATACCTTTCCTCTAACATGACTTGCACAGCTTTTCTCTACCATGCTTTCCCTCCCTAATGTGGGACAGACAGCAGATGGCATAATATCTGTTGTCTCAGCAGAAGATATATTAGACGTACCTTTTAAAAAAGATTTACATCCTGATTCTGTTTGCAGCACAGGTAAGAATGTTTGCTAGGCTGAGGGTTCCGGACTTTGTTTATCTACATTTGCAGAGATGCATCCAGGACAATAGCCAAGTCTGTTGCACGGTAATTCCCCAAACAATTACTAACCTAAGTATTTTTAAACCAACCCCGGAACATTTTATATTTCACAGGGTTAAAGTCCTGTATGCGTTGGCCCCATTACATAGTAAATTAACATTTCTAGCTACCTGCTCCATATTTACCCAGATGAGTGTCACACACAAATAGAATGTTTGCATATCACTATGGGGAAGTTTTATTTCATAGCATGAAAGTCCCCGCCCCCTCTTCAAGATGTGGGGTTTGGCTTGGCCAATCTGTGAAATAACGAAGTAATCCATCCCTGGGGATAAGTGATGTGGAAGACAGGAGCTGCCATTCTGAGGCTGCCAAAATTTGGGTCGGGGGAGAGGACTAGGTTCCCGATATAGAATTTGGCTCAGTAGTAGACAGCTAATACAGCAGCCTGTGGAACATCCTTGACTCAGCATCTGCAGCCTCTAATTTATGCCAAATAAGCTCTCAAATTCTATTGAAAGATAAAATGGGTTAATGTCAGGCTCTAAGTGAAATTGTCAATACTCGGTTACCACCCCTTTATTTTCATCTAGGAGTTTGAGTTCATGTATCTGAATTTCTCGATCCATTTACAGCTGCTAATTCATATCTTCAGCTTTCCGAAGGTTTAATCAGGCCCGGGTTGCTGTTCATGTGTGGATTGTACGGGATATTTTAAGAAAAAAAACCTGATGTGAAAGTGTGTTGTTTTGTTTGGGTTAAATGACCATAAATGGATGTTCACTTAGTGGCTAACAGGGGAAAGTTAGAGAAACACCTCTGAGTTAAAGACCAAGTGGTATTGATCAAATTAACTGAAATTTGCGAAAGTGGAAACTAAACACAAAATAAGCACTCCTGAATCAAATAATGGGTAGAGCTGAGCAAATTTCCTTTTTTCCCCTGCAAATAGTAAATTCACTTACTAGTTCATTTTTAGGACACCAAAACCAAAACTTCAGGTGCAATTTGGTGAATCATTTTGGTTAGAAATAGAGCATAGAAAAATGTTTTTGAAAAAGCATCAAATGGTTTGTTTTGACCATTTAAAATGAAATGTTTTGACTTTTCATTTCAAAATTTATGATTTGCTTAGAAATTTAGATCTAGTTATTTTTTTTAAAATGGGGGCAAAATACCCAAAACAAAAACACTCCCCCCCAAATGTCATTGTGGATTGGAAAACACCGCAGAAATGAAAGGAAAACCAGTCCCCAATTCATTTCATTTCAGTTTTTTCATTTTGTTTTGGGTGTTTTTCAATACAGATTAAATTTTGGGGCAGATTGTTCAAGTTGGCCCCTGAACTAAAAAAACGGTGATTTGCTCAGCTCCGATAATGAGTGCATTGAGTTCTTTTTATACGGACAAATGGAAACTCTCTATTTTGCAGACCTATTATAATATTATTATTATTAGTTGCACAAGTCCTGACCAAGCGCCCGTTTTGTACACACACATAGCAAGGGACAGTTCCTGCCCCAAGGAGCTTAGGGCCAGATTTTTAAAGGTGTTTTGATGTTGCTGTTCTCAGCATGGCAACACCTAATTCATTTAGGAGCCTGTCTCATTTTCAAAAGGGATTTGGGCACTTATGAGGCCAGATCCCATTGACAGTCACTCCTAAGTCCCTAAACCACTTTTGAAAATAAGTGAAATCAGTTAGGTGTTGCGATACTGAATACAGCAACACCTAAATACCTTCAAAAATCTAGGCCTTACAGCCTAATTAGACAGAAGGCAAAACAGAGGTGAAATGAAATCACACAGCGCATCAGCAGCCAAATCCATAATAGAACCCAGATCTCCTGGGCCCCAGTTCAGTAACCCGGCCAATGGACTTCCTCCAAAACCTTAGCTCACTTATCTCCTCAAATTCCTTCTGCACGGTAGGCGCTTTCTTGCTTCCCAGGTTGCATCCCACTGAATAACATTGACTCTTTTCCTGCATAACAGGTGGAATTATAAGGCTTCAGTCCGGCAGTAGGTCACTGAGTCGGCATCACGTAGGCCTGATTTGAAACTGTGCCCTTGAGGTGAAAGGTTGCATATCCTGTTCACCACCCCTGAGCCATCCAGTCTCTCTTCCCTTACCCACCCCCTCTTCACTCTCCTGGCTTGTGTCTGTTCTGAGAACGCAAGCCCACACCCGGGTAAATTGTTAAAAGTCAACTGCGGCTTTGGGAGCTGGAAAGTGGGATTGTCTGTCACCCTCGATGAGTCACTTATTAACTGTAAAAACGGCACATTTATTACATGGAAGGCTAAGAGCCGTACAAGGGCCAGTTGCTGTTAGAGGCTGACACACCGAAACCCCTCTGCAAAACACAGCACAATATATAATTAGAGACTCTGACAATAATGGTGAGCCACAGAACATCCCTTGGAATGAATCATCCCTCCTAAAATAAATATGGGACTACAAGAACCCTATAATATGTGCACTGAAAGGCTCAATTAAAGGGGAATACCTTCAAGATGTGCTTACTGGCCAAATGGGCTTTCCTTTTCCTCAGTCCTTAACAGTGAGGAGCAATTAGAGCTGGGGCGATCCTGTTCACATTTGCGTGTGTTCAACTGCTGCTACATGTTTCTGATGCTGTGGGGAAATCATCCCTCCAGCAGGGCTGGATTAAGGCATAGGCCTGGCTCCTGGAGTCACGTAATTACATTAGAATGTTGAAATGTACGTTTGGCGCCCTCGTGGTTGTGAAAAGAAAATGTGACCTGAGTGTGACTGAGACAAAGACCTATGACTGAGTCTTCAGACGGACTGAAACAATGGTTCTGAGAAGGTGCAAACTGCCCCATTCATCTAAATAAGGTCTCAACACCAAGATTTATTTCATATACAGTGTGCTGGGTTACAGCACGAGAAGACTCCACGTTTCTAAAACTAAACTGGCTTGTTGTTAAGAGAATTGTTTACAGACAGGAGCGGCGCCAGGGTTTCTGGTGCCCTAGGCAGAATTTGGGGGGCGGCATTTTGTGCACTCCCCACGGGGCGCGCAGGAGCTTCCGGTTCCGCTCCCATTGTGCCGCCGAAGAAGGACCCTCCGCCGAAATGCTGCAGGCGACAGCAGCAGTCATTGAGCTGCTCAATTGCCTGCCACTGTTTTCCGCAGCACATCGGCAGAAGGTCCTTCTTCGGCGGTGCGACGGGAGCGGAACCGGAAGCTCCTGTGCGCCCCGTGGGGAGCGCACAAAATGCCGCCCCCCGAATCCTGGTGCCCTAGGTGACTGCCTAGGGTCATCTAATGGAAGCGCCAGCCCTGTTTACAGAGGTGTACAGCTGCAGCTAGCATTCCAGCCATGTGCATCGAGTCTTCCTTCCTGCTGCCTCCTCCAAACTTTTCCTTCCTGCAACCTGTGCTCCTCTCTCCAGGTTCCATGCAGTTTGCTAAATCTTTCCATTTAATAATAGTTGTTGTTGTTGTGTGTTTTGTGCAAGCATTTGCTGACTTTTGGGGTCAGAGGTTACCAGTACCTAGCCTACCCTAGGGATGTGGCCCTTACTGCCAGCCCACTATGGCTTGTTAGGCCTCATATTTCTTCAAGTATACTGGTCTGGTCTTCAAACCAATCTCTCGTTTCTTCTTTGTGTTATCGCTGTTGGTGGGAGACTTGCTTTCACCCAATTTACAGAGGTGCTGCAATTGTAGCTAACATTCAAGCCAAGCATACACAGACTGGTGTCCTGGTGCCTCCTCCAAACTCTTCCCTTGTGCAACTTGTGTGCCTCCCTCCATGCTGCATACAGGTTGCTTCAAGACTTTGGGAGGCCTCACCAACACCACTCCAGTAGAAGGTTCTTTGTGGGGTAGGAGAAGACGAGTGCAGCAGGCCTGAATGTGACACTAAGCACCCCTGTATTCACACCCTACACACTATTGTCATGATTTGTGTACAAAATATGCTTTGTGAAGTATCATTTGAAAACTACTAACTCGCTGATCATTAATATTCTTGTGCGATGTAGGTACGTGGTGTGTATTAAGATGAGGATTATATGCTAGAATTATGACTAAAATGTGTTTAAACCAGGGAAGTCAAGGGGAGTTGGTAAACAGGTCTGCCTTAGACAAAGGAATGTGTGTTTGATTCTCACCAGCCTGGTCTTCGGGCAAAGACAATGAAAGTCCATTTTGACATATTAGGTAAACAAAGCTATTAAGTTAACAAGTGGGGGAAGGAAGAGCATGGAGCTTCCTTCATCATCAGACTCCAGGTCGCCTTCCTGACAGATTAAATGAACTTTACTTTGAGGAGCAATTCTCGGAAGAATCCATTTCAAAGGTTTCATTGGTCTATAAGGATAGGGGGCTGAACCAAGTGGTCAGCTGACTGTATACAATATTACTGTATTGCAAGAGTGTAGCGTGGGGGGTGTTTTATGAAGCTGATGACACACTGGTGATTAATATCCTGGTGAATTGTATGCATTAACCTTACATAGGGAATTATGGATACTCATTGATCTTACCCTTTCCAGTCTGTGACTGAACAAAGGGAGAAACAGGCTTTCCCCAGACAGGAGGGGAGGCAGCTATCTACTTGTCTCCAATGAAATTAAGCAAGGCGTGACCAGAAACAACAAGTCTCATTTACATAGAAATCAGCAGGAGGATGGAAAATCCACTGGAGCAGAAAAACAGCATGAGATCATCCTGCCTCTTGAAGCAAGGTCACTAAACTTTGGAAGATATAAGCAAAGACAGAAGCTGCCTTTGGCATCCATCACTAGACAGACACAAGGGAACAGAGCTCTTGCTAGGTGAGAAAGATGAGTCCTTCAACCAAGGGTGAGGGAGGAGGGGGTTTAACGTCTCTGGAAACTGAATATAGGTGAGAAACCATATTTTAAAAAGCCTGGACCTTGCTAGATTGTTTTAGGCTTTTAGACGTGTGTTTTCACTTTTATTGGCTTGTAACCTTTCTAACTTTATTCCTTTTACTTGGCATCATTTAACCTATGTCCTACGGTTAATACATTTGTTTTATTTTTACTATAATACAACTCAGTGCTGTGTTTGCAGAGAAGGGCGTATTTACCCGGGTTAAGTTCATAAGGCTGTGATGTGCTTTTGTGTCTTTAGAGGAACAAATAAACCATATTATTCTTAGAACTGCCCAGGAGAGGGCCGGACATTGCAGAGCACACCACTTTGGGGAAATTCAGGATGAGGAGTGTGCTGGGGTGACCCTGCAGGTAGTAAGCAAGGCTGGTGGAAGCCAGAGTGGGGCTGTGGGGCTGTAGACAGCTTGCTGGGGTCAGAGCTGCTGAACCAGGTCTGTCTAGCACACTGACTCCCAGGGTGTGACCTGTGTGCTGGTAGGCTGGCTGGGAGCATCCCAGGCTGGGAACTATAGCAGCAAAGCATGGCGAAGCACCCAAGGTTGCAGGGCAAATGGTGACACAACCCCTCACTGATCTGAATTGCACCCCAAGCTCCACCACACCAAGCCACTTAAGCAGATACAGCAGCACTGCTGGGGTAAGTACCGGAGGGCCCGCTCCCAAGGGAAGGGGGAGCTCATACTGCTGCCTCTGCCCCTCTCCAAATGGGGCCCTTGTGCCACTGGTGCCGTCCCGCCACTCTGAGATAAAGAGGGACCCACCCCACTACAGGGCAGCACCTGGTCTGCAATCAGTTAAAGATAGTCAAAGGGGATTCATTCTCCCAGTTGCACAGGGATATGGGAAGTGACCCCCATATCATGGTCTGCCTAGGGCCCTGGAATGCCTTAATCTGGCCCTGGGGGTACCCCTCGTGCCAGGCCCATGCCAGGTTTGTCACGGTATTGCAGTGTGGAAGACTGGCAGTGAAGGAGTTAATGTTCTTCCCAGTCCATCTGTTTTATGAGCTTTAAAAAAAAGTGTGACTAATGGCCAGGGAAGAAAATATGGAGCCAGAACTTCACAAGTGTGACTTGAGGCTGGGGAAAGAGGAGCAAGCCAAATATGAGCTTCATGGGCATGAAGAGAGGAGGTTTGCTCTCTGAACTCTCTAAGTATGGGTCCATCTGCCAGTCGGTCACAGGGCCTGGTCGCCCCATCCAGGGGCCATCAGAGAGACAGCGAGCTCTCTCGCTCAGCATGGAAATAATCCCAGGTGTGTGAGATGGATGGGGCCGGAGGGGTTCAGCTGCAGTGAATGGTGCTCATCCCGAGCATCTATACAGGTGAGCTGCAGAGACTGTCATGTTTGGGGTTGGGCCGGTTTAGAAGGCAACAAACAGAGCTTGGGAGGGAGGGAGAAAACGCTGCCTGTGAGAATCCCTTTGGCTCTATTTAATTTGCTGCACGCTGTGTGAAGCCCTCTACTCTCCGCGTAGTGAATTCTGACTGCGGGGAGCCTTTTCTCTTTCATTTGAAGCCTGCATTTATTTTTATTAATCTTTATTACGGTCGTGCCTAACGGCCAACAAAGAATGGGGCTGCACGGTGCAAGGTGCTGGACAAACACAAAGTAGTAGATGGTTCGCCCCCCCACCCCCAAAGAGCTTAGTGTCTAAAGAAGCACCTGGGCTTTCCTGACACACTACAGGCATTCTCAGACTCCTTCAAAAACCACCATGAGGGTAGCGAATGTCAGGGTGTTTAGTCAACATGCACCTCTGTTATCTTTCTCTCAGGCTTCCTCAAAATGCTCTTAGATGGACTTTAGGCCAGCTCTGCTCTTGACTCTCTGATCAGCTCATTTATGTCGCCTGTGTTACCCTCCGGGCTGGCTGCACCGCTCCCATTAGAGCAGCTTCCTTTGGTTTCCTGGAGAACCCAACTTATAATTCTAACAGTCAAAAAAATAGGTCTCTGAACTGACTGACCAGAGCTCACTCAGGAAGCCAAAGCACAGCATGGGCTAGTCTAACCATAATGCCAAAAAATGGACATTGCACTCCCCATAGCATCAGAATTCCTAGCACTTTGTTCTCCCTGAATATTAAGTAGCCACAAAACCATGGGACTTCTCTCCTGTTCTTTTACTGGTTATCAGGCAGCTGGTTTCCCCTGCTATTTCTCAGGGCTGTTCACCCTTTTTGGATGGTGAGACTTACTATTTTAACCATATAGGTGGCAAGAAGTGTCTCCTCATCATTTCTCCTTTCGCATAACTAACTCCTATAGCTCCTCCTGGTTGATGAGCCCTTCTCTTTCCCTCTCAGACAGTTGCATTGTATTTGTTCTCCCCGGTCTGTATGTATTTTAGCGCCTTCCCGCAGCAGTGACTCATAATTACCTTTTTACACATTTTAAACAATCCTTGCACAAGTTTAGCTCTAAAGTTTCTACGCTCAGTGCAACCCAAGATCCTGGAGTAGAAAAGTTCAAAGAATCCCTTTATGTGAGGCTGTCGTCGTAGCTGTTGCTTCCAGTGGTGCTCTGTGTTGTGCAGGAAATGGTCTGCAGGGAACCAAGCACTGGGTGGCCCTTGAAAAAGACTCTCCAGTTAGTCGTCCCAGTTCTGGGGCCATTCTGATTTTTCTTTGGTCCTTTCTCTCTAGCCGCATGAGGTGACTTCTCCTTTCTTTGACTGCTTTAGGAGGGGAAAGACGAGGGAGGGGTCTTGTTGTGAGTGAAATGCCTTGACATGTGTAGGTTCCTTTGGTCGGGGCCCTGGGTTTCAGTCCAAAGATTCTTGCTTACCGTTCGAATTGGAAAAACTGCTCAGACACCCTCCTTCTCCTGACTGCTTCTTTCAGAGCCCTTTGTTTGAAAACAAATTACAATTAATTAGTTATGGAGCATTGCTTATGTCTCGGCTACTCAGCTCATGCTAGGGAAATTAACTGCTGTGTTTTCTTCCTTTTTTTTTTCTTTTTAAAACATTTGTATTGGGTATCCATCCCTTTCACTTAGACAGTATGTGCTCTTCCTGGCTGTTTTTGGCCAGTGGAATGTCATTGCATTATGATTACATATATCCATAGACAAGGTCTCTATTTATTCAGCTATTCTGTATGTTCCTTAGATTTCTCCATGCACAGACACAGAGCAAACAGTTCCTTTCAGTCAAAATGGCCTTTGTTTTAGATAAGCAAAGGAGAACAGAAGACAAGGAAGAAAGAGTCTCCACGAAAAGAGCAGAACGTGTCTCTTCTGTAACAATCTGCACTGAACACAAAATGGCTGCCTGCTTATGCAGACAGCACAATCCTAGAGCTTTAAAGGTGCGATATGCAGAAAGCAAAGGTCCAACCCTTGTGTTGTCAATTACATTACACTTTAAGGTCTGAGTGTTGTTTAGTTTTTTCCATTCCATGGGCTAAAATCAGCCAAGCGGCCCAGGGAGGTTTAAATTATAATTCCCCTTGCCAGACTCACTGCTGTGGAAGGCAGACGGTGTTACCAATATTGCTCTCAGCCGGGGTTCTACTAGGGCAGGTCAAGTCATTCAGTTCTGATGGGCTTGAAACACATCCATTCTGGCAAGCACCATCTACACTGGCCCCAGGTGTGCGAGCCTTCTTGCCCGTCCCACCACACACACACAACCCAATAAGTGGAGCTGTGGCTGCTTTGCGCTGCCTCATCCCATTCATCACCACTAGATATCTTCTTGACTGCGTATCCTGCTTTTAGCCATTGCCACTAGCTAATGAATTCGACTCGATAATTCGGACAAAGTACAAGTAGCAGTGTAACTGGTACATCCGCCCTCTTTCAGTTGGAGCCTCTTGCCTTTTTACAGGAATCAAAGTTTGGTTTGGTTTGGTTTCATGTCATTTAGTCACAATTTTCTCCCCTTCCCTTTCATCCCATGCCACGGAACCGCCAAAAATCAAAACAACAAATTTCTCCTCGCACAAGCCTGATCAAGCAGATAAGGCCCTAGACTAGGATGTGAGAGATGGGCTTGATTCCTGGCTCAGTCTCATGCTCCTTGGATAAATCCTCTAAATCGCCCTTGTAACTCAGTTCCCATCTGTAAAACAGGGATAGCACTTCCCTGCCTCACAGGGACGTTTGACTAAAACCCATCAATGACTGTGAGGCACTCCGATGGCCAGATAGGTACCTAGATAGAGGGAAGGACTTATGGGAATGTAGAACCCAAGCATCTCTTCATTCGTTCTCACTCAGGCTCCATCAGTGTTTGTGTGAGGGTGATGTGGGCCCTCAGAAGCATGTACCAGCTGAGGAACCCCACTTCCCTCTGGGAGAATCCTTCTTTTTTGAATTAAAATCCAGCTCTGTCTTGTGCCTTAATTGCCAATCTGACTTGTCAAGAACCTGGCCACACAATCCGGTTCCTTATCTGGTTTGTGTCTTTACTTTTCTGCCCCGCACACCCCACTGTTGTTATGCGAGGCTGCGTTCTTGAGGCTCACCTGGTTTATAAATAATGAATGCCAGTTCCGTGCATGTTTTCAGAGAACTGCTCTGGCTGTTTGATTGCACAAGGAGATTAAAACAGTATTCATTTGGAGTGACCTTTAAGCTGCCGGTGTAAATGGCAGGGGTAAAAATCGCTCTCGACTGCCGCGGGTCCCATTAATGATGCCTATCTCCCAGCATACGGTACATAAATAATGCAAGCGAGAACTTTGCTATGAAAGCAGGATCTTTATTAAACTGCTGCCAGTGTGGTGGAGACAGTTTCCAATCTTTTATACGTACTTATAGAGCAAGAACAACAGCAGCAGCAAAAAAAACCCAACAAAAACCGCTGCCACCGCCACCATTTAACAACTAACCAAGGTCTCATGTTTTGCTTGGCAGCCCTTTGGGAGGTCTGAGGAATCAAACTGTTAGCACCAGTCAGCAGAAGAGGGACTGTGCGGCAGTGGAGTCCTCAAGTAGGCGAGGCATCGCTGGCCGTGTAATTCATCAGCTTTCAATATAATTAGATTTTCAAGAGCAGCCTTATTCTACTGTGTCACTGAACGCGTTCAGATGCTCTGAACAGGGCCTATCCCATGTGGGGACAGGGACTTTAGATACAGGATTGGGTTTTACCATTTGATTTTTAACTAGCGCTGAATGGAAAATGGGATGCGTAGGCCACCCATCCGATAGATATCTGACCTTCCCAGAGCACATCTTAAATGGTGCCACTCCACGATTATTTCAATGCATTGGCCAGCAGGGGGTTATTCCTTGTGGAAATGCGTCTTTCCAGTGCCACATTTCCTCCTGGTTCTGCCATTCAGTCACTCGTTTGGAAGATAAGTCAAGGAGTCATGCAGCTAATCACCTGTTGTTCTACGACAGCTTTGTGTTCGAATCTAACAAACCTGAGTTTTCTTCGCACTGGATAGGTCTATCTCAAATTTTAATAACTGAAAAGTCCTGTGGTGTCCTCAGTTTTATTTTAAAATAAATGAGAAGGTGCAAGCTGGCACTGGGGACCAATCTGATCTGAACATAGGGTTATTGATGTGGAAGTTTGATAAATGACCTGACCTGGAGTAACCTTGTTCTATCCCTGCATTGTCTGTTCTATTGGGGAAAGGAGAGAGGGAGATAAAGATGGGCCTGAACTTTATAGCTCAGATCTGAAACTGGATTTGAATTTAGCTAAATTCTGGGGAAACGGAGACCACATTTTATTTCAGACCCATATCTGGAGTGACACACTTAACTTGAGTAACATCTAGTCATGGTGACATCTGCTCACAGACCTTCCACTGGCAACACTTTTTGTCACCATTGCACCTTCTTACATGGGTGACCAGATACATTGTCCAACTCCAGATCCCACAGGTAATAGCCAAGGTGAAATTTCATGCAGCAGGATGTAACCAAATCAGCCCCTCCTTCCCCTCTTCTCAGACCAGTGTAGATGGAAGAATGATGGTAAATGAGCCCTATGAAGTGAAAGGGATCAGAGATGGAGAGGACAGCCCATAGGACCATCTCAAACCATAGAACACTATTTATATTTTAGCCCCAGGGGTACCAGGGAAATGAGAGCAAACTCGAAAGATGAAAGTTGTATGAGGATAGAGACTTCAAATCCCTAGAAGAGTCACTCTTGAGTGACTCTGTTTCTTTCTGTTTGAGGCGCCAGAGAGCAGTGTTGGGCATTTGCTCATCTGTGCACAGTGCTCCAGGCTTCTTTCCTGTCACCCTCTTGGTATCACATGGACGTGTGACTTTTAGCACATTCAGGTGAGCGACCCTGGTGCTGACAATACTCAGCTCTAGGTCTCCATGTTGTCTGACCTAGTGGGTGCAGTCAACCAAGTCACCGGAGAGTGGCTTTGAGTAAGCGCTAACTTACTGAGATTTCACCTATCCAAAACCAAACGAAAGTAGCCAGGCTAGAAGGAGAAAGCTACCAGAAAGACTACACGTTGTATCATTCCTCCTGACAGAGGACGTGTGTCTCTCCTTATTAATTTTGTTCACCGTTCAGAGGTCATTTTGGTTCCCCAGCTCCTAGAGGATGGTCAGGTACAGTATGGCTAGAGCAAATTTTTCCCCATCTCTACTTGGTGATACATTCTGATACAGTCTTTGCTGCAATTACCCAGCCTTTGCCACCTCAAAATTGTGCCACTGTAATATACTCCGCCATGTGGCTGCACCTTAAGAGCTTTCAGAAACCTAAGCTGCTGCAGAATACAGCTGTCCAGTTATTAACTGGAGCTTCAGGCTCTGGATTGACTACCGATTAGTTTCCAGCTGGAGAGTAAAGAGTTAGTGTTCACCTACTGTCTAAAGCCATAAATCAGGGGTATGCAACCTTTTTGGCCCGAGGGCCATATCTGGGTGGGGAAATTGTATGCAGGGCTGGGGCAGGGGGCTGGGGTGTGGGAGAGAGTGCGGGATGTAGGAGGGGGTGCAGTGTGCAGGAAGGGGCTCAGGACAAGGGATTGGGGCAAAGGAGGGGTGCGGGATGAATGAGGTGGCTCAGGGAAGGGGGTTGGGGTGCAGGAGGGGTGCAAGGTGCAGGCAGGGGGTTCAGGGCAGGGAGTTAGGGTGCAGGCTGCAGGAGGGGTTCGGGCTCTGGCCCGGTGCTGCTTACCTGGAGCAGCTGGGGCCAGGGCAAGCTGCCTGCCTGCCAGCCCCGGCCCTGCACTGCTCCAAGGCACTATGTCCCTGCAGCTCCTTGGGAAGGGAGGGCAGAGGGCTCCGCACACTGCCTTTGCCTGTGGGTACCTCACCCCGCAGCTCCCATTGGCCACGGTTCCCTGCTCCCGGCCAATGGGAGCTTTGGGGGAGGTACTCACAGGCCAGGGCAGCGCATGGAGCCCTCTGACCCCCCTCCGCCAGGGGCTGCAGGGACATGGTGCTGGCTGCTTCTGGGAGTGGTGCTGGACCCGCAGCTCCACAGGGGTGGCAATCCCATGGGCCGGATCCAAAGCCCTGAGGGGCCGGATCCGGCCCACGGGCTGTAGTTTGCCCACCCTGCACAAACTGGTACAGAAGCTGGCTTTCTGGAAGACAGCCTCTCTCCCTGGTGCTGTTGGAATCTGTGAAGTCCCCCTAGCTAACAACTCCTTGGTTTGAAAGGGAGAGAGCTGGTGAGTGGTAGGCCACTGGTTAGGGGGCTTCTTGACTTCAGAGCTTATTCCCAGTCCGGCCTCTGGCAGCCCAGATTTGTTGACCTTCCTGGCAAGCTGCAAAGTTCATCTTTCTCAAGAGCATTTGCTTGGGAGTTGTCCAATTAAAGAGATTTTCATTTGTCCAATTAAAGAGATTTTTATTCTGTTAGTTGAGGATTATGGGCAAATTGTTATTTTGGATTCTGTCTGTGTTCACCAGAGGGCCTCTATCACCTAGAGCTGCTTGAGATGGGGTTTGAAATACAATTAGAAAAATAACACTGCGTACACTGCTCTGGGAGTGGGTCTAACTTACACCACTGGGGTAAGGCCACATCAGTGGAGGAGAGAGATAGCAGAGCTCTGCTCCGCTGCATGCTGCCTGCCCCCGACACACCCGTCCTTCCCTAGCAAGCTTCCTGTGTTGGAGGACAAGGGGACAGCTTGGGCAGGGGCTGCCTGCTTTGGCTTTATACCAGCTGGGAGTTCCCCTCCACCAGGCAAATTCTCCATTGGCCAGGATCCGGCCCCTTTGTGCCACCTGAGTGCAATGCATAGTCTGGCCGGAAGCTTTTCTAGCGTGTTGAACCCCCATGGCATTACTTTATGGAACATGTGGAGCCCTAGCGGGTCGTGACTGCAAAGTCTCAGAAAAGTCACAGTTGGCTCATAGGAGGATAAAAAGGCCGAAGTCAAGAATTTAGTGTTAAAAATGCCCTCAAGTCCTTGCCTGCATCTATTTAACCAAAATCTCCTTTCCTTTCCCATAAAATCTGGTTGGAACCTCCAGCAATGTTGATCTATAGCTTGTAAAGCATCTTGCGCCGCTGTACCAGCGCCGGCCAGTTCTCCCCACATCAGCAGCACTGCAGAAAGGTGATGGGAGAGCGCTGCTGCTGGTGCTGCCTTGTGGGTTCTGCTTCACTGGCCCAGCCTTTGCAAAGGCAGCAGGGGCAGCAGCCCTGCCTAGCCATCTCTGACACCAACTATGCAAGCTTCACGGTTTAGATATGGCAAAATCTGCAACCTTCATGGTGAGCCACAATGCCTAATTCCCAGCTGTGATGTTTCTTTGAGGCACAGCCCTCCACTGAAGCTGTTGTAGCTCTTTGCACTCCCCCAGCTTGGATTCTGGGGAGGTACTCAGTGCAATATACCTCCTGGAGCTCCCAGGAGACATGCCACCGCTTGAGAGTTAACCAATGGGCTGCTTCTGGGGTGACGCCTCCACAGCTCTCCATCTGCCTCCACGTGGGGGCTCTGGCTGCAAAAGCCAGACGAGAGCCCTTCTTTGCTCTCCATCAGTTTCTGCATCTGGAAAATGAAGATAATATTTACCTAACTCACAGAGATGTTGTTCAGTTTAATGAACTTGGACAGCAGGGACCACTGATCATCTACTCTGACCTTCTGCATATCAGGATCCAGAGAACCTCACCCAGCAATTTCTGCATGAAGCCCATAACTGCTGCTTCAATGATAGCAGAGCTTTTACAAAGATATCCAGGCTTGATTTCACTTATGCTAGTAATGCACTTTGAGGTTCTCAGGCAGAGGGTGCTATATACAGTAAGCATAAAGTCTTACTATTCCTGGGCTGCTGTTATTAATGCTGTTAATAGTGTGCCATTAGTGGAAGGAGAAGATAGATGGATACTCTGCTGCTACCCTAGTTCCTGGCTCTTTAATGGGAAGAAAAGGAGATGTCTCAGCATCTCTGGCAGACGCTGTTGCACTTGCTGCTTCAGCCTCTCTAGCTACCCCTGCTTCTGCAAAGGCTGCACTTGCGGTGGGTTTATTTTTGGTGGGTCCCAGAAGCATTTCAGACATCATTTTGCACATGACCACATGTAGTTGCTCCTGCTACAAATGAGAATCGATCGCCATCCAGATTTTATTTCCACCTTCTCAGTTGCAGTTCTCCTGGGCGAGAGCATGGGGTTTGTGTGTGTATCTGTGTTGGTCAGAATGTTTAACCTAGATGTAAATTTTAGGGGCGGTGGGTTGCTTTTGGGTGCTGTTTTTGCAAGCGTTCTAAAGCCACTGAGCTACCCGATTGGATATTAACCCCGGCAGAATGGAGGATAAGTGCTTCAAACGATGCTAGAGCCCTGCTGTGCCAATTCCAAATTGCATGTTGTGTAGACTAGGGAACTCTGTGCCAGCAGGATAATGTCACTCCGAGAGAGCATTCTGTCTGTATTCCATGCAGCATTGCAGTCTGTCATTACTGCTTTTACAGAGCAAAGAGAGATTTTTTTTAAAAAGGGGTAACCCAACACTTTAAGTTTTGATTGCTGCCTCCACTTGTCTTGGTCGTTATTGTGACTCTCAATGCCTACTCGATTCTATGATTGTCTGTTTTCCTTGCAGGACACAGGGGATCGTATTCTCGTCATTGTTCGAAAGAATGCCTTCGGCTTTTTTAGCTGCCAATTAACCAGCCACACTGGAATGACTTCGGTGGCTGTGGCAGCGAGCAAGTGTGTTCAAAATTTGTAGGTGTCTCCTTGCCTGAGAAAACTGTGATGCAGTGGGCCAGACACGGGACTTTGAGTCAGACGGGCTGGGGTCTAATCCTGCCTTTGCTGCTGGCTTGCTAGATAGCAGTGGGGTAACTGTCCTCCAGGGGAGCTCACCTCTGGTATGGCACGTGGTGGGTGTGAGACACCACTGAGAGATTAGCTACTCACTGTAGCATGCTTTGCTCACAGGACAGTAGAATTCGCCATATAACTTGCAGCTGGACTTACTGCATTGAGCAGCTGTAAATCAGTCCCCTGCAGCTGTACAGACCCTGGAGTGGGATGTGGGCAGGTTGCCATCCAAACCGCCAATGCTAGCAGAGGAGAGTTGGGAGCATATCTAGGTGCTGGAACTAGGGGTGCTGCTGCACCCCCTGGCTTGATGTGGTTTCCAACATATACGGGGTTTACAGTTGGGTTCAGTGGCTCTCAGCACCCCCTGATACAAATTGTTCCAGCGCCCCTGGGTGCATATGGACGAAGCACCCTGGGACAGAGCTCGCGGCATGCTGTCCATGCTGTTTGCTCCATATCGTGGCTATTTCCCACCTCCAAGAGGATGACACAAAGGGAGTCAAGGAGCTGTGGAACTGACTTCCCTTTTCTATGCCATTAGATTTGTCCATGTAAGGTGAAGAACACTAACTCCTGTTACCAGTGCCATACTAATACCACATGCGCCAGGACGAGGGGCCATCGCACCGAGCAGGATCCCAGGTTGGGGTCTTTAATTTCTATGCAAGAGAAAGATCTCCTTTTCTTGCAAAGGCCTGGAAAGGCCTCCTGGGATATACGGGTGCTTTGGAGACCAGGTTTTACTTTGTCATGTCATCTCGCACTGCAGCCAGAGGGAGACTGCCATTCACGCTACGCTCATGTTTAATAACCCACTCATGTGCTCTCAGTAATGGGTTTGTTTCCACACACATTCAAAGCCTGCTAATTAATATTCGCTGGTTCAGGAGATTACGGCTTTCAAAGACAACTAGCCACGCAACTCCCATTAATTTCAATCAGAATCACGGGAGTGAATTCCCCACTTTGCTTTGAAAATCACAGACAGAAGCGCTAAACCTCCTTCTGGATTTATTAGTAGTTCTCATAACCGTATCTCTGTTTCTTATTTATATGGAATGTTGGCATTTGCATGGCATTATCCGATGGCTGCCACCTTGGCCAATATACCAGGAACCTCCAGGGCGGAAAGCACAAACCGGTACAATCTGAGCTAAAGAGGCAGCTCACAAGAACTGTAACAGACTTGGTTTCTCTGTGGGTTGGGCACACCCTGACCTAGGGTTTACAGGTACAGTAAGGACACAATTCTACCACCTTTGCTCACGCTGAGTAGTCTTTGATTTGCATGAGTAATTTAATTAATAAAAGGCTACTGAGCACAAGTATAGATGATGGAATTGGGCCCCCGGTGTCTCCCAGGGTTTTTTCAAACAATCATTGTTAAATTGGTAAGGGTGTCTTTTGAAGATTTGCTATGGATCCCAACCTTGGGTATCCAAGAAAACTTTGAGGTGATGGACAATCGTATTACTGGACCCAAACTCAGAAGGAAGGAAATG
This sequence comes from Mauremys mutica, assembly GCF_020497125.1. Classification (NCBI taxonomy): domain Eukaryota; kingdom Metazoa; phylum Chordata; order Testudines; family Geoemydidae; genus Mauremys; species Mauremys mutica. Next base: position 12,687,519 of record NC_059085.1, read on the forward strand.
GTAGTCCGGAGAAAGCTATGACACTTTGTGCTGAAGCAGCAATAAAGGACAGGGATCTAGCTCACACCTTAGACTGTTGTACGAATGACCATGGGAATTATGGTCTTTCCTTCCTACGATGCACCTGTCATGGGCCACTGCTGGAGGGAACTCTTCACTGCTCTGTTCTGGGACGGCACTCTGAACAGAGTTCCTAGAGAACATGTCTATTCGGAGCAGAGTTAGTTCAGACTGCAAAAGTGCTAAAATATTACCCGAGCAATGCATCCTTTCTTTTGTTTTAATAGATGAGTCAACACATTGTAGCTGTTACAGTCCTTCCGTTTACAGACTGGAGCCTTTATTATGCTATGGTAATAATTTTAAAGAAGGTTTTGTTTCATGCTGGGAATATATTTATAAGATCAAATCAGTGGCAAGCTCAAACTTGCCTTTTGTTTACACAAATGGCTTTAATTTTACTATAATATTATCCATTTAAAAGACACTCTTTAAAGCATCCAGATATGTCTAAGTCTAGAAAGTTGCACTGAAAATTTTTTAAGAGAACTTAGTATTCTCTCAGATCCAATAGTTCGGACAGGAATTGGAGGCAGCAAACCAAAAGGCTAACACCATTATACTCCATGCTGTAAGATACCAGTTTTAGTTCAAGGCAATCATTCAGGGAAGCTTTGTCATTGGTGGTTAAGAGTCAGTGGGGTGTCAGTCTCATTCCATCACTGATAGACCAAAGAAGGGAAGCGTATAACCCGCAGCGAAGACATGACCCAAACTATCTGAGATTCTTTAAAATAGATCATACGCTGGAGATGATTCGGGGCTATTATGTCTCTTGTTCACTGGATGGCTTTTGAATACCTCCGTCGCTTGTGTAAGCAGCCAAGTTAAATCACTGATTTCTCAGGAAGTTCTTGATGACTTCCAAGAGTTTAAAACTTTATTGGAATCTGAGACCAGATGGCTTTAGAGCAGAATTGCATAACTATACAGCTCTGGTAGTTACCGGCTATTTATTAGCCACCCAGGAATAGGTTTTCAAGCGCTCAGTCCCCTCCATTCAGGCTAGATTGTCAAAAGAGCTCAGCTCCCACTTGAGAACCTAAATAAAGGTTTTCAGAAGTGACTGGCACCCAGCAGCTGCTACTGTGACACTTACAGACCTCACTCTGAAGCTGGCGTGAAAAGCTGGTGGTGCACAATCCAGACACCTTCTTTTCCAGTTCAGTTTCTGCTAAACAAACCACAGTCAGGCTCTTTGCGCTTCCAGAAGGCAGGGGGAGTATAAATGTCACCATTATGTTCTTAGGTGGAGTTAATGTAGAGAGCATAGCTGTATCTAGAGAGGTTAATAGCATTAAAGAGCATCCTGTCTTTGGTAAACTTACTAGCACAGGTGTCAGGAGAGCTCGGTTCAGTTCCTGGGTCTGCCCCAGATTTCCTGAGTGTTCTTGGGCAAATCACTTAATCCCTTTGTAAAATGAAGATGGTGGTTGTTTAGTTTATAAACTGTTTGGGGCAGGGACTGTTTCTTACCAGCTGTTTGGACAGGGACTGCAGTGGAGCCTTGGTCTCATGTGGAATCTCTAGGCACTGTAGTACTATGGGTAATCAATTGTGTTTAGATGGGGTTAATCTGGTAGTGTCCAATAATCTCTGCCTTTCTGTATCTATTGATGGAAACTCATCCTCACTTGGTCAAATACTAATTCTTTCTTAGGCAAAGTGATTTGCAATGAATTAGGGGCATTTCTCCCAGTAAGCACAGTTATGTTATTGCTCTCAATACCTCAGAACCCTGATGTTTTTGGAATCCAGATTTCCCAAACTCAGTTGCATCTGAAATATCCCTTGTGTTCTCTGGCCCATGAGTGCATCCTGCACTGAAACTGCCAGTGGTACCTTGGTGCTATCCATCACCACAAGCATTCCTTGGGGCAACTGGCATTCTTGATCTGTTAGCACATTCCCGAATGCAATTGCCACCAAATCACCTACTCAACTAGTTAATGCTGAATGGCGGGGCAGGGTGTTGGCTTCTTCTGCCTGCTCTCTGTGAGTAAAGGCAAAGAGAAAGCAGATGAGGATGTACCTCCATATACAACCTCAGGATCTTGATATGCCTGCAAAATGCTGGTTAGTTCATGTTTCTATGATTTTACAGAACCCCAGTTTAATGAAAGCTGATCTTCAAGCCCTTATTAAAATTGAGGTTGCACTTTGTTTGGATACTTTTCTCAAACAGGGTAGAATTCTTCCCCCAAATCCTTTCTAAATGGCTTCCACTTTATCCAGAATATTCCAGTCCTAGCACTTTAGGCCACTTAAAGATGTACTTTTTATCCTCCAGAATCATTTATCACAACAAGTATTAGACAATGGTGCTATGACTTTATATGCATGAAAAAATCTCAGAAAAGGTTCATTAGAAATATTTAGATTGCATAGATTTTGCATAGAATAAGAGGATGGGTTTTGTTATCTATGACAGAATGTACCTCGGTATTCACACCCTACACACTATTGTAATAATTTTTGTACAAAGTATGCTTTGTAAGGTATCATTTGAAAACTCATAATTGGCTGATCAGTAGTGTCCTGTGAAAATATGTGTGGCAACATTGTATGTGAAGTTACATGATCCCACTGTCTGCTGGCCTTAACGTATGTTCCAAACTGAGGTTGGCAAACGGGTCTGTCTCAAACAATGAAATGTGTGCTCTGCCATAGGTGCCGACTTCCCCTCTACCAGGGGGTGCTCAATCCCCATGCCATCCCATGCCCCCCCACTCCACTCCTTCTCCTAAACCCCCACCCCGCCTCTTCCCTGCCTCTTTCCGCCCCCCTCCCCTGAGTGCGCCCCTCCCTGCTCCTCCCCCTCCCTCCTGAAGCCAATCTGCATGCCGCAAAACAGCTGTTTGCAGTAGGCGGGAGGTGCTGGGAGGGAGGGGGACGAATGATCAGCAGGGGAGAGGCACTGGGGGGTGGGGGGAAGAGGGAGAGCTTAGCTGCATGTGAGTGCTAAGCACCCTCTAATTTTTCTCTGTGGGTGCTCCACCCTGGAGCACCCATGGAGTCGGCACCTATGTGCTCTGCTTAGTTTGCATTTAAGCAGTAAACAGAGTCATCAAGCAGGAAGAAAGCTCAAACAGGTGAGGAAAAAGCAGCAGGGAACATCCTTCCTCAGAGCCTTTTGTCTCCTGGTTCCCACCTGGAAATGTTTTTTAAGAGAGGGACTGAAACTATAAAAAGGAGGGACAAACACCCAAAGGCAAGTTCCCCCCCACCCTTTCTGCCCATTGCATTCATGGCATTTGAAGCAACAAAGGGAGCATTTGTTGGATTCTGGGAGAAGGGGTCCTGACCTAAGAAGTTTGGTCAGTACGACTGCTGAGAGCATGTGGTGAGAAATCTTTGCTTTGCATTTAACATAGTTTGATAAGTTAGGCACCAGTTGCATTTGATATTTATTTTTCTTGTAACCATTTCTGACCTTTGTGCCTCATTGCTTGTACTCACTAAAAATATCTCTTTGTAGTTAATAAACTTGTTTTATTGTTTTAGCTAATCCGGTGTGTTTGTTTGGGAAACTCCATTTGCGGTGGCAAGTTGTGTGTATATTATTTATATTAAAGAAATAGCTGACTTCATATAAACTTGTATTGTCCAGGAAAGGGCTGGGCAGTACAGGATATACAGTGGGGGGGGATCTAAGATGGGGGTATGTTGGGGTCACCCTGCAGTATAGCCAAGGCTGGTGGGAGCCAGAATGTAACCCAACTGGCAGGCTGCAGTTACATACAGACTCTCAGGGCGTGGCTTGCATGCTTGAAAGCTGTTTGAGAGCATCCCAGGTGGGAACTCCTTCAGCAAAGCAGGGAAAGGCACCTACGGTTGTTGGGCAGGGGTGACAGAGCGGCTCATTAGTCTGGATTGTCCCCTGGTATGTCATGTTATCACACAGGTTTGGGTTCTATATCAGCATCATAAACACTGGAATAACCTGCCTAGGGAGGTTGTGGAATCTCCATCTCTGGAGATATTTAAGAGTAGGTTAGATAAATGTCTGTCCGGGATGGTCTAGACAGTATTTGGTCCTGCCATGAGGGCAGGGGACTGGACTCGATGACCTCTCGAGGTCCCTTCCAGTCCAAGAATCTATGAATCTTTATGAATCATCATCACTGTGTTTGGGGTCACCCTGAAGTCCCAGGCCTGTTGAAGAAGAATGTAATTAAAGGTCTCATGACACTCTTCAGAAAAGCAAAGGTGCTAGCTCAGGTGTCTTTGCCAAATTCTAACCTGGGTTATTTCTTTCTACCTCCCTCTCCATTTCCTGTACTGAACTATTATGGGTTGCTCTGTGTGTCTCTTGGATACTTACTTCTACAGTCCTTTTCATTCGTCGCTCTCAGAGGACTTTGCAAAGGTAGCTAGAGCACTATTATCCCCACTCTAGAGACGGGGACACGGAGGCACACAGAAACAGAGGGACTTGCCCAAAGTCAATGGAAGAACTGGGACTATATCCCATTCCTCTCAGTACTATGCCCTGCCCACCGAACCGGAGGTGGCTGTGTTCCCATGGCAGATGAAATGGCGTAGACAGGTGCAATATGAATGTCGGTCATTATTATTACTAATTGCCTTTCTGGCGACTTTGTCAGCTTAGGGAGCGGGTTAATGTTGGCCTTTATCATCCCTTCTCTTTGCCCATTAAACCACAGTAGCTATGCCCATTCCAACAGCCCAATGGCAGCTTTATCTAGTCAGCTGTGTGCCTCACTGCTGTGATCTAAGGCGAGCTCCCTCTGCCTCTCTTCTGAAAAAAGGCCACTCTGTTAATTACAGTGGGTACTTAATGAAACATCGGCTTGGGACAGTTGTGTGAGAAATAAGGAGACCTGCCTGATATGAAGCTAGGGATAGGACGTAAAGTCTATGGCCTGGCACAAAAATGATATTATTGACCTGAGTCAACCATCTGAGAAGCCACAGTAATTCTGTCAATACATGTAAGGCAGCCCACTGCATCGAGTCCGCCTAGCTGGTCACCACTGCAAAACTCACTGCGGAGGGTGGATTCCTCGTTTGAGGAGCCATTTAAAACTAGACCGGACAAAACACAAGTAGAATCGATTATGTAGCAATAGCACCTTATCTGAGAATAGTTCTGGCCCCTGTGTGTATTTAGAGTCTGAGCAGTTTAGCTTAGTGTCAAAACCAGATATTTTCTCCCGTTAGCCCTGCAGAGTCAATACAGATCTGGGAGAGAGAGGATATTCCAGTGTCACCTAGGTAAGTCCCTGCTTTCTGTGTGACCTTGGGGAAAGTCACTGTGTCACAGCTCCCATCTAAAAAAATGAGGATAATACCACTTCCCTGCCTCCAGTGGGCATTGTGAGGTTAAATACATGAAAGATTGGCACGTGCTCAGACAATGAGGGCCACATAGTGCCCAAGGCAGATAAGTGAAGGATCTGTGTTCTGTTTAGTTTCATGCATTCATACACGAGGTCACAGCTCTTGCTCCAGGAAGGTGGAAGGGTTCTATTTATGCCAGCATATGCTGCCGTTTTAAGAGGTTCCGCGGGTGATGCATGTTCAGACACTGGAAGGGAAAGTTCATGGCAGAAGAACATGAGGAAGAAAAAGGCCTTCTAGCCAGTGTTCAGCACCTTCCAGGATCGGGCTCAAAGAACACAAAGAAAAAACAAAATGCACAAGCGATTCAATCTATTACGTCTCAGCAACACAATTATATTTATCTGTGTAATTTATGAAAAGTGTCTTTAATTTATAGCCGAGCATCTGGTGGTTGATTATGTTGACTATTATAAAAGCCAACATTCAACTTACTAGCAGAAAGCCAAATATATTTAATTTTTACATTCTTTTGCCAAGCCTGTTCATGCCAGTTGTTTGTTAGCTTGTAGCCACAGGAAATAAAATATAGATGCAGACCGAACTGATCAGGCCCAGATTATGGCAGTATTGTAGTGCCTCCATAGTTATAGGTGTCCTGCGGTTTCTACTGCTTTTTAAGTTTAAAGTCCAAGATAATATGAACCAGCGGGAAGGCTTTGAAAGTTTACATGGAAAATATTTGTCTCCGTTGGTTCATACTTGTAAAGTGGGATCCAGAGCTTTTTAAAATTGGGGATAAAAAAAAGTGATGAATGTGTTCATGGGGGAAGCTTAATACTCTAGGTCTGAAAATAATAGAGAAAGATTGTAATTAAACTCTCTCTCAATCACAGTCCCTTAAAAAGTGCCCTCTCTCATCCTGCCATGGCCCACGTACTAGAGATACACAAAATGAGGCCCTCACGCACTTAACGCTCAGTCCTGACTCACAGGGGCGGCTCTAGGTATTTTGCCGCCCCAAGCACAGCAGGCAGGCTGCCTTCGGCGGCTGGCCTGCGGGAGGTCCCTGGTCCTGCAGATTCGGCGGCACGCCTGCGGGAAGTCCGCCAAAGCCGCGGGACCAGCAGACCCTCCGCAGGCGTGCCGCCGAAGGCAACCTGCCTGCCACCCTCGCGGCAACCAGCAAAGCGCCCCCCGCGGCTTGCCGCCCCAAGCACGCGCTTGGCGTGCTGGTGCCTGGAGCCGCCCCTGCTGACTCAGATACGACGCCTCTCTTTAAAACCAGTGAGGATTTTGCCCTCAGCAGGACTCCACGGTTTGCGTTTGCAACTTAGTGCTGAGACTGTCCCTCTCCCCCGTACCTTTACTTGCTGATATTTTAAAAAGCAACAGCCAGCAACGCAACTGCACAGAACGCTCACCAGTAAGTAGCCTCTTAATATAGCCATGAGTTTTTGTTTTTCTTTTGCTTAATCAAGATTAATTACAGACAATAGCACCGACTCCTCAGGAGGAATGCAACTCCAATTCTGTGTATTAAAGTGGCATGTTTGCACAAAGATCTTTTTATAAACTTGTGGGTTTTTTTTAAATTTCATCAGTTCCTCATACTCAGCCTCTAAATCAACACCATATGATGCCGAGTTCATTTTTCTCATTGGAAGCACTCTGTTCACTATATAATTTCCCAGCTTCAAATGGCATTCCTTCTACTCCCCAAAAGCTCTCTTTTGCGTTTGAGCACCAGTTCCTCTCTTTGACAAATGAATCCCAGGTTTTTTTTCCTTCAGTCCTTACCTGCACCCACCTCCCATAGAATTCTTCCCCAGCCAAAAAGCCCAACTGAACACACACTCCATTGCTGCTGAGGAGTGAGGTGAGGCCAGGTTCATCCAGTGAAACCATTTCTACCTCCTTCTCTCACTTCCCTTGATTCCACCAACTTTGTCTCCCTACAGTGAGTAGGTCAGATTCTGCAGGGGCTCTTGGCCAACTGGGCTTCACTTCTGCAGGACCTTCTTCAAGATATCAGGAGAATGGGGGAACTAATCTGGAGAGAACTTCAGAAAGCTTTGAGGTCAGTGCCTGGCAGCGAAAAATAAGGGAGGTTAAGCTGCTGCCTTAGTGACTTGTTTGAAAAGAGCAAGGATGCTGCCACATTTTGAATGATTCACAGAGGGCAAAACTGCTGGGAGTGACGTGTGATCCCTGGAAAGCAGCGACTGGCTGGTGCTGTGTGGGGAAAAGGTGACTTGGTTGGTAGTACACGGCACCTCATTCAAGCAGTGTACTGCGCTTGCCCGTTTTATGCGTTATATCTGAGAAACAAAACCTTTTAGAAAGTCAAAAGTGACTCAAAGGAAGAGTGTTTTGAACTTTACTATAGATCCCCTGGGAAAAGCACCTGCAATGTATTACTGTCTTTCCCATCTGGTGTGACAGAGTGAGGAACCAGTATTAAACTGATAACAGATGCCAGTTGTCACAAGCATGGCTTTTATCTGAAATATATTACCCGACTGACTGATGAACTTCAGAAGGCTCCATTCAGATAAGTTCTCCTCTGAGTTTGGGACCTTGTACTGAACTTGGGCTGGCCAAACCCAGAGAATTTGGGGTTCTGCTTTTCACCCCGAACCTGAATTCAAGAGGCACACTATTTCAGAACTCAGGGAATGAAGTCCTCAGCGTGTTCTTTCTGGTTTGCTGAGAAGGAGCCTCTGCTCCTTCTGTGACATATGATGCCACTTGCACGGCAACTCCGCAATATCTGAAAAGGTGGCGACCCTTATGCTTCTTGGCATAACTCTCAATGCTGCAGTTTAATTGGCCCTGAACCTCACCCAGACTAGTCACTCAAACCTACTTTGAATTTCTTTGGTCTATTTTATACTTCGGGGGAAAGTTCAGTTTTGGTTTTGTTATATCGTTAAGAATTGATGTGACACATTAAAAATCAATACAAGTCACCTGCGATGTGGATGTCTGTGAGCAGCATTGTCAAGGATAGAAAAAGGGACCGGTCCCTCCACCGCATTGTACCTTCATCACCAGCTTAAGAAAACCAGCCTCTGAAATGAAAACAAACGCAGCTGGTTGATGGGGGAAGAACAATAAAAGAAAAAGGTGTCTGCCTGGAGAGTCAAGAGCAGCATGTTGAAGGGAGTGCGGGGGAAGTGGACTTCCTTTAAATGGACTCAGGCATATCTGAAAGGTATATTTGTTGAGTAGACTATCAGAGATTACAGGGAGCCATTACAGAGTCATAGATTATGAGGCCTAAAGAGACCATTGGGATCTGATTTCCTGTCATAATATGGGCCATAATATCACCCAGTAATTCCTGCTTCAAGCCAAATAACTTGTGGTTGAACTATGGCGTATCTTTAGAAATATATCCAACTCTGATTGAAAGACTTCTAGTGATGCAGAACCCACAGCATCCTTTGGCAAGTTGTTCCAACAATTAACTCTCCTCACTGTTAAAAAACTGCATATTATTTCTTGTTTAAATTTGCCTCGCTACACCTTCCATGCACAGGCTCTTAATTAAGCAGTATAAAGGCATGGCAGAGAAGCTAAATGATTTCTTTGCTCAGACGACCTCACCAATGATGTTGTGGAGATGCCTAATCTTTTCGGGTAATAAAGATGGCACACTATCAGACTGAAGTGAGAAAACAAAACAAAAGAAGCTGGAACAAACTGATAAATTTAAGAGTAACAAGTCACCAGAGCTGGATGGCATCCATCCAAGAGCACTGGCAGAATTTAAGAATGAAAGGTCTGAGCCACTAACAAAAATATTTCCAAATACTCCTTCAGATCAGCTACTGAACCAGAGGGCTGCAGGAGAACCATTCTTTAGTTTAGCAAAATAAAATTTACAATTAGTATTGGGCCCACTTGAAACTTTTAGTAACAGCCCGTGTTGGAGATGATTGAGAGATTCACCACCCTAATTAAAGCACCAGGAGGGACTGTGCCTCAGAAGCTTTGCTGACCAGCTCAGGAAGAGTGTTCTGTACGTAGGGGCGGGCTGGAAGAAAGCATGGAGGAGGTAGACGAATGGAAGGTCCAGGCATGGCATCACTGGTGAAGGAGCTGGGAAGGCAAAGACACAAAAGGAGGAAAGGGCAACGTTGTGAGAAAGGGACAAGAAAGCTTAAACTTGATGTGGTGCTGAAAGAGGGAAGCTCATGGAGGAACACAAAAGGTGGGTGCCATGGTTGGGGTGACAGGGAAGGAAGATGATTTTGGCAGCTGTGTTTTGCATGGACTGGAATGAGGTGATGTGAGTATCAAGGAGGTTGCTAAGGAGGAGGTTGCAGTAATCAAGATGGGAGGAACTGAAAGATAAGTAAGAGAAAAGTGAGAATTTATGCAAGCTGCGGAGGGATACAGAAGCCTAGGGATAGACAGGGTGTAAGTAGGAAGTTGTGAAAGCTTCCCCAAGTAGCTCCATGAAGGCTTCCATCCAGACTCAAATCTCCTCTGGTTTATGTCTCCTGCACCTCCTCCGTGCTCAAACTGCCAACTGTTCAGTGGTTTCCTTTTGTAGACACTGTGAGCCTGGCACTTATTTCAGTGCACAAACTAACGTGCATTACAGACCCGTCCTTTCAGGAAACCAGCCAGAGCATGTTGGCCACTAAATGTCTAGGGATTCCACAGTTTGTGCAGGCTTTGAAACAAATCAATATTCTGCCGATTTTATACAAATGGCTCAGACTTAGAACGATTTAAAGTGATTTAAGGAAATCCAAATGTAAATGGGGCTGCATAATCCCAAGGTGATTTAGGCACCCTCTCATGTGATTACAGCATAGATGGAAGCACTCTCTCTGCCCACAGGCAACGCCAGATCAGCCATACTCGCCAATATGCCTCAGCCAAGATCTAGAAGGACTTTTACAGAGTAAAACAAGCTTCGTATTCATTCAGAGCTTGACCTCCCAGCTGCGACAGGCAATAAGGGAACGATACTTTGTGGCTTGTATTATGATACAGCCCCATCTTCACTAAGAAGTACAGAAACCACCAGCTCATTCAAACATGCCACCAAAAAGCCAGCAGATGAAAAAGACTTTCTTACTATGGAGAGAGTCACGTTTGAACAAGTGACCAAGAGATGAAAGGCACCCTATCTCGTTCCGTCACCTGAGCCATCTGGACCTTTCCCCAGTCTTATTCTTATAGTGCTACTGGGCTTTTTTCCTTTCTTCTTTGGCTGGTTACAAGCGTTGGATTCTCTCCAAACTCTCAGTATTGTTACCGATTTCACAGTATTCCGCTATTTCTGTTCTGGAGCAGTCTGCTTCATTGGAAATACAGTTTTTGTTCATTGCAGATTAAAGGCCTATTGTGCAGTGCCAATGCTATAACTAATCTTAAAATAATTCAATTTGTACGATTTTCAGTGTTTGTTTCCAATTTTTTTCTTTACTCAGATTTTTGCACTAGCAGGAATTTTTAAATAACTCAGCTACTGAGGGCCTGAGCCAGAGCTTACAGAAGGCAATGGGAGCTTTTCCCATGGATTAGATAGGCTTTGGATTGGGCCTTAATTGTTTTTATTGAAAAATACAATGGCTTGAGATGTCAAGATTTATAACAGATACATAAATGGAATCATAGGACCAAAGTCTCTGCTGGCTTAGCTCCATTCAAGTCAATGGAGGTTTCCCAGCAGAGAATCTGTTGCATAATATTTGACTAACTGTTTATTTCTCATTTCTTCCAGCCACTTTGAAATGCAGCTTCCCTTAGGGTGAGACATGGCAATTGTTTAGAGCGACACAGCCCCACTACACGATAGAAAATAAAAAGCATCTTCTCCTATTGTAAAATATACCAGAGAATGAAGGAAAAGAGACTCTAATTCTCCGGCTGGAATTTTCCAAGGATGCTTGGGCATTTTCAAAAAAATGTGCTTGCCTTTCACTTGCAGGCGTGGATGTGCATTTGCTTAAATTGGATGGGTGATTATGCCCGTTTTATAGGCAATCATGGTGATTGTGTGTGCAAATGACAAGGGGAAACAGAGGCAAGAAGATGACTTGACAAAGGTCACACAGCAGGTCAGCGAAAGGGCTAGGGCTTCTGACTGCCAGTGGACCATGCTAGCTCTGAGCACAGAGTGCAGTCTCCATGCAGAGACAGCCTGACAGACCTGTTGACTAAATGAGCAGATTCGCACACATTCTGAGTGCAGCTGTATGCAGGGTTTTCTGAATGCTTACCCCAACTTTCCCAGCATTCATGCTGAGATTTGCCACGGTGACAAGTGGAAAGGACCTGTCCTTATAGATCATCCAAAAAAAATCTCAATGGCGCTGAAAGATATTAAAATTGGTGAATTTAACTTGTCACATTCCCCATCATTTCACCAAAAAACGGGGAAAGTTTCTCAGTTGTGCATGTGAACAGCTGATGTGTGTTAAGAGTTATTTCAGCTGGAAACCTTGCTGCGTGTTCGGCCGCTCTTATCGGTACACAAATATGTCTGTGGTAAGGCAAATACTACAGACAAGCGTGCTAGCCTCAGCCTGAAGGAATTGCTCATTACAGCCCGGCCCAAAGCACACTCAAGCCAATATGAGGCTTCCTGCTGGGCACTGGATCAAGCCTTTCGCTTCTAGTGTTAGAATGTCACTACACCTTTGGGACATTTTCAGATCATAGTCGGCTGTAAAGCCAGGTGAACTGTTCATTGCACATAATTAGAGCCGTCGATTAATTGCACTTAATTCATGTGATTAACTCAAAAAAATTAATTGTGATTAAAAAAATTCATTGAGATTAAGTGCAGTTTTAATCAGACTGTTAAACAATAGAATACCAGTTGAAATTTATTAAATATTTTGGATGTTTTTCTACATTTTCATATATAGTGTATTCTGTATTGTAATTGAAATCAAAGTGTACATTATTTTTTATTACAAATATTTGCACTGTAAAAATGATAAACAAAAGAAATAGTGTTTTTCAATTCACTTCATACAAGTACTGTAGTGCAATCTCTTTGTAGTGAAAGTGCAACTTACAAATTTAGATTTTTTTTGTTACATAACTGAACTCAAAAACAAAACAATGTAAAACTTCAGAGTCTACAAGTCCACTCAGTCCTAGGTCTTGTTCAGCCAATCGCTAAGACAAACAAGTTTGTTTACATTTACAGCAGATAATGCTGCCCTCTTCTTATTTACAATGTCACCAGAAAGTGAGAACAGGTTTTGCATGGAACTTTTGTACCTGTCATTACAAGGTATTTATGTGCCAGATATGCTAAACATTCATGCTTCGGCCACCATTCAGAGGACATGTTTCCATGCTCATGACGCTCATTAAAAAAATAATGCTTTTATTAAATTTAGATTGAACTCCTTGGTGGAGAATTGTACGTCCCCTGCTCTGTGTTACCCGGATTCTGCCATATATTTTGTGTTATGGCAGTCTCAGATGATGATCCAGCACATGTTGCTCGTTTTAAGAACACTTTCACTGCAGATTTGACAAAGAAGGTACCAATGTGAGATTTCTAAAGATAGCTACAGTGCTTGACCCAAGGTTTAACAATCTGAAATGCTTTCCAAAATCTGAGAGGGACGAGGTGCGGTGCATGCTTTCAGATGTCTGAAAAGAGCAACACTCCGATGCAGAAACTACAAAACCCAAACCACCAAAAAAGAAAATCAACCTTCTGCTGGTGGCATCTGACTCAGATAATGAAAATGAACATGCGTCGGTCCGCACTGCTTTGGATGGTTTTCGAGCAGAACCCGTCATCAACATGGACCTATGTACCCTGGAATGGTGATTGAAGCATGAAGGGACATATCTTGCGACGCTGGCTACAACAGTGCCATGCGAATGCCTGTTCTCACTTTCAGGTGACATTGTCAACAAGAGGTGGGCAGCATTATCTCCTGCAAATGTAAACAAACTTGTTTGTCTGAGCGATTGGCTGAACAAGAACTAGGACTGAGTGGACTTGTAGGATCTAAAATTTTACATTGTTTTATTTTTAATGCAGTTTTTTGTACATAATTCTAAATTTGTAAGTTCAACTTTCATGATAAAGAGATTGCAGAACAGTACTTGTATTAGGTGAATTGAAAAATACTATTTCTTTTGTTGTTTTATAGTGCAAATACTTGTAATCAAAAATAAATATAAAGTGAGCACTGTACACTTTGTATCTATGTTGTAATTGAAATCAATATATTTGAAAATGTAGACATCCAAAAATATTTAAATAAATGGTATTCTATTGTTAACAGTGTGATTAATCGCGATTATTTTTTTTAATCGCTTGACAGCCCTACACATAATTCAATTCACTTTCAGCCATCTGTGAACGACCTGAGACTGATCAGGATTTTTCACCTCACTTTAAGCATGTGTTTAGTCCCCGGGGAAGGCAATGGCACAACTCACCCACTTAAAGGTCGGCAGGTGCTTAAGAAGTTGCTGAATCAGAACCCTACTCATTATTCACAATTGTTTATCAAATCATTTCACCAAACAAATTACACTCTATGAATGTTCCATGAATTGTGTTGGTTGTCACCTGAGTCACACGGCATTGGTTCCATTCCCTAACTGCCCAGGTAAAAATGTTAAAAAGAACTAGCGACAGCATGGCATTCAGATTTCATGGGGACGGCACAGTATAAGAACCCAAAGAGAACTAGTGAATAGAGAATAGTGAATTAATAAATACCTTTGTTCTTGTGTGACATGGGTCATCAGTCCAATAACAAAGCCTCTGCAAACACTGGTAGAAAGAGAAACTGGTTGTCTGAACCTTCTTGGAAAAGCAAGTAACACAATAAGGGGCACAAACACAGATTTTGCCAATATATTTGCAAATAAACTGTTTTTGTTAGCTGATCACTTCTAGGATGGATCCTGCACCGCTGGCATCAGTGCAAGCTTTGTCACTGACTTCAGGGTACACAAGACCAGGACAATAGTTCATAGTGCTACAACCAGACACATGAGCCTGGAATGCTTCATTTAAGATTTATTCTTTCTGGGAGAATGGATGATGACTGCTGTGTGGTGGCATAGGAAACATCACATTCTGCAGAATGAAGATAGACTGTTAATATCCCACATCAGAATTTAAATTGATTGACTAAGGTTCGTTTTGAAATAATTGTTCTGTGGAAGCCTATTAGCTCCTCAATCAGCAGATAGGTAACTAACATGGGATTTTAGGTGTGTTAAATGTGGAATTAGGCTTCTAATTTTATATGCCAATTTTTGAACATGTGACACCCCCTCCCCCCCAGTTCAATAGTATCTCCACTTGAATCCTCAACTGGTGTGTCTTGTATAGTGTTGGTATCTGATATTTAAAGGTTGTTGCCTTCCACCCCAGAGATGGGTGTTGTGAGGGATAAATACAATAAAGATTGAGAAGCACTCACATATCACAGTGCTGGGGGATAGATAAGTAAAACAGATGGCGATAGCTAAAGCAATCCCTGTACAGAGAGAGAGAGAGATTACATTTATTGAGAACTTTTGGTATCCTGGCATAAATTTGGCTGTCTTAATGTCAGTTCAGTTGTCATCATTATAAGTCAATGTAAAAGGTCTCTGCTGAGTTTAAGATTTAAAAAATGGGGGGAAATAATTGTGAAACACACCTTCACACCAAGGCTTTGTTCAAGGGCCTTCTTCCAGAAGAGGAGTGTATCAAGCTGCGAGAATGGGGCAGGGGGCTGATCCCATTCCATGCTATCTGATACTGCCCACGTACATATTAGAGTACTGTATTTCTCAAACCTATTTTTAACCTTCAGAGTCTTTTGTAATTGTCTGAATCCCCTTCACTGACACTGTGTGGTGTCTCTGACAGGCTGTCATGCTTAATAATATTTTACACTTATTTTCCAACATTTGTTAATTAAGTTTCACAATTAATCTCCCCAAGGGCACAGTAGGGAATCAGTGGAGTCAAGTTTAGAACTCAGGCCTGTAAACTCAGAAAGCCTAGGCTCAAACCTCTAAAATACACTTTTCTTCCTCCCATTCCTACTGATGGCCGCACGAACTGTGACTCATCTCATACACTACTTTAATGGCAAATAGGGGTAAACTTTCAGCTTAAAACACACACAAGGCAAATTACCAAAGCAAATAAAAATGATACTTTAAAACCAACTGTAGTCCAATGTGACAGGTATTGTGCTAAAACCCACATATGCTGGGCTGTCTACAAAAGAGAATTGGTAGGGAAATTTGATTCTTTCTGCCATGGAGAATCTGACTTTTTAGCGCCTTCCCCCCTCCCCCCGCCAAATTTTTGATTTGGAAATGGTGCCTGCTGGGAGCTGTACATTGGGTGCATCATGCTCCCATTCTCCTCTACATGTCTTGCTCCCTAGCTGTACCGCGGTTTCCCATCATGGTGAGAGGAGGCAGTTGCATCATGGGAGTCCCTTGCCATGTTGCATCATGGGAGATGTAGTCCAGCAGGGGAGCCCAGCCCATAGAAGAGAATAGGGACACGAGGAAACTGAACTACCCCGGCCAAGAGGTACTGCATCAGGAGAGATGAATTGAAATATTTCAGGCTTTGGCTGAAACACCCCAACATCATGACACACAGATTGTGGGTCAGTGCTAGGATGTGGTGCCACTTCTACTCTATGAATGTATTAAATGACAAAATGGAACTCCAGTGTTTCAAGCTTCAGGGTGTAAAAGGCAGGAGGTGTCAGTCACCCAAAGAATGTTCACTCTAGGGTTTGGAGTTCAGATCTGATTTGGCTGAGGGATGGATAAATGAAACGTAACTAACCCTACAAGCCAAAAGGGCAGCAGTACCTGAAAATGACAAATAACAGGTGTAAGAGGAAAGAGAAATGAAGTTGTTAAAACCTCAGGAAGTTTCACTTTGAATTCTGGGCAAGGTTTCATTGGCGTTGGATCTGGTCCTGCGCGCATCACACATATAGCCTCGACCAAATGATTTGCCATTCCCCTAGCCTCCACATGGGCTTTTAAACATATAACCTTAAAACATTGTTATTAAATATGCTGCTACAGTGGAAAGGTCCTATAGGGTTAAATGGGGATAAAGCTAATAGAAATTAAATAGCTCTTAAAGAATTTAAAACCTAACAGAGGAGTATATTCTTTAAATACCATCATACGGAGCTGAATGGTATAGGTTGGGTTAAAAATTCCCTAGAAAAGTTAAGTCCCATAGGACTTTGCCAGAAGGGGGGCATGCAAATTAATTTCTCATATACAACATCACTTCATAATCTCTCTGATTTAAGCAACAAATGTGATTTGACCATTAAAGTAGCATAGCAGAGATATGTAGGTATATTTTGCAGGGGCTTTGACCGCCACCGCAAAAAACCCGTAGCCAATATATTTCTTAAACTTATTATTTTCTGATTTATTCCAGTGTCAGGATCCAAATCTTCATTTCTCCATCCTTCCCCACTGCCTTCTTACTGCATCCATAAAGGTCATGCTTGGGTTACTGAATTAATCAGAAACAGCAACAGGACCCTGTCCCTGGGCTATGTTCAGGAAGAGGCTTTATAAATTTCAAGTTCCCTTAAGACTTTTCTCCAACGTCAGGAGGACAGATAGATGAGGAGTATAAATTCTGTATTGGAATCGCTTTGATTTTTTTTCCCCTGGAAGTTACTGCAGAATATATTCTTTTGGCAGTAAAAAGGAATTGCCTGCCCCAGAGCCATAAATAAGTAATAGCTTTAAAAAAGGGGCTATCCTTTCTGGGGCTTACACAGATTCTTTATCACAGATTTTTTTTTCTGAAACAACATCTTTTTTTCTCAGCTCTGGTATAAAAATTGGTAAGTAGATGCTTCTGGGCTTTTTGTTACAAAGCCATTTATAGCCTTTACCAGAACACCTGCAGTAAATAGGATTTGGTGTGAACTGTAGCGAAGGCAATCAGTTGCAAAAGCAAACCCGATCTGGCAAGGTGTTACTTTCTTTAAAGGGACAGATTCAGTTTAGGAAGCTAGATTTATTTTTTCTTTTTTTTTCTTTTCCTTTTTTCTTTTAATCACCACCGCTTTGTCTTCCGGAAACCGTATCCAAGCAATTACGTGTGTGACGCATGTTCAAATATGCGTGTTAATCAACTAAAAGGAGTAAGAGGCAAAATGCAAAAGTTTTCACTTCATTCCAAACAAAGCACCTGCTCTGGAGTATGTTGTTAACCAAACAGAGAGATGTACATTGTGTACCCACTGATCCCTTGTCCCGGTACTCAGAAACGCTAATGATAACTGTGGGAATTGAAACCAGGGTCCTCTGTGTTAATTTTTGAATCAGCTCATTCGTGAGGAAGGAAAAAACAAACCACCACGGCTGTGCTCCCTGGGAACCTCGCCAATACGCTCAACAACAAAGGCCCTTGATTAAAAAACAATCAAATCAGGACACAGTTTTCATATAGAGTTGTCAAGTATCAGAGGGTAGCCGTGTTAGTCTGCGTCCACAAAAACAACAAGGAGTCCGGTGGCACCTTAAAGACTAACAGATTTATTTGGGCATAAGCTTTTGTGGGTAAGGTTTTTACCCACAAAAGCTTATGCCCAAATAAATCTGTTAGTCTTTAAGGTGCCACCGGACTCCTTGTTGTTCATATAGACTTGGTTCAGGGCAGAAGAAAGTCCAGGAATTCATCACTGTCCTGATCGAAGGTGGCTCCGATGGTATTTATTGTCGTCTTGGGTGATAAAGCTAAGACTAATGCATGACCTGGTAGCGGAAACCAGAAACTCCATTCCCTGGCACTGCTAGAATACCTGTGACACCTGAAGTTGTGAAATGGACAGCACAGCAAGGCATGCTGGCTGAAGGTGAGAGGCACCGTGGCTGGGATTCAGAAGACCTGGCTTCTATTCCTGGCGATGTCTCTGACCTGTTGTGTGGTTTTGGGCAAGTCACATCCCTTCTCTGAACCTCTGTTTCCCCTCTCATCCTCTGTCTGTCTTGTCTATTCAAAATGTAAGCTCTTGGGGCAGTGTAGCAGGGTGGTCATCCCGCTCCTGCCTGGAGGGGTTAAAAGCAGCCCTGTGGCTGGGGAAAGGCTGACTGGGGAAGCAGCCTCAGCTGTGGCCACGCCCCAGTTAGGGCCCAACTATGGTGACCAGATGTCCCAATTTTATAGGGACAGTCCCAATTTTGGGGTCTTTTTATTATATAGGCTCCTATTACCTCCCACCCCCGTCCCGATTTTTCATATTTGCCGTCTGGTCACCCTATGGAGAACAGACTACTTTATAGGGACAGATCTAGCCTGCACCTCCATGGCCATAGAGGTCCCCCTGGCCACAGATCAGATGCGGTTCCACTCTGCCAGGAAGAAGCTGGTTTTGCAGGGGAGAGGAAGGGAGTGCAGAGATGGGTACACACCCCTTGTGTGACCATGTGCATGTGGTAGGTGGGGATAAACCTGAGGCAGAGTATTTACACATCATCCAGTCCTCTTCTCCCAAGCCACCATGCTAGAGGTACATGAGTGTCCTCTCCCTGGCCCTAATCTATTGAAATGGCTCTGCAATCTCCAAATACCAGCCTGGCCATTGAGTGTGTTCCATTAGAGAAAACTATTAACTGAGCTTTGAGTTGCATTTGCCTCACACTTTCTATTCCTTTGAGATTGTGCTAGGAGCTGGCCCTCACAAAATCAGCAGATTTCAGCCAATCTTACCTCACATATATAACCACTCCTTTTCTTCTGAAAGGCACCGAGGCACTTTACAGACTGTGCATTCACTGATCACTTCACCTGTTCCTGGCAGGCAGCCACCTCTGGAGTGGAGAACTGCAGCCTTTATGCACAATGTGTTTTTGGGAAGGAGCGTGAAGAAGAATGATTCTTCCCATTTAAAACGCATGGGGGATTCAGGTGAGCAAAATGTAATTGTTTAAGCTGGAATTTGGCAAGGATACTAGTATTTGCATGAACATCTGCTTTTTTAGTAAGCGTCATGGGGGTTTTCAATGGCCACAAGCCAGCAGGGCCTCCATTTTATTTCCTTGCTAAAAGGCAGCACCTCCAGCAGCTTAGTATCCGGTGACATTAAAGATTCAGACCAAAGGTGTCCTCAGCTAAATCACTAGTACCACTTCCAGTCACATCTCCCTGGCCCTCTTCAGCTCCCAGGAGATCCCTGGCCAAGCTGTTACAGCCATATCGTCCCCTCTGTTGTGTTTGGCCGTTCTCATATGCTCGTAACATCTGAGGCAGCATGATTCAAATGAAGATAATGGCCAGCATCTTCCTACAGCTTCTAGGAATCTCACTCCCCAGCTCCCCTACCCAGAGGCAATGTGGTGAAGACATTCCTGTCAGAGAAAAACTCAGTTCTCACTTTTTGGCTGGGTGCAGCAAAATCAAATACTTTATTTTCTCTTTACAATTGTATAGAGGGAGGGAGTGCCCTAGGACACAGGGTTTCCCCGTCCCAGGCAGGTCTCTCTACAGGTAAACAATTCCAGCAAGCATTTATACTTCTTGTTACAGACAATAATAAGCAACAGCTGCATTTTGTTTATACATAAGCCATCCTGATATCTTATTTTTCTCACTTCTATTTAGACGCCAGTCTACATTCCTCATTATCGACACAAGGTCGCAACAACTTCTCCCACAGTTCTCTCGCCTCACGCAATCCTGGCTTCTACAAATCTCGCGTTAGTAGGGTTACAGCTAGCCTGACTCTTGCTAACAGAGACTGTCATGCATTAAGATCCCCTACAAATCCCTGTCAGTTCTTTCTCTACTTCCACATTCCCATGCATTATGCAAACACCCACCTCAATAAACTGCCAAATGAAATTTTAATGGGCACTTCTGAGAAATGGTCTCTATTAGAGTTTGGGCCGGGGGGGGGGAAAGAAAGAGACAAAGGAAAAGAAAGGAACTTGGCCACTCGGAGTCCTTTGCAATTGCTGAATAAACATTTAACCCCCCCAAGTCCTTTAGGGTAAGCCCGTTTTACAGCTCACCTGGGGAATTCCACCAACAAACTGAAAGGAAGAGCCACTTGCATCACTCTCAGATATTGCCCAGATAGTACATTTAATTCTCTATCTAGGCCTACCAAGCATATTGCACCCTCCATGCTAAATATTCCATTCACACAGCCAGGTTCAATAACAAAACACCACCCGAGTTCCGTGCATGATACAAGGTTTACATCAAAATCTGCAGGGATCTCCTCAGCAAAGAACTGATGCTCCTGCCCAGAAAGCTCCCTCAGGGGATAGTCTATCATCCTTTGTGCAGAGGATGTACAGCCCTCAATATGATATGATCAAATTATATAATAAGCAGAGCCAGAGAAGAAATGTGTTTTCCTCCAAAAAAAATTGAAACACAAACGATTGTTTTTCATTTTTGTTGAAATTTGTCAACATTTTTTGAGTTTTCACCCAAAAAATGAAACCCCTTTTTATTATTATTTATTTATTTTGGCAGCCCACTGACTGGTTTGGCATCCAGCTGACCAAACTTCTTTTACTTTTGGGTTGCCAACAACAAAATATGTTCTAGTTCGTTAGCAAGAAAACTGCAAAAACTTGGTTGAAAATAGACATTTCCTGTAGAAATTTCTGGTTTGACTAAAAAGACTTTTTTCACAAAAAAAAAGTTTTGAACAAAAAATTTCAACCAGCTCTAGTAGTAATTAAATAATTATTTCTGGTCCCTCCCTGACTTTTTGAATATAGTTGCATCTATGTTCAATATATTACAATATGAAGTTGGCCTAGTGGGCATTCATGATTTGTGCGGTGTTAGGCTGAGTGGGTGTAACGTCACTCTAGGATCTCCAGGTTCTTACCCCGCAGCAAAAATGTTCAATGCTGTAATTTCTCCCTTCGCTATTTTGTGCCAAGTTTGATGATTACTTTTGTTTCCAGTCTGAAATATCAAATTACCGTATATATGCAAAGTGCAAGATTCACGTGACTGGCTCAGTCACTTACAGGCCTGCACGGGGAGAAGTATCCTTCTGTCATAAAGGGGGATTACGGTTACTGTCAGTTGACAAGATCTTTAAAATCCAGCACGGGCTCCAACTGCAGAGGTTGCTGAAGGGATGCATTGATCAATATGATCCTTTGAAAGCCTTAATCATAACTAGGGTCCTACCGTATTGACAGCCATGAAAAAATGTCACGGACCGTGAAATCTGGTCTCCCCCTGTGAAATCTGCATTTTAGTGGGTTTTAAGCCTATATGATACAGATTTCACGGCGGAGACCAGCATTTCTCAAATGTCAGAAGGTTGCTATTCTTAGTACTTCCAGACTCCAGGAAGTACTTGATAATCTCTGAAGAAGCCACATTATGTTTTTGGTGCTTATCGGAACTGACCCTTCTGAGATTTCCTGGGACATTCTAAGCTAACAAGCACGTCCCTTGAGTGGTGGAAGAGGGAACCCCTACATTGTACTGGCTGATCTGAATATATTGAGTAAAGAGCCATGGATTTATGGTTGTGAGTCAGACTAACTACCTGTCCACATAAAAAAATATACAGCTATCAAAACAACCAAGAGACAGGATACTGTCTTAACTAGTCAACTGGGAGAAGATTATGGCCTTTTGGAACCATTAAGTCAACAACAAATGAGTTTGCTGGAAGTAAAAAAGTGGTGATCTGAATACATGAGGGAGTTCATCACCTGAAGCAAGAGAGCTGAACAGCTATCATTAAAACTACAATTGGGGGCCAGAATATGAGAACCATGTGAGACCCTGGGAAACTGAATCAATAGTCAGAGAAATGACTCGGTTTAAAATGAGTGAAATGAGGTGGATTGGATCTGAAAGACTCCAATCTGATGGTATCACAGTTCTCTATTCAGGAAGGCAAGATGACATTCACACAGAGGAAGTAGGAATACTCCTTTCCGTAAAGGCAGCACAAGCTCTATAGGAAAGGCAAACCATCAATTCATGAATTAAAAGAGCAGGCTTTGTTACAAATCATGCTAAAGTAACTATCGTCCAGTGTCACACACCTGCCAATGATCATGATGAACTAAGAAGACATATTGTACAACAAATTGCGGGAAGTGCAAAACCAGGTTCATGCTTATGATGTTCTCGTTGTGGGTGATATATGAATGCCCAAGTTGATAACAGCAACCTTGGATAGGAACATTTTATGGGTAAACAGAGAATTAAGGGGTGGATGGACAATGGTGAAAGATTCATTAAACTGTGCAGCTTGTATAAATTGTGCATTGGAGGGTTGCTTTGCCCTCCTTGTAGGAAACACTAGGTAATGTGGAAGTCAGTGATGGCATTACCAAGAAAAATTGGATCACATTTCCATCAGTAGTTGGAAGAGAAGATCATTGCTGGAGTGACTAGGTAATCTTTTACATGTGCTGACGTATCTTCTCATCAGAACAATTAGAATAAAGCTAAAAAGACAAGCCCACAAGAAAAGAGAGATTGTATTTGATGTGAAGAAGCTGTTTGACCCTGAAATCAGAATGGATTTTAAAATCCATCTCTTAAATAGACTTGAAGAGTGGCAAGTAACGAACGATTTTAGAGATGTTCGCCAGGAAGCTGCCCCAACTTCACTTGGTCCAAGAGGATCAAGGAAAGAAGAGTGGATACAGTCATGCACATGGAAATTGATTGAGGAAAGAAAGCTTTTAAACAGAAGCAAGTTAAGGTGACATGCCAAGAATAACGTACGTTATAACAGGACTATGTTGAGAAAGATAAAGAAGTCTTGTTGGAAAGATGAGAGAAAATGACTTGATTAAAAAAAGATGAGTGAAACCAAAGAAGCATCAGTGAGAGGTGACTCCAAGAAACTCTTTCAGATGTGTAAAGCAATTGTCATTATAGTTCCAGAGTCACCATGGTATTGTAAAAGTGAAAGATGGAAGATTGTTAACAGAAGTAGGACAAAAGCAACAACGGCTAGAAGGTTTCAGTGAAGTACTTAACAAGCCAGAGCCAACAATACTAATCAATGGATGGGAAGAAGGTGAAGAATTAAATATTTCACTGCTGGCAATTTTAGAACGAGAAATGGAGAAAGCAATTAAGCAGCTGAAAAATGGCAAAAGTGCCTGGTCAAGATAAGATCACTGCTGACATGCTTAAAGCTGTTAAGGATGTGGTAATATATAAAATGCATAAACTTTGTAATTCAGTTTGGGAGAAAAAATTCTGCCTAGCAGATTGGAAGAAAGGTACGATCTGTAAATTACCAAAGAAAGGAAACCAACTGATGTGGGATAATTGGCAAGAAATAACACTACTTTCAGTACCTGGAGAAATGTACTGTTGAACAGAATCAAACTGGGTAGAGATGAAAAATTGTGAAATGAGCAAGCAGGCTTCAAACCAAAAATATAGCATATAGATCACATCTTTACCCTGAGATGAGTGACTGATTGAGAAAGGGCTTACCCACCGGAGAAGATTAGTCTTGAACTCTATACATTTTCACCACAGCTTTCAACTGCATTCACTGGGAGTCAGAACTGCCTGTAAAAGGAATCCCTGGAGATTTAAACTGCAAACAATGCAGGGTACCTTCAAGAAACTCTGAAACCTGCTCAAAACAACATTTAGGGTGAGAAATTATTATTTGTAGCCAGTATCCCTTAGTTTGCGCTTTTTGTTTTATTTATAATCCCTTGAGATTTACCTTTTGTAGTTAACAAACTTGTTTTGTTTTCTAAAACACGGTTTGTGCAATTCATAACTGGGCGGTGAGAGGGGTAAAGAGCTGTGGATATCTTCCTCCACGTTGAGGGAGGGGGTGAATTTATGAGCTTACGCCGTGGAGATCTCTGTGCAGCGCAGGACAATGTCATTTTGGCTTTGCAGCCCAAAGGAAGTGTGCACTTGAGTACTGGGCAATCCCTGAGCTGATTCTTCCCACCCAGAGCTGATCTCTGTGTCTCTGTGTCCTTTTGCAGCTGGGTGGGTCCCTACCTGTGTGTGCACTGGAGAAGGCTTGAGGCCGTGGCACAGGGGGAGGGAGCCCAGGCTGGTGGAATGGGCAGGCTCAGTGGGACCCCAATACATCAGGTGGCACCCTGGAAGGGGGGGTCCAACCCGTCACAGTTGTCACTGGAATGTGGCAGGGTGGTGTTTTATCATCCCTTCTTTGCTGCATTGTGATCGATTATGTAATGCAAAGGAAGACACGGGAGTTTTGTAGAGTAAAGGGAAAACTGCAAGATCTCGACTTTGCAGAAGACATTCTATCGGACACAGATGAAAATGCCGTGGAAATGACAACCGCCAATATCAAAGGTCAAAGTAGGCCACCAAAGCAGGTTAAGAATCAGCCAATAGAAAATGAAAATCCTGGTCATAGAAAGAGGAGTCAGCAATGATGGTGTGTATGCAATAGATAGTGGAGAGTATGGCAGGGTTTGTGCATCCTGGAAGCACCATCAGTGCTGAAGGTCAACTCCATAAGCAGAGCTGGCTTTAACTTTTTTGCCACCCCAAGCAAATAAATTAATTAATTAAATAAATAAAAGCACCGCCCCCGGCGAACCAAAAACACCCCCCCCGAGCGCCGCCCCGCTGAACCAAAAACACCGCCCCAGAGTGCCGCCCCGCCGGACCAAAAACAACAACAACCAAAAAACACCCAGTGCCACCATGCCGAACCAAAAACATCCCCCCGAGAGCCACCCCGCTGAACCAAAAACACCGCCCCAGACTGCCGCCCCGCCAGACCAAAAACAACAACAACTAAAAAAATCCCAGTGCCACCCTGACGAACCAAAAACAACCCCCCCCGAGCGCCGCCCCACTGAACCAAAAAAACCCAACCCCAAGCGCCGCCCCACCGAACCAAGATTGTCCACCCCTTATAAGGTGCCACCCCAAACACGTGCTTGGTCGGCTGGTGCCTGGAGCCAGCCCTGTCCATAAGGGGGTGGAACCAAGAATTGGGAAGGCGAGTGCAGTTTTTCAAGACTGGTGGCAAATATCTGGAAAAATAAGGACATTCACACACAAGAGCAAAGATAACATAATGTCATTGTGATACACACATTGTTATAAGCTTCTGAAACTTGACAAAGGCTAGATGCTCACAACAGGAAACTTAACTCATTCCATCAGATATGTAGAAGCAGCAAAGAATCCTGTGGCACCTTATAGACTAACAGACGTTTTGCAGCATGAGCTTTCGTGGGTGAATACCCACTTCTTCAGATGCAAGAAGATGTTGCATCTGAAGAAGTGGGTATTCACCCACGAAAGCTCATGCTGCAAAACGTCTGTTAGTCTATAAGGTGCCACAGGATTCTTTGCTGCTTCTACAGAACCAGACTAACACGGCTACCCCTCTGATACTTCCATCAGATATGTTTGCAAGGAATACTTGGTGTCCACTGGTAGGATAAGATAACCAACACTGATGATTTACAAAGCACTGGTCAACAGACTGCAGAGACGGTGATACGAGAAAGAAGGCTGAAGTGTTTGGACATGCTGTGTGAATGTCAGGAAAATGTATTTCTAGACAAGCCTGTGACCCTTGCACCAGGTGGAAGACAAAACAGGAGGGCAACAGATGACACATAAGAAAATGATTGAGAAAGATGTTGCTAGCAAGGAAACAGACTATGCTGGAGCAAGAAACATGGCATTAGATGGAGGTGGCAACGCTGTTTGTGGCACGGGAGCATCTAATCTAATCTGCGTTTTCTCCGTCACTAGTCTTTAGTTTTGCAATGGGGGTTCTGCTGTTTGCATTTGGGTTTATTTCTACTTGAGCTTATAACTTTCAAAGCATTTTAATGTGTCCTGGAGCCATTTCAGGGGGTCAGCATAAACCAAGCTCTTGTCTTTCCATGGCATTTCAATTCCTGGCTTGTGAAAATTGAAGTAATTCTATCTTGCATTATTTGTGCCCCATAAGTGGTTCATTGTGGCCCAACCTAAAAACACTCTAGGAAAAATATAATCCCAAATAAAGATAGCGAGATGTGAGTTTGTGTTCTCCTGAACCCAAATATTCTTGTCTACCTACCAAGCCACAAATGAATTCAGACTCTCTGACTTCTAGTTAATAAACAAAGAATCTCTTTCGCTTTGTCTTGTTGAAAAATAATTTGCCTTTCACAGTAATTCACATCCCAGCTTCCCAAAGCTCCTACCAGATTTCATGTACTTTTAAATAGTAAACAGAGCAGGTACAAAACGGCTCTGGGGCCTGGTAGTAGCATGTGGAGCCTTTCACATCTATTCCCAGTTCAAATTCAACTCAGGTCAGTAGTTACTCTCTGATGGTTCTTTGGGAGCCTGTGGGAGTCTAGAATTGAGCATTTAGGCCTGCAGTGCCAGTGGCTGCCACACTAAGGCGTTGATATTTATGCCTGCGTCTTGTGACATTTCTGGTTTAGCTTGGGGATTCGAGGCTGTGAGAAAAGATTGTTTAATCAGGGCAGCATTACCAAGTGATGCAGATAGCCTGGTTTCTTTGGCAGGGTGGAGGGAGGGAACTGACAAAGGGTATTTCAAAGCTATAATTAACTGTCTCCAAAGGAGAACAAAACAATACAGTGAAACAAATAAAGAAAACAGATTCCTGGGGGTAGAGCACCCCTATAATGCTCATTATCTTGACCAGAGGAAATGTCACTACTCTGTGACTCCTTCCCACCGTGAGCCTGTCTCCCTAACCTGCTGAATCTCCAGCTCAGAGAATGATTCAGAGGGGGTCTCACTGACTCTCAGGGCTGTCTCAGAAATCTCAGGGGTTGCAGTGACTGTGAAAGTGCCATTAAATGGACTAGAAAGATGGGTAAAAGCCATGAGGAAAAACTGCCTGACCCTGGTGGAAAAGAGAGACAGCAAAGATTGCATCATAGAGAAGAAAGATGACCCAGTGTTTAGGGTGTTATCAGGTTCAAGTCCCTTCTCTGCCACTGACTTCCTATGTGACCTTGGGCTAGTTACTTAGCCTTTCTGTGTCTCGGCTCCTCTGTACAGTGGGATAATAGCACTGTCCTGCCTCACAGAGGCATGGTGAGGGTGAATGTATTAAAGAGTGTGAGATGCTCAGATGTTATGGGAACAGGGGTCATGTAAGTACCTAAGATAGATTGAAAGATGTAGATTGTAAACTCTTTGTGGCAGGGACCATCTCTGTTCTGCCTTTGTACAGCACCTAGCACAATGGAGGCTTGGCCCATGACTGGGACTCCTAGACACTACTGCACAATATCATAGTGGTATTTAGCAGCCTGCTACTGGCTCGGGAATGGACCGTAATGACTCAGGGAATCAGCCCTCAAGCTCAGTGTGTAACTGTATCCTGGTTGGGTTGTACCCACCTCCCATAGCTACCTGTGGTGGGGTCTGTTTTTTCTAACCCTTTGGCAACCCTTGTGTGACTTGTCATGCTCCAAAGCACCATCGAGTTGAATCAAATGCTTTGGGCGAGCTGCAGAGAAAAGAGTTTGTGAGTTCCAAAGTTATCGGGATTCACTTAAAGGCGGTGACATTATTTTCTCCACAAAATGCTATCGGCTGTCGTCTTTATTTACTTATTTGTTACACGGTGGAGAAATCCTGGCAAGAAGGGGGTGAGGGCAGGAGTCAGCGGGAGGTGGCAATGGGAGAAGGGTATTCAGGTCAGAGGGAGATCCCAGGCTTTTCCATTTCCCATTCTCGCCAGGCATGTCCTCCACCCCGTTGTCCTGTGTGGAAAGGGCAGGGGATTGTGTGCTGTGATCCCCCCTCATTTTACTCTGCCACCAGATTATTCCTGTCAAGCGCCCGCTCTCAGTGTGTGGCTGCTTTCTGCACAGGATCTATTCAGGACAAACTATCCAGGGACGGGGAGGAAAGAGGAATCTACAGGAGAGAGAAGGAGAACAAATTAAAGGGAAGATCCACTCCTCTAGAGGCAGCTTGTTCTTTGGTGTCTTTTCGGCTGGTACAGCAGGGGTAAGAGGACAGAAAACAGCTGTTGCTAGTGTCAGAGCAGCAGGTTGTGCATGGGAGAACACCCCCCCTTTCTCTTTATTGATTCCAATTCGCTTCTTTATTCATTTGATTCACCACCTCTAGAGCATTGTTTCTGGGTAGAGAAAGGTGGGCACACTAAGGATCTTCCCCGCCACCAGCTAGGGATGCCGGGTGGTGAAATGACTCAAAGCCAGGACTAGCACCCAAGGGTCCTGACTCCCAGTGCCCTGCCCTATGCCCCATGCCCCACTGAGCAGTCCAGATAGCCTCCAGTCGCTCTTCTTAATTCTGCTTAGAAACATTCTTCTCTCTGGAATCTCTCCATCCATGCGCCAAGCCAAAAGGTTCGGTTGGCATACAGCACCACCCACTGTCCAAAGCACATCTGAATCCCTCGGCTTCATTTCCTTATGAAAAATACAAAGGTGGTCGTGATTTTAAATGAGGTCATCAAATTGTAGAAAAAAATGCAACCAGACCGGGGGGGTGAGGGAGGGAATCACCTGGTTTTGAGCAAATAGCAATTGATTTTGGAGTGAAAAAAACCATTACAAAAATATCAGTTCACTCTCCCATCCTGTGCTACACTCGAGATAATCTAGAGCTAAAACAATGGGGAAAACTCAGAGGAGGGCCTTGTTCAATGGAGCTCTGGCCAGGGTTCCAAAGCCCCTGATTTGTTGTAAATACAACACCACTGTGGGTTTTATCACTAACATTAGGGCCATGAGAAATAGTGAGCCCCAGCCAGCGCTAAAGAAAATGAGCCAGATCCTCAGCTGATGGAGCTACTCTGATTCACACCAGCCAGGGATCTGAGCAAGCTGCAGAAAGGTTTCCTATGCAGGTAGTTTAGCATTGAATCCGGGGTGTTGTGACCACCACAAAAAGTTCAGGAGAATCTCATTGTGGGGCAACTTTGAGAGGCCGGAGGCTATTTGCAAAGCTGGGACTAAACATCCAATGATGCATTGTGGCCCTTAGATATGAATGGCATCATTTGGGGTCACTTCCCACCCATGTCTAGCCTGTGAGCTATGCCATTTACTCCAGTGCTGCAACTCAGGAAAGTAAAGCCAGTGGCATATGCTCCTCTCTGCTAGATATTATATGCTGGAGGCAATTTTCAAAAATTCAGGCCAATAAGTTAATGATTTCTGCCGGCCAGCCTTTTCTGGGGAAACTAGCCTTTAAATAAATATAACCTCTGTTCAGTACTCCCAAAACATCTTCTCCGAAAGAGGGGAAACAGGGGCCAGGGGATGGAACATCTCTCAGCAGAGAAGGGCTCTTTACTGAGATTGTCAGGTCAGATTACTTGCCACACCGTTCTTATTGGTCATTATTCGTTAATTACACTATTGTGCTAAGATCGTGTAAACGCCTACATAGTTTTCTCCCCCTTCTGTCCTTACCTAGCTTTTTTACAAGCAGAGAGCTCTGGTGGGGGCTTCAGCAGGGGACCCCCAAAAAATGCATCTCTGACAGGGTAACCCCTGTTCTTTAATAGATCCAGTAGCATGGAGCCCGCTGATGCTAAGATGCAAGAACAAGCGACACCATTCCTCCTGTAGGCTCCGATACTACAAAGAGGTCTGCACGTGCAGACCCTTACACCTGCTTAGAATCCCATTGACTTCAATGGCAAGAGTCGACAGGGCAGGTCCCTTTGCAGAATTGGGGTCTATAGAGCAGATTGTACACATTGGATGCTGAAGAAGGAGAAGAGGGTGCACGGAACCACCTCTCCCTTTGAATCTCCCAGGCACGAATCAGACACAAAAAGAGTCCTTTGTCCAGGAAGCGCAAGAACATTGCAGAGCTGGTATTGCCCATGGTGCTAGCCCCTGCAGAGTGGGGCGGGAGGAAAGCCCACGTCCATGTTCCATGTTTGCACCAACCACCAGAGGTGGCTAGCTCTGGGGGGAGGGGGAGCATCCACACTGAAACCAAAGGTGAGACATGGCTCTCAACCCCAGTTAGCTCCAAATATCGGCAAGGCCTATGATGCAAGAAGAACCCCTGCCATGCTGCATGCACCCCTGCCACAGTCACTTCAGCTGTTAGTTTTGTTTTGCATTAGAATGTAAATGTAACCCTTGCATAATACGTATGCAAATACTAGAGCAAGGGAAGGTTCTCCTTGCAATATCTGCCATCTTGGCCTTCAGCCACTCTCCATTCAACTGCAGTTACCAAGCAGGGCTTGAAACAGTCTCGAAAGCCTTTTTTTAAAGGGAGCCACAGTTCTTGTTGTGTTCCCATCACGTGCACATGGGATAGGATCAGTGCCAGTTGTAAGCCAGGCTAAGAGGCTGATCCTGTGTCCTGCCAATCCCCTTTCACCCCCAGCGACATCAGCAGAAGTTGGTGGCTGCTTGGCACCTCACAGTGTCTGGCTGTTGAGCTGCTGGGTTCTGTTCACTGTGTAAGCAGGTGGATGTAGTTAGGAAAATCGATACATCCAATAGATCCCGACTAGATGTGTTTGTTATCTCCCCATTATGATTCTTGCCCCTGGCAAGATGATGAGGCAGAGTTCCACAGGTTAGCTGTGTGAAAAAGTCTTGCCTTTCATCAGTTCTGAATTTGTTTCCTCTGAATTTCTTTGGTATGTAGGCTGATATTTCTCAACCCAGCGAGAATGGTAAAGACCAGAGCAAACATTTGGAATGCAACCACCCCTGCGCTTGTATCATTTTCCATCCAGATGCAGCTGCTTTCAGGAGAAGTCCAAAAGTCTTTACAACCCCATTCATTTCACTGTCTCAGTTTTGTTGCAAAGAGCTTTTGTAACTGTGTAAATTTCAATCCCATCCAACCAATAAAGCAGCCAAAGCTACTTAAATGAACTCAAGCTTCCTTCCTGGGAAATAATGGAATATGAAATACATTAACATGATATTACTACTGGCAATGAGAAAAGAGACTGAACCAGTGATTACTAAACATCAGCCAGCTTGAATCTTAGCTGGAACAACTGAAATTACACCAGTCATAATTAACTGAACAAGCCTAGACACACTTTACATGTGGAGAGAAAAGATTGTTTCAAGGCACTCGTAAAGTGGTTTGCCAAAACCAATAACTCTCGTGAGAAAAAAAGAGAGTCAAAATTAAGCCCCGAGAGGCATGGCCATTGAACAAAGGCAGAGCCCAGGAAATGGTCTCACGTCAAACCATTATAGCACCAGCAAATCAGCGGCAGCCTGCTGCGAAAGAACACGCCATCCCATGCTTTTCTGACGCTTCCCTGCTCTGATGGTTAAACAGAACGTTCAGACGGATGCCTGAACCCCAAAGGAGTGTTCTAATCTGAACTGAATGTTTATGGTTGCTCCAGGAAAAGCCTGGCTGTCTGACGCCAGCGTAATAACCCAGAATAAAGCTGTCTTTGGGCTGATTGGACTTCATACACTTATATAACACGTTCAACACACGGGGAAATGAGTAATCTTATGCCCCAGCCCTCGCGGGGCCTTTGGGGGAAATGTCACCCTCGCCACAGGAGCTGCTTCGAACAGAACTGTATGTGCTGGGCCAGCTCCTCAGAAGTCTATGGAACTATGGCGACGTACACCAGGTGACAATCTGGCCCGTTAACTAATAGTGTGTTTTACACTAATAGCCCAAAAATATACATACTGTGGGGCTCTTGGGGGAAGACACTTTATTAGGAAAGGGGACCAGATCTTCAGGTGGCGTAAATCAGCATAAGCCTATGGCTCCCAGCTGGGGTATTGGTACTTGGTATGGCAAGACTAATCTTACTTTTGTTCTCCCTAGACTAGACCATTGAAATATGCTCCACCTGGGGCCCCGTGAGAGAAATACTGGGACTGGTCAGTGAGTGCAGAGCACGGTGCCCCTTTTTTAGCTGTAGTCTATGCACAGAGCATCACACCTGTTCTCTGAAGACAGCACTGGTTGCCAGTTGAAGGGTACAGTTCAAGGTGCTGATTTTCATCGGCAATCTAGATGGTTCAGGGCCTTAAAGGTCGCCTCCCTTCGAGCTTGCGTCTGTGAGGAGATGAGAGACACCGAGTGCCTCAGTTCCCTGGAGTCTTAGATTCCTGGGGCCACCCTTGGGCCCTGTGCACCACACTGGTGGTAGAGGTCAGCTCGGACACTTCAACAGTGCTCAGCTCTGAACTACGGCAGGATGGGGGTAGGGCGTTCTCTGTAGGAACTTTCACTTCTGCAATTCACTACCAATATCAACCGTCTGATACTAAAGCTTGCTGTCCATCTGAGCACCCTGCAGGCCTGTTTGCTTACAGGTATTCGGACCTGGTGGGAGTGGGAAGCAACCTGTGTGAGCTTTGACTGAATACGTAAGGACTGTCCACCATTAGAGTCTCCAGTCTCAGTATAGTAAGACTTGGATCATCATTGTATCCTCTGACCTGATGTATTCTCAAGGGAGTAACATTCCCATGGACATGCTGAGGAAAGGCGAGGCTGCAGTTGGAAAGGTTTGGCTTCCTTTCTGGCTTTTCTTTCAATGGACAACAATTGCTCCTCCAAGGTCAGTGAGGCTAGGGGCCAGATTCCCAACTCGTGTCAATTTTCATAGCCCCATTAAAGTCAATGGGGCTGTAACAATTGACACCAGCTGGAGATCTGATACTGTAAGTTTTGGAAACTATATGTATTTGGTTGTGTGGCAGGGCAGGGGTAAAACCCCTTTAAAGCCCTGCCAAAATGCTGGCTACAGCCTGCTCTCTGGCCAGTAGGCCAGGGGTAGAGATGCAGGTACTCAGCAGGGAGCCCAGCTGCAAGCCCTAACGAGGGCTGGCTCAGACGAACATGCTGGGCTACGTAGTGGCAGCTGGGCTGGGGCAGGAGAAGGCTGTAAAAGCCCTGGGAAAACCTCAGTGGGGAGGCTAGCCTGGGAGGAGACAGGAGGGCAGTATCTCCGTCTCCGTGCCAATAACAAAGCCTCAAGGGCCAGGAGACCTTGGGGAGGGTCTGCGGGGCGCTGACTGTTGGGGGATCTGGGCACTGCACGAGCACTGTAAATAAAGACACCGGAGTGATTCAACAAAAGAGGGAGTGAACGCTCTTTATTAAACCAGCCTAAACACAGGGTGCAGGCACAAAAGTGGGAGAGCCTGCGCACACCCTGTTGGAATAAAGATTTCTTGGTGGTTCTGAAATTTATTTTCACTGGTGATTGACCCTTGAGAGTGGTTTTTCAGAACAATTACTCTTTCAAATGTAAAATAATTTTAAAAACGTCTATCACTTACTTGTAGTGCTTCCAGCCCTTAACCATATTGCTGAGAGCATCTAACCTTCTTTGAATTAGGATCCTTCCCAGCCTTTAGACTCATGTAGACAGCATTCATCTGCAATAATAGAAAAAGTTTTCACCCTGTAATGAAGCACAATAGGAGAATCCAAAGACGTAGCTTTTGTTGATAAAAAGCAGCAACATTTTTGTAGGGAGAATAATGGCCAATACTTAAAGAACTTAGTTTTTCTCCTAATTTCTATTAAGACTCACACAGAAAAAGCTGTTTAGAATTTCACCACATGAGATGTGATGTGAGTTAAAATATCTAAAGGCCTTTTCAGTGGGTTCTTTCCACAATCTGGTTTTCTTTCAACTTTACATGCAAGGGCAAAAAATGGACCATTCTACTACAATTGTCAGGTTCCAAGTACAGCTGAACAAAAAAAATGATTTTTTTTCATTCTTTTCGTTTTGAAAAGGAACTACTTTTTGGGGTTTGAAGTTTTTTGCAAAACAATCTTTTAAAAAGCTTTTCTTCACCTCCCCCACATTTTTCCCTTTTGCAACTGAAGGGGGGTAGCGATGGAGGGAGGAAAAATTTAGCATGAAAAAGGGCTAATTTTTTTTTCATTTTACAATTCTCGAAAAAAAAAAAAGGAAAATTCCAAAAACAACTTTCACAAAAACTTCTGATTTTGAGAAAAGGCCCTTTTGGACTCGCCTAAAATTTTGAAAAAAATTTCAACCAGCTGTAATCCATGAGAATTTAGGATAATGCCTTTGAACCAACTAACAGTCTATGATGTTCTAACCATCGTTCTCCGTTAGAAGCTCCAGAAGCTGCAGAAACACACTTCTACCTTCCACCTGAGATCTTTGGCTAGGCTTCTTTTTTACTGTTAAATCCTAGATTCTCATTTATGATGGGAAATGTATTCTGAAAATACTATCATTTTCCTGACTACAAGGGTACAATTTTGGGAGCATGAGAAAACTCAGTGAAGTTCCCTTCAAAGTTTTCCCCAAATCACGGGGGAAAGGTTGCTCCCCGCTGAACAAATAGGGGGTGGAGGTCTGGTCTCTGAAATCAGTTCCCTGGGAAAGTAAGTCTTCCACGTGGAGGCCTTACGTGCTCCAGGGCAGCATGATCCCTTGCCCCTGCCATCTTTTCTTCCTGCGCTATGAAGTTGGAGGCCTGCAGCATGGAATGGGGGACAAGGAAAGTTACTGCATCAACTTCTTTGCAGATTCCTCAAGCACTTTGGGTGGTGGGAGGGAAATAATGCTCGCCCCCACTACTCCTGCCTCTCTCAGCTGGCAACCCTTGACCTGTGGAGGGCTCTCGTTGAGATCCAGGTCAAGTTGGAGGTGGGAGGAGGGGGACAATGCAGTAGTGGCAGCTGAGACCTCTTTTTTGAGTAGATCCTTGTGTGGAGGATCCCTCCACACCCATATCTCAGGGACAAGCAGGTCCACAGTTAGTACTTACCACAGTCGGTTAGCCCTCACAGCTGAGCCAGGCAATTGCTCCATATTGTAGCAAGAATACAGTCAGAACCTTACATCTATATAGCACCTTACACTAATACACGAACAATGGTGATGGTTTAAAAAATCAAATCAGAAATATTAAAACATGTACGTCACAAAACAGATCCATGGCACATGTGCATACACCCCTTATTTATTTCGCCTCCTTGGATTAATGTGTATTTCAAGAACGCTGCTAAGGGCTCTCCTTCAAAATTTGGCTGAGATGGGACTTACATTCAAAGCACCTTGTATGCAGTGTTGTTGTAGCATCCAAACACCTTGGCAGCTTTGAAAATCTCAGCTTTTGTCTTTTTAACATCCCATTTTCTGTCTCTAGGAATCCATATCAGCATAATAATGAATCAATGGCCAGTTTCCCATTATTTGAATGATGTAAGATCAAGCCCCTACTGATCTCATTTAAGCTACCAATAGCTACTACTTAGCCCTCTGTCTCCTAGCAGGGTATGTACAACATGTGCATGAATGCCCCACCATTATCAAACAGAAGAATCTATCAGTAATCTAAAGAGTCACTTGCTGTGTTGAGTTTCTCAAGGCAATCAGAACAATCAAGTATTCACATTCTGACAGTCTCCAATTTGGTGTCTAAATAATTAATAAAAAAGAAGGGTTACAACATAAGGAAACATAAGCTGCATAATTTGATTGATTTATTATATTTCATTTTGGCAACTGTGCCAGGCCTGAGTATTTCATGCCTGGAGAATCCTCATGCATGTCTATATTGTGGCTGGGGGTGTGTGAAAGGCATTTCTAAAGTCTGTTGTTTTCCAGCACTGCATCATGTACTTTACATTTCATCCCTTTTTTTCTGGAGTTGGCTGAAAAATGGACACTAATTGTGTGAAAATTTTCAAAGTTGTGTCTG
Source organism: Mauremys mutica (assembly GCF_020497125.1). Taxonomy (NCBI): domain Eukaryota; kingdom Metazoa; phylum Chordata; order Testudines; family Geoemydidae; genus Mauremys; species Mauremys mutica. The sequence goes on from NC_059085.1 coordinate 12,723,549, forward strand.
TTCGAAATGGGTCTATTTCTTGTGTTTGGTTAACATTTCCATGGCATTCTTTCCCCAGTGTTTGTATCCAAATCTTCGGTTTCCTGAAAACCAGGTTTTCTTATTTAACACCAGATTTTGGGGAAATGAAAAGGTTTTTTCATAACTATTTTAAACACTTTCAATACAATGTTGTCAAAACTTCTGACTATAAATGTCCCCAAACATTTCACTCACAAGAAAGGAAAATGTTCAGCATGACATTCTTTTTGCAAAAAAGGATTTTTTGGGGGGAAAAGGCCATTTTTCTACAAACACCTGTGTGCAAAAATACCAACCAGTTCAGCTTCCTATTTTGATTGAGACTAGATCCCGAGAGGCCTTTGGGCCCCAGCTGAATTTAACCCCTTGACGTAACCTGCCCTGTGAGTGTAATGAGAGTGGAGACGTACAGTCCTCACTATTGAAAAGCTACTTCAGGGCCTAGTATAATTATATGTTTGCATAAAGTATATTCTTCAGGCATTAGCTATCTCGGTGTGATGTACAGACTCCCAGACAGGGTGGGGTCCCTAGTAAAGAAGGCAAATTAAGCTGGAACTCGGGCTGTGTGGAAGCCTGTTTGCTTCTGTCTGCAGAGTATTTTAATGAACACCTCCTTGTAATAAGGACTGTGATTCCATGGTCCCAGCTAACATCATGGCGCCTAGCATCTCCCTCTCTACTATTATAGCTGTTTGCCTCATAGTTGGAACCACTTCAGTCGGATCTGTATTTAAAGCAAGGCGAAAACATGGATTCACTGGCCAGTGTAGACAGCACCTAACTATTAGAAACAGTGTTGAGTCCATACCAGGGTTTTATAAACGATCGATCCACTTATTAGCCGACTCTATGTTCATCAAATAAACTGTTTTAGCACCTTGCTGGTTCTGGCTAACATGGTCTGAACCGCAGCGTAATCAGGGTTTAATATTCATGCCAGGATTGGATTCACCTGAGTGCAATGTCACGGGACATAATCGTAGACATTCTAGAAGGGCCTAAAGCTGAGTAGAAAAGAAACATATTAATTCATGTTTCTCCCCACATGAGATTATCCAAAGCAAAATATCCTCAGTATCCCCAATATTCAAGTATGATCCACATCCCACTGGACAAAAGTTTGCAATGTGAAATGTTTTCACTAGGGCAAGACAATTACCGGGATCTTCCAGAATGTTGACTTCAGGAGGTGGATTGAGATGCTACCAACTCTCCTCTCCCATCCATAAAAACCAAACCAAAGGGACAAATACAAATGGCCACCGTGCCCTCCTCTATACAGCATTGCTACAGAACCATTGGCAAGGCTTACACGTCATGATGGGAGGGAGGGAAGGGAGTCTGATCAGAAGCCCCCCACAATCACAGTCATGTCAGCAGCACCCCTTAGTAAATGGTATGGAAGGGCATCCGGCAATGGCAGCCAGGGCCTGATCCTGCAGGAATCCCTGTCAAGTGAAATAGGAAGGCTGTCTGCACAGGGCCTGCAGGACAGGCCCATATAGAATAAATGATTACTCAGGAGCTGCTCTGATTGAAGACAGCTGGGTTTGGCCCATAAAGGGCCCCATCCTCACCCTTGTTTGGGGCAGGAGCTTTTCCACTAGCTTTGCTTGGGGCGGCATGCCGCGGGGGGCTCTCTGCCGGTCACCGGGAGGGTGGCAGGCGGCTCTGGTGGATCTCCCACAGACATGCCTGCAGAGGGTCCGCTGGTCCCACTGCTCTGGTGGACCTCTCACAGACGTGCCTGCGGATGCTCCACCGAAGCTGTGGGACCAGCGGACCCTCCGCAGGCATGTCTGTGGGAGGTCCACCGGAGCCGCGGGACCAGCGACCGGCAGAGCGCCCCCCCGTGGCGTGCCGCCGTGCTTGGGGCGGCGAAATGGCTAGAGCCGCCCCTGCCCACCAGACTGGGGGAATTCTTGTTTGGCCAGTTCAGGGAGGACTCAATCTCCTTCAAATCTCCTGAGCTGCGCAAAGGACTCGACTTGCAAGAGAATCTGGACCAATAAAACTGTTGCCGCTGCCATTTAGAAATTGAATTAAGTACTATAGAAAAGACTCCACATCGTCTCCCATATCTTCAAACCCAGATTCTTTACTCCAAGGTCTATAACTCAAGTGGAAATTCTGGTAGCAAAGGCTGTGAAACCAGTTTATTATCATACTGGATACTGGATAACGTCGTGACTGTCAGAGAAACCTACTTCACACAGTCAAGTGGACGCCTCTTGCTAATTTAAAGTCAGAAAAGGATCCTTTCTGCAGTGCCCATATTGTTTAGATGCTTTAGGAGGTATTATGGGCTCACTTTTTAGGGGGTCTCTGTAACTGTGCCTCCAAAAGGACCAAGCATCTGCATATGCAATAGGGAGACGCTCACAGATGTTGTGATTGCAGTGGAGGAGGATGGATGAAAAGATGCGCTTATATGAATGGAACCCGTGTTATCCAGTGTGGCTTGCATGACACGAACGCAAGCCTCAGTTCTGTCTCTCACCAGTTGGGTCTCTGAGTCCATGATCAAACATAAGCGGATTCAGCAAAATATCTTTTTAATGTATAGCCAACAATGATCAGACCATTCTTGATCAGAATATAACACACTTTTCCCCGCTCCTTCAGAATATTAAGGCTGGGATTTTCAAAGGAGACTAAGGGAATTAGGCACAATGGGATTTGGGTGTCCATTCCCTTACATTCCACTGAAAATCCCAGTTTAAATCTTTTCTGAAATATACCACTAGGTGTCTTCCTACTCCCAAAGAAAGCAGCTCAGAAGCAGAGCCTTCAACTAAGCCAGCGCTCTTAACACAATTTTTAGAATGAAACGACAAAGGAATTACAGAGGCTCTGATGTAACCAACCCCAAGTATTCCAAAATCATGAGTCAACCCCCCAAAAGCCATGAGACTAATTTAAAAATCATGATATTTGTTTTATTATGATATTTTATTTGCCTTCTGCTTTATGAATCTTGGGGGGGATTCCATTTTTAAGTTTTCTCTGCAACCAAGAGGGCTAGAAACTTTTTTTAATGAAAGCTGAGATTCTCACATAAGTATCTGACACATGGCGCTTTAAGAAAAAAAACAACTGTGATACCCTCAATAAAATCAAGGGAGTTTAGCAATCCTAACAAACACAAAAGGGGATTCAATCCCCCAGAATTAGAAACTGAAGATAAAACATCTTGCTCCAATCAGCTGAAGATAAACTTTCTCTTTATTCCACAGGATCTGGATTGTACGTGTGCGTGTGTTGGCACGTTCTTGATGGACGGCCAGTTTTCAAACACTGGCGTCGGAATCTGTGCCGGTAATTGTTTGTGGGTAAAATGTATGGCATTTAGATGCCTAAATACCTGACTGCACCCACAAATCAGGTACTTTAACATCTGAATTATATCAGTTCTGCCCGCCCATAATGGCAGGAGCAAAAAGTAAGGCCTCATTAAGGACAAACTTAAAAATTGACCCATGACACTTTGGTTTTGGTAATGTAGCTATTAGATTGCTAGTGTATCCCAGTCTCCTGGGTCATGATCCAGTGCCTGCTTTCCTGCTCTTTTGGAATCTTTTGACAATGAGTAGTAATAGTAACAGTATAAATATTTCGAGGCTGGTAGCACCATATGGCCCCACTCAGGATCAGGGCACATTGCACTGAATGCTGAACAAACAGAGAGGAGAGAATCCATGCCCTGAAGGGATTGTGGTCTAAAGACACAAAGAGCAGGGGACGTGGATACGAAGCACAAGCCAATGGATTTGGTGATGAATAGGCCCAGCATCATCAGTTACATCCACTGTAGGTTTTTTATTAGGAGCAGAGGTAGGGAGTAAAGTAGCAGGAAAATGAAAGAAGGGGATGAGGTGGAATCGTCACAGCTCATCTCCTACATTGGCTTGATCTTCACCAGGACTAAAACTTGTCCACTTACCATCATCTTATGGAACCTGGTGTCTCCCATGAAAACCAAAAAGACTAAACCCGTGATAATGAAAGGCCCTGTCCTTCTCCCACTGGACTTCCTGACTCCAGGATCCAGCCTGCGTAACTTACTGAACCACTTGTTTTCTTCAGTGGTTCCAGACATCCCCAGCTGGTGTCGCTATATAGAACTGTCCCATTGCTCACATAAGTAAAGTGATGTATGTGCCGCACGGTACGTCTACACTGTGAAAGGGAAAAAAGACCCACAGCAGTGAGTCTAAGGGTAGGTCCATACTTACCCGCCGGGTCGACGCGGAGAGTTCGACATCTCGGAGTTCGAACTATCGCGTCTAATCTAGACGCGATAGTTCGAACTCCGGACGCGCTCCCGTCGACTCCGGAACTCCACCACCGCGAACGGCGGTGGCGGAGTCGACGGGGGAACCGCGGACTTCGATCCCGCGGCGTCAGGACGGGTAAGTCAGTCGAACTAAGGTAGTTCGACTTCAGCTACGCTATTCACGTAGCTGAAGTCGCGTACCTTAGTTCGACACCCCCCCCCCCAGTGTAGACCAGGCCTCAGAGCCTGGGTCAACTGACACTGGCTTGTGGGGCTCGCAGGTTGGGGGCTAAAAGTTGTAGTGTAGATGTTCGGCCTTGGGCTCTGAAGCCAGGGAGTGGAGTGTGTCTGAGAGTCTGGGCTCTAGCCCGAGCCTGAATAGCTACACTGCTAGTTTTAGCCCCATAGCGTGAGCCCTGCAAGCCTGAGTCAGTTGACCCGGACTCTGTGACTCATTGCTGCGGGGCTTGTGGGTTTTTTGGTTTTTGTTTGTTTGTTTGTTTTGCAGTGTAGACATACGTGAAGCATTGTCAGGATCGGGGCCTTCTCTACTACTGTGGGTTTGGGATTTCTTTAACTACGTGTTTTATTTTCTTTTATAAATTGTTGCAGTATCTAAGCAGGACTTCGTTATCCCATAGGCAATCTATTCATCCTTTTAGCTTTGATTTTGATTCTACCTATCGTTTTGACAGCATTTTCATATTGAGAAGCTAAGATTATGCTCCTGACTTTGGAAAACTTGATTCTGCTGATCCCTTAACCCTCACAGATTTTAATGCCTGAGGTAAACAAGCTATTTTAAACGACAGATTGACTGTGCCCAAGTCCCTGTAGTGTCGGTCTGCAACCACCCCTGCAATCTCGATTTAAAATTCTACCATATCTTTATTGACTTATTCTCTGGGACTCCTTAATGTTCAGGCCTTTAAAACTAACCTCGGCCTTGGGAGAGAAATGGGTTTTATGTGATGCTCTTAATGGGTTTTTGTAGGTTTTTTTTCTGAAATGTAGCTAGCTTCAGGGAATACTTTTCACCTGAAATAAAACCACTCCATCATGGCACATTTCTCTAAGTCACTTGATCTCTCCGGGTGAAATTCACTCCTTGCACAGAGCCAGAGTAAATGGACTACGTGCAGGGACCAGCGCAGGGGCTGAGGTCCATGGCTACCTAATCTGGGAACAGGCTCCTGAGTAAGCCCTCTTCCAGGCTGCTGGTCCTTTCCTTCTGCTACTACATACAGGTTCCCACTCATTGGCTCTGCATAGACATAGATCCAGGACCCTCTTTCCTGCTCCCAGTGTTCATCTCCAAACTGACATTGGGAACAGAGCCATCTTCCCACCACGCAGGGAATCCAGTGGGGAGTGCCAGGTCTGACTGAATTCTGTACATCACTGACATCACCCCGTGCTGGATCTCAACCCCAGGAGTCACTATTATTTATTAGCTGAATTGCATAGGCCCCAATCGGGCCGGAGGGGGTTCTACTGTGCCAGGTATTTTAGAGAGATATAACCCAATACATTTTAAAGCGACTAGTGATTTGGGGAGCACAACTTGAGTCACCCGGAAGGGGCCTGACTTTCAGAGGGTGGATGCTTAGTGCTTTCTGAAAGACACTTGGTTTTATGGCGTCTCAAGCTGGGGATCCAAAAACTTAGGCAGCGCCCAAAATGGCTAGTCACTTGACAATTTGTGTCATGGTAAAACACCAAACAGACAGAAGAGAACAGTCTCTGTCCCAGACCGTATACAATCTTGGGGGGTGAATGTCTGCACCCTGTACCTTGGGCATGACGTACACCTGTGCAAAGTGCTACCCACGGGTAGCGTTTGATACACACTTTATACCAGGGTCAATGACTGCATAAACCGCAGGACGAGGGAGAAACAGACCCTTTGTTTATAAACTGTATATAAACTACAGCCAAATTACACTGCCGTGAGGGTGTAAAGGGCCTTAGTGAAAGTCAGGCCCTGCAGACATGGCTCAGTCTCGGTACTTATATGCCCCCTCCCCCCCAAAATCACTGTAGTTTCTGAGTACCTCTCAGTCTTTCAAGGACTTGTCCTCACAACAGCCCTGCATGGTAGGAAGCATTGTGAATCCCATTGTACTGATGGGGGACTGAGGCACAGAGAGGCTAAGGCTCTGTTCCTCAGAGGTTTTTAGGCTCCTAAGTGACTTGTCCAGGTATGGCTGAGCAGGGACTATAACCCAGCTCTTCCAAGTTCCAGGCTAGCACTCTATTTACTCTTTCATCCTGTGATGAAGTGGGGATGTTCTTAACATTTTCTCTGAATGCCGTGTGGGTGCCTCGGTTTCCCCTATGCATTTCTCGAGTGTCTAGGAGGGTGTGATTGGTGCAGAGCCCTAGGGGGCCAGTGTGATCCTGTCTGCACGGAGAATGGCTGACACCCTGTGTCCTGGCAACTAATGGCCTGGACCCTCCTCTGCAAAGGTGCCAGCTGAAGGTGTTGAAGAACAAAGAGATCAGGTGACCTCCTGGCCCGAAAAAGAGACAAAGAGGAGGGGCTGAAAAGTTTTCAGTTTGGAGCTGGCTGAGAAAATGGAGGGGAGGCCAGACAGACCTTCTGGCCTCCCCTGGCCCCCCAAGGTGGACCTGACTAAGGGGGCCCTGTTGTCTGTACCTGCAAGGCCTGTCTTGAACTGTGTTCCTGTCATCTAAATAAACCTTCTGTTTTACTGGCTGGCTAAGAGTCATGGTAAATCGCAAAAAGCCGAGGGTGCAGAGCCTTGTCTCCCCCAAACTCCATGACACATCCCTCTTCCATTAATTTATTCCAATCTTCCTTTCTCTAGTAGTCTTTAAATCTCCTTCCCTTAAGGCTGGATCCAAAGCCTAATTACGTCAATGGGAGAATTATTTTTTTAATTCTCAAAGATATGTTGACATTTCCCAAACATTTTTTGCATTGTCCCTTTGATTCCATTTTCATTTTTCTATTTCATATTCTTTCTGTTCTTTTTTATTATCCAGACTAAACACCTGGGTATAATCCTTTCCTGCTGCCATCAGATTATGTGGAAGGTTTTAATTCTTCCTTGAGATCTGCTATTTCTCTCTTTAGCCCAAATGATAATATTCCCTGATTGTTGGCCACTTTTCAGAACTGCACTTGCTAACTTTTCTTACCACCTCTAAAATCCCTACCTGCTTTCATCCCTCCCCTTGCTAATTTAAAATCTGAGTGCAAACATGACTCTCAGCTGCACCTGATTACAAGGTTGGACATTCATTTGAGACCCACATTAACCTCTGTCACACAACCCTGCTGCTGTCGGCATCACTTGGCAGAGAAGTTACAGATGACACAGATTTATTCCCCTAGCTAAATGCTGAAATGAACTACTAGCACCATTTAGGCCCCCAGGAGCAGCAAGCCAAATTCTGCTCACAGTTACATTGTGGAAAATCTGGAGTAACTATACCATGGTAAATTTGAAGTAACTACATTGCTTAACTCTTGTTACAACTACCGTATGCGGAGGGAGCAAACTGATTCTGAAAAATAAAAGCAGCTCTGATCCACAACCCCCTGGCCCGTGGTTTACGGGCCATATGTTCCTACTACTAGTGCTAGCTTATTAATATTTATTATACAGGTTTGTATGATCCTACTGTTTATTATTCTGCACTACTGCCATCAGAGATGCTGACAGGAATCAGAGAGGGTCCCAAGCCCTTCTGCAGAAGGGAAAGTAAAAGAGAACAAGGCTAGACCCATGAGATGGAGGTTCTAGATAAGGAAGATATGAGCTTGCCTCATTTCAATCTTTCTCATTGTAACAGGGCACTGGGTCTTGGGGCACATGTGCCGGTTATGACCCTTGGGCCCTTTAAAAATGGAAGCTGTAGTTGCAGGCCATGTGACTAGGAGCAAGCATGTGACCAACACGAAGCCAGACATAAGGCTTCTTGCCACTTAGGTAGGGAAGCAGACAGAAGAGACCCGGTGTCAGGGAAGACCGGTGGGATTTACAAGTAGCCAGGAAGGGCTCTCTAGGGAGGGTGAGGAGATGGTGTGCTGGCCTACCTTGCTGTGGAAATTGGGAAAGTCTTTGACTGAAATCCTTATCAAACTGAAATCAATAGCAAAATGGCCATTGATTTCAATGGAGCCAGAACTTTATTCTTTGTTGTTAAGTGTGTTTTATTACCCTCAGCCTTCTGTATCTTCTGCCAGTTACTAACACCTGCCCTAAGGAAAAGGGTGCAGAACTTGACCTGAGCATTTGGTCTTTATGTGGTCTGCCCTGGCTGGTGAGTCTGCCCATTAGCTTATGTTCCTTCACTGATTTTTGCCCTGCATCCACACAGCCCTGTGTGAAAGGCTGGAAGCTCTCTGAGACTATGAAGTAGATAGGTCTCAGCGGCTGAGCTGTATACTTTCTATATTTACAGTGTTACTTTGCTGTCTCTTAGGTGTAAATTTTGGTGCTAACTGTCCCTTAGTGCCTGCAAGTGATCTTCTTGCAGGGATTTACTGCTGAACTTTGCAAAGAAGAAAAATTGGTGCCTGCTGCAAGATAAAAGTCACAATTCATTGTGATTTATCTAACTCACAACTCCCATGTGCTCTTCTCCAGCACAGTGGCCCAGTGTCGTACACATCTCATCTCTTAATGCCAGGACGGTCTGATCTGACACTTTGGGTTTTTCATTAAAACTCTGCTTATTATTTAGGGCCTTCCATTAGTCTCTCTTCCCAGAACTTTGATCATTACTTCAGTCCTCAAATCCCTCAGCAATCCAAACTCTCCTGACTCATTTCTGCTCTGCTCTTTCCAGAGTATATTTTCTCCTGATTATTTGGTTTTGTACCTTTTACATCAAGATATTTTTGAATACACAACACAACAGCAATCTCAGGGTTGTAGCCAAAGGGCCATAGCCTTCCCTCAGTAATAATGGTGAGGAGACAAATTCTCTGCTTCTGTCCTGATTCAGCGAAGTCAATGTAACAGTGCCACCTGACATTAGCAGAGATTTGGCCCCTTTACTCCATTCAGGGAGCATTAACTTCAAGTTTTCAACTAGTGGCCACTTCCTATCCCTTAGCGAGAACAGCAGAAAAGACACTTTCACACTACATAAGAAGTTGTGATATAAGAAACTAAAGAGAGGAAAAGAACAGTAATTCTATTGCCTGTTGCTACTGGGTTTATTTTACTCTTCGAGGTTTAGACTTCCTAACTGTCCTCTTTGGTCCATCAGGATCTATTAACATGCCTAGTCATACCTCTTGCCATGAACTACGGCTCATGTCTGTGTTCCCTGGGTCCTCCACTGCTTCCAGAGTTTTCATTCTTCTAGAGAGGTAGCCCTTTTTGTAAAGGATTCAGCAGGGGTGTCCGATGTCATGCTGGTTGTGTGGGCTGTGCTCTCCAGCTGTGGCTCTCAGAGCAATGATGAGCTGAGCAGAGCTCACTCGAGACCACCAGCCCTGGCCTCAGACACCTCCACTGAGCCCGACACTAATGAGGAATTGCAGTGAAGCCCTACATGAGAAGAGCAGCTGCTTCCGGTGGGGCTCCAGTGGTCGTCTGCTACGAGTTAAATCTTCCCCCTTTAATCGGAGCCGTTTTCCCTGTTACCCCAGCAGCAAACTGACCAGCTCAGCACAGGTAGAGGTGGAATCTGGATCCTTTCACATTGCCAGTGCAACTTCTTTGGCTGGATGGAACTAGTCAACTGAATGGAGCTCCCAACTCTGTGCAATGCTTCTAACCTCAACCAGCCCAGGAAACTCCGAGTGTGAACTCGGATCCTGTACTCTGACTTTCTAAAGCCTCAGCACCTCTTACCAGATAATGTGCTGCACTTGTCCGGATTACAGTGTGCACTCGTTTGGGTCTCCCTTCTACATTGTCCCCTCACCCATGGCTACTGCTTTCCAGTCTGTTCTTTCCTGGATTGTGCAGACCAGTGATGTCCAAAGTGCACCCTAAAGGACCAGAACATTTATTCCTGATTGGTGAGGCCGAGGGGGCAAAAATGGCTTCAAGCTTCCTTTGTATCACCTCGACGCTGTATCTGGCCCTTAGCACAGAGCGTTGCTCTAAATTCCATCCGCTTCCCACTCCCACATCCGCCTCTGTGCTACTCTATCGCATAAAAGCCAGAGCATGGAGCATTCTGGTGATGGCATTGTAAGGGACATGCTTCGGCTAGCTGGCTCTCTGCACCAGAGGCTGTGAGGGGGCTACAGCAGGGCTGACAAAGACCCCTTTCCCCAGGAGGTATTTTCCCCAGGTGTCATTCTACCTGTTATGGCAAATTTATGCTCTGGAGCAGCATAAAGGGTCCACTGAGGGGGAAGTAACAGCGGCTGGTACGCAGAGTCCTGAAAACGCTGGCTGAGGACAAGCCGAGTGCCTGTAGAGTTCTACTGCTGGTGAATTCAAACCCACCAGGAACTTTACTATGATGGTTATCAATTATTTTTCTATATTATGGTGGCACCTAGATGTCCCAGTTGAGACCTCATTGTGGTAGGTGCTGTACATGCAGACAGTAAAAGACAGCCCCTGCTCTAAAGCGTTTACAAGCTTCTCTTCATCTCTTAAGCAAGACACAAGTACCAGCAAACATGCCTGTGTGTAGTTAGTTGCTAGGTATGTACATTTTTAGACAAACTAGATGTTGCCCTCAGAACCTTGGCAAGATGCAGCATGGAGATCATTGTAGCAAAGGCTGGGCACCGCTGCTTCAAGAAAAGATTCGAGCCTATTGTTATCTGACTGACTAAACCATATGATAAGTGTATCACTGGTCCTGCTTTTCCTCCTGATCCAAGGAGGAGACCCTTAAATAAATACCCTTAGGTGTTCATTCATCTACCTGATCCTCTTGATAGGTCCCTGATGAATAGTGGGGTTTACATAGGCAATATTTACATCTGTTATTCTGAATTAGATGTAGCCGGAGGTAGGCTGAACATTCCAGTCATGGAAACTCTTCACTGTACTTGTCACTTACTGTACATAGAAGAAACAAAAACCAAGTAATTAGTTACAGAGATTGGACATTTATATGGACATCAAAGATACCCAGAATTATAATAGTCAACATTAAACAAATAAACAAGAACTTTGGAAGGGATATTAAACCTCATGCTTCAGGGCATAAGCCTACCTTTCACTAATGGGGGTCAGGAGGAAACATTCTCTCAGGGCAGGTTATCCCATAACTGCCCACTGGGGGGTGTCCTTCCTCTGAAACAGCTGCTATTGGCCATTGCTGGAGACAAAACATTCACTTTGCGCTGGTATAAATGACCACACAAGTTGCTGGGCTTGGACAATCATACCCAGGATCTCCAGACACACCTATTTGAAGTTTATCTGAGCCCAAACCTGCAAACCTCAGAATCCTGTTTACTATACTCAGGAGTGTTTGTGGCGGGATTTGCATATAAATAGAGCAGTCAAATATTTGAAAGATATTAAGGAATTAGATCTGCTGTTATATGTTCGAAGAAGGTGACCTTCTGATGCCGTGTCTCAGCATTTTTGGTAAGGCGTGATCTGAGTTCACGTTTGCTTTCTGCTGATGTGATTTTTGGCGAGTAGTCTGCATTAGTGGTTGCCTTTCCAATATGATCTAAATATTTAATATTGTAATCTGAGTTATTAAAATTGTGGATGGATGAGGATCGACTCTGGTCTGATTTTAAACCAAAGAGAACAGTTAATGAAGTGCCCTCAGAACATTAGTGCAGTATGATCAGTTTTCTTTTGATCCTATTTGCATAACTGTGACTATGCATATGCTCTGACCCTTGCAGCAAATATGTTTGCTTAAAAACATAGCAGGAAGGGAAGGAGGCTGAAATTCTTTATTTCCCCCCTAGAGTACAAGTCCAGCTCTGATCATTAGCAGATTGCAAAGCATTTCAGTATCATTATCCCTATTTTACACACAGGGAAGTGAAATGACTTGTGCAAGGTTGTGACCTAACAGCTGAGCCCAGAATAGAACCCAGGTTTTGCCTCAGCCTGGGACACTAGCCACTAGATTGCACTACACCCAAGCACCACTCCTTCTCCACTGCCATGTGGCTGGACCACCCTAGGGCAGCAATTGGGTAAGACACATTCTCCACACATTCAGCATTTAGCTTCTTCACAGACTGCCAAAAAGCAGCCAGCTAGTGCCAGTTACCACTGGTGTGATGTGAACAAGTGGCTGCTGGAAACTGGGCTGCGCTCACCGCATGATTTCCCATGGTCCCATGACTGATGATTTATAGTTATTGAAAAAAATCTTCAGAAAATTATGCAAACAGGCTACAAAGTCCAACATGGCAGGAGCCTGGATTATATATATATAGGCTGCCTAAACTGACATGGGTAGAATGTCACCACATGTGCAGTTTTTATCATTTTCCCAGTCTTTTAATCCATCATCATGAGATATCAGTTTGGTCCAGTCGAAAACCAACACTGAAGACCTGGCTCCTGATTCTCATTAATGCTAAGGCCAGTTAGAATGCTCTGGCAGTCTAAAAGCAGGTGAAAATGTAAAGCAGAGCGGTTTAAAGTGGCCATGGTCTAAATGAAAATCAGCCTCTCTGTCTTACTGGGGAAGGAGGAGACTGCTCGCTGAGTTGCTCTAGCTTTTCTCCCTTCTCAGAATGCTTCTGGTCTCAGTTTGGATTTGGATAAACAAACATACCATTGTTTGGGTCGTTTGCTCACCAGAGCAATAATCTGATTTGGTAGAAGAAAGGTGGTTAACAAGAAACACACCGCAGCAATTATTTCCTGGTCAGAGGGAGGGCGGTGTATGTTTTGCAGCTCATTGCTTTCCAGGTACCCTAAGATTCTTTAAAGGATAAAAACCCTGAGCAACAGACTAGTCAGCTTGCTCTTTCCGGAGGAAATTAACGAAATCCAAGCAGAGTAAAGCTCTCTAGTGATCTTATGTCCAAACATACTGAGAGTGCATTAGAGAAGGCACAGCAGACACCGCCTAGTGACCTCTCCTCTCCCACTGCTGCAATTATCCCAGCTCTTAAGAGACTCTGCAGAAGAAGGGCCAATTAGAGTGGATTTAAATTGTCATCCCATTAATAATCCAAGAAGGGTAAACGTAAACAACCCACACATCAGGGGCAATGCGCTTGCTCGCTGTAAAGATAGCTTCGAATTCTGTGCTTATCCGCGTTATAAATCTCAAGGTATTTAATGAGCTATTCCAAAGGAAGGGGAGAGTTGGCGATGGGGAGGAGAGACAAGAAAGAAAGAAAGAAAGATGCAGCAGCTAATTGACAAGTGGTGTTTGCTACCAACTACCTACAGGATCAATCACAGAAGGCAAGAACAGAGAAGGACTATTGTGCTGGGTCATCAGTTAAGCAGCGATGTCCCCCTCAGTGGTGTGCATCTCATATTGACATCATTTTTAGTTGACACTTTAATGACATGAAAAGCTACCAAATGGCCCTCTTTCTGTCTCTGTCTCACTCGCTCACATACAAACTTTTCCAAGTACAGCTCTACTAAGAATGGCGGTAGATCGGTAGCCAGGCCATTATTTTATTTTGATACCAAACAATGAAGAGGCCCCAAGCACAGGCTCCGAGTATCGTGCTAATTATTGAAACTTACCAAATCAACTCCGGTCAGCTCAACCCTTCTGCTTAGCAGCATCTCTCCACAGAAATAAATGAGATCCAAACGTGTCGATTAGGACTTCCGTGACCCCTAGGTCTCCTCATAGGGCTGTCAAAATAGAAACCCTCGCTAAAGGTGTTTTCAAAAATGTACACGCCCTCTCTCCAGCTTACAGAACTTGGTGATGATTTGAAGGCACATGCTATAATTTTAGTGCAAAGGCCGAGGCTATTTGCGTGCTGTAGTGTTAATAGTGCTGGCACTCTTGGAGCCAGATATTTCAAGTGCTCAGCACGCATAACTGGGGCCAGATTATATACATTGTAGTCTCCAGTGCCTTGTCTAGTCCAATATTAAAGACCTCAAGCATTGGGGTTCCCACTATTTTCCTTGAGGAAACTGTTAAACCTTCTACTCTTGGGACAATTTTTATTGTCCAGAAATTCAGTTTATATTTTCCTTTTCTTGAATGTCATCCCATTCTTCCTAGTTATAGCCCTTTGGACCATCTTAAACATCCATCTCCCAAGTGCCAAATATCCACAGCAAGTTTTCCTAGAGTTGCCATTGGGTCAATATAAAGATCTATCATTCTTTTATTCTTTCCTTCTCAGTGAATCCCTCAAGCGCCAAGTTATAGTTGTAGCTCATTTCTGAGTTTCATATAGTTTACGTGCATCTTGCTGTTACCAGTTTGCTCCAGATCATATCCACCATTTGTGGCATTTGAATGTTAAAAGACGATGATAAATAAATACTTGCGACAGACTGGCACTACCCTAAAATATCCTGGACAAACCCCATGGAATTAAGATGAACTTTATTCAATTAAACTAAACCTTGTTGAATTAGTTTTAACGTCTTTGGAGTGCATTATATTAAAAATGCCATTGCGTATGTGTTGTTGTGGAATTAGATGTACCTTCCTCCGTTATCAGCCTTTGGGAGCCATCGCCCCTGGAGAGAGGCGCATATACTAGTTCAGACTGGATTCTCTAGGGACCAACAGACAAAGACAGGGTATTTGGATGAATCCATTGGTGTTAAACAGGCTCAGGGCCTTCTTCCTGATCCAGCAAACAGACCGGTACATGGAAGGCCCCAATCCTTAGGGAAGGGTTGGAAGGCTGGGCCTACTGAGGCCCCATAAGACAACAGGGCCACCCGGGGAGGGCGGGGGCAAGTGGGGCAATTTGCCCCAGGCAAGACTATATCCCCACAAAAATACAGTATTCTATAGTATTGCAACTTTTTCTTATGGAAGGGGGCCCCCAAAATTACTTTGCCCCAGACCCCCTCAATCCTCTGGGCAGCCCTGTAAGCCACTGTGCTTGTTCAGAGCTGAAGATGTGATGAACTTGTGACCACAAAGGAAATCCGGTGGATGGGGGTTGAAGGATTGCTCCTGCCAGAGCCCATGTTAGGAGTCGGGGGCTGGGGCGGGGGACGGTTTCCTCTCATAAGCTGATTAGCCTGCCTATAGATTTCTTTATTGTTTTTAATATGCTTTGGCTGTAATGCTTTTACCCTAAGAATAAGATAGGTGTGCATCAGAAGAACTGTTTGGTACTTATCACTGTTGACACTCCGTTATCAGTCTCTGAAGAGAAAGCAAGCAGGCGTGCTTGGGCAGCCTGTCTCTGCTGGGAATACCACAGTGAACTGTGCAGCCTGGAAATACCCCAGACAGAAGGGGTCTCCACCGAAGAACGGGAGCTGGAATCCTGAGAGCGGGCGCCCTAGCTGGACCACAGAGGGGAAATACAGGTGCAGTTGTCCTGAACTGCTACAATACTTAAGCATATAAATAGCCCTTTCCATCATAGATCTCAAAGCGCGAATATCTCTGTAATACACATTGGGAAATTAAGTCACAGATGGTCAAGTGGCTTACCTAATGTCACACAGGAAGTCAGTGGCAGAGCTGAGAACAGACCTGCCAGGTCTCTCAATCCAGAGCCCTTTGCATTAAACTTCATTTCCTGACTTAGCCATCACCATGGTACCAGGGGGTACACGATATGGCTTCAAATAGGGAACATTAATGTTCCCACATAGGAGGAGCAAAGACACCATATTCTTCTGCTGCCTGCAGCTTAAAACAAAAGTGGCCTGATTTCACAGCTCACGTTCCATGAACAGGCTGGGCACTAAGATGTGATTTAACAGACATTCTGCATTCCAGTGCGCTGAGTCTCCAGGTCTAGTATGATACAGAAATGACCTCAAGCCACAAAGTTCATCTCAAGATCTGAAGTTTGCCCAAAGTTTGGGCCAGGAGGGGGAGGGGGTTAATATCACAGGTTGCAGCCATCTCTAGAATTAGTTTCTAAATACCCCGACAAGGTAGTTTTCCATCCCCACATTAGTGGGTGAAAGAAAGCAAGACATGGGGAACTGCACATCTGTATGTTATAAAAGGAAGGTGCTAGAGCAGCATTTTAGAAGGAAGTGAGTAATTGACTAAGTGTCTTTGAATTCCTCTCGTACCACTTCTTTCCTTCAGGACTCATTGTAAATGGAGAACCAATTTCCTTCCAAGGGGCAGCCTTGAATGCAAGGACAGGACAATTCACTTATAATAACCTGGTCCCACAGATGCTGTTTTATCTGAATAGTCATTGAGGCTAAACGAATGGATCCCAAACGAGTGCTGGACATAAATAAAAAGCAACACTTTTCCTGAAACTGAGATCTCCCGCACTGCGTCGTGCAGAAATACCAGTACCATGAATGGAGATCTCTCAATGAGGCCATGTGAGTACAGCCTAGAAAAGGGAGGGATATTTGAGCTGCAAGAAATAAAGCAGCATGTAACAAATAAGAGTAGAGCGTGAGGTAGCAATTTCTGTGCCCTGAGGCCCCCGTGTTCCCTTACATGAGAATGACCTGCATAGGGCTGGGATGGGGGTTCTAATCCACCTGGGTTACCTGCAAGGGTTTCAACCCACCGAGCTCACCGATCCCCCCGGAGATCCCCACTGGTCCCAGGGAGGCCCTGCAGGCATAAGCCATCTGCACAAAGGCCCAGTGACTTCACTGGAGGGTTCCAGCCCCTCTTAGACTCACCTCCCCAGCATGGCTGTCTCAAGGGCTCTCCATAGCTCAGCATGGGACGCCATGGCAGTGAATGCTGACTCAGTCAGTATTGGGTAGCGGTGTTTGTCTCACAGGTTTGGTGTTAGGGGAACGTGGCAGAGCACAACTAGCCACACAACCTCCATAGCCTGTCCCCTTCATATCGGGGGAGACTGAGCTTAGACACTCAGACACTCTTCTGCAGGGTTGGAGCAAGGAGCTCCTGAGCGAGTATCCAAGAGGTCACAAAAGCAGAGGGGGGGGGGCCCCTTGGCCTAGGGTGACCAGATGTCCTGATTTTATAGGGACAGTCCTGATTTTGGGGGCTTTTTCTTATATAGGCTCCTATTACCCCCCACCCCCTGTCCTGATCTTTCACACTTGCTGTCTGGTCACCCTACCTTGGCCCCTAATCTTCTGAATACTCTGTCTACTTAGTACAGAAATGGTTCTTTAACGACACGACCCCGGATCACTGGGCATGGTGGTGTATGCAGAATGAGAAACGAAGCAAGGAGGCGTGTACTGGCACATGCAGTTGCTGTCTTCTTAAAATCCCACAAACATGCAAGGTACCACCCTATTTTGATACCAGTGGTATCTCAACTTATAAATGGGATTAAGCTGCTGAACCATGATGATTCTTCTTCACATGCTCGTTTCTTCTTCACATGCTTCACATGCTCATTTCTTCTCTTTAATACCGGCAGGGACCATTGGTTGCTTTTTTTCCACCTTCTTCCAGAGCACTCAGCAAAGGTAATTAATTAGTGGCTGGGTACAATTTTTCAAAAGCACCAAAGTGACTTAAGGCCCAGAGTTTTAAAGGTGCTTAGGGGTTGCTTTGTTTACCGTTGCAAGGCCCAGGTGATTTAGGAACTTATGTTCAATTTTTCAAAAATGGGTAGGTACTTAGGACCCTAAATCTCATTGACAGTCAGTGGGACATAAAAACCAAAGTCACTTAAATGCCTTTGACAGTTTCACTGTCTCATCACCATAGTATCTGATGACTTGCTCCATTCCCTGCCATTTCAGGGGACAGTTATTGGCAGTTCACAGTCTCTTCTAGATATCTAGTGGCGGAGGCAGACAATGACACCGGGGAGTAGAAGGGGAGGAGAGAATATCGAACTTTGTGGTTTTAATCCACTGCAAAATGTTGTCATGTCCATGTCACATGTGGTGAAAATGGCAAAACTTCCTTCCAGAATAAAAAACTCAAGATAGTATTTATAATCCTGTGAATTAATTTAGCTTTTTCAACTCTTACCTTGCTTTGGACATAGTGGCCTATACTCCCATCACTACATTTACTTCATATCAAAATGAAAACATCTTTGTGACATGTTCAGGGTTTTTCTGGGTTCGTCTGAGCTGTGGGGAGAAGCAAAAAGGGGTATTCGGCACCCAAAAAAGTGGCACCTCACTAGGGCTGCCACAGAGGTAAAGGGAATGCTGCTGCCCAGAGTAAGAGGTGAATTAAAGCTTTAGCTCAGTAATAAAGTATTTAAAGGGTCAATAGCTTGGGGGGAAAAAATCAACTATTTATTTATGCTTAACTGCGTTTAGAGTAGCCAGAATATATAATAATACCTGAGAATGTCTTCTCTAAGCATGTGCTGCTGAGTGTAAATATATATTGCCTAGCATGAAAGTAGTCAGTGTATATTCTGTTTGAGTATTATCAAGTATGTTCTGCTTTGTCTGTGTCTCCTGAATATGAAAAGTAGCCAGTGCAGATTCTATTTGAGCAAGTATTACCTATGTTCTGCTGAGTATATATTAATGGAGTGTGAAAGAACCCAGAGTATATATATATATATACACATATATAACCTGAGACTGTGTTACTGAAGTATGTTCTGCTGGTGAATAACACCTGGGTGTGAAAGTAGGCAGGTATCAGTCTCTATTTACACACACGTATGATGGAACACTTGGGGAAGGGGGAGACCAGGATTTTCTTAAGTGTTTTATTTTAATATTTATTTAAGAGCGAAAGGCACAAGCCATAAGAAACCTGCTTATTGTAATAGGGCTGCTGCCGCTGGTCTTCTGGGTTTGTTTGTTAAATAATCCACAAATTGCAAGGCCAGAAAGGACCATTGTGATCATCTAGTCTGGCCTGTATCACACAGGCCATAGAGCAGTGGTTCTCAAGCTTTTGTACTGGTGACCCCTTTCACACAGCAAGCCTCTGAGTGCGACCCCCCCCTTATGAATTAAAACCACTTTTTAATATATTTAGCACCATTATAAATGCTGAAGGCAACGTGGCGTTTGGGGTGGCGGCTGACAGCTCGCAACCCCCCATGTAATAACCTCATGACCTCCTGCGGGGTCCCGACCCCCAGTTTGAGGACCCCTGCCATAGAGCCTCCCCCAAAATAATCCCTTAGAGCATTATACTGGCACCTTAGCCGATATTCTAGTATTTGGATATATCCGCTGGTTTTCTTTCCCATGTGAAACTTTTCTAATAAAAGTAACATTTCACTTTTCTCCAATTCTCGGCTCACTTACTGGAGTATAGAACCCCTGCAGCTTTCACGTGGATATGTGTCTAATTGGTGGAACTCGTAAGAGTTCAGCCCTCTGGGGTCAGAGTATGTAACCACTAGAGACAAGGTGAGGAATAGCTCTTCCAGCTTAATTAGCTTTACCCAGCTTCAAACCACACATAGCTCATTACCCCAGCTCGGTTTCTACTCTTACATGGAGGGCAGTCCTCCTACGGCATGCTCCTGATGGGCTCTCTGCTCCCATGTCTTCCTTTATGGTTTGGAGAGGAGACCAGAATGCTACCCTGCAGCTGCAGCACAGTGCTGTCTCTGTCAGAGCCGTTCTGCTGTCAGACACAAAGTCCCACCACAGCTGACCCAGACCCGGCCGCTGCGTAGAGGCAGGAATACAGAGCACATTCTTTAAAGATAAAACCCTGCTTCAAAAAAAGCATCGCACTGACAGAAATGCAAATGCTGTGTGAACATCTGTCAGCTCTCACTCCTCCTCCTGCCCACATCAACCCGCTGCAATTCCCTTCTTCTGCCAAGCAGCATTAGGGTTTTCAGAGACAGCACTCTCTCCCCTGAGTCTGAATGGAAGCAGTATAGGACACAGACATGCTGTGTTGTCGATAGCTGCCTTGTTGAAAAGAGACGTGGACACCACCTGCTGTTGTATGATATGGGTTGTCATGTGCTGCAGTTAACATGAAGAGATACGGTTTAGTGTAGTTGTAGCCGTGTTGGTCCCAGGATGTAGAGAGACAAGGTGGGTGAGGAACTATCTTTTTATTGGACCAACTTCTGTTGGTGAGACAGAGAAGCTTTTGAGTTGGTCCAATAAAAGATAGTTCCTCACCCACCTTGAATTTCTAGATCTAACGTAGGCAGACAAAATGTGTTTAGTTAATCGGTGCATTTGAGAGAGCTCCGTAGCTGCAGAACAGCTGACTTTCATTAGTTATTCCTCTAATTAAAACACATCTCCACACACACACACACACACATATAGTCTTCAGGGCAGGATAATTGTACTTTGCCCTTCTTGGGCTCCCTATATCCCAGAATATTATTTACAAAAAAATGAAGGGCCTGATCCTGAAGTTGTTACTCAATTTTCCCTACATCAGGGGTGGCCAACCTGAGCCTGAGAAGGAGTCAGAATTTACCAATGTACATTGCCAGAGAGCCACAGTAATACGTCAGCAGCCCCCCATCAGCTCCCCCACCCTGCTCCCAGCGCCACCCGCCCGCCGGCAGCCCAGCCAATCAGTGCCTCCCCCTCCCTCCCCACACCTCCCGATCAGCTGTTTCGTGGTGTGCAGGAAGCTCTGGGGGGCAGGGGAGAGGAGCGAGGGGATGGGAAGGGGTGGAGTGGGGGCAGGGCCTGTGGCAGAGCCAGGGGTTGAGCTGTGAGCACCCCCCGGCACATTGGAAAGTTGGCGCCTGTAGCTCCAGCCCCAGAGTCGGTGCCTATACAAGGAGCCGCATATTAACTTCTGAAGAGCCGCATGTGGCTCTGGAGCCACAAGTTGGCCACCCCTGATCTACATCCTTACACAGGTAAAACTCTCAGAGGGGTCAATGGGAATTTGGCCGTTGTAATATGTGAACAGGAATCTCAGGATTCAACGCTGCCTAATTAAGCCTAAAATCATGCTAATGAAATGTATCCATCCCTAGGATGGAACAATATAACAATGCACATTTTGTGCCTTGCCTGGTGTCCTGCACATGGTCATGCTACCGAATAAATAATAACACCGTATCTAATTAAAGCTGCAGACCGAATTTTAGGCAGGCAAAATACCCAATTTATAACTGTTTCACAATTAACTTGTGCTCCACCTGTCTGGCTGTTGTATCCTCCAGTTGCCTCTCATCATATACTTAAACTGTGAGTTCTTTGCTGCAGGGGCCATTTTTGTTATTTGTGTGCAATACCTAGTACAATAGGGCCCTGATCCTTACCGGACACCTCTATGAACTATTGCAATACTACTAAATAGTACGAATAATGATCAGTTGAAATTTGGCCAGGATACATGGGTTAACACCCCAACACTTCTAAATAATGCCGTGCAATCTTAAAGGACCAGAACGTTGGCTGTACATTTCATTCAGCATCTCTAGCCCAACAGGACCCCTAGTATCCTGCTGGGGCATTCATTCAGTACGGCTTCAGAACTGTAGAGTGTCACCTAGAGAATCACAAACAATATGTCAGGTGTCCTTGGAGGTCTCCCATCCAAGCACTAACCAGACTTGACTTTAAGGGCCCACTGCTGGTGAGTTCAGACTCATGGGTTCCCAAGCAGCCCTCACACCCTGGCCACCTCTGGACAGTGTGACAAAGCTCCGACCTTGTCTCCGTGGGTCCTGTGCTTCCTGGCAGATTTCGCTCGCCTCAGAGGCTCACTGTGACCCTCCACGTAGCCCTTCTCTCTCTAGAGGCAAGCGTCACAGCCTATTGAGCCATTTTCATTATAAGCCAGCAAGGGAGGAGAAGAGGAGTTACCCTCCCTTGCACAGTCTCTGTTGTCTCTCAGTCTCGGTGATTAATTGGGGGGGAGCCAGGGCCCACCCTCTACTCCAGGCTTCAGTCCAGGGACCCTAATAGTATCAGCTACGGTAGCTGACTTTTGGTAACAGAAGGAGTACAATTCCCTGGGCCACTTCCCCATAGAAGCCCCCACTTCCTCAATATCTGCATCACTCTTACCACAGGGCCTCCTTCCTTGTGCCTGATATGGTTTGTACTGCTCAGTTTCTCCAACAACACCACTTCCTCCTACAGCTCCTGACACGTGCACCCACCTGACTAACTGGAAGGCTTTTAACTAGTTTCAGCCAGCCCCTGATTGGCTTCAGGTGCCCCAATCAACCTAGCTGTCTTCCCTGGTTTCTGGAAAGATCTTATTTGGTGCCAGGTGTCTTAATTGACCTGGAGCAGCTGCCATTTGCTTATCCTGGTAACAGGGATTTGTTTAGCCTGTGGCTAATATGTCTGTCTCCCACTACTCTACTCTAGCCATCTGGCCTTGCCCCATCACAACAGCTTACCCAGAATGCCTACAAGTGAGGGTCTAGCGGAACTCTGACCCCTCCCAGAGGTACTGCCCATGAGGATCCTGATTGAGTGATGATGACTGGCCACACTGATTGGCTGGACCAGACTATTTAAGCCAGAAAGAGGCACAAGAAGTTGTCCAAGCAACCGAGAGACTTCCTGACTGGCTGCTGCTCCAGACCTGACTCTTGTTCATCCTTGATTTCTGATTCGGGCTCTGACTCTAGCTTGGTATCTGGCTCTGACCATGTCCCAGTCCTGACATTGAATTGATGTAGTTGATAGGATCATAGCTGCAGGCCATTATCTTATTGTGAATGGAATACTGTTTAGTTTAATGGGCTTCTAAGGAATCTAGGAAACTCATTTCCAATAGTTACTTATGCTTCTGTCTCTGAACACATTCTTTCTCTGGACATGGACTATAAATGGCAGCAAGTGTCCTTTAAAATCACCCTTTCACTTTTCAGATAGTCACAGCTTAGGAACAGCTTCAACTGAAAAGTGCTTAGGAGCTGTTCTCTGCAGCTAACTCACTCTTTGTCTCACTAGCTAATTATTCTGAAGTTACTCTGAAACGTACAGTCCTCCAGAGCTTACTGTGTGTCAGGATGTAGCTCGTCAGGGCTCCCATGCATGCTTGTATATTTCTTTCCTGGCCTTTCTTTCACAGAAACCGTGTGTGTGTGTGTGTGTGTGTGTGAACTCCAACACACTTGTTGCTGTAATAATAACGGTAATAATAATTTATTTTTATTAATAAGACATCCCTGCCTGAAGGCATCCAGTCTCCTACAAAACATTGCTTTAAAAGCAAGAAGGATGTTCTTGTGGTTAATGCATTGAATTAGGACTTGGGAAACTTGGTTCGTTCTGTGTGACTTTGGTCAAGTTAATCTGTCTGGGTACATCTACATTGCAAAACAACCCCCTCCCCCCAAACCTATGGTCGCACATCTCAGAGCCTGGCTCTAAAGTCTTGCACTTGCACTGTGGGGCTAAAAATAGCCATGTAGGCATCCCTGCTTGGGATGGATCTTGGGCTGGGAGACCCATGCCTCTTGCTGAGTTTCAGAGCCCAAACTCCAGCCCAAGTTGGAATGTCTACATGGCTATTTTTAGCACTATCCTACTAGCCCCATGAGCCCAACTCTGTAGACCTGGGCTTTGAGATACACTGCTGCCGGGGGAGGTGGTTGCAGTATAGACTTACACTCTGTGTCTCAGCTCCCCCTCTGTCCAAATGGTATTTGCTATGGAAAATCACCCTGTAACCAAAAGTGACAGAGGAGATGTCCTCACAGACGGTTGGGGTGAAATTTGTGTATCATGCAAGCAGGCACAACCCCAACTGGCTTTGCTGAGTGTTTAACCTGCATACTCCAAAGGCTGGATTTGGTTGTTGGGGGCCTACAACCAGTGGAGCTACTACAACACAAAAATGTTAGAGGAGAGCAGAGAATTAGCCTCTTGTTCTCCACTCTGAAGGAGCCTGACGTGCTCCGCACCAGTGTCACCGCAGTATAATGCCACTGATGGCAGCGGAATTACTCCAGATTTACACTGGTGCCGGACAGATCAGAACCAAGCTCCTCATATCACATCATGCACACCAGTGACAGATTTGGCTGATTTCCAAAGCAGAGAGCTTCTAGCTGCTGTGCACTGGAACACTCATGTGCTTTGATGAGACACACTCTCAAAGAGACTTGCTCTTACCCAGGCTTTCTACATGTGGAATGTAATTGAGGTGCCAGCATGTTAAACTGAACCGTTAAGATTTAAACTCAGGCGTTCTGGACTGCCCCATATTCTCCTGCCCTGGTTGGTCTGGGTTTGTGCTCCTTTCCTGTTTATCCATTATCCTGTATGACTGCAGTTTTGATAGTCCTGAAAATTTTCCATAAAACCTTTTAATAAAAGGGAGAAAAAAACCCTCTTTTTTAAGAACACGGCCTGGCTCTATAAATTATTCAGGTTGGCGCGAACACAAAATCCTCAAGAATCCACCTTCCATTATATACCCACAAACCACATACCATTTAAAAGGAAACAAGAAAGTCTTGACTGGAGCCTCAGATGCACACGGGCACAGAGAGCGAGAGGGAGCATGCCACACTCATGGGCGCTTTGCCTGCCATCTTCTTCTGCCTGCATGGGACGCTCAGCAGCTAGCTGCCACCCTCCGTTCCTGAATCAAGACATACGGCAGCAGATAGCTGCTCAGGTGGACAAGCCCTGTGTCATTCAAGGCTATAAATATTAATGGTTGAGACTCTGAAAGACATTCAGTGTAAAATAGGCACCTGGTGCACATCCCAGAGGACGGGTGTCAGGCTCCTGGGGGAGAGGGAGCTAAGCCAGGAGTCGCTGATGCATAACCTTGCTCAGGAACCACACACATCCATTTGTCGACATCAGAGCTGAGTGAGCCGGACGATCACAGACAGCTCCTTCGGCTCTCGTGTCTGACTGTTGAGTTGCACCCATTCCCAACTCTAGAAAGCCGATTCTGGATTTGTGTCCAGGTCACCTCTAGAGCGGTTATTCCACCGTAAGGGCTTTTACATTGGCTCCTATGGAGGAGGCAAGGCCTAGGCTGAATCCCACTTAAATGGATACCGCTATTCCCACGCTGACCGGCTTATACCCTCAAAAGCACTAACTGGCAAACAGGAGCCAAGGCACTCGCTTCCTATAAAATAAAACTTTAGCCTAAACTCCAAGTGGCCTATCACTATTCAAGACTCAGCCAGGGCAGGGGTCTGTGCTATCTTCCACTGGCCCAGGCCCTGGGAGAGACCCCCAGCAAAGGAAAAATCACCACAGACGTAGCAGTGGAAAGCAGCAACAGCGGAGACCCCCTCAGATAAGAGGTATCCTCAAAAGTGGGTCATGCTGGCTCGAGAGGGCACACCCAATTCAGTCGCCTCTGCAGAGCCCTGGGCTTAGCTCCAAGGAAAGACAATGACAACTGCCAGCTGCAGAGATCGAGCCTTGCCAAGGGGATGGACTGTTATATTATTTACACCCCTCTGCACCAGCTTGAATGGATCTGTCCCAGGGTGCGTGATGTAAAAATGAAAAATCCCCTCACGTTTAAAAGTGCATTTCTGTGAGGGGGACAAGAAGGGGCAGCTAGAAGCACTAGCCAGAGTAAAGGACGGGAACCGGAGGGGACACTGCAGGCCTTATTTTAGTAGCAAGGGTGTTTGTAAAACACTTTGAGAGCCTCCGATGAAAGGCAGGGGAGAAGTGCAAAGCACAGTTATGTATAACGAGAAGCATCTCTAGAAGGTTCTCATTAAATCCAAACTGTACCATGTTCTGCCAAGTCCTCCTTAATAGGAGTCAGACCCTCTTAGGGTTCTCCCATCCCCAGGTTTGACCTCACCCAGCGAGATCGTTAGCAGCACCTACCTTGGACACACACCATTCGTTAGCAAGCAGCAGTAGCAGCGAGCACCGGGGGTGGCCAGACCACACAAAACGGAGCCTGAATAGCTCAAATCCCTCGCTCGAAAACGGGGAAACAAAAATGTGCTAAATCCTCAAAGCCAAACAAGGATTGTACACCACAAATTATATGGGAGACGTTAAAAGGAATTTGCTACCAGCAAGTGGTCACATTCTGGATGTTAAATATTTTAGATGGAGATCCGCAGACACTTTGTAGCCTATGCCCACTGGAAGGAATACGTTCTTTGGCACCCAGCTGCCAACATGATGTATGCCTGGAAAGGACAGTAGGAAATAATTATCAACAGCTAATTAGAGGGCCAAAAAAATCACTTTGAATGCCTTTTCTTTATTTCAAAGAGTGAAGCGAGGCAGCAGGCACAGCTGCATTTCGTTCGGCCCTTCTCTATGATAATTAAGTTTTTATGTCACTGAAAGAAAATGGTTCATTCTGTCACACAGGGACTTCTCATGAGTATGTGGTGCAGGACAAGGCCTCTACCCAGCAGCTGGAATAGTTGCTGAACCGAGGGGATGGCCAAATAAGACACCCTGTTTGGAAATAAACCCTTATTTGTTCAGCAGGCCAGCATGTGTGATTAATATGCAGTGCCCCAGGCCTGGCTAGGCTATGCCCCCTGTGAGGCGAGGCAGCGGCAGACCAACGCAATGGAGATAACCGGATATTTTAAACTTAATAAAAGAAAACCCCCAGAAATTTGGCAGGAACGGAAATAGAATATAAATAATAGAACATACATATAATGTAAAGTAACATCAAGTACTTGCTTTGGAAAATAAACTCTATCCCCATAAAGAAGTTTTGCCCCCACATGCTGTGTCACCCCTAGAGGGAATCAACTCCCCCACTCTCAGGCTGCAGGCCGGCTTCACCCCGGCTGTCCTGCCTTTGTCTCTCTGCAGCTTGCGATGCTCCTTTGCTTCCATGCTTCAGTGCCCGCACCTCTTTCCAACAGGCCCACCCGCGAATGACAGCTCTGCACCCGGTGGGCCACGCCCGTTCCCCACCCAAAGTACCAAACTGTATTCCCACTGTTGGTGTCCTGGGGTCAACCTCACTGGTCATGCGCTTTATGCACCTTGCAGCCGGGCTCCTTGCAGACTGTCCTTCAAGGGCCAGCTTCCTCTCCTCAGTTTCCTCAGCAAATCCCTTTCGACCCCAGCACAGTCTCTTCTCACCTCCTTTTCTCTAACCACCTACCCGCTGCCAGCTTTGGGTGGATTCGCAGACCCCTGCCTTCCCAGGACAGCTTTCTATGCTGCAGCATTACCCCTCTGGGTCAAAGCTGCAGCAAGTGCTTCTGCCAAGGCCAGGGTGGCTACAGATATCCCTGTTCCTGGGTATCCCAATCAGGATTTGACATCTGGCCCCAAAATGCCTGCAGCTCTTCAGGCATGGCCTTGCAACCCCAGTGAGTCCATGTTTCCAGTTGTAAGTGGAGATAGAACCAATCAGATGGGTAGCATCCTTGCTCTGGAGGGGTGAGGCTGTGAGATTGCATGTCATGGACCAAACAAAGAGTGGATGTCTGTGGTGCGAAAGGAATGTGGCTTAAACAGAGCTGGTCTTTGGTGGAGATCAAATTCAGTCCCTGGCACTACTCCAGCTGAAATCAATGAGAGTTCAGCCTGGGTGTGATGGCATGTAAGTTACACTCAGAGGTAGGGGGTCGTTTCTTTAACTTACAGCTTCCTGTTAATGCTCTCCGGCTGCACTCTATGTGCACAGCCACCAAGTGTCCAATTGGTGCCAATTAACACTATTTTGCCACTTACACTCATCATCTGACCAGCTTGGGCCAAATGTGCAACCATCATTTAGCTCACCCCTGCTCCTGCAGCTCTTGCACCCACTTGCAGTAGTCCGCATTTGGCCCTGTGTGTCACCCCGAGTTTTGCAGGCTGTGTGTGACGTAGCTAGGACAAACTCAAGGCAGGGTGACCAGACGTCCCGATCAAATCGGGACTGTCCCAATATTCCGTTGTTTGTCCCGCGTCCCGATGGATGTATGGTCAGGATGCCATTTGTCCTGATATTTTGGCTCAGTACTGAAGGACTACACTGGCGAGCCTTTTATTATTATTTTTTTTCCTTCGGCAGCACTCCGGCTTTTTTTTTTTTTTTGCTTGATATTTTGTTCTTGTCATCTGGTCACCCTAACTCAAGGGGAGAAGAGAGGAAGCTCTGTGCTGACTAAATAGAAACTAGTTCTGAATGCAAGTGAACTGGGGTTTATTTCAAGACAGGTAACAGATGGGATGAGGGTGAGCAACTGTAGTGGAGTGGGCTTAATGGTGCTCTAGAAAACAAGTGCTTGATTTTCCTTCCCTGGATATGCATCTAAATCTGGGGTGATCCCAGTAAAGGCAATGGTATAAAACTGATGTGAGAAGTGAGTCAAGACCCCAGAAAGCTTTGATTCAAGAAGAATGCTGATTGGATGACATTCACTCCAAAGATAACATTATTCTGTCTGAAATGCCCGGGGCAAATGGAACCCGTTCATAGCTCTCGACATGCCATCTCTGACTCCTATCCGCAGAGCCCTAACAACACAGGGATATCAAATTGCACCCTGGGTGGAGTTCTGCTACTTCATCAGCAGTGAAATATCAGGGGGTTGCCAGACTGAACCTGGGCACAAACTCTTCTGGGTCCTTTATTCATTTCGTGACTGGCAAATTATGGTACCCCATCTACAAAAAACTCAGGCCAGCTATGGACGGCTAAGGAGGCCAGCATGAACACTAAGGCCTTTTCATAGGGAAAATACCAGTAGCAGGTTGGGTGGGAAGGGAAAATGTCACCCTGGAATCCAACGTTATAAAGGTATCCCTAAGGTCAGAGATACCTGAATTAGTGCCAAGTGGTTTGGCACTGACTCTAATGTAATACGATCCAAAAATAATATTAAACCACACACCCGCAAAAACTCACCTTGCCTTCAAGGAACATTAAGCAACTTACTTCAGCCTTCGCGAGTAAGGAAATTCTGGGCTGTGGTGAGCACTGCTTTCTTCGCCCTCCTTGAAATAGCTAAGGATTGATGGATCTATTGGAGTTCCTCACAGGGTTGCCCAATACTGGAGTACAGGGAAAGTACAGCTCAAGGCTCCAGTGATGCTGGTTTACAAAGAGAGCACTGTACTATGGAGACAGGTGCAAGTGCAGTGTGAATATGGTGAAAGAGAGCTCCTTCTATGCACCAAGGCACAGGATAGTGACTAATAGTGACATATTAGTGATAACACTTTGCACTGAGAGTAAGTTTCCATGAGGCCCCTGCATTGCCTTACTGTAGATCTCCTTGGTGTGTCTGTATAATATGACAATGAAGGGAACGAAAAAGAAAATCCTGTGAAAGAGCACAGGAACAGCTTCCCCAATGCCAGGATGGTCCATTTAAGCAAAGACAGACCATTGTTTTCCATGTGAATCGTTGGTTGTGGAAGAGGCTCTATTGAAAGAACTGGGATTTGAAGTCCTAGCCACAGGATAGGTCCTACCCAGCAGGGACAGTGCAAGCTTCCCTGGATACTTCACCAGTGTGACTCGCCCTTGGATTGGAAGCTTCTGCACTTGTCGAGACAGGAGGGTAGCTCGGTATCTGTGCCAGTTGTGAATTTTCTGGTAGGGACATCTGTCCACTAGGAACTAGACTGAGGTCCTTAACACATTTCACGT
This sequence comes from Mauremys mutica, assembly GCF_020497125.1. Lineage (NCBI taxonomy): Eukaryota > Metazoa > Chordata > Testudines > Geoemydidae > Mauremys > Mauremys mutica. The sequence continues at coordinate 12,753,319 of NC_059085.1, forward strand.
GGGCCAATGAACAATCCCCAGATGGGAATGACTTCTGGTCATTCTTTGACCTGCCCCGTGGAGTGACGTTAAATCCTAGTACAACTCCATCTCATGGCAGCATCTTCTTTTGTTCGAGTGCTAAGGAGGCTGGACTGTCCCGAGTTACCTTTTCACTGAACCAAGGAGATGAATGTTCAGAAGTCATTTCAGTTACAGTAAAACTGGAGAAGGGGACTGCACTTTAGTGTTAAATACACATCCCATTGACTGACCACACAAAGTAACCTGAAGGTATTTCTGTAGCATAGGATATTTCTTTCTGCCACATTCTACTCCTGCAACTTTCACATGGTGCAGCCAGCAGTGCAGAAAGAACTGCCCTCAGGGCAACACCTACATTATTCAATCTGAAATATCTTTAATCATTACCATTGAAACTGGCTGCATGCTGGCTATGTGCATAGACTGGTCCTTGCTCTATAGGTGCTCAATAGGTGATAGATACTTATTAGAGTATTCCATGCCCATGAGAAGGTCCTATATAGTATGAGCCTGTTGCAAGATAGCTCATCAGTGGACCCAAGGAGGAAGACAGGAACGTTAAAACTATGAACCAACTGCTGGCCTTTGAATCTGATAGGCATGTGCACACACACACACACACACACACACACACATTTATTGTCATGCAGTACAGAGATCTATAGATATAGAGTTTTGTTTGGTCAGTTGAGATTTTAATTGTATTTTATTTGTTAAGACAAAAAGCCTCCCCAAAGGAGAGTCCCCGTAGAAAACGGTGACAGTATTTTGCATTAGGCTGTTCCAGCTCCCAAGGTCTTAGCGGCCCGAAAGGAGCTGAGTGTCCCCTGATAAATGCTGAGTATCTTTGACTCCCTTGGCCTTCAGTGGGAGTGCTGGACGCTCGGTGCTTCCCAAGATCTGTCTCTTAGTCTCTATCTAGCAAGCTATTGGGAAGATTGAAATAGCCTGTGTGTTATTAAATTCCTTTTTATCCCTATCTGGATAACATGTACTGTTTTTACTTCCAATGCCATATTTTCAATGTCAAATTCGTCACTCGACAAGGAAATCTTGCTGTGGCATAGCAACTGAAAGATTTCTCTCTTCCCTTCCCTTTCCCCACACTTCTTGCAGTGAAATATCGCTTTTTTTCTGGTTTCCAAAATTCTTACCTCCCTGCACTACTAGGATTTATGCAGGTTTTAGTAGAGCGTCATGTCACTCAGAGTAGAATTGACCAATGGACTCTCTTGGCCAGCATCTTAGAGGCAAACATAAGAATACAGCATAGTCTACAGCAGGTCTGTCTAAAGGTCCAATTTCTCACATGTGGACGTTCAGTATCCAGTCCAATCTGCACCGGATGGTTCCGCTCTTCAAGGCCTACGTCATCTCACACATGTTATTCTGGAGAGCTGAATAGGCTCCTTGTTGGTGCAGCAATCTGTTCTGTCTTGCAATCAGTCAGCACTGTTTTTGATTTCACTGCCTTGTTTTCAATGACAAAATCCGTTCCATGGAGAGGAAAATTTGGCCTTCGGGAAAAAAAAATTAAACAGACTTTCTTTCTTTCTTTCTTAATAAATTCTCTGCTCTATGCTTTGAGAGTCAGCTTTATATGAAAGAAATCAGGTCCTATGGTATCCTCCATCTTGCTAGTTTCTGGCAGTGAGCAAGCAGGACTATTGAAAATATAAATGCCTGAGATGATTATTGATGATGTTGATAATAATAATACTTTCTTCATACCTAGCTTTTATGTAGCGCTTTTCATGCATATCTCAAAGCACTTTCAAAGGAGGGGAAACTGAGGCACAGAGCAGGGAAATGACCTGTCCAAGGTCACCCAGAAGATCAGTGGCAGAGCCAGGAAGAGAACTAAGGTCTCCTGAGGGCCAGTCCAGTTGATGAGGATTATTGTAGTACCTACAGGTCCTAACCATTGATTAGAGTCCCACTGTACTGGGTACTGTACACACATGTACCAAAAAGATGGTCCCGGTTACAAACAATTTACAATCTAAATAGAGCTTTAGCTACACAGATAATCTAAAGGCTGGATTCAAGAAAAATCTCTCTCCAGTTGCTTGGTGAGAAGATCCGTGTCAGTCCCCACACAGATTTTCCAGGCCTTGTACAAGTTTCCAGGATGCAGAAACTATGGAGAATTTAACTGAATGTCTCCTTTGTTTAGCTTCAGTGGTCCAACCTTTTCTGCTGCCTTCTGTTCCTTCCCCTGCTCCGTGAAGAGACACAATGAGTGACCCAATGCAGCACTCTCAGTCTAAGGAACTTGTCTTTGGAAGATTAAAAACGCCATGGCGTTATGATCCAAGCTCTCTGGCTCATTTATTTTTCTAGATCCTCACTGTCAACCATTGCCATGAATTTGTACACGGAGGAACTTTGTTATCTGTGGGGAGACATGGGCGAACACGCTTAGCATGACATTTTCCATTAGACTGCTATTGAAGGAAAGGTAAGCCAGCTATCTACAGTAGGACTAATTAGAAAAATTAGTTCCAGAGTTCAGCATGTAGATAATTTAGTGGTAAGAAATTAATCTAAATTCCCATCAGGTATTCATTACATCTTGTGTGTGTACGAGAGCGAGAGAGGATATGTGTTCATCCCCTGCAATGTATCAGACCCACTCATGTGGGGTATATTTGCATACCTGTGAGAAATTAATATCACCTTATATGAATATTCTGGAAATGGGGGGTTGTTTTATAGCAGTACTTGGGCATGAATAGTGGTATCTCCTTTTCCTATTTATTTACTTATTTTATCAATAATTGAAACAAACTATAGATGGAGAGTTACTGAACCCCACCTAGTAAACTAAAAGGACATAGGCTCACCAAACCCAACCTTGCCAAGATCCACCAGTGCCAAAGATGCGCTAAATCTGTTTCATTGCTTAAAGTACAGCCCAGGGACTGTGAAACCACCCTCGGAGCGAAGCGGCTGAGCTGTGCAGAACCAGCGCCGCTAGAACACAACTTTAAGGCTTACTGGCAGTCTCCTGGATGCACTGCTTCAGGGGACACCTCCTCTGCAGTCTTCATATCAGTACCAGCCGTCGAACGGAAAGCTGAATGCAGCAGGCAGCCAGAGGAAGGGTGAGTGGGATGCAGCTCTCATTCCACATGTCAATGTGGATGCTCTGGCTAATGCTAAGCAAAAGTGATTTTCACCTCACTCCTCCGAGAGAATGCAGCACTTACAAGCTCTGTGGTGCACGATTTTCTGCACAGACTAAAAGCAACTCTGAGGTGAAACCCGTAGCCATGCAGTCAGCTGAGATTAATCTTAATGTGCAAGATGCTTCTAAATTAGTTGATGGGTGAAGATCAAAAGGTCCTGAAACTGGCTCAGTGCAGATAAGGCCAGATATTTCCGATGTTTATTATCTAAACTTTAAGCAAAAGTTTGGGATCCTTTTTTGCCTCAATTGCCGAGACACCATTTGTGGGCATAAAAGGGCCGAATTTTCAACAAGCCTCCTTACCACATCTAACATATATGTAGGCGTGTCCATTTGCACATGCAAATTGGGTCACTCACAGTCCATGATTTGCACCTATAAATGACTATGGATACTAATGCTGCATGTGCAACAAAGAAGGGTTAGATTGTACACTTGCTACCCAACCTCTCCAGGAAGGGCCCAATGCTGCACCAGCCTCACTCAGAGAGGGACGGGGCCATGGCCTCCTCCCACCTTCCTCCTCCCCTCCCTGTCTTGGGTGGGAGGAGGGAGCTCACAGGGTTTGCTGTTGTGTTCAGGGCCTTGCATTAGCCCCAGAAAGGCAGGGAGGATGAGTGCTCAAATTTTGGGGGCTGAGCCCCCTTACTACTTTTAGGGGCTACCTCATTTCTGACATACGGCCCCCTTCCTTCTCCCTGCTGTTGAAAGGAAAGCAAGAAACTTGAGATTCAGGGCCACCCTACTGTTTTCCCCATTATTTGAGCACTGGGGAAGGATTCTTAGGTACCCCCTCCCTCCATGTCCGCGTAAGGTCTGATCACAATCTAGGCCTGATGATCTGGCCCAGAAAAAGCAACAGTCCGATGTAAATGGTGACAATACTGTTGGGTTACTTTTGCCGTGTGCGTGTGGATAGCGCAGTGAGACTGTAGCGCCATAAAGTGCCATGGCCACTTGTCACGGAGTTGGGGGAGACAAGGCCCTGCACCCCCGGCTTCCTGTGATTCACCAGGACTCTCAGCCAGCCAGTAAAACAGAAGGTTTATTTAGAGGACAGGAACACAGTCCAAGACAAGTCTTGCAGGTACAGACAACAGGACCCCCTCAGTCAGGTCCACCTTGGGGGGCCAGGGGAGGCCAGGAGGTCTGTCTGGCCTCCCCTCCATTTCTCCAGCTAGCTCCAAACTGAAACTCTCCAGCCCCTCCTCTCCCTTTGTCTCTTTCCTGGGCCAGGAGGTCACCTGATCTCTTTGTTCTTCAACGCCTTTACTTGGCACCTTTGCAGAGGAGGGTCCAGGCCATTAGTTGCCAGCAGACAGGGTGTCGGCCATTCTCCATGCAGACAGGATCACACTGGCCCCCTACGGCTCTGCACCAATCACAGACCCCTAGACACTCGAGAAATGCATAGGGGAAACTGAGGCACCCGTACAGCACTCAGGGAAAACATTAATAACATTCCCCCTTCATCACATCTCTATCCCACTTCGTCACACCACTTTCACCCCTTCTGGCTTCTGAGCCTGAAAAGTAGTTGGGTTACTTCTCAGAATCCCCATCGGCTACTGTCATCTGTTGCTGTGCTTTAGAAAGTGACATGCATGGTGGTTGCTGCTAAAATCCCTGCATAGCTACATTTTGCTGAATCAACTTCATTGTGGTATTCCCTGTGATCAGTACTCTGGGCATCTCTGTTCGCTGACTTCGCTCTAGGATACCATCCTAATTCTCCAGATAGATGCCCAAAGGAATATAGACTCCCACGAGTTTCAAACAATTGTCCAGGAGACAGCAAGACATAGAAGAAGATATCGGAAAAAGCGAAACTATTGCTCTGTAAGGATTTCTTTAAATGATGCTCTTCATTGAACAACATTGTCTATAAAACTTTGACCTATTTCTGAAGCAGCTAATTTGATCAATAGCCAGCTATGTAGTCTGAATGGAAAATAAATCTAATTTAAATGTTAAAAATTATGTTTGTTCTTAAGTTTGGGAGCAGCAGTTTCTAAGTCTCTCCAAATCCAGAAGGGAAAACTCTCTCGCACATAAACTGTCTCACTTTTTTTTGCGTTGGGTGGTGGGTAAGTAAATGGTCAACACAGGGGGGCTCAGAACACCAATTCAGTTGCTGCAGCACCAATCTAAACTTTTAACTTGCTATTAAAAAATCTCTAAACATCTTCCTACAGAGGTGTTTTCCATGGAGACTGTCGTCAAAGAGAGGAGGGAGGTTTGGAGAGCCACAGGATATGTAAAAAAGGGAAACGTTCACAAACACATTAGCCTGGGTGGAGACACAAACAAACACAACCCATTCCCATAGCCTGTGCAGGACTCACCTTTCTAATAAAGACAATAGGGTCTAACCATTCTTTCCTTCTGCGGGTTTAAAGCAAAAGTAAACTCCAGTTGATGTCAATGGAGTGACAGCAGTGTAAATTAAAGGAGAATCCACTCCATAGAATCCCTCAGGGCTGGTCCATTCCACCAGTTTAATACATAGCAGTTGCAGAAAAAGAAGAAAAAGCCACATTTCCATTGCATCACTATATCCGACACATAATGGAGTTCAGATCTGTATCCTGTTTTCAGAGCTCAGTAAATGACAGAAATTCAGAGTGTGACAAAAGTTACCAGGACAGTACACTCTGTGTGTATGGATAATAGGGTGTTCCCAGCGATGAGCTGCCAAAATCTTAACAACCGGTTCCCTATAAAAAGTTCTGATTTAAGAGGAGGGGGAGGGACCGGGGGAGACATACCCATGGGGCCGGGGGCCCCTGCAGGCCCTAGAGCAAATTGCCCCACTTGCCCCCGGCAACCCTAGAACTTGCAGCCCCTTCCCCCCTTACCTTGCCAGCAGCTCAAAGCAGCAGGACGACTCAGGAGCTCAGCTGAGCTGCCCAGTTGCTGGCCATGCTGCAGCTCTGCGGGGGGTAGCTGGGGGAAGACATCCTTGTGGGGCCAGGGGCCCCTGCAGGGCCCAGGCCAATTGCCCCACTTGCCCCCTCCCCTTCCCTCTGGCCAGCCCTGGAGCTTGCAGCAACCCCCCCCCCCACACACACACACCTTGCTGGGACTCTCAAAAAGCGGCAACAGGATGACTCTGGAGCTCAGCTGAGCTGCCCAGCTGGTGCCGGCGGCTGGCCACGCTGCAGCTGGGGGGAAGTGGGGAAAGGGCCGGGGGAGCCTCAGCCTCCCCAGCTGGGAATCCTGGGAGCAACAGGATGGTCCAGCCCACAGACCAGAGTTCTTTGCCCACCCCCTGGCCCTTTAACAACCGGTTCTCCACGGAGGTCTAATTTTAGCAACCGGTTCTTGGGAACCTGTGGGAACCGGCTCCAGCTCACCACTGGCCGTGTTCCCTGGCTTCTAGGCTTCCTACCATACTGGATAACACTGATGTATTCATTAGATATTGCCTTCTTCTTCACTTCCTGATGCAATCGTTGTGTAGCACGACAGTGTGCTGTCAAGTATTCCCTCCAAAACCCTCACAAGATGCAATTTCGTTCTCTCTGTATTTCTATGAAGTGCTTTAGGATTCAGCAGGATTAGAAATGCTGTCAAAGGGCTAGATTGTCACTTGGCCGCCCTTCACACCCACCCGGGCAGGTAAGAACCCTGCCTCCTTTGGCCCTTGCACGGGCTACCTCGGGTCCGGGCTCACAGGAATAAGTACCGTTCCCTTCTCCCCTCCTTGGTGCAGGTAGACAAGGAGAGGGCGAGGAACAGGCAGAGCCTTAGCTTCATTTCCCTCAAATGTGCCGGCCAGTGTACCTAAGCCTGCACTGGGGGGTATCATAATTTGCTGTTGGACCAGCACAGAAGCAAGGGGGAAGTAAGGGGGCACTGCATCTCAGAAGGTTGTCTCCATGGGAGCCAGGTGACTAAAGATGGGATCTGCAAAAGCTCCTGAGAGACTTAGAAGCACAAGCCTCACTGATAGTCCATGGAACTTGTGCTCCTGTCTCTACAGTGCTTTTGAAAATTCCTCCCTAACCACCTGTTTCGGGGCATGTAGGAGGTGAAAGGCCTGAGAGGCCAATTAATGCATCTGGTTGCACCTGGAGGGTGGGCTAGTCCTAATTACAGATGAAACCCAGCTCGGGAGGAGCCGGGTGGTGCTATAAAGAGGTGAACCCTATAAGCAGGAGCTCAGCAGGTGCTCTCTTGGTGGTAGAGAGACCAGAGGAGAAGAGGAAGGCTTCTGCAGGGTAGAAGAAAGCCTGGAGGGGGTGGGGAGATTAGCACAAGCTCCTGTGGCTGAAACGGACCCAAGGGTAAGAATCAGAGGATGGGGCTATGTAGAAAGGCTAATGGTAGGAAGGCAACCAGGGAGGCAGCAGCCAGGTGTCTGATGAAGCAGACTTGGCTCCTTGTCCTAGTGTCCCTAGCCTGGAACCCAGTGTAGACGGTGGGCCTGGGTTCCAGGCTAGGGACACTAGAGGGAAGCCCCTGATGTAAAGGCATACGGGTGATTTAAATCCCGAGAAAGTGGGGAGGCCCACAGGGCCCACAGTTGAGGGCTGAAGACCAGATGCAAGGTTTAGGACTATTGTCTGTTGGGCTTTCTGTTACCATGGAAGGGGTGGAACTGACCCATGACCTGGCTGGAGGGCCGAGTCCCAGGGAGAGTCAGACCAGCACAGAAACAGAGTGATCATCAGCCGGGGGATCTGGAGAGGAAAGCGCTGCTATGCCCACCCCCGAGGGAGCGCTCCAGCAGGGAGTCAGCTCTGCTACACCCCCACCATTTGGGCCTCTTTGAAAATACCAGCCTATGCTGAGCTGCTTCAAAGGCTGCGACGGGCCTATACACTGGGCTTCGTACATGTGTGGGACGTGGGGGGATGGTCCGAGGGCAGGAGCCTTTATTACGTCTCACACTTTGCGGTCCGCACTCCTACAGGTCACAGAGCTCGGCAGGCCAAGAGCTTTCTCTCCTGACGGATTATTGCATATGCTGGGCTTCTCTGCAAGGTGTAGGTGTTACCATTTGTCATGCTCACCTGAGAGCTGCAGTCCGTGCATCCCAGGGCTCAGTTGATTTAGGGCATCATGCTGTGGCGTGTTTTGATAAATCAGCAGAGCTGCCCCTGGCACGGGCACTCCAGCGTCGACACTCTCTCCCCATGCTCCGGCTCTCATGCTCTCTCTGGCTCTGCTTAGATCTCACCACATAATTACATCCAGCCGCTCTACAGTTTGTGTGGAATTATTATTTTTTTCCCCAGCCGCTGCTCTGTCCCACGTGTGTTGCCGAAAGCGAAGTGAAATGATTTCTTAATAATAGAACTGTCGGTGGAGGACCAGGAATCGCTAACCAGCCCAATCTGAAAATGACTGCCCACATAGCAACAGCTTCCATCAGCGGAGCGTTCCAGTCAAGTATCTTAAATTATTTCATCCACCTTCATGCATTGTCTCATAGAGATGTGAGCCCAGATGAGGACCAGAGAGGGAGGTGTCAGAAAGCCATTTAAGGCTCCCTTCTTGTCTGACTTGAGTTGAGATTAGAGCAGCCTGAGGGCAGCTCTCACTTGTGCTAGTTGTCAACAGCCTCCCAGGGACCATGTGCACAGCTGAAAAGCAATGCGCTCTGGACACTCCCTCTCCAGCAACTAGTGCAGGGAGGGAGGGATCATGGGAGTTAGCTCTGTTGCCACTGAGGACTCCCTCCCCCGCACACAGAGTAGGGACAGTTGATGCACAAGAGAGGCACACAAGGGGATGGAGTTATAAGTGGCCCTTTGTTGGATCAGGGCCTGAGTCTGCTGCTAAGCACCCCTGCCCTGCACTTATCTAGCCCAGCCCAGCCTTAGCCAGAGAGTGCCACAGTTCTGATTGCGCTGAGCCTTGGCTTACCGTAATCCTCCCCCAGAGAGACTCAGTTCCTTTCAAGCAGCAGTTTCGAACTCTTGTGAGTTCCAAACCCAAGTGAAGGGAGGGGAAGTCCCATTCGGAAACCCTGTCTGCGTCTTGAAGAACCCCTTCGGCTTTTCGCATGCCTGTAGGGCCTAAGCTTGACATTCATCAAAATGATGCAAATCCTGCTTAAACTGTCACTGCTGAGAAAAACAATGTCAGAAGGCTGCAGCTTCTGACTCCTGATGCTCTGGATCTGATTAGTCTTTCACGTTGTCTGTGATTTCTCATATTCTGTGCAGTGCTAACTCTAACCCAGGATTGTTTATCTCTCCAGAAGCCAAGGTTTGCCTTTGAGGTTTCCCGGGCAGGGCAATGAACCGAGGCCATCAAATGGGCATCAACTGTGATGTTTTCTATACAAATATATACACTGGAGGCTATTGTGTGCTTCGGCAGCAGTGCTGAGGAGACCTGCCCCTACCCTGGTGCAGGTCTGAGAACAGTAACAGATATACAACTGCTTAATTGATCTACCACCAGACCTGGCCCCCAGCTGTGATGACCTCCAAATCTAAGTGATCATGTTTCTAGCCCTCAGGATTGCAAAGAAAAAGTTGAAAATGCACACATAGCCTAGCCCATGCTGTGGCACGTGCCTGAGTCTTCAGACAGCTGCTGGCAGAAGGAGGCACAACAGCTGCTAAAACCAGTGATCAAGCTTCCTGGCCCAACACTCGCTACCAGCTCAGATCAGTCCTCCTGCTCTAGGTGAGACTCCCCTGCCATTGCTTGGAAGGAAGGGGGAGATGATTGGTGCATCTGCTGCTGGAGTGGTGTCAAAAACAGGTTGGACTCTACCTTTGGGGCACAGAAGAGCTCCAGTTGCTGAGGGGAATTGTGTGAATGGACTGAGCAGCCTAGAGCCCAGCTGGCGTCAGCGTTACATGAAGTATCTCCAAAATGTGTAAGAAGTTCTCGAGGGGCTTACGGCAGCTCCTGTGCTTAAATTAAATTAAACGGTATTCTGTAATCCTCCAAAAGTGCAGCTGCTCAGAGCCACGCGTCCTTCCCATCTGAGATGGCGAGGAGCCATCTGGAGCATGGTTTGGCCAAAAAATGGGCTTTTTAAGTAAAAAGGTCAAATTAAGTTATACTCTAGCATCTTAAAGAGCCAGAACTTGAGCCAGTTCATTAAGCATAAGTTGCAATTGACCTTAAAAGGATTCATGTGCCTTCAGGCTAACTCAGACTCTGTGCGTAGCTAATAGGGAACTGTTTGGCTTTTTCCATATCTTTCAGCCAAAGTGGGGGGGTGAAGTTAAAATCTAGGCCAGGGGGACACTGAGTTTTGGTGACACCTGAGCTGAACAGAACAGAATAGCGCTCAGCTCAACACACAGGACTAACAAAGATCCACCGAACAATGAGTGGATTAAACTGATCTATAAATATATAGGTTTCTCATATGAAAAATAACTAATCCTATTTATGCTTCTGTTGCTCAGACTCAACAGGACAACCCGTCAGGCACAGCCATCGGTCTCAGAACTCTTCATGATCTCCCCTGGAGACAAAATGTTCAAAGCTGCCACTCTTCTGTGTCTTTTACCCAACACTGCAAGATATTTCAGAAGACATGGGGGAGAGTATTTATATTCCTGCATTTCCTCTCTGGTAACTGAGAGAAAGAGAGAAGAGGCAATGAGGGAAATCTAAGTTCAAACTGATTTTGCCACATCGTCAGTTTGCAGAAGAAATCGAAAATAAGGCTATGAACAAGCTCTTGGGTCCTTTTGCAGAGGGTCCCTCCCCTGTCCTTTGCTCCATGGAAGGTGGAGAATTAGAAGTGAGGATGGATAGTCCCAGGGGTGGCTCCAGGCCCCAGCACGCCAAGCGCGTGCTTGGGGCGGCATGCCGCGGGGGGTGCTCTGCCGGTCGCCGGGAGGGTGGCAGGCGGCTCCAGTGGACCTCCCGCAGGCGTGCCTGCGGAGGGTCCGTTGGTCCCGCGGCTCCGGTGGACCTACCGCAGGCGTGCCTGCGGGAGGTCCACCAAAGCCGTGGGACCAGCGGACTGCGGGACCAGCGGACCCTCCGCAGGCACGCCTCCGGGAGGTCCACCGGAGCCACCTGCCACCCTCCCGGCGACTGGCAGAGCGCCCCCCGCGGCATGCCGCCCTGCTTGGGGCGGCGAAATGTCTAGAGCTGCCCCTGGAGAGTCCATGTGTAGGGCAAAAGGACTCTTGATGGTGGTTCAATAAGGGAGGGAAACCTCACAGGTGGCAAGGCTGGCTTTGGGAGGACTGGTGCCTTATGCAAATAAATGTGTGGATCTCCCAAAGTGACCGTGACCCAGCTTAGAATCAGCAAGGTGGACTGCCTCCTACAAGTTCTGCATTAGGTGGAGTCTGAAACGAGGTCATAGAAGTTGGATTATCTCACTTCCTCACAGTATTAAAGAGAGACTGAGTTCCTGTCCAAGAACAGGCCAAATGACCTTACACCCTCCATTCAGATAAATTGCTAACTCACTGCGGTCATGGCCAAGACAGTCGTACAACTCGCCAAAATGAATAAAATTCCTGAACTCCCTGATTTCTTGGGGCCAGGTAAAAATGAAGGAGATCAAAGGAAGGGGGATTTTCCAAGAGTATGACTGGGACGCTCGCCCTTCAGTGCAGGAAAGAAGTTTTAGGAGAACACTGAGAAAGCAGGTTTCTGAGAGGATGACTTTGGATTGGAGATGAGCAGACATAGGCCTTGTTGTGAGTCTGACAATAAGGCGAGGTGATTCTTCTCCAGGTTCTCATGTCAGATGGCCACGCGGGGAAATGCCTCCTTTAAAAAATGGTGCCGGAAGGATTTCCTACACCTGGTGCCATCTACAGTTTTTCAAAAGTTCATTGCACAAATGAATTATTATTTTAGTGCCTAGGACCCCTGCTCAGGCCAGGACCCTCTGGTGTTAGGCCCTGGACAAACCCAGAACAAAAGGCATTCCCTCCCTGGAAGAGGAGCCTTTCAGAGCTGTTTGCTGACAGCTCCTCGTGTTCTGGCATCAGCCAGTAATTAGTGGATTTGCTACTCTAGTTAAATCAGGGTGAGGGCCCCAGTTATATAGCATGGGGAAACATCACTTGGCAGTGTAACCCAGTCTCTTCAGCAGTCCCAGCAGGGTGATACTACAGTATTAACTTGGCAGAGTGGAAGAGAACGTATGACAGAATACATAGGGGCTTTATCTCTTGAGCAGAATCCTGAATCAAAGATTCCTGAAGGTATCTAAGGCTCTAATTGTTAGATTTAAAACTGATAACATTCAGAAGGCAAGAAGTCTTGCATTTTTCTCTGAAGCATCAGTCCTTGCTAACATTAATATGTTCAGGGAGCACAACATAATACTATTCAGTTGACTGATAACAGACATTTAGGAAAACCAGCGCAAAGAGTGAAGGTGAGGGATAGAACTACCTCTTAAAATAAGCCTGAGTGGTCTGTATAGCTGTTTCCACTGGAGCTGACATCTCTAAAGGTAACAGCTTCACCAGGAGAATGGGAGGATTGCACACTAATGCCATAAAAGGAGAGGCTCCATAAAGACCTTCCGGTCCCACCTCTGGAATGGGCAGCAGAAAACGTTCTAGGGGTTCCTCTTACCCAGTTTGTGTGTAGACACAAGAACTTTGGGGATGCCCAATAAACGCCCACCTTTTCCAGGAGGAAATGAAAATTCAATAGCTTTTGCCAAAGAGAGGGCAAGTATCAATTGAGTTCTATTAATGTCCTACCAGCCGGGAAGCAAACCCTTTCGGCATTGTAGTCATATGACCCTCAGGGTTGTGAAGGGCCCCCAAACTGATGACTCGCGGCTACAGCTGTGTCTCTCGCACTGTTCCCTTACAAAAATACCACGCTGCAAAGAAGACAAAATAAAACATGTACAGAAATAGCAGCCTTTTAATGAAAAAGTTATATGTGGTTTAAAATCCCCAACCTGAATCATGCCAAAGGAATTTAAAGCTCTGGTTTAGATCTGATTCAGCAAAGCTTTTATAACATCTCTGGGGATCCAGAGATTTGAGCCAGCACACAGTCAGTATGGAAAAAAGATTGATTTCTGTAATTGATGTGGAGCTGCTCTGTAATAACTTAGGAATACTGTAGGCTGATCAAGTTATTGGGATGTTTATGATATATATATATATAATGTTTAATATAATAGGGGGCTGTTGGGGAGAGGGGAGAGCAGAAAGAATGGCTCAAGATAAGCCACTTCTCAGCAAACACTTGGAGATACTGCCAAGACCTGAAAAGGCCCATGAACATGGGTGTTAAAAAGGAACACTCTCTCGAAGGGCCGGTAGTTGTTTGGGGGAACCAGACTGAGACACTCACGGGTTTGGCGCCGTTAGGCCTGCCTAGGTAGGAGAGGCGTTTGTGTAGACGGTTGTTTTAAAACCCTTATTTCTGTCCTGCTTTGTTCTCATGGGCCTGGGGCCAGTCAACCCTGTTCAATGAGCCCTGCTTTGCTACACCTGTGCAGAACGTGAGCCTTAAAAGGAGAAAGAGGGAGTGGGGAGGTGAGTTCTTAAGGAAAAGATGGCTGGGGAGGGGAGGAGAGCAGGCCGGCTGCTGTGATGCGAGGCAAGAAGGGGGCCTTGAGCCAGGGCCGGCGCAACCCATTAGGCGACCTAGGCCGTCGCCTAGGGCACTAACATTCGGGGGGCGGCAACTGTGGCGGCTGGATCTTCGGCTGCCCCAGTCATTGGTGGTATTTCGGGAGCGGGACCTTCCGCCACCTAGGACGCCAAAAAAGCTGGCGGCGCACCTGCCTTGAGCGAGCAACTGGTGAGAGAAAGGACCTGCCAGAGGCCTGTGGTAGGACAGTAGGCAGTGAGACAGTCCATTGCTGCTGGGAGCCTGTAAGGAAGGTGGCTTTAGGTTGCGCCCAGCAGGACCAAAGATGTTTTTGTTTGGATTTGGATTTGGACTAAGGGACTCCGTTACCCTGGAAGGGGTTGGGGGCTGGAGGGCCGAGTTACCTCTGTGCCGGATAGGCTCAGAATTGTTATAGGCAAACTGAAGAGAGTGCTGCAGTGCTGGCTCTTAATGTTTTGAGCTGGCAAGTCTATGCCCGTGAGGCTTGTAACAGAGGCTGTCCAGTCACTGTATTCACCACTGACCACAACATCCTGAAAGGAAGAACTGCCGGTGCCCTAATTCAGTTGGACCTGTTGAGTAAGGATGGCTGATACACAAAGTAATATAGGCCAGGCTGTGGTCTAAGGATAGGCCTAAGATCTGTGGTGGGTGCACTCAGTCCAGGAAAGGGACAGAGGTACAGTTAGCCTATAACCATGACAATTACAAAGGTGATTAGCATGGTGACCCCCCGTGCAGGGATGATGTGACAGTCGTGAAGCTTTCCGTGCTTCGAGAAGGTGTGCAGTCCAGTGCTCAGAGCCAGAAGACTGGGTGTTTTGGGTTCTAGTACTGGCCCTGCTGCAGTAGCTTTCTATGTTCCTGTTTCCATGCCTGTAAACCAGGGATAGTAACATGGCATCATAATTAATGTTGGCAAAGCCCCTAAGAGATTCAGATGAAGGATGTCATGTAACTATATAAAGCATTATACAAATCTAATAACAAGTAAGCCAGTGATTATTCAACTTTATCATTATTAAGACAAGTTAATGAGAGCACCCACCAAGGTAATGAATCCACCTCCCTTCCCACATCTTCCTTCTATTCATGTGCCGCTGTGTATGTACACCATTGGTGGTCCATGAAGCACAGTGTGAGGCTAGGTCTACATGAATAGAGTAGCTGAAGTCGGCGTGTCTTAGGTCGATTTACCTGGCCATGAGGATGGCGGCGAGTTGACTGCTGCCGCTCCCCCGTCGACTCCGCTTCCACCTCTCGCGTGCGGTGGAGTTCCAGGGTCGACAGCAGAGCGATCGGGGATTGATTTTATTGCATCTACACTAGACGCGATTAAATTGATCCCCAATAGATCGAGCACTACCCGCCGATCTGGCGGGTAGTGTAGACATACCCTGAGAAACAGTGATCCATACTGAAAGGAGAGGTAGTCTTGTTGTTGAGGCGCTAAACTGGGCTCCTACAGACTTCCTGTGTGACTTGAGACAAATCACTTAGTGTCCCAGTTCCCCATCTGATAATACTTCTGTTGTCAGTTGTTTGCAGGTGTGTGTGTTCTTTCCGTGTGCTGTCTCCCAGCTCTGCACAGATAGCTGGTTCAGCAGACCTTGATAGCACTACCCAGCATGGTTAAATGCGGGAGGCTGGAATATTGTTGCCTCGGTAGTGCTGTTCAGGCTGCTCAGCACTTCTGTCCTTGGAGCTTTAATGTTATTAGTAGATAACTCAGCCTGCTGAGTTAACATGCTGCACTGTTACTCATAAAGAAAGACCACAGGCACGGTTCAAGGACAAGGGCTCTCGACCAGGCTTATTGCCATCAAGACACAGTCCTAGCGCCCTGGCTCCATGGTTACAGGTAAGCTAACACAAGTGCCTTGTGACAAGCATCAGCCCAATCAGTGGCAGGACTTTGTGCTGCCCTCTTGGCTGAACAAGGAATTAAGGTGAAGTACCCCAGTATTTATAGGCTAAAAGAAACAATTAACATACACAACTTGCACTTTACGTATTTCATGACATTTGTTTGTTACTTCCCCTTATTCCTGAAATCTCGGACAAAACACCCCAATTCATTATGTTGTCAAAGTATTTTCTCTTGTACTAGATTGGGATGTGCCTATACTAGCTGGAATATATTTATATAACTATCTAGTGCCTAGTACGCTAGCAACAGCTTTGCCAAGTTCATGTACTGCGCAAGCATCTGCTTTAATACACGGCCTGCCTTTGGTTCACAGCCTCTGGTTCAGGGCTCAGATCTTATTCCAGGCTCTCTCTCTTTCTCTCTCTCTTTCTCCTACAACTTCCTTTGTCTTATAAGTTCTACAGGGCAGGGGCTGTCTCTTATTTTGTATGTGTAGAGTGGTGCTATGATATGGTTGGGGCCCTTAGGGTCTAGTGTAATACAGATAATGATAAGTAACAATGATATTGCTGTAAAGTGAAACTGTCCCTTTTTACAAAATCATATCTCAGTTTAAACATGTTTGTACACCCTGCTGTTACAAGTAACTCTTAAGGTGACCATAACTGAAAGAAATCAGAGAGAATAATAATTTTCCATTTTGTTTAATTTGTATATTTGACAGCATCGAAGGATATGGTCAGTTTTATCATTTTCCCCCTATACATCAGTTAGTTTCCTCTGTTGTTTGGGTGGATTTTTCATAAGACAGAGGAAATCATTTAACAATTCTGGGAATTGTGACTGTACAATCACACACAGGGAGACTCAGCAAGAGATTCAGTACATGAAATTTAACTATTAACTTTTTTTTCTTTTGGTAATTGACTAGGTGTCAAGATGACAGAAAGTTGTTGGTTCTTTGCTCATTTCCCTTACCTATCTGTTCTCAATGTGCTCTTTATAATTTGTATAATCCCCATTATGAACATGCATATCTGATATCATGGTGTACTGGCTACACCCAAACTAATGCCAAAAGGACATTTCCATTATTAATCAGATTAAAATTTCCCTGGATTGAAACATGCTACAATGGCCTCAGCCTAGAATGCACAGGGTGCTTAGCTATGACACTTCTGGTGCCTTAGAAATACCAGAGCTAGTCTAAACTGAACGGATGGAGAGAGGGGTTTTATCAATAGAGGAAAAATGTAGTTTGGTCCAAATCCAGGCCCCTCATTACTCTTGCCTGTTCCCATTCCACAAGAAAAGGTACAGAATAAACCTGGAGACCTCCTTGTGCGCCAGATAACCAGCCCATCCTGCTTTTGCAGAGCTTTTCAGTGCTGAGCCACAACCGAAAGAAGTGTGCTAGAACCTAGCAAATAAAATGAAAATCTTCACAGACTTGAGTTCTGACCATCTAACGGTCACTTGGTGCATTAAGGGCCTGATTTTTCAGAAGAGCTCCACTCCCGTTTAGGAACCAAGACCAAAGTAGTCAACAATAGGAGTCTTAAGTTAGGCCCTGAATTCATATATAGTAGGGTGACTAGATGAGAATATCGGGACACATGGGGGGTGGGGCACCTCAGGATGAGATTTTTCAAAAATACCTAAGTGATTTGGGAATTCAGTGTTCACTGACTCCATGGGATTTGTGCTTCTAAATCACTTAGGAGCCTAAATTTAGGTGCTTTTTTTTTCAACTTGCCCCAAAATAAGTGGCCAGATTTTCAAAACAGCCTAGCATCTAATGCTACTTTTAAAGTCACTCTGTGGGCTCCCGGGTTCTATAAAATGTGTAAATTAACTGCTGGTGAATGATTTTGCCAGTTGTATTTTGTTGTAGAAATGTAAAACATACACTGTAAATGTATGTATTCTTGATGTGGCAGCAGATGTGGCAGCTGATCAGTTTGTCAAATATTCTTGTCTTTAAAAAGATTATCACTTGATTAAAAATGTAATTGAGAAGTCAAGGTTTATAACAGATGCACATGAATAGTAAAACCAGCATTTCCCATATCAACAGGGTACCAAGACAAGCAGATAAATAACAAGATGGTCATATAGCCCCTGATTCAGCAAAGCACCTAACCCTGTGCTTAAAGGGATGAATTCAAATTGGAACAGGTTCAGAGACGGGCTACTAGGATGATCCGAGGAATGGAAAACCTGTCTTATGAAAGGAGTCTGAAAGAGCTGGGCTTGTTTAGCCTAACCAAAAGAAGGTTGAGGGGGGGATATGATTGCTCTTTATAAATATATCAGAGGGATTAATATTAGGGAGGGAGAGGAATTATTTAAGCTTAGTAACAATGTGGACACAAGAACAAATAGATATAAACTGGACACTAGGAAGTTTAGACTTGAAATTAGACGAAGGTTTCTAACCATTAGAGGAGTGAAGTTCTGGAACAGCCTTCCAAGGGGAGTAGTGGGGGCAAAAGACATATCTGGCTTTAAGACTAAGCTTGATAAATTTATGGAGGGGATGGTATGATGGGATAGGCTAATTTTGGCAATTAATTTGGCAATTGATCTTTGATTATCAGCAGGTAAGTATACCCAGTGGTCTGTGATGGGATCTTAGATGGGTTGGGATCTGAGTTACTACAGAGAATTATTTCCTGGGTGCTGGCTGGTGAGTCTTGCCCACATGCTCAGGGTTTAACTGATCGCCATATTTGGGGTCGGGAAGGAATTTTCCTCCAGGGCAGATTGGCAGAGGCCCTGGAGGTTTTTCGCCTTCCTCTGCAGCATGGGGCACGGGTCACTTGCTGGAGGATTCTCTGCAGCTTGAGGTCTTCAAACCACAATTTGGGGACTTCGATAACTCAGACATAGGCTAGGGGTTTGTTATAGAAGTGGATGGGTGGGATTCTGTGGCCTGCATTGTGCAGGAGGTCAGACTAGATGATCATAATGGTCCCTTCTGACCTTAAAGTCTATGAGTCTATGAGTCTAGGTGCTTAAGTCCAACCCTGTTCAGCAAGACATAAGCACATAATTAACTTTGGGACTCCATGGGACTTAAGCGTATATTTGTGC
Source organism: Mauremys mutica (assembly GCF_020497125.1). Taxonomy (NCBI): domain Eukaryota; kingdom Metazoa; phylum Chordata; order Testudines; family Geoemydidae; genus Mauremys; species Mauremys mutica. Next base: position 12,772,035 of record NC_059085.1, read on the forward strand.
TTAAGTGCTTTGCTGAGTCAGGGCCGTAGTATGGATCCCAGACACACCAAAAGTGCTGAAGCTGCAAAAACTACTCTACAGTACACACTGGGGGTTAAAAGAAAACTATCTGAAGAGTAAATACATCACACAAAGCATATGGTAATAGACAAAGTCTTAGTGTGGCGGAAAGTACATTAGAGACGTTGGTTTCTTAGCCTAGTTTGTTCTTTAGGCAAAAGCAATAAAAAGGAGCCACAGATCCAACAATTGCTCAGTCTGAAGACTGACAATTATCACTTCCCAGCCTCCCCCACCATGGCTAAGACTGCCCAGGTGTTTGTGAGCCATCTGGCCAGTATGGAAGAACTAGTCTTTCTCTAACCAGTAGCAACAGCAGCTGAACTGCTCAGAATAAAGAGCACGATAACAGCGTAGGGCTAAAAGACTGATCATCAGGGTCTAATCAAGGCATTGTTTGTAGGAAATCGTGCACTGGGTTCACTGAAGGCCTAGTTCAAATTCCTTTCAACAGAAGGCCTTAAAGACCAAAGTTTTCAAACCTGGGTATCTATAATTAATCTCCTAAATCCATATTGAGACATCTAAGTGCCCTGATATTTTTTTTTCGAAGGGGCTAAAGCACCCACAAATCCCACTGAAGTCAATGCAACCCTTGAAAATTTACATAGGTGCCTGAACATGGATTTGGGAGCATAACTATAGTCATCCAGGTTTGAAAAGTTTGGCCAAAATCTCTTAATCTCCAGACCGCTCCATCATCTTGTATGTGGAGCACAAAGCCAGACAAAACCTGCTTTACCAGGGCACTGAAAGAATGCATTTAATTATTAGATTAAATAAATCATTCCTAAAGCAGTATTAAAGGGATTATATACACTGTCAATGACTTCAGAGTCTGGGTTATGGAAGCCAATTATTCATTATACATTGATTTCAATGTTAGTTGGATCAGACTCGTAAAGTGCATTATTTAAAGTTTGCAAGTACTTTACCAAACACTTTTTAGCTTAATTATTCTTGAAAATTAAAGTCAACATCCCTGGCTCCTCCACATTCCGAGACGAAGGGCTTCCGTTCACTTTGCTGGGAAAAGATATATCTCAGAAAGTGGTTCTGGCTTTTGGATGTGTCCACTTTCCTTTAGCATAGTCCTGAATTATACACCCATAGTAACTAATCACTGCAATTAAATGCTTTTTTTTTACCTTTCCTAATTAGAGTCCATTTCAAGACTATTGCAGAATACTTGCAGTATGAAAGACAGCTACAATTTCACAGTCAAAATCGCTCCTTCGAGCAAAGCAAAAGGAGGCAGGAAACAACTATGGAACACAACCAGTAATGGCTATTACCGCAAGCGCTTAAGAGAAGAGCCTTGTTGTCACTTTAGGTAATAAGTTTGTTTGCTTTTAATACTTCCAAATATGTGCTACCTTCTTTTTTTTCCCCCAAAGGAACATTTTTTTTGAATAGCGCATCTAAGAAGACCACAAGATTACCACATCCCAGGCTGAAATAATTAGAATGGGCTGAGAGCTTACGCTGTTCCCTATTTTTATATGTAATCTTTGCCACTAAGAGCTGCAGTTCCACTCCGTCAGGTGGGAGGGAGAGGCGGCCAGTCAAAGATCTCACACCCCTTAATGCCGTGAAGCATTGCTTTGGGGCAGCTCTTTGGGGCACTGCAGAGGGGTGTCTTGGCATGGGGCACAGCAGTTCCATGAACGATACACATCCACTGCTAAAACCCCAGTGCATGGACTGCGTACTGGAGGTGGGTATAACAGGGCACATGGGCCTTGGGGCACATGCACGCATCCCAGTGTGCCTGGCCTAGCCTGGGGGACCTTTAAAACTGACAGCCGTAGCTGCTTCTGGCTATGTGCCTTACAGGAAATTGCATATAAAGCTCCCTGCCTTGTAGGGTGCAGCAACACAGGAGCTCGAGGTGACCAAGCTAGTGTGCTAAAAAGGGAGGTGTCGCTGCAGCAATGCAGGCAGCAGGAGGGGTTAACTGCCCAGAGCGTCAGCGCACTGGGATCTTAGGTACTTATGAAGTGGCTAGCCCATTGCACCACTGTGGCGTGGCTACGCTGCTATTTTTAGCCTGCCAGCTTGAGCAAAGCAGGTGAGTGTCTACCCACATTGGAAATTACACCTCCGGCTCCAGTGGAGACATACCCTTAGACAGGGAGAAGATGGGAGAGACCCAGAAGTAGAGGAAGACTGGGGGGGATGGGCTTTCTGCAACGCTGGTTAGGCTGAGGGGAGACAGCTGCCGTGAACAGGGCTGGCTGACAGGAAGCCTCAGCTATGCTGTGGGGAGGATGAAGCCCTGAAAGGAAGGCAGTGAAGCCCGGTGCTGAGGCTAAGCTCTGAGGAGCGGTGAGGCTGTTTGCATTGTGGATCAGCCCACCGTTTACAGCGGGACTTTCTCTTTGTTAGCCTACCTCTATTCTCATCCAGTCAAGGGTAGAACTCCCACCGACATCAGGGCGAGCAGAGTTAGGCCATGTGAAAATCCCGCCCTGTATGTCTGCTCCATGCTCTGATTTCCAGGAGGAAACCAAACTGCAAAGGAAATGGAGAGGACCAGACCCATAATTCCCAGCGCTGGACAAATGTCTAAAGCACAAAGAATGTGACTGTCGTCTAGACGTTTGGTTTCAAAAACCCAACTGCCGGGGGAAAATGAAACCGTTGTGAGAAGAAACATGGCCTGGTGGTTAGAGTGCTAGTCTGAGCTGTGGGAAACCCAGGTTCAGGTGCTGCTTTGCCACAAGCATCCTATGGGGCCCTGGTCAAGTCACTTAGTTCTCTGGCATGTCTCCCCTGAAGCTGGGACTGAACCTCCCAGCTTGGTAGACAGACTGGCACCAGCAGGGCTCAAGCTATCATGCTAAATAGAGCACTGCAGCCCAGGCTCTCAAGCCCATCCAACCCCCTGGGCTTGGCAGCCACACAGCTATTTGTAAGCACCCTAGCTCAAGCCCCTTTAGTGAAAGTCTTTCTGCCAGGCTGGAAGGCTCTCTCATAGCTGCAGGGTAGACATACCTCCTGTGCCTCAGTTCCTCATCTGTATAATGGGGATAGTAGCACTGCCCTGCTGTTGGGAGGAGAAACACGTGAAAGGCTGTGAGGTGCTCAGATACTGTGACGAATGGGGCCATATACGTACCAGATAGATGCTCTGGTAAAGAGTGATTAATCATTAAAATTGCAGCCATCTCTGTGAAACATCTGAAGAATACTTCAGCGGATAGCTTTTTCCTGGCTACCTGAGCCATGCTTTCTGATACCTGGCTTTTGATGTGGCTAAAAGATGATACTGAACTTGCCCCAGAGGCCTCCATTAAAGATTTATAAACAGCCCAGCACCTTCTTAATATCAATATCCCCTTACAAAATGGATACCAAATCTTCCAGGATCAATACCTGTCCCCACCACCACTTTCTATCATTCATTTGCTTCAGGATCTTTTTTTATTTTATTTTTTTTTGCCTATTCAGCTGCAGTCAGTCAAGAAACAAAGAGTTTCCCTAAATGGTGCCTTCTCATCGTTTTCTCTTGGGGCATAAACAACAAGCATGATGGCCTATGCGAGTCCTCCCGTTCCTTTCCCTGGCCATCCGCATCCTCAGCCCCACAAAGTAGCCGGGGTGAGTCATTTAACTGACTGAAGGTGCAGGTTGGGGATTGAAAGATACTCTAGGAAGCTGAATCAGTCTAAGTCCTGGGCAAACAGACTTGTAGACCCACAGGATAAGAAGGAGACTCTGAAGAAGAGGGGGTAATCTAGCCTATCCCCTGCATTGTGAGACCATAAATAAAGGTCAGGGACCAATGGTAATTTCTGAAACATGGCAAATTCATTTCTCAGCTCTTTGCTACCTTAACGTAAGGATTTGGGAGCAGGGATGCAGCTTCTGCGCTTTTGGAATAATCACACATCTCCTGCCCAGGAGTCACCTGTGAGCTGCAGCTCTGAATTCTCCCTGAGGGGCCGAGGCAGTGAAGAGGAAGCCGTGTTCTGCAGAAGTCACGCTGCCTGGCGGGGGGAGAGGAAGTGATCCTAAGTGTTCGGTGCTTGGGTCAGAAAGTGGTGGTCTGCAACATTCCCCTGTTGCATGTGAGTGTCTGATAACGCTTGTGGTGTTGGTTTAACTTTTGCTTCAGTAAAGCAGAATCTGGTGCAGAAACCCAGTTTGCAGCAGGGAGTTAATTGCTTATCACAGTAAAATAATAATAATGATCCTTACTTAGACTAAGCTGCAGATTTCTGTAGATACAAGGCCCAGCCCTGTGACATTCTGAGAGTACTGATCTCACAGGAGGTATCAATCACCCTACAGGATTGAGTCCTTTGTTTGCTACTGGGACTTTCTACCCTTGTAAAGCCACAGGTAAATCTTAAGCTGACATAGCCTGGGAAGACTGTTGCAGTGCCCTGAATGGGGAAATCTGAAAAGAAATGAAATGTATATTGACCCAAATAATCCTGTGTCTCAAGGGATGAGTAAGAGTTCGGCAAGATACATGAGATCTGACTAGGAAATGAAAGTTTAATGAATGTCTTCTTACAGTCTGAAGTTATCCTCGGGTGAGATCAGCGGCTTTTTAACCAGAGTTCACCCCGGTTTCTGAACCATCTTAAAATGCAAATACTTAACCCACATGCCAACCCTACTCCCACCACTCAGCTTAGAGGCTCAAATGTAAATTCCAGTCTTGGTTGAATGGTAGGATCTTAAGGAAATACAATAGTGGAGGCATTTTAAGCCCTTGCCTTAACCTGTAATGTTTGATTGGTTGAATCCTGCATCCATAGCTCAGACTGGGTGGGTTTAAAGTGTGTGCGGGGCAAATCATTGTTACAGTGGAATGCAGCCTCTGGAGATGAAAGTAAGGCTTGCATAGTGTACATACCATCAGATGAGGAGGGGAAGAGAAAGAACAAAGCAAAATACTTTTCACTGATTAGATTAATCTCTCCAGCGCCCCTGGCACAATTCAGAATTTCTCAGCAAACTGAACCCCCCTGTTTTGCTAAAGCTGATTTCATCAACTATTCACAAAACTGGGGAATGCTGAGGGCAGAGTTAGGAGATTTTTGCTCCCAGTGGACTATTCCACGATAACATTGCCACCAGGGAGAGGTAGCGGGGGTGGGGGGGTGTTTGCATGTCACATGCATACACAGTGGTCTAGCTTGAAAAAAAAATGAATACAAGCTCAAGTATAAAGGTGTGGAACGGTGCATTGCTGGCGATCCAGTCTAGAATACAGTGTCCCATCTGGGTGTCCCATGTGGACCTTCAGTTTTGACGGCTGCTCAGGCCAGACCTAGTGAAATGGTTTATAATAAGTTGTTGTGGTCTGTTGTAGGGTGTGAACCATCATCAGGCTTGCAGTCCGGGTGCAAGGAATGCTCTGCTTTGCTTGGCAGTCGTGAGACACACATTGCTCGCCGTATCCCCTAAGAGGTGCTCCAGATGGTAGACATTAACTCACAACAGATTGCAAAATAAATCAGAACTGTAAGGACAAGTTTGTGACAATCTATTGAGTGGGAAGTCTGGCAGTTTCATTATAAACCTCATATTTTAAAGGTGTGGAGAAAATCCCTGTTACAACTGGAATGCATTTTGTGGCCATTTTAAGTTGCATGGTCATGAAACATAGAAAGCAATCCTTTAGCCCGTCTTATTCAGGAGCCAGTCCCAGAGTGTTTGTTGCAGACGTGAAACATAGATAGGGCAAGAAACTTCTCCCTTGTCTTTACTTGTGAGAGGAGAAACGTATTTGCTATTGCTATTTCCACAGCGCATTAGGCCTCAGCCAAGATCAGGATCCCACTGGGGCCTGTGTACCTACCCATAGCAAGAGACAGTCCCATCTCTGAAGAGTTTACATTGTAAATAGACAAATAGTTGGAGGGGAAATAAAGGCACAGAGAGAAGTGACTTGCCCAGTGATGGACCCAGCTGGTCAGTGACAAAGAAAGGAATAGAACCTGGGTCTGTTGACTCCCTGTCTAGTGCAATATCCACTAGATTGCACGGCCTCTCAGTGCTAATGAAGAATTATTCCAGAGGAGCAGACTGAGGAAATGTGGGTGCTATTAAAGACAAGTTCTGACCTTAACACCACTATAACATAGAATGAAAAACGTGTTATAATGCTGTGTGGTTAAGCACTCAAATCAGAAAATGCCAAAGGTGAAATAGTAGTTAATCACAAGCTCACATAATATCTCTCAAGCAATATAATACAATATGCTATGGTTTCCATTGTAATGTTCTTACACTCGCATGATGGCCTGACATACCATTCGTGATTAAGGGCACAAGTGATTGGGGGACACCTTAAGTCTGATTTTCAGAAGGGCTGAACACTTATATGCCTATGGGCGCTGCAGAGGCTCAGCACCTGCTAAAATCGGGCCCGGGGTGTCTCAGATTGGGGCCCTGAAATCAGAGGCCACATTTAAAAGCTTTGCCCTTAGAATTTTGATGTTACTTCATTTTCAGTGTATGTAATTTAATAAGGGAAGACCTGGATTCAGCAAAGCACTGATGCACACGCCTAACCTTGAGCATGTGCTTAGGTTCATCCCTATTCAACACAGCATTTAACTTTAAGCGCATGCTTGACATCAGTGGAACTGAGCGCTGTTGGGCAAAACTATGCACCTAAGTCATTTAGGCTTTCTTGAAAATCCCACCCATCCCAAATAGGGATGCTTTCCTGAATCAGGGCCTTAGGGTATGGCTAGCACTGGCGAGTTGCAGCACTGGAAAGCCTCCACCAGCGCTGCAATTAGTAAGTGGCCACACCTACAGGGCACTTCCAGCGCTGCAACTCCCTGGCTGCAGCGCTGGCCGTACACCTCACTCGGCATGGGGAATAAGGATTCCAGCGCTGGTGCTGCAGCGCTGGTCATCAAGTGTGGCCACACACCAGCGCTGTGATTGGCCTCCAGGGTATAAGGATGTATCCCAGAATGTTTTTATAAATTACTCTCTTTGTTTTGTTATGCAGCCTCTCTTTGTTTTGTTATGAACGAGCTCCGCGCAGAGCTCCGTTGCCGCTGCTGCTTATCTAAAAAACAAACAGAACTCCTGTTTGCTGTGATCATCTGTACCTGGCTGTAAACAATCAAATGAGAGGCAGACAGGGAGCGAATGAAACAGCGGGGAGTCGTGTTGGCTGCAGGCTGTTTGCAATTAAGAGTTAAGACTAAGGGGTCGGAAACATGTTCTGATTTTTCAAGGCAGGAAGCTAACACACAGTGTTGGCTCCAAAAATCCACTCTCTCTCTCCCCCCGCTCCCTGTCACACTAGACCCCACTCCACCCCCTCTTTTGAAAAGCACGTTGCGGCCACTTGAATGCTGGGATAGCTGCCCATAATGCATCACTCCCAACAGCGCTGCAAATGTGGCCACACACCAGCACTGGTAGCTGTGAGTGTGGCCACACACCAGTGCTGCTCCTACACAGCTGGATGACCAGCGCTGCAAACTACCAGCGCTGCAAACCGTAAGTGTAGCCATACCCTTAGTCATAATCCACGTGCTCTCCACTCAACAGGATAGTCTTGTTTTCCTTTTCAGCCCCAGGACAGAATTTTTTCTGTATTTCACAAGCTGCTTCTTCAGGGAGTACTTCGAAAGGTTCCAATTCTGATCATAGTGGGGCCTGATCGAAAGCCCATTGAAGTCAATGGGAGTTTATTTCCATTGGCTTCAATGGCCTTTATATCAAGCCCTTAATTCTGATCTTAAAGCTCCAATTGAAGAAACTATTTAAGCGCATGCTTAAGTGTTTTGTGAATCAGAGTCTTAATTCCAAAGCCCTAAATACGCCAGCCCAGTTTTACTGTTATTTCCTTTTGTTACAATTCAGCTGTTGTAAATATGATCTATTGTGTCCCATTCATATAAATAACTTTCACAGAGTCGGGTTGACTAACCTACCTAGCGAAGCACATGGCAATGCAAGATGCTACATGTGCTTAGCTCGTTGTTTGGGCATTAAGCAGCTTGTAAGAGGGTTGGTCTGTTATTCTCCCTCCCATCCCCAGACACACCATTTTCTGTTCACCTTTATAGATAATTAGTGATTTAAAAACATCAACCTGCAGAAAGTGAGACACACGGATTTCCAAAGGCTTGATTTGTTTCTAAGGGGTCCAGAGATAAAACCCCTGCTCCCTTTTTGTCCTTTTACCAACAGACTTCACACATATACCGGTGGGCAGGAGCTCATCCTGCGTGGGAGCTGCCTGGCTCAATGTCTTTCTGATTTCAAGCCAGTCCTTTGTTCACTACCTTGATCCTTTTCAGCTGCAGCCCTTGTCTGCCTTGTGGTTCGCTATCAAAGGCTGTCTTGAAATCCAGATAAACTATGGCATATGCACTGCCGTTCTGAACTTTGCATGTAACCGCTCAGACATGCTGAAGAGATTACACCAGGAGCGCTCTCCTTACATTTGAAGCCAGCTATGAATTTGTAGGCTGTTCCTATGTGTTAATCCATTCATATAAAAAGGCATATATATAGCTGCCGCTCTGGCAAGCAATAGCAGATGTCTGAGGCCTTGCAGATCGACTTCTTATCAGAGGAGAAATCAGGGACATCCATTCTAACTGTAACTAGTTACACATACATACCCATCCAGGAACTGAAGTGGTCAAACAGTATGCAGGTAATCCCTTCTTACAGACTCTCAGGCCAGCACGAACATCAAATCCCAAGGAAGCAACTCTGCCTCAAGAATTGACTCTATTCAGAGACCAAGACAGAAAGCAAAACTTGCGTAACTTGCATCCCAAAGTACTGTACCATAATCAGTTAGGTACCATACTGGCCACTGTAGCAGCCACTAGCACTCAGCAACTGATCACTCTCTAGAAACTGCATTTTATTGGAAATGGGGATATGGCAGAAAACCAGGGTTATCCACCATTTTGAAGCATGTCATTTCTAGGGCCCTGGTTACGCTCCAACTTTTAACCACATTGGGATCCAGTTAGAAGAAATGGTTTGCGATCACAGACCACATGATGTTTACTGCTGTGTTACTAACCAGAGCCTGGCACATGATTTCTTCCTTTGTCCAGTTTTGCATTTTTGCATGCTTATCTGTCTGTCTGTAACCAGTTTGGCCTGTACGCCTTCCTCCCAGCTTTCTGGTTGGTAGCACATCCCAAAGTTCATTGCCCCTTATGCTGTTCTGTTTGTAACTGCTTTGGGCACTCTGGCTGCCTGAGACACTATGACAGGTTTTCTCAAACAGGAGTCGCCGCTTCTGTAGGGAAAGCTCCTGGCGGGCCAGGCCAGTGTGATTACCTGCCCCGTCTGCAGGTCTGGCTGATTGCGGCTCCCACTGGCCGCGGATCGCTGCTCCAGGCCAATGGGAGCTGCTGGAAGCAGTGCGGGCTGAGGGACTTACTGGCCGCCACTTCCAGCAGGTCCCATTGGCCCGGAGCAGTGATCCGCGGCCAGTGGGAGCCGCAATCAGCAGGACCTGCAGATGGGGCAGGTAAACACACCGGCCCGGCCCGCCAGGGGCTTTCCCTACAGAAGTGGTGACCCCTGTTTGAGAAACCCTGCACTATGAGATACTTCACTGGATTTTCCCAGGATACACCAATACACACACAGATAGGCAGTGAGGTAGTTGTGGAGACGTGAATGTAGTTGACATGTTCATGTTGTGAAAAAAGCAGCTGTGTGGTCACAACTCATCTGGGCTTGTTGCAGCCCGGTGAGCTGAATATCACAAACAGATTGCAAACACACAGTTGTAGCCGTAGTAAACATAGGGCAAGGGAGGAGTGGGGTGGGGCCAGTGGCTCCACTGCTCTTTGGTCTGCAAGACACTGGGCCATGTTGAGCAAGAGTATTGGGACCGGATGCATCCTCAGGGCTGTAGCAGTGGCCGGAGTGGCTAGGGTGACCAGACAGCAAGTGTGAAAAATCAGGACGGGGGTGGGAGGTAATAGGAGCCTATATATGAAAAAGACCCAAAAATCGGGACTGTCCCTATAAAATCTGGACATCTGGTCACCCTAGGAGTGGCTCAACTCACTGTATCTAGACAGAGTAAAAGGGATATTCTTCATCGCCAGGCACCACGGAATATCGCTGAGAATTTGGACCTTTGTTAGCAGACTTCAGACATTCAACCAGTAGTATGACAATACTGGGTGGACAAGGACATACCATCATCTCTCTGGAGAAGGAAGCTTGGGTTGGGCTGTGTCAGGCAGTGGAGTGGGAATAAAGACTCCTGGTTTCCATTCCCATCTCTACCACCATAACACTTCGGAAGCCATTTCACCTCCCCGTGCCTCAGTGTAGTCCTCTGCCTAGATGAAAGATGCTAATTTAGCTTCAACTAATCTGGAAAAAGATCTTGGAGTCATCGTGGATAGTTCTCTGAAGACATCCACGCAATGTGCAGCAGCAGTCAAAAAGCAAACAGGATGTTAGGAATCATCAAAAAGGGGATAGAGAATAAGATGGAGAATATATTATTGCCCTTATATAAATCCATGGTATGCCCACATCTTGAATACTCCGTACAGATGTGGTCTCCTCATCTCAAAAAAGCTATACTGGCACTAGAAAAGCTTCAGAGAAGGGCAACTAAAACGATTAGGGGTTTGGAGAGGGTCCCGTATGAGGAGAGATTAAAGAGGCTAGGATTTTCAGCTTGGAAAAGAGGAGGCTAAGGGGGGATATGATAGAAGTATATAAACTCATGAGTGATATGGAGAAAGTGAATAAGGAAAAGTTATTTACTTGTTTCCATAATATAAGAACTAGAGGCCACCAAATGAAATTAATGGGCAGCATGTTTAAAACAAATAAAAGGAAGTTCTTCTTCACACAGCGCACAGTCAACCTGTGGAACTCCTTGCCTGAGGAGGTTGTGAAGGCTAGGACTATAACAGGGTTTAAAAGAGAACTGGATAAATTCCTGGAGGTTAAGTCCATTAATGGCTATTAGCCAGGATGGGTAAGGAATGGTGTCCCTAGCCTCTGTTTGTTAGAGGGTGGTGATGGACGGCAGGAGAGAGATCATTTGATCATTACCTGTTAGGTTCACTCCCTCTGGGACACCTGCCATTGGCCACTGTCGGTAGACAGGATACTGGGCTGGATGGACCTTTGGTCTGACCCAGTATGGCCATTCTTACGTTCTTATGTTATGTTCTTATAGAAATGCCAAATGGTAACTATTTATTCTTATTCTTGCCGCTGCCTAGAAGATTCATCGTCTGTTTATAAGAGCTCCTTCTCTTACAGTTTGAGGAGTATCTTAGTTAATTATTTTCCCCCCTTTCCTGGTACTTAGTGCTTTGAAATACCAAACATTAATAGCACTAGACAAGCTTGAATTGTTCTGTTTGTTCAGCTATGGGGTCATTATACCATCAGCTGTCCCAGTATGAATCCATTATTCCATTACTCCCCCAGATTTACCTCTCTCTGATTAAATTAACGGTATCTTGAGCTGTTTGTCCATTATGGTGAATTCCCACTGAAAAGCATGGGGAAAATATGACCAGGCACAGGATAATCAAATGAAAATTTAATGAGCACTTGCGAGAATACGTTAAGAGAAACACGAATCAATATAAAACAGATTTCCTGTTTTTAACACAAAATTGACCCATCCTAGAGAAGTCACTTCCCCTAAACCCATGTCCCAACTAACCCAAACGTGCCAGTAACATTGTGTGAGGTGATTGCTATTTCAATCAAATGAGGCAATTACCTGAAGGTGCTGGAACGCTGTGGCCATAAAACACAAGTGCTAAATGATGCCCGCAGTGGTAATGCACTCAGAAGCTTTTAAACCCAAAGAGCTGCACGTTCCAGACACTCCTGTTACTACTGTTGTGGCCAATATGTGAACGGAATGGAAAACTGCTTGACATCATTCTGACCAGCATTGTTACATTCCCTGTGCAGCATCCGATTTAGGTTTGTCTCAGTGCTTTGACTCTAATCTAAATGAATACATTTTGTACCCAGCGTAGTCTGTGTTGTGTGACCAGTGATTTCAGATTCCCCTTTGTTCCGAAGAACAGCTGAATTATAGGCAACAGCAAAAGCCAGTCTGGGGGTTGGGAAGTGTGCTGCAGTCAGAGGTGTGATTGCAGTATGTGCAGACATACCTGAGCTAGCTTTAATTTTGCCAGTGTGAGTGAAGTAGCAGCATGGACTTCAGTGCGGATTAGCCCTTGAGTAAGTACCCAGGGTCCCACCTGGTCTTGTATAACCTGCAGTGAAGCCCATGTTGTCGCAGCGTCACTGCTACTGGTACTTGCACAAGCTAGATTAAAGCTAGCTCAGGTATGTCTACATGTGCTGCTATCACATCTCCGACTGCAGTGTAGACGGACCCTAGGAAGTCTGGCTTTCCTCACACTTGCACCAGTGTAACTATTGAATCCAGTGGGGCTGCTCCTGATTTACACCAGCACGGGAGACAAGAACCAGGCCTTTCCTGTGTGAATTCTGGTTGAGGGGAAATGGATGGCTGGAGGGCAGAAATGGGACTATGGAGCCATGAATCTAGTCCAGGTTGGTTGTGAGCTGTTAGCCTTTGTGAATGAGTTTGGTGGTCTCAGTCTCATGCCCAATGGAAAAGCCACATACAAATTGTTAAGCTATCTGATTGGCTTTCTCAGCAGAGAGGGCAAAGATTTGGAAGCAGAGAAGTTACCCCTCTAGGTCACGCTTGAGGCATAGGGTGGGGCAGTGTTAGGAAACTTGCGATGCTGTCCATGCTGTACCTGCTGTGTAAATAAGAAGAGGCCTTTTGTCCCACAGCCATCATTCTTTCACCTTTCAGAAGCATGAAATGCACACAAAGCATTTAAACAGAAAGGATTTTTTAAAAGTCTCAGACGAATCACTTTTACTTAAGACTGGTGTCAGCAGCTCTAGGTTTTTGTTGGCCTCTTTGGTGTCATTTTCCTTTAAACAACACGAAAGACCTGGTTTTTAAGCATCTGTGCTTGATTTGCACACACCATCGCTGCAACTGTGTGTGCCACTGGAGAGTTTGCAAGGGAAAGTGACCAGCTAGATGCACGACTGTCTGCTTGTACACACAGGAATCTCATTTACATTGACAATTGCCATAAGTGTTTGTGCATAGAACTGCACCCTTCTTTTCTTTTCTTTTCTTTTCTTTTCTTTTCTTTTCTTTTCTTTTTCTTTTTGTATCAGGCCTGCAAGGTCATACTTGTCATTTATTAATTATTATTACAAGTGTTTGTAAGGGCACCTGTCACTTACATCATGTAAAGTGTATCCAGATTGAAAGTGGAGAGCAATTAGATTCCGGTACGTAGAGGTAATATTGGACTGGATCAGACCAATGCTCCATCTAGGCTGGTATGCTGTTTCTGACAATGGAGAGTTATGGCATAACATGCCCCCAGGGGAAGTGTCCTCCTAGTGTTAGAAATGCAAAGTAATGCTGATGCCACCACAACAGTTAAGAGCCAAGAAGCTCCTGCATAGCCCTTGATCCTAATTCTCTCCTTAATTCCTTTGCTGCTGATTCCTTTTCACCGGTTGTGCACCCACCTTCAGCTAACACTCCATTTGAAATCAGTGGATGTTATTCTTGGCAGATCGGTAGTAATTTCTGTTTGGGCTACCAGATGCATCTGACATACACACTGACATTGGGTGTATGTCCTGCCAGCTGTACTGTAGCTGGTTCTTTAGGCAATAATCAACAGAGTACAGCATGATCTGGAGATTTGACTTCTTCTTATGTTTTATCTAACAGCTAGTCAGGCCGCTGCAATGGTTATCTTGGCTTTAGTCCTGTATACGCAAAAACTAGAAAAACACTAAGCAGCAGATTTTTAAAGATATTTAGACACCTAGTGGGATTGATTTCAATGGGGGTGGGGTGCCTAGATGCTTTGGAAAATCCCACTAGGTGCTTTAATACCTTTTACAAATCTGGGCTCGAGGCACTTAAGCATATGCCGATCTTTAAGCACATGAACGGTCCCATTGAAGCCGATAGGTTTATTCTCAGGCTTGAAGCTGAGCATGTGTTTCTGCATTTACTCAACCAGGGCCCAAGGTACTGATTTACAGAAGTGCTGAGCACCCACAGCTCCAGCTGATGTCAATAGGAGGTATGGATCTTCAGCCGCTCTGGACATCAGATTCCAAAAGGATTAAAGGGCATGATTTCTTAGGCAAGACCAGGGAAGCTGAAGGTCAGCAATACTAATGGACTGTCTTGCTGTGCTTAAATCATAAGTATCCTGCATCAGACATCAACAGACAGTATCCTCTATAAAGGCCAGTCACTCACAAAACAGCTATAAATCCCGTGACTTGAAATCTTTACTCCCTTTGCATTAATTATTAATGAATCCTTAATTACGTTGCAAGCCTCACAAACAAAGGACCCGAAAGGTACTTAACTCCTGGCTTAACACAGACTTAACAGGGTGGCTACTGTCTGTGACACAACAGCAACCGACCACAGCAGCACCCGTTTTGAGGCTTGACAGCTCTGTACGACTTCCCCCTTTTTATGGCCGAATGGTTATGCCAACCTTTTGAATAATCAGCAGATATTTAATTATAACCAGTCGCTCTTGGAAGTGAGATCCAGCCACTAGGCCTGTGACAGCAAGTTGATAGAAGACAATCCTACTGATCCTCAGTGAACACCTACTGATTTGTTCTAATGGGAAGAAGCAGCCTCCAAGGGGCTGGAAGAGCTATGCTATGATAGGATTTCAGATCCTTCTTCTCCCAAGACCCAGGCACCTCTCCCAAAACCTCTCTTGCCTTTATTGCCAGCTCCGTAATTGACTCACTGTGTGACCTTGGATAAGTCACATGGGGCCGGATTTCCCAAAGGAGCTCCATGCTAGGTTTTGAAGATCTCAGCACCAAGCATCAGAGCCAGATCTTCAGAAGAACTCTCCTCTCATGTAGACACCAAAATAAGGGCCTGATTTTCCAAACAGCTCAGCACGTTGGCTTCTGAAATTTGGAGCCTAAATGGCAGCTGAGTCCTATTGAAAATCTGCTGCTTAAATCCTTTGGGCCAAGCAAACCCTTGAGAAAAATCACTGGAGTTGCTCCAGGGATGAATTTGGCTCTTTGGGCCTCAATTTACTCCTCCATCAACTGGGGTAATGAAACGTATCTATCTGATAAGAGTGGTATAAGACTCATAGACTTTAAGGTCAGAAGGGTTCATTAAAGTTTTCTCAGATGAAAAGACGTTATCCTATATGAGTACTTGTCCTTTATCAACAAGACAAATCCTCAAGCAGTAGAAAGGCTATCTCATAACCAGCCAGAGTTCAACCAACAGGTTCAACACCAAAAGAACCAGGGACTGTCTATTCAGACTGAGGATCCCTGCAAAGTCAGACCACTTGGGCAGGCTGCGGTCCCAAGATGCTGTGTGGCTTTTTTACTCTCTGCACTCCAAGCCCCTATGCCAGGCCAGCTGCCAGCCTGGGAACAGATCAGGGGAATGGGTAATAGTATGTTGATTGCCATTGCCTCATACCTTGGGCAGTTATTCACCTGTAAAATGCTCCCACGTCAAAATGCTCCATGCAGTCACATTGGTGGTAGCGATACACACTCAAGAGCGCACTCAAGCTACAAGGCTGTGGAGAATCAGGCCCAATGAGTCCACAACGGCTGAGTGTGTTTGTGGAGGGCACGGTGGGCAGCGGCGGCTCCAGGCACCAGCACTCGAAGCGCCTGCCTGGGGCGGCAAGCTGCGGGGGGCAGCCTACTGGCTGCCTTCGGTGGCGCACCTGTGGGAGGTCCCTGGTCCCACAGATTTGGTGGCAATTCAACGGCGGGTACGCCAAAGGCAGCCTGCCTGCTGTGCTTGGGGCAGCAAAAAAGCTAGAGCCGCCCCTGATGGTGGGTCAAGATTTCTTGTTAAACAAGAGGAAGGAAGGAACTTGTGATGTGCCCCTGCATCTACAATAAAGGCCGAGTAATCCTGATCGCCCTCTATGGCTCAAGTTCCCATCGGCCCAGAACTCTCTCTGCACAAAGCAGCTCATTCTTCACTGCTTCCAGCATGGGGCTTTGAATAGTAAACATCACATTAGCTCTGGTTGGGGCCCTGTGATCTGGGGCTCCTTTCAACTGTAGGTTTAGCAGCCTTGTCTTAGCCAGCCTTGAAAAGCCATATAGATTATATGAATTGTAGGCTCAGAGGACTTAAGCGCATAGAGCAGCTGTAGAGGAAGTAGATAAACAATGATGTTTAGAAGAGATGTGGATTGTGATTGCGGGGGGCTGAGGTTTGCCTATCTCATGGCTTCCTTGTATGTAAAGCTGGTTGACATTTCAACCATTTCCAAAAATGTGGTTTTACTGAAATAAAAGTTTTCCTTGCGAAACAGTCGATTTTTGGACAAACTTTTTCACTTTCTGATCTGGAGAACTGAAATGAAAAAAATCTCATTTCAAACCAAAATTTTTCATTTCTAAATGTCACTACGAAGTGACAATTTAATTTTGACCCGTCTAATCATTTTGTTTCAGCTTGACACTTTGTGTTCACAATTCAAAACTCTCTGGAATTTTTCATTTCATGGAAATGTGTGATATTTTGACTTTTCATTCCCAGGGGTGGGAAGTCATTTCAGAATGACAGCATTTCCTAGGAAAGGACATTTCATAGTTTTAACACAGCTCTTTCCTAAGCAGCCCTGTAACTGTGAGTCTTGGTGGTTCAACCTTTCACATTCTGCACACTAAGGAAAAAGTGAACCGAAGGACCATGGGAATACAAAGGAGAAGTTTTAATATATCGTTTCACTAACTAAATTTACACTCAAACAAACCAAAAAGAAATCCGCGGTGGTCCTTCCAAAACTGCTTTCCCCCATTTTGTGCACAACAGCCCTTTTGTTGAATATCACATCCGGAAAGAATTTAATAGCCTTTTTATTTTTAATTCATCTCTTGTGTTTTGTTTGGATTAATCCAGTGGAGCTCCATTCTCAAGAAGTTCTTTTCCAGTGCTACTGAATTTCTTGTAACTTAACCCGTTGACAACTTCAGGACATATTTCTGCCCTCATTAAAAAAGCATGATTATACACCACAAGTACCTGGGTATGTGCTAAAAATCACAGATTGCTTTTGGATAAGGGTGCCTATCTCATTTCATTCAGGAGGAGGCCAAAACGGTGCCTTATTTGAAGGGGAGACATCCTTCATCATTTATGCCAGAAGGTCATGAAGTGCCTGTCTTATGTCTAATTTTAAATTGATGTGGGACAGGCTTCTCTTCTTGTACAAGGTGATGAAAACTGTGAAGTGCAAAAATATAGGCTAAGAAAAGGAAAATAAAATGGGAGCAGGATCAGAAGAACAAGTTACATTGAATATAAAATATATAATTATTTTATATAACTAAAAATATGGTTTAGTTGCACAAGTTCCTGTGGGATTTATTAATAGTAATGTTTATTATTCTGTTGAACTTCAGTAGCACATTTTGTTCAAAGATCTCAAAGAAAATTACAAACATTAATTAACTGAAATCTCACAACACTCCCGACAGGTCAATTAATATTATTATCTCCATTTTACAGATAGGGAAATTGAGATGCAAAGGAGCTAACGGCCTGATTTGCAGAGGTGTTGACCATTGTGGCAAACCCAGGACAAATAGCTACCAAGGGAGGGGTAGTAATTAGTCCCAGAGGGGTTAAAAGGCCTCTCCCTATCCAGTGGGGGGAGATAGCCAAGGAGAAATTAGGTTCAGCTGGAACAGGGGTTACCAGGGAACTAATTAGGTTCAGCTGGCCCCAATTGCTGGAGACCTTTTTAAACCCTCCCTGGCAGAGAAGCAGGGGGGGAGTGAGAGAAGCTGCCAGCGAGTAGGTGCAGCAAGACTCTACTCTCTTCCAGCAAGGAAGACTGCACTCTGTCCCCAGAAGGGGAGAAAAACAGCAAGGAACTGACTGAGAAAAGGATCAGTCAGACCCTGCGTGACCAGGAAGGACTTTGCTTTGCCCAAGCCTGTGTCTCCAAGGCAAAAAGGGACTGAGTCAGCTGAGGAGAAGCAGGCACTTTGCCACACCATCCACAGTACCTATTTATTTCAGCTGGCATTGCGAGAGCTCAGAACATCTGAAAACCAAAGTGACTTGCATGGTGTCACAGCAAATCAGTGGCAGGTGGGAACTGAATCCAAGAGTCCTGACTTCCAGTCTCCTCTTTTCTAACTAGACAACACTCTTTTTTAATCCCAACCCCGAAAAAAAATCTCTTGGATGAGCCTGTGAATGTTCAGAGCAGAGGCACAATTGTCACTTAAATGGTATATTCCCAAGCTAAAATCTTCGTGCTAGTACTCTAATGCATCTGTGTGTTCACTGGAGGCTGGTTGAACACCCTGTTATGTTCAGTTTGCATTGGAGTTCATACTCTTCTCCTCTGTGGTCAGAAAAGGAGGAACAATCCTGCAATGGCCAAAGAGGGATTAACTAGACTAACTGTAACAGACACCATTTAAATATTGACATTTACTGAACCACAGTGCTTACCTTTAGCACAGTATTTGCCATGTCCCCTATACTTAGACTATGAACTAGACAGGCAGGATGGTGCAATTAGCCTAGGCCTTGAGAGACATGGATTCAGTTCCCTCTCCACTCAGATGTCTTGTCACCCTGGCCAAGTCACTTAGCCGCTCTGTGCCTCAGTTCCCCATCTGTACAATGGGGATAATAGCACTGGCCTACTCACATAGGTGTTGTGAGGGGAAATACATTGAAGATTGTGAGGACCTCAGCTAGTACAGTGATGGAGGCCATGCGAGTACCTCACTTAGAGAGAAATAGAACGGTTACAAATAGAACTACTGGTATATGCATAGGTAGCAAATGCCTCATTTTAATGACCTGCACTGAATGTGATTTTTCCATCTCTTGACTCCTAGAGAACAGTTCCTCAGCTGATGTACTTTTGGTGAAGTTCCATTGACTCCAATAGAACTACATCAATTTACACCAGGTGAGGATTTGGCCCTGTGAGTCTGTGTAGAGGAATCCCTGTGTCCACATTTAAAGTCCATAAGTAGCCAGCCCAACACCATCTAGATTCTGGTGTAGCAGCAAATGTAGCCCTGAGCCACCAAAGCACTTACACAGGTGCTTAACTTAAACCATATGCTTAAGGTCTGTTCAACAAAACACTTTAATTAAAGTTAAACATGTGCTTAAATCCCTTTGAAGTCAATGGGACTTCAGCACATGCTTAAAATTAAGCATATGCTTAAGTGTTTCGCTGAATCAGGGCTTGTATGCTAAACACTGTACACTCCTATAGTCTCCAGGTCTGATTTTTTTAATTAAGATGTGCGTGTGTATATTACATACAATCTGAATGGAGCCCATCTCCTATGCAGCATTAAGTTCAATGCAGATGAATCTTTGAGCACATCTGGAGCCCCTAATAGTTTGGGTCATGAAGAAAGTTAGCTGATGTGAAATAACACCCACATAAAATGGCTTTATATAATCCTTCCAAAGTGCCTGACTCTCAATCTGTGGATTTTTTAGAATTAAATCCAGATTCTGCTTTGAACTACAGATAAATTACATTTTGCTTTTATTGAAACATGTATCTTTTTGTTAATTAACACCAGGAAGGCAGGACAGTGTGGAAGCACTTGGAGGAAGTTCATTCAGGGATTTCACGTTCTTAAAGAGAGTCATAGCTGTCCTGCTATATAGGAAGGAAATCCAAGCCTAGCAAGGATAGAGTTCCTAGATTAAGGCTGGATGGTCAATGGCCTAGGATAGGCCTGCGAGAAATACCGCTTTGTACATGCCGCAAGGGAAACCGATTCAAGGCCAGAAGGGCCAACCGTGATCATCGAGTCAGACCTCGTGTATAACACAGGCCATAGAATTTCCCTTCCACCCCCTCAGAATTCCTGTTGGAACTAGAGAATATCTGGTTTTCGTTGCTGTGCGTTTATCCTTCTGGGTTCTAAAAGCAAAAGTAGTGTGTTAGGCTGCAACCTTCCAGCAAACAAATGTTAATCTAACTCCTCTGTGTGTATAGCAGGAACACAACCTGTTTTCTTTTCTGTGGCCAAGAATAGAACTCAGAGAGATGCACACAACATATGCAAGTAACTCCCAACAGCTATAGCAACACAATTATTTAAAAGGGTGAGAGTAAAGGAACCAGAGTGGTATTTATCCTGAAGCCCAGCTGGAATGATGAATGACTGCAGGAAAGCACTTTTACATGATGGCCATCAACACCCATTTCTAATTTCTTAGGAAAGTGCCTTGCACTGCTGACATTACAGCTTGGCCGCTATTTTTGATGCACATCTTAATGTTGCTCAGCAACAAATGAAGTGCATAAAGCTTTTGAGTGCAACTTGATGCTACACCAAATCTTGGCCTGTTCTCCTGCCATTAATATTAATGATGCAGAATATTAATGGGTTTTCAGGAGTTGTGGATGTTACAGGAATGTTGCATGGGACAGCGGGGTTCCTGTAACTAGTTCTTTCTCTGTGTGGGTTTTCTTAAGTCAAGTGAACACTTAAGAGGCCATTTCAGAACTCATCACATTACTCAAATCTGTTGCTGGAGCAGCACTATACATGTCACCTGAGGAGTAAGACAGAAGGAAGCACTTGTATACAGAACAAGGTTGTATAGTAAATGGAGGCAATTTGTAAAATCCATTCATTTGAGCCTCCAAATGACAAATGGCCCATTTTTGTTCGCCGGGAATCTGTCATTCTTGGCTTCCTCATTTATAACGCCCGTTGAGAGGGTAGCTCTGGGGGTTGCAATATGCTCTCTGGCTGGCCAAAGGATGTCACAGTTCTTAGCTGCAATCCACAAGGAAAAGGAGCATTGCTTTGCAAACACACACAAACATTTTCACTTAGCACATTATTTGACCTGATGAAAAAAAGAGACCCTTCAATCTCTATGGAATCCATTATAGACTCATAGATTTTAAGATCAGAAGGTACCATTGGTGATCATCTAGGCTGGCTTCCTGGACAACTCAAACCAGAGAACTTCCCCAAAATAATTCCTGATTTAACTAGAGCCTATTATGGTTTTGATGGATGATGTTCTGAGACTTCCCTGAGCAAGGTGGCCTGATGGGCTTTTCCAGCTTACCTGTGAAGTGTTATCTTGTGTAACCAGTTTCAGGAAGTTTACAAGGCTTTGGTTTGGCACGAGTATTAAACAGAAACCAGAACAATCATGTTGCTGCACAGACTTCTCATATCTGCACACTGTGACCCAATGGACTTCACTAACACAAGCAGGGATTGAATACAAGACCGTCTTCTCCAAAGACACAACTGCTACCACTGAAGCTAAAGCAGAATCTGTTTGGCTTCAAAATGCCATTAGTTGTCATGTGATTAGGATCAGCCAGTGGAGATGACAAAAATTTCTGCACATCTAACAGGTCATCCAATCAGGTGTAATGGAAATACATGCACCAACGAGCACACTCCAAGAGACAAACAATTGGTTATCCATGTTTAATTGCCACAAAACAAACTAGTTTAGTAGAATTGATGAGAGGTTTAAATGGATATCAGATCTCATTTACCTGAAGATCCAGAGCATCCCAGCTACCATTTTAGGAAGTGATCTTCATTTATGTTTCCTCCACAAGATACACACACAATTCAAACTCCAAACCAATTCAGGCGGATATATCTGAGTCTCTCCCAACTCCAACTTTACAAGGCCAGACTTAGCCATCAGGATAACACCCTCAAGGCTAGGCTAAAAGAAGCCTCTAGAGAGGAGTCCATCCCTAGAACACAGACAGCAGGATGAGGTTAAAAAACCCTATAACTCAGTAAAGGCTTATTGAGCTTGTGAGCCTGGGTTAATTACACTAATGTCCCTTGATCTCTGAGTTTTGCTCAGTTTCAATACAGGCCTCATATCCCCACCCGAGTTCACTTGAAAACAAAGTCAATGCTAAGCTTTTGCTAAATCTGGGCTTTGTTGCAAGTTTGGAACAAACCCCAAAGCCAGGTGAGTTCTGTGGAGAGTCAGGTTCTGTTGTGATCATTGTGCACAGATGTAATTTTAAGTGAAGTGATTCATTTCGTCTCAAGGAACTATATTCCTCATGGTTAACTACCAGGTTCGTGGCAGTAAAAATACAGTGCACACCCACTGAATAAACTTCACCGGATAAACTATGAAGAACTGGGAGACGAACATCTCACTGACAAAGTATCCTGGAAAAACTGTCTGGGCTGAAGCTGTTGCCAGATCCACCCAAACAAAGAAATCTCTCTGAGGCTGATTTCATGTTGTCTGAGCTTTAAAGATGCAGCAAAATGGGAAGCGGGGGTGGGGTGATATTGGGATTAAGGCACTGCACTAGGACTCAGTAGATGTGGATTCAATTCCTGGCTCTTCCACAGACTCACTGTGTAACCTCAGGCAACTCTCTTAAATTCTCTGTGCCCAGTCCCTCATCTGTAAAATCGATACAATAATGATAATAATTTCTAGCTCACACATAGCACTTTTCATCCATAGATCTCAAAGCACTTTACACAGGAGGGCAGTACCATTTTACAGGTAGGGAAACTGAGGCACAAAGGGGGAAAAGACTTGTCCATGGTCACCCAGTGGGCTAATGGCAGAGGTGGCAATAGACTCCAGTGCTCTATCCACTAGGCCATGCTGCCTCCTTAATACTTGCCTACAGGGGTGTTGTGAAGACAATGTGAAGGTCTTTGCTAATACAGAGATGGGGACCATAAAGCACCTATAGTAAGAAAGTTAAGAACAGAGGCATCCAAATATTCACAAACCTCTTGCTGGGACTTTTCTCATGGATCAACCATGCTGAACTGTATATTTAGGTGTACATGCGGAATGCTTCGGATGGAGTTTTAGCCACGCGAGTCCCTTTCTTTTGACTAGCTGCACAGGGTTCTTCTAGGAGACAGCCCTGTCTCATGGAATTCAGGTTTAGAACCAATGGACACATCCCATTCAAAGTTTCCTCTTTGCCACCCCCGCTCCCTGCCCGCTGGCCACTCCTTTTGTTTCACTGTGGGGAAGATCATTCATTGCAACAAGTATTATTTGGGGGACTGTGGGGGGAACTCAGAACTTTGAGAGCCACAACTTAGATAGGGACAGTTTCCGGTTTAGAGCTTGAAAACAATGAGCCTGTAAATATTGTGCCCTCAGCGCTACCCACACATCCATTACACATGCCCCCGCCCCCTTTGTGCGTGCTAATCACATAACTGGATACCCAATCTGAATGCACAAAATGGGGGTGCATGTAAATTGCAGAGAGATTGCACAGTGGGTTTTTTTGCGGGGGCTGATTTAGAGGCTGCTTCCACGCCAGCTGGAAATTTGTCTCTAACAATTACCTCCGGAATCTAAAAATCCCCAGTTCCTGTTGAAAGGAGCAATTTGTCTTCTACAAGGCAAACTGTCATGCAGTCCAACCTGGCAAGACCCATCATTGCTTTTTCTCTGGGCAGCTCAGCTAATCAACAACATCTTCTTCCGTTTGTCTCCTTTTTCTCTCTTCTTCTCCCCAGGCTGCTTTCCCCCGCCCTAATTCCAGGGAGGGCAGACACTCAGAGGGCTGGTGAGGTAATGCTTTGCCCAAACGTAGCCAGTCAGTCACTTTTTTAGGCCGCCTTCTTGACCGAAAGAAATCTTGAGTTATCGTCTTTTTTTTTTTCCTGGCACCTTAAAGAATTTAAGCCTCCTTGGATTTCACAACCAGCAACAACATAGCTTTTATCGAGCTTAAAACTGACATGGAAACGTTGACAAGAAGGTCCTCGGGTAGCTCTAGTCTGCAGAATTCTGCTCCCCAAAGCATAATCTCCCAGAAGAGTGTTCTAGGGGACTTCAGCCCAACTGGTATGACTCGGGGCTGGGGGGGATTTCCAAAGGCACAAAGGGGAGTTTGCCGCTCGACTCTCATTGAAAGGCAATAGGAGTTGGGCACTTAACCCACTTTGTGCCTTTGAGAACCTCCCCTTTTAATTGTATTTCAGTAGCATTTAGAGGCCCCGTGAGGCCTGCACAGGACAGTAACAGAGATGTCCCTGCCCCAAATAGCTTACAATTAAATAGACAAAGGGGAAACTGAGGCACAGGGGCATGACTTGCACAAGGTCATCCAGCAGGTGAGTGACAGAGCCAGGACCCAGCTCTTCTGAGTTCTAGTCCTGTATCTTATCTCCTACGTGCATTTTTCCAGTTGGATGTGTGAGCTCCAGAGTTGGGAAGCTTAGAAGGGTGAAAGTCTTTACTTTCCTCTATTGGAAAAGGGGTTAAATTACGTATCATTTCACCCCAGTGCATTTCTGTCAGTGTTTTATTGCTCTGTGTTTGGTTGTGGTCTCTTTCTGGAATTTCTATTGAATGGTGCATGTAAGTGCATTTATGTAAAGCAGGGAGATTCTGAGAGGAATAGCCTTGGGAAAAGTGGGTCACCCTGATCGAAAGGTAGGAGACTGTGAGCATGGACTCCAAAACCCAAGGAACAGGGAGCACTGAAGGACTCTGTGTGGAAAATATATGATGCTCTCCCTGGGGTCCTGGTGTGGCCTGGATTTCTCACGCTGGAGTCCTGTGAGTAGTGGATTCTCTGACTGGACCTTACAGCATTAGATTGGCGATAGAGTAGACATGACTCTCTGCGGCTGGTAGAGTGGACTCAACTCTGTGGGTCTGGCCCAGTGGTGATGGAGTGGACCTGATGTTGTGGAATTGGAGCTGTGGAGGCAGAGCGGAGTAGGGTGTGACACCATAAACCTCACTGGATGGAAGCAGACGGGTGGGGAAACCATCTGCTTCACCACCCACTGGATCTGAGTGAGTGGGGTTTGGATGGTGGGATGGAGTTCTTCCCCCTTGACCAGTGGAGGAGGGAATGAGGTCTGTGAGGTGGTCTATACCCTGCATGCACTGTGTGGGGTTTGCCCACTTTATTTTAGGTAAACATCTGCTGCTTGTGCTTACCTGGATACAGGTGGTGGTGGTTCATACGTGTGTTGCAAGTGGAGAAAGGACACCTGGAAAGGGGAACCAGGAGGTTACATTTTAGTTTCCTGAAGTACCGCTCTGGGTGGGGGGATGAACCGAGGCTTATCGAACCCTGCCCTTCATGCTACCATCTATACCAGGCAAAAACTTGGGACGTCTGGTTCAAGAAGCATGCGCCTCTGCTGCCTGAATTAAAAGAGCCAAGTCTCTTAACCGAGGCTGTAGTGGGCTCATCAAGTGCTCTGTGTCACCCAGCCACTAGAGGGAGGCAGAGCACCATGGTGAATAAGCATGAGTTACAGATGTAGATTAATTCCACGTGCACTTTTTTTTAATAAGAAATATTAAAAGTCCAAGAGCCTATTTACTGATGTTAGTGGAAACTATGCGTTTGCTTAGAAAGAGCATGTTAATTAAACCACTCCCTGCCATTTCATAGATCCCATCGATTTATCAGAGGGTGAGTCACTGGCAACAACAAGAGGGAGGTCAGTTTGGGCGACCCTTGCCAAAGCCCTTCCAGTCATCCTTACGCCGGGGAGTGGAGATTCAGCTGTGCGGCAATAATCCACCTCACCTAGCAACCCAGCGTTTCTCTCCTGCCCATAGAAGTGGTTGCTGTTTACCAGGGATAACAGCTCACTATCCAAATAATAGTAAGCAGACTGCAGGCTCCGGTTCAAGAGCTTAAGAAGATCACTAGTGTAGCAAGAGGTTGGTTTGGGTCCTCTTTGCTAAGAAGGAGGTCTGCGCATGGGCTAAAAAAATGGATGTGTGTGAAAATAAGCTGTTATGAGACTTGAGGCTGAAAAGATATATTGCTTGAACGGGGGAAAATGAACACAGCTCACTCACCCCCCTCCCCACTCCATATAGCAAAGTAAAACTCAATATGTGGGCGTCAGTAAATATAGCTTCAGCTACAATGTTTACTTAATAATTTTGCACAATAGCATCCTTTATATAGATAGACTTTGTTTTTCCTCTCCTTGTTATGCATGAGACCACTACACAGACAAGGAGGCACCATGTGTATAAAAACTTGCTGCATCTTGCCTAGAGGCAGCAAATTGAAAAGCAAAACTGGATTCTTAGGGCCTCATGGAAAATTACTAAACCCGCCATTCAAGGTCTGCTGACAGTTACATTAACTCTCTGTGTATTACATTTTTCTTAGCTACGTCCAGTATCCATAGGTACTCAGATACCGGGCTTGTAAGCATGATCTAAGAACCTAGATCACAAAGCAAGACACAGACTGATGGTGAAGGCTTTCTTAAGGGACAATCAAGGGCCCTGCAAAAACTGGTGGCTTAATGAAGGGAAAGCAAAGGGGAGGCAAAACTGAGGTATAGCCTGGTCTAGAGAAGAGGGCACTGGAGTGGGAGTCAGAAGATGTGGGTTCTTTTCCTTGCCCTGCACTAAAAAAAGTACCTCATTTTTGCATAGTGCTTTTCATCAGTAGATCTCAAAGCACTTTACATATGGGGAAACTGAAGCAGAGTTGAAGTCACTTGCAGGCCAGTGGCAGAGCCAGGAACAGAATCCAGGTCTCCTGTGTCCCAGTTCCATGCACTAAGCCCCAGTGCCTCCCCCACCAGCCAGCTGTCACTTTTCTTCTCGGCTGTTTTCCTTTCCACCCTTTGTCCACCTTGTTTAGTTATTCTGTAAATTCTCTGGAGCCGAGAATTTGTTCGTACAGCACCTAGCACAGCGGGCCCCAAATTCAACTGGAGCGCTACCAGAGTATAAATAATACTAACTACTCAATACATTTAAGGATACTTTACAGGAGTCTCTTCGACCAGGCAGCTGTTTACTGAAGGTGGTCTCTTCTCCAGATTTCACTGGATAGGTTTAGAAGTTAAAAAGGAGACTTTTTTTGTATGAACTGTGGAATGTTTTCCACATAATTTGTGTTTGTTCAAGGTCTGGCAGGACTGGGGACTATGCTTTTTGTCACTGGCACAGTAGATGACTTCGGGTAGTGAACTGCCTAGCTTGGCAATAACTTTTCCATCTGCTGGGGTGTTGTGTTTTGGTTTTTTTTATGAGTGGTTTCTAATCTTCTCTCATTTCTGCCTGCATAGTCACCATATTCTAGCTTTCTTCATCGAGAAATGGGCTCCCTGCTGCTCACTTCAAAGAAGAGCGAATCAGCTTTTAGTGGCAGTAAAATGGTGACTCATTCTATACCTCACCAAGGTCAGCGCAGCTCCTCCAAATACGGTTTGCAAGTGAAAACTCTCCAAAGGCAGCTGCATTTGCAAATGTATTTTTTCTTATTATCCAGCTCCCCTCAATGCTGATCTTGAGAAATCACTCTTGCCACACACCTAAAAGGCCTCAGACAAGATCAGGGACCCAATGTGCTAGGTGCTGTCCGTACACATAGTAGGAGACAGCCCCTGCCCTGAAAAGAGTCCTGTGTATCTTTAGCAGGAAAAAAAAAATAGGGCTAGATTCAGATCTTAGTTACATCAGTGTAAATCCAAATAACTCCATGGCAGTCAGCAGTTATCTGGTGTAACTGAGATTGGAGTTGCACCTTTAGTAACCAATGTAACATGGTGCCGTCTTTCCAGTGTGCTTATTTCATGGGCCAGTTTTCGAATAGGGGTGTAGCTATAACCAAAGTCTTTGCATCCAGCAAGCACAGCTATCCACTGAATCCCCCAGGTGTCAAAATGCATCTTTAAGTCTTACCGTAATGAGAACTGGACTCTCCAAACACGTTGACCTTCCCGCCTCCTCTCAAGCCCACAGTGCTCCCCTACTAAAAGATTCACACCTTTGCTTGCATACAGGTTCTCTCCAAGAATGTGGTCTGCAGCTGATTACACTGAAATCTATAGCAAAAATAGGTTAGGTTCCTTTATTAAGCAATGATCTATTAGGAGTGCTTCTGTGGCTTTGGCCTACTACTTACTACAAAGCTTAGGGCTAAAAGCACTGTCAGAGCCGAGCTCTACCCATTACTGAGGTAATTCCTATAATTTTCTATTAGATTACGGGTATAAAATGTTCAGAAGCTTTTGAAGTATTGAAGCTTTTTTTCCTTTGAGAAATAACGCTCCTTCACCATATTTTGAGGCTCCTGCTTTCTCAAGGCACGCTGACTCCCAGCTCTTTGAGTAATACATGCTGAGAGAGGCAGAACTGGCCGTAAAAATAAATTCAGCTGTGCCAGGTGAAATTATGGCAGTTATAACATTGCTCTGCCCAGGCAAAGTTTTGGGTACAGGTAACCTACCAGAGAAAAACATAAACAGTGCTCGCAGGGACTCAGCAAACAATTACTAGACAGGTTTACTCATGCATTCCCTGAGAGCCGTAATCTGGCCCAAATCTCTCTCTTTTGCAAACCAAATGAAAATCCACTCGTGTGCTGCTCCTTTAGACTCACCGACCTTCTCAGTAGCGATATTACAGGCCTGGTTCTGATCTCACGTGCAGATGTACAAATCAGGAGGAACTTCTGTGCAGTCAATGGAATTACAAAGCAGCACAAGATCACAATAAGCCCTCTGGCAGTAGCAAAACTTCTAGCACCTTGACTGGAGCGAATGGCTACGACAATCGTTCACCTGTATCAGGCTGGCTTTTTGCCAGCTGCAGCAACATCAAACAGTTTATGCCAGTTATATGGAATGATAATCTAGAC
The DNA here is from genome assembly GCF_020497125.1 of Mauremys mutica. Taxonomy (NCBI): domain Eukaryota; kingdom Metazoa; phylum Chordata; order Testudines; family Geoemydidae; genus Mauremys; species Mauremys mutica. Next base: position 12,800,810 of record NC_059085.1, read on the forward strand.
AACATGCACTGTGCTCAGGCACTGGTCTCACAAAGCCCTCACTGAGTTCTGCGGCCCAGGATCTGGCCCTATCTTTGTTTTTGAAAATGAATTAAAACATTTGCTCTGGTCTTGGTTTGAATGACATGGGATGAGTCATCTTCCATGTCTTTTCAATGGGAGGTCATAAGTTTTAAAAAAAACTTTCCTATAGTTTTGATCACTTGTAAAATTTCACAAGACCTACCTGGTTTAGAGCATAATGAAACAGTGCATCTTTTCCAAGTGGTCGACATGTATTTTTATGTTTTCTTGTAGCTCTCTTATGAGGCTGACATAGCCGCACAATATCCCACCCTTTACGGCATCCAGCATGTGTGTCTATCTGTGAGCAACTCTCCGAGCTCATGCATATAAGCATATATCATAATCCACAGATAAGCCCAGGCTTCTAGCTGTATCTTAGCAATACAATACTAATACTATTACTGATTTGTGTTACTGTTGCACTTGGGAGCCCCAGTTGTGGACCAGAACCCTATTGTGCTAGAACAAAAGGACACCATGTCAGCTATACATTTTGCTCAGTAGTTAGCAATGGGAGCTGCCGTTAACACGCAAGGCATAGAAAAAAAGTGACGTTAGGAACTGGTTCAGTCTGACTGCATTCGTCATTGGCCAAATGTGGCTACTCTTACCCTCACAAGTTGCAATGGGACTACTCACATGAGTTAGGCGAGTGGGATCTGCCCCATGTACGGTATGGCAAAGTGCCTCAACCCACTGTACGCTGGGGATCCCTCCCTTTGGCGTCTGTAAGAAGTAACAGCAGAACTTTGGCTGTCATGAAAATCCAGACATATTCACAGAGTGCCATGGAATATCTAACAAACCAACACTGGTTTTCTTCTTCACCGCTTCAGCGAAATATGCAACCGAACTTGGCTCCCTGCTTTGATGATGAGACTGCAGATGTATGCAGCGTCATTAGCAGAATTATAAAGTGCAGACAGTTCGACAGCCAACACCGTGGGAAATGAAGACAGTCTAGCAGAAGAATACTGGATCAAAGGGCAGAGCAGCGTTCTCCAATAACAGCGAGGCCCAGTCAGCCTCATGTGTCATGATTTTTTTTTCTTTCCATTTAGGCTAAAGAGAGAGCTCACAATTTAGATCTGCTTCCTTGTTTGTGTTTTCCTTCTGCAGAATATTTGCCCCTGAAATGCTGGAGTTAGTTGGTGTATTTGTAAACTGAAAGAATATCAGCCACAATATTATTTATAAGTTTGCTTTTGACAAGCACCTTTGGTTTCTCTTCGCAGCTATTTTTAGCATGCTAGCACGAGCCCTGCCAGCATGAGTTCATGGACCCAGGCTGGCTCCCAGCTGCAATGTAGAAATACCCATGCAGTCTGAGCCTTCTAAATGCCTCTTGTGAGGTTCTGAGCGCTCTCAATTTGTGTTGTATCAATAGGAGCTTAGGGATCTAAGCGTCTTTTTTAAACTACTTAGCTCCTCTCAGAATTTGGCCCTTAAGCACTCTGTGCTTCATTTCCCTGTCTGCAAAATGGGCATAATTATTAGATACTACAATCATCAGCCCCTTTGGGGTGTCTGGAGCGCTGTGTTGAGCTCGGCACGAAGCAGTTTTCCATCCTGCAAATATTTTCGAGAGTGAAATTTTCCCCCATCTCAAATTGGGATGAAGAGTCCATAGCTCAAAAATTTCTCAAGCCAAAGCTGCTTTTCCATCTCAGGTCAATCAAAATGTCCGATTTCAGTGTCAACCTCTTTTTTATTAAAGCCTTTCGGTCAGTCTAATTAACTTTCCTTTCAAAACTCAGTCGCTTTGAACAGAAAAACCAGGATATTTCATCCCAGAGATGTAAAACAAAACATTTCAACATTCTGACACCTTTCTTTTTTTTTTCTTTTTTTGGAGTTAGAAAATTCATTGAACCTGACCTGGATTCATAAAGAGAATCAGTTTCAACAAAATCGGCTTTTTTGGATGAAAATGATTTGTCGAAGAATTCCCGACCAGCTCTGCTGTTGTGTTACACGACTCCCCTCTGCATGTTTGCTAGTTTGCTCTGTGTATTATGAGTTCAGACAGAGTTCCTATGAGCACTTCAATTAGCAGACGTTAAAGCTCTAGCACATGATGGGTCCCAGCTAGCACCCTGCCAAGACAGCCCCCAGACACCCTGCCTTCCAGTTACCCCAGAACCTTTCCCTCCAAGTGACTGATCTTCCAACCAGGAGGAAGAGAGCAACAGCTTTATCCTTAGCAGGTTCATCATACTCACCTCTGCTGATCTTCCTGTGCCTCAGTTTCCCTGCCTGCAAAATGGGGACAATTCTTAAATACATCACCGGGATGATTTATCTAAATATAATGGGATTCTTGTTGATTTTATCACATCAAATTTTAAGTGCTTATTCCTAATTTTCTCTAGAGAACAGGGGCATATATAGACAACCATTGTTATGAGCTTGTTATGGGTTGAGTTAAAACGTCACTCGTGCTGATGCATGAACGAGTCCTCCATGTAAGATCGTTGTAAGAGACAGTTGAGGGGCCAACCCAAAACAAAGCCTAAGAGAGTTTGCCCAGAAACTAGCGCCATGGGGGCAGAGGGTTCTCCCGGGTATTGTGACCAATGGATGTGGGTGTTTGAGAGAAACCCACAGACAGATACTGAGGTCACAGACCAGAAGAGAGGGAGGCAGAGAAAACAGAGGCCAAGCTGGAGCCTGTAAACACAGCGTGACCCTGGAGAAAGCTAGAGAGGTTTTGTTGACTTAAGACGCTTTGGGGGGGGGCTGGGAAGCAACTGCTCCTTATTGTTCTTTGTTCCTTCTGCATTCAGAGACACGGGACTTTGTACATTCTTTGTAAAGAAACAAGACTGCATCCAAGAAATACCTGCCTACCACCAATTTCTACTCCCAGCTGGAACACCGAGAAAGCCCCAAACTTTGACTAGCCACTTGGGTGGAAAGGAGGCAACACCATTCTGTTCAATATAATATACCAGCTTTCCTGGTTTGATTATCGCTACAATGTAAAAGTTAACAAATAAAGAATACAAATACCATTTATTTAAGACTCTACAACCAAAACCAGTCTCCCTTATTGTCTTTATCTGAACCTGGGCCACTGTCTCTCAACTCTAACAAAACTAGACAAGGGGGGAAAAAAGACATCCGGATAAATTAAAAGGGCTCCTAGCCAGTAAGCAATGCGCTAGAGTCTCTATTCGACCGTTTAGCACCATTAGCTAGAGATGAGATGAACAGCAATTCACAGATGATCACAGAGGAAGCTGACCATGGCTCTAAACAAATGTTTTCTAAAATAGCCTCAAGATAGAAACACAAAAGAGAATCCCCGTTCTTTGAGAGTTCTATTTTGGAACATACTTTTTGAAAAGTAGCATACTGTACCAATCCCACAATTGCTGCAATTTCTTCTAAAGTCTTCTCGGAAACAGATGACCCAAACAATATTTCAATAAATCTCCCTAGCATGAAAACTCCTCCATGTCTCTTCTGAGCTTCCCAGCAGATTTTGGTTTGCTCTCTAGCCTTGATCTGAGTCACAAGATTGCCTGACTGATCAGTGTCACCCCATTCAATCAGCTCCAACAATGTTCTGACTCAACCGGGTCAACTGATCATCTGTGGCCACAGGAACCAGACAAGACTATAGAACCACAGCCACAGGCTTCTGACACACAATGAATCTATCAGGAGAAGAAGTGGGGAAGAAAAGATGTGGGAGGAAAACCACTTTGGGACGCTTAACTCCTACTCTCAGGAATGGGTTTCAGTAAGTGATCCATGGGGTTGTGCCATTATACATTTCGTGTCCCATTGGGAGAATCAGAGATTGGTGTTTTATTTGACTCATTGCACATGTGTGTTTGGTTCTTCTTTGTTAACTCTGTATAGTGGGTAAGTGGGGAACTACGGGAGCGTGATTAACATTCTGGTAAGAGGAAACTGTTTAGATCAGGGGAACACATATGATTTCTAAGATACAAGCTAAATTGGGTCAGCCATCCTTGTATTACATGTTTTCATATTCATTTCAATGTATCTTACACTGTCCGTGCATTTTCAGTTTGGAGTGCGTCCTGGATTTTTGTCCTGATAGTGGATCAAGATGGAGGTTTTCACAGCTGGCAAGGGGGCAGCAAGGACTTTTGGAACCCAAGGAGACGTGAGAGGTGGCTTGGAATAGTCAGAGAAGCATATTAGCAGGACACTTTTGTTAAGCACTAAAATAGCTAACTAGGCTGATATCTAAATGTGAATCACTCATGCAGCCTGGCCACCGAGGGTATCTGTTCATGAACACGGCACCCTAACACTGGACGAAACCTTTATGGAAGCAAATAAACCCAAAGAACTTAGAGAGTGAGATTCATTCGTTTGAACAGTATCCAAACTGACATGCCTTGAGGATAGATTCTGAAAATGACTAGCATCTATACAAAATGCAGATTCCCTGTGTCGGTCTCAAGGGACCGTCCGGCTGGCAAAAAGCTCAGGCTGCATTTCTCCTTATTTTAATAACTAACAAGAGCACGTCTTCCTTGCCCATGTGTTCCAGCTGTGTCTGTGCATGTAGAGGCCTGCTGACTTCTGGGTGGGCACAGTTGCAGGATCAGGGTCTTAGATCTCAGTTGAGTCACTTTCAAGTGGTTTCAGGCATCAAGTTAAGATTTTGTTCCCTGCTTATCAGCTGTGTTTAGTTAGTTAGTTTGCATGACAAATGTTAAGCAATTTTAAGCAAGCTGTCCTCATGTAAAACAGGTCTACACTTGGCATTTGTGCTTGGGCAACTAGACAAGACAGATGCAGAATGAGAGAAAGGATGGATTATTTATTATCCTATTGTACCGTGGGGGAACTGAAGCACAAAGAAACTAAGTGTCTTGCCCAAGGTCAAACAGGAAATTTGTGGCAGAGTCAGGAATTGTACCCAGATGTGCTGATCCCCAATTCAGTGCCTTAACCAAAAAACTGTCCTTCCTTAAAAAAATAAAAACCGGATTTCTTGTCATTGATAGTACCCTGTATCTCATTTTTGCATACATATTTTGCCATGCCTGTGTTCTTATTCCACACAAAGAAAATAAAGTTAAAAACATGGGCCCTGGTCCTCAAGTGGGTCTTAGAATCACACAGTAAAGCATCAGAGGTGCAGTGCAAAAATGGCTTTTGATTCAGACCTACCAGTGCCCCAGGCCAGTCCCCTAGTGGAATTTAGAGCAACCTGAAATTGTGCCAGCTGCCAATCCCTCCCTGCCCGCCCCGCCCCAGGGGCTGCCAGCTAGTTGTTGAAAAGCCCCGGTCACTGCCCTTCACGTTCCCCACAGGGAGGGGAGTAATGTAGGAGCTGCTGTGCTGGCTCTGTGCCTCCAAAGGATTTTCCCATGGCTGGCTATGCCTGACTTAGGTTCAGTTTGCCCTGGAAGAGGAGAGCAAAGAGGCCAGAATGCAGGAGAAATAAAGATCATGGGCCAGACTTTCTCAGACAGGGAAAAGTGGGATCCCGTCTGGCCTTTTGATTCCAGGTGCTGATGTCCTGTAACGGATAAGGGTAGTGAGAAAAATACTGTTCCTTTGGATTCCTGGGTGACTGAGTTCCTTTAAAAGCAGACGAGAAAATAATACTCTGTGCTTCTCTTCTACCTTCTGCCCAAGGATCTCAGTGCAGTTTCCCAGCATTAACGAATGACGTCTCACGGCCTGCGTACAAAGTTGATAAATATTATGCTCATTTTGTCTATGAGAATAGTGCATCCCAGCAAAATTAGGGCCTGATCTTTCAGTGCCTGGCCCTATCACCTTTGCCTCTGTACATTTGTGCACCTACTTTGCATGCATAACAGTTACTGTAAATGATTAAATCCCCGGTTGCGTGCACACATGGGTAGCGTCTGCCTGGCAAACCGCATTCATGCATACATTGGGATGTTCATGAAAAGCAGGTATGCACGTCTGCACTCCAAGTGTGTGAACCTTCTGGCTTGAGATCAGGCTGCAAGTGATTTTACCCATGGTCACACAGCAGAGAATGAGGTAAACACTTGATCTCATCAGCTTTCACTAGTTATAGATTTCCTTGCTGGAATATCTAATGTATTCCAAGAACAACTTCCCCCAGGACTGGTTAAGCAGACATCCTACCCCTTTGGAAAAGCTGTTGGCTTTGGCCCACAAGGATAGTTCTCAGCTGTGGCAATGTGCATGCAGAGAAAGGAGTGAAGCTCCTGCATAGATAGCGGACTCAATTGATTGCTTCTCTGTGCTGGGGTCCAGTTGCAAAGCACAACAGGATCTAGGATCCTGGTTTTTAGGCTGTCCCTGTTTCAGAGAGAGCCTGATTCTCCTGTCACTGCAAATGACATAAATCAGGAGTAAATCTGCCAAAGCCAACTGAGCTACCCTGGTGTGAAGCCAACATGAGAGTAGGAGCAGGCCTGTAGTTTCTCATCCGTAATGACAGGGCCAGCTCCAGGTTTTTTGCTGCCCCAAGCAAAAAAAAAAAAAAATGAACAAATGTGGGCCGGAGTGCCGCCGCCGAAGCAACCGAAAAAAAAAATATCAACACCTGGAACGCCGCCCCTTGAAAAGTGCTGCGTTGTGGAATGCTGGTGCCTAGAGCCGGCCCTGCATAATGAAGCAGGAGTGGAGACAATAGCCCTCAGATACAAAGACTGACCCCAGACAATTGTTTGCAACAAAGAGGGTTGGGGAGGCAGCTAATAACATTTAAGCAAAGAACAGAAAGTAGGGATATTACATCCAGAAAGTCTGATCAGGGTAGAGGCAGGACAGAATGATATACGCGTTAGCCTTTCTGTCAAAATAAATGACCCTCTGGAGAGAAGTATTTTAGAGACTCTTTCTGCCCCCCTGGAGATCATTTAAGAAATGCATTACCACTCAAAGTTTAGCCAGTAGATGAGTTGCAACAAACATATATTTCCTTCTGTGCTCTATGGACCCGCGGATGTGTTATTAGAGAACCATAATGCAAATAGTAGTTTCTGATTAGAAGGGAATATCACCAGCATTTCTCCAGTTAAGCATCAAATTCTCCTGCATACAAACAGATTGTTAGCAAACTTTTGTCTCTCTGCTGGTTACAGAAGCCAGAGAGATGCTTCGAGAATGTTACCAGCATAGTCAGAGCCTCTACTCCACTTAGAGCTGGGGGTGTGATTCCCAGCTCAGGCAGATGTACTCACACTAGCTCTGATCCAGTTACCGTGCTAAAAATAGAGCCTAGCTGTGGCGTACAAGCTGCGGGACGGGCTAACCGCTCCAAGTATGTGCTTAGGGTCTCTGATGAGGACACGCTCAGGGAAGCCAGCCCATCGGACCACTCACACTGCCGTGGCTACGTTCTATTCTGAGTGCACCGCCAGGATGAGAGCCAGTGTGCATGTGGGACTCACACCCATCGCTCCGAGTGCAGACATACCCTACGTTTCTCTTTAAGGGCCAACTTTTCAGCTCCTTCCCATCGACATGCTCCAGCCTTGATGTGAAGGGAAAACTTCTGAGAATCAGAGGCTAGTTCATTTTTCTTGTCTTCACTCAGACCTTGGCCTCAGTGGTACCAATTTTTATAACGTGGACACCTGTCCAGTGGGAAATGAACTCAAACCACCACATTCATTTTATGCCAACCACCAAGTAGCCATCTGAGATCAATTACTCTGCGTCATTACTCATCTTGGTCAAATTTGAACCAGTGACCCACAAGTGAAAGCTTCTATACTCATCTGCCAACAGTGTCTAGACCCACTCATTGGGTTCTCTACTAGTTATTTTTATTTATTTGAAATGCTATTTTAATATCGATTTGAATAATTGTCTTTGGTTGTTTATTATTTTAAACAACCATTCATTATAAGCTAGTGAATGCAATTATGACTTTATTTATTGAAGGTATTAAATATGTAACACCGAGGCAGTATTTGTTGGACAGTGCATATTGGATGTTTTATTCTTCAGGTGGAGTTATTTAATAGGTAAAAAAGATACAGGCATATTAATCAAAGGAAAGCAATCTTAACTACAACATTTGCTGCCCACAGAGGCTATAATTACTGCACATTACTCAAATCTCTCTTTAAATCTATAGAATCCAACAATCTCTTCTCTCTGAAATTTATGTCTCCGTGAATTACTATGTTGTTTTCCAGTAGCAGGTGGATAAGGAACAAGACGATATGCCATTAATCTAAGTTTGCAATAAGCTTAAAATGAATAGAGTATCTCAGCAGGTTTTAGAACGGGTAGACGAGATGTTTGAGAAAGTTGACAGTTGAACTTGTTAATGAATCCGGCAATATTTCATACATGCAATGTCTAGTCCAGTCTGTTCTTACATCATATGCACATGATCCACAAAGGGATTAGATGCTTAACTGCCACTTTGGATGCCTAAATCGAAAATTTAGATCCTCAAAGCAACTGCAACTCAACCGGCATTTAGCCCCGGAGCACCTAAATTCTCTAGATGCTGACGTTTCCACCAGTAAAATCCCTGAGGTACCTACATTTCTGCCAGTGGGTGCCACCTCATAGACTCATAGACTAAGGTCAGAAGGGACCAATATGATCATCTAGTCTGACCTCCTGCACAATGCAGGCCATACAATCTCACCCATCCACTTCTGTAACAAACCCCTAACCTATGTCTGAGTTATTGAAGTCCTCAAATTGTGGTTTGAAGACCCCAAGCTGCAGAAAATCCTCCAGCAAGTGACCCGTGCCCCATGCTGCCGAGGAAGGCGAAAAACCTCCAGGGCCTCTGCCAATCTGCCCTGGAGGAAAATTCCTTCCCGACCCCAAATATGGCGATCAGTTAAACCCTGAGCATGTGGGCAAGACTCACCAGCCAGCACCCAGGAAAGAATTCTCTGTAGTAACTCAGATCCCACCCCATCTTACATCCCATCACAGACCACTGGGCATACTTACCTGCTGATAATCAAAGATCAATTGCCAAAATTAGGCTATCCCATCATACCATCCCCTCTATAAAGTTATCAAGCTTAGTCTTGAAGCCAGATATGTCTTTGGTCCCCGCTACTCTCCTTGGAAGGCTGTTCCAGAACTTCACTCCTCTAATGGTTAGAAACCTTCATCTAATTTGGATGCTGCTAAGCTGCTCAATGCCTGAGCCCTAGAGGGACCCTCAAACTAGGCGTTTCCCCACCTTACCTACTGGATCAGGCCCTGCACAAAACACAGCTACAGGAGGAGGAGGTAGTGCCCTCTTTACACCCAGTGGTTAGAGGGCTCCCCCAGGATATGCTGATTGAACCCCAGTCTCCAGCCTCCCAGGTGAGTGTTCTAACCACTGGGCGACAGGGTATTCTGGGGTGAGTCTCTGTGTTTCCTGTAGAAGCTGTTCCATTTTGTATAAAATACTTAAATGTTCATTGGGCCAGAGAGAGGCTCTATGTGAATGACTCTATATCCCAGGGGTTAAAGCACTCACCTGGGATACTCAGGTTCCAGTCCCTGCCCCAATGAAGATTTAAATATTTCATAAAAAGTCACAAAGGGATCGTTTCTGACATTCTTAATCAGGACAGCTCAGCCACAGATGATTGCAGAAGAAGGAAGCCCAGGCTAGCTTGGTGGTATAGTGCTACATCTAATAACAGCACTGCAGAAGCCTAAAGAGTTCTGCATCTGATTTTAGAAACCACTCACTTCAACCCAAGCTGTGTTGACAGAGTGGAAAGACTTTTAAGTTGCCCCAGCTTGGAAAATGGTTGGTCTGCTTTGAAAAGTCTGGAGTTACTTTTTCTGATTAAAACGGTCTTTGTTTCAAAATTTACTTTCAAATGCTTTTCATTTCCAAATAAATCAGTGCCTCTGTGGAATTATTTAACTGGCACAAACGTATTCCAGCTAAAATAATGATAAGCCTAACAAAATGATAGGAAATTGTTAATCCATCATTGCATAACTTCTACTAGTGTATATTTCCGTAATCAAAATTCAACACACTATCCAATCCAAGGAAAACATTTCAAAGAGTTCATCAAACACCACATGCTTCCAGGAATATTTTCTAAAGTCGACAGAGAGCTGGAAAACTTTACACGTTATAATCCACCTTCCGACTCATATAAATATGTTACGAAAAGATGCCAATTCAAAGACCAGTTTCTACCCCAGTTATTACAAGACATCACCTCTACAAGATCTGTTAGCTGATGTGCTCCTTTGCTGCATTAAGCAGTTTTCTAATATGTTATAGCCATTCTTTTATTTATACTCAGGGGCTTTTTGCTGTTTGTTTATTTTAAAAATCAGTCTTATAGGCCCTGATTCAGGACAGTACTAAAGTGTGTGCTTAAACCCCACGGAAGTCAATAGGACATAAATACATGCTTAAAGACCCTTCCTGAATACAGAAGCTTTCCTGAACTGAGGCCGTATTTCTCCAGTGCAATACATACAACTCAGGATACAGTAGGAGCTCCAGATAAGCCCTTTAGAATATAATACTGACAATTTAAACACAGCTACTAGTTCTGAACTACTATTTCTGTCCTTACAAGTTGGGGTAACTTTAAAAGTTCTGCCTGCCAAGCCACTCCCTAGGGGCTGGGACAGAGGCAGTCTTGCAGGAAAAATTCCTAAGAATAACCATGCCTGGGGAGAAAATTTAGGCTGACGCTTATATTTTGTTGATGTTGAAGTTAGCAATAAAGCTATTCCCCCTGAAGAAGTTATATTTGACCTATATAGGTAGCATGTGTGTATTCTGTTCAAAACAGGCTAGAAACATCATCTGGTTGCAGACATCTTTCAGTACAACAACCACTCGGACTTAAAATAGTCTCTACCCCTTATCAGACACTTTGCTTGTTTTATATTGTCATAACTAGAAAGGGAAGGGAACAGCCCTCCTGTGTACAATACTATGAAATCCCTCCTGGCCAGAGACACCAAAATCCTTTTACCTGCAAAGGGTTAAGAAGCTCAGTAAACCTGGCTGACACCTGACCCAAGGACCAATAAGGGGACAAGATACTTTCAAATCTTGGTGGTGGGGGGGGGGGCGGGCTTTTGTTTGTGCTCTTTGTTATGAGGTTGTTCGCTCTTGGGACTAAGAGGGACCAGACATCAATCCAGGCTCTCCAAATCTTTCTGAACCAGTCTCTCATATTTCAAACTTGTAAGTAACAGCCAGGCAAAGTGTGTTAGTTTTATCTTTGTTTTCTCAACTTGTAAATGTTCCTTTTGGCTAAGAGGATTTACCTCTGTTTGCTGTAACTTTGAACCTAAGGCTAGAGGGGGTTTCTCTGGGCTCTATGAATCTGATTACCCTGTAAAGTTATTTTCCATCCTGATTTTACAGAGATGATTTTTACCTTTCTTTCTTTAATTAAAAGCCTTCTTTGTAAGAACCTGATTGATTTTTCCTTATTTTAAGATCCAAGGGGGTTGGATCTGCTTCACCAGGAATTGGTGTGGGGGAAGGCGGGGGAATGATTAATTTCGCCTTGTTTTAAGATCCAGGGGTTTGGATCTGTGTCCACCAGGAACTTGGTGGAGAAGTCTCTCAAGGCTACTGGGAGGGAGATAGTCTGGGGGGAAGGTAGACAGAGTTTTCCAAATAACTCTTAAAGGATTTGGGTGGTGGCAGTAAAACCAGATCTAAGCTGGTAATTAAGCTTAGAGGTTTTCATGCAGGTCCCTACATCTGTACCCTAAAGTTCAGAGTGGGGAAGGAACCATGACATATATTGATGATAGTTTTTCCTCATACAATTGCCCACACCAAACAATATGCCAGCAAGAACCTGATGGGAACAATTTGAGACCACACTCTGAGGTAAGGCTGGTGGGTCCCCATGAATGTAAATGAACTGAAGACAAAAATGCTGGGGCGTAGCCACAGGTTTTTGTGAACAGTGAATCCAACACTTTACTTTCTCAGTAGTTCCATAGGTAGCTCTGTAGCTTAGCTGTATAAGTCAGCTAAAGAAAGAAACCCTAAGAAGGGATGTACTGTTACTGAGAGTCACGGCATAATTGCACTGAGAGCAGAAATGCGGCGGAAGAATATATGTTATAGCAAAAGCTCAATCTATTAAGAAACTGATGAGAGACTGATAAAGGGTTTAAAGGAAAAATACAGGAAGTTAAGAGGAGGAAGTTGTCTAGGACAGTTTGAGAGTTCCTGAAAGGATACTTGACTTGAGGGGAAAAGGAACTGAACAGGATAGAATAGGATTTAATGCTATCTCATAATTCCAGCCCACTGTCGTGACGCAGTAGGATAAAGTGTCCTATCTGTGGGCAAAGATAGGGAAGAGTGGTTTTGTTGTTATAACACAGGCCTGGGAGTCAAAAGTTCTGGGTTCTAGTTACTGCTGACTCGTTTTGCGACCTGGGCAATGCACAACCTTGCTGCACCTCAGTCTACCCAACTGTAAAACTCAGACGATTTTGACTTTACAAGATGTTGTGAGGTTTCATTAATGTCTGTAAAATGCTTTGAGATCCTTGAACAACAAGTGATATGAAAATGCAAAGACGTATACTCTTATTGGAGAAAATGAAGCTGGGCTACTTTTCTGGAAGTGCTAGAGAAGATGGAAGTGCTGAATTTTGATCTCCTGTAAACTAACTTTCTGAAGACTCATATGTTCCCTGAGTACATATGTTTTGTTACAGAGAAAAGGCATAATCAGCTTTGTATCCTGTATAGCTCGCAGCACTTCTCAAGTTCAAAGGCAGTTCAGAGGAATGGTATTTTGGAGACCCAGATATTTCCATCCAAAAGATACTGTACACCTCTTGATTTAACTATGTCTCAAATTCTGCATCACATGTTTATTAGTTCAGGGCTCACTCTGTGTTTTGTTACTTATCAAATATTAACAATACACTTTCCATGGACAAAAAAGAAAATCCCAGATATAGTTAAATAATATGCCCCGGGGTGAATTACAGACAGTTTCAGACTTAAATGTGTGGGTTTGATTTTCAAAACACCGTATAATGTTTCCAAGAAACTACATATGAAAGTCCATGTACTGGCAACAGCACAAGAAATTAGAGGCATATAACATCGTCAAATGGGATCTAAATATTGCACATGGCTGCTTGTGTGACTGTATGGCTCAGAAATGGGTGCAAAACGGGGTACATATGAATGTGTCATGATCTTTTTTTGTCCTTTATCCACTCAATACCTGGTTAGGTATCTACAAATAGCACAAATAAAACCGAGCTTTTGAGTGGCATTTTCATGGACGCGAGTGAGCTTTTCCTAATTCAGCTTGTGCCCCATTCTAATAGTAAATATAAGCGGCTTAAAATCTTGGCTACTCCTTTCATTCAAGAATCGTACAGCACTTTTCACCTACATATGTGGGAGGAATATATTATCTCAATTTTACAGAGGGGGAAACTGAGGCACAATGTACTGGCATGACTTGCCCACGGTCACACAGTGAGACCTTTACACAGACGGGAATATAATCCAGATTTCCTGATTCCCGCTGTGTGAACTAGCCGCAGGAATTACTGCCTGCAACCTTCCCTTTATTTTATTTTATGTTTCTTTATGTCCCAGTCTCTCCCTTATCTCCTTTTCCCGTCACCAGTGTCACTCCCTGATGACAATTCTTCATAGTCTAGCTTCCATTTCCACTGGCCCTTTCCCCCACAATGATCTAGTCTCATCCACCCTTTCCTTCACCTGCCTCTCTTATCCTCCTCACCTTCCACTCTCCTGCCTTCCTAGCCCCAAGCTCCCCAGTCCATCTCCTGGTTCTTCCCATAACATATCTCTCACTCCAGTGTAGTGGTTCCCGCTCGTGCATGCATGTTGCCTCCTCATCATACCTTCCCAGGTATGGGATGCATTCCCAGTGCTCAGGGCCACAAGGAAGGTGCTTGAGAGAGCATGAAGTAATTGGTTCTGACATTTTTCTCCACCTGCCTACATTCAATTCCACCGTGTTACATTGAGGGTACGTCTGCACAGCAACTGGGTGGCACATTTACAGCACATGTAGGCCTACCAAAACGAGGACCATGTCTACACTACAAAGTTAAGTCAACTTTATGTAAGTCGACATCGAGCCTCCAAACTAATCAAGTCGATCTTGCATGTCCACACCACGCTCATTGTGTCAGCGGAGTGCATTCTCCCTAGCAGTGCTTGCATCGATGCACAGAGCAGTGCACTGTGGATAGCTATACATATATAAACGCATGCAGCTCATTGTAAAAGCGGCATGTCTGTGGGGCAGAACCAGAACAACTGTTCACTGCCCTGGTCTGCTGGTACACTTGCCGAAGCTCTTTTATTTTTATGTGGGACTGATGCGTGTCCCTGGTGTGGCCCTTCTCCCCCATGCCTTGTGTGATCTTGGCATAGATGTCACGCTTCTTCTGCTGGATCGGAGCTCTGCCTCCACAGACTCTTCTCCCCACATAGCGATAAGATCCACCACCTCCTGTGTACTCCATGCTGGAGCGTGTTTGCAGCCTTGAGTCTCCATGATCAGCTGTGCTGGTGAACTCTCCATGCCGATCAAACAGGAAATGAAAATTCAAAAGTTCCCAGGGCTTTTACAGGGGAGGGGCTGTTTCCTGTGTGCCTGGCTGCCATTCAGTGAAGTTGAAAGTGCTCTCCAGAGTGGTCACAGTGGAGCACTGTGGGACACCTCCTGGAGGCCAATTCATTTGAATTACACAACATAGTGTCTACATTACCCCCGTGTCAACCCATGGATGTTGAATGAAGTGCTTCGCCTCTCACAGAAGTGGAATATGGAAGTTGACTTTACGGGCGACTTAGGTCAGCATAAGGGACTTGGTAGTGTAGACACATACATTATTAGATCGACTTACCGTGGCTTCTATTGACCTACGTTTGTAGTGTAGACCAGGCCTAGCTTGCTAAAAATAGCAGTGTAGCTGCAGTGACACAAGCCCTGGCATGGGCTACCCACCTAAATACAGTCCTGCCCAGGAGCCTTGGATGGTTACACTGCTATTTTTAGAGAGGTAGCTTGATCAGAGCCAACTCAGGTATGCCTCCACATCCCATCCCAATTGCAGTGTAGACGTACCCTGAGAGGCCTATTGAGTGAAGATAGGGAGAGAAGGACCCTGTGGAATAGCAGCAGCCTCTAGTAACCACGAGCAGGAGCAGGAGCTGTCGGAAGAACCTTGCTCATTTCCTGCAGCCCTGGCTGTGAGTGATATTTCAGCTGGGATCAGTGACATTTGGGAGGCCTGGAGAGTGAAAGTGGAGAGGGGAAGAAGTGCTATTATAAAGCTGGGTGAAATGTCAGCGAATGGCCGGGAAGTGAGGTAACAAAGAGATAGAGGGGATAAAAGGAAACCAACAGAAGCATTAAAGGAAAGGAAAGAAAAAGAAAGAAAAATAGACAGAGACATTTACTTGAAAAGTTATGTGAATCAGCTGGTGTGCATCTTGGTGGGCATGTGAAAGGGATGAGTTGCTGGGTGGTGTACCCCAGGGAGCTACCCGCCTCTTAGTAGATATTCTGTAAGGATGTTGTTGTTACTAATGCTGTACTTAGATGGATAAATGGGCTCACAGGATAGTATGATTAGCACTTACATTATTTTTGTAGCTTGGTGTGGTAATTTGAAGTTTCAGCACTGATCAAAAGAAGACGCTGAGTCATCCTGTTTTAATTATATCTAAGCCCCTTCATTTTCAGTTTCAATCGATTTTTACTGAAAAAAAATCCCGGGTTTTACAAAAAAAGTATTATTCGGGTTTTTTCCTATTTTCACCCTACTTTTGTATCATTCAAATATATACAAAATAACTTGTTTTATTAGGAAAATACAATGCATTGCATGAGATACATGTGTTACGATAACACATTTCTCTGGGTGTATATACAAAGCTGCCTGGTGAAGTAAGGCTCTGTATTAGTCTAGCAGAGAGACACAATAAAAAAAACAGGCACGCATGCAAACTCTGAAATGCATGCGCGTCTGAACGTATTTGTGAATCTCATGCCCACCACATGCACATTTCAAACTGCTAGCAGATAACGGTTTAAAGCTCTGACACACTAACATGGGAAGAAAACGAAAATCGGTATCAGAACATATTTCAGAACACATGGAAGTATTTGAAAGTTTAAAAAAAAACAAAAACAGGAGAAAAGGATGAAGTTGAATGTATGCGCTGCAAATGGTGTGGCCCAATTATTCAATAGAACTATTAGCCTATAAACATTTGTAAGTCTACAACAGTAAACTGTTTATTGAAATGAAAAGGTTTATTTGGGGACTAGAGATGTTATTTTCTTAAACTCAGAGGTGGCATTGTGTTTTAGTTCTGCAGCAGGCCACAGTGAATTCCGTTCATCAAAGCATTCATCTACTTTTCCCTCCTGTCCTTCCGTCCACCAGAATAAACCGTGATATTTACCCAGAAAAATTATTAATATTTTTGCACTGATTTTCACCTGTTTTTGTTGTTGTAGTAATAAACACCGATAAATTCCCAGGACAAATTAAATAAAATAAAAACAAAAATGAAGGGCCCTAGTTTTATCTTGATGTAGTCAACAGGGATAGCCAGTAGTAGCTTTGTGCCTGATGGATTGTAAATAATTCATAGATTGAAATAGACAGGGATGTTTCTAGTGGGGAAGAAACAGATTTCTCCCATCTTCATCCATTCATTGGGAATTGACTTCCCTGGGATACTAAACTTTTCAGGTATCTATGGCCTATGGGAGAATAAACTGTACTGAGCAATACAGCTATCAGCAGGTTACAGAAGAAAACCTGCTGAAAGTTCTGCCACCTGGTGTTAGGACTCCAATACTATACGTATGTATGTACCTTAAGTATCTTTATGAGGGAAATAATAAAACTGTTCTTTTTCCTCCAATGCATGAATTTTTTATGGCAAGACACATCGAGTTACAGCTCATGAGACAGATTCAGGTGTGATTCTACTAGCATTGAGGTACAGTATTTGTTTGTAGAAGACTATATCTATAAAACTCAGTATTTCTGTGTAGAGAAGTGATACCTTTTATTAGTGTATTAATAAGAGGGTCTCATTTTGCATCTGAGTTGCATTCCTCTTTCCTCGCAGAACTTTCACATGCTTTTTCTCAGCAGTCGAGGTTCTTTGTTCGAGAGCTAGACTCTCTGATGAAACCAGATCCGACTTTGATTCACATGAATCAAATTTAGACTGTAGGGTTTGAAAAGCCACTAGAAGTCTTTCTTGTGAAACTTTTGAAGTGCCCCCCAGTTTATTTAGAGCGTCAATTTCTAGCATAATCGGACTTTCCCAAAAGCTGAATGGCCAAAATAGACCAGCAAGGCAACTGAGAGGTGAAGGGCGGGGGGTAAATCCCTACTCCTGTCATCATTTATCCCTTGCTGTGGTAATGCCAATTGATGTGAATTTTTCTATTCTTCCTCCCTTCCTTTAGGAAACATAATCCTGAAGGGGGGAGCAACATACAAACATGCAGATTAGAGGTTATAATACTAAGGGAAGAAAAAATCTTATGGTAAGGTGTCCTGGGGAATCTGCCTTTGGACATAAGCAAGGAGTACACACTTAGCCCTTGAGCTTGCAATCAGATCTGCATGGATGGACTCTTGTGCTCTCCCAGAGCCATAGGCGGCAGGTTTGTATAAATTTTTGGTGGTGCCCAAAATGATGGTCGTCCCCCCCCCCCCACTCTCGCCCTGTAAGCCGATATAAAATGAAGCTACAACGTGTCGGCACCACAAGGGTCAATTAAAAGTGGAAAGTCAGAAGCAGCACTTGCCTGCTTCAATATATGGTATTAAATTTTGTTGCACCTGTTGTGACAAAGTGGGAATGTTCTTAATGTTTTCTCTGAATACTGTGTGGGTGCCTCAGTTTCCCCTGCAAGGTGCCAACTGAAGGTGTTGGGGACAAAGAGATCAGGTGGCCTCCTTGTCCGGAATAGACACAAAGGCTAGAGGAGGGAGTGTCAGTTTGGAGCTGGCTGGGGAAATGGGGAGAGACCCAGAACTTGGGTCTAGGCTCCCCACCCTCCAAGATGGACCTGACTGAGGGGTCCTGTTTTCTTTTCCTACAAGCTCTGTTTTAGACTGTGATCCTGTTGTCTAATAAACCTTCTGTTTTTATCGGCTGGCTGAGAGTCACGTCTGACTGCGGAGTTGGGGTGCAGGGACCTCTGGTTGCCCCAGGACCTGCCTGGGCACACTCGCTGCGGAAAGCGCATGGTGTGGAAGGGCATGCTGAATGCTCCGAGGTCAGACCCAGGAAGGTGTAAGCTTCTTGCCCTGGAGACAGTCGGCTCAGAGAGAGGAGGCTCCCCCAGAGTCCTGACTGGCTTTGTATGGAGTAGTTCCAAAGCATCCCAGCATCCCCTTCCACACCATGCACTTCCCGGAAGTCCGCACAGGCACTGACACTCCGCCCTCTGGCCTTTGTCTCTTTTCCAGGAATTAGGAGGCCACCTGATCTCTTTGTTCTCCAACACCTTCAGTTGGCAGCTTGCAGGAGAGCGGCCCAGGCCATCAGTTGCCCGGAGACAGGGTTTCAGCCATTCTCTGTGCAGACAGCATCACACTGGCCCTCTAGGGCTCTACAAGAATCACACCTCCTTATCCCACCATCTAGATCCTTGAGAAATGCATAGGGGAAACTGAGGCACCCACACAGTAGTCAGAGAAAACATTAAGAACATTCCCACTTCGTAACACCTGTATACAACTAGTTATATACTTTAAAGGGGTGTAAAATAATCAAGTATTGTGCTAAACACAATGATACTCCAAACTGACCACCAAACTTAAGTTGCATGTTTTTCCCCTCAGGTGAGGGCTCTGGGGTGGGGCTGGGGATGAGGGGTTCACAGTGCAGGAGGGTGCTTAGGGTTGGGGTGCTGGGGGCGCAGGCTCTGGGGTGGGGCAGGGCTGGGGATAAGGAACTTGGGATGCAGACAGGCTGCCCCAGGGCTAGGGCCAGAGAGGACTCCCCCCAACCCCGTTACCGGCAGCAGCAAGCTCCAGGGGAGGGACCCCTCCTCTCCCCCCCCCCCCCGCAGCACACTCACTCTGCACCACAGTCACTGCACATGCTCCTAGGGACTCTCTCAGGTCCAGAAAGCCCACTCGCCTCCCCTATGGTGGGTACCGGGTGTCACGGAGTCCCTGGGCGATGCTCTGGAACTGCTCCTCACAAAGCCAGTCAGGACTTTGGGGAGCCTCCTCTCCCTTGGAGCAGACTATTTCAGGGCAAGAAGCTCACCCCGGAGGGGTCCTGGGGAAGCCACAGGGTCCTGCACCCCCATTTTGCAGTCAGACGTGACTCTCAGCCAGCCAGTAAAACAGAGATTTATTTGATGACAGGAACATGGTCTAAAACAGAGCTTGTAGGTACAGTGAACCGAACCCCTCGGCCGGGTCCATTCTGGGGGCAGTGAGCCAGACCCCCCCTGTCTGCACTTCACTCCTCGTCCCCAGCCAGCTCCAGACTCCCAAACCCTCTCCAGCCCCTCCTCTCTGCTCAGTTCCTTTCCTGGGCCAGAAGGTCACCTGACCTCTTTGTCTCCAACACCTTCTGCTGGCACCTTTGCAAAGGAGGGGCCCAGGCCATCAGTTGCTAAGAGACAGCGTGTCAGGGATTCAGGTGCACTGGCCCTTTGATCTGTAGCAATCACACACCCTGATCCACCACCTAGATACTTAAGAATTGCATAGGGGACACTGAGGCACCAACACAGTATTCAGAGAAAACATTAAGAACATTCCCAGTTTGTCACACCGGGGCGGGGGGTTCCATCATGTGTGGCCTCCCCACCCCTGCTGCTGCCCCGGGGAGGGGGGGGAGAGCTCCCAAGCACCTGTGTGCCTCCTTCCTCCTCCTCTCTCCCTCTTCCCCTCCCCTGGTGCTCCAAGAGGCTGCCGGCCGCTGATCTCTATAACCTTAGGTAGAAGCAGCACAAACAAAGGAGAGAGGCACTGGCTGTTTTCTTTCAGGCAGGGAAGCTCCGAGGCGGGGGCAGGGGAGAAACCCATCTCCAAATATTGGTGGAGCACAGCCCCCAGCCTTGAATATTCCTGGTGCTTAAGCACCTTGAGCCCATATAAGCTGCCGCCCCTGCCCAGAGCTACACTGAAGTTAATGGGAACTTTGTGCTGGTGCAAAGCTCTGACCACTTGGATCCAGTTCCAGGTTTGGGACCGTAGTAATTTACATTCAATAAAGACAAACAACTGCAGCAGCAGAGAAAAAAATCTGAGAATAAAGTTACTACCACTCCCCACGTCTTTGGCTTTGGCTACACTTAAACTTCAAAGCGCTGCCGCGGCAGCGCTTTGAAGCGCTAAGTGTAGTCAAAGCGCCAGCGCTGGGAGAAATCTCTCCCAGCGCTGTCCGTACTCCACCTCCCTGTGGGGAATAATGGACAGCGCTGGGAGCCGTGCTCCCAGCGCTGGGGCTTTGACTACACTGGCGCTTTGCAGCGCCGCAATTTGCAGCGCTGGAGAGGGTGTGTTTTCACACCCTGCTGCAGCGCTGCAAATTTGTAAGTGTAGCCAAGCCCTTAAAATCACTTCCAAATTCTCAAAGGATAAAATCAGTGAGAACAAAACTACAGCACTCTATTAAAATAAGGGGAGGGAGGGCAGAAACACACCCAAGGAATGAGCTTGTCTTTACTTTCTCAGTACTGATGTAAGTCAGGTGCAACTAGATAAAGAATCTCCATTCCAGCAACAGCATTAATTTACATACCATTTGTAGAATGTGCAGTAAAGATTGCTAAAGGTATATAGTCCCTGGGGTCAGAGTTCTGTGAGTTTGCTTCCAGTATAATGCGTTGATGAAGAATATCTTTTATAAATAGCTGTGGACTTGGATTCAAGATATCTGAGTTCAGTTCCTGACTTTGCCACAGACTTCCTGTATAAGCCCTGAATGTGTAATTAGATTATAAACTTTTGGGGGCAGGGGACTGTCTCTTCCTATGTGTTAATTCAGCTTCCAGCACAATGGAGTGTTGGTCTCACTTGAGGCCTCTTGTAACTACCATAATACAAATAATAAATAATAGTAAATCGATTGGTGTTATGAAGCAAGTTGACTGTGTGGACTATGGAAGTGTATGTAGACACTGCAAGATTTTATTTTTAATAACTATGCTGTGGAACAGTTTTTTATTGCATAAGGTAATTATATGTTAGTGTTATGTGGACTCCAAGGTAAAAATTGGATTTTATAATCTATTAATTTTTTATTTGAATTTTTTGCTGATTTTTGTGGGGCAACTTACAATATGATGGGGGCTAATTTAGCTACAACGAGTCAGGAAAAAGATCTTGGAGTCATCGTGGATAGTTCTCTGAAGATGTCCACGCAGTGTGCAGAGGTGGCCAAAAATGCAAACAGGATGTTAGGAATCATTAAAAAGGGGATAGAGAATAAAACTGAAAATATATTATTGCCCTTATATAAATCGATGGTACGCCCACATCTCGAATACTCCGTACAGATGTGGTCTCATCTCAAAAAAGCTATACTGGCACTAGAAAAGGTTCAGAAAAGGGCAACTAAAATGATTAGGGGTTTGGAGAGGGTCCCATATGAGGAAAGATTAAAGAGGCTAGGACTTTTCAGCTTGGAAAAGAGGAGACTAAGAGGGGATATGATAGAGGTATATAAAATCATGAGTGATGTGGAGAAAGTGGATAAGGAAAAGCTATTTACTTATTCCCATAATACAAGAACTAGGGGTCACCAAATGAAATTAATAGGCAGTAGGTTTAAAACAAATAAAAGGAAGTTCTTCACGCAGCGCACAGTCAACTTGTGGAACTCTTTACCTGAGGAGGTTGTGAAGTCTAGGACTATAACAGCGTTTAAAAGGGAACTGGATAAATTCATGGTGGTTAAGTCCATAAATGGCTATTAGCCAGGATGGGTAAGGAATGGTGTCCCTAGCCTCTGTTTGTCAGAGGGTGGAGATGGATGGCAGGAGAGAGATCACTTGATCATTACCTGTTAAGTTCACTCCCTCTGGGGCACCTGGCATTGGCCACTGTCGGTAGACAGGATACTGGGCTAGATGGACTTTTGGTCTGACCCGGTACGGCCGTTCTTATGTTCTTATGTAACTTTTAAGTTGGATGTACACTCAATCAGGTGAAGTGATGGTGACTCGGAGACAATTATATGGCAGTAGGAAAATGTTCACTTCCATACATGCAGGATGATCTCTCCCAAGCCAACTCAGAGACTTTGACATACAACTCCTGTAGATGTTAACCAGAGTTGTGTTTCTATATCTTCTAGTCAGCTTTGGAAATCTCAGTCTCTCTCTTTGTATCTTGAAAAGATGTAAAATTTCAACCCCCCCTATTTTAATACTCTGTTGTTTTTTTGCCAAATTTCCCAGAAAAACACCTATGCTGAGATCCAGCACGTACCATTTTAGGAGGAATTGGGTTGGGGCAGGGAGCCAGCTGAGCATCGGAAAAGTTTAAAAATTTTGATTATAGTGGGAAGTTATCTTCAACCTTAACTATGATGCAGCTACCCCAGCTCCTTAAATACAATAGTTGTTCACTGTTGGATCCCTAAGGCCATGTCTATACAGACAGTCCTGCAGTGGCACAGCTGTACCACACGAATCTCTTCCCCAGATATAGCACTGTGCACATGAAAGCTTATATCGGTGTGGGTGACTATTTCACCCCTAAGTGCCCAGAGGTGGAATATGCACACCCCATAAATTTTGCTAGCATAACTTGTTGTGTAAACATAGCTTAAGAGGAGAGAATTTTAGATGCACTTGACATGAATAACCTCTTCAGAATCTGAAAACTCGTACTCAGAGTAGCCATAATTCTGTACATTACCTGTTTTAAGAATGATGTCACTTGTAATGTTTCAGTTAACAGATGTATTGAATATAACATTAATGAAGAAATGCTATGCCACCAAAAATAATCTCTGTATTGTTTTCCTTTGTATATGTTGGAATGCAAGCAATGTGTGACTGTAATGTATTATAGATTCTAGAAGCTCCAGATTGATACCTTGTTCAACCCCCAAATAATAAATCACGTGAAGATAAACACTTCTTGAAAATGAGAAAAGATGAGCTTTTCATGACTGTATGAGCAAGGCTGCTGTTAATATTCATTCCAATAAGTTATCATTTAAGAGTTATTTGAAGGCACACAAGCTTAAAATGTTTGTTTACTAAATTTACCGTATAACTAAAATGTCTTATTTTTGTACGTGCAAGTTTGTAGTTTTTCCTCTTAATAATTATTTGCCTTATGCTGTCACCTAGTACAATCATCACAGTATCAAACACAATAGAAAGGAGAGTGTTTGCACACGCTGTCACTGTGAAAACACCCTTGCTTCCTGTCTCAATTTGAGAACTAGAGAGTAGTGACTGCGCACAGGTCATAATCTGTGGGCCTGATTCTGATCTGACAGTGGTGTGAATTAAGAGTAATTTATTGGGTTAAATGGAGTAACAATGGCTAACATTGAAACCAGTGCTGTTTCATGAATTTAAACATGAGAGATCAGAATTAGGCCCTATTTGTCAGTTTCCGCTGCAACTTTCACTCTCCCCAGCCATTTCAAGTTAGCACTCTGATAGTAGCTGGCATCTCCAAATTTTTGGCTCACACATCTTGGATTTGAAAATGTTCTCTTCTGGTCACGCAGGAGCAGAGATGAGTGATTTTAGGACCTGATACATGTGATTTATACACATAACCTCTTTCTCTCTCCCCCTCTCAGATGTTAGCCACAAGTTTAGTTTGGATCAACAAAGTCAAAGCACAGAATATTTTTAGAGTTATATTAATGATACACTGATATTAACAACCCAGAGGAAGAGACATAAGATAAACACAAATAAAAAATAACTAAATGGAAGTGTTGTTACATTTAAATCTAGCTACTATAGGAATCTAAAGGCTGAGACTTGAAATTGCAGAAACTATATTTAGCTTCTCCCAAGCATATTTAGAGAGAGCTGACTTGCCTGCAGCAGGGCCTATGTAGCTGGCAGACTACCCAGCCCTGATGAAATGTGGACCTTCTGCTGTCCTGGAACCTGTCCAGTTGTCTAAATTTATGGCAGCCCACTGACCACCCTTTTCCTGGCAAGACAGGATCTATGGTTTCTCCCCCTCACTGATGACTTTTGAAATACCTCAAAACTGTCAATTCAAGTAGGGCTAAGATAGAATAGCTCCTGTTTCTAAGCTTTGCTGTATTCAGGATGATATTTTCTCAAGAGGACTGCAATGATGAGCTATTTGATTACATGCATTGGATTTGAGTCTCTCGCTTGACACCACTATAACTCAAGGGACTGACATGGAGTTAATCCTATTTTACACCCATTGTCGTTTCAGGGAATGGAGTGAATGTCCTTAATCCTCAGGTCCAGCCAAACGGCTTGGTGCAGGGCCCACGCCCTCATTCCGAGACTGGCCAGGAGTTGTTATTTCCAGTCCCATTCCCAGTTCTAACTGGTTCTGGCTGGTAATAGATTCCAAGGGACTGTAACATCAGCTGGGGACTGCTGTCTGCTGGAGCCCCACTCTGACCACATGCCAGGCAGTCCTTCTGGTTATGCCAGCTTTATGCCACCCACAGATTCCTCCATGCTGGGTGAGTGCCAGGTTAGGGCAGCTTTACAGCCCCTCTGCCCTGTCCAGACACCATAAAGGGCTATGTTGGGACTGAGGATCTGGCCCATTTTTCTCACTGCTTAAAAGTCTTTATTTTTAAAAAAAGTCCTGACGCAGTTTAGACTGTAAGCTCTGTGGGTCACAGTCTCCAATTTGTATCGCATTTTTATGCTTTGTACGTTAGATGTAATATGAATATTAATATGTTAAGCAGTTAATATTTCTCTTTTCCTGAGTACATGAATAGCTTCTTAGTGATTATCTGTACCAGAGCATCCCCCTTCAAAGAAAATAACAATAAAAATAATGGTGGCAATGACAAGTTTATTACAATTTTTCTAAACGCTGATTTTTTTATGTGTGCAGGCATGCGTGAATTATGCCTTTTGCCCAGTTAAAATGATATTCTCGTGAGTTTTAGAAACAAGAGTCTGGATGTTCTTCCTTTTCTCAGTTTATGCCACAATCTTTAAAAGGAAAAGCTTTTTCAATAGGCAGCTCCCATGGTCCCATTGTCTAACTGTACATAAATGGTGTAGAATCATGCAAATTGGTATCAGTTTACTCATCCATGTTTTTAATAATGAATAGGTATGAAAAAGTCAAGTAGCCCTCTGGGAAAATCTGTTTAATTCTTTAATTGTATAATTCAATACACATTGCATCATCAGATGAATAATTGGTTCTGATGTTCTGAAGTCTGCATTCCATGCTGGTTTCTAGAAAAATGTCTGCATTCCCTTTACTAATTGAAAGAATCTGAACTGACTTCCAACTTATTATGATGGGTTCAAAGTATCAGAGGGGTAGCCGTGTTAGTCTGTATCCACAAAAACAACGAGGAGTCTGGTATCTGAAGAATACTCCATGCATCTGAAGAAGTGGGTTTTTTACCAACAAAAGCTTATGCCCAAATAAATCTGTTAGTCTTTAAGGTGCCACCGGACTCCTCGTCTTTATGATGGGTTGTTTGCCTATGGTATTGCCTCGTTCACTAATCAGGGTTCCTCTTTGTGGCATCACAAACTTAATGCTACTGGATATCAAAATGTAGCTTTTTATGCCTCTACATGTCCTTATCTTTTTTTTAACCATATAATTGCTGGTAAAAGAATGTCAGAGAAGTTTATTAAAATAATACCACCACCTCACTTTTACACAAAGGAAGTCGGTATCATTATAGCCAGTTTACAGAAAGAAAAACTGATGCACAGGGAGGGAAATAACTTGCCCCCAGTCATACAGCAGGCCAATGGCAAAGTAGAACCCAGGTCTCCTGCATCCCATTCCAATGCTCTGTCCACTAGGAAACACTCCCTCCCATTTAGCTGTAACAGATTATGCATGCTCTGATTCAGTGAGAGATATGGTGCACGTATATTTTTAAATAAAAATCACTTTTTCTTTACAAAGCAGTTGCTTTGATTCATTAGATATGTATATTCTAGCAGACTGAAATTCACCCTGGTACAGTAGACCAAGGCCCTTTGTACCACTTGAGACCCCCATCAGAGTTATGTAGGGGGTCTTTGGACCACACGATGGATTTAGCTGATGCTGGTCTGGCAAAGAAGATCACTTTGGAAGTGGGCTGGAATGGTTTGGTGGGGGAAGTCAAAGGAAGAGGTTTTTATGGGGTCACTGGATCTACAATTCCCTACCCAACTGGTGCGAAGGGGCTACAGATGGAGCACCAGCTGTACATGTATGGAAATCCAGCCTGTCTAGGAGTACAGGAGAGAACCTGAACACTAGGGCTTTATGTGAATGGACTGAATTTCACACTTAGTGCTCATAATTATACCTTTCAAATAGTCTGTTATATTAATTGAACTGTGATTGGCTTGTATATACATACCAGCAGTATTTGATTATGCTCCAAATGCCACACATCAATGGTTTAGTGTACACAGACATCTTGCTGATTAATTTGCACAATACATGAAATCAGGATAAAAAAGGGACACAGCACCTGTACTTTGCACTTCAAATAATGCTCATCAGTAACTGCAACCTAAGGAATGAAGGCGTTCTTTGTGGAAGAGAACTTAGTAACCACAGCATATACACAACCTCTAATTTGAATAAAATTCCCTTGCTCAGAAATAACCTCTCTGTAAATATTAAAGCACCATCCTACTTCAAGTTATTCATATGCCTTAAAATTGTATAAAAGTTACTTTGAAAAGCAGTTCTGCTCTGAAAAGCAACTGTAAAAGCAACATGTTTATTGATGCTCAATTATTTCTACTTTCTGAATGCACACTCCATTACAGAGCTAACAGGCAGGCTACATTCTTATCTTGTGAAAGAATCTGCAGTCCAAATTAGACCCTTGGTGACACCTGTGCAACCTCAGGGTCTTCAAAAGATTTGCATAGGTGTCACTGAGAGGAACTTAGTAAGCAATTGTGTTGGTTATGCACAAGAAGAAACTAAATCCAGCTCATTCTTTGCTGTGATGGTTCTGCAGTGCTCAAAAGTTAGGGTGATCACATAGCAACTGTGAAAAAACAGGATGGGGGTGGGGGGTAATAGGTGCCTATATAAGAGAAAGTTCCAAAAAACGGGACCGTCCCTTTAAAAACAGGACATCTGGTCACCCTACCAAAAGTAAAAAACAGAAAAACATGGTTTTATCACTGTTAAGAGTCTTATCTGCTTTTATAAAGAGGAACCAGACCTGTTGAGTAAGAAGGTGTCATTTCTCAGAGTAGAAGTGAATTTTAAAATATCAGCTCAGCTTAAAGACAAAGAAAAAAATGCATGGAGTAATACATGTTATTTTGTGCCAGTGTTTCACAACCAGTAGTTAGCTGTCAGGGGACTTTCCTGCCCTGTTTCTGTGTTAAGAGTAATGGAGGCAACAAAGAGGAGGCAGTGTTTTGTTCTCTTGCGAGCAGTCCACTAATATTATTGCCTGGTTTTATTTAAACAAAAACATTGCAGAGAAGAGAAGATGAAAACTTAAAGAAGACAAGTGACATGTAGAGGGTGGTGGGGAAGAAATCAGTCAAACTTAACTTTGCCTCCAAATAAAATGTGGAAAAAATATATGCCAAGGTGAAATCAACAAATTGTTAATTTGTATAAAGTCCCATTTCTTATTTAAGGGTTTCACAGCCAGTATCAAATTTGTTTTGACCTGGCACATATTTTTGGAAACTTTATTTGGAGGCAATGTTAAGTTTGGGAGAGGGACGTAAATTGGGGGAAGTAATAGTGGTGAAGGATTACTGACAATCAGGAAGCAGCTGGATCGCTACTGTAAAAAACTGGCAGTTCTCTTGTGAGGCCACACTGTTAGCAGATGCTGTTGATCCTGCTGGGAGACATGTATATAATCTTTTTCTTTGGTTCTTTAAATATGTTTTGCCTGCCTTAGAAGTTCACTTACTTTAAGAAGTACACATTTGAGTATAACTATTCATTATCATTATTTTATTATGTCAATCAAAATATAGTTTCTCTTCACTTTGACCATAACTAGAAGAAATAATAAATATTTGTCAATGATTTTGTTGTTTGCACTGTTGTAGCTGTGTTGGTCCCAGGATATGAGAGAAAGTGGGTGAGGTAATATCTTTTATTGGACCAATAATCTTCTTCATGTCTGGAGAAGGTAACCAGAGTGTCCAAGATAAAAGGTATTTACAGGGCATACTTTGTATTTAGCTTGGACACACTGATTACCTTCTCCAGACCTGAGGAAGAGCTCTGTGAAACTCAAAAGCTTGTCCCTTCCACCAATAAAAGTTGGTCCAATTATTTTGTTGTCATATAACCTTTAAACAGGATAGACAGAGAAAACTGTAATGGCAAAAGGTACATTAATACTAAAAATAAGAAATTAATAAAAAAATTATTAGTAAAGTTGAAAGTATGTAGAAGTGGAAAATGTATTAAACTTTCCATAGAATGGTTCTTCTACTGCAACTCCCCCACCAAAAAAACCCAACAATAATAAAATCCTAAAATACGAAAGTCTAGAAATAAACAATTAAAGGATACAGCCACTTTGTTCATATCATCTGATCCTCCTTAATTTACAAGGACTGCATGTAAATCATGACTCCCATCCAGGCTTAACTTTGCTCTCTCAATTTGCATGAGTAT
Source organism: Mauremys mutica (assembly GCF_020497125.1). Lineage (NCBI taxonomy): Eukaryota > Metazoa > Chordata > Testudines > Geoemydidae > Mauremys > Mauremys mutica. Next base: position 12,829,658 of record NC_059085.1, read on the forward strand.
ATGTAAAGTTAAGAACATGTTACTAGGAGACTATAAAACCTCATTTCCTTACCAAGGGATCTATATTTTTAATATGCTTTAACTAGGCTTGGAAGGATTAAACTTTTATTGGTAAATGTCAGCAAATGTTAATTTCACCAGGCACACACAAACTGACAAATATTTCCATTGATAATAATTGAAATTTACAAACAGGCAAAGAAAGAAAAATGTCACTTAGGAATTACTAGAGTTTGATTACTAGAGTTTGATTATATATTTTGCCATCAGGTTCACAATTTGTGTTTTAATGGTTATAAAGCTTTAACTTTACAAATCTTGCTGTCCACTGTTGTTGAATAATTATGGTCTGACACCCCCCCTCCCACAACAGTGAAAATGTAAATAGATAAAAATGGGAAAAACTGCTTAAACAAACATCAATATTATAAAAAAAATAAAAATTGAGTTCTGACAAGCCTAGCTATAACTTTAATAGAAAGGCTGCTGAAATAGAAATGGTCAAATATTGGTTGGTAATGTATCTATAAGGAATGTCCACATATTCTTACATTTATGTAAGATACTGTGGATGGGATCCACAAAGGGACTTATGCATTGCAACGCTGAGCATCATCTCACCTAGAAATCACAGGAGCAACATTGTAAACCACAAAGCCATGTTAGGGACCTAGGCATTCTATATAACGAATGGGGAGAGACAGGCACCTCAGAGTGCAATCCGCCAGCATGCTAGGTGGGGAGCTGCCTAAGCTAACCAATGGGAGATGCTGAGGAGAAGGGTGTGGGCTGAGCCCTGCCCCTCTCTCAGAGATAGGTACCTACGTTTTGGGGCTGCAGGGGGGTGCCTAGTTCTGTTTAGCGATCCACAAATGGGATCCTACTTCCTGGAGTCAGGTGGCTTGGGAGCTTAAGCGATTTCTTGTAGGACTGAGTTAGGTGCTCCACAAAATGGGCTGAGGATGCCACTGCCAATCTTCTAACCTTAAGCCCACCGGTTAAAGCACTTTCCTAGGATATGGGAGACTCAGGTTCAATCTCCCCTTCTCTGCAGGGGTGGGGGAAGAAATTTGGGAGACCCCTGTTCAAATGCTATCAGGAGAATACGCTATGATGTAGGGCACCCTCAAATCTCAGCTATTGCACTGTGGCCTAATAACTACTTAAGCATTTACAGTGGAACAGTCATTGGGCCAAACGGGGGGATTGAGCCTGATTTTTCCACAACCCAAGTGAGTGCTCTAACAATGGGGATAAAGTTATAAAGTGGATGGTGACATCTCCTCCTCTGTCAGGATTTTGAATGGGACCTGATCAAGTAGGTGTGTACAGAGGCTGCCTAGTGGATTAGGCCCTACATGTGATTTAGGTGACCAAATAGCTATCTTTCCCTGATTTGTGAATTGCTCTGGGGCTCAGGCTATGTCTACACTACTGCGGTAAGTCAACCTACGCTATGCAACTCCAGCTACGTGAATAACATAGCTGGAGTCGACGTACCTTAGGTTGAGTTCCTGTGGGGTCTACACTGTGGGGGGGTCGATGGGAGAAAATCTCCAGTCTACTTACCTTACTCTTCTGGTCGGGGATAGAGTTCAGGGATCGACCAAAGAGCGATCTGCTGTCGATTTGGCGGGTCTTCGCTAGACCTGCTAAATCAACCGCTGGTGGATCGATCTCAGTGTCCCTCCAGGCTGTAGTGTAGACCTGCCCTTAGGTGGGAGATTGGTCTCCCGATGCCTAGAAGGAGGCGGCAGAGCATGTGCCCAGAGGCAGAAACTTAGGCTGCGCGTTTAGGCACCCCCAGGATTCAGCAGGAGTTCTGTGGATCAAGGTGCAGGGAAAAGTGGGGTTTAAGCACCTAAGTACCTGTGTGGATCCCACCCCGTATAGTCCACCCCATCAGTAACGGCAAAGATAGCATCCTCCTCTTAGTCACAGAAAAATCTTCGCGCGCCTTCAAAATATTCCACTAGCAGAAAAGTTAGGGAGCTCTGAGGTGCATTCTCAGGCACCCTTTGATTACATGAGGGCCTGACCGTCGATTTAACCATCACTCTTGCTGCGTTGTTTTAATCCGTGGCTGTTACAAGTCACCGAAGCTTTCGCCTTTCCCCCGGGGAGCGGGACCAGATCTGGCAGCGAGCAGACGCGCTGCTCTTGTCCGGGCGGGACACAACAAACAAAGGGGGGGGGGAATTAACACCTCCCCCCTCCCAGCACCTGAGCCTGTCTGAACTCCCGGAGCCCCCGCGGGGGCTGGCGGGGGGCAGCCAAGCCCGCCCAGAGCGCTGCCCAGCCCCGAGGCGCCGTGTCCCGCGGGGGAGCGGCGCGTGACCGATCCCCGCGGGGCTCCACGGCCAGGAGCGTGTCGGGGCTCGGAGGCGGGGGGAGGTCTCGCCCGCCCTGCGGGGGCTCAGCCGGAAGCCGGCGAGACGGGCTGAGCGAGGGGCGGCCGCCCCGCTGCCGAGGTCCACGCGGGGGCGGTGACTCACGCCCGCCCAGCGCCTGCCAGGGAGGGGCGGCAGCTCGAGCCCCCGGCTCGCGCCGCGCATGCGCGGCAGCATCAGCCCCGGAGTTGTGAATGGTGCGGCTGTTTGGCCGGAGTTTACGAGCCGGGGAGGAAGTCGGGGGGGAGGGGGCTCGAGACGCGCGGCGGCAGCGGCGCGAGCTCTGGCGGTTGCTGCTGCTGCTGCACTGGGCGCGAGGAGGCGGCGGCGCGGCCGGGGAGGGGGGGCCGAACAAAGGGGCAGCGGGGCGAGCCGCCGGGGCGCGGGACTCCGCGGGGGGAGGCGGCAGCGGCGGCGGCGGCCCCACCATGCCGCGGGTTGTCCCCGACCAGCGGAGCAAGTTCGAGAACGAGGAGTTCTTCAGGAAGCTGAGCCGCGAGTGCGAGGTGAGGGGGACCCCTGGCGCTCCCCGAGCCCCGTCCCGCCGGGCGGCGCCCGCGCCTCCCTCCCCACCGCAGCGGCGCCCGAGCCCCGTCCCGCCGGGCAGCGCCCGCCCGCCTGCGGTGCCGTATCTCCCCTTATCTCTCGCGGCCGGGCGGGCGGGCGCCCGGGATTCCGCCTCTGATTTGCCTCCTGTTCCTCGCAGATTAAATACACCGGCTTCAGGGACAGACCCCACGAGGAGCGGCAGGCCCGGTTCCAGAACGCCTGCCGGGACGGCCGCTCCGAGATCGTAAGTGCTGCGCCTCCAGCCTCCATCCATCCCCCACCCCGAAACCCACCTGGGCCGCTCGCCTGGCGGGGCCCCCCGCGGCGCGGCGCGGCACCGACCCGTCACACGCGAGAACAACCCGGAACTGTGCGGAGCCCGGGCACCCAGCTCGCTGCCTAGCGGCTGCCGCTTGCCAAACAAAGCTGCGGATGCTGAACGCTTCAGCGGCAGGAGCGACTTCCTCCTCCTCTGCCCCGCTCCAGCGCGCCCAGGGGGCGAGAGCTGGGTTCAGCAAACTGCCCGCTGGGGTCGCGGCCAGGCACTTAATCGCAAAACTTAGCAACAGCCCTAAACTCCCCCACCTCTCTAGGCTGCATAAAACTTCACGGTCTAAATAACTGGTGTTGCTACCAGCAAAAGTGTTTGGGCAACCATGTTTTCACTGCATGGGGAATAAAAAAGGGAAACTAAAACCCAAGCAGCCTAAGTTAAACCATCCAGCCACTTCTTTAAAGAAATAAATGTGTCTTTCTGTCCAGCAGCTTAACTAAAACGTATAGTAACCTTTTAAAATACTTTGAGGAAGAGGAAAAACAACAAGGAGTCTTTGTGGCACCTTAGAGACTAACACATCTATTTGGGCATAAGCTTTCATGGGCTAAAACCCACTTTATCAGATGCATGGAGTGAAAAATACAGTAAGCAGTATATATATTACAGCACATGAATATATATACTGCTTACTGTATTTTTCACTCCATGCATCTGGTGAAGTGGGTTTTAGACCTTTAGCCTACGAAAGCTTACACCCAAATACGTTTGTTAGCCTCTAAGGTGCCATAAGGACACCTCGTTGTTTTTGCTTATAGAGACTAACACGGCTACCACTCTGAAACCTCTAAGGAAGAGGAACACTTAAAGTCATTGATTTAAAACTCTCATGGATGGGTGGGGCAGAGTGGATGCTGTTTGAGGGATGTTTTGTAGAAATGTTTTGTAAAAACTATCCGTTTCAGTATGTAGGATTCATAATACGTATTCTATGACTTATTTTTAAATAAATCAAGGGATACTTTGTAAACAAGTACCTTAATATAAATACGTTGAATGTTGATTAAACAATGATTTACTTATCTGCCCCCCTAGGGAGTGGGCCTTGCATTGGAACATACGGTGGTTGTGCTTCTAAAGTGAAGCACCCAGTTATGGAAAGCTTTAGTTATATCTGTGCTCTAGAAAAGAAAGGGAAGATAAATGTTCGTTAACATTTAATATTCTCCATATAACAGTATTTGCTTCTATAAAAGTTAATTTTAGAAAACTTCTTTTGCCTAATAGTAATAGCTAATTCTGCTATTACTAGAGGAGTAAAAACATATGTTTCTTGTACATTAAGATTTAAAAGTAGTGTTATGTATGTGAAAAAGTATTTTATAGCCAACAAAATGATCTGTGAGAGTATATTGGCAGTTCTTCCTTCACCGTTGCATATGTTGAAATTATAAGCTACTTATTTCAACTTTAAATTCCTTTGTCTAGGAAGTAGTGACTTCCAGGAATAAATAAGACTAATATAAAATTATTCTGAATTCTAGCCTATCATTTGGTTAAAATGAATTAGTAAATAACCTTGATATAGTGAAATTTAAAATGGGGAAAAAAATGCAGTCACCGAAAGCTTTTTGAAGTAGAGTAAATAATCTTTTCTGAGCCAAATCAGGCACGTTTCAAACTAAACTTTAAAATTTTAAATATTTGATTTTTTTTCTTAGTGATGGTACTAGTAGACCACTCTGATCCATGAAGTAAAACAAGATTAATATGGCTCCATGTAGTCAAAAAAAATTCTGCTTGATGTTTCTCGAATAAGATCTGTATCTTGTAGCATGCTTGTTAGTGATGTGGTTATTTGTACAGTTCCTTAAAACATTCATATTGAAAAGTCACCGATGTTTTTGTTTTGTTTTATTTTATTTAAAACAATTAAAATGGTGGCAGAGTTTTCCCCTTCACTAAGGGTTTATTTCACATGAGAGGAGGATTTACCTTTTTTTTTTTATTTCGGCTTAATAAAACACTTCCATCTACTTATCATAAACCTACATTACTACATAGTAAAACTAGGGATTTTTTTAGGCACAGTGTACATGGTGGAATACACCTTTACACAAATTATTAAAATAAGTTACTGTATTTACTTTAATTTGTGAATAGAAGAGTATTCTAATATAGCAGATTCCTCCTATTCTAGTTATCATCCGTTTTCAACAGTTGTCTAATACAGCTAGAGGGGGATGTTTTATAATGTGTATTGTAAGTGAGCAAGGTTTATAGAGAATCTGTACAAAAAAGTAGATATTATTCAGACCCCTGCATAGCAAATCTCTTGGGCTTGTTTAAATTATTGTCATTGAGCATTATTATTATTTTTAATATTTTTAAAAGTTTACTGTTGAAAACAATTATGGATGGAGAAAAACATAAATTTTTAACCTTTTAAGGTTCCTGGACCGGTGTCAATGCACAATATACATCTGTCACTGAGCACTTCACTGAAAACTTCAGATCTAAGTTTATAATTAGTTACAGCTAATACGGTTTGTGAAGAGTTATTTTTGTAAAATGGGAAATTACTGTCTCTTCACCGTCTCATTTCTATGCCTGCCATCTCTCCCTGCCACAACTCTGCCCCTTAAAATCTCTGGTGATGCCTGTTACACACAGTTTTTCAGTCTGTTGTTTATAATAGGAAATAGCTTCTTTTTTTCTTGACCTAAGACATCTGGTTTGGTCCAGTAAGACTGATTGCTTGTTACGCATCCATTTAGAAAGTGAGGGTACTGTAAGATCAAAGTTTTAAAAACTAACCAGTTAATTCAGTAAAAAAAAAGTTATGTAGATGATTTGCTACAGATAAAGAATTTATTCTCATCTCTACACAGGGAGGTTTGTGCCTTGTGATGGCATTGTGTCCAGAAGTAGTCTCAGAGTAATATAAAGATGGAGTTGGGACATAAATGCGTCATACAAAGGTCACAGTTCTCTAACTTCAGACCAAAGTGATTATGTCATGAACAATTTTTTAAAATAAAAAAAGTCATTACTGAGATGTAGTCTTAAATTATCAGTGGTATATTGTTTTGCGTACGTTGAGGAGAAAGCCTGCTTACAGCCACAGTAATCTTCGAAAAGTGGTGGTTGTGCATGTAAAATAACTCCCCTGACACTTACTGTACATAAATACTCAGTTAACCTGAATGGTTCTAAACAAGTTCTTCTAGTCTATTAGGTAATGAAAAGCCCTTTGGAAAAGAAAAATAAATGTAACCAATAACCTTTACAGTCTATTGATCCATAAAACTACTTTTGAAACTTAAAACCCCCCAAACCCTGTGTTAAGCATATTTTCTGGGTAGATTTAAATAGTCTTGGTCTCTTGCGTATACATATTTTATAATCACCTATAAATCTTTTATGGTAAATCTTTTAAGTTCAAATGGAAATTGTTTTTTTTAAATGTTGAACACTGACAAAACCCAAGAGCTTTAAAGTGCCATATCCAACCTAAAACAACCACTGGCTGCCTGACCTACAGAAAGTCTGTAATTTTTTGAAGTCACTCTATAACCTTGGTATCAGAGTGCTGATGTGGTGGTCTGTTCCTCCTCTTTGTTGTGACTGCATAGTATCGGTTTAGATGTTACACGACCATCAGGTTTCCACTCGCTCTGTTATTTATGGCAGTCAGACTCATGGGAATGACATCCTGATGAGGATGGAAGGCAGGAGTTCCTTCCATGGCTGACATCTAATCAACATGGGAATAACTTGAAAAGCCCTGGATTGACAGACACTTCTCTCTCCTTTCTAGAGCTCAACCAGAAAGCCAGAAACAGGGTTTGTGGGACTGTAGACTACTTGCTAGCTCCCTTCAAAACACTAATGATGATGGATGGTCAATACATCACTGATTTTTTTTACGTACATACCGATAGTAGTCAGACATGCCTATCTGGTGATAGGGAGAATAGGAGAGGCATCCCCAGCCTTCACACAATTGTGTGTGTGTGTGTGTGTGAGAGAGAGAGAGAGAGACACACACACAGACAGATGGTTGGGGAAACATGGCAATAACAGCCACGTTTACATGATACATTAGATGGGCTATTGGATTTTGTACGTGAACTATTGATCTAATGTAATTGGTTGGGGAGAGGAACACAGTGTTTCTGATAATTCACATAAGTCTCAGTATTTTTAGATAGCCTATAGGCCAGATACAGGCTAAGGCTGCACAGTTCCAGTGGGAGTTGGCATGCATTCATATTTTCAGTCGTCTTTTTTTATTATTTTCCCCGCCTTCAAGCTTTTCTATGATTTCCTGGATACATGTAAGGATTTCTTCTCTTGGTGCTTCACGCTAGGGTGACTTTTCCCCAAATAGAATATACTACTGCAGAGCTAGCATCCATGGGCCATCAGAAACTTGTGCAGTCTGGAAAGCTGCAAAATTCAGCTGGTCAGCCCTTTCAGAGTTTTGTATTAGCGTGTGCATGTTTGTTTTTAATAACAGCCTTAGTTTTTAAAGGCTAAAAATGCTGAGAGGATGGTAGTAAAGCTGCTTGGTGTTGGTGTTACTGCATTGTTGATTCAGAACAGTGTTTTTAAATCTAGAAAATTGTTTTTCAAAATATTGTATTTACATATGAGCAAACAAAAAACTACGAATTGGGAAAATGATGTAATACAAAGAATCTCCACCAGAGTTCTGATGACAATTGCTCTAGTTCAGTTCTTACGGTTTACATGTTACCTGAAGCTGTTGGAGTGTATCCTTAAGTTACACTTCTGTCTAGCTTTTTACTGCACGTTTATACTATTTAAAATGTTTTTCTTTGTATGTTTTGTGTTCTAAACAGATTAATATATTTGTACAATATCACTTTGATACTAATGACTGCTGTCGTCAATTTTAATGACTGACTGTGTTGGCTTAATGGGAATGCTCAAAAACTGCTTGTAAGAGAAAGTCAATAGATGAAACCTAATCACGGGATATTAGTCTCCTTCTGTTACAAAAATGTCTGGGCAAAGCAGGTTTCATTTTCAAAGTGAGAGATATTGATCCTATGACACTGTTCTTCTACAATGACTTATACAAAATGACGCAGAGCGAACTATATTTTAAGTGATAGTGTAGTAGAGTGATTTTTTTTATTACCGCTAAGTTGCTGAATTCTGCGTTGCTTAGAGGAAACATCCATTTTATGCTCCTCTCAGTAAATCATCTCTCTAAATTCAGATTATTTTGAGCTATATTTTTATGTACTTTTTATGAATAAACTGTTTTCTGGTTTAGTATTCTTTTAAATTTAAGTGAATAATGGTAGCCAGTCCAGAAATTTGATTGTAAGACATTCTATTTGATATAACTATATTTTAACAGTATGTTCTGGTATAAGTGTGTATCCGTGTGTGCATATTTAAACACTGTACTATATCATAACTGAAACGGTGAATCAGAATTCTACTTCTACCCACATTGTTTTCTCCCTCCCAGCTGTGCAAGTTGGAGCTCTCTTTCCCTGTTTAAATTGCTGTGATATCAGCGGCGGCTCCAGGCACCAGCACTCCAAGCGCATGCCTGGGTGGCAAGCTGCGGGGGGCGCCCTGCCGGTCCCTGCGAGGGTGGCAGTCAGGCAGCCTTCGGCAGCTTGCCTGCGGGAGGTCCGCCAGTACCGCAGCTCTCCCGCAGGCAAGCCGCCGAATCCGCGGAACCGGGGACCTCCCGCAGGCAAGCCGCCGAAGGCTGCCTGACTGCCATGCTTGGGGCAGCAAAAAAGCTAGAGCCGCCCCTGTGTGATATGCATAAGTCTAAACTTCTTATGAATGAAAATGAAACTTTATTTTCAGTTGAAGTTGAAGGTCATGGTTTACTTGAATACAAGGGTTCTCATTTCTGATAAGGTTAAGTCAATGTCCCTTCAAGAGTTTTTGAGAAAGAATACAACAGATTTCTCATACATGGAACATCTACTAATCTGGATTTCACTGAAGTGTTTGCCCACTCACGCACTAGCTATGGGGGCAACAAGATTTCACAATTTGACAGTATAATATTATGTGGTATATGGAGGGGTAAATTGATGGTGCGTTCGCTCACCTGTCTGTCAGCATGCAAAATAAGGGTAAATAAATATTTTCCTTGCATTTTTGTCTTTAGATCTCAGGTAATATGCCTCCCGGATTTATATATCTGTGAAAAACAGATAGGATTTTTTTGTTCAAAATCTGTGCTCACAGTAACAAGTCTCTGCAGTTCACTTTCTTCTGAAAGTTCTTCTAACTGGGAAAAATACTACTTTTTACAACATGTAAGCACTTTTTTAGTAGGTTTTGGTACTGAGTTGTTGGTATGGGATTTCCTGACAGAATTCTGAAATAACAGATTCTAATGTCAGCAAAAACTGATTTGAAAGAAAGTATTGATTCCATGTTGTATTTTATATCCGAAGCAGCCAATGGCAAATGTTGTCAAAATGGAATCAGATGTTTGTAACTTAATACTTAAGAAAAATGATGAGTGCATGTTTTTGACTTTAAGTATTCTCTATGCTGCTTGGCTTAAGACATAAACTGATGTAAAAATAAATGACTGCCTGCATAATTTATGTAATGTCTTGCTCCCTGATCCTGTTTGTATTGATTTTTCTAAAAGGCTTTTGTGGCCACAGGAACCAATCTGTCTCTCCAGTTTTTTCCGGCCAGCTGGCAGGGGGAGCAGCGACAGACACCGACCCGGGAATATGTCGACTTTGAAAGAGAGGCAGGCAAGGTAAGAAGGAAATTGTTGCAATTCAAAGATTTTTATGTGCAGTGTCAGTGGGCTTTTAATATAAACTGTGTGTATTATTTGAAATTCTTAATGTTCCACAGTTCAATGTGTAGTAGAGTTAGTTATAAAAATACCGATGAAAATTATTAAGATGAAATCTGCTAAATTTCTCTAAGGATTGTTAAAAATAAATTTTAATTGTAACTTACTTTAAAACACTTTTTATATTTCTTGGGGAAAGGTATGTGAGGTAATACTTGGTTCTTTCCTTCTATTAACTTTCATTTATTTTGGAGGGCAGAAGCCCACTTCTTCATAATAAAACGTTTAGGCACAACTGAAATTTGTTAGCTTTTAATATACAGTAGACACACCTTTGGGACTTCATTAAAATTACAAACCTTAACTAGCAAGTTATCTTAGAGAAATTTTCATTAGTCTCACTGAGCACATTCCCTTGGCAGGGCTCAGGTTGGCAATTGATATGAAGTGTAGGAATTTGCTCTTGTTCGTCCACTGGACATTTTTTTGCTTGACTTTTACCATCGCAAATTATAAAGAATAAATACTACTTTAAATACATTGCTGACTTTGCCTGTTCTGCTGTTCTGAAATGGTTGATCATAGAATACTAGGGTTGGAAGGGACCTCAGGAGGTCATCTAGTCCTCCAACCCCCTGCTCAAAACAGGACCATTCCCCAGACAGATTTTTGCCCCAGATCCCTAAATAGTCCCCTCAAGGATTGAATTCACAACCCTGGGTTTAGCAGGCCAATGCTCAAACCACTGAGCTATCCCTGCCCCCTGACTAAAATTCCTTAATGGCACAGTAGCACTTTATTAGTGTTTAGGTTATATCTTTCATCTCAGAAAACGTGTTTGAGAGGTCACTGTGATAAACTTACTGTTTTTTTTTGTTTTGGTTAATGTATGGTTTCACTGGATAGGAAAAATACTTAAGAAGAATGCTTAATGGATATGTTTCTCTGTACTATGTAGGCTATATGGGCCTGATCCAAAGCCATTGTGGTTAGTGAGACTTTTCCATTGACCATGGGCTTTGGGTCAGACAGTGTATATACTCTTGGACTCCCCCCGGGGCTGGGTAATTTTTCTGTAGTATTGTTTTCTAATAACACTCTTTTTTTATAAAGGTTCTTAAAGGGACTTGCTCAACTTAAAATTCACACTATCTGTTTTCAATCTTCTTTTGTTTCACGTAACTACTAACGTTAAAAACAACTGAAAGACAAGGAAATATTTCATAAAGTTTTACATAATGGCCTATTGAGTTTTCCCACGTCAGTATAAATAGGAAAATCTGATTGCAAATTCTCAAAGGACTTACTCAGGGTCAAATGTAGTACCTGAAGTTTCTTTTAACTCGTATTTTGAAATTAACTGGAGTTCAAGTTGATAGTTGTATCATGTTTGTGTTTTGTAAACCTATTCTGCTGTACTGTGGAAGCCTGCAAAAGAGTTAAAAAAAAAAACACATTTTGGGCAGGGAGCAGGGGGAAGGCTGCTGAATTGAGTTTGGCTCTTACTGAAAAATATTGATTCTGGCTCATAATTGAATGAGGAATTTTTTCTTGTGACATAGCAAACTGAAGTCTGTATTTGCCTATTTCAAAAATAAACAATTTTATTTACTTCCATGATTTTTTTTAACTTTGTTTCCTTGGAATGAATTTTTAAAGGGGTGAATTAAGAACTTAAGAATGGCCATTCTAGGTCAGACCAGTGGTACATCTAGCTCAGTTGCCGGTGCCAAATGCTTCAGAGGGGATGCACAGAACAGGTTAATTCATCAAGTGAGCCATCCTCTGTTGTCCAGTCCCAGCTTCCAGCAGTCAGAGATTTAGGGAGACACTGAGCATAGGTTTGTGACTCTGAACATCTTGGCTAATAGCTATTGATGGACCTATTTGCTGTGATCTTATCTAATTTTTTTTTAACTCGGTTATACTTCTGGCTTTCACAACATTCCCAGCAGGTTGACTGTACATCATATGAGGAAGTACTTTCTTATGGTTTGTTTTAAACCTGCATCCTATTAATTTCATTGCGTGACCCCTGGTTCTTGTATTGTGTAAGGGTAAATAACACTTCCTTATTCACTTGCTCCACACCATTCATGATATTATAGATCTCTATGATATCCCTCCCCTCAGTCATCTTTTTCTAAGAACAATCCCAGTCTTTTAATCTCTCCTCATATGGAAGCTGTTCCATACCCCTAATCATGTTTGTTGCTCTTCACTGTATTTTTTCCAATTCTAATGTATCTTTTTTGAGATCGGGTGACCAGAACTGCGCACAGTATTTCGGGTATAGGCATACCATGGCTGTATATAGTGGCATTATATTTATTGCCTTATCTATGCCTTTCCTAATCGCTCCTAACTTTGTTAGTGTTTTGTTGGTTTTTTTTGGACTGCTGCTGCACATTGAATAGATGTTTTCAGAAGCTATCCACAATGTCTCCAAGATCTTTCTTGAGTGGTAACAGCTAATTTTGTGTGTATTGTTTGGATTATGTTTTCCAAGTGCATTACTTTCCATTTATCAACACTGAATTTCATTTGCTATTTTGTTGCCCAGTCACCCAGTTTTGTGAGATCCCTTAGTTAACTCCAAAGCTGACTGCAAAAAGTTACAATCTTGAATAATTTTGTACTGTCTGCAAACTTAGCCACCAGATTTGCAGGAATTTAGTATATACTACTGCAAAGCCAAATAGAATTGATCTTATCACTGATGCTACTTGCTTTTTACATGTTAGTTTATAGTAAACTTTCAGAATATTTGGCTAAATGTAAGTCTCCTTCTGTATTTTTTCATTTAGGGCCATTTAGAAGTAGAAGATCATCCAATATAACATGAATGGTATTGTACTGTACATTGGACAAATCATGAATTCATGGGTGTGATATAGCATTATTATAAATCACGTGTGACATCAAGCTTGTACTATACAGAACTTGGTCTAAAGTGAAGTTGCTCCCATAGCATGTTGAGAAGAGAAGCAAACAGGGTAGAAGTGTTATATCATCAACAGAAAGCACCTCTAATGGCATTATAGTATTGTAGTTTAGTTGTCTGTCATTTATTCTTTATATAACTTTGTAAGGAGTTTTATGATTTTTTTTTTGCACATATTCAGCTGTCTCTATACTCAGACATGTGATTTCTGTAGCTCCATGCAACAATTTTTTGTAAGCTTTAACTCTTGAGGCAGTGGCATAATGTGTGTTTGTTCATCACTGGAGCTATGCCAGCAAGGCATGTTTTTAATTATATGAATAAAATATAGGCTATTGAGGGAGCTGTCATTTAATTATTATTCTAGGCATAACTCTGAGATCCTGAATGTAGATAAAGTTAAACTTACAAATACTGGAATCTTTTTATTCTAGAATTCTTTACTGTTTCAGAGTGTTTGGTTAACCAACTAATGTCCCAGAAATAGTTTATTCAGGATTTGTAAGTGCATTACTGCCGACTATAAACAGTTTTTGTCCTTAATCATGTAATTTTATTCTCCAGATAAACACTTTTCTAAGGGAGCTTTAAAAAAAATTCCATAGTTGAGTCCAGTTTGTTGTCCAGGGAAAATGAATTAGCATCCTGTTCTTTATCCACAGGATAGGAGTCTGACATACGAGGCCTTTTTGAGGATAACACATTCCTTAATAGTTATTGGGACTCTGGGGGATAGATCTTCGCAGACAGATATGTGCAATTTGAGTTATTTTGTACCTCCAAGGATATATACGTTCTAGAAAATTGGCCTCTAGATCCTAAAGATCATAAAACAAAATCTTTCAACGATCTTCTAAAAATAAAAAGCTCAAAGGAAGTGTAGGAGTTACACAGTGGATCAGACTTGTGTCCCACCTAGTCCAGGGTCCTGTCTGACAGTGACCATCACCATATGTTTCACAGGAAGGTTCAAGAAGCCCAACAGTAGGCAGATGTAGGGTAATCTGCCCACATGAATGTCTCATCCTCATCCCTATGAGTTAGAGATTGGTTTAAACAAGGCTTTATTTCTTTTCAGATTCCCTTTGCTAGCATTAACTATTGTAACTCTGGATATTTTTATCATCTATGTAAGTTGAATCTGTCTCTGAATATTGCATTGTTTTTTACATCAACAACATGCTATAGCAGTGTGGTCTGTATTGTGAGGAAATATTTCCTTTTATCAAATTTGAATGTTACCTTTTAATTTCATTGAGTATCCCTTTTGTTTTTCTATTATGTAAAAGAGAAAATAGAAGCCCCTGATATTATTTTAAATGCTTTTATTATTGTAAAGTTACTCTCTTCCATCTCCATCCATGTGAGGTTTTTCTGTCCCTAATCATTTTTGTCATGCTTCTCTGAACCTATTCTAATTTTACAACACTGTATTTGATGTATGGCAACCAAGTACTGCACACAATATTCCAGAGGAAGCTGTGCCATTGAGTCATAAAACTTTATATTTTCCCCATATTAATCTCCATTTCATTCCTTATGCAGTTAAACATCTTGTTTGCTTTTTTTTGACAACAGCTGCACATGATCAGAGGTCCTCCACACAGCCAGCCTCCAAGATGCCTGTGTCTTTTCTTGAGTTCATATAGTAACTTTAGACCCTTGTAAAGTGTTTGAGTAATTGAAATCTCTTCTTCCGTTTTGTATTAATTAGTATTGCCATTGTCTGCCATTCACCTAGTTTAAGTCCCTCTGACATTTATCACTCTCTTCAAATTATGCCACGGTTGAGATCATTAATAAATATATTAAAAACTGGGTGGAGTATGGCGCATTGAGGCACCCTGCTGTTAACCTTTTGCCAAGATGTAAATTGACCATTTATTCCTATTTTGTTTTCTGTCTTACCCAGTTTTTCATGCATGACTTAGTCCCTCACAAGAAGCTGAAGAAACTTTCTCAAGGTCCTGCTGAAAGTATAAATAAATTGTTAACCAGTTCTGCCTTATTCACTACTTTATTGACAGACTTTTCTTTGCTGAAATCAAGCTGGTTAGACTCAGTCATTTTTTAATTACTTTTCCAACCAATTTACTGATGTAAAGCTTACTGATCTGTAATTCACCAGATCACCCATTGCACCTTTTTAAAATAGATTTAGAATATTTTTCTATCCTCCAATCCTTTGGTATGGTGGCTTTTTACATGGGGTTTCATATTTTTGCTAGCAGCTCAGCTGCTTCATGCATGAGCTCCTTCAAAACTCTTGGAGGTGTATCATCTAGGCCTGGTGACTTGTTTCTTTTTAAATTATCAGTCTGTTCCAGCATCTCTTTTTCTGACACCTCAGTCTCTTATAATACCTCATCTTTATTGCCAAAAAAGGTCAGGTCTGTAGTAGGTATTTCCCTGACATCCTTTGTGGTAAACTGATTCAAAAAATGAGTTAGTTTCTCAGACATGTCCTTATCTTCCTTAACTGCTCGTTAACCTTTGGTAATCTAGTGGACTCCTCAATTTTTTTCAGGCTTCCTGCTTCTGTATATTTAAATAATTTGTTTTTATACCTATTTCCTCTTAAATCACTTTTTATCCTCTTAATTTCCCTCTTACATATAGCCTGCTGTAACTTATATTTGTTTGACTTCCCTAGAGTTACAGTTCTTTCAGAATTTTTTGTTTGAATATCCTCTCAAGCCTTGTTAATTAACTATATTGGTTTATTGCTTGTCTTCTGGGTTCCCTTTTTTTGTTAGGTGTCTTCTGAGGTACTATTAGTGTTTCCTTAAGTAGCCTCCATTCATTTAAGGGTTTTATTTCATTTGACCTTAGGGCCTTCTTTACTAGCCTCTTCATTTTTTTGAAATCTCCTTTTAAAAAGTTTGGTATCATGGCATCAGGGTTTCTTTTTAACATTAGCTCTTAGGATGTAATTCAAGAATTAACAGTAGTAGAACAACTAACTCCTCTGTATTACTTAAGACTAAGTAGAATAGCCTCCTCTTATGTGCTTTAGCTCTTCCAAGAGCCAGTCACATAGTGTTAAGAAATTCCTTCTCTAGACTTTGTCCTATTGTGTCTTTTTAACAGTTTGTATGAGGGTAATTGAATTAACTGATGGTATACAATATTATTGTATTGAGTAAGTTATATAAAAACTGGTGACACATTGGTCATGAATATCATTGCATGATGTATATACCGATGGTGTGTAAATAGGTGTGTGTGTGTGTGCTGGAAATATGTTCCTAAAATATGTTGTGGGGGGCAGACTTGGCAAACAAGTCTGCTCTAGACAAAGGAATGTCGATTTGCCCATCTGGGTTAAGTTTTGTAAGCCATAGACCATGAAAGTCCATTTACAAAAAGGGTAAACAAAGCAGTCAAGCTAACAAATGATGGGAGATGCAACATGGTGAGCACACTGGGGAACATACCAGAGTTTGACATCCCTGAGGTCTTCCTGGCTCCTGAGACAAAGGCAATGGACTCTGGGAAATATAAGGGGAGCAAAAAGGCATTTTAGTTATCCATCGCTTAGGGGACAAAGGGGACGGCACTCTCTGGTTCTGTGAACCTTGGATCCTTTTGCCTGAAGACTGGAGATGCTAGTAACTTAAGGTGAGAAACTGTGTTGGGCAGAGACATAGCTTGATAGAATTAAGTTTTAGGTACTAGAAGTGTTATTTTTTGTTTTGTTTGTAACCTTTTTCTTTCTTTCTTCAATTCTTCCTTGGTATTACTTAAATCTGTTCTTTATAAATAAACTTATTCCTGTCTTATTACAAAAGCATCTTAGTGCTAGATATTAAGATAAAGAATGGGTCCTCAGCGAGCCAGCAGTTGATGTGTGCACTGTCTCTTTGGAGGCAGCAGGCTTGATAATTCTGTGAGTATCCAGTGAGAGTCACTGGACACTGCAAAGAGGCATCTCTGGGGAACTCTGGAACTGAGTGTTACCTGCAAGGCAAGGATAAGAATGTCAGTGTCTTGGAACTTTTAGTGAGGTGGGCAGACTTAATGTGACAGGGAGCTGATGTACAGTCTAAACGCCAGTAAAGCTCTCCCTTGTTGAAGCAGAACGAGGTAACATAGTGGTTTGCAGTTCTGGGTGCCCTGAGCAGAGTGTTACAACAATACTGTCACTGTTTGACCCCATTGGTGAAAGAACAGATGGTAGTCAGTAGGATTCACCAAGGGCCATCTTACCATGGTGTGCCTCCTCACAAGGAGACCTTTAGGTCTGTGTGGTCATAACATTATCACTGCCTTTGAGTAGCGCACAGAACATCTAATATGCTCTACTTAGCTGGAAGTCCAGGGAGGAACTGTGATTAGGAATGGGCTTTCAAAGTCCTTTAATTCAGATCTGTAGTAACTACATGTCCATCCCACTTTACATCTGGAGCTTGCTTAGAAGGTTTGTATGCTTAAGGCACTTGGGCCCTTTGAGCACAATCCTGTTCATAAAAGATTTTTCTGATAGGATGATTTTATTGATCCACTGACCTAGAATTCAGGAATTCCAGGTTCAGTTCCCAGCACTGTAGACTTCCTATGTGACATTTGGGCAAGTCCATTTAATCCAATGATATCTAATCTCCAGCATGAGGGCCCAAAGTATTATTTCAGAAAGGTCAGGGGCTCACAATTAATACTTTTTTGCTACTCAAGGACTGCCACTCCCTCCTCCAGACTATTTTAACCTGTACCAAGGCTGTGGCAGACAATCAGGGAGCAGTAACTGGTTTATTCTTGGTTTCGTTGCTTCTCCTTTTTCTCTTTCTTGGTCTGCTCTGGATACTTGTGGTATGGGGTAACTATCCTTTGATACTCAGTTCCCATTGACTTGGACAGAACTTGTCAATCTCCTATCCTGCTTTCCCTGGAGCTCCCACAGCCCAGAAGGGAATCAGGGAATGGTGCAGCCAGAGATTTTTTTTCTTTTTTTCTTTTTTGTGATGCAGCTGTTGGTCAGTAGGGTTGCTGTTAAGTAGCTGAAGCAGTGCAAGGACAGCAGTTTGTCTTTATAGAGTTATGCATAAGGCATAAATGCAGTAATGTTGTCATTGCAGACTGACACACTTTCAGAACAAAAACTTCAGGTTAGCAACTTTTTTAACATCTCCATACTTACTGAGATTCATATGATTCCTAGCAACCCTTTTTTATGTCCCTGTAGTACTTTGTCTGCAATTTGTAAAACTGCTTTTGCCTTAACTCGAGCTTTTGTTACATGTTGTAGAATCACCACTTTATTCAATAGCATTTTATATGTTTCATCTTTTTCTAGTGGTCTAAACTCGGCCATCTACGCTGTAAAGGCAAGACTTCAAATTTCCTAATACCAGCCTCTAGCTTCCTAATATTTGCCCAAGCGAGAATGAAAATAGAATAATTGTATGAGTTAACGTTCATAGTGGGGAGCCAGCTATAAGATTTATGAGTGTTGCATGGATTGCTATAGTTCCTGAAGTGCTTGCAGCATAGGTTTGGGGGAAAATCCAATCTTTGGGTTTTTTGTGATTCTCCTTTGTTCACACTTTGGCCTCTGTTTACTAGACAGAATTGTTGCAGTTGTGTGGTTTCATATTTTTTTTTCAATGTAGGAGAGAAGTAAAAGCTTCATCTCATTAAAGATTTGACTGAGTCTAGCTCTTTTTGTGAAATTCAGTTAAAAGAATACCTCCACCTTTTAAAAAGAATTGTACAAACCTATGAGTTATCTAGACACTTACTACTAAAAACCTTGGTAACTTAAAATGATTTTTCTGTAAATTATTGGAATGCATCTTAAGTTATTTTATCATCCAGATTGAGTATTGGAATACAGTAGTACAGGGGTCAGCAACCTTTCAGAAGCGGTGTGCCGAACCTTCATTTATTCACTCTGATTTAAGGTTTCGCATGCCAGTGATAGATTTTAACGTTTTTAGAAGGTCTCTTTCTATAAGTCCATAATATATAACTAAATTAAATTATTGTTGTATGTAAAGCAAATACGTTTTTTAAAATGTTTAAGAAGCTTCATTTAAAATTAAATTAAAATTAGAGCCCTCCGGACCAGTATTCAGGACCCGGGCAGTGTGAGTGCCACTGAAAATCATCTCGCGTGCCATAGGTTGCCTACCCCTGCACTAGTCGGTGGGATAATTATTGGGCCTTAGAACTGGACTGATTTACCAGATACGCTTTAATTGGTATATGTTCATTTATTTTGGTGGGGATTTTTTAAAGGAGCCTAGGAGACTTAGGCACTCAATTTCCAGTGACTGTCAGTGGAAACTGGAGGCCTAACTGTTCGGCTGCTTCAAAAATCTTCCTCTTTGTGTCCTTTGATGGTAAAAGCTACTGAATATTAGCAAGGTTGGGAGCAAAGGGATGCCACTCATGTGGAGAGTAAAAGGATTACCTCTGATGAGGATATACCGTTTTAAAGGAAAGAACTCTAATGCTTTGTCTATGCTTGTAGCTGTAGCACTGTAGATCTTCAGTATAGAGAGACACTACAGCGACAGAGTGGGACTGTAGTTGATCCACTTCCCCGAGAGACGGTAGCTAGGTTGATGGAAGAATTCTTCCATCAACCTAGCGCTTTCTACAGTGGAGTTTAGGTCAGCGTAGCTACATCTATTGGGTGTGGATTGTTTTACACTCCTGAGAGATGTAGTTATGCTGATGACTGTTCCACCCCACCCCCCCAGTGTAGCCCAGCCCTTAGTAAATGAAGATATCTTGCATGTTATAAGCAATTCAATGCATAGTAGATATTCAGCTAAAAAGTCAAGCAGGTTGGCTTATTATCTTACCACAACAAACTTTGTGCCTGATAAATAGGAACATAATAACTTTTCTTGTACTGAGGGTTATTATGCCAACCACAGGTGTTTGCCAATGTAAGGATTGTCATATCTCCTGCTTACTGGTGGTTATATTTTCAGATGTTTGGGCTAAGTAGAAAATCCATACATTTCCTCTGCTTCCCCAAGATCCAGGCTTGTAGAGAAGATAAGAGTGGACAAGAAAACTAGCATTTCCATTTGCTTTGGCTGAACTTAAAGATACAGGTATCAGAAGATACAACAGATCATTTACAGGCAGGTCCTTTTCTTCCATTATGGAAGAATCTGGATAAACGTTTTGTTCCATTCTCTATCTTTCTTCAACTTGTCTGGAAATCAAGACCCAATTAAGTGCATTTAGTTTAAACTGTTTTTTGAGGTAGTGTAGCTCGTGTCAGTTTATTTTAATGTCAAGAATTGGATGGTTGGTGGGGCGGTCAGGAAGTGGTAAGTGCTGCATAGGAGTTTAAGAAATCAATCCACCCCAAAAATTTGGTAATGGTGTTTAACTGTTGGGAAGTTCTCCTCAGTCCATCTCTTGTCTATACAAAACTGAAATGAATCTAATTTATTATTTTGACTAGAGTAAATTTTTCAGGAATTTGAGGTATAAAAAGCTTGGTGTCTAAGACAGTTTTGTGAAAAATAACTACTTTTGTTGATTCACTAAAGAAAATTCCCAGCCATTGTTGGGAATGTTCCTCATTAGAAGCTGATTGTCGTCTTTGCAGAATAAGCAAGATGCTGTAAAATGTTATTGGGTGATGAAAGCTAAATAGCTACAAAAAGTACAAAAGACAAAAATTGAATAACTTGCATTAATTTGTCTTAATACCATACCATTTATTGAATAAATATTCATACATTAGATTCTGTGTACCATATGTGCTTAATTTCCTTCAGAAAGTTCCTTATTTAACCATGTATTCAACAATATATAAGATTTGGAAGTGGGGTAAAATAGTATAACAATTCTAAGCAAAACAGGTAATTTTTAACTGTTTGTGTCTCCCTCTTCATCATAAACTATAACATTTACATTGATTTGTTTCTGTGGCCTATGTGAAACAAATTTTAGTTTCTCTTACGTTTCCTAGGGCAGTTTTACAAATGACACAATCACCAGAATTGTCACTAATTGGCACTCTTGTTGGGCAGTCTCAGCAGAAAAGCCAAGGATTTGAATGTATATGAAGGCTGAAGCCCACACCCCGCTCCTTGCCCCCCCCCCCCAAAAAAAAGTTTGAAGCACGTTTCCAGGGAGGCATGAAGAAGTCTTTTGCCCATCTCCTTGAGAAGCCTGGGCTTTTTCATATATAATAAATATATATATATATATATATATATGACAATTTTAGTTTAAAAGGGTGAACAAAATAATTGTTTCATGGCATTTATTACAGTGGCCCTCAACCTTTTTTGATCTGCAAACTACAAAAGCTAAAAAAAATATATATATATATTGTCCCATGACCTGCTTTGTGAAAAATTAATTGCAAGTTTCTCAAAATGAACGTAGTAAAATTTAAATACACCAAAATGAATGGATTGAGAGAGAAAAATAACTAACGCATGCAATCTAAAAAGTTGAACTTGCTTTTCCAGCCATCAGTTTTTCTGTGCTGTTCTGTAGGGATGGATAGGTAAAGGTTCTATCCTCTTCCCTTCTGCTTTCCTAAGTGAACCTGGTTCTGGTGGAACTGGTTGCATGGTCTATATAGTATCGCTTCATGCCCTCCAGAGCCAAGTTGTACATGGGAAGAAGAAGGGGGGTTGAAGAGTTGCTGAGGGATTGGATGATTGTTAAAGGGGCAGAGGAAGTGAGTTGCTTGTTTTTGCCCCTTTCCTTGCCCCTATTCGATCCTACTAGCATCCATAGTTGCTGCTTTTCTTTTCTTTCAAACATTGGGTGCTTTCTAATGGGTGCTCCCTTGCTACGCGCTTCTGAGTTCACTTCACCAATTCAGAAATGGTAGTCTAACAGACTAACAATATGTAATAGCTCGCCTTTGAACCTTGGTGCTCCGTGTTCTTGGTGGAAAAAACCATGCTGCACCAGTTTTGGGATAACTCCTGTTTCACTTACATCAGTTATTCTTCGTCTCTTGTTTATCCCTTTGTTATCTTTCTGCTGTGTTTCTGAGCTGCCTGCCTTCTCTTCCCCATCCCCCCACTTCTTGAGAGAAAATGCTATCTACCGTAATGCCATCCTAGTCAATTTTATTCCTAGTAGCCAAAGCACTGTTGTTCTTGAGTACTACCTTATTCCAGAGTAGGGCAGAGCACTGATTATTCCTCACTAATCTGCTGCCCAGATGTGTGGCAGAATTCCACTTGGCAAGCATGGTGGCCTTGCCATGTATAAGTGCTTTAAGGGGAGTGCTGCAATTTATTTGTAAATTTTGTATTGTCTACATTTAGATTAGAGGAAGCCCTTTTTGTAGTTTTTATTTGTAATTCTGTATTCTCATACCATTTTAAAATAGTGAAAATAAATTTCCTCACCAATTTTTTGTGATTTTCCATCTGGAAAGCATATAATGTATCTAAATATGGGAGAAAACAGCACAATTTTAGTTGTGTGAGTATGATTTGTTAGTGAAATGTATGCAGTGTTATAGTTAGACTTGGAAATACTAGATTTTTATCCATAAATTCTGATTTCACTGTACACTCAGAAACCAACAAAAATATTTCCATTGATGATCAGAATTTACAGATAGGCAACATAAGAAAAATATGGTGTGAGAACTTATTACAGTTTGATTTAAGGATATTTACTTTGACTTGTGAAGTTGATAGTTTGCGTTTTAGTGGTGTTAAAGCTTTTAAGTTTTTGAATCTCAACATCCGTCATTGACACCCCGCATAGTTTCCTGTGAAAAATTTAAATACCGTATATACTCGTTCATTAGCCCATTCATTTATAAGCCGATCCCCCACCCCCTTAAATGGATAGGTAAAAATAGCAAAAACTGTATGACCCTTTCATAAGTTGACCCTATATTTCAGGCGGGAAGCAGCGCGGCCTGAGGGATCTGCTGGCCGCTGCTTCCTGCCACCCCCATTGGCCTGGAGCGGCGAACCACGGCCAGTGGGAGCCGCGATCTGCTGAACCTGTGGACGCGGCAGTTAAACAAACTGGCCCGGCACGCCAGGCTTTTTACCCTGGCGGGCCACGTGCCAAAGGTTGCCAATCCCTGTATTAGATATTCAATTCAGTGATTCCATAGAGTTTTTAAAATCAGCAAATTTTGGTGTAGACCCGTTTATAAGCTGACCCCCACCTCTTTGTGTCATTTTTTACCAAAAATATTTGGCTTACGAACGAGTATATATGGTAGATAAAATAAACTTCTGTATATCCATTGAAATTATAAAAAATAAAAATCAAATTCTGCCAAGCCTAGTTTTAATAGAAGCACAGAAGCATTTGTCTTTTTAATATTGTGTCAAAATGACAGTATTATTCTTTTAAAAACATATGTATTGTACCTAGTTAAAATTAAAGAATTGCAGGTTTTCAAAACCTACCATTTGCGTAGTAGAGAGGATAAGGTTTAAGTTTAAAAGCCTTTTCCTTATAGAGTCTAGCCATTGTAATGTATCAGAGGGGTAGCCGTGTTAGTCTGGTTCTGTAGAAGCAGCAAAGAGTCCTGTGGCACCTTATAGACTAACAGACGTTTTGCAGCATGAGCTTTCGTGGGTGAATACCCACTTCTTCACTTGCATCTGAAGAAGTGGGTATTCACCCACGAAAGCTCATGCTGCAAAACGTCTGTTAGTCTATAAGGTGCCACAGGACTCTTTGCTGCTAGCCATTGTAATGTAACAGTTGACCCTCAAAAGATTTATTTTGGATAACCCCAAAGCATCTCTGCTCATCTGAATGTATCCAGGCATTTTAATCCTTGCTGTCTCAGTGGCAATCTGTATTTTGTTGTGTTTTGGAGGTGGTGGTGTGTTTTTGTTTTACTGTACTTTTGGGGAGTGTGGGCCTACTTGTTGAGGTTGTCAGGGTGCCTTTTTGTTTTACTTTAGCTTTTGTTTGCAGGGTTTGGTCAAGTATAATGTGTGCCCCATGCTCAGTCCAACAGTTCAGAATTCTTGAATATGGGAATTACCTCCAGGTTTGCATGTTGGTACCTGTATTCCAGAATGCTACTGTATCACGTTGTATCACTTCAGAAAATAATTATGGGGAAGTAACTATCTCTCATTTAAGAATACAGTTTCGGTACAATTAAAATTTAATTTTTTCTCCACTGACTTCTGAACGCAGCACTGACTATTTTTAATCAAGGAATAAAACCTGTAATACTGGAAAATTTTATTAATCATGTCTTTTCTGTTATTGTTTGCAGTTCTCTTCAGACCAACTGTGTGGTTCATTAAAACAGCTAATTAGCTTGTTTATTGTAACCAAACATTTAACAGTCCTGGAAAAGGTATCATGTTACATAGTCACTGTAGTAGCAAAAGATAAAATTGCACTAATAGTACTATGACTCTCACTTTTCTAAAATCAGAGGGGTAGCCGTGTTAGTCTGGATCTGTAAAAGCAGCAAAGAATCCTGTGGCACCTTATAGACTAACAGACGTTTTGCAGCATGAGCTTTCGTGGGTGAATACCCACTTCTTCTTGCATCCGAAGAAGTGGGTATTCACCCACGAAAGCTCATGCTGCAAAACGTCTGTTAGTCTATAAGGTGCCACAGGATTCTTTGCTGCTTTTACTTTTCTAAAAGCTACATTAGAAAATTCTATGCTATTTGCTGTAGCAGGAAAAGTGATTTTCTGTTTGTTTACGTCTCAGAAACCCAAACTCATAAGAACACAAGAGCAACTATAATGGGTCAGACCAAAGGTCCATCTAACCCAGTATCCTGTCTTCCGACAGTGGCCAATGCCAGGTGCCCCAGAGGGAATGGACAGAAGAGGTAATCCTCAAGTGATCCATCCCCACTTGCCCTTTCCCAGCTTCTGGCAAACAGAGGCTAGGGACACCATCCTGCCCATCCTGGCTAATAGCCATTAGTGGACCTGTGCTCCATAAACTCATCTAGTTCTTTTCTGAATCCTGTTATAGTCTCAAAACTCAAATTTATCAGTGACTTGTTTTGGCAATATGGAAAGTTGTCTGTCACAGTTTAGAATTTTGAAACAAGTGTTTTTCTAGCTGGAGTTGACAAATGAATATTCTTTTGTGTTAGGACAAATGAATGGCACTCCATTAATATTGAGATATGTAAATACTTTTAAAAAATAATATCCTGGAAAAATGATTTTTTTGTTTGTAATTAAAGCAGGCACCATTTAAATGTTGCTAAGTTGCTTAATGACAATCCATCAGCTTTTGCTATGGAACATGCTTTTTGGGAAATGCTCTAGGATTTGGAATAAATATCACCTTTATAAGACTTAGTTACTTTGAATCTGAATCCATATTTTTATATTGAGTGGCGATATTGAGGGAATGCTACTATAGTGTTGTCATTCTTGGATAGAAATTATTGCAGCATTTTTCAATATTCATTTTAGCAGCAGAATGTTCTGAAGAGTTAGCATTTTGAGCCTGATTATCAAAAGTAGTTCAGTATTTGTACATTTAAATATGGATGGCTATGAATCTATTCATTTGTGTGCGAAAATACTCCCATTGCATGCCTAAAACTACTGAAAATAATTAGCACTGTTCTCCCTCCTTGTTCTTGAGTGTTGAATAAGGCAGGTGATAGACTCACTGCTGAAGTTAAAACTAAATGACACACTTTTCTGAGAATGTGGAGGGTGAAGTTGATTCACCGTGTATCATTCCTGGAAACCATGTGTTTCTTAATTTAGCTGTAACAAGTTCCAAGGTACAAAATCAGAATCCTTTGCTCTATGGGTGGGAGAGGGAAAACTCTCCGGAGTTTATAAATGTTAAATAGCACTATGACTTGCTTAGATATAAATATCTGTCTAAATAATTTACAGATTAAATATTTGCTCCTCCGAAGCATGGGGCAGGGGTCGCTTGCTGGTGGATTATCTGCTACTAGAAGTCTTTAAAACATGATTTGGAGCATTCAACAGCAGAGTCAAGGGAGAGAATTATTTCAGGAGTGGGTGGATCGGCTTATGTGGCCTGCATGTTGCAGGAGGTCAGACTAGATGATCATAATGGTCCCTTCGGATCTTGAATTCTATGATTCTATTTAACACTAGGCTCAAATATTCTTAATACTTTGCCATCCCAAATTTTAGCAAAACTGCCCTAGAGTTTATTAGCAATTCATAAGAGCTTCTGGAAAGTTTGCAATTCAGTTGCTTAAAGAGTATCTTATCCCTTTTTTATTCAGCAAAACTCAAAAGGTCTGATTTTTCTAGCCCTGAAATATTGAATTATGAAATGCTGTTTTTAAAAACAATATATAATTTCTCATTTTATATAAAATGCTAGAATAATTTCTAGTAGACAGTCCAGCATGTAAATGTTAAGAGCTAATGTGCCATAATGTTCATTTCCATGTTTCTTCAGGGTTTCCTTAGTTGCCCAAGGCTAATGACGTATAGTAAATATAAGCTTTGATTTTGAACTCTAGCTTTCTAAAGATTGTGGAATGTGATTTACAAAATTAATATTGTGTTTTGGATATGAGGTGTAGGTGACATAATGCAAAGGGGAAAATGGTAGAATGGTAGAATCAGATTTAACCAATGGGGAGGCACTGTACTACAAGATCATGGAAGATGTTTAAATAAGGAAAAACCAAAAGACTCATTCGTTTACTGTGGCTCAATGAAAAGGGAAAATACCCATGGTAAAATTATTACCGTTTTGTCTACAAAGCATGGTGACATTTACTTAGTGGGGGAAAAAAAGTTATACCAATTGGAGATGGGGCCTAGTTTGTCAGGCATTGAGTATCTTCCTTTTCATCTTCATGAGATTTGTTTTTAAGACCAAATTTAAGTAACTAATTTGGCTAAATTTAGCTTTCAAAAAGATGTTTTGTTTTAAGAATTTTCTCTAAGTGATTATGAGATTAAACTATATTATTGTTTTCTTTTAAACAAACAACTTTCAAAAGAATGAATTTGTTAATATAATCTATGTTCAGAGTACCCATGATGTAACACCTCTGTTTAGAAAGATCTAGGTAAGCAACCCAGAATTTAGAATATTTGTATATGACGCTCACTTGCATAAATGTCACCAGCTAATATATATACATCTAAGAATCTGAGGTCAGAGATTAATTTCAGCCTTTTGTCTAGGAATGCCAAATAAAATAAGATTTAAAAAAAATACCTTGCACATTGACATAATTTAACAATTTGAGAGTTCACTTGGTATAATGATAGTGAAGAACTAGTAGCATTGTCTCAAGCAGAGTGTATTATATAAGTTACTAGTCAATTACATAGTCACACTTGATCTAAATCAATATTTGGATCTTGGTGCATTTTGTGTACAAGTCCAGTGTGCCATCCAGTTTCTTTATTTTTGTTTTCTTATCACCATGGTCTGCAATATTGATAGCCAGAATTACTCTTTCTCAAATGATAATTTAGGGATTGACTACAAATCTTCATTAATTAAAATTTATTTGTTTTACTTAATACTATTTTGGAAAAGTAATAAACTGTGTTTGGCTCTAAGATTAAAAAATGCTGTGCCCCTTACTGGTTTATGTGTTTAAAAATTTGTTGAAGATTTATATCATCCATTTGAAATGAGTCAATGAGAACTAGATCTTAGTGTGCTGATCATAGCAACAATGTAAAAGCCTGCATCTTTTAGTGATTGCTAATATAACCTTAATGTACTGTTTCCTTATTGGAGAAAACTAGTTGGCACAGAGTGCATAATGAAGCTAACAGACATTCTGATTAGTTGTGTGTCACCTGTAACTTGATGATGATTTTTTCCCTTAGTTTCTTTGAGCAGATTTGTGTGAATGGTCAATATGTAAAAGTATTATCTGAAGCAGGAGTTTTACATTGACTGCTCTTAAGCTATAAACTTGTTTTAAACTTTACTAATTAGTCTGCATGTCACAATTATTGTTGTAGCCCATCCCGTTTTATCAAAAGGATTTATTTGTAATGATATGCAAGTACTACTTTTTAAAATAAAAATTAACAAGTTTACAAAAATTCCTAATTTACATACATTCATCTTAAAACTCTGAAAATATTGGGGGAGAAAGTTCCAATCCCCTCATTTAGTGCCATAAATGCTATCATACAAAGTGTTAACATGTTTTTACTTCATAAGTGGCCTCTAGAGTATATTCTCCAACTTGTAAAGTAAGAACTTTGTGACTCATGTTATATTTGGGGACTTTAATAGAAGTTGATAATACAAGTAAACATGTATAAAAACATTTAGGTTTACTAAGGTAATTGAAAGCTAAAGATGGATACATAACTTCCTAACTGAATATTTTACTTGCTTCTCTTGAACAGAGTTTGTACCTTTTAACTAGTGGGCCCGGTACATCAACCAGGTTTTGAGTAGATGAGATGATAAAAAGTTTGACTTAACCTTATGAAATTTCTCTCACTGGGAGCAAATATTTTATAAATATTTCTTACACAGGAGACAATGTTTAGTAAACTAAACCATTGGAGAGACTGCTGTTTTAAATAGCCCGTGATGGGTATGATTCAGAGACAGGTGGGATCAACGTTGGAATTTAATTATTGTGATCAGCCAGCAAACAGGCAGTTGACATAACACTTATGAATGAAGAGATGCATGTGACGAGACTGGGGCAATGAGTCAGAGCTGAGTGTCTTTTAAAAGAATGCATCTTGGTCCAGTGTGCTGGAATATGATAGAAAACAAAAGAGAAGGGGGCATACTGTTTCACTGGGGACTGTTATTTCCTGGGGGACTGAGTTTGTCACAGTGGTGCCTGTGGCTGCTGTTTAGTGTGCTGATTCATTAGTCAGTGGGTGGTGAGAACTGTGTGCAGTCTGTGGGGGAGGAAATGGCTCAGTTGCTTTAGGGAGAGGGAACACTTCTTTTTGTAACTGCAGGATGTGTGGATGAAGTGTACAGATAACATCTGAATCACATCAGTAAATCACCCTGGTATTGTGTGATAAGGATTTACCAGAGGACTTAAATAGAATGGGAAACTGAGAACTAGGTTTAGTGTCTTGAATACAAATAAATTGACCCTTTATCTCTTTTTCAAAACAATTGAGAACTCTCCTCTTGTCTAGTTAGTAAATGTAATGGGACTGTCATATTTTAGTTCTTAAATATATGCACTGTACTGAATCTTTTAAAATCAGTCCCTAGCCCTTTCAGAGGGGGAGTTGGTCATGATAGGGCAGCGGAATGCATGTGCCCTAATTTTGAGGAAAAACACTTTACAGTGTAAATTGAGGGGAGTAATAGTAACACTTATATTTAGGTTGCTTAATATTTTTTAAAGTGCAGTTTTTTTAACACACTGTGTGTTTTTTGTGTTTGTGGTGTGCTTGCTCCTTGACTGAAATATACCGTATAGTCTGTTTGTTTGGGGGGACCGTGTGCTGAGCTTAGCAGCCTGTTAGGAAAGGCTGAGAGCTTCTTAACGAGGCTTTGATCCCTAAGCCCTTCAGCACCCATCAACCCTTAACCTGGAGGCGGGGCTACTAAGGAAGACCAGGCTTTAAAAAGCCTGTTTCTAAGCGACCAAAAAATGGTAGAAAAAATGGAGCTAGCGGCCAGGAGCAGCTAAGGAGGGAGTTTTGTGAGGGAGATCTCCAGGTGAAGGAGGAGCAATTATGTGACCCTTGGGGTAAGTTTGTTGTCTGTAGTGTGTTTGTGGGATCAAAGCCTCAACAAAGCACCGATCTGCAGGAGTAAAAAAGCGAATACATGCAGAAGTTCAGCAACAGAGTAAGGGCTATTCAGTTTATTGCACCCAATGCAGCATGTGTGATTACCTGCCCTATGGGCAGATGGCATATGTGTGCATTCGGTGCAAGGAGCTCCTGGCCCTCACAGACCGTGTACGGGCTTTGGAGACCAGAGTGGCTGGACTGGAGGAGCTAAGGGAGACAGAGAGGTACATAGATGAGACTTTCCAGGACACAGGGTCCCACCTGTGCTCTGACAGCCTCTGTGCTGTTGAGGAGGATGAAAGTCTCAGAGAAGGAGAACATCCAACTGGAGCAGAGGAAAACGATCCCATAGTTGGGACCCTTCTTCCAAATGATGTAATAGTATCATCTTGCACTGAGAACTCCAATTATTAAGAAGAGATGGGTAATAGTTATGGGGGAGTCAATCATTAGAAACATATATAGTTGGGTTTGCAATGACGGGGAGAACCACATGGTGACTTGCTTGAGGATCTCTTGAGACACATAGATAGACTTATGTATAGTGCTGGGGAGGAGCTGGTGGTCGTGGTACATGTAGGTATCAAGGACATAGGAAAGGATAGGAGAGAAGTCCTGGAGGCCAAATGTAGGCTACTAGGTAAGAGATTGAAGTCCAGGACCTCCATGGTCACCTTTTCTGAAATGCTTCCAGTTCCACACACAGGGCCAGTTAGAAAAGCAAAACTGCAGGATCTCAACGTATGGATGAGATGACGGTGTAGGGAGGAGGGCTTTAGATTTATTAGGACCTGGGGAAACTTCTGGGAAATGGGAAACCTATACAGGAAGGATGGGCTCCACCTAAACCAAAATGGAACCAGATTGCTGGCACTTAAGATTAAAAAGGTCATAGAGCAGTTTTTAAATGAAGGAAAGCCAGCCCGTGCAGAGGAGCATGTGGTTTGAACAGAGATATTCCTTGGGAGAGGATCTATTAATGGAGATTCTCTATGTCCTAGTAAAGAGGAGAGAATGAAGATGACAAAATACAGGTAGGATCTGATGAGAAACAGTCAAATGAAATAGTTTCATTCAATTATATCATGTAATGGCAGACAGCTAAAAAGTGACAAGTTTTTAAAATGCTTATATTCAAATGCTAGAAGTCTAAATAATAAGATGGGTGAACTAGAGTACCTCGTATTAAATGAGGATATTGATATAATAGGAATCACAGAAACTTGGTGGAATGAGAATAATCAATGGGACACAGTAGTACCAGGGTACAAAATAAATCGGAAGGACAGAACAGGTCGTGCTGGTGAGGGGGTGGCACTATATGTGAGAGAAAGCATAGAATCAAATGAAGTAAAAATCTTAAATGAACTGTACCATAGCATCTCTATGGATAGTAATTCCATGCTCTCATAATAAAAATATAGCAGTAGGTATATATTACTGACCAGGATGGTGATAGTGACTGTGAAATGCTCAGGGAGATTAGAGAGGCTATAAAAATAAAAAAACTCAGTAAGAATGGATGATTTCAAGTATCCCCATATTGACTGGGTACATGTCACCTCAGGATAGGATGCAGAGATAGTTTCTTGACACCTTAAATGACTGCTTCGTGGAGCTGCTAGTCCTGGAACCCACAAGAGGAAAGGCAATTCTTGGTTTAGTCCTAGGTGGAGCACAGGATCTGGTCCGAGATGTGAATATATCTGGGCCGCTTGGTAATAGTGACCATAGTATAATTAAATGTAACATCCCTGGGGAAAAACACCACAGCAGCCCAACACTGTAGCATTTAATTTCAGAAAGGGGGACTACACAAAAATGAGGAAGTTAGTTAAACAGAAGTTAAAAGGTACAGTGCCCAAAGTGAAATTCCTGCAAGCTACATGGAAACTTTTTAAAGACCCCATAATAAAGGCTCAACTTAAATGTATACCCCAAATTAAAACACAGCAAGAGAACCAAAAAAGTGCCACCATGGTTAAACAACAAAGTAAAAGAAGCTCTGAGAGACAAAAAGGCATCCTTTAAAAAGTGAAAGTTAAATCCTAGTGAGGAAAATAGAAAGGAGCATAAACTCTGGTAACTGAAATGTGAAAATATAATTAGGAAGGCCAAAAAAAAATTTGAAGAACAGTTAGCCAAAGACTCAAAAAGTAATAGCAAAATATTTTTTAAGTACATCAAAAGCAGGAAGCCAGATAAACAGCCAGTGGGGCCACTGGACGATCGAGATGCTAAAGGAGCACTCAAAGGCAATAAGGCCATTGTGGGGAAACAAAGTGAATTCTTTGCCTCAATCTTCACAGTTAAGGATGTGAGGGGAAATTTCCAAACCTGAGCCATTCTTTTTAGGTGACAAATCTGAGAAACTGTCCCAGATTGAGGTGTCATTAGAGGAGGTTTTGGAACAAATTGATAAACTAAACAATAAGTCACCAGGACCAGATGGTATTCACCCAAGAGTTTTGAAGGAACTCAAATGTGAAATTGCAGAACTACTAACTGTAGTTTGTAACCTATCATTTAAATCAGCTTTTGTACTAAATGACTGGAGGATAGCTAATGTGGCACCAATTTTTTAAAAGGGCTCCAGAGGTGATCCCGACAATTACAGGCTGGTAAGCCTGACTTCAGTACTGGGCAAACTGGTTGAAACCATAGTATAGAACAAAATTGTCAGACACATAGATGAACATAATTTGTTGGGGAAGAGTCAACATGGTTTTTGTAAGGGAAAATCAGACCTCACCAATCTACTAGAATTCTTTGAGGGGGTCAACAAGCATTTGGACAAGGGGGATCCATTGGATATTGTGTACTTAGTTTTTCAAAAAGCCTTTGACAAGGTCCCTCACCAAAGGCTCTTAAGCTAAGTAAGCTGTCATGGGATAAGAGGGAAGGTCCTCTCATGGACTGGTAACTGGTTAAAAGATAGGAAACAAAGGGTAGGAATAAATGGTCAGTTTTCAGAATGGAGAGCAATAAATAATGGTGGTCTCCCAGGGGTCTGTACTGGCTGAGTCCTAGTCAACATTCATAAATGATCTGGAAAAAGGGGTAAACCGTGAGGTGGCAAAATTTGCAGATGATACAAAACTACTCCAGATAGTTAAGTCCCAAGCAGACTTCATAGAGCTACAAAAGTATCTCTCAAAACTGGTTGTTTGGACAACAAAATGGCAGATAAAAATTCAATGTTGATAAATGCAAAGTAATGCACATTGGAAAACATAATCCCAACTATACACACAAAATTATGGAGTCTAAATTAGCTGTTACCACTCAAGAAAGAGATCATGGAGCCATTGTGGATAGTTCTCTGAAAACATCCACTTAATGTGCAGTGGCAGTCAAAAATCATTAAGAAAGGGAAAGGGATAGATAATAAGATGGAAAATATCATATTGCCTTTATATAAATCCATGGTATGCCCACATCTTGAATACTGTGTGCAGTTCTGGTCACCCTATCTCAAAAAAGATATATTAGAATCGGAAAAGGTTCAGAAAAGGGCAACAAAAATGATGAGGGGGATGGAACGGCTTCCATATGAGAAGTGATTAATAAAACTGGGACTTTTCAGCTTGGAAAAGAGATGACTAAGGGGGGATATGATAGAGGTCTATAAAATTATGACTGTTGTGGAGAAAGTAAATAAGGAAGTGTTATTTACTCCTTCTCATAACACACGAACTAGGGGTCACCAAATGAAATTAATAGGCAGCAGCTTTAAAACAAACAAAAGGAAGTATTTCTTCACACACTGCACAGTCAGCCTGTGGAACTCTTTGCCAGAGGATGTTGTGAAGGCCAACAGGGTTCAAAAAAGAACAAGATAAGTTCATGGAGGATAGGTCAATCAATGGCTATTAGCCAGGATGGGCAGGGATGGTGTCCCTAGCCTCTTTTTGCCAGAAGCTCGGAATGGGCGACTAGAGATAGATCACTTGATGATTACCTCTTCTGTCCATTCCCTCTGGGGTACCTGGTATTGGCCACTGTTGGAAGACAGGATACTGGGCTAGATGGACTTTTGGTCTGACCCAGTATGGCTATTCTTATGTCTTACAGCAGGACTTTGAAATGTAGCAGAGGGATAGTAATAGGGGATAATAAAGTACCTTTTGCTGGCCTCATGAAGTTCTGTTCAGTGTTGTCTGCATTACAAGTTGCTGAAATTTCCATTGCACATTTTTGTTTCATGTGGCACTGCTCCTTTTTGGCTTACTGCCAGAAACTCTCAAGATTCCATTAACGCTATGCATAATACCACCCTGGTTCCTTGTTTCAGCAGTCCACATAAGGAGCAGGAATTCTGGATAGGTACAGAGAAGTGGTTTTTCCCATCAAAATATGTTTTGGCATAGATGAAGATGCACTGTGCTGGGAGCCAGAAGATGATGGGTTTTGCACATGGTTCTTCTATTAAATTAAATTAATTCTGTGCCCTTCACAATCCTTATTATTGAGAACGGCCTCACAAGTTACACAAGCTGGTAATAGAACCCAGATCTCTAACGTGGTAGACCCAAGTCTCATCCAGTTAGCCCTACTCTATCTTAGAAGGAGTCTGCCAAATATTTATTCTTGGCTGTGCTACTGCATATGTAATCCACAGTTTCAGATTGTTAGGCAGCATCCTCTAATAAATAGTCCCCAAAGGATATTAGCCTTCGTGTGCTGCTTGCTAATCTGCCTTATCTTTTAGTTGACATGTCAGGGGACTGCTGCTGCTGCAGTGCTGAACATTTAGGGTTCAAAATCTGCTGCAGATGCACGAGAGGAAGGTTGTTACAGGTATACATAATAGAGATTGAGTTTTATGTTCTTTTTGAAAAAAACATGAGAAATTACATATGACTGCTTACTTTTGTAATTTTTCAGAAGTTAGAAAATACAGTAGCAGGTTTATGGTTGCCTATGCAACTTGAATTCTGCTTTGTGTGTATGCATAGCTATACAGTGTTTAGTTACATGATCAGCTTCTATCTTCTCCACAGGACCCTTGCTTCATTCAGTGCACAAGACAGGCTGCTCTATGGATGAGGCAGCTATTTAATATTTCTTCTTAATTTCATCTTTCATTGTATGGTCCCATGTGATGGTTTTCTGCACATTATCCAAACACTGAACTAAATATGAACTGTATTGCCTTATGATCTTTTCTGTGCTCATAGCGATAATATCTGAGCTTCACAAACCAGAATGAATTTCAGATATAATGACAAGCCACATTAGGGGGAAAAATGGCAAAATTTTGGTAAGCCGTTTTAGCTTGAAAATAGATTCTCCCTTAAGTTTTGATGGTATTGTTGTTAACAGCTACATTTCTCAGCCTAATTTTAATCATAAACTGTAAAAATAATTTTGTAATAGGAAAGGAGAATCTTGGGGTTTTATTAGAATTACTGTAGTCTTTGACTGCCTTACTATGATCTAGCAACTTCTGAATAAATGACTTTGGAATGCTAATATCAGATTTTAAAAGATGCTATGCCTTTGGATTTTGAGATGTGTTGGCGATAACAGCTCTGCAACAGGAATTTATTAATATTTGTCAGAGTTTGGAAATTGAAGGGAACCAGCAGAGTTATACCTAAAAAGAAGGAAATATGTGGTTAAACGGTTTAGGCTACAATGGCAAGCTGTTTCCCTTCTTCCAGAAAGAGGGGAGAGAGAAACAAACCTTCGTTTTTCTCTAAAATAAAGGAAATTTCACCAATATGCTTGCCTGGATGTTTTGATGGGGAAAAATGTGTTTTGATGTAGGGAGAAAGAGGGCGACATAAATAAATACAGCTTCCAATAAGATTTTTTAAAAAAACAGGTTGGTTTTTTTATACAAGTAATTTGAAAATTGTCAGTGTACTTATATGCAGTGGTGGTGTAGCTGTGTTGGTCCCACGATCTTAGAGAGACAAGGTGGAGTGAGGGTAATATCTTTTATTGGACCAACTTCACCTTATAATTGACCCTTAGAATATGTGCTAACTACTTAAGCTAAACTCTCTGCTCTACCTTGTATTTAGTTGTGACACTGAATACCTATCCCAGACCAGAGGAAGGGCTATGTGTAACTGGAAAGCTTTTTTCTCTCAGCAAAAGAAGTTGGTCCAGTGAAAGATACTACTTTACCCATCTTGTCTTTCTAGCATAGTTGTAGATCTTTCAAAAATCCCCCCCTTTCACATTACAATTAGTTTTCACTCCTGAGTTGTTGTAATGTATGCTTGCTGAAAGCAGTACAACTGAGGGTTAAAAGATGGAATCCCAGAGCTTCTTAAGCTTCTCTGGTTACCAGATGAAATTTAAGGTGTTTGGTTTTGACTTGTAAAGCCCTAAATGGTTTGCATCCTGGCTGCTTGGTTGTCTGTTTGTAACTCCATGGTATCACACAGGGAATCAACAGAGGTACTCTGTACAAACAGCTCCTAGAGTCAATGGGAGGGGGCTGGCAAGCAAGGTGTTATCAGACTGGGCTCCTTGGCTTTGAAAGTCACTTCCTTTGTCTGTCTAAGACCAGATTTGGTGACTTTCAGGAAGTGCTATACAACTCCCAGCCCAAGCTTTTTGTGGTTGATCAGTGCAGTTAATTGGAGGGACTGGGAGGTTTGGTGAAAGAGGGGCCTTTTGGGAGTTGGAAAAGCTTGTTAGCTTTGTGGTGCTTTTGTTTAAAATAATTTTATATTTTAATGAGCCTAAAATAGGCATAATTGATATCCTCTTAACCTCTCATTTCCTTCTAGTTCCTATTCTCAAAAAAGCTGACTCATGACTCTGCCTGTTTCTCAGGGTATGGCAGCGTTTTAACGTGGCTGTGTAGTCACAGCACCAGCTCTGGGAGAGCTCTCCCAGCAGTGTAAGAAAACCCACCCCCACGAGGGGAGTAGCTACCAGCTCTGGGAGCGCAGCTCCCATTGATGGTGCACTGTCTACACTGTTGCTTTACAACGCTGAAACTTGCATTGCTCAGGGGCTGTTTTTTCACACCCCTGAGTGAGAATGTTTCAGTGCTGTAAAGTGGCAGTGTAGACAAAGCCTCAGAAAGCTAACTTTTGATATTACCAGTCCCTTCAACTGTCTGTCTCACTTCCTTTGTCTCTGTGCTCATTGAATGGGCTGTTTACAACTGCTGCGTTGTTCTCTCTCTCTCTCTCTCTCTAGGTACTTTGGTCCCCGTTACATATATCTGATTTACTATATTTAAAACCTGAAACAAGATCTTTCTTTCCTATCCCAGTGTGTAGGAGAAATAATGTTTGTTTGGCACTCGTGTGTGTGTGTGTGTGTGTGTGTGTGTGTAGCTCTTGCTGAGGGAAAGCAAAGTTGTATTTTAAAATGTGTTGAAGTTAGTAGCCTGTTTTAGTTCTTGGAGCAAGTTACATAGTCTAGATTCAAGGTCCAGCTCAGGCCATGGCTACACTTGCAAATTTGCAGCGCTGCAGCAGGGTGTGAAAACACACCCTCTCCAGCGCTGCAAATTGCGGCGCTGCAAAGCGCCAGTGTGGTCAAAGCCCCAGCACTGGGAGCATGGCTCCCAGCGCTGTACGTTATTCCCCACAGGGAGGTGGAGTACGGACAGCGCTGGGAGAGCTCTCTCCCAGCGCTGGCGCTTTGACTACACTTAGCACTTCAAAGCGCTGCCGCGGTAGTGCTTTGAAGTGCAAGTGTAGCCTCAGCCTCAGTCACCTGCACTCAAAAAGCTCCTCTCTTGGTCATCAATTCAGTTATTTAGGTGGAATGCAGCACTCGTGGGATGACATTGTCACGGAGGGAGGCGATGTCTCAGGTAGCTAGGTTTTGACTAAAAGGACAGACCTTGAACTAACCTCTTGTACTCAGTGGAGAGCCAGTGCAGGATGTGTTTACGGCAACCTTTGTTTTTAACCTGATGAGCTGCTGCATTTTGTGCTAGTTCAAGCCTTTTCAGACTGTGTTATTTCATACTGAGGTATGTTGTGTTCCAGTAACCAAGCCTTGAGTTCACAAATGCATTGATTTTTCTTTGGATGGAGAGTAGAACCTCTGGTCAGTCATCTGGTTTGTTAATCTCACTCTCCCATCCCTAGTCAGTCTCATATGTAAACAAAGACTTCATATCAATCTTCCAGAAGTAGGGAAAGTTTGAGTTTTTCCCTGTACCTCCCAGAGTGTGTGCCTCTACCCTTTCTGTGGATTTCCTTCCTCAGGGGGAATAGCTCAGTGGTTTGAGCATTGGCCTGCTAAACCCAGGGTTGTGAGTTCAATCCTTGAAGGGGCCACTTAGGGATCTGGGGCAAAAATCAGTACTGGGTCTTGCTAGTGAAGGCACGGGGCTGGACTCAGTGACCCAGGGTCCCTTCCAGCTCAATAAGATAAGTATATCCCCATATATTATTAACTGTGAAATGAGGAACTGGGGCAGGGGGAGCTAGAATCCCAAATGCATCAGGACAGGAACTGTCCTTTATTTTGGGATACGATATACCACCAAACACGGTATTGCTCAATAAATTGATAATTTAGTTGGTGTTGAGCAGGGGGTTGGACTAGATGACCTCCTGAGGTCTCTTCCAACCCTAATCTTCTATGATTCTATTAAATAAAAATGAGGATCGGTGCCAAGATGGACCTAAATTCTCTTGCAGGCCCCCCTGGTTTACATAGAATCATAGAATCTCAGGGTTGGAAGGGACCTCAGGAGGTCATCTAGTCCAACCCCCTGCTCAAAGCAGGACCAAACCCAACTAAATCATCCCAGCCAGGGCTTTGTCAAGCCTGACCTTAAAAATGTCTAAGGAAGGAGATTCCACCACTTCCCTAGGTAACCCATTCCAGTTCTTCACCACCCTACTAGTGAAAAAGTTTTTCCTAATATCCAACCTAAACCTCCCCCTCTGCAACTTGAGACCATTACTCCTTGTTCTGTCATCTTCTACCACTGAGAACAGTCTAGATCCATCCTCTTTGGAACCCCCTTTCAGGTAGTTGAAAGCAACTATCAAATCCCCCCTCATTCTTCTCTTCTGCAGGCTAAACAATCCCAGTTCCCTCAGCCTCTCCTCATAAGTCATGTGTTCCAGCCCCCTAATCATTTTTGTTGCCCTCCGCTGGACTCTCTCCAATTTATCCACATCCTTCTTGTAGTGTGGGGCCCAAAACTGGACACAGTACTCCAAATGAGGCCTCACCAGTGCTGAATAGAGGGGAATGATCACATCCCTCGATCTGCTGGAAATGCCCCTACTTATACAACCCAAAATGCCATTAGCCTTCTTTGCAACAAGGGCACACTGTTGACTCATATTCAGCTTTTCGTCCACCGTAACCCCTAGGTCCTTTTCTGTAGAACTGCTGCCCAGCCATTCGGTCCCTAGTCTGTAGCAGTGCATAGGATTCTTCCGTCCTAAGTGCAGGACTCTGCACTTGTTCTTGTTGAACCTCATCATATTTCTTTTGGCCCAATCCTTTAATTTGTCTAGGTCCCTCTGTATCCTATCCCTACCCTCCAGCGTATCAACCACTCCTCCCAGTTTAGTGTCATCTGCAAACTTGCTAAGGGTGCAGTCCACACCATCCTCCAGATCGTTAATGAAGATATTGAATAAAACCGGCCCCAGCACCGACCCTTGGGGCACCCCACTTGATACCGGCTGCCAACTAGACATGGAACCATTGATCACTACCCGTTGAGCCCGACCATCTAGCCAGTTTTCTATCCACCTTACCGTCCATTCATCCAGCCCATACTTCTTTAACTTGCTGGCAAGAATACTGTGGGAGACTGTATCAAAAGCTTTGCTAAAGTCCAGAAATAGCACATCCACTGCTTTCCCCTCATTCACAGAGCCGGTTATCTCATCATAGAAGGCAATTAGGTTAGTCAGGCATGACTTGCCCTTGGTGAATCCATGCTGACTGTTCCTGATCACTTTCCCCTCCTTTAAGTGGTTCAGAATTGATTCCTTGAGGACCTGTTCCATGATTTTTCCAGGGACTGAGGTGAGACTAACTAGCCTGTAGTTCCCTGGATCTTCCTTCTTCCCTTTTTTAAAGATGGGCACTACATTAGCCTTTTTCCAGTCATCCGGGACCTCCCCCGATCGCCATGAGTTTTCAAAGATAATGGCCAATGGCTCTGCAATCTCATCGGCCAACTCCTTTAGCACCCTCGGATGCAGCGCATCCGGCCCCATGGACTTGTGCTCGTCCAGCTTTTCTAAATAGTCCCGAACTACTTCTTTCCCCACAGAGAGCTGGTCACCTCCTCCCCATACCGTGCTGCAGAGTGCAGCTGTCTGGGAGCTGACCTTGTCTGTGAAGACAGGGGCAAAAAAAGCATTGAGTACACTAGCTTTCTCCACATCCTCCGTCACTAGGTTCCCTCCCTCATTCAGCAAGGGGCCCACACTTTCCTTGACTTTCTTCTTGTTGCTAACATATCTGAAGAAACCCTTCTTGTTACTCCTAACATCTCCGGCTAGCTGCAACTCCAAGTGTGATTTGGCCTTCCTAATTTCACTCCTGCATGCCTGAGCAATACTTTTATACTCCTCCCTGGTTATTTGTCCAATCTTCCACTTCTTGTAAGCTATTTTTTTTTGTTTAAGACGAGCAAGGATTTCACTGTTGAGCCAAGCTGGTCGCCTGCCTTATTTATTTTTCTTCCTACACATCGGGATGGTTTGTTCCTGCAACCTCAATAAGGTTTCTTTAAAATACAGCCAGCTTTCCTCGACTCCTCTCCCCATCATGTTATTCTCCCAGGGGACCTTGCCCACTTTGGTGCAGCAGCTAAGGTAAATCCCAAAATGGAATTTTTTAATTGATAATTTAACCAAAATGAGTAAACAGTCCATACACTAAGCCTTGTTTTGATATTCAATTCAATTTACTTTGTGCTGTCAGAGTTTTCACTATGCTGCAACTTGCATATTGATTACATAACTATTGTTGAAGTTGTCAGGAGAAACAGGAGATTTTGCTAGCTGGGTCGGGGACAGTTGATACTCTTGGTAATTAGGAAAGTGTGGGAGACAGTTAAGGAATGTGGAATAAGTACTTTAATTTACGGGTTTCAGAGTAGCAGCTGTGTTAGTCTGTATCTGCAAAAAGAACAGGAGTACTTGTGGCACCTTAGAGACTAACAAATTTATTTCAGCATAAGCTTTCATGGGCTACAGCTCACTTCTTCGGATGCCTAGAATGGAACACACAGACAGAAGATATTTATACATGAAAAGGTGGAAGTACATTAGTTTAGATGTTTCGCCTAAAATGATCAACACTGAAATAGTTAAGAGATTGTATTTATGTTGTTGTTAGGTGTCAGAGTTCACCTCCTGACTGAGTTGTATCAGGGTAACTCATGCCTTTCTTAGAATAAGCTTTTGTGAAATAAACTGTTCTGGAATATAGGTTTTCCTTCGAGCTATGCATATTCCCACCTGTGGGTACCATGCCACCTTGTGGTGCCTTATAGTAAAACCTTCCTCTAGCAATGTCAGCTAGAGCACTCCCATGCCACTCCTCCCCTCAGCATCACTCTGTACTGAGGGCAAGACAATATAGGGAACAGAGCAGCCTCATCACCTCAGTTCCTCCCCACTGTGTGCCTGGATGGATGTTGACTTCTCCAGTCCCATTGGCCCCAGTTGGCTGAGGTGTGACAAGGAGATGAACACTTAGCCTCATGCCTCCCACTTGCTCTATATGGTATTTTGTAGTCAAGGAGAATTGCAAGTCCCGAAGAGGTCCGTATGCTTCTGCTGAAATTGGAGTTGATGGAGGATGGATAAAACAGCTATCCACCCTAGTTTAAATGTGGCGGAAGGAAAGCGGATAAACTTTTACTCCGGGTATGGTATGTCTACAGAGCAGGACAGTATTACATAGTAACTACTGAAAGCTGCTTAACGTTTTCATGAGTTATGCCACACTGCTCTGTTTGACATTTTAAAAAGTCAGCAAATGTAAGCTGTCAAACCCCTTTAACACAATATCCATTTCTTTTTAAATTTCCTGTGAGGAGATTCATCTCTGTTCTTTGGAGGGGGAAATACTTCAGCTTTAAATCACAGTATTATGTACTTCTATGTAGACTGTAGGCTCTTAGTAGCAATTACCTTACACAGTAATAGGAGAAATTGTACCATGCAAAGTGTGATTCAGTAGAAATATTTAATCCTCTGTCATTTTTCAATTTACCTTTTACAAATATTAGAAAATAACATAAGAAAATAGGCTTCCTCAGTCTTCTGTACATTAAGACATGCCACACAAAGTCTTTGTGGTTTGGATAGTGTATTACATTAAGCTCCAACTTTTTTTTTTAGTCTTTATTTGTTTATTTTAGGCTTGAGAAGGAAGAGAAATTGGTGTTTATTCTTCTAGTATTAAGTAAAATAAATTTGTGGCAAAAGCAAAATAAAACTCCCTCTGAGTGTAGAAAAGCGTTTTGTCTAACATTTGTCTAACACTCCAAAACAAATTTGTGATAAATCTTACATTGCTGATAGTGTGCCACTATATATATGAAATAACATAACATTATAAAACAAATGAACATAAGAGGTCTGACAAGAAACACAAGTGACTTTAAGCAGAAACGGAATTTTCACCAAACTCTGGTGCATACTGGTTTATAAACTGGGAAAATAAATTAATTCCAGTATGTATAGTATGCAAAATACAATATCCAGATTATTAATTATAGTATTTATAGACTTTTGATTAAAGTGTAGTTGGTGGAAAAAACGGTTAAGGGGAATGTCAAGTTACCAACTGGTTCAAACATGTTTCGTATGTAGCATTGCTTTGTATCAGAGTAATAGTTATAGTTAAAAAATAAATACAGTAACCATTTGCATATACAAAAGCATGTGTCAGATGCATGTGTCTGCCTATATTTCAGGTGTACTTAAAGGCACCTATGATTTTGAATGGTGTCTGTGTTATCTGGAAAGGCTGGATAGATCTGCAGAGACTGGATGGTATGGGCTGCCTGGAATTTGATGAAGAGAGAGCACAGGTAAGGCAGTCTCAAACCTTCTGGGCTACCCATGTACTGAATCTGTAATAAGTGTAACTACTACTACTTTTTAAACAAATGTATTTTCTTTCAGGAGAGAGAATACATGCAGTTAAGAGGCTTCAGATTTAATTAGTCATCAAAGTAATCACACCCTTTCATTTGTCTCTTCTGCTTTCACTTGTGTAAAAATTTCACAGAAAACTTCTAGTGTGGGAATCCATTGACTTAAAAATGTGTAGCTGCAGTTAAATCCATTATTAAATGAGATTGAGAGTTATTTCAGGCATAGATCGTGGGCCATTTACACATGCTGAGAGGCACACAGCACAAATTTGAGTACTGGAAAACTAAT
The DNA here is from genome assembly GCF_020497125.1 of Mauremys mutica. Taxonomy (NCBI): domain Eukaryota; kingdom Metazoa; phylum Chordata; order Testudines; family Geoemydidae; genus Mauremys; species Mauremys mutica. The sequence continues at coordinate 12,872,681 of NC_059085.1, forward strand.
AATTCTCCACTCTGCAGGAACGGATTGGCAAACTAGTAGTGACACCAAATAGTGCAGATTCTGTTTGAAACTTACGAAAGTTTTCAATGACTAATGCCGTTCACCTAAAAACAAACAAACAAAAAAAAAGCCCATGTCCTCCCTCCTTCCCCACTGAACAGTTTTGTCTTATTACTTTGCTTTTCTTTATCTTCTTTATAGTGGCTGACTGCTTTGAATAGGTATGACCTCTTCTGAGAAATCTGACAGTTACTAGTGTAAAGTGAATAAGTCTTTCTGAAGCTTACACGAGTGCAGCAAACATTTACAATCTGTGGTTTCATTAGCTGGGGAGATGACTCTTTAAAATACAAATTGTACATAAAAATTTGATTGCATCTCTGCAAGATTACTTACTAAAGACTTGGTTCCAGGACAGAACCATGTGCTTAAAAAGCATAAATTCAGAATTTAATTCCTCTGCTTGTATCAGAAAGCTGATGCTGCAATTTGTCACCGCTGTCTTATGTGGGCTACGATGATGACTGCAATGGACTGAGTCTACCTTTGCTTCAAAAGAAAAAGAATTCAAAGGTATACGATGATAAATAATACCAATAAAGATCATTTAGATCATCCATTATTAACCTGCATTTTGCAGAACCACTCAGCATTTATTTTTATAGTGCCAAAATTGTGGTAGATACATCAGAGATAAATGAAGACATGGTCCCTACCTAAAGAGCTTCTGAATAAAGAGGGAGGTAGCAGATGAGGGGAAAGGATGCAATATAAAGCAGAAAGATTGAGCAGATATGTTACGCATATATTTTGTTCCATGTGGGGGATCAGGTATCCCAGCATATCTCTCTCTAATCTGTTTTTAGATGTGAAGTGATGGTGCCTTGATTACTCCATTTACTCATTCTATTTAAAACTTTTTTCTTAATTTTTAGCCTAAACATTACTTCATTAACTTGAGGCCATTGCTCCTTTGCCTAATGTTTCATTTTCTATATTGCTATTTTTAACTTGAAGGTCTTTTTCTCTGAGTTTCTCATCTTTACGACTATATAATTGCATCTCCTTAATCTATTTACATGTTTTGTCCATCATTTTAGTATTTTTGCTGCCCTTCTTTGTATATTTCCTACTCGTTCCTATAGCTTTCCTAAACTTTGGGGCCCATAACTACCGCCTGTTCCAGATGGGGTTGAAACAAGGCCATTTTGAATGGCAGTATTACCTTATGTGACTTCTTATATATAAATCAGAGAATAGCATTGACTCTTTTGCAAGATGTTGCTGCAAAATTATATTTACTACTTTCTCAAGCTTCTACTTTATATAGTTGTTTTCCAGTTAATATTTTTATTGCTTATTAGCACTCTTCCTGGTTCAGTGTGATTTCATATTTCTTGCTTAGATTTTGTTTCAGTAGAATTGGTGCATCCTTTCAGATGGGCACTTTCTGTAAATTGGAAGAAATAAACCTATTTTTCTCCAAGAGTTACTTTTACAGATCCCCATCATTGGGATACATGCCCCTCTGAATACAAGGCAAGAATCATCTTTAAAACAGTGACCATTATGGCTACAAGCTCCTTGCTCGTGCATGGAATGATCTGTGAGATTAGAAAAGGGAAGTGGGGTTGGATTCTGCAGTAGCTTGAAAGCTGTTCCTCACTGTCTTCAAGACAGTAAGTTTGACACTACTGCAGAGAACCTCAAGACACATTTGACAAACCTTTCACCTTTGCCTTTCCTGTTCCCTTTTGGGGATATTTTCTTTTTTTTGGAATTACTTCAGGCAGATGGGTTCCACAGCAGTATGAAAGTCAGGGATTCTATTCCTTTATTCCAAAAGGGAAGAGGAGGCTTAAGTCTTATACCGTAATGGAGTCTTAAACTCAGCAATTCATTTAAAGTTCCATATGGTGATATTAATGCTCTAATCCCTTTGTGTCCTCAGGGCTCTCAACTTGAGAGATGCATATTTCCACATTTCAGAGAGGCCATGCCATTGTGAATACATATATTTCTGGGTCAGACAGAAGCACTGTCACTAGTGGGACCTTCCCTTTGGAATGTCCACAGCACTATGTGTCTATATGAAATGCCTAGCATTGATGACATGGCATTTCTCAGGAGTAAAAAGATGTCATGTCTACCCTTACATGGATGATTGATAAGAATTTGAATGATTCAGGAAATAATATTGTTTCAAAACAATTTGTCAGTTATTCCAGAAGGGGCTGTGGTTATATTGGAACAAATCCACTATACTACTAGCTCAGAGGCAAGCCTTTATAATGTATGAGCACTACTAAATATCTCTATGCCTCAGATTTCACCTCATTTCACCTCATAGCTGTTCTGAAAATGAATCTGCTAGTTCTGTTGAGAATATTTATTGTTTGAGTCATATGGTCTCTCATACTGGGATGACACTTTGTCATATAACGCATGAGACTTCTTCAAAATTGATTTGAATGTGCTTTCCTTGGAAAGCTGTTAGAGTGCCCGATTAGACTAACTTAAGTTATGGACACTGCCACGGCATGTTACGTAAGGTGCTCCAATCTTTCCCCAAATACTGGAAGTTGTGATAGGCACACAATCTACAATTAAGAACATCAGTGCTGGCACCATCATTCTTCAAATCTTAAAACAAACAAAAACTTAGAAGCAGAAGTGGAAATGTTTTTCTGTGTAGAACCACATATTTGTTTCACTTCATAGCTAGCACGATTTCATTTTGCTTTGAATTCTTTGTTTTAATTCCATGATGAGCAGTTTGATGGTACTCCAGGGAGAATTTCCATTGCAGATCACCAAACTCTTGGTGTTTTGCATGCTCTTGGCACCATGATCACAGACATTTCTAGAAAGCAATGAACTTTGGGGTAGTGTGCATTCTGAGCACACTGATCTGAGCTCTTGGTGTTAGGTCCATGATTCCTTATCTACCCTCTGCTGTAGGAGTGATGTTGGGAGCATCCTTTAACTCTATCAGTTTATTTTGTCCAGGTAATTTAACTAATACTGCCTGTGGTGAGTAAGCATTCCTGGGTGGACGAAGGGGGTACCGATGCCAACAACTTGTATAAAGGCTAAGTTTTCATAGAGTGGGGGAAGGATTTCTAGCCTTTTATGATTTAAAGAAATCCAAATAAGATATGGAAATGCGCAATTAAGGTGCCCAATCAAACTTATCCCCCGACCTGTAGTGATACCATGAAAGGAAAACTATGAAAAAACTGTATCTTTTAAAAATCAGGTTAATATAATCTAGAACCACTATCTCTTATTGCATACCACTGCAGGCCAGAGCTAAGGCTGTTCGGGTTCCTTAGTTGCCTGTTTCCATACCCTAACAAATTTGAATTTCTTTTAAGCCTAGTCTTAACTCTGAATTTCCTGAGTTTATACCACTTCGTTTTCACCCTTAAGCTACTAATACATACTCTCAGCCTTAACGCCATTTTAACAAATGTTTTTGTCTTGGAATATATCCTCGCACTGAACATTTAAATCCATGAGGGAATGTACATGCAGCCTCAAATGTCAGTGCTTTCTTGAAGTTTCTGAGCTCAGGGTGCTGAGGTGGAAGCATCACACCAAGAGTGTGGATCTGCATAGGTATATGCCTGTGCAAACTCAAAATTACAGGTGAGTAATCTTCCTTTTCAGTTTCTTCTCTTGCGTATCTTAGTATTAACAAGTACGTGGTTATGTTGTGTTGCATTTTCCATTTAAAGAAGAGGTTACATTGCTTTTTTAAAAGCAAATTACCCATTACTGAAAGTGTGCCATTTGAGCAATATAATTCTTTCTGTTTTAGCAACCCCTCAAAAGACGCATTCTAATTTTCTTGTATTTAAACGTGTATAAGTACTGTAAGCCACTGGGCTATTTCTTTAACACTCTTCCTGTATTTCTTTTTCCTTTGTAATTTTAAATTGGTTAAACCATAATTTAATTCCACTTCTGAAACTCTTGCGTAATGTTAATGGAGGATGACTGGCTGGTATATTCCCACCCCAGAACTGATTAATTTCAGAGGACTAAGTGGTCTCTGTGCATATTACATACACAGCTACTATATAAACAATTTTGTAATTTACATAGCCTCCATTTTTGGAAAGCTTACCTTATAAAAAATGTAATTTCTCCTATTTTCTGATTTCATCACTATTTTAGTTAATATTGGATTCAGACTAAATTGATCTTTTCTTCCACCTTTCTGGAATAAGAAACTATCTACTACTAAGTCAGTCTTTTGACAATGAATTTCATATATGCTTTTTTCAAAAGATAACTTGGTAATTAATTTAAAAAATTAAAATTATAATGACTTATTTTAATGTTTTTGCTGTTTTATATGTAATGTACCAATCTTCTCATTTACTGTTAAGCAGCCTATAGCACACTACCCTTATTTAAGGCCCCATTCAGCTAGGTGTTCAGGCACATGTGTAAATTTAACATGCATAATGTCCTATTAAATTCAGTGGACCTACTCGTGTATTTAAAGTTACTCTTCCTTGAGTACTTTGCTGAATGGGGGCCAAAATTCCCATCTTTTAATCCGTAGACTTTTGCTGTTTCTATCCCACATCTGTCTGTGCTTCAGTGCTTGTGTGCTTTGATATATTAGCACTAAACTAGATCCTTTCCTTCTAGCTCTTGATATTTGCTATGTAGATCTAGATTATTTCACTCCTATCTTTTCTGACCAAGTAGCTGCAATGCCTTCTAAAGCAGAACTGTGTTTATTCACAACAGCCTCTACTACTTCCTATGCTCATATTGAGACACCTCAGAAATGTTTTGCATGCTTTTCTCATTGATACTTTGTCAGTATTTTGTTACTAGATACATTATCTTCCTTGTAAAAAGAAGGTCTTGATTTAAATAATTTGGTATATTTTTTTTGTACTGTACAATTCTCCAGGCTGAAACTGTCAACTTTTTTTCAGGAGTCACCCCAAATCCACTGTCTATAAAAGTTCTTGATGAATGTTCATTTAATTTACTTCATAATGAGCTGCAATAGCCTGAAGCAGAATTTTTTATTTAAGAAAATGACAACCTCACATTTTTTCCCAGGCGTTGGTGAGCCATCCTTTCAGCCATCAACATACATGGCTAGTCTGGATACCAGCAGATTGTGTCTCTCCCTCCTCTGAAGTCTTAATTTGGGTTTTATTCCAGGTTTATTTGTTTGTTTGTTTGTTTGTTTTTTAATATTCTGGCTGAAGCTAGAACTTAGAGAAACTATTCTGATTCATCTTCTAGTTGCTTATTTAACAAAATCCTTTTATGGCTTAAAAGCTTTAAGGTACCTTTTTGTGATACCTTGCCACCTTTTGAAACCTTGACTTCCAACCTGAAACAGAGTTCCTGCCTGAGAAGATGGAATAGTTATTTAATTATTTTTGTTCCCATGGAGCCTTTCAGAACTGTCATTTACTTAACTTCTTAGAATTATGGTATTTTCTAGCCTTCCATCCAGATAAATGCTTAAAAAGACTTGTATCTACATTTCCAGTATCTAAATGGTTACCAAATTATTATTGGAAACTAAATGACAAAATTTTGGGGCTGTTCTCCGGATCAAAGATACTCTTGGGGGTTGGGGGAGCGCTTCTCTTCATCAGTACACACACGCATCAGCATACGCATATCTGTATTTTTTTAATTTTTAGGCTATCTTGAAAATTTGTTTTTCCACTTGGTTTTGCTTAGTTTAAAATATTGCTGATCTCTTATTTAAAAAAATCCATTTTCGTTAAAAATTTTGGTAAAGTAGGTAATTATGAAATTCTGCATGGGTTGCCTAAATTTAAAAAATGAGAGCTTTTCTTTAGTCATCAGTAATCAGCTAGACTACCTCTTCTAGTTCTGTCCTTCTCAATTAAACGAAATGAACTCTATTTTCCCTTCCACTGTCCCACTATAATTGATATGTTACACCAATATAAAAATCGCCAAAAGGAGACAAAGTTGTCATTTAAACATAGAAGTTACTGTCAAAATGGTATCTTAATGGCAGCTGTAAACGTTGTCCTTTGATATATCTTTCTGGAGACTGATCTATGAAGATATATTGATTGACAGATGCTTGTATTAAACTGTGTTAGGCCACAAGAGACACTCTTTTTTGCATCATTTCACAAAGTAGCTTTAGGGTGTAGGATAGTGCTGCAGGCAAGAAAAGCAATTTGACATTCTCTTAGGCTAGAGACATGTTATCTTAAATTTAAAAGTTAATGCACTTAATCCCTTGGTATATAAAAACTGAACTGAGTTCTTGGGAGTGGAACATTTTTGTCCTCTATAAATCAAGGTTAACATTTCTGTTTTTTAAAGAGACCGACTTGAAAATAACATATGACAGTTACTAGTGCAATCTATAATTACTGTGACTGAAAAAAGTTAATGGTGAAAAGAGATTTCTTCATTTTTTATTTTTTTTTCTGTTTCACTGTTGACCTGTATGGTCAACTCATCTCTTGCTGATCCTTAGAAGCATCAGTGAGAGAAACAGGAACTCACCTTTTTATTTTAAATTTGCACAAATTCTTCTAAACTGACTAAACATGTCCCTTTAAGTAAAGGGTATATGCAGATTTATTATTGTGTTAATATTGGCTTAGACAACATAAAACTTAAATCCAAAATGTTACCATTTTTAATAGAAAATATTGAATAGATTTTAAAAAACAATTAAATTAAGATTACTGTCCATCCTTTTTATTGTAAAGATGTACTAAAATCTGGTGGGTTTTTTTGTTTTTGGGTCGTCCCCCCACGAAAATATGAAAGTCCACTGATACCAATTTATGTTTGTGTGCACAAGAACTGGGGGAGGAGTATTTTTCTAGCTCTTTACACCTTATACAATTTTGTATTTTAAATTATATACTAAGGGATGTGAATATTCATTTTTGGTCAGATGTTGCTATAGATGCAAAGTGATGAAGAGTTTTACTGCTAATCTGTTAAATTATGTTTGTTTTAGAGCATAAAAATTGAATGTAAAGAATCTGATAATCTCATTTACAGTTATCATTAGTTTGTTTAGTTCTGTCATCTACCTTACAAAATTACTTAATTTTTCAAGATCAAGAATGAAAAGTATTGCCTCTGTAATATAAGCTTTGAGGTTTCCTTTAACTTCTTGGTTTAAGAAATTTAGTCAGACTCCACTTTGAAACAATATTTTTAATTCTTTAAAAAGCAGTTCTGATCTGCAAAGTGACTTTTAAAAGTGGCATTGCATAGCTCCAGATTTGTCTAGATGATTTCATATCCCATTTGCTCAGTTTCCATGTGAATGGATATCTTGTCTAACTGCTAAACCTGCACATTCATTCTTCAGTCTGAAGTTCAAGTTCTGTCCTTTCTGACTTCTGTGTCATCATTAGTAATAGATTCTAGAGGTCAGATTGTTCTCCCCTACTCCCTGTGGTCAACTTTGGTGTCCTTAAACAATACCCGGAGTTAAATAGAACATAACTTGGGAGAAACGTATGTAGCCTCATAATTTTATGTCTTCTGGTTTGGTAGCAGGAGGATGCATTGGCACAGCAAGCCTTTGAAGAAGCTCGGAGAAGAACTCGTGAATTCGAGGACAGAGACAGGTCTCATCGGGAGGAAATGGAGGTGAGGGTTTCACAGCTGCTGTCAGTAACTGGTTAGTACTTTACCAAAAATCTAGATTATTTCCTATAACTTGTCTGTATGTATAATTATCGGGGATTCCTATTTGTTTTAATTTTGCTGTTAAGAAAATAGTAAAGCATGATTTAATCTCCTACTTACGTTATTAAAACTTGAAAAGGCACATGGAAAACAACATGTTTTTTATTTGCGTACATATAAGTTGGTGTTACCATTTTCCCTGTAGATGGCCCAATTACTGGTTGCAGACTTATGACTAGGGCCCTACCAAATTCATGGTAATAAAAAAATGGGTCATGGACCGTGAAATCTGGTCTTTTTATGTACTTTTACCCTATCCTATACAGATTTCACAGGGGAGACCAGCGTTTCTCAAACTGGGGATCCCGACAAAAAGAAGGTCGGGGAGTGGGGGATGGATTTGCAAGGTTATTGTAGGGATGTTGCAGTATTGCCACCCATACTTCTGCGCTGCCTTCAGACCTGGGTTGCTGGAGAGTGGCATCTGCTGGACCAGATCTGAATGCAATGCCATACCACGCCATCCTTACTTCTGCACTGCTGCCTTCAGAGTTGAGTCAGGACCCCTACAGTTACAACACCGTGAAATTTCAGATTTAAATATCTGAAATCATGACATTTACAATTTTTAAAATCCTTTGACCGTGAAATTGACCAAAATGGACCCTACTCATGACATACAGGCTCACTTTTTAAATCCTTAAATAAATGCTAGCAGCTCTGAAGAGGGCATTTTAGGAGTGGTAGTGAGCGTCTGCCACCTTCTGCCTCTTCCACAGACACTGGAGAGGCCTGGAAATGCTGGCTGCTGCTCCTGTAGCCTGGCAGTCCTTTTCTTTATGGATAGCAATGCCAATGAACTGATTCAGACCCTGCTAACTATTTTCCCCTGCTGGCCTGGCCGTATTCCACTCTGACCTTCCCCTCTCCTTGGGCCTGCTCCCTAGCCCCATCTTCATCCTTTCTCATTGGGTTTGCTCCTCTGGCCAGCTCTGTCCTGTCTCTTGGCCCTAGCTCCTTCTCTTCTCAGTGAGAAGAGAGCAGGAACTCAGGGAGCCTGAGGAAACAAAGGAGCTTGAAGGGAAGGTGGAAAGCAGGAGCTCAGTGAGGCCAGGAAGGGAAGCCTGAGGGAGGACTGCTAATGTGGATAAGGGAAGTGTTGGGGAGCTAGAGAAGCTGTTGCAGGCAACAAAAAGAATAAGAAGGGAACCAAGGTGGTGACGGTTTATTTTAATTCCTTTGCCATGCAGGGTTTTTACTTCCTACTCCCTGCCCGTTCAGCTCCCCGTAATGGCAGCATGACTAGTCCTCTCTCAAGCTTTAGTAGATTTCTTTCCTGGTATCTCATCTCCTCTTGTCTTCATGGTCATGCAGAGCTCTGTCTCCTTGCTAAGTGAAAAGGGAAGATCTGGGGAGTGAGACCAAGAAGAAGGGCTGGTTCAGAAAGTAAGTCAAGCTGGGGAACAGGCCTACGGAGACTGGTGAAGTCAGTAAGCTAAGAGTGGAAGGCATGTGGAAGAGCTGTGCTGAGCTAGTCTCTAAGGAAAAGCTGGTTTGAAAGGCCTCAGGCAATTTACTTGGTTAGTTACGAGAGAGTGCCTTCACTTCCTCTACTCTAGGAATCACTGCCATGCATTCTTGCCATCCCCAAAGGTTTAAAAATGCATAATCGCCCCCACCCCCACCCCTAAATGATATAGTCTTAAATCATGAGATTTAAAATAAAATAAATGTTGGGTACTTTTTGTTTGCCTTCAGGTGCTGGAGTCTTTAGGGCTCACAATTTCAACCTTTTCTCTGCAACCATAAGGGGCTAGAAAGTTACTGTTTTTAATGAAAACTGAGATTCTACTGTTAAGCTTGTACAGCCCCAGTGAAGTCTAATGGTGGATGAGTTCAGAGGTGTAACTAAGAGCATAATTTGGCCTTCAAACATCTTATTCATTGAGTTTTCACAGTGCTGACAAAAGAAACATCTTAGAATTGACATCTTGGAAACTGAGCACTTTTAAATCTGTAGCTGTTGAATTACAATAAGGGTGGAACCCCACCAATATCAGTATTGGTTTCTTTTGAGAGTAAACTACACTTTTAATTAATATTAAAAACTTGGAAATCTTTAAACTTCTTTTATACTGTTTAGCATGGCATGATCAGCAAATCTGGGAACCACTAGACTTTTTAACATCTCATCAGTTAGTTCTCCTATGGATTGCAACAGTGTCTGTATAAAATTAGAAAATTTCAGACTGTAGTACTATAGTTGAAATAGCTTTAATAAAGACCAGATTCCAGTTTGAGAGAGAGAGAGAGAAATCTTGTAATACTCCACCCACCGCTACCCAAAAGAGAGGCGCCAGCTCTTTGGAAATATTCATCCAGAGCTTGGCAGCATATGAAAATGATCACAGATTTTGTTCTTTATTTATACAGCTTGCTTTCTTAGTAGAGATGTTTGCTTATTCTTAGTCTCTACATAGATTATTTTTCAAATGTAACAAATGGGTAGATCATTGCCAATGAACGATCCCTAAACTAGGCATTTGAACAGTTAAACTATTTTTTGTTAATAAAGAGCGTGTATTATTTTTTAACAACAATAAGATGAGGCACAGTGGTACTTTTGGAAACATAAAATAGACACTGCAATAGCTGCACCATAATGAAACTTTTGGTAGAATAATAGAAAATAGAAATAGAAAAGCAGTGCTTTTTTTTTTTAAATCTGTTTACACCTACAGGCATAATAAAAGCTTTTTAGAGAATATATACAGTATATCTGAGATTATTTGTATCTTCTTCCAATCTCTTTCTGTCATGGTCTGTTTTCAATATGGATTACCCAGGGATCAGTGCTAGGACTGTCATTATTTAATATATTTATTTAAAAATCTGGAAGCAAAGGTGAATGGTAAGGTGTCCAAATGTGTGGATGATGATTATTTCAGATAATTATGGTTGGACAAAGCAGCAGTTATTTGAATTGAGTCTTTGCTGAAGTCTTCGAGCTGACAGGAGGCTCTCAGCTGCAAAGTGATATTGCTGCTCCTGCTGTGTCTCTCACAGGAGTCTATTTCCACACCAGAGAGGTGGGTTGGAGGGCTCTGGCTCCTGAAGAAATTAAGGTGTAGTTCCAAGAGTAGCTTTCCATGTTGTGTGGACATAATACAGTTTATTTAAGTAGAAATTTCACTTTGTATTTTAACTGAGCTTCTAATACAGTGCCAGCTAGAAAGATTTTGATGAAGAAATGATTGCAGGACCTCAGGCTAGTGGAGTCAGAATATGGTGGAAGTAACATGGTCTGTATTCAGTCACAGAAAGCTGCAATCATCTACTTTTTGCTAGCTGTTTAGTGCAGCAGAAGATACCAAAATGGTGGTCTTACAGCAAGGAATGGGTAACGTGGAATGGAAAAATTATATGCTCCTGTCATGGTGTCTACAGATAATTTTTGTGAGGGTTAGCTTTGTATTGTGGGAATTAGTTATATAATGGAAACCGTTTTTTGAACGCTTGGATTGTATACATTGTATGACAAAAGCTCAAATTTTAAATTTTTCTCCCAGCCCATTCTGTTGTGCATGAGGTTGGCCAGAGATGTTCTGTTGAGTCTAATTTTCTTGAGATTGAGTTGTCCAAAGCTTTCTGAATACATTTCATGCCAAATAAAAAAAATCAGTGGTTTAAAATTTTATTTTTTCTTGTTTGTGTTCATTTCGCATATTACTGCAGTTCTCTCTCTGTAGCAACACTGCAAGTAAAGAAGCAGAGTGGCTTGTTCTTCCCTGAAATAGCCCGGTCTAGCAATTGGTCTGTTTGGTGTCCTGTGATAAATATATGCATGTTTTTAAATCTAGGATATACACACACTATAACAAATTAGTTTCCAACATACCTCTCTGGTAATGCCCCCACAAGGATTTTTCTCTTACAGCTCATTCTCCCTAAATTTTTCTCCATTTTACTTATGCTGTAATTCCTAAATAAATAAATGATCTTCACAGTTCAAGTTTCCCAATTTAAGGAAACTTCATTACTTTTTGATATCTTGCTCATTCTTCCCTCAACTTGGGGGGAAAAAAATCCCAGAAATTTTGAAGGAAATCCTTCTACATGTACAGGATAAAACCTTGGCTCTGGATCCCATCCATAAAGGTTCCAGGGATGTATAAGGGCCACCCATGCAGAGGCCATGTGCTTCTTTACCAGCTGTGGTCCTACTTTCCCCCAAAGAGCTCTAAATCATGATCAGGCCAAGAGTTGTTAATTTACATTCATAATTTGGATTGTGTGAATTCTTGATCTGTACTGTTGCCTAGAGCCATCACAATAGCTGTTTCTTTGTTTAAAAGGTAGCATGAAATTGCAGCTTTTTGGCATCTTATGCTGAAAAATTGACCCAACCCAATATCCTGTTTTCTGTAGTGAAATGTCAGTTTTTGGGGCAGTGCAACTTTAAAGAAAAGTTTTTAAATATAAAATAATTAAGATTTTATATTGATGGATATATGATAAAATCTGAAATGTTTTCTTTTGAGGAAGTATTGTTTAAAGGCTAGTATAGCTGTTATAAATATATAATTAGTATTGATCTCTTTCAGTCAGTATTTTTCCATTGCTCAGCCCCCTTCTAACCTTCATTGACTGAAAGAAGATGCTTATATTACAGTATTTCCTGATTTGCAGAATTGATTTTCTCTGTACTATATTCAGCATTAATTGTGTACAGAACATAAATTGTTGGGATTTTTTTAATATATGCACTTTGTAGCACTTATAGTCTAATATTAGCTGTTTTGAACCTCTTGTAGAACAGTCGCAAGGCGAAATGATTATTGGAATGTTTTACTACATTCACATCTTATATCTCAGACATTTTTTTTAAAGTTATGATTGATTTGAAATTGGTTAAATACAGTAAAATAACAAAAGGTCGGTTATATCAGGGTGATGGATTCCATTAGACTTGAAAGATCCAGTTTGTCGTTTGGACCAGACTCATTACCAATATATAAGCTGCAATATGATTGAAGCTTCTGGATGAGCTTGGCATATGTCCAGAAGGAAAGTCTCACTTGTATTGTCTGTGCTTGAAGTCAGTAGCGCAGTTTCAGATCTTTCTTACACTCAGCACTTAAGCACAAAATCCAACTAATCTATTAGAAGTTGAACTGTTCGTGGGTTTTTAGTAAAGGGAACTGTCTTTAGAAAATAGAATTTACAGGAAACACAGAATGGAATCCTTGATAGAGGTTGATGTTAAGTGCTTTATATAATCTTTGTCAAGAAAGCTGCTAAATTTTATGTTCCCAATGATTATTTTAAAAGCTTGTCAGTAGGTAGGTAGTCCTAAAAGCAACTAACTGCCATTCATTGTTCAGGTTTTTTTATTGTTCATAATGTAGCTTGATTTTTCATTTATTATTTAGTAAATAGATGCAGATACTTGGTGCCAAAGAATATAGCATATCTACTCTTTTTATCCCAGTAGTATGTAGCTGCCAAAATACAATTAAGAATCACATTACAGTTGCCCATGGAAGAGACTTCTGTGACCATTTCTTGATTCATCCTCCGTTGTTTTAGATTTTTCTGGTCTCTTCTTTCCTCATCTCTCCATGGGAAATTTATGCTTTAAATATGGAGACATTTGAGGGATATCATATGATCTAATAACTGTAACCACTAAAAAACTATAAATTTTTTTGTTGTTGCTGGTCATCAATGTGTACCATTTCCATTTAAATGAATACTGTATATGTTCTTGTCAGCAATCAAAGTATTGATACCCACGGCCATGATTTTCCAAAATAGGGCCTATAAAGGTAAGATCCGCAAAAGTTTCCAAAGTGTTCAACCCAGTAGCTCCTATTGAAGTCAGTGGGCATTCAGCATTTTGGAGAATCAAGCTACCTATTTACTATCCGACATATGGACTTAGGAGCCTACCTTTAGGCTTCTACTTTGGAAAAATTGGCCTAAATTCATACCCATGATTATTATTATTTAATATTCGTTTTAAGCACCCAAAAGCTCAGTCAGTATCAGGGCCCTCCATTATTCTGGCTGCTGTCAAAACAAATAAACTGGTCCCTGCCTTGAAGAGCTTACTGTATAAATAAACAAGGTAATAAGGTAAAGGTAATAATTGAAGATATACCAATCTCCTAGAACTGGAAGGGACCTTGAAAGGTCATTGAGTTCAGCCCCCTTCCTTCACTAGCAGGATCAATTTTTGCCCCAGATCCCTAAGTGGCCTCCTCAAGGATTGAACTCACAACCCTGGGTTTAGCAGGCCAATGCTCAAACCACTGAGCTATTCTTCCCTGCAGACTGTATGTCAGCAAAATGTCAGATCCATAACTCCATACTTCTGATTTACTTAAATTGCATATTCTAAGACTATTATTTAAAATTAGGTCCCAACTTAATTATCTGACAGGTCTGCACTAAGAATTTTTGTTCCCGACAGCTACTGATGTGCTCTCATACACCAAACGAGGCGTACAAACAAGGAATCTTCAACTCTGGACTTGATAGCTGAATGAGTGACGTGTAACTTTCAAATATTTGGTCTTCATTGACCTTTAAACTTAGGTAATGGTGCCTCTATATACATTTTATCTATCCACACCTAGTCATGGGACCTTCCAGGGACTGCTTTAGCCTCCAGTGCAAGTTGGAGCACACTCATAGCTGGCTGTCATGACTCCCACAGGTTTGTTCTGGCAGCCAAAGCATTGCTGATCTACAGCCCTGACATGCCCATGTGAAAAGTAGGGTGGACTAGGGCAGGTTGTTCTAGCTTTATTCCACCCAGAGGTTCCTCTGCACCAGGGAAATACCTAATGAACAGTGTCTACCAATTTTCCAGTAACTTTGTGCCATTGGCTAAGAAGAAAGGAAATTGTAAGCAAAGTAGTTTGTAGTTACTAAACACAATGCTGTTGAGGGAAGATCTTATGGACTCTAAAATTGTCCTTTGCTGTTGCACATTCTTTTTTTCTCACCCAATTGTGCTAGTACTTTAATAGGTGTTAGCCAGATCATTTCATTAACCAGAAGAACCTAGGGAGGACTTCTGGGGATGGACAGTGTCATCTAAAATTCCCTCTGAGATTATTCTCTTCCCCTCGGCCCCACATGCACGCAGTTCCATTTTGTGTGTGGAGAAAGGGGATGGTCTGTTGTTGTCGTCATCTCTCTGCCCCTAAACCTAGCTGGTGCCCAATGGTTCATGATAAGCCAGAGCCATCTTCATTGAAGTCCTCTCCCTTCCCCTCACCTCCCCCCCCCAAATCTAACCCTCAGCAAGGTTTCCACATGCTTTTGGATCCCCTTACCCATAGCTGCCCCCAGGATCTCTAGAGAGGGGCAGCAGCTTGGGGCTGTCTTGTCTTTTCTGGGACAACTCCAGTGGGCTAAAGGGATAGTTGTTCATACCCCTCTCCAGGCTCCTTCTCCAAGAATCTCTGAATCCATAGAGATGCTTCTGTAAGCTCCAAAGTGGAAGTGAGGTCACAGTGCCAAATTGACGGGAGCCTTGTGTATATAAGGTTCTCTCTGCATGGATTTATGGGTGATAATCAGGGATATTAACATCTGATGGTCTCTGTCCTGCAGAGCTCACAATCTAAGGCCCTAATCCTGCAATGAGCCCAGTGCCCACACAGAGCTACTTGCGGAATCAGGGCCTAAAACAAGACCACATAAATAGGTGTTACAAATGGAAGAAATGTGGGGAGGAGGATAAGGTAATAACAATAATTTATGGTTACATAGATTAGCTATTTGTACAGTTTAGATTGTAAATTATTTGTATTGTGCTAGCACCTAGGAACCCAAAGTACAGACCAGAGCCCCCTGTATTAGACATTCTACAACCATAGAACAAAAAGATGGTTACAATCTAACTAAAGAGTAGTTGCTTTTGAGTCATCTATAGCTTTTGTTTTTAAGTAACAAATTAATAAACAATAAAATGTATTCTATACTAGCCTACTACCTAGCCATTATCCATTGGCCTATACGTATACCTGAGTAAAGTTCTGACATAGTTGGCCAAAGTGAGTGTGCAGAAGAGCATAGCAGCAAAATTGACTCCAAACACCCTTTCTTTTGTTGATCTTTGAGAACAATGATGATGATTTCTTTTTTAAATTCTCTTTGTAGGACTTGATCGTAGTACATTCTCTACTCTTTCTCTTCTCCCCCCCCCCCCTTTTTTTTTTCTTTCAGAGTCTGGACCAGTTCAGTATAAATAACAGTCTAGACTAACATGTCATGAGGAGGATTTCAAATGTCTTCTGCCAAATAGGTTCCTGTATTTCTTTCAGTCATCATACCATCTCCTACTTTCTTTAGAGATTTTAGATGGCTTGTTGCCAGTTATAATTCCTTCCATATTGCAAAAGAGTTGCATGGTTTCATGTGCTGAGAGTTGAGTGAAGTTTCTTGGGTGTGGGAAAATCCCTGTTTCCACAGCATTAACTGTTCTATTTCAGGATACTTAGAATGAAACTGTCACTGTTAATCATAAAACGTTAGGTTTAAGAAACATCAGTACACTGGGTTCTGTCTATATTTTAGCAAAGTCAGCAGATTGGTAAAATACAAGCTCTTCTCATAACCAAATGTTTATGCCAAGGTAATTTCTATTTTATCTATTATCTATTTTATCTATTTTATCTATTTTGTCATTCATCTGTTCTTAGTGAAAAGTACTAAACTCTTCTAATACATTTCTACTGATTGTTAAGCAATTCTCTGAGCATCAAACCTAGGATTTTCAAATACTCTCATTCAAATTTAACTTCAGCATCCTACTGAAAAGTGGAGTATGCAGTAGTAAGATGATGATTTTTTCCTGCAAATTTGGTGTGTGATTCATTGAAAAAAATATTTTGTTTCTAAATTGAAAAAGGCAGATGCAGTTTTTGTTTAAATGAGTCTCCCTCACTGTTCAAAAACTCAGACAGCACAATATTTAAGGACAGATCTGTTTGTGTGTGACTTTTTAGTATTTTCTTTAATTTTTGAAATATGCATCTTATGGCTAATTATTACAACAGTCCCATAGGGGATTGCTTAATGGTGTAGAAGCATCAGATTTAAAATACAGAGCATTCTTCAAATCCTAGGTTTTAAACATGGCAAAGTTGACTTACGCTTTTTATGTTTCTGTGGTGGATTAACTGAATTCCTGATACTACACTGTGTGGAGATTTTCCAGATACAGCCTTACTGAAAACTGAGGTTCTGTCTTGTGTGAATACTAAAGATCCCATAAATTGTAGATTAGCCCATGGCTATGGCCAAAAATGTCCATACTTTTGCCCTGTATTATGCAGTGTTCTTGCCACCTGCACATTGCTTGGTTCTTACTCTGCACCCAAGAAGCGACGAAGTTTAGTGAGGAAGTGTTTAATTTAGTGTGTGTGTATAGTATAAAAATAAATAATATATATAGTTCCTTCGTATTCCTAGGATCTAAAGAACTATCTTGTTGTTGTTTGTATGTATTAATTATATACAGTGGCCTACATGGTTTGGCAGACTGGTGATTGATAGAACAAGTACATGTTTCATATATTTATACATGTACAGGTCAGTACATATAAATGGGGATGACTCAGTTGGGTTGGGCTGTCATTTCACTGTCAGAATTGCCTGTGTAACTCCCCACTCGTTGAAATGGAAAATTACATCTTTGTCAATATTTACTAGTAAGATAATAAGATACTGTAATGAATGCTTTTCAATACACTTGAGCATAATTTGTCATTCCTTTCACATTATTTGAAAGGGCAGAGCTGGTGGTAGTTCCACAGTGGCTTGTGCAAAAACTTACAACTAGCTCTGATGTCATAAATCGTGGGTACTTTCATAAATTTAAAAGAAAAGGCCCCGTAAGAAAATTTATAAATGCAACCATATGCTTTGGAGTCTTCATTGAGATTTGACAATAAAATTATTGTGGAAATTATTTTTTTATGAAAATAAACTTTTTTAAAGCAGAAGTATGCTGTCAAGTGATTTTGCTGTTTTTACCGTTAGATGTGAAAACATGCACTGAAAGTAAATTTAATAACTACATTTATCTAAGGTTTTGCATTGAGACAATCATCAAAATCATAAATGTAGATCGCACTCCACTTCTTTCCAAACAGCGGGAGACTCTAAATTAGAAGCAATAATCTAAGCAAAAAAATAAATAAGGTTAACCTTTTGCTAGCAAGTCTCAATGATAGTTTGGTTATACTTTTCAAAATTACAAATTATGTTTTGTAGTAGGATATAACTATGCATCACAATTCTCCTTTTGTGGGAAGAAAATTGAACTGCAGCCTCATTAAAATTGAATAATTCAGGTTGTACCATCATTAACACTGTAAAAAGGTTAACAAATTAATGCGAAAAAACTGATTTAAACAAAGTCTCTAAATGTTCTCTAGTTATATAAAGGAGGCAGGCAGTTTACAAAAGCCTTCCTTGGGTGCAAGGGACAGATGCCCACTAGCATTTAAAAGCTGTAGTGCTGCGTGTGACTAATAGACTATTTCCTTTTTTAATTCAATTGTCTGCACACAGAAAGCTTTCTGAAAAATCAGGCTTTTGTATACATTACAGTGATGGGAGCTGGAATTGTCAATTTTCAGCTGAGAGGCCGGCAGAAAGGAATACAGCTTGCTCTGAGTATCACCAGTGTGTAAATGGTATAATAAAGGAAGACCCAGCAGTCCATGCCCCAAAGATCTTATAATCCAAAGTGGACAGTAATGTTTGGACAGACAAATGCATCAAATCACTAGATGAAATTTCGATCTCAAATTTGGTGGACCCAGCTGTGGAGGGACTTCCAAGCATAAGGATCTGCATGGAAGAAAGGGGATAAAAGGGCACTTGTGTGGGGAGCTTGGAAGGAGTGTCGATAATTGGAGTAAATGAGATGTAGACAGGAGCTGAGTTGTGCAGAGCCTTGAAGGTGAAGATGAGGAACTTGGATGCAGAAGATGAGAAGAAGCCTTTGGAAGGAATCTAAGAGCTCAGTCATATTATCAGAACATTGAAGTAGTAAGATCTTAGCAGTCACAGTCCATACTGAATGGAAAGGTATGAAATGCCGGGTGACCAGAGAGGAAGTTACAAAAGAGATCAGATGACCACAAATGGACAAAGGTTTTTTGTTGTGGGAATAGTAAAGAGAAAATATAAATTTTAGAGTAATTGTAGTGGAAGGAGGAATAGACAGAATTTAGCTACAGTCTGATAACATGGAAGAAGTTGAATACAAGTCACAAGTTTCCATTATGGGCGAAAAGGTGGAGTTCACAATAGTGATGGAGAACAGAGTAGATGCTTTAGTTTTGAAAGAGTTCAACTTTTGCCACGCTTAGTTTGAGCTAATGATAGGATATCCAGCAAATCATGTCAGAAAGACAGTTGGAGGTGCAAGACTGAACAGAGTGGAAGAATTTAAAGAGAGGTAAATTTGAGAGTCATCAGTTTAGCTGAGGTGGTGGGTGGGAAGACAAGGACAGTGTGAGGGAGAGAACGGAGTACTCTGAGGTATGCTTGTGGAGGAAGAGAGCATGCAGTGTCACAAAAGCCCAAGATTAAGGGATGGAATACTTGACTGTTAGAATTGGCAAATAAATAAAGGATGAAAATAGAGAAGAGGCTATTCTGTTGAGTTTGGGTTGGTTTTTCTTTCTTAAAATGAGATAGCGTTGTACTTGAAGGTAGAGATAAAGGAATCAGGTGAGAGGATGGTTTCAGAGTAAGGAAGAGGAAGCAATGAGAGAGCAAAAAAAGTCGGGTTAGGAGGGAATGGAGTTGAACATATGTGTCAAATGATTAGGGGTTGAGGTTAATTAATACTTGGAGTTAGCAGAGAACAAGTTGCATGTTCTACAAGTAGGTTAACTGCAGTAATGATGGGGAAACTTCCTCTGTCGATAAATTCAGAAAGTATGACTCAAAAGAAATACAAGGAACAAATAAGTACTGTAATGATGTAATTTTTAGTTACTGTTCTGGAGTCACATTTAATTATAATATTTGCATTGTTATGAGTTGACTTGTAAATTGGATCATTACTAAGGCTCGACTTAATTTGCAATATTGTGGATCCCGCAATATTAGGCATTCACTGCAATTTTGTCATCCAGGTGGCTGACAGTGGGGGCCATTGGCCACCCTGGGCGGCTGACAGCGAGGACGGGTTTTCCAAATTACTGCAATAATAAAGGTCCATGATTACTTTTCCGCAATTTTCCTTGTCTTGTCTGTAATTATTTGACAATCATACAGCAATTCAAGTAGGGCCTTAATCATTACTTAAATAACTGATGTCAACATTACAGCAAAGAGGAGTGAGGCCTTACATGGTGAGACTGTAACCACAAAAAACATGAAGAGCCAGATCCTCAGCTGGTGTAAATCATTGTTGCTCCATTGACTTCATGGGAGCTATGCTAATATATACCAGCTGAGAATATGGTCTGCAATATTATTTGCATTTGCAGTAGTGCCTAGAAGCAAGACCTGATTGTGCTATGCACTGTACAAATATAAAATAAATAAATATATCAAGATATTAGAATACTTAAAATTGTGAAACATTTCCTGGACATTAGAAAAATGTAAGAACTAATTTTAAAAAAATCTTTTTATATATTGAACAAGGAAAAACACCTTTTAGAAGAGCTTGCTGAGTAAAAGACTTTCTTGTACTATTAGAAAATCGTGGGGTACGTTGTTAGAATATCACTCTGAAAGGAATGAAAAAATCCTGCTTAAAGAGGCTTTGATAGTTATTAAAGGCACAGTTTGTAATATGTTCTTCCAATCTTGTCAAGTTGGCTGCAGCTGTTAACACCTTTGGCACTCTTAAATAGGAAGTCAGTAATGTTTCCTCCATGACTTCAAATTAGCAGAACTGGAGGCAAAAGTAAACCCTTTTAGACTAGTTTAAACTGAATTAGTCTAATGAAAAGCCTATAGGGAATAAACATGATCATTTTATGTAGATCTTGAACAAAAAAAACTCTTAACTAGATTTGTCCTGTGCCTCTGTCACTTTTCATTCAGATGCAAAGAAAAAACTATTATTGTTTGTGGTACCACTCATTGCACTCTAGGTGGTTTCCAAACAGTTATGAAGGATGGTTCCTGCTCAGAGGAGCTCACAGTCTAAGCACAAGGAAGCAGAAGCAAGGCATGGGAAGGGAAATAATAGGCAAATTATATACAAGTCTGCTTGATTCATTATAAGCAACATGGCAGAAATGGGTCTTTAAGGGTATGTCGACATTGCAATTAAAAACGGCTTGGGCTGGAGGGCTGTTTTAATTGCGGTAGAGACATCCAGGCTTGGGTTGGAGCCCTACAAAGTGGGAGGCTCCCAGAGCTTGGGCTGAACATCTACACCATAATTAAACAGCCCTCCAGCCTGAGACCCGTGGGTCAAGTCAGCTGGTGTGGGCCAGCTGGGGGTGTCGAATTGCAGTACAGGTATGGGCAGCACGTGAGCCGCTGGCTGTGGGAGGCTAGCCCCCAGCCCCGCCCCTTCCACCCAAGCGTGTCACCCCCCCGAGCCAGGACAACTGGTAAGATTTCCAGGGCTCACATGTAGACTTGCTGTGATACTTGTCATTAAGAGAGTAGACAGCGTGGGGATGCACTGGAGAAGAGAACTAAGGTTAGAGAACTTAATTCTCCCCTTTCAGATTTATATTTTTGAATTGTCAGCTTAGAAATTCCTTGCTTTTGGGCATTGTGTTTATGAAAACTACAAGAAGGTAAACATCTAAGATTATATTTATAACCCTAACTGCAGGTTAATGATGTTGTTTTTTGGCTGGGGATTTATTTTTACTCTTAAAATGTTCTCACCAGAATATAGATGATTTCAAAATTATTAACAGTTTGACCGTTGTCAGCCTTAAATGGATTTCCTCTACCAACAGATCAAAAAAAGTGCCAGCCTTTATACCTGCAGGCAAACACCTCTGAAAATAGAATATTCTTCGTCGTTTCGGAATCCTATTATTCTGTGTTACTTCTTCACTTGAGCTTGTTACTGCTTGCACAATAAGGAAATAAAAACTTAACTAGTCAGGCAAGCGAGACAGTTTGACACGCCACCAAGAGGACAGACCTGCCATATTACTGTGTTTTCATTGTGTTGATAAGTAACATTTTATATTAGCTGAACAGCTTCTTCTCTAATTGTTTTGGTCAGTCTTGATACTGGTGGAGTTGGTATTGTGATTAAATCTTTGAGTTACAGATTCATTTCTTGCATTTTTAGAGGCATTGACATTAAAAATGTGTCTTCTTTCTGTCATAGAACA
Source organism: Mauremys mutica (assembly GCF_020497125.1). Taxonomy (NCBI): domain Eukaryota; kingdom Metazoa; phylum Chordata; order Testudines; family Geoemydidae; genus Mauremys; species Mauremys mutica. The sequence goes on from NC_059085.1 coordinate 12,894,730, forward strand.
AGAAAATACATCACATACACTGTTAGATGTTTTTACTGGATCTCTGTCTCAAATTTTGGTATTATTACTCTTGACTTAAATAGCAGAAAATCTGATACAATTGTAATGGATTTATTTATATTTCGTGTGTGTGTGTGGAAGTTCTTCACTCCAAAACAGGATTATAGTTAACATCCATCATATTAATAAATTTCAGGAGAGGATTTATTTGGGATTAATGGTTGTGTGTAAAGCTGCCCTGTTATACTGTAGACGTCCCATCAAAGGTCCTGCAAATGCTTACGCATGTTTAATTTTACACATGTGAATAGTCCCACTGACTTGGTTAGGACTACTTATGCATGAAGTCAAGCAAGTATGTATTTGCAGGATTGAGGCCCAAGTTAACAGTTTTCTTCTCTGGCCTGGCGTTGGAGTCAGAGATGTATTGTCCTGATTGACTTCAAGTTCTGAGTGGATGAAGCTCTTACAGAGTGTTTGAAATACTATAGTTTCATGGTAGTTATTCCAGGTAAAGGAGAACTCATTGAACAGGTGGATGGATGTACTACAGATCTTAAACAAAAGTTAAGTTTGGATACTGGGAGAGTGAAGACCAAATCCATGTCATGATTTGACTGTTGTCTCCAGGCTGCTTGTCAGTTGAGAGGTAGAATCCCAGCAGACATAGATGTGCCATAATGAGGATCTAGATTTTTGTCATGGAAAATTTGGGGTACAGACAGAGGTCATGTGTCCATGATGAGTCTCCTGGAGCTGTCATCAGCCTTTGACCATAGTATTAATTCTGAGGTTACAGAGACTTTTTTCACATGATATCTAGCAGGAATGGACAGACTGTGCTTCAGTGACTCTTATTCCTTCCTGTCAGAGAGATTCCAGAGGCTGGTGATGGGCAGTTTCTCACTGCCCTCAGCAAGCATTTTTGCAGGCTTCTGTTCTCACTTTGGTTCAGTTTTTGTATGTGGGTAGTAGGGGAGATTGTGAGACAGGATGGGCTGGATGGTCACCACTCTGTGGCTGGCACTCAGCTCTGCATTATTGTCTGACCAAGACGATGCAGTCACTTGGCTTTCCGAATGGTTGGCCTCATTTAAGGCATGGATAAAAAGGTCAGTAGAAGCTCAAGTCAGACAAGAGGGAGGTGATGCTGGTGGGTAGGGGATGAATTTACAGGAAACAGCATGGTTGATATCTTCACCTCCAATTAAAGGAATGTTTTTAAATGTTTTTAAAATGAGGTGTGCAGTTTTTTGGGTGCAAAGAGACTACATAAAGGTCTGTCCTCGGATGCAGACTTAATCATACTTATCCATGTCTTAGTTATCTCCAGATTGTATTATTGCAAAGTGCTCTCCTTAGGGCTGCACTTGAAGACATCTAGACACTTCATTTTTTTGACAGAATGCTGCCATTTGCCTACGTGGTGCAAGTTTATTGCAACGGTGCTCTGTAGGCTTCCCTGTCCTCTAGCTGCCTTCTAAGAAGAATGCAAGGTGTTAAATTTGATCTATGAAGCCTTAGATGGTTGGAGTCTGTACTATATTTAGTAGCCATTCTGCTACCTCTGACCTCTCCCATCTGTTGAAATTAATTTAGTAATTTAACAGCCCTTAGATTTGAATATCAGGAACTTGTGACGCAGCATTTTCAGTGTAGGGTCTTCTACTCCAGAGTGCTCTTCCTCTGCTGATCCATCAAAACCAGAGCCAGACCTTCAAAGGATTGTGTGAAGTCTTGCTTTTGCTCAGGTTTTTGCACGAAGGTGGATGATTAAGTAGGAGGTATTGAAGGTATTTTTGTATTTATAGTATTTATTTAACAGTTTGCAGTGTAAATTTTGTGTCATGGAATTATTTGTGGTCATAAGCTTGTAATTAATGCATTTAAAAAATCAACTAAATTGATATTTCCAAACCATACCTTTGACCTTGAATATATATTTATTAATGCAGGCAAGAAGACAAGACCCTAGTCCTGGATCTAACCTAGGAAGTGGCGATGACCTCAAACTGCGTTAATCAACAGCAGCAGCAGACATGCCATGGGTCTGCGCATATGCATTGCTTATACTTGGCAAAAGATTAAATAAAAGACCAGAAACTGTGATAACTGGGTTACTATGGTCTATTTCCTGACCTGCGGCAGTCACAACCAGCATGAACTGCCATGGTTTGCACTATGTTTATGTTACAATATCTGCATTTCCTATTGTAAGCATGTAGCCAGTGGCAATTTGAGATTGTTTTTCTATGCAAGCTTATTTTTGTTGGCACTATTTTAGTGAAATGGAAACTTAAGCAGCTATAAACCATTTTTCTCAACTGTAATAAAAAAAATTGTCACTTAAAAATAGGTCAAGACATTGCAGATTACAATTTTTTTTGTTTTTGGTAAATTGCTGGAAGCCAAGGCTTTCTAAGCTTAATCTTTTTATATGGGCTTTTGGAAGTTTTGGTTGTCATTATTGTGCTCCTGCTCTATTTTAGATATGCATTCTTGTCTTTTTTGCAATTTTCTTCTTTATCTTCAAAATTTGCAAGACATTTTAAAGACTGCTGACATTTTTTGCATTATTTACGAGCTAAACCCAGTAGCACAGAGCTGTCAATCAACTTTCTAACATGCATGTATGTTTGTTAAAGTTGCAATATCCTTTTAACTGCTAGCAATTCATTGGTTCCATTTTTTTTTAAATAAAATGTTTTACAAATATTTTTGATGTCAGTGCATTCTGCCCCAGGATCTAACCTAGTTTCTATTCTGTACTAAATGAGTTTGAATGGTTAATATAGCCCTGTATATAGTACCTACTGAGACTCCTAGGAAGTTGCAGGCTGGCTTCTGTTTTATTCAGGGATTTTTTTAAATAGTTCTGGAAAGGGATATTGCAACTTCACGATTGGATTTGACAGCATGTTAAACTGGGGACAAAGGTGATCAGCTGCAATGGTGATATTGTATTAAAAATCATGTTTAAGATACCTGCTTTAAGTGTATTTTATATCTTATGCTTTTTGTAAATTTATGCTGAATGATGAAAGGAGAGATTTGGGGTTGTGTGTAGAATCTCTCATACTGCCTGTGGGACACTTCCTTTTATTAAATCGTCTACATATAAAACTAATTTACAGTATATATGGCATTTTCCAACAGGGTAAGATTTGGGATGGATTCATTTGTATGAATAATTTTTGTAACAGGTTTATTCCCAGTTTTCCATCAACATCCATTACTTTAAAGAAACAACTGGAAACAGCAGTGTCATCTGGCATTGTTTGAAGCTGATGCTTTCTGTATAGCTTAATTAATTTTTTGTCATTTGAAATAATCTTTAATATTAAAATGCTGAAGCTAGACCACTATTTTAAAGAAAAATTATGGTTTCATGATTAATTTTGAAAATGAACTGAAATAGTGTATGATTAGGATCACTAAATATTTATTTTTATATGGTCCCCTTACTGATGGCAAGGTCTTGCAAAACTATAAACAAATAATGGAAATGTGAACGGGACTCCTTGTATGTTAATACCATGAATATTTAAAAGTTCGCTAAAACACTTATCTGTAACTGCGGTGACAACATCATAAAATGGAAATACTTTGATATTGATACATAAATTTAAATTTGGCTAATCTGACAGATAAGGTTTCACATTCTTTGTGGCTCATGTTATTTTTCCTCTCCTCTTCCCGGAAGAAGCATTTTTTTCTGAAAAGCTTCTGCAATGTGATATTTAAGGTACCCATCGTTCTAGTCCTGGATCCTCTCTGCATCCCCTGTATTGTCGATGGAATAGTATGAAGATTTATTTTACATAATGTTCCTAATGGTTTCAGATCATGGTTCCAAACCATAAGTACACAAGAAATTATACTATCAGGTATAAACATTACTATCTTCGTGTAAATACTGAACGTTCCCTATCATCATTTGGCATTGTGCTGCTTACTATATCTTAATGCTGGCATTAAGATCAGAAACCCTTACCCTCTGCTGGTTAGTGCAGACTTTTTAAAGTACGTTTTAAGTTATTGATGCAATTTGATATTTTTCATAATTTCTAATTTAAACAGAAGTTGCATCATCCTTTTCTTGAATTCGTCTCCTTTAAGAGTTGCCTTAAGCTACAGGATTGCTTTTGCTACCTTTTGTGTTGTATGTTTAACTTTCATAATAAACTTCTGTGTAGTGAAAACAAATGGCTGTCAGTTTTATTTCTGACCCCTTTTTAGTGATCGACGCTAACAGGTTTTGTTTCCAAACTGCTGTCATTTGTCATTTCCAAACTTACTGTCCATTCTAAAAGCAACAGTGACATCCAGTGGTCATTTCATCTAATCCTAAAATTCCCTTTTAGCATTGATATTCCAAAAATATTAAAGATTCCCAAAGTACTTACAATACTGGTAAGGGGATGCTGACAAGGTTGAAAATTTGACTGACTTTTCTTGAAAGGGTTTTTTTACATGCAGTTTGGCCACCAAATTTACTCTAACCATATATACTACAACTTCAGACAATGGCAAATAATTTAAAAAAAAACAAAACTTTTATTTACCATCTAGCAAAAAGCTCTGCGCACACATAACAGATCATTTGCATGCATATTTTTGTATGAACCATTAATCCATACTGCTAAATTCAGTGGCTTTAAAAAAAATACCTTCCAGTTTGCAGGATCCATTTTAAAAAGTAGTACAGTGCCCTAGGAGAATCTGGAAGTTGAAAGGCCAGAGAGAGAGAGAAGTGCTGCAGCCTGGTGCGTGGGGCATTCAGCTGGGAGATGTAAGACCCAAGTTCCTGCACCAGCTCCAGTGATTATGTAATCAGTATTGCCAACCCCAAATGTTCAAAATTCATGATTTGGTGGCTTTTTTTATTTACCTTCTATTTGAGCCTTTGGGGTACACTGGGGTCACATTTTGAAGCTTTCTCCCCAGCCACGAGGGCTAGAAACTTACTTTTTCTTTAAAAATGAAGGCTGAAATCATCACACATCCATTTGACCTCAGGAGCTGGGGCTTTAAGGAAAACAATAATTATCATGAGACTTGTGACAAAATCATTAGAGTTGGCAACACTGTAATTATCATCCCAATGCCTGGTGGTTAGGGCAAGGGAGACCCAGCGTCAAATCTCTTCCCCACATCTGGTAGAGGGGGGAATTGAGCCTGGGTCTCTCACATCCCAGGTGAATGCTCTAACCACTGGGCAAAAGCTTATACGGGGACATTCTCCTCTTGGCATTTTGTGAATCTAGCCCTTTGAAAACAATGTTTTGGCCTGAACAAAATTTTTCAGAACTTTCCCACTGGCGAACCGTGGCCAGTGGGAGCCGTGATCGGCCAAACCTGCCGATGCGGCAGGTAAACAAACTGGCCTGGCCCGCCAGGGTGCTTACTTTGGTGAGCCACGTACCAGAGATTGCTGACTCCTGTTCTAACATCTAAATCATCGTAGTTCAGAGTAATTGCCCTAGTATTCCCCCTTCATTGGTCAGCAAGGGAACTCACTCCCAGGCTTGTGGCCTCTCCAGGTATTGCCTCTCTTGGGTGGAGATGGGCATCTCTCCCCCTACTGCCCAGGGTATTTCTAGGCTCCTCAGCTCCCTGACTGTACTGTGACTTTTCCCAGCAAAAGATAGGCTGCCTAAATAGGCCTGCTTCATTTCTCTCCTCCAAGATGGTATACGGTGTAACTGCTACAGCTGTACGCTACCACATTTCTCTATCTAAGCAAGATGATTGATTTATTAAGGTAGAAAGGATTATATAGAAAATATATTAGCAACAATAAAAGAACCTGCTAATAAGCTTCCCAGAGATCACTGGCCACATTGACAAGGGCTCTGGGTGGTGATTTGTCCTTCCAGCCTTTCCCTAAAATTGGGATCCCCTTAGACCAGAAGTCCTGTGTGTTTGCTGGATCAGTTTAAAACCCGGCTATTCATCCAAAAATCTTTTCTTTGTCTCTTGGTCCCTGGGGAATAGAGTTTGAACTAGTGTAGGCAGACCGCTTCAGACGGTGGTGTTTCTCTGGAGATGTTACAACCTGTGTGAATTTGCCTGGTCACCATGATGCTGTTCTTTTCTTTACTCTCCCAGTGGAAATACATAAAGTTCCTGAATAACACCCAGACAATTGCATTTCTAATACAATGGACTCCAAAGATATTCAACTCAATAAGGTTTGTCCGGGCTATTATAGGATACTGTCAATCTGTCACAATTGGTCAAAAGAAAAAAAAATACTCAAGTTATTGAAAAATGCAGTTTTATGCAATTACGCGGGTGGTACAAAACATCATTAGTTATTTTTGAGATAAGTAGTTCTACTGTATTTGGGTTAATGCCAACAATTTATTTTAGGGGTTGAGGATGTATAGAGAACAGAACATAACGGCCATACTGGCTCAGAGCAGTGGTCCATCATTCTAGCCCAACATCCTGCCTCTGATGCTGGCCAGTGCCAGTTGCTTTATAGGGAATGAACAGAACAAGACAATTATGAGTGATCCATCCCCTGTTATCCAGTCGCAGCTTCTGGCAGTTATTGGCACCCAGAGCATGGAGTTGTATCTCTGACCATCTTGACTAATAGCGATTGATGGACCTATCCTCCATTAGGTTATAATACCCAGTTATACTTTTGGCCTTCACAACATCGCCTGGCAACAAGTGCTGCAGGGTGACCGTGCATTGTGTAAAGAAGTACTTCCTTGTGTCTGTTTAAACTGCTGCCTATTAATTTCATCGGGTGATTGCTGGTTCGTGTGTCATATGAAGGGGTAAATAACACTTCCTTATTCACGTTCTCCACACCTTCATGTTATAGACATCTATCATATCCCCCCTTCGTCATCTCTATTCTAAACTGAACAGTCCCATTCTTTTTAATCTCTCATGTGGAAACTGTTCATCCCCCTAATCATTTTTGTTACCCTTCTCTGTACCTTTTCCAATTCAAATATATATATCTTTTTGAGATGGACTGACTAGAATTGCATTCAGTAGTCAAGAGGTGGGTATACCATGGATTTATAGCTGCATTATTATATTTTTCTGTTTTATTAACTATCTCCTTACGAATGATTCCTAATGTTCTGTTAGCTTTTTTCACAGTTGCTGTACATTGAGTGAATGTTTTCAGAGAACTATCCACCATGACTAGAAGATCTCTTCCCTGAGAATTAACAGCTAATTTAGACCCCATTATTTTGTATAGTTGGGATTATTTTTTCTAGTGCACATTAATTTGCATTTATCAGCATTGAATTTCATCTGCCATTTTGTTGACCAGTCACCCAGTTTTCTGAGATCCCTTTGTAACTCTTTGCAGTCATCTTTGAGTAACTTTGTCGTCTGCAGATTTTGCCACCTCACTGTTCACCCTCTTTTCCAGATCATTTATGAACAGCAGAGGTACCAGTATAGATTCTTAGAGGATCCAGCAATTTATCTCTCTCCATTGTGAAAACTCACCATTTATTCCTACCCCCTAGTTTCCTATCTTTTAACCAGTTACTGATCCATGAGAGGACCTTCCCTTTTATCCTATGACTGCTTAGTTTGCTTAAGAGCCTTTGGTGAAGGACCTTGAAAGTCCAAGTATGCTATGTCCACTGGATCACCCTTGTCTGCAAGCTTGTTGACACCCTGAAGGGATTCTAATAGATTAGTGAAGCAAAAGCCAGGTTGATGTTTCCCAGCATATTGTGATCATCTATATCTGATCATTCTTTTCTTTACCATAGTTTCAACCAATTTGCCTAGTATTGAAATGAAGCTTAGTGGTCAGTAATTGCCAGGATCACCTGGGGAGCCTTTTTAAAAAAAAAAAAAAAGCAGCACTGCATTAGCTATCCTCCAGTCATCTGGTACAGAGGCCGATTTAAGCAATAGGTTATATACCACAATTAGTAGTGCTGCAATTTCATATTTGAGTTCCTTCTGAACTCCTGGGTGAATAAGTCTTGGTGGCTTAATGCTGTTTAATTTATCGGTTTGTTCCAAAACCTTCTCTTTTGACACCTCAAATCCTCAGATTTGTCACCAAAAAAGAATGGCTCAGTTGTGGGACTCTCCCTCACATGATGCAAAAAATTCATTTACCTTCTCTGCAGCGGCCTTGTCTTCCTTGAGGTTTCCTTTAGCACCTTGATTGTCTGTTGGCCTCACTGACTAGCAGGCTTCCTGCTTCTGATATACTTTAAAAAAAATTGCTGTTATTTTTTTGTTTTTAGCTAGTTACTCTTCAAATTCTTTCCTGGATTTCCTTCTTATACTGGTATGCTTGACTTACCAGAGTTTCTGCTCCTTTGTATTTGCCTCACTAGGATTTGACTTCCAAATTTAAAAGGATGCCTTTTTGTCTCTAATTGCCTCTTTTATTCTCTTGGTTAACCAAGGTGGTATTTTTTTGGTCCTCTTCCTGTGTGTATGTATTTATTTGAGTGGTATATGTTAGTTTGAGCCTCTATTATTATGTTTTTTAAAAGTCTCTGTGCAGTTTGCAGGCATTTCACTTTGGTGACTGTTCCGTTTAATTTCCATTTATGAGCTTCTTCATATTTGTGACATCCCCCTTTTTGAAGTTAAATGCTACCGTGGTGGGTTTCTTTGATATTTGTCCCCTTATGAGAATGCTACATTTAATTTACATTATGGTTGCTATTACCAAGTAGTTCAGTTATATTCACCTCTTTGACGAGATCCTGTGCGCCACTTAGCACTAGATCAGGAATTGCCTCTCCCTCGGTGAGTTGCAAGAGTAGCTGCTCCAAGAAGCAGTCATTACTGGTGTCTAGAATGTTTATCTCCTTATCCCGTCCTGAGGTGACACGTACCAAGTCAATATGAGGATAGTTGAAATCCCCTTTTATTATTGTGTGTTCTGCCTTTGCAGCCTCTCTTGTCTCCGAGTATTTCACAGTCACCTGGTCATCCTGGTCAGGTGGTCAGTAGTCTATTCCCACTGCTTTACTCTTATTCAAGCACGGAATTTCTGTCGTTTGATTCATTAAGATTTTTACTTGTTTTTTTTAACTCTGCTTTCTTTCACATATAGTGCCACTCTCCCATCAGCATGACCTATTCTCATTCGTATATATTTTGTATATAAAAGGATGGTTAGTTTTTCCATACAAGGTGGGGTGTAAACATCAGCGCCCCTCCCCGTGTCCCCCCCCCCCATATCTTAGGTAAGTCATCTTTCCTAACTAAACACTTCCCGTATCTTCTGTTGGAGATGATGATCTTCACTTTCTGTCCTAATTTTTCCACCACTCTCTGTTTCTAACAGCAGCTGTGTTCCACCCCGGAAATGTCCCACTGGGCAGAGCACCTCTACCAAGTAACCTTCAAAGGATTATGGTAACGTTTTATTTGTTGGTAGATGTAAGTGCTTTAAGATCCTCTGACAAAGAATTGTGAAGTGTTGTGATTAATGGCTCGTACTGCTGAAAGGGAAGTTTGAGGCCAAACAATATTAGCCTCCACAATTATACAGAAGCAGCAAAGAATCCTGTGGCACCTTATAGACTAACAGACGTTTTGCAGCATGAGCTTTCGTGGGTGAATACCCACTTCTTCGGATGCACTTGCATGTACATGTATTCACCCACGAAAGCTCATGCTGCAAAACGTCTGTTAGTCTATAAGGTGCCACAGGATTCTTTGCTGCTTCTACAGAACCAGACTAACACGGCTACCCCTCTGATACTTGACACAATTATACAGTAATTCTCTTATATACTTACAAGGTTTCTGTTATCATAGTATCTGCGCATCTTGCAATTTTTGATGTCTTATCCTCACCCAGAGTTGGATGTATTATTATCCCCATTTCGCAGCTAGGGATTAACCCTTAGGGCACACGGGAATCCTGTGGTGAGAGGGAACTGAGCCAAGGTCACCCACATTCCAAGCTAGCACCATAAACAATGCACCAACGCGCTCATTGGGCCAAGATTTTAAAAAAGAAACTTCATGTTTAGATTCCCAACCAGCCTGATGTTCCACAGCGCTGAGCACCCAGCCCCTCCTATTAAAGTTAGAGGGTTTCCCACTCTTGAAATTCAGGCCAGTTATTTAAACACCTAAATATAGCCAGTCTTTGAAAGCCTTGGCCCACAGTCACTCCATGGCTGTGCCAGGCTTTGTGGAGGGAGGCTATCTGGGTATAAGGTCTGGGTTACGCTGTCTTCCAGCCAACCTGGCTGATTTAAAATAAACTGATTAAAAGCAAAGGCAGCAGAAAAATAGAAACCCTACACAGCTGTTGGAAGTTCTTTAAAATATTCTTTAGTCTAAAGATGCCATCCAATAAAAAGGAGAGGGGAGATTTAAAGCCTGAGCTTGCAAGCTGGGTTCTGGCATTGACAGCGGATAACCTTTAAGCGAGCGCTCTGTTTACGACTGGAGGATGTTCATGCGTGAAAGACGGCATCCTGCAGCTGCAGTTTCTCTGGGATGGTTAGGAGTTCATGTCAAGAGTTAGTGGAAAGAATTGGCAAACGATGTTTTTTGCATGTCTAGGTTTTTTCAGTTGGGTTCAGCATTGTAACTCACAGGTGCAATATTCAGTTAATATTTCATACAGTCCTGGCAACATGGGCTGATTCTTGTCTCCCTGAAGCTCGGGTAGGAGGATGGGAAAGTTTATTCATAGCTTGATGCACATCACTGGGTTTCTTTCTCTCCTCCTCCTCCCACCCCACCTCCATTCCCTTTTTTTCTTATCCGGTATTTGGAGATGTCACTTGCCTGTCTTTCTGGATGTGACACATCTCCTGGATGTGTGTGTCATTTTCCAGCCGGATACAGACAGTGATGCTGGAATAAGAGTGATTGAATTATTTGTGGTGGGTCGAATAAGATCTACTGGGAAGTGTCTGTAGAACATTTGTGATGCACAGATCTGTACAAATGTGTTACTCATTGTTAGACTCTGCCTGTGTGCAACATAGGATCCTTAAAAGTCCCTAATATACGGATTCTGCACTCAGCTACGTTGGGGTAACTCGAAGTCAATAGAGTGACAATGGTGTAAAACCCAGTATAGGTGAGAAGGCAAGCAGGCCAGAGTGCGTTTCTGTTTCAACAGGACTACTCGCAAGAAACAGCAGCACCAATCACTTAGCATCTTTTCATTATTATTATTTAACTACAATTTCAAATTTGTCAGAGGAGCTAAGTCAATTAATGCCTTTTGCATCTTATTTGGTATTACACTACGCACCAGATGATCAAACAATTCTGGCTTCTTGTTTGTTATCAATGGCCTGCTAGATCTAATTTAGCTTACACAATATCATCCGGAGGGGGGTGTGCACACAAGAGGGAGACACCAGCCAACACACCCCAAAGTGGAATTCTTACAGACAGGTGATGGTCAGACTAGTAAAGCTGGGGCAGCATGTTAAGCTGCCGGCTGGAACACTTGCATGCCAGCAGGAGACTCCCCCGATGTAGATGACATTCAGATGTTGGTGGGGTGTGACGTTTCGGAGCTCATCCGGGCCAATATGGGGGTCGGTCACTGTCTGTCTTATGACCTTGGGTGTCTTGTGGCTGTGCAGCTTTGGTCCAGAGCTCTGACTCCAGCATCCTGCCAGCAGCCCACAAGCTTCACCCAGGCTTTGCCTGACCCCATTACTCTTTGCAGGCTGACCTTAGTATCCTTCCAGCCCCAAATTCACCCCAAAATCATCCCACTGCAGGGACCAGTCCCTCTCACTGGACCCTCCTAGAGAAAGGGTTTGGTTTGCTGCCTTTACAGAGAGACACACTCCAAGCTGTCAGCTTTCTGGAAGCACACGCTTTACTTAACTCACGCTTTACTTAACTTACGCCACCCTGATGATTTATAAGAAACACCCAACAAGTTTACGAACAGAGGAGCTTGGACGAAGTGATGCCAAGTGAGAGAAAAAGGAAGTGATGGTTACAAGCCAATAAAAGTCGGGAAAAACTCATCTAAAATCTTTGTTCAAGATGGTTTCTCTCACCCCTAGTCTCCTTTCCAGCCGTTGCCGGCCATACCAGGACCCATCACAGAGATCAAATGGCTTGGTTTCTCCATAAAGATGGAGAGTCTCTGTGTTCCTTATATCCCCAAAGGGATGTCTGTCTTACACGTTAGGAAGGCCTGCTGGGGAATCTGTCTCCTGTGTCTCTCTGGGATACAGGAGCCATCTTGATTGTTTTAGGCTCAGGCTAACCCTCACTGGGTTCATCTCAGTGGCTTTTTTTTTTTACTGGTAATATATCAACTAAGGTAAACCCACGTTCCTTTGTCTAGGACAGGCCTGTTTATCACCTTTACCTAGGCTAGGCTGTCTGGTCTTAAACATGTTCTAGTGACATCATCAGAGGGAATCCCTAACGTCACGTATACCATTGACACATGCACTTTGCAACGATATTAATAACCAGCGGGGTATTAGCTTTCATATGGTACCACACAAGGCGTATTTTATACAAATATTATTGCAGAAGTGTGTAGGGTGTGAATTCAGGGGGCCTAGATTCACATGGGTATAATGTGCCTGGCCCTCTGAGCTGGGGGGGTGGAGAGGGAAGAGGCAGGGATCTCCACTGGAGGGCACTGCCTTGGAAGTCAGGAGACCTGATCTTTTTCTGGCTCTGTAACTGACCTGATGGATGACCTGGGGCAAGTCGCATCCCTTCGCTGTGTCCGTTTCCCTCCTGCCATTTATCTGTTATGTCTGTTCAGCCTGTACGCTCTTTAGGCAGGGACTCTCTCACTATGTGTTCGTGCAGAGCTTAGCACCGTGGGGCCCTGACCTCATCTGGGGCCTCGGGCTGCTGCTGTTAGAAATAATGTGCCCAGAATAGCTTTTCTATGGTGGAACTCGTGATGTAGTCATGGTGTCAGATTTAGAGGAAGCTCTTGGCCGTACCTCTTGGTTCAGGATGAAATTCTCCCTGGATATCCGAAAGCCTGGAGAAGACTGGAGGCGCTCGGGCGGGGTGGGAGATTGCACAGAATGGCATGTCATCTTCCCAGAGAGAGAGCAAAAAGCTCCCCTCCCTTCCCACTGAAAATAAAATGATTTGCATCCAAATCTAACCCTTCTCCCCCAGGACACCTGTGGCAGTGACAACGCTACTGCAAAAGGGAGGCAGTCTTAGAAACCATGCGGTTGCTTAAATTCTCATTCCTGCACGGTGCAGAATGCAGCTTCTTACCTTTTAAGGCCACTGCACTGGTTACCCAGCAGCTTCCCGGTGCAATTTAAGTTGCTGAGTCTCTTCTATGAAGCCCCAAGTGTCCTGAGACCTGAGTTAACTCTCCGGGCCTGCCAGTCTCCCTCCACCTCCCCAAGGCTGAACACGGGAAAGCTAGCAGTACAGCATCCTTGCTGGAGCCTGTATGTCTCTGGAATTTCCTTCCTCTGGCAGCTCCATGAGAATCTGTTGCCTCTAACGCGCTCTCCCCCCCCACCCCCCATGTAGCTTTTTCTTAATTGCAGGGTTCCCAGTCTGGTGTGCTTTGCGGGTTGGCAGGTAGCAGATGGCTTAGGGCAGAATGTGTTTAGTGATTAAGTGAAGTGTCTGGGTTGTTTATTTAACTTTAATGATGCTCAAGTAGAAGAGAAATAGGAGCCTAAAAAAATCTTTGCAATAAAATAGCTTGTTATCCATCAACAGGGACATTGCTTTGCACACACTTCGGCTCAAGGAGCTCAATCTGTTAAAAGCTTAACAAAGAAGGTGATGGGTGACTTAGTGGCAGTCGATAAGCACCTACCTTAGAAACAAAGATTTGCTAATAGAGGGCTTCTCAGTCTAGCAGACGAAGGTGTAACACGATCCAATGGCTGGAAAATGAAGTTAGACAAATTCAGCCTGGAAATAAGGCGTACATTTTTAATGGTAAGAGTAATGAATCATTGGAACAATTTAACAGGGGTTGTGGTGAATTCTCCCTCACTAATAATTTTGAAATCAAGACTGGGTATTTTTCTAAGAGGTCTGTTCTAGGGATTATTTGGGGGAAATTCTCTGATGTGTGTTATACAGGGGGTCAGACTAGATGATCAGAGCTCTCTTCTGGACTTGGAATCTATGATACATACAGAGCATCGTGCTAGTGAAATGGCAGAAATCGAGGAAGCATTTTCATACTAAACCTTTGTTTCGGGTTCTTCACTCTTTCTGCTCGAGTTTTCCTCAATTCAGATTTCTCAGCCTCAGGTCAGACATGATTTTATTGTTGATAGTTTGCTAGGATTCTACTTAGCTATTGTTGAGCGACCTAGACGTGCAGAATTGATTCCTAAATACGCTGCAGCCACTATGGCATAAGCCCCCGTAACTGAACTACTTGACAGGATATTCCCACACAGAAGAGACATCCTCTTTTTAGTTCTGCTTTCAGTTATGTTTTGCAAAAGCACGTCTTGTGTGACCACAAGGACACACTATCAGTTGGTTTGTGAAGCACGTGACTCGCTTTCTAAAACGATTGTAATTTACGGTGCTGCTTTTTTCACAGGAGAACTCATCCAATTCATTTTAGGGTATGGACCTCCCGCCACTGCAAATGTTGCCTTCTGATTAGTAACAGAGCCCAGAATCTGGTCCAGTATGGTTACAGTGATAACACTTGGTAGAGCTGTTGTTCCTTTCACCAGGGGTCTCAAGTACTTTACAAAGGTTAAGCCCCATGACACCCCTGTGAAGTAGATACTATTATCCCCAATTTACCAAGACCAAGTGACTTTCCCAACGTCCTGCAGGGAATTGGTAAGAATAGAAACCCAGGAGTCTGCACTCTCAGTTCCTCGTTCTGACTGCACTTCCTTTGACAGTTTTCCTCTATTTGAGTTGTCACGTGGTGATTTATGATGTGTTGAGGATTTTCCATAAGCTGTGAGGTGGAGCTGCTGGGTTGAACTCCATCAACGGAAATCCTCACCAGTCCCCCACCACCATCCTGTCGCCTCCAATAACTGACTCTGTGAGGCCACTGTTGGGCAACTCATCAATACATCTGGTACTAGCAGTCCCCAGTGTCAGCCAGGAACTCTGGAAAATGTTCCAAAGAATTTGGAACATGAGGGGCTGCCAAGGAACTAAAATCACTAGATATGACTTTGACACTGTTTGCTGGCCCAGAATTAGGTGCCATGAGTGAGCAATGACTAGTGTGTTTAAAATTACTGCAGTAAGGGAGATGATGCAAGGGCTGAAGTTTGATGGAACAAATGAGTGATCTCAGATCTTGAGAGCATAATGCTGCAGAAAGCACTGAAGCCCCACAGCCATGCTTTCAGACTAAGCCAGCTGGAACAAATGCTTCCTTTCATGATTTAAAACCCATTCAAGGCTCAGAACTTGTGGAAATGGTCTATATTTATGCTAGGCTCACAGATCTGAGAGAGTTTCAGTTTGGCCAGGATTTTCAGAAGTGACTAGACCCTCCACTTCTAGGTGCCCCATATTGGACACTTCTACATGTCCTGATTTTCAGAAAGTGTGGCGCCCCCACCCCTCTGAAAATCAGGCCCCTCTCCGGTATCTTGAGTTGTGCACCCCAAACACACTTAAGTGCTTTTGAAAATCTTTAACTGCAGGCACTTCTACACTGGTCAGTTAACTTTCCAGTGGGTCCCCTTAGATTCCTCATTACACGAACCCACAGTCCCCAGTTTCAGGGACACATCCTCTATTAGTACAGGAGACTTGAGGCCAAAGTCTCTTCTGGCCGTACTTTATTAGGCTATTCTGTCCTGCCCTTTCCCTTCCACCTTGAAAGAGCAGCAGTAACTTTTTGTAGATCTGCTCTATGCTGAAATGTATTTCTGGCCTAATTCAGTCATAAAACTGTAATCTATCTTGATTGGTGAGTGAGTGACTGGGGAAGTGAAAAGTCCAGCAGGGACCGTGCACTAGTTTAAAGAATGCTTGGTTTAAAGTTACTCTTTCGTACTATAGTAAAGTCATCCTTCCACAGCTTCCTAATCCAACATTGAGAGGAAACCCTCTATGGTGACACTAGGCAGCAGAAGTTGCATTAGTCTGAGCTAGAGAGCTGGAGAAAACCACCGAGTGAGTCTGAGTCCAGCAGTCTCAGTCAAGCACCCACCTTACATTCATTACTACCAAGTCCTGTGCCTTCCCTTCCATAACGTACCCTGCACAGAGCATGCTCACTCCCATTGAAAAGCAAGAGTGAGGATTTTTAAAGTGGCAGGCTTTAAAAAAGATACCAGGTTATCAGACACCATAGTGATAGCACATTAAATAGATTAGAGAGAGAAGAACTGTTCTCCCTTTCACCCCTCCCTAGCCGTGCTAATATCCCACCCCACCGCTCAGTAAGTTTCATCACTTTAGCACCCAGTGCATGCAGCAAGGTAAGTGAGGGCTCTGCTGTCAGGGAGATGAATTGCGTGGCCTGATACCACAGGTCTATTCCAACTAAGGGGCTACACAGCAGCTGGATGGTGTGAGTCACAGCTTGGGTAGACATACATGTGCTAGCTCCGCTCAAGCTAGCATGCTAAAAATAGCCCTGTGGCTGTGGCGGCGTGGGCTGCCATTTGGGCAACGGCTCAGGCTAACCACCCGCTCGGACCTCGGATGGACCTTCCAGCTGTGGTGTAGACGTGCCCTAGAAGTCTAGGCAGTGCTCAATCTGTAATGAAGGAGGTGCTGGGGCTCAAGCAATTGTTTTATTTTCATAACTGACGTGGTAGGCGCCGGGGGGCTCTGAACGGCCGGGCCCGGAGGCGCCGGGGGGCTCTGAACGGCCGGGCCCGGAGGCGCCCGGGGGGCTCTGAACGGCCGGGCCCGGAGGCGCCGGAGCTCAGCTCTGGGACAAATTAAACACTGAGTCTGTGACAGTTTGGGCCATTCCTGGGCCCCATTTTCTCACTGCAGAATGTGAGCCACTCCCACTGCGTATTCCGTGAGTTCAATGGGAGACCTGGGCAGCAGGGCGTGGATACTTTGAGATAAGCTTTGGCTGGCTCCAGTTCTTTTGGGGCTTGCTCATTGCTCTGTGTGTGCAAATGAAAAAAGCCCATGGATCCTGCAGCCACGAGCAGCATATCTCATCATGCTGTGTTCACTATGAGATCACAAAATTGACTGGCGTAAGCACTATTTTGTTCCATGTTTTTGTTAGAGGAATCTGGAGAGAGGCAGCGTTAACTACCAAAGTACTGAAAACTGTTGATTGTGACAAGAATAAATCTTGTGCTATGACTCTCTCTCAACTCACATTATGCTGTAACGAGTGCTTCAGATCATTCTGCTTGTTATGGATAATAGTCCCCTTGAAGATCTTTCTTCGTTATTGTATTGATGATCTGCCCCTATTTTAATCCGCTGTACTTAGTGTGATTGAACCAAAGACTCACTTGTGTGATTGCCCCATTGCCTTGACTTTAATAGAGCTGTGACTGATGGGCATCGTCTCACTTGTGTTTACATTTTGCGTTTTGAACAGCAATTTCTTGTTTGCTAACCCTCACATTTATGGCGTGGGTTGTGATCTACACATCTCCGGAGCAACTTTGCTCACATGTTCTATTCATTTAACCTAATCTGCTGTATTATGGTAAAACCTCCCTTTTCTTTTAATTTCCTGCCCTTTTAAACAACGTTCTCCTGAAAAGTATTGAGAAATGCTAATTATTTGCAAGGAGACCAAAGCTTTTATTATAAGGGGTCCATTTCCTATAGAAACAATTCGAAAGTGGCTATGGATATTTTATAAGTATCCTACCAGGTGGACTGGGTTGCTCATGAGACAGGTGATTAAGAATTTGATTTAGTGCCCATTGAAAGGCCCCGCTGTCTTCAGTGAGTGTTCGTTTGGCCCTGAAATAGATCCTTTCATAGACACTTAGGGCTGGAAGAGACCTCAGGAGGTCATCTAGTCCAATCCTGCTCAAAGCAGGACCAACCCCAACTAAATCATCCCAGCCAGGGCTTTGTCAAGCCAGGCCTTAAAAACCTCTAAGGATGGAGACTCCACCACCTCCCTAGGTAACCCATTCCAGTGCTTCACCACCCTCCTAGTGAAATACTGTTTCCTAATATCCAACCTAGACCTCTCCCACTGCAACTTGAGACCATTGCTCCTTGTTCGGTCATCTGCGACCACTGAGAACAGCCGAGCTCCATCCTCTTTGGAACCCCCCTTCAGGTTCCATCCTCTGCTCAACTCTGGCTTTGGTCACTGAACTGAAAGTTATCATCTGAGAACTATGTGATAGAAGGAGTTGGTGGCCTCACTTCAGCTGGACTGCAGGAGAGGTGGCCACGTGATGAAGCCACAGCTTGCCATTGTTACATTTGGTGGCAATCTCAGCAAAGAGACTGCATGGAGACTGAATTGACCCTCTCACCAGGTGAAGTGGACCTTCAAAGGCAAGGGGTGGACCAGTGCTTGTGTTCTATGTTGATCTATCACCTTTCACCAGTATTTAAAAAAAGGCAAATTCTTCTTCTATGGGAAACACACACAGTCCTGGCCTGAATGAGCTGCTTTTAGAATAGTGTACTGATGGCATCTCACCAGACATTTCACTGACTCTTCTTTTGAAGTCAAAAGAGAGAGTGCCAACTAAGAGGGAGTTTCAAACTATTGTTTTACATTTACTTTGCCAAAAAAAGAAAGGCACGTAATACCTCTCTATGTGCATGCTGCAGGGTGCAATGTCTCTGGAAATCAGGCTAAGATTTGCAAATAACATTTAATAAGCAATTTCCCCCCTTAATTCAACCTTAAGGTTTAGATTCTTAAAGTCACCTGTGTAACTTGGGCAGTCAGGTTCCAGTGGAAATGAATGGGTATTACCTAGCCAAATCTCTACAGCGCCTTTGGAGAAACTGCCCATCTGATAGGGCCACTGGGAGAAAAAGGGCCCTATCCCTTGTGCAGTCATTCGCACCTCCAGCACGTCGAGGTAAACCAGAGCGGCAGCATTTTGCAGAGGAGTGAATGGCTGCACAAAGGATAAAGCCGTGGAGACTCAATCCCAGGATCTCTCAGCAGATCTCAACACATACATGACCTGATTGTGAGTCTACAGCAACGGAAGTCAAAGGTCAGATTCTGGTTCTCCTGGGTGGGTGTGGGAGAAGGGAAGGCACCGTGACCCTTCTCTCCTGGTGCTGTTGCACAGTGGGCCTCTAGAATCCCCTTCCCCCTACTTACACTCCCTGAGCACAGGGGGAGGATGGTGGGGTCCTGCCACCCCACTTCTGCACTGGCTGGCAGATCAGGACTGGAGGTGCAGGGAAGGGGGTATGCTCTGTTATGGAGTGTGATAGACTCAGGCCAGTTGGGTACAGCAGAATAGCAGAAGGCAGATATACTGGTCACTGGATTAACAGTTTTCTGTTCTCTGACTGACCAGAGCAGGGGCTGTGCCAGGCTAATGAGAACACCTGACTCTAATTAACCTGTAAAGAGTCAGGTGAGGCCATTCAGTTAATATGACCACCTGACTCTAATTAAGGCCCTGCTGATACTATACAAAGGGCTCACTCCAGTCAGGCAGGGGAGTCAGGGAGCCAGAGGAGAGGAAGTGCAGCTGAAGGGCTGGTTACTGAAGACACCCTCAAACCATCGTTAAAGGAGCCCTAAGGTAAGGGTGAAGAAGGGAGAAGCAGGAGAGCTGTGGGGAAGTGGCCCAGGGAAATGTAGCAACTCTGGCAGTGAAAGGTTGGCTGCCAACCACTGCTACCATTAGGGTCCGTGGGCTGGAACCCGGAGTAGAAGGCGGGCCCGGGTTCCCCCCAACCCACCACTACAGGAACAGCTCCTGGAAGGGGAAGTCAGGTCCCTGCCAGGACAGGAGGCTGAACAGAGACTGTGGGAGTTCTCTCACCAACCTCCTTGCAGCCTATGATGAAAAGGGCTCGGTAGACTGTAACCCTGGCCCTAGAGAGAGAAGGGCTCCGTGGAGGGTCACAGTGAGCCACTGAGGCAGCATAAACCGCCTAGAAGCGCAGGACCCATGGGAGCAAGGTCAGAGCTCTGCCACGGGAGCGTAGTGGTGGCTACTCCTACATGTGCTCACCCAGAGGTGTTCTGCCTGCATGTGGTCTCTACCATGCCTCCAGCCCCAGCACTGGAGCAGCATCCCCTCCCCACACACTCCTCCAGCAGCAGTGGCTTGAGAAGCCACACTCTGGCGCTGCGTTTGCCACTGTGCTCTTGGCTGGCTCTCCTTCAGTCAGTCCAGTCCCTCTTGAGCTGTAAATGGTTGAGCCCGAGTGGCTGAGGCTGTTTGTTGCTAGATGAGCTCATTGGTTGTGATGTCACGTCCTTTGCTTGGCCTCTCATTCAGAAAGTTTCATTCCCTGCCACATAACTCCATAAATTACTGTAGGGGCGAGGTTCTCAGGGGAGGCCTGAGAAAAGCACAGCGAGGAAGGAGGGTTTTACAGAGCAGTGTTTGCTGACGAAGGCTACGCAGATACCCCTGTTTGCATGTGACTGGCTGACTTCTTAATGGGCCACTATCCACCTACAAATCACACTTCCTCCCACAAGGAGCATTCCAGATGACTGTAAATGGAAGAGATTTGCTGGGAAGAGTATTCTCTTTTTTTCCCCCAATGTGTTTCATGCCTTTGAGAGCATGTTAGTCAGTTACATTGTTTCCCCCATATAATTAGTCAGTTTCCCTTGTTGTTTGTGCTGTTTTAGTCATTTATTTATTTTTATTTTTGCAGACACGCATAGGTGCTGGAACTCGGGCGGGGGAGGGGAGTGCTGCCGCACCCCCTGGCTTGACGTGGTTTCCATCATATGCAGGGTTTACAGTTTGATTCAATGGCACTAGGCACCTGTGGAACCTGTGTCCACTAGGGCATGCCAGCCCTTAGAGCCCCCTGCTGAGCTCATGGGGCACTGCAGGCACTCACTGCCTCGGTTTCCCTTCTCTCCGGGCTCTCCACAGAACTCCACACAGGCCAAACGGATGTAAGACAAAAATTTCCCCTGCTGGGGTTCTACTTTATTAAATCCAAAATAATCTTGAACTACAGTCTCTTCCCAGGCCTGCACAGTCCTCCTCCCGGGGCCTGCGGTTCTCAATCCTGGGGCCATCTCTCCTGTGCGTCTCTCTTCGTGAGCACCCCATGTAACTGAGCCCTGATGGCCTTTTATCAGGCCCAGGTACTTGTTATCCGACTAACTGCCTAGATGGGCTTCTTAAATCATCTCAGGTAGCCTGGGCCCAGATTCCCCTTAAAGGGGCCAGCAATCCCGTGACACATGGAAAAGAGTCACATGATTGTAAAACTGTCCGGAGGAGTCTGGGGCTGGTGCAGAACCTGAAACCACCTACAATGCCTTTATATAATCGTCTAGATTTCACATGGGTGGTGTCATTTTAACCCCGCCGGAAACTCATCAGTGCCCATGATGCTGTCATCAGGGAACTGGCGAATTTTCTAGGTTACCTCGGGGGCACTGCAGCTGGATGGGGACTTCCCTTTTCCCCAAGCCAGACCCCACTCTTTACCCCCACCTGCATTAGAGCTCCCAGAGTTGCTTCCCTCAGTAGCACTGGAGTGATAACAATGGTGGGAGGTTTTTTTTTGCTAAAATCCCCTAGTTAGACCAGGCCTTAGATTCCAGGAGTAGACAAATATTATGTTGACTTACATTGATAATGTTTCATCTTTTCCATGCAGGACAATGAGAGACCTTGTTCTGTTATATTTTCCTGGCGGAGTCTGTGACCAAATGCACCACTTTAGTCACACCGTGCGACGCTGGCAGGCCAGACGCCTGCTCTTGCACAGGCTGCAGGCATTAGCTAAGACCTGACAAACTCATAGCTGTATGTTAGTTTTGCTCAAAATAGGTTTGGTCTTATAAGAATGTATTTCGCATTTAGACTCTGTGAAATGCTTGTAAATTGCTGCATGCATTTATCACATTTGTGATGTCGGTATTCCAGGCTATAAGAAAATATGCAAGTTTTGCTTTATAACTTTGAAAATATTTGCTCTGAACTTGAGAACCCAGGTGTGGGAACCGGCCTCGCCAGCCATCCAGGAGGAGCGGTGGGCCATTATAAGACAAAAAGCTTTGTTAACTGCCCCATCCATCCATGGAATGGTACTTGCAAAAGGCCTCGTCTCATCACTTTGAATGCTGGAAGAGGGAAATAAAAACAGTTGATGTGAAGATTTTCCATCTCTTCGCTGTTTGAACTCTCTCAGGGCCAGAGACACTAAACTGAAGCCAGAGATCCATAGGGGGTCCCTCCTGGGTCGCCCTGAAAGACGCTTTGAATTGACAGATCGCTACAACTCCGTCGCTCTTCGGATTTAGACTGTAACTCGTTCGTGCATATGTTTGCTTGCGTTAACCTGTCAATAACTGGCTCATTTCTCTTTCCTAGTCAATAAACCTTTAGATATTTTATTACAGGATTGGCTACAGATGTTGTCTTTAGTATGCGATCTCGGGTACCCGTTGATTGGGGGTAAGCGCCTGGTCTCTTGGGACTGGAAGCAATCTGAATATTGTGTGATTTTTGGTGTAAGTGACCATTTATCACAAAGTTTGTCTGGGCATTATTGACTAGAGAGGCCAAGGGGACGGTCTGTGACTCCATGGTAAGACTGGTACCGTGATCCAGGAGTTCATATCTGTTACTGGTTTAGTGACATCTAATTATAGAACATACCACCAGTTTGAGGTGTCTGCCCTGTTTTTGACAGTCTGCCCTGATGTAGGCACTCACAGTCATGAGCCACTCCTGACGGGGTGACACACCCTGCACGCTGTTGTAATAATCTTTGTGCAAAATATGCCTTGTAAGGTATCATTTGAAAAACTAACAACTCACTGGTCAAAAATATCATAGTGAAATGTGTGTAGCAACCTTATGATCAAAGGTATAAAAAAAAACCCTGTATGATGTTAAAGGCACATGTTCAAACTCACGTTGCCCTAATTAGGTCAAGCAGGCCTGTCTTAAGCAAAGGGATGGGTGTTTGCCTCAATTTGCATATAAGCTGTAAACAGAGCCCTTAGACAGCAAGAGGGAAAAGAAAGGATGATTTAGTTGGGTTTGGTCCTGCTTTGAGCCAGGGGGTTGGACTTAATGACCTCCTGAGGTCCCTTCCAACCCCGATATTCTATGAAAGAAAAAGAAAAGCTGCATTTCAGCATGAACAGGTGAAAAGAATTAACATGGCTTCCTCCTTCCACCAGACTCCATGTCTCCTTGCTCTCAGCTGGAAAGAACTGTAACGAGGAGGTCTCAGGAAAATACTTTTCAGAGGGTGACTGAACTATAAAAGTGAGGGGTACCCCCACCCTGGTATCTCTCCTGATCCATCTCTCTTGCGCCAAAGAAGACAAAAGAATCCAGCTTTTTTACTTTGGGAGGGATCCTGACTTGCAGATTGGTCAGTAATGCTGTTGGGAGCACGTGGTAAGAACCTTACCTTGAACCAAGCCTCATTTGTAAAGTTTTAGTCTAAGGAAGTGTTTTATTTTTATTTCTCTTATAACCATTTCTAACTTGAATGCCTATGCTTGCACTCGCTTAAAATCCCAGCTTATTGTGTTAAATAAACTTGTTTTATTTTTAATCAAAATTAATCCAGTGTTGTGGTTAAACTGAGCTGCGTGGTAACTGTTTAAAAGAGTTGTTGTATGTTGTTCTCTTACAAGGACAATAGAACTAAAACATTCAGAGTGTCCAGAAGAAGGCTGGACAATGCAGAACACACATTTGGGTGGGGGGGGAGGAATTCGGGACTGGGAGTGTTGGGATCACCCTGCAAATAGTAACCACGGCTGCTGAAAGCCAGTGTGTAGCTGGGTGTTTGCTCACAGAGCTGCTGGACCAGGGCTGTGGCTATAACACAGACGCTCTGGGTGTGATCTGCATGCTGACAGGCTGTTTGTGAGTGGCCCATCGGGGAGCTACAGCAGAAAGCACTGTCAGGCACCCCAGGTTGCAGGGCACGGGTGACACAGACCCTCGCTGGCCTAGATTGCACCCTGGAATGTCACAGAGTTAAAGATGCACATGCCGGATTTGGAGTTCCCCCGCGTTTCCCTCATTTTCATGCTGGAATGTCTCTGCAGGAAACTCACTATAGAGGAAATTGACCCTCGTGCAGAGGACCAGCATAAAGTCTATGCACCTGGTGAATCTCACTTAAATTTTCAGAATAAGGGGACCTGACTGGGACTTGCAGTAATCAGTGCCTATGCCTTGTACTCTGACCCTCTGCATTGGAGTGAATTTGTGCATCGACCTGCTGATAAGGGAAAACACCTCAGTAGCTACAGAAGAGAGTAAAGAGCTGCGTGTTGGTTTGCTAGAAGGAACATTTCACTATATCAATAACAAATCTCTCAGTGGGTTTGTACTGAGTAATCCAGAAAGCTGAATTAGTTTCACAGTGTGTCAGACCCGCTGTCTGGGTGTGAGCCGTTCCAAGGTCTAGTCTATTTAAGGCAGCTAGAAGTGGAGATCGAGTTTTGTACCCTCACTTCCCCTTTAACGTGCACCGAGCGGATCGTATCTGAGCCCACAGGCCGTATGTATTATTTCTAAAGTAAACTTTCTTTAAAATAAAGAGAAACTTTACATCTGTTTCTAATGAAACCTACAAATTTAGATCTAACTCTGCATGACTCATAGCTTTAAGTATATCTAGAGGGGCCAAGTTCTGTGAAATGGATATAATTGTAATGGCCGTGAGTGGAAAAGCATTACAGAGGAAATCAGCATAGCAGCAAGCATTTTAGAGGAACTGCTGTTTTGTGGTTAAAAGCCACGCCCACCGCTATTTTATTACTTTTATGATTTTACTTCTTAGAAATTTTTCTTCTTCGATTCCAGTCCTCGTGTTTGGCCCCCAGCCACAACGTCCAAGCTTCCGCCCAGGGTGAGATGGTGGAGCTAAAGAGTTTCATAGGCAGATGTTGACGCTACTGCTCCAGAGCAGTCGGATTCTGTTCTCCTGAGCCCGTTGCCGGGCGGGAGGATGGATTCCATTTCAGTCGGAAACAGATTGACAGGGCAGTTGCTGAGCAGAACCGCTCATGTTCCTCTGCTGCCTTTTTGATTCCTCTTCGGCGCTCAATTTAATCGTCCTTTAATACGATCACAGATTTCTGTTTCTAAGGGCAAAAGACGTAAAAATGTCTCTGAATGAGACTTAGAAGCCTCTTGTCTGCCCTTCTGACGGGTATTAAGTGCCCTGTGGCTCTGTACTTCTAGTGGAGAGCAGAAGGTTGGGCTTGTGCTGTGGGCACTGGGCTTGGGCTCCTGAGATTGGGATTCAGTTCCAAACGGCGGGAGCCTGCCCAAGGCGCTGAGCAGAATGGGGATAATGAGCCTTCTTTTGCCTGTCTGGGCTACTTAAAATGTAAGCACGGGGCGTCTCTTACTGTGTATCTGGAGAGTACCTGCACATTGGAGCCCTGCTCTGAGCTGGGGGCCTGTGGGGGGTGGTATAAAGCGAATGATAGTATTATATGGCAGTAAGCATGGTATAAAAACCTCGCTGGGTGGACGAGTAGCTCAGTAAAGAAACGGCCACCTAGGGCATCGCCTCCATGTTCTGCCCTGGCCAGGGTTGGTCAAGTTCAGAGCATATTTGGGGAAATTCTACAGCCCGGGATTATTTGCAATTGAATCATTTAATTGTCTGGCTAACGCTGCCCCCCACCCCCGGCCAACACGTTTGCCCCCTTATTCCTCCTCCTCTGAGCTGACGTTCGTACCTACAATGCATGTGGCCTGCTGCAGATGATTAAATGCCTTGGCCTTGTTAGCGGGCTTTGGGAATGTTGCTTGTTGAAAACCTAGCATTATTGACATGCATGTTGCTGATTTACATTTGCTCCCGGCTGTTTTGACGTTGCTGGAGCCATCGGCCTGTGGGAACGTCTGAAGTCTTTTTATTGTCATTTTCAGTTCCATGGAATGCAGATGTTCACTTGCTTTGGAAGCGCTTCTAAATCTGACCCGTGTAAAAGGCTTTCTTAGGAGGAGATGGGAGAGGGGAACCCAGCTGTCAAGCAAGCTTCCTATTTAAACAAATAGGAAGCTCCCTTGGGGATCTTTGGCTTTATTTCATTAAATCTCCTGAGGCCAGGTTCTGATCTAAGTGATCAGGGGCGGCTCTAGGCATTTTGCCGCCCCCAGCACGGCAGGCAGGCTGCCTTCGGCGGCTTGCCTGCGGAGGGTCCGAAGCCGCGGGACCGAAAGCGACCGGCAGAGCGCCCCCCGCGACTTGCCGCCCCAAGCACGCGCTTGGAGTGCTGGGGCCTGGAGCCGCCCCTGTAAGTGATAAACCAGAGGCAACTCCGCTGGGTTGTTCTAGATGTGCGTAAGTGCAGGATCTAGCCCCATGGGGGGTTAAAAAGGCCCATCATCTTGCTAGCCTGGGACTCAGCACACTTGTCATGAGGTTCTGTCTGAATTTATTTATTTCCTGTTGTGCCCATAATGGAATGGGCCCTTTCCTGGTAGAAAAGAAGCCATGAAACCTACCTGGAAGAGTTCCTGCTGCAGTTGACTGGAACTCAGGCTCACCCTCGCTCTTGGTGCTGTTCCTCGTGTTTGGGGGACCAGCTCCCCCCCACTCGCTTCTCTCCCAGCCTCTCTGACGCATAACAGTCTAGTCTCCAGCTTGTCTCACTCATGTTCAGCGCCAGGCAAGGGCCAGGCATGTACTCAGCTGCTTAGGTGCCACTCTCAATTAAACGAGTCTTAATCCAGTGACGTTAATAACGTCGCTGTGGATTTACACTCTTGTCTCCAAGGCCCTGATTCAGCAAAGCGCTTGAGCGTGGGCTCAAGTCTGTCCATATTCAACAAAGAAATCAAGCTTGTGCTTTCCTTCCCTGATGCTTAAGCGCATACTTTGGTGCTTTCTTGAGTTGGAGCCTGAGAGTTGAATTTAGCCCAAGATCTTTTCCATCTGTGCTTGGAGCAGTCCAAACGTCACCTCAACCCAGTGATTGAATTTTCAGTATGAAGGGCCTGACCCTGCAAAAGCAGAGTGCCTTCGACACCAGTTGAAGTCAGTGGGCGCTGCGGGTACTCTGTACCACCCAGGATTGGGCCACCAGGGTGGTTCTCTCAGGCATGCTATTCGTGGGAAGTGTGGGCTCAGATCTGGAGTATTACGAGCGGTAAAACAGCAGTGAGCCTCTGTGAATTGTAGGGGAGTTGTTCATCACTTCCTCTTCTTCACCCTTTTTGGAGCCAATGGCCATATTTAACATAGACCAGCCACCTGAAGGCTCAGGACAAGCTGGAAACTGCTGGAGTCCTGAGGATCAATTTATTGGTTGGGTAACAGGCCTTTTGACACAAAGCTAGGACGGCTGCAGATTAGCGGGGCGGTTTAACGTACTCAGGCCCAAGATTGCCGGGATTGTGGGATTGAAAGAATGAATTTGTCCTGAATCAGACTTGATTCCTTCCCCAGCAAAGCAGCGTTACTTGTAGGATGTGACTGAACATAGGTCTCAGCAGCCACAGCTTAGAGGTGTTGTCATGGGTAACACAGATCCAAAATGACACACCTCCCAGGAGAAGAAACCATGGATGAGTAAGGGGGGAGCTAGTCCTTTAATGTCCATTGCACTGTATGGAATCCCACTTTTGAGAATCTGCAGGCCCAGTGTCAATAACTACCAGTGGGAGAGCACTTGTGTGGGAGCAGATGAGGCTGTGGGGCAAAAGGAAATATGGAGCTATAACAGAACGCTCAGAAGCCATCAAGGGCTAGTGCACAGAGCACTGGACTGGGAGTCAGTGGGCCTGGGCTCTAGCCCTGTTTAAGGCCAGGCATGCAGAGGATTCTTCTCCCCCATCCCTACAGAGAAGGTCAGCATACGGGCTATGGCTGCTTGGCAACATGTGGCCTTTGGGTCCCTAGTGTTTTTCCGTCCATATCTTCCCAGCTGCCCCTGTTGTAAGGAGGATCTGCTCCCTTGTCCTCATGCGCACTGACAGCCACGCCCCCCGGCAGGTTCTACACGGTTTTACTCTTTGAAAAAGCTAATGTGGGTGCAGGAAAGGGGCTATTCAAATTCTGGATGGCAGGGAGCGAGATCACAGAGAGCAGGAAATATTCATCAGAAGAGGCAGCGCTGGTCTACATCAGATAACGTCAAAGAGATCCTTCCCACATGCACATGAGCACCAGTGTGCATACGCATAGACACACCATCCATGCAGAGCCACCCAGGCATACCCAAATTCTGTGCAACCCTCCCCCCATGCATATCCAAACACAAACATTGCATCCCCCGTCCTCCCTCCCACACACACCTCTGGACCCACCTGAGTGCACGCGCACACCACATCCTAAAGCTTTACAAGGTCTCTCCCATTTTCTCTTATGTGACAACTGGCCCCAGCTGAGTTCTGGCTCCAGCTCGGTGAAGTGTGGCTTTCTCATTAGGAAAGGAGCAAAGGCTCTTTCATTACAAAACCAAAAAGCAACCACTTTCTTTTGAAAAATTAAAACCTCAGTAAGTGGCAGAGTTGTCAAGGCAAATTGCTGGGTAGCAGCTAGTTACCCCCCACCCCCAACCTCCCAGGGATGCTCCCTCAGCAAATTCTGCCCACGTTAAGCTTGGCTGAGAATGGAGACTGTTCCTGGCAGATTGAAAACATCCAAGTGGTCTTCACCCTCAGCTCACAGGGAGGGAAGGGAGAAGCAGAGCTAGTCAAAAATGCAGCCATGGTGGCTCCTCTAGGAGTAACAGAGCTTCTTGGGCCAGCCAACATCAGCCTCAGCTCCTTCCAAGCAACACTTTCCCCACTGAAGCAGAGATGTGACTGCCCTTAAATTCATTGCCTCCAGTATAAGTGATATGGCTACAAAAGCGCCATCACTCTAGTGGCAGCGAGGTTCAGCCCACTGTACCAGCCCTTAGGAGACCTGGGCTCGACTCCAGCTGCACCACTGGCCTGGTGTATGACTAAGGCCAGGTCACGTTACCTTGCTGTGCCTCTGTTCCCGCTCGTGTCTATTAAATTGTAAGCTCCTTAGGGGCAGGGGCTGCATCCTGAATCTGGCACAAAGGGCCCCTTTGTCTCAGCTGAGGCCATAAAGGGCTCCTGTAGTGCAAAGAATAATAGTAAGTAAAGATCTGCTCTTCAGTCTGGTTCTAACCAAGGCCTGAATAATGCATGAGGCTGTTTCATGGCGTAATCCAAGCTCTGCCACCGGCTGCTGCACATTTCCAAAGTCCCACCTGGACACTTATTTATCAGGGGGCTTGTCTCATTGCTCCATGTAGGGTTGCTGACTTTCTAATCGCACAAACCCACTCCTTTCCCGAGGCCCTGCCAACCCCACTCCATCTCCCCTCCTTCCATCACTTGCTACCCCCCACCCTCACTCACTTTCACTGGGCTGGGGCAGGGGGTTCAGGTGCACAAGGGGGCAAGGGCTCCGGGCTGGGGCTGGGGCTGAGGGATTTGGGGTGCAGGAGGGGGCTCAGCACTGGGACCGAGGGGTTTGGAGTGCAGGAGGGAGTGTTGTGTGCCGGCTCCAGGAGTGAGGGAGGGGGCTCCGACCTGGGGCAGGGGGTTGGGGTGCAGGGCGCAGGCTCTGGAAGGGGGCTGGGGTGCAGGAGGGGGCTCTGGGCAGGGGCTGGGCTGCAGCAGGGGGCTCCAGACAGGGGGTTGGGGTGTGGGGTGCAGGTTCTGGGAGGAGGCTGGGGAGCAGGAAGGGGCTCAGGGCTGGGGCAGGGGGTTGGGGTGCAGAAGGGGGTTTGGGGTGTGGGCTCTGGGAGGGAGTTTGGGTTCGGGAGGGGGCTCAGGGCTGGAGCAAGGGGTTGAGGGGGCAGGAGCGGGTGAGGGCTCTGGCCGGGCAGCGCTTACCTCCAGCGGCTCCCGGAAGTGGCTGGCGGAGGAGCCAGGGGGCTCTGCGTGCTGCCCATGCCCACAGCCGCCACCCCCACAGCTCTCATTGGCTGTGTTTCCCAGCCAATTGGAGCAGCAGAGCTGGCGCTTGGGGCGTGGGCAGCATGCAGTGCTCCTGTGGCTACCCCTCCCCCTAAGAGCCAGATATGGCAGCTGCTTCAGGGGGCTGCACAGAACCAGGGCAGGCAGGGTGCCTGCCTTAGCCCTGCTGTGCTGCTCACCGGAGCTGCCAGGGTCCCTTTTCGACTGGGCATCCTGGTAAAAAAAACCAGACGCCTGGCAACCCTATCTCCAAACATTGCGTCACATGAATCCCCTTTTCCCATTGCTACATCTTAGTCTGAGGAATAACTTGTGTTGGTGTTCAGCAGGTGGTGCTCTTCCCTCAGAGTCAGCACTGAACTGATGTTCTCTCCTCGGCTGTCTCTCCAGTGATGAGTATTTATAGAGCAGCCTTGGCCTCGAGCGCATGGCACGTGACCAGCATATAAAGTGGCAGGACCTTCCTGAGCAAGGAAGAACAAGCTGCAAAAACCTCAGTCCTGCCAGCTCAAAGAGCCCCTGGCACTTTTTTGTAAGTGAGACTCTCTGCTTACATTTTTAAAGAAGGTAAGTTTCTACCCCTCACGGTTGTGGACAAAAGCTTGCAAATGTGACTTGTGTGTAACCTAAAGGCTCAGGAATGAGAAGGCAACGAAAAAAAATCCACAAATCCCTGCAATTAACAATCCCAACTCAAAATGTGTTTGGATGGCAAACGCTTAGCAGTGCTGAACGGAGATCATCCCAGATCGACCATCCTGCTCTAGAGAGACCAGGTGGGTTGTCTCTAATATCCTGGGACCAACTTGGCTACAACAACACTGCATACTTCCTGCTCCCGTCAGCTTGCCTGGATGCAGTAACATCACCTCCTAGTGTTCAAAAATCATGAATCAGGCTCAAAAAATCATGATATTTTGTTTAGTAACACATTTCGGAGTCTTTTCCTTTGGCTTCTAGTTTCTGAGGCTTTAGGTTACACACAGGTCATCTTTGCAAGTGTTTGTCCACATTTACAGAAGAAGGTTGAGGGGGGATATGATCGCTCTCTATAAATATATCAGAGGGATAAATACCAGCGAGGGAGAGGAATTATTTAAGCTCAGTATCAATGTGGACACAAGAACAAATGGTCATCAGGAAGTTTAGGCTTTGGCTACACTTGCATTTCAAAGCGCTGCCGCGGCAGCGCTTTGAAGCACTAAGTGTAATCAAAGCGCCAGCGCTGGGAGAAAACTCTCCCAGCGCTGTCCGTACTCCACTTCCCTGTGGGGAATAACGGACAGCGCTGGGAGCGCGGCTCCCAGCGCTGGGGCTTTGACTACACTGGCGCTTTGTAGCGCCGCAATTTGCAGCGCTGCAGAGGGTGTGTTTTCACACCCTGCTGCAGCGCTGCAAATTTGTAAGTGTAGCCAAGCCCTTAGACTTGAAATTAGACGAAGGTTTCTAACCATTAGAGGAGTGAAGTTCTGGAACAGCCTTCCAAGGGGAGTAGTGGGGGCAAAAGACATATCTGGCTTCAAGACTAAGCTTGATAAGTTTATGGAGGGGATGGTATGATGGGATAGCCTAATTTTGGCAATTAATTTATCTTTGACTATTAGCGGTAAATATGCCCAATGGCCTGTGATGGGATGTTAGATGAGATCTGAGTTACTACAGAGAATTCTTTCCTGGATGCTGGCTGGTGAGTCTTGTCCACATGCTCAGGGTTTAGCTGATCACCATATTTGGGGTCGGGAAGGAATTTTCCTCCAGGGCAGATTGGCAGAAGCCCTGGGGGTTTCACCTTCCTCTGCAGCGTGGGGCACGGGTCAATTGCTGGAGGATTCTCTGCACCTGGAAGTCTTTAAACCACGATTTGAGGACTTCAATAGCTCAGACAAAGGTTAGGGGTTTGTTACAGGAGTGGGTGGGCAAGATTCTGTGGCCTGCATTGTGCAGGAGGTCAAACTGGACGATCATACTGGTCTCTTCTGACCTTAAAGTCTATGATTCTATGAATTACGACTGCTAGAAGCTGAGGTTCTCACATAATTACCTGAGTACAGGAACTGGGGCTTTAAGGGGAAAAAACCCACCAAATATCAGGAGCCTCCCACCAAAATGACAAGTGTTGGCAACGCTGTGGCTGGAGGCAGAGGGAGGAAGGGGAAAATGGAGCATGCTTCCTGTTAAGTTGGTGACATCCCTCTTCCAAAACAAGCCTAATCTGACAGCACTACCAAATAAAAGCCTGGGGCAGATCCTCACCCAGTGTGTATTGGTATAGCGCCATTCGAATCAGTGGAGCTCCGTCAATTTCTGCCAGCTGACGATCTGACCCATGATTTTCTCTCCAGGCATTGGGACAAAGTAACTAGCATGCGCCTTGTGTGTGAGAAAGAGGCCCACTAGCAAGAGGCTGCTGTGACCGTGCTGCAGCCAGTGCACAGTGTATCAAGTTCAAGAATTAATCAGGTTTTGCCGCAAGGTGGCTCCCGACATTTAAAGTCTTTCCCCGTTTTCTTCCATCTGGGGTTTTCACGGAGACCCTGGAGAGCAACAAGTTCCTTTGGGTATTGAGTCTCCCTCCCCTCGGTGTGTTTCTGCAGTTGGGGGCATGAAGGTCCCGGTTTTCCCACTAGCTCTAAACGTGGGACCTTGTAAAACCTTTGCAGGGGAATCAAATATGGAAGAGGGCCAGGTTCTCAGCTGCTGTAAACCGTCACTGCTCCATTGCAGCCAGTAGGAGGCGCTGTTCAGTACGTTCAGAAAATCAGGCCTCTGAGAGGTGTCCAAAATGACTAATTGGTTTTGGAGATCTTGGTCTAAGCTCCCAGGGCAGGAAGTTCCCTGCCCCGTGTGTGTCATTCCCAGTGGGGGTGAATGCTATCCAATCAGAATGCTCCCAGCACTTGCACTGGGGTAGCATTTTATACCTACCTCGCGCGAGAGGGGACATCACGACACGTTGGCCTAGATGCTGAGTCACACCTGAGCTGCACTTGGCACAGTAGGGTAGGGGAGAGGCAGTTTCACACCCCCTGAACGTGGGCCATTAGCCATCAGGCCAGTCTAGGGTGTGAAACAGACGAGCCCGCAAGGATCTAAACAAGAATTCTAAAGATGTGGTGGTGTGTTTTTTTTAAAGCCCCATGATCCGATTTTCCTCTTGCGTGCGCCTTGCCCAGTCATTTACACCAGTGCAAAGTGGGAGCATGCTGCTGCCATTCTCCAGCCCCTCTGCGTAGCTAGAAAGGATGAGAGAAGGTGGAGAAGCAGGAAAGAATCTGGCCCCGAGACTACTTCTGAAAGTCTGAACCTCACTTATTTAAGGAGTGAGAGCAATGGGCTAAAGACAGACATTACCATAATCCAACTGAGCTCAGCTGCCCAGTTCCAGTGTCTCTCCCCCTGATATTACCCAGCTGTTTGAGGAACGAGGAAAGAAAATTCTCATTTTCTAAGATAAAAAAATCCTAAATTGAAACTACTGAGTTTGCCTCCATCTGGGATAGTGGCCGGAGCTTCTAATCTCATTCAGCTGAACTCAGTTTTGGTGCCAGAAGAGAAACCAATTTCACTGGGGAGAATGGGAAAATATGTAACTGAACCAAAGCTGAAACTGCAGGAGGATCTGAGACAGCAAATCCTTTGATGTGGAAAGAGTTTATGGAGTGAGACTTTTCATACAATGCAACTGAAGACAAGCACATACTCAGCGCTATCTCTAAAGCATATTGCAGGGTTAACCAACCCGTCCTCAACAGCCCAGGGAGCTATTGCTGGTAAGTGACACGATTAGCAGATGCGGATAGTTTAGGTGACGTGTCATAAGGTGAATTAGTGTCAGAGACGGGCTCGGACTCCAGAATTCCTGGCGCCCAGTCACACATTCAAACCACTCCCCACCTCAGTGTGATCTAGGAAATGTCCGCTGATTAGAGTGCTTGCACCTCAGACAGCATTTACATCACTTCCATAGCTCTAGGCATCTGTGAAAAGCAGGACCCAAGGAACCACGTGGACGACATCAGGAACAGAAGTAATCCAGTCACATCTCCCACTGACAACTCCATCATAGCTGTGAGGAATCCGAAGAGCCACTGGAGGTCCACATAGCCCCGGCGTTCAGCACTTGGCTCCTCCAAGAAGCAATTCTCCAGGAGCGCGTGGGCAGCCAGTGGAACAGCTGTGAGCTTGCTTAAATCACCAGCTGGAAAAGATATTGCTTTGTTAATAGGCATTTTGGTTGGTGACAGCCAGAGGAAGCCAAAGGCAAGCACGGCAGGCTTGGCATTGAGTGCTGGAGCAGAACCAGAGCTGAACCAGGACTTCCTCCGTCTATTGGTCTGGATGGTGTGAGGCAGAACTCGGTGAGTCTGACAGCAGATGCAGACGTGAGTTGTCATCAGCAGGCGTCCCTCTGGTCGTAGTTTTTCCCTGCAGTAACTAATTTTCCAATCACCCCCAGCTGTGCCTTAACTGGTGCAAATGATTGGGGAGGGACTCACTCTCCCTTTCTCATGCTCCCCTACTCCTCTCTAGGTATGTGTCCTCCTGATGGGTCCTCATCTTGCCAGGGGGCTGAGGAGCTCTCTGCCATGCCAAGGCTCGCTCTGAGGAGTCCCAGCATGGGAGCTCCTTGTGCACCAAACTCCATAGTTTCAGCTGCAGGACATGATGTAGGGCAGCTGCTGGGGCTGCAGCTGGTGCCTGTCGGTCACTCAGTGAGAGATTTCAGTTCCTCTGACTGCCACCATTAGAAGAACTGGGCTGGGCCACCTATTGAATGCAACATGGCTGGAGTTCCCAGATGAAGCCAGTGGCAAAACAAAGAATTGGGACACCTGTCCAGCTGTGCAAGGTGAGTCACGACTGGGGGGGTCATATCTCACAGACAGCCTGACCAACCTCAGCCTTTACAGCAAGATTTAAGGCTATGAATCTGGATGCTAGAACTGCTATCGGTGTCCCCAAACCAATGCCTTTGACACACCTGCAGAGTTCTCAAAAGAGCCCAGCATGCTGGGGGATATGTGGGATGCTGAGTTCTTGAAAACATGGTCCATACAGGGCCTGACTGAGGGCCGAGTTCTTGAAAACCTGGTGGCCAAGATCTTTTGAGCGCCTGGCCTCATGTGAGTAGCCACAAATGCTCTGAGAGGCACTGTTTGTACAGCGCCTAGCACAATGGCATCCTGGGCTCTGGCAATACTAAGGAATAAAAATAATAACCGAGATCTCTGAGCTATGGGCAGCAATGAGAAGTTCCTCACTAATACTTCTTCCAAGAGAAACTGCTGCTACTGGAAGGTAACTTGCAGCATGTTGCCTCATTAGTAATAACCGGGTGGGTGGTTTTTTCTCTTCTACCAACTCTTCTCTCTTTTCCGACAGGCCTTTGTTGGAATGGAATGGGAGATAAGAGCTCGGGGAGCCTTGTTGTATACCGTGGTGCTGGCCTCCTCTGCTGTATGGAATGGGAAGGCTCAGGGAGGCAGAGTGGTTTGGTGTGGGAGGTGGTGGTTTGGGGAGATGGGTTTCGACAGGCTACTCGCTGTCTCGTGTTTGTGTATATGGTAAACACTGGCCCAGGTGCCTGGAGTTGTTCGGGGCAGGTGCTTTATATACTGGCTGAGGCGAGCACACAGGCAGGAGCCCAGCTGCTTCCCTGAATGACTCTCCTAAACCCGATGTTCTGGGCATGCCCCTTCGTTGGCCCACGGCAATTTTTATTTCAATCCATCTAGACTCTAATGTCCAAGGTACATTTCTGTTGATAGTGGGCTAACCTGTAATCCCAAATCTACCTCCTCCCTTCCCCCGGTGCCCCAGAAAATGCCCCTCCCGCCCCACAAGACAAAGCACTGAACATCTCCGTTCACCCACTCATCTTCATCCAGAATCTAGCCGCCCTGAAGCTACGACTGGATTTTGTGCAGGGCTTAGAGACAAAAGTGCTGGGTGGCTTAGCTGCGTCCGTCTCTCGAAACACGGCACGGACAGATGAGCAGCGCCAGCACTGACGTTTCCTAATGTGGGGCCAGAAAACTGAATGGCAGCGACTGCGGCCAAAACCATGGAGGGAACCTTTATTGTGTTACGTGGGGCCAGACGTGCAGCCCTGACTGAACAGCTCAGTCGCTGAACAGGCGCCCTTGTGTTACAGCAGTTTTACTGCTGGAAGCAGCAGCAGCCTCCTTTCCTTATGTGCCCCTTTAGTTACTGTTGAAATAACAGCCCAGCGCGGTGGGTCACATCTGGGCCCATGTTATGGCCCCTCTGTGGTGTTCTGGTGGCACAAAGAGACCAGGAGCCTGCCTTAAACAGACAGCTGATGTGTGTGGGAATTCCCAGCCGGCATGGCGAGCCCACCTACCTTCCTCCTCCTGGTGACCAGGGCATGAGCCGAGCATGCTGCACTAGCAGTCCTCAGCCTTTAACTTACACTGGGGAGTGGGGTACATAAGAACGGCCAGACTAGCTCAGACCAAAGGTCCATCCAGCCCAGTATCCTGTCCACCGACAGTGGCCAACGCCAGGTGCCCTAGAGGGAGTGAACCTAACAGGTTAATGATCAAGTGATCTCTCTCCCGCCGTCCATCACCACCCTCTGACAAACAGAGGCTAGGGACACCATTCCTTACCCATCCTGGCTAATAGCCATTAATGGACTTAACCTCCATGAATTTATCTAGTTCTCTTTTAAACCCTGTTATAGTCCTAGCCTTCACAACCTCCTCAGGCAAGGAGTTCCACAGGTTGACTGTGTGCTGCGTGAAGAAGAATTTCCTTTAATTTGTTTTAAACCTGCTGCCCATTAATTTCATGTGTGGCCCCTAGTTCATGTATTATGGGAACAAGTAAATAACTTTTCTTTATTCACCACTCATGATTTTCTATACCTCTATCATATCCCGCTTAGTCTCCTCTTTTCCAAGCTGAAAAGTCCTCGCCTCTTTAATCTCTCCTCATATGGGACCCATTCCAAACCCCTAATCATTTTAGTTGCCCTTCTCTGAACCTTTTCTAAGGGTACGTCTACACTACGGGATTATTCCGAATTTACATAAACCGGTTTAACAAAACAGATTGTATAAAGTCGAGTGTGCGCGGCCACACTAAACACATTAAATCGGTGGTGTGCGTCCACGGTCCGAGGCTAGCATCGATTTCTGGAGCATTGCACTGTGGGTAGCTACTCCATAGCTATTCCATAGTTCCCGCAGCCTCCCCCGCCCCTTTGAATTTCCGGGTTGAGATCCCAGTGCCTGATGCGGCAAAAATCATTGTCACGGGTGGTTCTGGGTAAATGTCGTCAGTCACTCCTTCCGCTGGGAAAGCAACGGCAGACAAGCATTTCATGCCTTTTTTCCCTGGATTGCCCTGGAAGATGAGCTGTATTCTATTCTATTCACAGGGGGTGCTCCTGCAACAACCCCACCTGTTGATTCCGTTCTTCCCTCAGCCTTCCTGGGCTACCGTAGCATTGTCCCCCCACTTGTGTGATGAAGTAATAAAGAATGCAGGAATAAGACACAGTGACTTGTTAGTGAGATATGAGTGGAAGGCAGCCTCCAGCTGCTATGATAGTCCAGACAGGACAGTAAGGAGTGTGTAGGAGAGGAGCACAGCATCCCTCTGCTAGTTCAGGGGCAATTGAATCTTTTCTTTACACATGAAGGGTGGGGGCTGATGGAGCTCAGCCCCCTGTTGCTATGATGACGATGGTTATCAGCCATACTGTACCATCTACCAGGAAAAATTAGGACCAGGCGCCCTTCATTGACCTAACAGATGCTAGTCAGCATGGTTACCAATCCTTTTGCACTGCCCCATGTGCCAATAGGCTGATGATGAGGACGGATACCAGTCGTATTGTACCATCAGCCATCCGTAGCGTGGGGGGAGCAAGGATGTTGGTGTTGAGTGCTGCACCATCGCGTCTATCTGCAGCATTCAGTAAAGATAGGGTGACATGTAAAAGAGTCAAGAGAGGATTGTTTTCCCTTTCACTTCTGGGGGTTGGTGTGGGGGGGGGGTGCGTAAATTGCCTAGCTATGCCCTGACCCACCGCGGGCACTGTTTTTGACCCTAGAAGCATTTGGAGCTCAGCCAAGAATGCAAATGCTTTTCAGAGACTGCAGGAACTGTGGGATAGCTTGAGTCCTCCAGTCCATGAGCGTCCATTTGATTCTTTGGCTTTCCGTTACGCTTGTCACGCAGCAGTGCGCTGAGTCCCTGCTATGGCGTCTGTCTGGAGATATTTAAAAAATGATTTTGAATTTCGTCTTCTGTAACGGAGCGCTGATAGAACAGATTTGCCTGCCCTTACAGCGATCACGTCCGCATCGTCCATGCGGGAGCTCTTTCTTTATTTTGATTTTTAACTGCATCACCACCCGTGCTGATCGGAGCTCCACGCTGGGCAAACAGGAAATATTCAAAAGTTCGCGGGGCTTTTCCTGTCTACCTGGCCACTGCATCCGAGTTCAGATTGCTGTCCAGAGCGGTCAGTGGTGCACTGTGGGATACCGCCCGGAGGCCAATACCGTCGATCTGCGGCCACACTAACCCCAATCCGATATGGTAATACCGATATTAGCGCTACTCCTCTCGTTAGGGAGGAGTACAGAAACTGGTTTAAAGAGCCCTTTATACCGATATAAAGGGCCTCTTAGTGTGGACGGGTGTGGCGTTAAATCGGTTTTACGCTCCTAAAACCGGTTTAAACGCGTAGTGTAGACCAGGCTTAACACCATCTTTTTTGAGATGAGCCCACCACAGCTGTATTCAAGTCACCCCCTCCTGCACTCTGGTCCTACACTGAATGGAGGAGCTGGGCCAGACCCAAGGAGCAGGCTGGTATTTTTAAAGCACTGTTTGCTTTAGCCATCCATGCACCCCCTAAGTTCTACAATTCTGACTTTACTCCAGGTTATGCAGGGAGGAGGTGGCCAATGGGAGCACTGCTTTTATCTTTAAAACTCAAGCGGGTGGCTGCAAGTGCATAGAAGCGGTGTCCTCTTGTTTGGCTGGCAGTCGGTTCCCACACTGCAAGCCACCTACCTCCATCCATCTGCCTGGCTTGCAGAATGAGGTCTGGGGAGTGCAGAGGCAGCAAATGTTGGCATGAGACTGGCTTGTCCGCGTGCTCCAGTTTGGACCCACAAACAGCCAACTGGCAAGAAGCTAGTCTAAAATTGGACTCGGCTGGCGTTTGGCAGCTGGCTGGCAGAGCATGACCTTTCTTCTGCACAGGCAGGTGACCTAAGGCCGCTCAGGTCTAAGATTTATACAAATCCAGGCTACATCCTGAATGAATTGTGGACCAACCCAAGGCAGCTTTGTGTGTGTGAAGCTGAAGGAAGGTTCAGTGAATGGGCAATACTCTGGATGAGAGTCGCCCAGTACTGAGACAGCTTCTGCAGTGGGGGGAGAGTGACTGGGAAGGGACCCATGGAGAGACCAGCCCCAAAGGAACCCAGACGTAGCGGTGAATATCTTTTGCCAAAGACGGCACTATAGCAGTGATGATGAAGACGCCCTCGGTAAGACTGTCCCCAGTGGCTGCTTTTACCACTTGAGTCAAATCTCTGCCATGACCCTCGTTCCCAGTCAAGCAGCAGGTCTTGGGCATCTCTCGTCACTTCCTAAGCTTCTCCCGTGGCAGTGTGCGCTACGTCTACAGGTGCAGAGCCACTGAAAGCAATCAGCCAGGGAGCCAACCACGGCTTACTCAGCATCAGCGTGTGAAGCCCGGGATGGAAGGGTGGCTTATTTGCTGCTGAGATTCCAGAGGGAGGTAGGGACTATTCAGTGAGAGGAATATCACTCTCAACAATATGATGGGCGGAGCAGCAGCACAATTCACCGAGTCCCTTGCAGAGTAGCGAAGCATGTGACAACAGCCAAGCAGCGCTCTCCGTTCACCAGCTCTGGCACAAGGGCCCTTCTTCCTAGCGGCAGAAGGCTGTTTCCACGCTTGTCTCCAGTCACCTTCTCTTTCGTGTACGTAACCACTCTCAAGACCAGCCTTGACTCCAGGGCTGCCCGGGGGGGGGGGGGGGGAAGTGGGGCAATTTGCCCTGGGCCCTGCAGGGGCCCCCACGAGAATATAGTTTTCTATAGTATTGTAACTTTTTCTTATGGAAGGGGCCCCCGAAATTGCTTTGCCTCAGGCCCCCTGAATCCTCTGGGCGGCCCTGCTTGACTCACTGCTTAACATCCATTGCAGAACTCTTCAAGGGAGAGCAATGGAAGCCACAGCTCCTTAGGCTAGAGGAACAGAAGAACTTGAGTGAAATGTGGGTGCTATTCTGTCCAAGCAATGCCTGCCTGCCTGCCTGGCTCCCTGTCGTTCGGTTGCAGAAACAGCAGTGCTCTAATTACAGATGTCTCATCTGTTGATTTCCGTGTATTGTTGAAATACAAAGGGCAGGAAGACAGGTTCTGTTCTACATCCCTTGCTAAGGGGTGCATGCCATCTTGGTGAGTCATCTCCCATTACTAACACCTGGCTTGGAGGCAGATGGCTGAGTTCCTTGTACTCGGTTGTGTCCTAATCTTACACCAGGGTGATGGGATGGATCACTTGATGATTCCCTGTTCTGTTCATTCCCTCTGGGGCACCTGGCATTGGCCACTGTCGGCAGACAGGATACTGGGCTAGATGGACCTTTGGTCTCACCCAGTATGGCCGTTCTTATGTTCTAGAATCAGAATCACCATTATGTTAACAACATACATGCTGTCAGAGGCTCTTGTCTGAAAGAGACCTCGCTCTTTACGACAGAGGTTAGACTCTATGTTAATCTTCATGCCTGGATGGACATCAAGTTGACACTCCTAATCTCATAATAGGGGCACACTTCAAAATCTATTAGAACGCTGCCCAGAAATCATCTGGCCATCTGGCAGCAGCTGAGTGGGGTTGTCCCTTCTCTATTGTAATTCAACAACTCCCAATGTCAGAACGTCCTGTGGAGCGGGGCCCACAATGAAAGCTTTGTCTCAGGAGAGCGGGGATGTGCAGGCATCCCAGGAATGTGGAATAGGAATCACCTCAATGTGGACTAGGGGAAGTGAGAGCCACAGCATGCAAACACGTTGTGCAAGGCCAAGCTATACCACCTGCCAGAGCCAGATGCCAGGCGAGGGGTGGTCCTATTGATGTCGGAGCAAGAAACCAGTTCTGATGCCTCTTTCCTTAACAGGGGAGAGAATGGCATAGGTTACCTGGGAAGTGTGAGTGGTGAATTATACTAAACTGCAGCTGATGGCTGTAAACTACACTCCTGGTAGAGCACAAACCAGCAGAAAGAGACTCTGTCCCTGTTTATATTTAACTTTTTTAGAACAGCTGGGGTGAGGAAAGAACCTTGTTCACTGAAAAGTCACCCCTTCCCCTTACCCATGTGAAAAGAACCAAGGGAAGGTCACTGACACAGGTCTTTCTCCTTTACTATTAGCAAATGAATTGACTGCAAAAGATACAGTGCTCTCTGGCTGCTCCGTGCCGTGTGCACCTCGTTTATATGTGCCGACTCCACTGCATGGGAGAGACGCTTAGGAGCCTGAGAAATCAAATAAAAAACCCTTTGAAAAGCCATGGAGGAGGCAATGGCACCTGCTGTCTAGGGCCAGATTTTCAAAAGGGTTCAGTGCTAGAGAGGGCTGAAAATTTTCTGTCCAAAAAATTTTTAACTGGAAAATGGGGTTTTAAGTTAATTGAAGTTTTCCCCTCTCCTCCCCCCCACCACCAAAAATCCATTCTTGGCAACATTCTTCAGTAACCAAAACCCAAATGTTCTTGGGTTGGGGAGGGAAAATGAAAATCGTCAGAACTTCAAAAATAATTAAGTATTTTCATCAAAATCTTTCCCAAGGAAATTTTTTTCCCATCTGACTTGACAGCTTTAATCGTGACAGACACTTTTCTTCTGAGGGGCCCGGCTCCTCTTTGGGCACCAGAATACGGCCAGATGTGTCCACAGAGCTGTGCACAGTGGGTGCTGATGTCTGGCCGCAGATGTCACAATGGGAGCTGCTTGACGCTGAGCATTCCTGAAAATGTGACCATTTGATTTGGTGCTGAATGGAAGCTGAGCTCTTTCGGAAATTCAGCCTAGC
Organism: Mauremys mutica; assembly: GCF_020497125.1. NCBI lineage: Eukaryota > Metazoa > Chordata > Testudines > Geoemydidae > Mauremys > Mauremys mutica. The sequence continues at coordinate 12,936,822 of NC_059085.1, forward strand.
CCCACGATGCCCAACACATGTTCAGTGCTTCACAAACATGGTCCCTGCCCCAAAGACCTGGCACGCCACAGGACGAGCGGACATCACGTGAGAACACAAAGCTGAAGAGGAAGGTAGGTGATGTGAGCGCCATGTGCGTGACTGTGACTTTAGCTGAATGTTCAGGGTATCGTGAAAACCTGTTCAGTTAAGAAACCGGTGTTGATTGGTGATTCTGTGGGTAGATGGGGTGTGAAGAGAGTGGTGTGAAGGGGATGAGGACATGAGGTAGAGGACATGAGGCAGGGAATATGGTGGACACAGCCTGACACCCAACCTCTCTCCCAGCCTCAGTGCAGCATGCCAAAACGGCCTGCTCGCCCTCGTGCTCTGCTCTGTGTGAGACACGCCAGAACCTCTTGCTCGTGCGTAGGAGTGACACACTGAGGTCCAGAAACAAAGTAAAATCCATTTCCGCCCCCCCCCAGCAACCTGCCAGATGCCAGCAAGCTGCGTTGCCATAGTGTCTGCATCGATACGCTGCTTTCTGATGGTTCTGGTGGGCCACCCCCAGTTGCGGCTGCCCCTTGGGCACTGGGCAGCTGGCACTGCCCAATCTCCACACTGCACGCTGACTGCTCGCCGTTTACCCCTCCCCTTGAGTTACTGCTCTTTGCAGAAGCATGCTGGACTGGCTGGCCCAGCAGAGCCGCAGAGGTGGTTACCCTCTTCTTCCTCTGCAAGAAATGGTCCCCCATCCTCCAGTCCCACTTGTGAGTAACGTGCCCCCAAAATCAGGCTGACTCCTGGGAGCAGCGTCCCAAATGTTGCTGACACTCAGCGAGTTGGCTTTAGTCATGAAGGGGCAGTTGGTCAGGGAGTGGAATCTGCATGCATCTAGTTACAACACAGCCTGCTTACTTCACTTGGTTCCTGCTCAGAGGAGAGGCTGCTTTCCTAGCTATATGCTGTGAACTCTCTGGGGCAGGGAGCTCATCGTTTATCTGCCTGTATATAACTAGGCAGGCTTCCGGCTTTGCAGAAATAGAAAAGAGACGCTATGTCCGCACTGATTCACAACACCCTACTGGTCTAGCCAGAGTTACTAATGCACTGCGAAGTGGAGGCTCGAGGGACCTGGATGGGAATCACTACAGTGCAATCAGCAGCTTCTGCACTCCAGGGACACTGCCGCTTCTTAACGGTGCATTGTGCCGCACTGGGCAGCAGTCAGGAATCTATTTTCAGCAGGTAGCATTCGGTATTGCCAACCCATGTGTTTAAAAATCAGGACTCGGGTCTTCCAAAATCATGCTGTTGCTCTGACAACTCCAGTTTGGGAGTGTCACGTAGGGGTGGATGTTAGGGCTGTGATTTCTAAAACTCATTAACAAGGTATTTAATTAGCACTATGCAAAAGCAGAGAGACTTGTGCGTATGCCTTATGACACAGTGTAAGGGATCTATGGAACAGCTAGGCCTTGGGTGATTAATAACCAATGATTCCTTCTCGGCCTCAAAAAGAGTTAGAAAAACCATCCACCTCTTTTTATCCCAGAATAGGATCCACCTATAAAGACAATAAGAAAATGGTCCACATCATGTGAGATACAGTGTCTAAGGACCCACAAATCAGCCAAGGTTGGCCGTTCCTCTCCCCAAGAATAGAACCTAAAATGGCTAACTGAGAGTATTTCCTTTTGGACCAGTCTAGTCAAAGAGAAGTAACCATATTCCACAAAATGCCTTAAAGATAAGTGCACCCTCAGGAAGTGTGATAAATATAGACTCAGGGCTGGTCTACACTATGGGGGGAAATCAATCTAAGATACGCAACTTCAGCTACGTGAATAACGTAGCTGATTCACGTAGCTGAAGTCGAAGTATCTTAGATCGAATTACCTACCGTCCTCACGGCGCGGGATCAACGTCCGCGGCTCCCCATGTCGACTCCGCTACCGCCGTTCGGGTTGGTGGAGTTCCGGAGTCAACAGGAGCTCATTCAGGGATCGATATATCGCATCTAGATGAGACGCGATATATCGATCCCCGAGAAATCGATTGCTACCCGCCGATACGGCGGGTAGTGAAGACGTAGCCTCATAGACTTTAAGGTCAGAAGGGACCATTATGATCATCTAGGTTCTAAAGAATTGGGAATTGTTGATCATAAGGGAATGTAATAAGAAATCTTGGTAATTTGGTTTGTTCTTTGATATAACTACTGAGCTTCATCTCCAGTTTGTGATAATTGCTTGCAAGACTATATGGTCTGTGTAGTACACAATTGGCTTTGTCTACATTTGAGTGGTGAACAGTTGAATGTGGTTCTGGATGAATTAATAAACTGTTAGTTGGTTAAAAATAAACCAGTGTCCTGATTTGAAAAATACTGTCAAGTTCAAAGTTGACCTGAAAAGAATTCAATGTTAAATGAGTAAGCTAATTCTCCCTGGACTCCATAAAAAGAGGTTATCCTATTGGATTCTATTATATTGGCACGCTTTGTTTGATTTCAGCTTTAAAAATGAACTGGCACCCTGGAAGATTCATACCCTGGCACCTTTTCACACTTACAGCTGTCTATAATTATAGAATCACACACTTTTTTTTTTCAACAGGACCCCTGGCTGAGTCAGTGCGCAGGGTGCCAAATTTGGGATGGGTACCAAATTCGGGATGCCGAAAGCAATTATAAATAAGGAGTGAAATACAGATACGAAAGCAAAAACCTAAAGGGAGGGGGGACAAATGAAAAGTGCAGTGATCATCCACAGGGAATTGATAAAAGTGAGTGACCTTCTCCCCCCACAATGGCCATTGTACTCGCTCAGTGTAATGATGGTTACTTAATAAGTAACTGGGAATTAGAATCAAGCTTCTTACAAGAACCTTCTTCCTACAAACAGTTAACACCAGCCAGACATATACGGCATTCGTTCAGATGTAAGGTCAAGTCTATCAATGTGATTACAAAATGGCCCTCTCTCTCTTTAGGATTTTTCCTACTGTGGACTCAAAGCAGCACCCCGCAGCGCTTTCTGGAATCAACAGCCCATCCCTTAGACAAGGAGAACAACGTGTGTTTCTTGTCCAGGCTTTCAGCAGCATGTGCACAGAAACACCACTGCAGAGGCATATGTGGACCTGCTAGAAAAGTGTCGCTGCACGAGATGGCATAGCATGCCGCTGGGAGACAGCGGAGCTACTCAGACATGAAAAGGTCTTAGCGGCTGGGCTGTACAGCTCGGGATGATACTCACACATTCTGCAACTCCACATCAAGGGTGTGTTTGCTGGAGCCATCCTCTGCAGGGAACCTCATCGCAGTCAGACTAATTCACGGATTTCTATTCTTTTGCTACCAAAGCTGCGCAGTTGACTCAAGAAGTCATAACCAGTCCATTTCCAATCAGAGGTTAGATGCTTTAAGTGCTTGCTGTTTCTTGTTTGGAAGAAGCTAGTGTCAGCCCACTGAGCCTGTTCCAGTGGAATCTCACAGAGTCGGCTGAGAAGAGGAATAAACTAGGAGAAAGAATACTCATGGTCTGGTAAACCACAAACATTTCTGCCCTGGAACATCTGTGGTGTGTCTAAACTAACAGGAATGTAAAAGCTAGTTAACTGGCAATCACCACCACCAACCCTTAAAGTAAACTCCACTTGGGTTCTTGAAAAATAAGGCACCCAAAATCACTAATCACTTGGCCTGGATGGTCACATGGACCTATGTAACTTAGACATCTGATGTGTAACTCTGTAATTACTTGTATGAGTTAACTCAACAGGTATTGCCAGCCTGTGTTCTGATTCGCTTGAGTACCATACCACAGCTCAGAATGAATTATCACAGACAATCAACTCCTATTATTAGGAAGGGAGGTGCTAATATTTCTTTTGATCCAATAAACACCTTCCACAGGGGTGACAGGAAAAAAAAGTAGCATCTTAGTCACTTCTGTCACTCTTCTAGTTTTCAATAAAAAAGTGAGACATGAATAATAAGTGGAACAATGTTCAGCAGACTTCAAGGAAAGGCTCATTTCCCAGTGGCTCACTCCAGACTGTGTATATTCAGAGCTACTCTGCTTTGACAGCTCTGCAACCTAAGGGCAGGCATTTTAAAATACACTTATTAGAACAAAGCCATTTTCTCAGCCTATGATGTCCAGTTCTGGCATTTAGTGTTGATCTGCTGTGCCTCTTATTTTGCTAACTGACTCCTGCTTTCTCACCCAGGTGGCTGTAACATCACTGACAAATGGGGAAGCAAACGAAACCCTCTTTTGGGGATCTTTCAAATTATAAAGAGTCCACCTGGTTTGAAAAAGTACTTAAGGGGCAGCTTTGGTCAGCAAAGGGACTGCGTAAAAACATCACTGCCTCTGAGTACACAGGCAGCATTATTGATGTTTATCTCATTGCTGGCAGGCAGCACACATACCATGAAAAACTGGGTCGGCACCAGTGATCTTATTAGACTCAGCGAGAGCGGGGTGCAGTGGGGAATGAGTCTAGGGGTAATGGTGTCCTCACAAAATCTCCTCATTCTCCTTCCTGATCCACAGCTAATACCTGTGCATCACTTCCTGAAGTGGAACCAACTGGGAAAGCTGTTCACAGCTATAACTGCTAATTTGATGGGGTCACAGTTGGAGGAGAAGATGGCCTCTTATGGCTTGAAGATCATTTCACTAGGGACCCAACGGGAGTTGGCCTCAGTGAACCCACCCCCTGTTAGAACCTCTCAGGAGGGACTTAATACTGAGATGGATTCCATTAATATGGCCTCTGAAACTCTGATTAAAGAAATGTTTTCCTAGGAGGAAATGAGAACTACTAGAGAACCATGGAGAATCTAAGGATGGTCAGACCCTTCCCCCACCCCCAGTGCCCTCTTCCCACACACAGAGGTAGAGGTCTTTGCATCTGGGATACTTCCCCGACTGTAGTGATAAATCCACACACAAGATGTAAAACCTGTGTGTGGGCTAAAGACAGGTGAGTCTATGGGCCCAGCAAGCCAGGTCTCAAACAGTAAAACTGGACGTCAGTACACTTTCAGAAAATACCGTGGGTCACACCCAGCCATGCCCAGGAAGATATTTGGCCCAGGATTCATAACAGTATGCATACAGTACCAAACCTGCTTCATTGCACCATCTTGTGGAACCTACAGGTATCTAACAGGAGGTGGACTAGAAGAGACATGGGGGCAGACAGGGCGTAGGGGATCTGATTTCCTCCATCATGTTGTTTATATATTGCTAAATATAAACACCTCTCTGAAACCTGGGTCTTCTGCTTCCACAAGAAAACGACAGGCCTAGTGCTTATCCCAGATGACCACTCAAACCCAAAAGCCAGGAAAAGGTGCTTTTAGGTACAACCATTCTATTCAAGAGCACATGCATATTCTGTTGGAGCATGATGATATTTACATAATTTGCTGGCACTGTAAGGCATGTTTTGCCATTTCGGAGTTTGTAACCATCCCATACAGTAGACTAAGTGGGAACAGTGTAGAACATTGCTCCAATATCCTGAACATAAGAACAATGCTACTTAAATTCTGTAAACAAGTGTATGCCCAAGGAGTATAAACAGATTTGAAGTGGGATGTTCTCTTTCTAATCACCATGGAATATGGTGAGCATCAACTCAGATTGGAGACAGAACCAGATTACTGGATACACAGTTGGATTATAAAGCACCTGTTAGTCCACTGAGACAGACTAGATTGATTGTGGGGAGATTATCTGTCTGCTCAGAATACAACAACAAGCTCGTCAGATGTGATTTATAGACCCTTTGTGGCAATAAAGCAGGTTGAAAAATGTAGCAGAAGCATCAGAAATGTGTGTCTTACAAACAAGCAATAAGACTTCCATGTATTGGCATGTAGTCTCTTTCATCGTTAACCCACGGCAAAACTAGGGATGGGATTTTTCAAAAGCGCTCAGCATTGGTCTCACGCTGCAGCCACTGAAATCAACAGTAAAACTCTCGTTGTCTTCAGTGCCAGTGGAGTTAGACCAACATTGAGCACTTTTGAAAATCCCACCCTGCGTGGACAGACACGTTCTTTTGTATCCAGCAGACAGATGCCCCAGAATAAAGTTATCTGCGGACACAAGAGCAATCAAGACCCTGATCCTACTGCCATCGTACTCCAATGGGAGTTCAGCCTGAATAAGGAATGCGGGATTAGACCCTAAAATAAACATGGAAAACTTTATTTGCAAAAGGAGCACAAGCTGCCAACCCAGGGAAACGCTGTGCCAAAGCCTCAGGAGACAGACTGTGAAATGTTTGAGAAGCTTCCCCAGAGGAAAATGTTCCCATCAGGTCCTTTTAAAAAATACTGGGTGGAGTCCTTTTAGCGTGCTACAGCAATGTGTCTCCCTCACCCACCCACTTGTGCTCCTGGCACATCAGAGGGAGATCAGTAAAGAGACCGCAAAAACAAACTCAACACTGAAGTAGAACAAGAATTCATTTCACAGCCAGTAAATCCCTGAGTGGGTGGTCTCACTCGGTGTGGTGACCACAGACCATGGATCTTAAATGGTCTTGCTCTCCCTTCTCCACCTCTTCTCTTTGCCAAGCGGCTGCTCTTAGAGACTTGTCTGTATTGGGTTCTCAGTCCTCAGGCTCTGGTGCCTGCTCTGTCTCTTAACATGTAATTCAGGAGACTGGAAGAAATTACGGTTGCTGCATTCTACAGAGGCTCTGTCTCAATACATGCCAATTATGAACTCAGTTCGGATAATGTTGCTAGCACCATCTGTTCCCAGAGAGGGGAAAGCAGCTTCATGACCTGCTCCCTAATCTCTGCGTGTCTGGTGTAAATCAGAGCCGAATGTGGCCAGAACGCTGCGGATGCTCTGACCGTTATAACGAAGAAAAATAACATGCTAAGGAAGAGCAAATTATCAGTGTCTGAAAGTGTGTGTTCTCTAGGGATTATATTTGTAAAATAAATGGGAGAAAGAGTGCTGTCAGCTAAATCCACATGTTATGTATACCCCCAGAACTAGAAAGCCAAATTCATTGCTGGATTAAGATAGAGCACCTCTACTGAAGGTTTTATTTTATTTTTTAATGAATAATATCCTCTGAAATCTCATCCTGTGTGACATAGCATCAGGGGCAGTAAATTACTGGTTCAATGGCAAGCATCTAAAATGGTGAAAAGACCAAATACATTATTCTGTTGCTGTATGGGACTGATACCTGCATATTAATGCTGACTTCGGGAAGCTACAGGGTGCAGGGGTCTAGAAAGCACAATTTAACTCCTTAGTCACTACACACATGAAAACACCAAAAGGGCACATTACCCCATCTAAGGCTAGCACTAATTCACACCCACAGCATATTTGGCGAATGCCACTCGTGCTCTCTAACCCATCAACACCAATAAGTATGTACAGCCTTGCTGGCTGGCATTGGCACCAAAGAGAAATTCTATTAAACCATTCCAAAAACCTCTCAGTAACAGACCACTGCAAGCAACAAATTCAACTTTCAATTAACTAAAGTTATCTGTAGATCAGCATTGTGGTATGCCTGGCAGTAACAGCCTTGAGTGGGTTACTATGCACCGTAGTTTGCCTTGGAAGAAAAGAGGGACATCATTGGTGCAGCCTCTGCTTTCTCAAATCACATTGCTTAAGTGATGACCCTGGTTTAATACTCTTCTCTTCCTGAGTCATTCGTCATCTCTTTTCAATAACTCCGCCTGCATTTGCTCAGTTTTTGCTTCATTCTTTCCTCTAAGACTTTGTTCCACAGCCTTCTGTTTGCACTGAATTTTTCCCAGATGAATTGTCAGTAGATTTCCCTGTTTACTCTATTTGCTTCCTGACAACATTTATTTAAGGCACAAGTGTTATATTCTACATGTTGGGATGGGGTGTAAAACCCCACACTGGAGAGGGAGGGGTTAAGAAGCTGCTCTGAGCCCAGGTAGCTCCGCCCTGCCACACCTGCAACTTGCCCAGCCTCTGGAGAGGAGCTTAAAAGGGAGCAGGTTGTAGCTTACTTGTGGACTGCCTGAGGAGCACTGTGGGAAGTCTATCTGCCAGAGCGCCTGACTATTGATGGTCTATCTGACCTGCTGAGGGAAAAGGACTCTGGACTTTTGCAAGATCAGAGACCTAGTCCTTGATTTGTTTTGTTTACACATCCTTGTTTTTCCCTCTTGCATGAGGAGGCTGGTAGGCAGTGATCCAGGGAGGCAGCCACATAGCACTCGAGGGTTCAGGACTCAGCTGCTTACCTCTGGATCCTGGATTGGAACCTGATGGACAGGGTGGGCCTGGATTCTTGTGCCCAGCCTCTGTTGGGGCTAGAAACAAAGAGCCTATCCCTGATACTAGTGACCAAGGACTAGGAAGACCTCCTATCCTGGGGAGTCCTGGCGCTGCGATTTTAGCTAGGCGAGTCCTGGAGCCCCTTTCTGGACAGTGGGACTAGTCTTGGTTGGACTCCTCATGTACCGTGGAAGGGGTGGACACACGTTGTGGCCCAACCATAGGTGGTGCCTGTGAGGAGCAGACCCCTTCACAAACCTGTATACAAGTATCTTAATGCAGTTGCACCACAGGGTGAATGCGATATCTTGGAATACTGCAATGGAAATGCACAGTAATATTGTATCGGGGGTAGCCGTGTTAGTCTGTATCCAGACCTTGGGAGGCAGGCCAGTCCTTGTTTACAGACAGCCCCCCCACATACACACACACCTGAAGCAAATACTCACCAGCAACTACACACCACACCACAGAAACACTAACCCAGGAACCAGTCCCTGTAACAAACCTCATTGCCTACTCTGTCCCCATATCTACTCTAGCGACACCATCAGAGGACCCAACCACATCAACACACCATCAAGGCCTCATTCACCTGCACATCCACTTATGTGATATATGCGATCATGTGCCAGCAATGCCCCTCTGCCATGTACATTGGCCAAACCGGACAGTCTCTACGCAAAAGAATAAATGGACACAAATCGGACATCAGGAATCATAACATTCGAAAACCAGTAGGAGAACACTTCAATCTCCCTGGACATTCTATAACAGATTTAAAAGTAGCCATACTTGAACAAAAAAACTTCAGAAACAGACTTCAAAGAGAAACTGCAGAATTAAAATTCATTTGCAAATTTAACACCATTAATTTGGGCTTGAATAAGGACTGGGAGTGGCTGGCTCACTACAAAAGCAGTTTTGCCTCTCCTGGCATTGACACCTCCTCATCTATTATTGGGAGTGAACCACATCCACCCTGATCGAATTGGCCCTGTCAACACTGGTTCTCCACTTGTGAGGTAACTCCCTCCTCTTCATGTGTCATTATATAATGCCTGCATCTGTAACTTTCACTCCATGCATTTGAAGAAGTGGGTTTTTAACCCATGAAAGCTTATGCCCAAATAAATCTGTTTGTGTTTAAAGTGCCACCAGACTCCTTATAGTGAAGCTGTTAAAAGTCTTGGCCTGGCCCGGCATCACAAAATAATGAAATGGCTTAGCAAATAGCATGCCCAGCTGACATGACAAGCAGGAAGTAATTGTAACATCAGCTGGCAGTTATGCAAATATACCCGATCTAATTATCCTCCCGGTATTGTATGTAGTCTAATGGTGAGATGATATCTAAATATATATATATATATATACTCTCTAAAATTTTACCCCATCACTGTCAAAAGAGGCCTGTAACCTCAGTCTTATTAGACTCATCACTGCTCCTAAATTCCCAGATCATGTCAGTGACCTGTTTTTTATCTTCTGCTAGCAAAGTAATGACACCTTCTTGTCTCAGATGTGGCGCTCGGATGCCTTTGATATTTCTACACTTGAGAATTGTAATAGTCTCCAAATGGGATCAAGTGTGATGTGCTGAGGCTATCCTGTCGTACCGGTGCTGTATTTGCGACACTGCATTTGGTTTGTTTTAGTTCTGAATCTTGGGGTTGTAATAATTTGTGTTAATTTTCCTTTGTTTTATTCCGGCTAGATGTGGGAGTGGTAATGTGTGGGGGAGTATTCAGGGACTACCAAAGACAAAGGGTAAAATAGACATAGTCTAGTGGCTGGGCACTACCTCAATATACATACTGAAAGGACAGATACAGGATCTGTGCCTCAGCCCCAAGGGGTTCCACTCTTCCTTAACGGAAAGTCATGTGGCCCCAGTGCCTCTGAGACTGAGCTCTAGGCTTCAGCATTCCTGTTTCACAGCGTGAGCTCCACCCAGTGAGTCCAACTGAGAGAGACTCCTGGTCAGAGACTTTTTGCTCTCTTCAGAGATCAGTGAACCTCAGCAAATATTTGCAGTGGTACCAGGCAGCCTAAGGTTTATAGTTATGGAACACAGCACCCGGAAGTCCTTATGTTAGCATAGAGAAGCAAAGGTGAAGACATAGTGGATACTGGACAAGCCAGAGCTCCCTTGAGCCTGCTGCTGAAAGAAACATCTTGGTTTCCTCTCTGTCTTTGTCCCTTTGTCTGTCAGTCCCAGGTGAGCTTTCTGGGTTTGTCTATGCTGCAATAAAAGACTCAGGGCACAGCCATGGCTGGCCCGGGTCAGCTGTCTCCATCTCGTGGAGCTTGTGCTGTGGGGCTATGAAAATGTAGTGTAGACATTCTGGCTCAGGCTGGAGCCCAGGCTCTGAGACCCACGATGGGGGAGAGTCTGAGTCCAGGCTCCAGCCTGAGCCCAAACATCTACACTGCAATTTTTATAGCCCTGTAGCCTGAGCCCTGGAAGCCGGAGTCAGCTGACCTGGGCTCTGAGAATCACTACAGTGGGTATTTTATTGCAGTGTAGACCTACCCTGAGACTCTCCAAAGGCCAGCTCTTATCCTACCCTCTTGTCACCCCTTGGGCCATTGTCTTCCTCCTGCAGACCCATGCTGATTTCATATGTCCTACCTGATGGGGTGGTTCCCATTGTCTCTCTGGATCCTCCATTGATATGGGTCAGTTTCAGACAGACCTTTACAGACAGATTCATACCACCCGAGGCAGTTATATGACATGAACACCTCATGTCTCCTGCTCTGCCCCAAGGAACTTTTAAACCCTTTACACACTGCATAGCAATGCAAAGCACAGAGGGAAACTGAGGCATGCACAGGCATTTAAAAAAATACCAAAATTACCACATTTGTTACCACATGAACTCAAGCTATCATAAATATTCCACCCTGAAGGAAATTTCAAAATTTGGTTTTGTCCTGAACAGGAATGAAAAGTCGAAAACGCAGAATTCTTCATGTAAAGAAATATTTTGAAATATTTTGTTTTGACAATATCATGTTGACACTGATACAAAACATCAAAATGAAATATTTTCATAATGTCTCATAGACAATTTTGCTGAGATATATTCCTGTGAAACACTTTGATTTCAGTGAATCAGTGTTTTGTGACAGAAAAATGTTCAGTGGGAAAATTTTGCCCAGCACTAATAAATATATCTTGAAATGCCCAGTGAAAATGGTCTTACCAGAGAGAGCAAACAATCCCACCCTGTCATGCCAGGAAGGAAGTTGGATGTGAAGGAGTATAGCTAACAAGGCACAGTGGGAGGCAGGAGTTCTTCAGGCTCTATACCAGGGGTCGGCAACCTTTCAGAAGTGCTGTGCCGAGTCTTCATTTATTCACTCTAATTTAAGATTCCGCGTGCCAGTGATACATTTTCATGTTTTTAGAAGGTCTCTTTCTATAAGTCTATAATATATAACTAAACTATTGTTGTATGTAAAGTAAATGTTTTTAAAATGTTTAAGAAGCTTCATTTAAAATTAAATTAAAATGCAGAGCCCCCTGGACCAGTGGCCAGGACTCAGGCAGTGTGAGTGCCACTGAAAATCAGCTCGTATGCCGCCCTTGGCACGCGTGCCATAGGTTGCCTACCCTTGCTCTGTACTGAGAGAAGCAAAGGGATATGCCAACTTTATCTGCATTGCCAATAAAGAGTATCAGCCTGTATTCCTTTGGACTTCCATAGCAAGAGAGCTTTGCAGTGACAAAGGAAGTTGCCTCAGTCTCACCTGACCTGCCACGAGCAGCGGCAGGAGATGCAGACTCCACCAGGATAAAAATTATCAGTCTGAACTTTATATATTTGTCAACTATGGGCCTATTCTGACTTCCACTGATATCACTGGCAAGATTCTTTCCTAGTGTAGCTCCAGTAACTTTACAGAACACCTGTGGTTAATTTCTCTCACACGCTTTCTCTTGTACATTAAAGTGTGCATCTTTTTTTAATAATAAATAAAGTTTAACTGTGGTTTATTTTGGCACAATCCATCCAGCGAGATGTAAATCTTGCCTATGTCAAGAATTGGAAAGAGCAAGAGGTGTAGGCGTGTACGGATATACACTCATGCACCATTTGTCTTGCAGAGATTTTTATTTAAAGATATGAAGTTCTGAGAATTGTGTTTGTGTGTATCCAAAGAGCCAGGTGGGTTAGCTGGAACCAAAGAGGCAGGTGCAGTGCAGATGCTAGCATGAAGAAAAGACAGAGACCTTTTAATTCATGCCAGTTCTTGAACATAAACAATGTTTGTTTGCTATAGCCAAGTCTACACTCTCTGCTGGAGGTCTTTTTGTATAACATTTAGGCAAAGTTATTTTAATTTTCCATTCCACAATTGGTCACCATCTAATCTTTTTTCAGTAGATCTTTGCTTATGAATTACAGCATTATTATTTTATAGGCAATATCTGTTCCTTATTTGGTTGGTTCAGTAAGTCCCTTTCAAATGTTTTGATCCTTGTGTGGCCATTGGTGAAAGAGTGTCAAACTATTATATTTAATTTAATGATTTGTTGTCTAGACTATGGTTTCATCAGCAGAATCTGTTTTAGGAGTAACTTTGATACAGCGGTAGGAGGAAGAGGAATTTCATCATGCCTACTGTTCCTTAAAGGAATAAAAGAATGGAGCATTTGTGTTCTACAAACCCTTTAATGCAAAAGCTTCTCAAAGTGCTTTACAAAGTGATGAGGTTTTGGTGGTAGTGTAGAACTGTGGAAGCAAATGCCACAGCTATTATGGGCTCAATATTAATAACTTCCAGCCTTGGGTATTAATACATGTTTTATCAAGAAACTCTTGGCTAAGACACTGGGGTTATCACTTTACTCTATTTCAAAATATGTGATGAGCTCTTTAACTTCTTCTTAGCCCCAGGGAGTATGGTTTCATGTCTCATCTGAAGGACACCACCCGCCCCGATGCACTAAGCCCTGTTACGGCACTGAGTAATACCACTATCTACAAGGGGTAGATTTTCAAAGAAATGCGCATAGATAGAATACGTGCCAGGACATCTTCCCCTACCCATTTCCCTCTCTCAAGAGGATAGTACTCAAAGCAATATAATGTATAAACTTACTGAACCTGAATTGCCCATTTAAATCTGTTTTGTTCCTCTAGCCCCTTGCCACCTTGTCTTCCTCTCCCCTTATGCATGCTGCCTGGTTCCTTTCTTTCCTCCTAACCGTGGACATGCGGCCTGGCTTCCTTCTCCCCTTAGACTTCTTCTCCCACTAGCAACTCCTACCCTGCGGACTACACTGTCCCTGGGAGTCTCGTGTTTCCCCTCCTCCTCCTGTATTAATAACCCCTAGCTCTACCCACTTCCAACTGCTTTTTTCTTGCAGCGATGAACCTGATATGTGTAGTATTGCTAGAAACAAGGAAAAGTCAGTATCACATGATCTGCCAGCTAGGTGGACATCCCACAAAAGCTCCATGGACCACTGGTAGTCAGCTGATCACAATTGAAATGTCAGCTGCTTTTAACACTGTTTAGCAAAGTTCTGATTTTAGACTAAAACTCTGAAAGGTAAATTCTTGGAACAGCCCAAGGATTTAATTCATACAATATCTACACTTTATTTCAAAGGAGCCAGTTAGGTTTTTTTTAAACTGCTGCTATTTAGCACCTGCTAGGAAAAAATCTGGAGCTCAGCTCCTCCCACTTTAAGTACTGCTGGAAGAATTAAAATAAAAACCTTTCTCCAAAAGCATGTCTTTACTACCCTATACGCATGTCAAAGAACATTTTAAAGGTCCTGCCTCAGGGCATCTGAAATTCTGGTCAACGTGAGGTCAGCAAGCACAACATTCTTCCAGGGTATTTTTTCCTGAGAAGCTGTATAAAAATTAAGTTCTTGAAATGGTGAGATGCATGTTACTTTATGGAACGGTTTATGATGTCACAAAATCATGCAAATTAAGAGATGGACAAGACCTACAGTATTAGGTTAATTAGTCCATCTCCCTGTTAGTGCAGGATTAGTCCCTGGAGTCCATTTGATTTTTATAAATACATTCTATAGCGCAGATACAGACGTAGACGAGGCCATAGAACTGTTTTGTTTTCACCTTGCACCGACTGAGAGGATAGAATGAAACCTTGTTTATTTGGTTTTGGTCCTTCTAGATTTTGCTGTTTCAGAAAGAGCTTGTGAAGGTTGGAGATCAATCTGCTAGTGAGGTTTGACCCCTGAAGTACAGAGAATAGTATCATGATACTCTCCTTTCCATAGGGCATCTATCAGCACACAGCCTGCAACCCTTCTCCATTGCCTCGGTCTAGGATGACCAGATGGCCCGATTTTATAGGGATAGTCCCAATTTTTGGGTCTTTTTCTTATATAGGCTCCTCTTACCCCCCATCCCCTGTCCTGATTTTTCACATTTGCCCTCTGGTCACCCTAAAGGCTATTTGTGCATGTTAAAGAGAATTGATAATGAGGGTCCTCAGAAGATATCCATCCTCCCTCCTCCAATTTAGGAGGAATTTGGGACACTAGGATTCTTCTCAACCAGCTACATCAAAATACAACTGAACTTTCCCTGCCTATGCTAGGATTTTACAATTTGTTGGCTCTCTCATCATAAAAAATACCCTTTTCCTAAACCCAGTCATAGTTGCATAGGGTTTAACTAAATGCATAACCTTAAGCCAATCTAGCGTTCATCCACCTTAGGGAAAAAAGGTGTGTTCTTACCTCATATTAGCTAACACAAGATAACTAACACAACTTGGACTGGAGCTTGGGCTCTGAACTCCCCCAAGCTTCGGAGAACAAGTTACAACATCTACTCACCACTATCTTTAGCACACTAACCTTAGGCTGGGAGGCTCATTCCTGGACGCACTGTAGCGATCCCCTAAGGAACAGTAACATTAGAACAGGCCTGGCTAAAGATGATCCCATAAGCAACTCTAATTATTAAATCTTCTGCTTCCCTGAAGCTGGATCATTGCTTGCTGGGGCTCACTGCCTCCACCCCCCTCTTCTGTTAAAATAAAGGGCAGCCTCAGCAAGCTGCTCTGTTTGGAAGAACAACTGGGGTGCCAAAATCACAAGTCTCCTGCTATTTTTTTGTTTTTTCTTAAAGTCCCAGCTGCTGCACAGCAGAAAGCGCAGGAGACTCTCAGCATTTTAAAATGATGTATGTTTCTAGCCCTTCTGGATGGCGAAGAAAGCTTGAAAATGTGACCCGAGTGCACCCCAAAGTCCCAGAAACCAGAAGGCAAACAGATAAATTGCCTGATTTTTAAACCAATCTTAGGATTTTGGGGGGCAGAACCCTGATTTTTGAACACTGTGGAGCTGACAATGCTAACATGAGATGCTGTCCCCAATCCCCTACCATAGACATCCTTGGTCCAACCATCCCCCTAGAGGGGACATGGTTTCCCCCTCCCACCCGCTGGGCTTGGAGGGGGTCAGGCCCCCTTTCTCTGTTATCCCCACAACACCTTGTTTCCCCTTGTCCCTGCCTCTTTTGCCCCACCTGCCTCCCCTGATCCCAGCCTTGCCGTCCCCTTCCCCTGGTTTTGGGGCCCCGCCCCTAGGCTAGGTGAGTTGGCCAAGGCTGCAGGGCGCGTCTGTGGCACAGTCGGGACTCGAACCCAGCACTCCCCAGCTCCAGGAGAGGGGGTCTAACCCCGGCCTCGCGCCTCTCGCACGCGCGCGCACGCCCGCGGCCCCGCCCGCGTCATCCCCAGCCCCGGCCCCGCCCACCGGGGCGGTCTCGCCTGACGGCCGTTGCAAAGGACTTTTTCAGCAGCCGCAAGTGAGGTGAGTCGCGGGGGGAGGAGGTGTTAATGCCCCGGCGGCGGCGCCCGTCACCCCCGCGCACACAGCTGGGGGGGGCCCGGCCCCCCTTTTCCCGGAGCGGGATGAGCGCGGCGGCCGGGAGCTGCTCCTCGCTGCGGGCGGGGGGCGCAGGCCCTGCGGGAGTGAGGGGCCCCTGAGCCGCTGCCCCGGGGGAGGGGGGCGCTTGGCCCCGGTGTGAGGCGAGAGGGGGTGGGGGAGGCTGGCGTGGAGTGGGGGGGGTCTCGGGGGGGGTGACTGGGGGTCTGGCCGACGTTTCTGTGACGGTAGCGCCAAAGGCCATAAGCCGGCTGGGCAGGCGCCAGACATGTAGTAAAGACAGTCCCAGCCCCAAAGCGCTGACCGTGTGGAAAGGTGGGGGGGTCACGGCCCTGTTTTCGGGGGGCCCCATGAAGAACTGCGGGAAGACCGTTCTCCAATGGCAAGGGCCCATCAGGGGAGTGGAGGGTGCCAGGAAGGACTCTGGGGATGGGGCACACAGAAGGATCAGCAGGGTAGCCTTAAAACTGGGGTCTCGCATCTGTGGGAGCCCCGTGGTTCGGCTACGATTCAGGGACCCAACTTGGATTTCTTCTCATCCTTGCAGCAAAACCAGAAGGAATGAGACAGCCCAGCTTTTCCCATCTGTTTTCCAGCAGCTTTTATCTGTGAATTTCTTATGAACGTCATTGTAGTATCTGTTATTTAATAGCTATATAGTGTCATAGGTATGTGAGGCACTCTAGTGAAATAAAAATACTACCCATACAGTTCTACCACCCTTAGATTGAAAGCTTTTGGGATGTCCACACTACAGCGCCACTGTGCCTCTGAATAGCTGCAGCGTCGATGCTTCCTGCGTCTACACTGAAATGTAGCTCCCACTGATATAACTCGCCCAGTACCCTGACTTAATAACTCCACTTCCTTGGGAGGCGTAATGATTAAGTCGATGTAGTTAGGTTGATACAGCATCTTTGTAGACACTGTGTTGCTTACATCAAGTGTTGCTGCCTTTCAGAAACCATCCCAAAATGCCCAACACTGGCAGTTAAATTGGTGCAAGTGCTCTGGGTGAAGACATGTGCCACTGATGAGCATAGTGTGGATGTATAAAACGGATTCAATTACTGCAGTGGCTCTATGTTGATGTAACCTAGGTCAACTTAATTTTTTAGTGTAGACTTGCTCTGAGAGGCAATAACTAGATAGACAGAATAGGTCCATCAACCTAGCTGTGTCTACATGGGAGGTTAGGTTGACCTAACTGTGTTGCTGGGGGCACAATTTTTCATAGCCCTGAGTGATGTAGCTAAGTCAACCTAAGTTATAGGTGTAGACCAGGCCTTAGCTAGACTTGCATGGGGTCAGGTGACAACAAACAAGGGAGGGAATGGAATAAAATCCCAAAGAGGAGACAAAGCCCGACATGAGCAGTGATTTCTCCATCAGAGTTTGGAGGAGGGAGGGGAATAATTGCATGTTGTTTTGGGTGGTTCCCTGAGAGTCAGATGAGGATTGTAAATTAGGTGATTTTGTCATGCTCCAGCACAGGTCCAGCTGCAGTAACGTTGTGATCTGCTGTGTGACTACAGGGCCGATACTCTGGCAGAGCCAATGCTAGATCTGGAAGTGGTTCCCGAGCGATCTCTTGGGAATGAACAATGGGAATTCACCTTGGGTAAGTCCTGTGCTTGGCACTTGCCTCGTCATCACATTTTTCCATGCTGTGTTAATAAGAAGTAACGACGGCCAGAGGTTTCCGTAATGCTTCTAGCATTATTCTGAATTACTGAAAATGAAATTCCTCAAGACTTTTTTTTTTGGGGTCTCTTTTGTTTTTGGCAGTTATTTTAAAAAGGCAAAGTAATGCTAACTTTTATATAATACTGAGAATATTAATGTACATATGTAAGAATACTTCATGGTTGTTTTTAAGGATGCTCTTAGACTGACTCATGTTTTATTTATCATCTGCATGTCCTTCTATTCATACTTCCTCCAAAGCCTCTTGTTGCTGTTTTGGACCAGTCATTTTGAGTAACACCCAGAGGAGATGACCTAGATGTACTGATCATAGTCTGGGTAATATCAATCAAGTGACATCAGCCTGCTCAAAAACTTACTAATACTTTGAGACTTTATAGAGTCGTTTTTGTACAAGGATCGCTAAACACTTTACAAATACTATTTAAATGTCACAACATCCTCATTGCGGTAACTGAATTGTCGCATTTCCATTTTACCAATGAGGAAACAGAGTTTAAATAACTTGCCCAAGGTCACGTAATAAACCTTTCTCCTTCCAGTGGTTCTGTACAGTCTTCCGTAGACCACATTTCTTTGGTAGATTCCTCTTCCCTTCCCCCCCCGCAGTGTATCAGAGAGAACCCTTACAACCAATCCAAAGTTAGTTGATGGTGTTCAGAACTAATTCGAGGCACTTAAGTGTAGCAGTAGATTTTTATATGTTGTGGGTCCTCCTACAAATGATTGACTCTTCAAACCTATATTTTAGTAATAAGCGATCAGCATTTAAACATTACTATAGTTTTTCCTAATTGTAAGCAGTTATGAGGTTATTCTACAATTGTGTCTGTGTGTTAGGAGTTTCTGCACCATACTGCTTTGCCTATAATATCCCAACGTTGCTATTGATGGTTCTGAACCACTGGGGTAACAATGGTGGGAGTACTGGTATAGAGAGAGCTGCAGATAGGAGCCAGCATTTTCGGCACCATTTTTAATCTAAGCAATGCAGAAGCTGTTGTTTCAGACATGAACTGATAAGCGGAAAAGGTTTTGGTTTCGGGTCTATATTAGGCAATTGTCTTTTTGGTAAGCAGCTCTTAAATGAGTATGTTATGATTATGGTAGCAGCAGTGCAGTTAAGCCTGTTCAAAGCCACACTTGCCTCTCAATACACTGTCTTTCTGAATTGTTCTTGAAAGCTGATATTTTCCATGCTTGTTCTCAGTTCAAAGAGTGAAGTTCTTTTTTATAAAGTTTCATAAAATTCTGCTTGACCATTTGAAGTCACTAGTATATGGGGTGAGGGGAAGAAAAGATGTAGACTATATATATATTTTGCTCTTCTAAGTCAAAAGCTAATTCATTTTGGCTCTGATCCTGCAAAGACTTATGCATATGTTTAATTTTATGAGTTGTGAATAGACCTGCATTGCATAAAATGTGTGTAATTCTTTGCAGGATGTGAGCCTTGAAAAGCTCAAAGATTTGGTGTATACTTAGCTTTCAGTTTGCAAGGCTTGAATTCCTAAATCTGAAAACTAGCAGCTTGTGCAATATTTCACTGTTTACTATTTTTATTGTACAACTAATTTGATTAACGCAATATTGGTTTATCCAAATAATCACTGAAATAAATGGAGGAGTATTTATGCATTTACACACACAGTTCAGGATGGTTACAGTGGTTTCCAACCTTTTTACGCCCAAGATCACTTCTTGAATTTAAGGGCAACCCAGGATCTACCCCATCCCTTCCCCGAGGCCCTGTCCTGCTCACTTTCCCCAACCCTCACTCACTTTCACCAGGCTGGGATAGGGGTTGGAGTTCGGGATGGGGTGTGGGCTCTGGGCTGGGGCTGAGGGGTTCCCAGTGTGAGAGGGGGCTCTGGGCTGAGCCTGGGGCAGGCAGTTGGGGTGTAGAAGAGGGTGCAAGCTCTGGGAGGGAGTTTGGGTGCAGGAGGGCACTCCGGGCTGGGGCAGGTGCTTGGGGTGCAGGAGTGGGTGAGTATGGGATGCTAGCTCTGGGAGGGGGCTCAGGGTCGGTGTGCAGTCTGTCACTGGGCAGCACGTACCTTGGGTGACTCCTGGTCAGTGACGCAGCGAGACTAAGGCAGGCTCCCTGGCTACACCAGCCCCATGCCACTCCCGGAAGGGGCCAATGCCCCCCAGCGGCCCTTGGGGATGTTTGAGGGGCACGTGGCTCTGCATGCTGCCCCTGCCTGCAAGCACCACCCCCATAGCTCTCATTGGCCAGAGCTCCCCATTCCCGTCCAATGGGAGCTGTGGGGGTGGTGCTTGCAGGCAGTAGAAGCGTGTGGAGAGAGACCCCTGCCACCCTGTCCCTGGGTCTGCGCTCACCGCTTCCAGGAGTGGCGTGGGGCCAGGGCAGGCAAGGAGACTGCCTTAGCGGCTGCCCTGCTGTGCCACTGGAGATCGCAACCGACTGGGAGATCCTCTAGGGTTGATCGCGGTCAACTGGTTGGTGACCACTGATGTATTGTATACCTGATAATACAGAAATAAACTTGTGCATTTATTTCAGTGTGCAATGATTTGACTCTTATCACAAAGTAAATACATGGCTGTCATCTTCAGATTAGTTATGTGCTACGTATTCTGACTAAGACGCCCCTTGTTGGAGTTCAGACATCAGTGCTCTTGCTATACTAATAACATGTTGGTATAGCTAGCTCCTTGCTGGTTCAGCCCTGCATAAGTTAACTGATCTTTTTGTGTTTGTATTATCTGAAGTTCAATAAAAGCTACTTCAAAATAGTTATCAGACTGCACAGGTTTATTGTGGTGTGTGGGCACTCATTGTTTTTCTTTCCTTTATAAAAACAAACAAGCAGAAGAAAATAAAATGCCTTTCAACCTCCCTCACCAAAAAATGCAAACAAACCTGCTAATGCCACCTTAAAGTTGAGATGACATAGACACGCACACGCAAGAGGAAATTCATCGGTACAGTGCCTAATGTAAACATAGCTCTGCCATATGAGTGTGTAATACATAATTAGTGTGGCCAGGTAGATTAGAGTAGGGGACTGACTGGCAGTCAAGACACTTAAGCTCTGTCTACTTTAGGGATATCGTGTCAAATTTCCTACTGTTGCTAAAAATTGTTTCAGTTCCACCAGTTGTAGCAATGTTGGGACCCCTGCTGTAAATGGATTGCTGACTGCTCCTGATATTTTGAGCACCACGTTGTCTATACCTGTTCTGGACAAAATTAGATTACGGGGTTCTTGAAATGCTGATGACTTGGGCTCTGAACATTAAACCACTAGTGGAGATGATTAGTGTGAGACCTCAACACAATTTTCCTGGTGTACACAAGACCTTGGATTCTGTTCCTGGGTGTACTGCATATAATAAATATCATATTGTGATCAGCTTTCTATTTGATATACTTAAAATAATTCACTTACATTTCTCTTGCTTCTTTCCCTTCTTAGTTTCACTCATATATTTTTCTATCAGTCATGGTGCATCTTTTCCTGCACTCACCTCAGTGTCTGTTTTCTCTTGTTGTCATCTTTGCTTTCCCTCCCCGCGCCTCACCTCCCCACACACACAGAGATGGGGCCAGATGCTTAATAGCCAGAGGGGGCCCACTATCCATGGGCAATGTGTTGTGAGAAGTCAGCCTTGCTGTCCCAGCTGCTGGAATAGGAAAGGCTGCTGGGATATTGGGGTGCTGACACTGGACTGTCTACTGGCTTGTAGGTGTTTCGGGGGTGGAGGTATTTGGTTAATCTGGCCCTCCCTTGGCTTTCTTGTCTGCTGCAAGAGAGGGGAAGGTACTCTGTCTATTCCCCACCTTTGTTTAGGTCCTCCTACAAACTATTCCTGGTGTACATACCACTACTGCTGCTTGTAGCTTTGCCATGATCCAGTGGATGTTGATACAGTATTAACATTGAAATGTACAAAACAATATATCGCTTCCTCACCCCACTCTTACTCACCTCCTTTGCTCCTGTTTGCTCTTAATGAGGATTTAGAAGTTCTTCCCACTCTACCCCCCATATAACTTACTAATTTTTTGTGCATTAAGTGTTGGAAGAGCTTATTTGTTCCCTGCAAGGACTGATTATGCGGCTTCTTTAGCACACCCAGCCTCTGATGATCATAGGAGAGAGCATGAGGTTTGGAGTTCAATCTGAGTATCCCACACAGCAGCTGAGAGCATTGCCACTGTGGGTCAGCTTGTCTGTTCTTATTTAAAATAATTTAAAAGTGAGATAGAGAAAGAAATACTATCTCCTGGGAGTACAGTCTGCCATTTATGAAGAAATTTGTTCTTCTCACTGATGTGTACTCCAGGGAACAACTTTGCAGCAAAATTTATATCCAGTATTTATGTTTGATCAGTCATCTTCAAATTTACCTATTCTGGAAAATCTTGCACCCATAATTCTCCATCAGTGAAAGCAGCAGTGGGGAGAGGACTGAGACAAAGGGTTTGACAACACAGTGGTAAAAATGTCTGCATCACATCTCTGCTACAGCTTCCACTATTGCTATGGTGGAACTGTCCTGGCAACAAATTACAGTAGAACCTCAGAGTTACGAACTCCAGAGTTACAAACTGACCAGTCAGCTGCACACCTCATTTGGAACTGCAAGTACGCAATCAGGAGCAGCAGAGACAAAAAAAAGGGGGAGGAGGGAATGCATTAAAGTACTGTGTTAAATATAAACTACTAAAAAAAATAAAGGGAAAGCTTTTAAAAAAAAAAAAAGGTTTGACTATGTAAGGAAACCGTTTCTGTGCTTGTTTCGTTTAAATTAAGATGATTAAAAACACCATTTTTCTTCTGCATAGTGGAGTTTCAAAGCTCTATTAAATTACTGTTCAGTTGTAAACTTTTGAAAGAACAGCCATAATGTTTTGTTCAGAGTTGCAAACATTTCGGAGTTATGAACAACCTCCATTCCCGAGGTATTCATAATTCTGAGGTTCTACTGTAGATATAGTTTTTCTAATATAGATATATCTAATGTAGATATAGTTTTTCTAATATAGACAAGGTCTCATCTCTTGTTTTAGGGGTTGATGTTACATAGCTGATTCTATACCAAGAATAGTGCCTTACTTAAATTTAAGGTGTAATTTATATCCGTCAATTAAAAATTTTACATTTAGAGTATAAGATATAATCTGACCAAAATAACATATACCATGGTATGTTTTCTGGAATGGGGACACTTTGCTTTATTTAAAATTAAAAAATTAGAAATAAGAAAATAATTTAGAAAGAGGCAAGAAGCTAAAATAATTAGCAAATCAGAACTATAAAAGCTAAATTGACATGTAGCAATCAACTACATTTCTGTATGAGTTTATAAGCTTTTTTTAGCTGCCGAATTGTGATGTTGGAACCAGAAATATATGTACAACTTCTTTACACATGATCACATGTCATTAAAAGATACAACAAAAGTTTTGATCACTTTGCTGAAGAGGAGCTGACACTACACTATTCTCTATGTAGTATTGGCTATGTAACATCAAACGTGAAAACAAGAGATTATCTACTTTAAAGTCTATAATGAGCTTTGTTAGAAACTGAATTGCAGCAGGATCTTGCCGTTAAACCACATACTTACCTTAGCTTGCATACCTTACTTGATTCTGCAAAAAGAGTTTATTTTAGAAATAATGGTGTGTAATGGGCTTTTGATCAGGCCCTTAGACACATTATTGGAGAATTAAATCCACCAATAAAGGTGATTCAAATAGAAAACTGCTGTATACATGTAAGAAAAACGTGGACTCTTTCTGCATAAACTTTGGCTTGTTATTTTGCCTTTGTTGGAGATAATCAGTCTGTATTTTTTGAGTAGAAGAACTTTATTGTTTGGTGGATAAGCACAGACCTTTTTGTTCCAGAAACACTGCTGAGGTCACAAGTGAAGTAGGCTTTTGTTATTGTTTGCAAATCCTTATGTTGCAACTTACTACTTTTAGGTGATGAGCCAATTTTACCTCACCTTTAACCTATTGGCCAAATTTATTATCTGTGTGGACAAATTCGAGAAATATGACTTGTGTTTATTTACAGGAATGCCATTGGCTCAAGCAGTAGCAATTCTTCAGAAACACTGTCGTATTATCAAAAACGTCCAGGTTCTGTACAGTGAGCAGGTGAGTAGAGAATGACCAGGCCAGGTTGTTAAAGTAATAATTTTGTGATAACTAAGCAATAAGATATGAAGGTGTGTCAATGTTGTGTAATGCTACATGCTGTGTATAGTTCAGCCACATGTTGTGGCCGTTGTCTAATATCACTCATCTTGAAGTGTGTGACTTTTAAAAGTGGCTAGTTAAATATTATTGTGTGTGTTTTTTGAATAACTCTGAGGAGGATAATCAAAATATTTTATCAGCTGCTAGGATTAGTTGTTATGGCATGATATTGCTATAGCTTGGAATTTTCAGGCACCAATAATTCATTCTTTGGTGAATGCTACTTTTTTATGTTGACATGTTTTAGTAGGATGGGGAGCTCTGGAAAATAGTGTGGTGAGAAAGGGGAGTTTATTGCTAAGGTTGCCAAACTGAGTAGTGCTGACTCTCTTGATGTAAAAGGATTTAAACAAGTAACGGCTGTTTTGAAACTGAGTTTAGTTTTTATAGTATAGGAAAGGACTTCTGCAGCTCTGCTCTTTAAATAGCTGGGCAGTGATCTTCCAATCTTTTCGCATTGTTTCTGTCAAGTGTTGTAATATTTTGTAATGGTGAAATGCTTCTCACTTTCTCAAGTCCTGTCTGATGCAGTGATGATGAGCCCATTGGAAATGCTACTCCTGCTCTTCTGTGCATCAGCAGTTCTGCTTGCAAAAGCAGATGCAGTAATTGAAAACACCTAGATGTCTTAATCATGCTTTTGCATGATTTAAACATTATCCAGTGTTACATTAGTTCCTGTGCTTTTGATGTCCCTCCTGCATTGCAGGCTGTAGTGTACTGGAGGCAAAATCTATTAACTAGGTGTAATAAAATACATTTTTGAACTTCTCTAGTTTTTGGGGGAGTAAGAGGAAGGGAGGTGGGGATACCGAATACTGTGAAAATATACATGAGTTGCCTGTTCTCAGCTACAATAAGCTTGTATTGTGTCCTGTTATTTTTAGGAAGCGGTAGATTAGAAGATTTTTTCACATTGTCCTTAACTAAATCTATTACAATTTGAATTTGTATCAACAATCTAAAGACTGAGCAAGAGATCCTCTGACATAGGAGTACAAAAATAATCAAGGGAGAATCCTGACTCTTTGGTTTACTGCCAGATACATATCTCATTAATTAAATGAGTTTTATCCTTTTTTTCTTTCCAGGTAATATAGATTTATGGCTTTCATAATGGCTACATATTTACTTTGCAAATTAGAAATGTAGCCCATTACAAATAATACACTAGACCATCTGTCTGACAATGGTTAGTAACAGCATTAGTTTGTGTCCCACATTTTCTCAACCCCTGTCAGTACAGTGCACTGCAGAATATCTTCTGGATTTATTTAGAAGAATAATGTAATCCTTGTTTCATTCTATGATGTGGTGTAATAGAAGGGTTAATATCCCAGCGCTAGAAAGCATAGCATACTATTCGTTGAGCTTTGTGCTTTTAGAAAGATCATGCTGAGACTGACCAGAGATCTTTCCTCAAAGACCTTCGTTCATCTTCACTCCTCAAATGATCATAAATATAGAAATGTCTTTATGGGATCATGTTTCCTGAGGAAAAATGTTTGATAGGTACAGTACCAAAAATAAAAGTATTTTGAGCATTGGGAGTGGTTCTAAACACGTGTTTAGATTATAACCATTCCATGCTAAGCATTTATATTAATTAAGCCCCAGCCCTGCATGTGGGCCCAACCTTGTTCTGGGGCAGATCCTCATTGATTTCAGTGGGGCTTCATGTGTGCAGGGATCTGCTGGTGTGGTCACTTGGTTTCAGGGCCTTAACGAAGTGTCTCTTATGTTGTCTGGTCAAAAAGAGTTATGTTCAGATACCCGAATTTAAACATTGAGAATAACTCCTCTTCCCCATGATGTTTTTTAAAACATGTTTAAACAATAGAACATAACAGCTTAAAATATTTGAGCATCTAGACTACTATCCTGAAACTCCAAGAGTGTGTGTTAATTCTTTACAAATGTATCTAAAAAGACTTCTCAAATTCAGCCAGCTCTGTTCATATTAAGGGTCTGATCTTAACAAACATGGGAAGCCTGAAATGCAGCAGGAAAGCTTTATGAACTTGTCTCTAACTGTAAATTGAGGGAAAAGCTTAATTCTGGGGTTTTATTGCTGGTGAATTTTGATCTATGGATATTTAATACCTTTATTTCTAAACTGTCAATGGGAGCTGGGCACCTAACTCCCATTTGTGCCTTTATAAATCTCCCCCTCCATCTTATACCGTCAGAATATAGTAATACCTTCCATTTCCCATAGACTTACGTGGAGTGGTATTGTATAGAAATCCCCTCCTTTTGGGAAGGGTTAATCCCAACCACCTCCTGGGATTTTTTGTCATATTTGAAGTTTCACTTTGAATACTAAAAATCCCATTAATTTAACTTGTCCCCCCCCAATTTTTCTTTCTTTCTGGCCATAAAATCTGTCATAAGGGAAGATGACCTGCAGACTGTGGTAATTACCAAGCCTTCTCTCAGATCTTTGTTTTCCCTCGTTAATAATGTTTTCAACTTTCACACTAAGCCTGAATTAAATTTATAAACATCCTGCCTAGAACCTTAGAACTCAATTTGCTTAATCTCCTGGATAATGAGCTACTAAAATCAGTGGAATGCAGAGCCCATCACGTACATTCGGAAAAGTTATGTAGTATGTCTTCGGCATAACACAATGGATGTTCTTAACTATGTGTGTAAGCGCTCTGAATTAATTTTCTAAGACATCAGAAAAGCTCTAATACTAGCACTGATAGTCTTTTCTCTTGATATGACATGCTTAAGTACCTCCTAATTCTAGACAACATTGCATATTTGCATGTTTACTTTCTCCCAGCTACCTTATTGCTTGGGTAGAACTTAACTGGTTTTCTGTAAGGATGGATGAGATACTTAGTATAGAGTGGTTATAATCTAAACACGAATGTGTTTAGCACCATTCCCAATGCTCAGAATATCTTTATCTTTGGTACTGTACCTATCAAACATTTTTCCTCAGGAAATATGATACTATAAAGACATTTCTATATTTATGATTATTTGAGGAGTGAAGAGCAAGAATGCTTGCTGTTGGAGTTTCTGATGGCATTCCTGAGTCTCTCTCTCTCCCCCTCCCGTGATAAAGTATTTTCCATTTCCCCTTCTCATAGTTAAAGGGGCATTGTCAGTTGATTAAAGGCCCCAAAATGTACTCTCCATAAAGGAAAACAAATCCTATGCGGCATTTCTGGAGAGAGTACTTTTGTATATTGTTATAGTAGCAGCTAAAACAAATCATAGGGAAAACATACAGTACATACAATATTTCAAACCACCTTTGGTCTAACTACAAAACAATCATGGAATAAACCGCATTTATTTTGCACCTTTGACTTCCTTTTATTTAAAAAGTGGATTAGACAGGAGCCTGGATTAAATAGGCAAAGGGATTTAAAATCACATTGTTCTGAGGTCCAGGATTCGGTCTATTCAATTGTGGACCTATGGCAGTTTTCAGATTAGTTTACAAGATATCAATCAGGGATAGCAATGAAAGTATGCCACTGAAAAACTTCAGGGATAAAGCATCTATCCTTGGTTGTTCATGAGAAACCTGGCTTTAAAACTATGAAATTCTGATGTATAGTACACCTTATTTATATTTTACAAAAACAGTTCTAATTTCTCTCACCTGGAGGCCTGTACAGTTGATTTACTTTAATTATTGAATCTGACTAAAAATCATAAATACGCTGTGACTATAGCTCTCCCTTCTGCTGCCATGACTGTCTGTTCATGTTAGGTCAACTTCTCCCATTTGAGTTCCTCCAGAGAGGTAGGATTCACAGCAAGACTTACGGTGCTGGGCATTATCTTAGGTTGTGAATTCTAGTGTTGTTGGCTGCCTTTGCCTACCTACCAACCTTCTCCCCCTGCAGGGAAAAGTTGGAAAGGTGGCTTTCATTGTGTGTGTGTGTGTGTGTGTGTGTGTGTGTGCGTGCGCGCGCATGCATGTGCGGGAATGGGGGGTATGTGGTCAGACTGGCTGTGCTACAGGCAATTTATTGAGTATGCCTGGACTATGTTGGCAGTAGATAACTGCTATCACAGTATACCACTGAAAATTGAGACAGCCTTAGAGTCTGATCCAAAACTCATTGAACCCAGTCAAATATCTGTTCACGTCACTGGGCTTTTATTTAGGCTCCTAGTTATTATGACTCACAGTAACTAAGGAAATGTAAATTTGCAGCAGTAGTGTCTGAAATATTCCATTTAGAGCCTTACCCAGACTGGTTATGATATTCTTTGATATTTGACGTGCATACCACTTTCTTAAGTATAATATGTAAAATCATTGCTGAGGAGAGGCTCTTCAGTCTTCATAAGATGGGCCCACCAGTGCTGAGTGCAACAAACTCTCCTACATGACGTGTTCCAATTTTTCACTCTAAGCCCAAAATGTCAGTTTCAATTGCCCTTTTTCCATCTGTAAAAGCAGCAAGAAAGCTATATTCCTACTTGGTTGTGAGTTCATGCAAGGTGTGAACTTATCAACAACACTTCTGTTTCGTTAAATAGGAAAACTGAAGGGGGTTGGCTACATGTACTTTGGTTTAGGCGTATACATAGAACAAAACAATTGGTTGCCATGCCAATTGAATTGACCATTTGGGGAAAATATTTTTCTTTGCTTTTTATATATGTGGCAACAATCAGCTTTCCATCTAAATGATTCTACTGTTTTTGTTTTACAGTCTCCTCTTAGCCATGACCTCATCCTTAACCTGACTCAGGACGGAATCAAACTGCTGTTTGATGCTTTCAATCAGAGACTTAAGGTACCAAAAAAGTAACTAAAATAGATTCTAACTTAGTCTTACAATTACTTAAGTTAACACATCCTTTTATTTTTTTTACATAGTGTTTATATGCCAACTTTAACACACTCTTGCAGTACAAGACTATCGCTGTGTTTCAATGGTCAAACTGTTTGTAAATACAGAATATCTTAATATTTTGAAATATATTGGGCATTTTCAAGAGTGATCCAAATGTGACCTCTCTTCCCTACTTTGTTCCAAATTGGGTCATATGCTAAAAATGGCTGAGATCAGATCCTGCATTTTTGCAGTCGGGGTGGATTTGTGGTGGTGGTGGGTTTTTTCCATTTGCCCGTTTATTCTTTGCTTCCATTTTATCCATATAAACACTTTTTTTTATCCCCTAATTCTTGCTTTCAGCTGAACTAAATTCATGGTATACTCATGTAGCCACTAGTGCACCTGAAGTCATGTGGCATCTCAGAAGACCAAATTCAAATAAACAGATACTCCTCCATGGAGTTTAGCTTACACTGAATTGGCATTTGTACCAAAGACTGAGATCATCATTCTGACAGTGCTCCCAGCAGTATCTGTTAAGTGATGCTGTGCTCAAAGAGGTGCATCTCCCACGAATGCTTTGCAGTTTCATCACATTTACTAGAAGACAGGCTGGTTACATCTACCGTACTCATAGAATTTAGGAGAAACAGAGAAAATGCTGCTATTGAGGTGACATGGTTCAGCCAAGCAAATGGACAAGTACAGGTGTGCGACTGTAGAGATGTGATTAGGTTATTACAAAATAAAAAGGCTTTCTCAATTAAAACACCGTAGCTGTGTATTTGTTGTGGGGTACTGAGCCTTTCACTGAGTCACCAGTTCAAGTTCTAGTCCAAATTCTGACCAACAATAAGTGTTGGCCGTTCAGTAGTCTTTCTGAAACAACTTTGTGACACCCTACCACATCCTGTTTCTAGTGGACAGGGTGTGGACAGAAAACCCCTACCCATTTGGCACAAATTGACATGCTACTTGGCATCACCTGTACAAAAGAGAAGTACTGTGTGAACACGATTAATGATCTACAGTGTCAACTCTGACAGTGGTTCCTCCAGGAGAGGGTGCCTCACATCCCCCTTCCAGCCACGATTAAGGGTGATGTATGGCGGGGGTTCTCAACCTTTTTCTTTCTAAGGACCCCCCAACATGCTATAAAAACTCCATGGCCCACCTGTGCCGCAATAACTGTTTTTCTCCATATAAAAGCCAGGGCGGCGATAGGGAGTAGCAAGCTTGGGGCACCACGCCACAGGGGCCCCCATGAAGCTACATTGCTCAGGCTTCAGCTTCAACCCCGGGTGGCGGGGCTCAGGGACCTGGACTTCAGCCCCATGCCCTGGGCCCCAGCAAGTCTAATGCTGGCCCTGCTTGGAGGCCCCCCTGAAACCTGCCCGGGGCCCCCGGACCCCTGGTTGAGAACTGCTGCTCTATGGAACCTTGTTTTTTCTACCCATGGCTGTACCTGCTCTGTCTGTAGAGAACTGTGCTCTCCCAGCTTTCAATTTAGACTTCCCATGAGCACAAAAATCTCTGTAAAGCCACTACAGAGGGCTATGGGGAGGAAGTTAATCAACTGAAATACAAGATATTCTAATGGACTAAATAGTTGTGAATTGCACTTAATTTGGATTGTTATTTTTAACTGAATTTAAGATTTCTTTATAGTTCAGTACCATTATGCATTCATATATTTTATAATTGTTAGATGTATACCTCAAATGTTAAAAATAAGTTAATATGTGCATTTTTCAGACTAATTTTCCATTAAAAGTCAACGGAAATGAAATGAGATGTGGTCAGATATTTTTCCTCCTTCAGAATGGGCCGGATTATAGTTTATAATTGAATTGTGGAGGCTTCTGTTTATGAAATCCTTCCTGTATTAATGGGACCTTGCTGTCTTTAAAACAGAAGTCTCATTGATATTCAAACAGCGGAAGTGACGTTAGGGTTATTAACAGGATGTTTTAAAGCTGGTTTTCAGAAGGAGCTGCATTTTCCCAGTGTGGGCTGTTGCTTGACCGTAGAAACTCTTTTCAGTAGCATAATTTCTTTAAAGAAACTGAGCTTGATAAGACTGAAATAATCACTTCAATTATACATCGCATTTCCTGCCATTTATCTGAGCCTCTGAATCTCATTTTTAATGAATAAAGCAGCTCCTTCTCTCCCGCCACCCCCAAATCTCTCACTTCAGTTTTTGAGAGGGTGGGCTCAATGTCATTTGGATACCAATAGCACATATTCAGGAGTTTCCCTTCTATTCTTCCTCACTCTTATGTGTTTAAATTCTCCTCCTACAGCCCGTTTGTTTAAAATTAGCAGGGTTAAACAAACTGATCTGGTTTAGTGGTCCAGCAAAAATGCATTTTGGTCTCTAATCTTAGATGGTCAACAGTTCTGTTGTAAATTGTGCAAACTGTACAATTGTAAAAGGATATAAGTATTTTGTGAAATTTAACTGATATTTATAAAGTTACTTGGGACATATTCTGTGTGCGCACACATTTATTTCAGATCACTTCTTAGTGGAGTGATCAGACTTGTTTTAAGAAGAATTTGTTTTAGGTGGGGATTATTAAAGCCTGCTGTAAAGATGGCATAATTCATTTTAGTTTCTCCATGGTTTAGAACCCAAAGTTCAGCAGTGAAACTGACAAAAATCATGTCTCTTCACTCTGCTGTTACTTGAATAGTATGTAGCTATTAGAGCTGGTCATGCGGAAGATGACAATAAATAAAGGCTTCTAGAAGGTAGAATGGCAGAGTTAGGAGGCTGAGGGAATAGTGGCAATATCCATGACATGCTTTTTGTACCTGTGTGGGTAGGAAGAGACCTCTCTGTACCTTCCAGCAGCCAAAGGGATGCAGGGATCTTTAAGTCTATTGCATGTATTACCCAGAGGCTGCAATGAAGCATGGTGCCCTGGACCAACTTTTAGGGATAGCACTCTAATATGAGTCCAAGTACCGTCCTCCTCTCACCACCCCCCACTCCCATTCAGCTAGGAAAGGAGCTAGACTTCCACTATGCTGTCGTTTCCTGTTGCCTTGCAAATTCTACAAGCCCTGTAAAGTATTAAATATTCAACCTGTAAATGCTCTAAAATTCTTTTAATGTTAGATTATAGTAAATTGTTTAAACTACTGATCTTTCTCAAATTCAAGCCAAACGCTTCTTGATTATGCAGAGATTGATCAATAATTGGGTTTGAATGCTGCTGATTACACATTTGCTTTTATGGGCAGTGGAATAAATACCATGGTTGTTTTGTCAATAGTAGCTAAGCTAGTTTTTAAAAAGTCCTGCCTTAGCCTTATGGCTTATTGCAGTATTTCTTCAGTGGGTGTGTCTGCAATGACTATGAGTTTATGTAAATGCACTGGGTATTGCTGGACTGCATAATTATCTATAAATGTTCCAAAATAGAGCTTGTTTCTTTCTCTTACC
The DNA here is from genome assembly GCF_020497125.1 of Mauremys mutica. Lineage (NCBI taxonomy): Eukaryota > Metazoa > Chordata > Testudines > Geoemydidae > Mauremys > Mauremys mutica. The sequence continues at coordinate 12,969,235 of NC_059085.1, forward strand.
TGCAGTTAATAATTGTGTGCTAGACATGAATAGATTTTGAGTTTGAAGAATGGGATGATGATTTGATCAGGCTTGGAAGAATTGGATTTTTACTGGTAAATGTGAATTTCACAGTACACATACAAACCAGTTAAAAATATTTCCATCAGTGATAACTGAAATTTACAGAGGCATAGTAGAAATATTGCTTGAGATCTTATTGGAGTTTGATTTTTAAAAATATTTACTTAGTATATTTTGACATGTGATGTTGACAACTTGTGTTTTAATGGTTATAAAACTTTAACTTGTTGATTCTCAGTGTCTGTCATGCAATAATTGTTTGACTTCTCCCATAATGGGAAAACTTAAATCAATAAAAAAGAGAAAAAGCTTAAAAGCCATAATTTTGCCCAACTTTGAAAATTTAAATTTATAAAAGTAAAAAGTGATTAAAATAAACATCAGTGTCATCCATTGCGATAATAAAAAAAAAATTGAATTATGTCAAGCCTACTTATGATGAATTGGCACTTTTTTGACTGCTGTCAATGACTCTTGCTGACCTGGAGCTCATTTACTGAACACACAGTTCCTTTAGCTGACTGTGCTCTTTCTGTGTTCTTTGATTCATCCTTTATTATATTCCTGGATTGTGAATTGTTTTAGCCAGGCAGCAGCTTTTGATTCCAGCACTCATAAAAAGCTTATGAGTTTTTTCCATTCTTGGGTTAGGCTAGATATTTTTTGCCTCACTTCCAGAGATGTCCATGTGCAAAATAAGAGCATGTGGAGGACTTAAGAAAATGGAATTTGGAAAAAAAAATAATAAAAAATAGGACCAGTACTGACTCACAATGACGCCATTTAAATGATCTTCATTCTTACTGGGGCATCTGTTAGATCGTAGCAGGCAATCTAGAAGAGTTGAACCAAATTTTAATAATACAAAGTGTCCAGGATTTTAAGAAGCAGAACTAGGACAACTATATTTATATATAAACTTGCTTTAATGGACAGGAGAGAAATACTTGTTCATTGGGTTTTTTGTTTGTTTTTTGAAGTTGAGTTTACCAAATAAAAATGTGTTTCCTATTCAGCTTCTTAGTTGAATAAAGTGTATGGGCTTTTTCCTATATACTTGTCATTTTGCTTGGGGAAACTTTCATTTTCTTATGAGTCAACAGTATACCATTAAACATGAAGTACTTATTGTACAGGATGATGTGTGTAGTTTTAAATGTACATTATAATATTTTATACAGGGATATTCGCCAAACAAATTACTAAAACAAGACTTCCTTCTTGGTTGGTGGCATTCATATGAATTTAAAACCATGTGTGTTCAGTTAATATGCAGCATAGTAGAGTTTTTAAAAGTCTCTCCAAAATTCTCAGTACTACTTATGATGGGAGATTCCCCTTTATCCTCCATGACCCTGTGTCCACAGCAGCATTTCCTCCAGCCACAGAGGGAGGGCTTCTGTTAAAGCTTCATGAAGGATTATCCAAGGCAGCACAAGGCTCCCTGTTTTTCCCACAGCAGTTAGACACCATCCTCTCTCTTTCTCTCTGCAGCTACTGGCACAGGAAGAAAGGTATCTAAATTTAGGAGAAAGCCTGCGGGAATGGAGGGGGCCCAAATTTAATCCTTTTTTATTCCCTGATAATCTGCTTTAGGCCCAATCTAGCATCAGGAGCCATTAGTGCAGATTCCTATTCCCCAAGGAGACTCATCAAGATCAACAGGAATCCATCTAGGTGCAAGAGTCTGCAAAAATGTATGCAGGATCAGGCCCTCTTAGTGGAGGTTCTGAGGAGATCTTCTCTAAATTAAACAAAAACAATAGATGTACATAAAACAAAAATATTAAGAGTTATTATGCCTCTGGTCTGCTGTTATCCTTTTTTATGAATGGCTATTTTAAGTGTCTGTTACAGCACCTAAAGCCTTTGGCTAGGCGTCTTGTGTGTTTACATTGAAAATTAAAACTTTTATGGCTGCCACAAATCACTTTGCTGAGTGAAAAAATGAGAGAAGTTTGAATATAGTGAAAGCTGTACAAGGAACCACCATTTTTAGGTAGTCTGAGGAGTCCAACCTAAAGAATCTTCAAATGTATTGATGGCACATCTGTTGCACTTCCATTAGGAGACCACCTGCATTTGGTAACCATTTACTGTCACTTCCTTCAGAGATTGCTTAAAAGAAGTTGCTCTGTAGATACTACTTTAGCCCCCAATCTGCCAAAACGATCCATTCATACAGATCCCCACTGAAGTCAGCAGGTTCCATGCAGGCGCAAGGATCCACTTTTGCAGAGTCAGTTACAGGATTGGGGGTTTTTTGGTGCTAAACTCTGAAAATTGATGCTCACTAATCTATCTTGATTTGTTTGCTGTGTTGTTATAACTATCTTGGTCCCAGAATATTAGAGACATGAGATGGGTGAGGTAATACCTTTTATTGGACCAACTTGAGGACCTGAAGAAGAGCTCTGTGTAGCTCGAAAGCTTCTCTCTTTCACCAACAGAAGTTGGCCCCCCCAAAAAATATTACCTCACCCATCTTGTGTCTCTAATCCAGTGGTGGGCAACTTACGACCCGCGGGCCACACGCGGCCTGTCAGGACAATCCACCGGCGGACTGTGAGACAGTTTGTTTACATTGCCCATCCACAGGCACGGCCGCCTGCAGTTCACTGTTCCTGGCCAATGGGAGCTGCGGGAAGCGTTGGCCTGCACGTCCCTGCAGCCCGCGCCGCTTCTTGCAGCTCCCATTGGCCGGAAACGGCTCACCGCGGCCACTGGGAGCTGCGGGTGGCCGTGCCTGTGGACGGTCAATGTAAACAAACTGTCTCGTGGTCCGCCAGCAGATTACCCTGACAAGCAGCAGGTTGCCCACCACTGCTCTAATCTGTCTTGATTCAGTTAAAACCAAACAGATTTCCACTAGAGAAGGTGAACTTGCAATAATAATTTGGGTCAGTAGTCTGCCCTAAATATCCTATTTCAAACTCTGTGAAACTGCAGTAATTTTTTCTATTTTCTGTCTTTCAGGTGATTGAAGTTTATGACTTGACTAAAGTGAAGTTAAAATATTGGTAAGTGATTTAAGATTATCTTGTACCACTGGGTCACACATGATATATTAGTTGCCATCTCTTTTTCACTCCAGTCATAATTATTACTGGACTGCACTGAATTTTTGTCTCATTAATTTCTCTTCAGGAAAACAGTTGTATATTTTTTCATCAGAAGTTAATTAATTAAATTATTCAGAAGTAAAAATTATAGGTGATATTCTCATAATATATCAAATTAAAGAACACGTTCTCAACAGAAATGAGTTCTGGGTACATTTTGAACAGGAGTCCAAGTATTTAAGGTTGGTAGGCATGATGCATGTTGGATCAGTATTTTTGTGGTGCCAATAGGATTGGTTTGGGTCAGTTATACTGTATTTTGTTGCTTATGCTTATTATAATTATTCTGTTTAGCTGGGGAAGAGCTTTCAATTATTTATATGCTATTCTAACAGTGCAGATAACATTCCTAAGCATATTCCCTGTGTACATTACCAATCCCCTGTTTCTTCTAAGGTTTTTAGACTTCTGTTCTCAACTTATCATATTATTAAACACGTATATGTAGCACGAAAGGTGGGCATGGACCTTTACAAATAAAGTTTCAGACTCTCCCTCAAGGACCCTTAAAATCTAGGGGCAGATATGACATCAGGCAAGGGAGAGAAAAGAAGGCTTACACAGTACAGTTGAGGTTTCATGTTCCACACAGACATGCATTATGAGAGTTATTTGGAGATGTATTAGGTGGATGTAGAAGTCTAGGTGGTATATAGTGCTTGTGTTAGTGACTGGCAGCGACTCCCATTTTTCTGGGAATCTGGCTTTTTTTCTTGTTGCCACCAATTTTTCATCTTGTGTGTTCCATTCACTGATTATTTTGCAAGTGTAAATCTGGTGGTAGGGAATGTTAATTAGGTAAAATAAACTGAACAGCATCCCACTGCCACATACAGTATGTGGTATGATTTCTAGTTTTTTTTAGAAAGCCTGTATCCCATAATTATCAAAGGTTAGTTATCATAATAAAAAATGATCCTTGTGAAATATTTTAGTGGACATACTATTGAAATGGTTTATGCAAGCCAAAGGCAGAATTTCTTTGATAAAATCAAAAGTACATCTTTTTCTTATTCTCAAAAGCCCACCTTATGAGTATGGAAATGTCATTGTCTATATTTTTCCTCTGAGTTGTTTCTTGAGCTCCAGGGCTGAACCTGAAACAGAACTTATCGGGACGCTGCGTACACAGAATTATTGTAGAAATACCCGCAGATGTTTGCAATAGTTCAATTTAACTGAAAGATCTTTTTTTGAAAAGAGATCAGTGCTCGCTCTCCCATGTGGCTGTCCCTTAAAACCTCTTTGTTGTAGAAAATGGCTGTAATACCCTTCTTTCCAAATTTCTTGTAGAAATCATGGAATTATAGGGTTAGAAGGGACCGCAAGGGAAATTTAGTCTAACCCCCAAGCAGTGGTATCAAATGATGAAAGCAGGGTCAAATTCTTCTCAACAAAGCAAAACTCAAAATAGCTGCAACTCGTGGATTTGAGAAACTTTCATATTATGTGTATGAAGATAGAGTCTGATTTTATAAATCCTGTATTATCTTTTTATAGACGTCTAAGGGCCAAACCCTGTTTCCTTACTCCTGATACTCATTCAGAGTAACTCCACTGACATCAGTAGAGTTATGAAGGAGTAACAAAGAATAGAATTTGGCTTTAAGAATGATTTCCCTTCTGTTACAAAAAATTCATATAGTTTTTTGGCTGAGCTTGTGAGGCCAAAAACTCAGCTTGATGGCATTTCTCTGTTTAGATGGAACACTAACTTTTGAACATAGCCTCCAATCAATTCCAGTTACAGTGACTCTTTAAGAGAACCCCTCATCTTAGATCTGTCCATCCTCCCAGGTGGTATACAAATGTTGACATCCTGAAAAAGAGAGAAAAAGAGAATGTGAATGGTGGACACTGACATGGGGGAAGGGTACAAAGTAATACTGCCTGGGGGAAAATGGGGACACACACAGCCCCTGGCATGAGGGAGAGGATAGAGGGTTGCAGGGAACCTCCTAAAATAGAAGGAAATGGGAGGGTGGCTCAAGGGAGCCCCTGGTGTGTGCAGTTAGCTTGGCTGACAGAAGCAACAAAGTGAGTGACCCCAAAGTATACTGTATATAATCATTCATAAGCCGAATGTTTTTGGTAAAAAAGTGACGCATCAAAGAGCGGGGTCGGCTTATAAATGGGTCTACACCAAAATTTGATGATTTTAAACTCTATGGAATCATTTAATTGAAATCTAATACATTGTCATTTTGTTTACCTGGAGCATCTGCAGGCATGGAGCCCCTCAGCTCCCTGTGGCCGCGATTCTTGCCACTTCCCACACCTCCCATTGGCTGGGAACGGCAAACCGCGGACACTGGGAGCTGAGGGTCTCCATGCCTGCAGACTCTCCAAGTAAACAAAACGTCCCGGCCTGCCAGTAGCTTACCCTGATGGGCCAGGAGCCAAAGTTTTCCAACCCCTGAAATAGGGTCGGCTTATGAAAGGGTCATACAGATTTTGCTATTTTTACCTAACCATCTTGGGGGGTCAGCTTGTAAACGAACAAGCTAATGAACGAGTATATATGGGATTTAATTCTCCTTACCTTGTTAAAACATGAGGTGTTTTCTCTGGTATTGGATTGCTATGTGAGATAAATGTAACATAATTTTCCCTTGAAAAATGAGTTTTCTGAGCATTCTTTTTTTTGTAGTTAAATGATTTTAACTAATGAACCCCAACTAATAGCCCGCTCCTTAATGATGATTCAGTGGCTTTCATTTTCTTTTTCAGTGGTGTCCATTTTAACTCTCAGGCAATTGCTCCAACCATAGAACAGATTGATCAATCGTTTGGAGCAACACATCCAGGAGGTAGGCTATGGTATTTCTCAGATCATCACAAGTAGACTTCACTTACTGGCTTCATCCAAATTAATTCATCTCTTGGTTAACATTAAGAATGACACACTGTTCTAAAGAATATGCCGTGTTTTCATATGAGATGCTGATAAAGCCTTCTGATCTCAATTGAAATGAATTATGTTGTTTTTCAGAGAGTTGTCACATTCTTATACTTTACAAGATATTCCCATTATATTTAAATTTTAAGGTGGCCTACTTAGTTAACTAAAATAATGTGAAATATATGTGGCCTGATAATAGTATGTTCACGTAGCATTAGTGGGCTCACTTGAACCCACAATAACAAGGAACTTCTAAGGTTTTTTCCTTTATTCTTGTCTAGTTTAGGTGGAGAGAATATTTTCTCGGGCCAGGTCTACACAAACGCTTACTGTGCAGCAAGTTGGGGTGTAAAGCTCTAGCATGCCATGCACTAACTGTCCGTGTCCATCCTGCTGATGCGCACTACAAGCTTCAAGCAACAGTATGTCACTGTTCCCTGGGGAAATTTATCGTGCATCAGCAAGTCCACGCAGGCAGTGTGCTGGAGTGCTGTAGATATATATACCTGAGCTTGCCACTCAGTAAGTGTTTGCATAGTGATGTCCTAAGTCACAGTGGCTGGTTAACTGGACTATGTTTGGATAAATACAGAAAAGTGGATGGGGAGTGAGATGCCCCCCAGGCCCAGGGTAAGAACACCGGACTGCTTCAGTAGTTCCTTGTGGGCACTCTCCAGTCTGGAGATTGGAACAGCAGCCAGACCTTCTCAGCACCTGCACAGGTGTCACTGGATCCATGTAAACAGACCACATTGTCATGTGATGTGGTCAGCAGGATCCGCAGCACTCCCAGCATGAATCTCACTGACTTCAAGGTGTGGCATTCTAATTTATTAACACAAACACATAAGAACATAAGAATGGCCCTACTGGGTCAGACCAAAGGTCCATCTAGCCCAGTATCCTGTCTTCCGACAGTGGCCAGTGCCAGGTGCCCCAGAGGGAATGAACAGAACAGTAATTATCAAGTGATCCATTCTCTGTCACTCATTCCCACACAATCAGTGTACAGAAGAAATGAGAGAAATAAAGTACAGACAAATTTCCCAGACAAATTCCCCAAATGGGCCCAATACCCCCTTCAAAACTTCTATCTCATAAGGTTGCCTGTTTGTATTCTTGATAGTTTGTTCTCCATAGGCACTTGCTCCTTTCTTGATCATTTACCCAACCTTCTACTGTATAGAATCACGGAAGAAAAGGGAAATCCAACAAAACAGAAGTACATTACCCAGTGTTTTTGATAGGTGATGAAAAGAAACAATGATTCCTGCAACTCCCAGGGCAAAGGGTAACTAGAGTTGAATGACCTGTTGGGGGAGAAGCCTTGGACAATCAAAACCGAGTGCAGCCATAACAGTGAAGTAATTCCTCCCGTAACTGGGGCTTGGGGCTTATGTCAGAATAGGCAAAATACCATTTGGGCATCCTTTCTCATGTCTCTTTTGGCCTTATGCTCAATCCAGTTGCCACGCTTCAGGCTGGTTCTCCATCGGCTAGTACCAAGACACACTGTGGTGTGTAAGGATGTATATCCCCATCTCTTGCAGTGTTACCGCTCTGTCGGCAGCTTCTTGGACAACCTATTGCAGGGATTAAGGGGTGTGGAAGGCTCTGCAGGGTCTGTATTGAATTATATTCCTTTAACCATGTAATGGTGCCAGGGATATAATTGGATAGAGACCCTGCAGTAATTGGATACCAAATTGGAGTAAGTGAAGGCTGGAAGTTGTAGCCTTTACGCTGTGAATGTCCATGGTTTTCTGTATATAAATCAAGCTGTAACACTGCGAAGGCCCTGAGACTCTAGAATGGATGTATACAAACAAACGGTACGTCTACACTACGGGATTATTCTGAATTTACATAAACCGGTTTAGCAAAACAGATTGTATAAAATCGAGTGTGCGCGGCCACACTAAACACATTAAATCGGTGGTGTGCGTCCACGGTCCGAGGCTAGCGTCGATTTCTGGAGCATTGCACTGTGGGTAGCTATTCCGTAGCTATCCCATAGTTCCCGCAGCCTCCCCCGCCCCTTGGAATTTCCGGGTTGAGATCCCAGTGCCTGATGGGGCAAAAATCATTGTCGCGGGTGGTTCTGGGTAAATGTCGTCAGTCACTCCTTCCGCTGGGAAAGCAACGGCAGACAAGCATTTTGTGCCTTTTTTCCCTGGATTGCCCTGGCAGATGCCATAGCATGGCAATCATGGAGCCTGTTTTGCCTTTTGTGACTGTCACCGTATGTGTACTAGATGCCGCTCACAGAGGCGATTCAGCAGCGCTACACAGCAGCATGCTTTTGCTTTTGCATGACAGCAGAGATGGTTACCAGCCATATTGCACCATCTACCATACCATAAATTGGTAATAAGATGATCGTGGCTACCAGTCCTTTTGCACTGCACCATTTGCTGCTGTCATAAGTGCCCCTGGCTGAGATCAGCCAGGGGCGCAAAAGCCAAAATTGGGAATGACTCCGAGTCAATCCCTCCTTTTTGGTATCTAAAAATAGAATCAGTCCTGCCTAGAATATGGGCAAGTGTACTAGAGAACCACTGTATATCATAACCAGAGAGCACAGCTGCTCTGTGTCAGATCCTGCAGAAATTATGAGCTGTATGCTATTCACAGGGGGTGCTCCTGCAACAAACCCACCTGTTCATTCTGTTCTTCCCCCAGCCTTCCTGGGCTACCATAGCATTGTCCCCCCACTTGTGTGATGACACAGTGACTTGTTAGTGAGAAATGAGTGGAAGGCAGCCTCCAGCTGCTATGATAGTCCAGACAGGACATTAAGCAGTGTGGAGGAGAGGAGCCCAGCATCCCACTGCTAGTCCAGGGGCAACTGAATCTTTTCTTTACACATGAAGGGTGGGGGCTGATGGAGCTCAGCCCCCTGTTGCTATGATGAAGACGGTTACCAGCCATATTGCACCATCTACCAGGAAAAATTAGGGGCAGGCACCCTTGATCGACCTAACTGATGCTAGTCGGCATGGTTACCAGTCCTTTTGCATTGCCCCATGTGCCAATAGGCTGATGATGACAATGGATACCAGTCTTATTGCACCATCAGCCACCCATGGCAGGGGGGGAGCAAGGATGTTGGTGTTGAGTGCTGCAGCATCGTGTCTATCTGCAGCATTCAGTAAAGATAGGGTGACATGTAAAAGAGTCAAGAGAGGATTGTTTTCCCTTTCACTTCTGGGGGTGGGGGGATGCGTAAATTGCCGAGCTATGCCCTGACCCACCGCAGACACTGTGTTTGACCCTAGAAGCATTTGGAGCTCAGCCAAGAATGCAAATACTTTTCGGAGACTGCAAGAACTGTGGGATAGCTTGAGTCCTCCAGGCCATGAGCGTCCATTTGATTCTTTGGCTTTCCGTTACGCTTGTCACGCAGCAGTGAGCTGAGTCCCTGCTATGGCGTCTGTCTGGAGATTTTTTAAAAATGATTTTGAATTTCGTCTTCTGTAACGGAGCGCTGATAGAACAGATTTGCCTGCCCTTACAGCAATCACATCCGCATGGTCCATGCTGGAGCTCTTTCTTTATTTTGATTTTTAACTGCCTCGCCACACGTGCTGATCGGAGCTCCACGCTGGGCAAACAGGAAATATTCAAAAGTTCGCGGGACTTTTCCTATCTACCTGGCCACTGCATCCGAGTTCAGATTGCTTTCCAGAGCAGTCAGTGGTGCACTGTGGGATACCACCCGGAGGCCAATACCGTCGATCTGCGGCCACACTAACCCTAATCTGATATGGTAATACCGATACTAGCGCTACTCCTCTCGTTAGGGAGGAGTACAGAAACCGGTTTAAAGAGCCCTTTATATCGATATAAAGGGCCTCTTAGTGTGGACGGGTGTGGCGTTAAATCGGTTTTACGCTCCTTAAACCGGTTTAAACGCGTAGTGTAGACCAGGCCAAACACACACACCCCTGGTTCAAAGTAGTGAATTTAATGACCATCTGGGCCCAGTGCAAAATGTCTGTTTGATAGGGGTTTTGTAGAGGGCCACGGTCATGCTTCCTATAATGAAGAAGGGATGGGAAGGAGGGTGTTGAGGTGGGGGGGGGGGGGATTGCTGATTGACTGGCTGAGTTCCTGTTGAATGAACTACTTTAATGCTATTGAGATTTATTTTTATTGTTAATGTGTTAGGGTTCTTAGAGCATTACCTTCTTCTCCACTCCCCGTTTGAGACACTTCACTTATTTTACTGTGATGCAGAGTTCCCTCTAAATTGTCTTTGGCCTGAGCGGGCTACAAACACCACTGCACAATATTTTTGTCCTTGGGCAAATGGATGCTTTTTAGGGAGCAGGTCCTGAGGCTGGGTGAGGTGGCTGGTGTGGTGTCAGCCAGAGGAGTAGGCAACTGGAAACGTGGAATGTGCTGTATACAGTTGTAGCAACGCAGCAGCAAGTTAGTTCAGTGTAAGAAGACTTGAAAAAAAAAATATGGGGCACACCATAGCCAGCCACCACCTCCTCCTTCAGACCCTGCTCCCCTGGCTGGCACCTGTATCCCTATCCCTGCCACCCTCCAGACCCTATTCTCCGGCTGAAACCATACCTGACAATGCACACCCCAGGGCCAATTCCTGTTCACCAGTGCCATGAGCAGCCCTAGAACAATGAGGAAGATCCAGTCCCCACCCACTTTAGAGATCAAGACCTTCTGGCTTTGCATGGTATAGACTGTCGGGAGAGCACGTGAGCCTGAGCACCAGTGGGGGGGAGCACAGGGAGGGGCAGAGCCTGCGGGGCCATGGGTAGGAAGGGCGCGTCCTCTCTGCTCAGCCCCATGGAACGAAAGGGATCCTGGAGGCAGAATCAACCCCACCACCAGGGCTGCCAGTATATATGATGGGGGGTATTTAGAGCGTTTGAGAGAGAGGAGGGAGGATACCCAAGGAGAGTCACTTTGGGTAATTTAGGGAGGATTCTCAGGGAGCTGTGTGTGTGTGTGTGAGGGGCCACCAAGGGGGAATGTGGTAGGAGGAGCCGTAAGGACAATTCCTGGGGCATTGGTCTTCCCTGGAATGTGTATGATGGGGGCAGGTTCTGGTGGGCAGGGTCCCTGGGAAAGATAAGAGGGGATACAACTCCTGCTCCTGAGGTCCCTGGAGCTCCTGAAGGCAGCAGGCCCAGATGGACATGAAGTTGTTCTGTGACGGGGAACTTGCCCTCTTGCAAGGTAGGGGAAGAAGCAAGTGACATGCTGCCTCTCACTGGCACATACCCTGTAACCATAGGAACCTTCCTCCTCTCATGATAGGGAACAAAATCTCCCATGAAGCCTCTTCCTTGCCATGGCCTGGCATTTACATGGTCTGGAGTCAACCCTCTTGCCATCGTGTTTGCTGTAGGGAGTGTGGCTGGGTGCCTGTCACCTGACCTGGGGCCTGAGCAGGAAGATTTGTGACATAGGTATATTCAAGGTTGTTCCGTGTGCACGTGGTTTACAGGGAACGTTGCTGCGATGTGAGACCTTAAAATTCCATATCATGTCATGATATTTTATTCTTCTCGGATATTTTGCTGAGTCAGGAGCATGCAGAAACAGCAGACTGAAGTGATACAAAGTGCTGCTAGATCTGAACTAGAGAAATTACTGTGTGTTTCTATAATTCCATTTTCTTTCTTTTTCCAGTGTACAACTCAGCTGAACAACTCTTTCACCTCAATTTCAGAGGACTGTCTTTTTCTTTTCAATTGGACTCATGGGCTGAAACTCCAAAGTACGAGGTCAGGAATCATTCTTAGTTAATAGATACTCTGCTTGTTTGTTTTTTGTCTTTGTAACCATTGCAAAATATCATCTATAGTCTGCCTTGCCTGCAAGCAAAACAAAACCTTCATCTGGATGAAATTTAAATCTTAAATTGTGCTCTGACCCATTTTCTTACCTTCAGCGTAATCATTTCAAAGCCAAAGATCATGCCTGGCTTTTAGCAGAAGGGTGTGGATGGAGGATTTGCTTCTAAAACTAATAGGGAATAGCATTTTCATTATTGTGCAGAATCTCTAAAGTTTGCTTCTCAAATGTGAACACCCAATTAATATCTAAAATATTTCAGTTAATCTCAAATGATCTATAAATTGTTTGACTTCCTCCAAAGTGATTGTGCAGCTAATTAGAACAGAGTGCATAAAATACACTTGCTAGATAGGAGAGTCTGGAAATCAAAATTACGTGTGTTATGCTATGTAGGTTTCCTTATTCACTAAATGTTTTGATGGGTTACTAAATGCTTAAGTGGGCCTAATCCTATATCCATTGAAGCTGGTGGCAGATATAATACTGACTTCACTGGAAGCAAGCTCAGACCTACTGTGGTAATGCTAATGGAGGCATATGTATAACTCACTTCTGTGTTAATGAAAATACCCTCTGTTGTGTGATCCATTCTCACCACCTAAGGCAATGCATATTGTACAGTGTTGGATTCCGTGACAAGAACTGGAAAAGCGGGGGCATAGGTTAGCCAATATAGTGGCATATGTTCTCATTATATCAGCAAATTCCTAGATCAGTAAGCTAGCTATGTGTAGAGAGAGCATTTAGAGTAGGGGTCTCAAACTCCCAGCCCCCATGGGTCTCTCCCTGGGCCCCACCTGCCACCCCCGGGCACTCCTCCCCAGGGGCACCGACAGCACAGCGGAGCTGAGCGGCGTCTGCCTGCTCGCTCCAGTAGCTGCCGGCCCCTCCTTGAAACCCTGCGGAGGGGCTGTGCCTCCGTGCGCTGCCCCCGCTCCGAGCACCCCCGCAGCCAATAAGAATCTGCAGGGGCAGTGCCTGGGGGCAGCAGCGCACGGAGGCCCCCCAGCCCACCCCGCCTTGGAGCCCCAGTTAAGTGCCGCACCCCTGAGCCCCTCCCAGAGCCTGCACCCCCACCCTCACCCCACATACTCCCTCCATCCCCCAAACTCCCTCCCAGAGCTTGCACCCCCTTCCCACGCACCCCCTCCTGCCCACAAACGTCCTCCCAGAGCCTCACCCCCTCTCTACACCCCCAGCCCCCAAACTCCCTCCCAGAGCCTGCACCCCTCCTCCCTCCCAGAGCCTGCAACCCCACCCCCTCCTCCTGCACCCCTGCCCCAGCCCAGAGCCTGCATGCAGCACCCAAACTCCATCCCAAAGCCTGCACCCCAGACCCCCTCCCCGACCCAAACTCCTCCCAGAACCCAACCTCTCAGCCCTTCTGCACCCAAACTCCCTCCCAGAGCCAGCACCCCAATCCCCTACCCCAGACCTTCTCCCCCACCCAAACGCCCTCCCAGAACCTTAGGCAGGTGGGGGCAGAGTTGGGGGGGGGCGGAGTTTTGGGGGGCAGGTTCTGGTTGGCATGAGTGACATTATTGGCCCGCTGGGAGGATTTGAGGACTGGCACTAGCCCTAAGGTAAATTGAGTTTGAGACCCCTGATTTAGAGGTTAAGGGCATTGCCAAGAAGCTTAATGACTTTTGCATGAGTCTTCAACAAGTAAGAGAATTGGGAGATACCGACCCAAAAGGTATTCTTTGCAGATCATTAAGATAGTGTCAGCAAATAAAGTGTCCAAAAAAAAAGCACTGGAACAAATTGAGAAACTAAATTGCAATAGCCCACCAGGATCGGATGGTATTCGCCCAAGAGTTCGGTAAGAATGAGCTGTCTGAACTGCTTAATGAAAGATTTTATTTTTATCAGGTATTATATCAGGAGACTGGCGAATAGCCAATGTTGTGTCTATATTTTTTTTTAAAAAGAGCTGTTAGGAAATATCTTAACCATTGCAGACCTATGCATCTTATTTCAGTACCAACTTTGGCTGACTAACTGGAAAAATAATTAAGGGTAGTTACAAAACACCTAATAAGAGCATGTCTTGACTGGGAAAATTGTGCCTCTCAACACTATTAGAGTTCTTTAACAGGAGTCTCCAAAATAGAAGCTAGAATTGGTTGTTACTTTCAAAGCCTTTCACAGAGTTACTCACGAGAGGCTATTATGGTTCCTAAATTTTTGTTATAAGAGGTAAAGTTCTTCCATAGATTATAAATTGTTGTAGAGGTAGAAAACAAAAATGATCAGCATGGAAGGAGATCAGCAATGGAGTTCCCCCATCGAAACATCCTGGAAAAGTGGTTGAACAGTGAAGTAGTGAAATCTGCACTTGACAGTTGTTTGTTTGCAGATGAGGAAGGATTGTGTGGAAATCCAGAAAGACCTCACAGAGCAATGAATGTCATGTCTGTTGCAAAGTCCTACTACATATTGTAAAGAACACTTTGAACTTTTGATGCACGTTGGGTAAAAAACACCTGTAAACTTCCTTGTGGGAAAACACAATGAAAACTTCAGCTCAGTGTAGTCAAAAAGCAAAACAAGAAGTTTGTTTGTATTTAGAAATGGCTAGAGACTGAACATATTAAAATGACATTGACAGTCATTTTCCTTAAATACTATTAATTTGGTTTCCCCTTGTCTTAGACTTCCAGATTGTTAGGACTAATTAGGTTAGAAAGGAGACAGTGTGTGAAATGATAGAGGTATAGTGAAAGGTCAGTTATTCCTGTTACGCTTCCTGTTTTTTCTTACAAAATATTTTTTCATATTAAAAAATGTTGACGTGTTTAGTTTAGGTGAGGTTCTATTGAAGTAAACCAGTTAAAGTAGGAGACTCTTTTGCATAGTTATTTTTTCAGTGTGTGTTGTTTCTGTGTCTGTATGTTATGCCAGGGAACAACATGGCACGACAAATTATTTTCCTTTCCAAAGCTAGTAGTGTGTGTTTGAATAGTGTTGCAGAGACAATCTTGTATGTATCCAACGAAGTGGGTATTCACCCACGAAAGCTCATGCTCCAATACATCTGTTAGTCTATAAGGTGCCACGGAATCTTTGCTAATCTTGTATAGGTGAGCTGTATGTTCAATATGCATACCTATAAACAGACTCACCTAGGACAGTATCAGATTTCCTTCTTGCGCACCACTCTTCTTTAATAACAAGATTTTAAAATCATTGTAAAAATTATCCATACATAAATAACGTTGAATTGTGTTGGAGGGGTTGGATAAGAAAAGAATACTGAAAAGAACCAGGTAAGTCAAAGTATTTTCTCTGACAAAGGCATTCTCCAAACCAGCAGAGGTACAAGCATTAATTCTTAAATTTTTGGGAAACAATTAACAGGTTTCAGAAAGCAAGCATGAATAATACGACAAAAGATTGATAAGATTTAAAAAAAAAAAAAGAGGGTCACCCACATGTACAATTTTCCAGTACCATAAATACTGTAGCATACCAGAACTAATGCTTTCAGAGCCAGTAAACTTTTTCAAACACTAGTCCTGAACTAGAGTGTCTTGGGTATATGCGTGGCTTATGTTAGGAAACTGAAAAATTACAGCCATCTTGCAGAGGGTAGGTAAAATAATTGAGCGTTTCCACCCCACCATGAGCATCAACGAACAATGCAGTGCAAGCAAGTATTTTCCAGTGGCTTTTTTTCCTGCAGTTGTAGTGTACAGACATTCAGGTTAACAATAACTAGAGATGTACAGTCTGTGTTAACAAATACAGTTGTCTGGTGCAATATTTTGAATGGAAATGTGTGTTTTTAGAGCAATGTATATGTTTGTCATACAATATATAATAGTCAGAATGTTTTTATATATCCACAGCCTAACTTTGCTCATGGCCTAGCTTCTCTGCAAATTCCCCATGGTGCAACTGTGAAACGTATGTACATCTACAATGGAAACAGCCTGCAGGATACGAAGTATGTATAGCTGAATTGTCAAAGGTGGTTAACCAATATCTAAAATGTTTTTTTCTCCTTCACGTGTATTTATTTGTTTAGACTTATATGAATGCCAAATGTATAAAAAATGCAGTGTCTAGTTCCATTTGTTCCTTTCTTTGGATGGTGCCAAATACATCATTTTGTGGTAATGCTCCTTCAAATATTTCTAGATGTTGTGCACAGAGCCATACTGTCCTATGAAACAAGGCTAAATTCTGATCTGATTTACACTGGTGTGAATCTGGTGTAAATCCATTTGGATTAGTTGCACTTATCTAAGGCTATGTGTACAGCATGCTGCAGTGCAGACTACTGGGATGTGAACTGCAGAGTGCATGCAAGTGTTGGACTTACTGCCCCATGTGGATGCTGCTGACATGAACGAAAACGTATCTAGTTCACGTTAACTTAGTCCTCTTTCAAACAGGAGTATGTAACGTGAACTAGGTACCTTTTTAGTTCACGCCAGCAGCGTCCATATGGGGCAGTTTAGAGCTAAGCAATTCCCACTGCTCTGCAATTCACACCCTCCATAGTCCTCACTTCGGTGCAGTGTAGACAACCCCTAAATCAACTAAGATCAAAATTAAGCTCAGAGGATAGGTGGGGTAGTATGGAAGAAGCAAGTGAGACTGAAGGAAACTCTTCTCCAGGAGTGAGGTTACATGCTCCAAGAGTGAGGATAGGAGCTGTATTTGGAAAAGCCACTGTACTTACACAGTTTGCATGTACACTAATGCCCTTTATTTAGCTAAGTCAATCTGACTGGGGCAAGGAACAATATTTTTACTATTTGTTTGTAGTGTCAGTGGGGCCTCATATGTCTGAGTGTCAATGGGGCCGCAATTTCTGATTAGGGCCCTTAAGCTTTACTGCAATACAAATAAGAAAATACCAGTCTCCGTGCTCATTTAGCATATGAATAATGTGTCATTTCCTTATTTCCTTCCCACTGATCCTCAAGGGATTTGTGTGTCTGACTCCCGTGAGTATGAATGGGAGTTACTTATATAAATCCCTTATCAACAGGAGAATGAATCCTTGTGTCTTTTTTCCCTATCTGAATGAACTGTTACATTCATATATGACATGGCATTTCATTGTTCCATATTAAGCAATACTGTACTGTTATCATTACTTCAAGGTTCAGTATGTCTGAAAGTATTTTTCTTCCTGGGGATTTCTTAGACAAGATGGGAAACAAAGAGATTTCTGTAAATTTTTGCTTTCTCCTCATACATATACATACCAACACAGATAACGCCATTTGTTTTGCTAAAGAAAGTATTGTTATTAATGCCAGGGGAAGACTAACACACTTGTGGATTAATGAGCAAAAGAAGGGGATACATTATAATGGACCTTGTTCATATGGACATTGTAGTCTAATTAGAATCAAGTGCTTTGGAAAAGGTTTCCTGCACCCATCTGTGGCATGGTGGGTTTTAATATATGTGTGCATGTATAAAAGCCTCAGCTCACAGGCAAGTCATGTATTCACCCAGGCACAGAAAAATTCACATTATTGGAAAAAAATAACTTTAAGGGAAGTACACATACTCTCTTAAAAGTATATTGCCTTTCTGTAAATTCCTTACCTGCTACTGTTGAGTTAATTTGGTGATTATATCTGAAAGAGATTTCAAAAGGAAAATTGGCAAGTGAACTGAGGAACAGATGGTGCAGCTTAAACTCCCTCAAAAAATGTTAATTGTCTTGAGTTCATGCTGATGATGCCCCTTTAAAATAATTCAGATACCTTGACATTTAGAAATAGTGACACATGACAGCATGAATCAATTAAAATCTAGGGACTAGGAGACACGTGTTTTATGATCTTAAAATAGACTTTAGATGCTAACTCACATCAACAAACTACTGCAGAAATCAATACACTCGGCCATCTGTATTCAGGAATGATCCAGGACTGGACTAACGGGAATACTAGAGCTGAAGAGTGAGAGGTGCTGGCAGTGTGATGTGTGGAAGCCTCCCCATTGCACACAGATGTTGTTTAGTTCTAGCGGCAGCTGTGAGTTAAGCATGTATAAGCACAATATGGCCCTTATTTTCTCAAGAAATACATTTGAAACCAAAAACTGTCTGAAACAATATGTTCTGGTATAATATGAGATATATAATTGTAAAGTCCAAGGACTGGATGCAGCTGCTGTAATTTCTAGATCCTTTTGAATTGGTTTTTAATTAGTAAAGGACCCAATCTTTCATGTTGCATTTTTATTTATTGTGCTGCTTAACAAGGCTCTAGACAATGTGAGCTTTTTTAAAGTTGAATGTCTCAAAAGTTACTTCAGCCCTTTCATTCCAGGTGAGTTAGGCTCTCTCATGTCAACAGTAATATGTTTTGCTTCAGTGTATTGTACTAGCTTCTGTCATTGGAGAGTTAGCAGAAAATTTTAAGCTTAAGCATTTCCAGTGTTTGTTTTTGTTATATCGGATCTAACTCTTCCAGGGCTCCCCTCATGCCCCTCAGCTGTTTCCTTGGTAACGTGTATGCAGAGAACGTTGATGTTCTGAGAGATGGAACTGGACCCTCAGGTTTACGGCTCCGCTTACTCACTGCAGGTATTACTGAGAATAGATGTTGTGTTGCCCTCACTTTTAGTCAGGAAAGGAGGGGCAAATTTGAATGAAATATGCGTTAGCTAGCTTATTGTATTTTCATAGGTGGGTTTCAAAATATTTTGCACATCTTATTTTAAACCCTCTATGAAATAGTGTCTTACTGTTGCTGCATATCCACACCCATGGAGAAATCACAGATGGCTGTGGAAACTTCTTTCAATTCCAAGTTCATGGAGTTTCTTGCTGGCAGTGGAATTTGTTTTATTCTGTGTATATTCCCAGAAAAATAAACAGATGCTGTCTGTCATAGGAAAACCCTGTCAAAGCCAAAGAAACCTCAGGTAGGTCTGTGCCCTGTACGTTGTAACACCAGAACTACACAATGCCACTGTCATTCTGAATTCAATGGAGGTGGCATTACAAGTGACATGAGTTGATTAGGTATTTACCCCGTGTTCTCTTGATGGCTGGACTTACAGAATAAGAAGAAAGGTTTATTGCCTGCTAAGAGATGCCAGTAGGTGATTATTCCTTTAAAGGGCTTTAAAATATTATCAAAAACATGTTCAGTTTATTTCAAATTCTTCTTTCAAGTAGCAGGGTTTATTTTCTCAATGTTATGACTTTTTCAGACATGGTCATGTTGAGAGAACTCTCATATATTCCTAGTACACATAAGGTAAAAAATGGGGGGAGGGAAAGCTTTTAAAAAATGAGGAGTAAGAAACAATGAATAAAAATGTAGCAGATTTGTTAAAGTTACTTTGCTTCTGTCTTTACAGAGGAAGATAATGGAGAGCTGCCTAGGACAGGGATCATATATCCTGGTGTAGTAGGGAAGGAGTTAGCTATATTATCCAGATAATATAAATGGTTTTGAAAAATTGGATACTTTTAAGGTAGAGTGTCATGTCTAGATAACATACATACCTGAGATTTAAAGGAAATGATGTTAGCAACAAATAAAATCTTCATTCAAATGGTATATTAGCTGTCAGACTTCTAGAACTTGATAAAGGACAAACTTGCCATGTGTCATTCTTTCCTAGCTGAACTGAGTTCCTTCAGTTAATTCATTCCCCACCCCTTCTAGAATTAGTTCCTGTGCTGGCTTGATTGGGTTTCCTTCTCTTTATAATACTTATGAGATATCCCAGACCAGGAGGCAGCACTAGCTGGCCTCCTCTTGGCTCTCAGGAAAACTTTCTCCATTATGGTGAGAGCGCTGTCTGGTAAGAAAAACTGAATTCTCCATGAATTGAAAAAACCACTTCTGGAAATCATAAATAAAAATACTAATTAGCCTCTCAGCATTACATTTAAAATTTTTCTCTTAGAGGCAAGGCATGTTTATCCTTGACTTATATCATTGCCCAACCATTAGCTAGACATAGTGGGTATGTCAGAATGGGCAAAGTGTGTGTGTGTGTGAGTGAGAGAGAGAGAGTTGTGTTAACACATTTGAAAAGCCCTGTTAGGTTGCATCCTCGTACTTCTGAAGCCATGTTAGCTGGCCATGTTGTATCTTAGGCTCCCCATGAGGCCTGTGAAGACATAGTCAAATAGGCAAATACTACTGTTATGGCCTCTATTTTGTGGTTCAGCACCCTTTCACGCCATGATTGCCTTAGTTAAGTGATTGTTGGCAGTGAAAGGCTAGAACTGTAGAGAACTTCTGGTCATGGGATTCAGGTTGGCGCCATTGGCGACATAGTGCAATTAAACTTGCCTTGTGAATTGCCTGTTTGTACCTATCCAGCAACCAGATGAGCTAAAACTTTAATTCCTGTATATTGCACTTTAGTGTCATCTAATATATAAAGAAATTAATTTCCTGATTTGTTAATCTGATTTTTGTTTGGGGGAGGTTGTTAGTTTGCTTTGGATTTAAGCTACTTTGGTTGAAAATACCTTGAGTTGTAAGGCCTATGCAGCAAAGTAGAGCAATGGAACATTATATATACAGTCACTCGTTTCATAATTTCAAACAATGTTTCAACCATGCATCTGTGTAGCTGTGATTCAGTGCACTTATTTAAATAAGCATTGTGTATATATGAATTTACTTACTGTGTAGCTAATAAAAACTAGAAACTCTCAGGTGAGAATTATCAGAGGGGTAGCCGTGTTAGTCTGGTTCTGTAGAAGCAGCAAAGAATCCTGTGGCACCTTATAGACTAACAGACGTTTTGCAGCATGAGCTTTCGTGGGTGAATACCCACTTCTTCAGTTGCATCTGAAGAAGTGGGTATTCACCCACGAAAGCTCATGCTGCAAAACGTCTGTTAGTCTATAAGGTGCCACAGGATTCTTTGCTGCTTCAGGTGAGAATGTAATATACCGTATATACTCGTTCATAAGCCGATTTTTTTTTTTTTAGTAAAAAGGGGAAGCACCAGAGAAGGGGGTCGGCTTATGAATGGGTATAGAGAGGGAGAGGTGAGACACAGCCCCCTCACCCCCCAACAGAGGGGGCAAAGAGAGGCAGCACAGCCAGCAGAGCCAGAAGGGAAAAGTCGGGCCAGAGTCTCTCCGCTTTTGGCCACGCTGCTCTCCCCCCAGCCTCCGAAGCAGCTGCAGCTCCGGGACTGGCAGGCTGCAGTCCTGCCTCTTGGCCCCGCCCCCCAGAGCAGGCTGTGGCCGTGCCACCTGGTCTGGCCTGCCGGAGCAGGTTGCGGCCATGCTGCCCAGCCTGCCAGAGCAGAGCAGCTCCAACCAGGCCAGAGACATCCTCCCTAGATAAAGTGGGAAGGGATGGGATGGGGAGAGTGGGGGGGTCCTGGGCTAGGGGTGGGGTCGTGTGGGGGGTGGTCACAGGAGTTACGCCCCGACCCCCATCTTTTCTGCCCCAAAAAATTCCCCCATCAGTTGCTGTCCCAGCTCGTCAGGGTAAGCAGCTGGTGCGCTGAGACACTTTGTTTACTTAGGTTTACTTCCGTGCCTGCAGATGCTCGAGGTAAACAAACCCTCTCAGCCCGCCAGCGGCTTATCCTCATGGCCCAGGAGCCAAAGTTTGCTGACCACTGAATTATAGGGTCGGCTTATGAACGGGTCATAAAGAATTTCCATTTTTACTTATCCATTTGGGGGTGGGGGTGGCTTATAAACGAACCGGCTTATGATCGAGTATATACGGTATATTTATTTGGCCTAAAACAGTACTGAATTCTATTGCATGGGCCTTACTTTTTGGCTGGTCAGATTACACACTATTTTATAACCTTTAAAACCATACAACTCCCAATGTGCTTCCAGTACTGCAATTAAACTTCTTACGGACATAGCTAACTGCTGGCACTTGTACTTGATACGAATTGATCAAATTTGAGACTGACAGTGCAAATAAGTAAATTGCATTTTGTAAAATGAAAAGAGATAGGAGAAGAGTTCTTAATCTACTTCTCAGGGAATAGCACTCAGTGAATTTAGCCATTAAGATATGGGTCTATGACAGTTAACCACATTACCTAGATGAGACCTTTTTGTGTGTAAACTGCCATCAGATTTAAGAACTGAATTCAGTACAGCAAAAATGTCTTACAGGAACTTCTTTGTATTCCATCCCCTTAACTAACTAGGTGCTGGGATTTGTGATTGTTCATTCTTTGTGTAGTTTTGTGATCGAGGAGTTATGAACATTAGGCTGTTGTTCCTCATTCTTCAGGCTGTGGCCCAGGTGTATTAGCTGATGCCAAGATGCGGGTTTTTGAACGCTGTGTGTACTTTGGTGATTCATGCCAAGATGTTCTGAGCACTTTGGGGTCTCCGCACAAAGTCTTTTACAAGTCAGAAGACAAGGTAGGAAAAGTTTCAAAGTAGCAGCTGTGTTAGTCTGTATCCGCAAAAAGAACAGGAGTACTTGTGGCACCTTAGGGCTAGTCTACACTTACCGTCCGGGTCGACGCGGTGAGTTCGACTTCTCGGAGTTCGAACTATCGCGTCTGATGTAGACGCGATAGTTTGAACTCCAGAAGCGCCGCGGTCGACTCCGGTACTCCACCACTGCAAACGGCGGTGGTGGAGTCGACGGGGGAGCCGCGGACTTCGACCCCGCCGCGTCTGGATGGATGAGTAGTTCGAATTAGGGTACTTCGAATTCAGCTATGCTATTCACGTAGCTGAATTTGTGTACCCTAATTCGAACCCCCTTTTTAGTGTAGACCAGGCCTTAGAGACTAACAAAAAAGGCATTCCTAATTCTAGGCCCATGTCTGTATTCAGGATTGCTGCAGTTTAAAGTTGCTGTGGGGTTTTTTAACTGATTTTAAACTGGTGAAAAATGCAGGCTGGACACTCTCTTAATCTGATTTAAACCTGGTTTATATTGGTTTAATTTAATTTAGTAAGGAATCTATTTAAATTGATGTATAAACCTTATTTAAATCAAACTACAGGTGCCTACACTGTCTTGCACTGGAATAACTTAATCTGTTTAAAAACCAATGTAAACTGGTGCAACTTTGAATATGGACAAGTCCTAACAACTGTATGCTGGTTTCTGGGTAATTTCTTCTTTTAATGAAAAGTAAAGGTAACTTTTAGGTAAAATATGTGTATGTTCTTTATGTTTATAATATGAAAAAACACACTCACTATTTATGTATATAATACACACACACATGCCTCATGTCAGATCCAACTATTGCCAGCAGCTGATGATCCTGCAGTAAGCATGAGGCTTTACATTTTTAAACTAATTATTATTTTTATTTATTTAAAGCTATCTCCACAGCAGTTTTCACTATTAAACTCTTTGTGGATTCCTCTTGCCTCATCCTTTATTTCACTGAAAGGTATAGATAGACGCATATGAACCTTTTTCAGTATTAGGCAATAGAATACATTTTTCACAGATACCTGGAGGATTTTGATATCTACTCTTCTCACTTTACTGCCAGGAGGAGTCATTTTCAGTGGTCTTTGCCCATCTCTCACTTCTGGGTGCAGGGATATATGGTGTGTTAACATGATGAGAACAGAGTGTTTAAAGGTGGATTCCTTTAATTTTGAGTAATCTTTTTATTTGCTATTTATATAATGCCAGTAGTATAATCTTATTTCTGTGCTAGGCAATCCGAGCACCTCCTGTTGAAGACATTAGGGGCTGACTTCTGATAAAATTCCCTTATCTCCTAATTGAAATGGAACCCCTCGGTAGTGTGGGTTGTACATAGCCCAGATTGTAAAGACACCTCACAGTATTAAAATACTTTTGCACAAAGATAATTTAGAATTTGAATCTGAGGGAAAATATGTGGACGCTAGTGTGAAACCAGAACTTGGAAAATTGTTTTTAAAGTAAACGTATTGATAATATCTTAGCTATGGTAAGCACTGATAAATCTATATGTGGGTTTCTTTGCAGATGAAAATTCATTCGCCCTCCCCCCATAAGCAGGTTCCATCAAAGTGCAATGACTACTTTTTTAATTACTTCACGCTTGGAGTGGTAAGTTGAAGACTTCCATAAATAAGCCATTTTAAATTTGAATCAGCCATCCAATGTACTATTTAGAATGACTGAGTATCTCAAGTTAGTGTTTGATACAAGTACTAACATTGTGCAAAACTCTCGGTGGCTGCCTCAAGCATCTTTGAATATGAAAAATGGGATTACAAATGCTCAAATTAAGTCAGACTTGAACAATATTTTACCATTTTCCCACAATCCATGGAGTGGTTCTTGAGTGTTTGTCTGGCATCCTCCCCAACACTCTTATCACATATTACCCCTAATGTGTAGGAACTGAGGCCCTTGTTGCTGAAATCTAGCCTTCTCTACCCCCACCAGATACTATTTCACCATTCCCATGCCTGACTTTGATTTTTTTATATTGCTGTGGCATTTATAACAAATTTTCCTCCCATGTTCATCTTCATTTTAGCATCTCAAGTAATTTGTATCATAAGCATGTTGGCTTTCCATCTTGCATCAATGTAAAGTGAACTGTAATAGGCTGATAATAAACTTGCTCAGAGAAACTGCTAACATTTGCAGTTACAGCATCAAACTAGCCATATAGTTATAGTTGCATATGCACTTGCTGGAAGAAATACAGATTTGAATTTATACATAAAAATGTCACTCTTATATTGTAAAGGCTTTTTTTGTCTGTTTATTTTTACTTTTAATATATAGTTAGACCCTCCATACTGCATATTGAGGGAAAACTACATTCCCCCACCAAACTGTTTTGCTCATGTCTATCTCCTTTGTCTTCTACAGGATATTCTTTTTGATGCAAATACTCACAAAGTGAAGAAATTTGTCCTGCATACAAATTATCCTGGTCATTACAACTTTAACATGTGAGTATAGAGAAGTAGTCTGTGAAAATGCAAAATTGGCGAGTAGTAAATCCTGTGTCAACCTTCTATAGTTCCTGTAGTTTCTGTTGAGCAGCTTCGATTCATCTAGTGGGAACTTGGAAGGATTTCAGGCCACCATTGTTAGGACACTTTTTAGCTCTGGTTTTTAACTCTTGTGCATTAATAAGTATACATTAGAAAGAGACTTATGAGGGGAGAGCAAGCACTACTTCAAAGTCACATTCCATGTAATGTTTAATAAGAAAACATCACAACATAGATAGAGAATACAGTACATACATTTTTAGAGAGGATAGTCATGAGCGTTAGCAAATTTTTAAACTTAACTCCAAATAGCTTAGTTATTAGTTCACTCATTATAAGCAATGCTTGTACAAGGTGGACTTTGTATATTTGACAAGTAGAAACAAAACAGCATTTGGGAAGTTTTAGCTGTTAAAACTATTAAAAACAAATACACTGGAGTGTGGTGGATGTTGCAATAGTCTGTAGAGAGCCTGGTGATAGTTCAGTGCCTGTTCACAAGAGGACAGAGAACAGTGAGGTCACATAATCTAACCAATAACATGGTATTCTCCTGTAAGTATTCCCAGTATTTGTTTTCCTTCTTTGAAGAGCTGGTGATGCCTTCTGGCAAGCGTTGTTTAGAAAAGGGTATGTTTTATTTGTAACTTTTTTCTAGAATTTTTCATTCCCTGTCTCTGTATGACAAAAGAGAATGATTTGCAAATACTGTTTCTTAAAACTTCCCACTGTTTATTCACCATCTGATGATATAAGCCTCTGACATATTTTCCACGTCAGTCTATGATTTCATAGGCTTCATCTACCCTAGGAAGGGTTTCTGGTATAGTGATACCAGCAAACCCTCTTGGGGACATGCAGTTTATATCAACAGAGTTATTTTTCCAGTGTAGCTTATACTAGCTCGCTGAATGAAATAAGCTGTAGTAGCAAAAGGATTTTTTTGCAATTATAACTGTGGCTAGGACTTTTGCTGATATAGCTATTTCAGTTAGTGGTGTGGGTTTTTTCCTACAGTTCTAATCTCTGTAGCTATCTTGACTACAGTAGTGAAAACTTCAAGTTCATGCCCGCAGCATCCACGTGGGAGTGTTACCGTGCAGCACTGTGGTGCGCACTGCTATTGGCACACCGTGTCCGAACTGTGGGGCAGTGGGGATGTGCCCTTAGTTACAGTAAACTGCCCACTAAAGAATTCTACGTCAATTTGTGCTACCTAGTTTGTTGATTCCTGTGTTTTGTAACAAATTACAATTTCCATGTTCTAGATACCATCGTTGTGAATTCAAGATTCCACTAGCCGTTAAGCGAGGTCAGTAATCCATCCTCCTGCTCCATGGGTTTGTAAAAGAAAATACAAAAGGCAAAAGAGTGGACCAGTTTTCACTTCAAATATAGTCTCAAACAGAAGATAATACAAGTGCTGACGATAGTAGGAAAGAGATCTTTTGAACAGTTTTCTAGTATGTGTAGTAAGGAAAATATTTAAACATTTTAGTTCTCTGGCCACTCCAGCTTCATTCTTAGGCGAACTTTCTTTAGCCTGATCAGGCCTACAGGTGTGTGGCTGTAACATAGCATTGCTAGTTTCCTGGAGGAGTGCTGCTGCATCTTCGTCAGCATGAATTATGTTGTTCATTAAGGCCCAAAAGTTGTAGGGCAATGTGAATCTGATCTGATCCTTCCAATCTACCTTTGTTGTTGAATTTTTAAACTGTTATCTTGATAGTCACTCATAAAACTCCTTTCCCTTCACCACCCACAAGGTCTGTTTATTATATTTAATGTAATTTGAATTATTCATAAGAATAACTATGCCCCTACAGTATGTGGCATATGTCTCTATGTAACTATCATCTGGGAATCTCCAGGCTCAGGAAGAGTTTAGGACTTTGCCTCCTAAGTCTCTTGTTGCACACAGGCCCTTATTCAGCAAGGTACTAAAAAATGTGCCAACTTTTAAGCATGTGATTAATCTCTTTAAAGTACGGGGATACTCGTATGCTTAAAGAATCATAAATTTTAAGGCCAAAAGGGTCTTTTATGATAGTCTAGTTTAACCTCCTGCATAACATAGCTAGGCATGTGTGTAAGTACCTTGTTGAACTGGGGCTTTAATATCCTAGAAGAGATATAGGATGCTTGCCAGAGATCCCTTTGTCATCGTACCCATTGAGAACATTGATTGTCTCCCTTGAAAGTACTCACCTGCATCAGTGCTTTGATGGAAGTCACATCAGCGAGAATCTGAGTTGGGATAAAAATAAGGGCAAGGAAGGGGGATAGGGTGTACACTCGTGTGTGTTTAAATGAAAGTCAAATTGATGATGTACCTGAGAGTACCAGCACTTACTTTCCTTCATTTCCTATTTAAATACGTTTTCCTAAGGCTCTTGTGCAGTATTTCACACTCCCATTTCTGAGTACTTGTATTCAGTCCAACTTGTTTTGTGCCTCTATTATGGAGATATTTGATTTCTTTTATTCACCCTTTTCTTTCCCCAACACACACCCACCACACTGAAACTTTGATAGTATGAAGCCCATTGAAGAGTCTGTAAAACCCTTCCATGGGCTAGCAATGTGCAGTGCAATTCTGTCACTGACCGTTCATTGGTACAGTGGGCATATTACTTAAACACTGAACCCAGCTGTATTAGGAACCGCTTGCTCGGTGGTGAGTGGCAATATAAATGAGTCTTTGGTCTGATTAAAGAACACTTCATGGTTTCCCCCCAGAGAAGACATTTTCCATTTTAAAAAGTCCAGAAATGAAAGGAAATACATGCATAGGCTGGAAAAATGGCCAGCAGGCAATTTGGAGTGCCTGGTTTGTTGGGACTGCAAACCATATGTGATGCTGTTCCTCCATTCTGTCTTTTTTCATTCTTTTGATAAACAAGGAATTAAAATTCCCAAGATTCTTGCTTTTTCTGCTCTTCAGAGAGCGGAATTCTTGTACACTTCAGTTCTACCAGCTCATATAAATGGAGCCAGTGTGGAAAGTCATTTAATCTTTAAAGGTTACTTTTTAAAATATTGAATGGGCAAATCTGTCTCTCCAGTGTTATGGTTTAATCTGGTGGATTTATGTTTAATCAGTGGGATTTTTTTGTTTTGTGTTGTTTTTGACCACTTTGTGTGATGTTTTCAAGTTCCCTGATCTCTGAAATCATTTTTCAAACTCTCTTTGAAATGTATCCAATATGAAAGTACCAAATGTAATTTCCAGAAGAGCATTTTTTGTTTACCTTCCTCAGATAGTGCAGATTCACAGACTGAAACATGCACAACGTACAGCAAGGTGAGTCTTCATAAAAACAACCAGAACAATTGCCAGTATAAATTGCTTGGCTACTGAGTGTGCGGAACTCTTACTATGTGTTGCAGAAATAATAGCAATATAGAAAGATTTTTTTTAAATAAGGGAGTTCAAATTACTCTCCTCCCACCAAAATTTAATTTTAATTTTTTTATGGATTTGGATTTTTTTCAGTGAAATTGTTGTAGTTCAAACTTTTTATTCTTAACACGGTCAGAAATATAGTGCAGTCAAACCTTGGGCTTTGTCTTCCAGTAAATTGTTATGTTTCCAATTTTAAGGCAGCTAAGAGTTAGAAAGATTAGAGATACCTTTGAAATGTAATATTAATGGTGGAAATCAGGAGTTTAGCTAGAAATAATTTTACATGGCTGGATTTGACAATAACTGTTAACAGATTAAATATCTTTAGAGTAGTGACAAGATAACTGCACTCTTAGGAATTTCATTTACCCAGGTACTTGTTTCAGGGTGCACCTTTGAAATTTTTTTTGGCACTTGCTTTGGGGGTTGTCTGCACTTTGTAATGAACTTTTGACAGTGGTTTCTATTGCATAAAGAATGACCCATCATTCAAACCTTCTTAAAACAGTGTAAAAAAAAAAATCCACCAGATAACAGTAAATCAATCTTTTTGGTTAAATACATCATGTATTTTACCAAGCAGCGTAAGAGAAACATTGAGTAAAAATGCTTCCACTACACATATAGAGATGCATTTGACATCCAGGTGGGCATAAATGCCACTCAGTTGGCGTCTGGAGTGAGGGCTGTTCAACAACACCACACACTTCTACCCTGGAGCACTTTTGGTTCCTGCCAGCCTAGGGAATGAGACTGGGCCTGTGAGGTGAACCCAAGTGTTACGGTAATTGGAGTATCTAAATGCCGGTGCAGAGCATTGACTGCTTTACTGAAGGCAGGAGGCCTGTATCCTCCTTTGCTTTCTGATTGAATTATTTGATATACTTCAGTGCTTCACTGCATTGTTACATCCCTTCAATATAAAGCAATAGCTTCATAAGCTGTCATACCACAGGAGTGGATAGTACTGGGAATTCTCAATCAAATAAACACTGCACCTGTCTTGCATGCTGAACTTGATCTCAGCAAAGTTCCAAGAGAGTGCGCCTTCCTTTGGGAAATTTCAGATGCCTTATTCTTTGAAATATCTCCTTAAAATGATGGACACAGTGCTTTGTGTTTCTGCCATCAAGCCTACAGAGGTTACAATAGTATTTCATTATTATTATTTTATTCAATTAAAGTCCACTTTCCACCTAAAATGGAAACTAGTTTTAAACTCGGAGCAGTCTCCTAGCTGCAGGTTCTGCTGAGTAAAGCTGGCTCCAATCACAAAACACTCTCTAAACATAACCTTCATAGTTCATGGCACTCTGTGCTGCCTTGTGGTTTGCACCAACACTACAATTAAAATGTGCATGACCCTCCTCCTTTGTATAAAGAAAAGCTTTCATGTGACTCTCTTATTCTAACACCCTTTTAATATGATTACAGTGGGATAGTATTCAGGATCTTCTGGGACATCCTGTGGAAAAGCCAGTGGTACTTCATAGGTAAAGATGCTGTGTGTGTTGTTATCCTGTATGGTTGGCAGGAAGTGAGCTGCTGACAGATGATTACCACAAGGATAGATCTGGTAGTAATTATCATCAGGATTTATGCCACCTCTTTGCTGCTGAAGCATCAGTTCTGCTGCCTCTAGCTAGGAAAGCTCACTACCATTTGGGGAAATCAAGAATCTGTAATATGTAACAATGGAACTCCAGCAATTCTTTTAAATGCCAAAATCCATCCTCTGTTGCACAGTGGAGCGTATATATAGAACATAGTGGGTGTGTGTACATTAACAAATAACACACTTTATTTTTGTATGGTGGGTGTGCCCAAATAACTTTAATCAAGAGCAGCAGCCTATTCTGGAGGGCAGTGTGTAAACATATGGCATGACACAGTCTGTGCTCCCCAGAGCTTGCAGTCTAGCATAAATGCACATGTTCAATTGTAAATCGACATAAATCTACACAATAGTGTCAGGTTAAGTAGTTCTTATCCAGTTCTGGAATATCAGTAATTTTACACGATTTTGAGTCTGTGAAAGTGCATAGAAGTATTCATTTGACCATATCTCTTTGTAATCCAGCATATTCACTAATATAAGCATTTTAGTAGGCAGAATAATTTAGATTTCACTTTTTATTGAAAAAATTGGGGCTGTCTTTTTAAATTAAGGAACCTATTCTCTTTGTGGACACTTTCCCCTATTACATTTAATTAATTCAGATACAATCAAGTCTTTCCAGTGTAAAATGAGTAGTTGAGAGATTGGATGGCTCAGAGAATTAGTGATGACATATGGACCCTTTCATCATAGGTCACTGGTTCAAATCAATATAAGATGTATTACCATCTGATGATGTGAC
The DNA here is from genome assembly GCF_020497125.1 of Mauremys mutica. NCBI lineage: Eukaryota > Metazoa > Chordata > Testudines > Geoemydidae > Mauremys > Mauremys mutica. The sequence goes on from NC_059085.1 coordinate 12,999,833, forward strand.
ATTTGCTATGTCACATTCAGTTAAAGAAATTCACCAATTGCAGAGGAAGCCAGAACTTACTAATAGAATATATCTGGAAGAAAATTATACCCAGAAATCAGTCCTAGCTATGCTGAAACTACAGTATAAACAAGTCTTTAAAATTTATATTTTCCAGGTGTTTTAAGGATCTGACCTAAAGTCCATTGCAGTCAATGGGAGTCTTTCCTTTGACTTCAGAGGGGCTTTCGATTGGGCCCATATTGACTAACTGCTGCAATTCTCCTAAAAACAAAACAGCGTTTAGTTCTTGTATAACTTAAATGTTTATGAAGCATACGTGAAAGTCAAGAAATGCATTTTTTTTAAAGGTAACTAAATTTAATTAGGCATGTCATTTCAGACATAAATAACTACTTTGCCAGAGATTCAGTATTTTAAAATGACTAGATTAATATACATGGTGCAGAAGATACCTTTAAAAATAGGCTTCCTAGTAATTTTTACTTGAAAAAGGCATGGGGGAGAGATGCACACGTGTGCATGCACAAAAAGGTCTAGTTAAAAATGTCCTCTTTTTCTTGAGCTCCTTCTTCTTTGTTACTTGGTTTATATTCAGTTTTTCCTTTCTAGCCTTGGTTGAATAGGAGCGGTCTCCTGCAGTCACTAATAACTGCTTATTTTGTCCCACTAGGTCCTCCTAGATCCCCCCCATACTTCAGCACCACTCTGAGGAGTGACCCGTTTGAAATCCAAAAGCAGCATAGCATCATAGCACAGATAAATGTAATCCCTCCCAATTTAAATAATCTTGGCATAAGAGAAATGTGACAAACTTGCCACATAATCACAGGTGGCTATTATTTCACATTAAGAAATTCCAACCTCTTATGCACCCATTTTTTTCCTTCTTTTTTAAGGTCGTCATCTCCAAACAATACTAACCCATTTGGATCAACGTTTTGTTTTGGACTGCAACGAATGATCTTTGAGGTTAGGAAAAAAACTTTCAGATTCATTTGGGTGGGAGAAGATGGTGTGGAGTTTGCTTCTGGATTTTAATGCAGCTTTTTATCTTTCCTATATACCTGTGAGCCAGCGTTTGAGAGCGGCTGTAATATCAGGGAACATGGCACAAGTGGGACATTTACCAACCCTCTCCCCAGGATTAATCCATCTCTTGTGTTTAAGGCTGGTGCATCTGCCTTGTCATCCATGACTCATGCTATTGGGAGACGTGCTTAGTTATCACTAAATGCTTTTGGGTGGTGGTGAGTGCCTGTGTTAAACAGCAAGTGTGACTCTAAATGACGCCTGGAAATTTAGTAGTAATTTTTTAGAAGTGGCAAAGATCTTTAAGTGTTTTAATTCCATCTATCAGTTGCTTTTTTTTTTTTTTTTTTAATATCTCTACATTCAAGCATATAAATACTGTAACTGTCACTGGCAACTTTCTGAGTTCCCTTTGGCCTATGGGATTTTTTTTTTTATTTCTCTTTTTTTCTGCCCTCCTTTTGCAGGTGATGCAGAATAATCACATAGCATCTGTTACTTTGTATGGCCCAGCAAGGCCCAGCAGCCAGTTGAGAACGTCGGACCTTCCTCAATGAAGCATTACCTTCAAAATCAGCTAATCTAAATGCTACAAAACTAGTACAGCGTGCCTTGATTTACTGCCACTTATATGGAAAGCATGGTATGATTTTTTTTCAAAATAAAATTCCTCCCGTCCATGCGTGGTGCGGAGGGAAAATTCTCTCAACCCTTCATCATAAGGCATGGAACTAGTGATGGAGGAAAGCAGCTAGATGCCTGTGTTGTCATTTTACTCCTCTCGGTTGGCCGTCTCCTGCACAGTACAGACCCGAAGAGACTGTCTGTCCTTCCTGAGCTGGCAGAAGGAGCATTAATGACTGCAAGAATTAGAAGCACAAACTTTCTGAGCCTTGGAGCATCTGGAAACAGGTATTGATATTAGTCTGTGTTTGTGTTACTGTATTGATGTGGTGGTCCTATTTTAAGAAACCAAGTATATATACATACATTATATATATATACACACACACACAAATATAAACACATCGATATTTCTGTGGCTTAGGACATGGTACCAAGTGTGACAAGGGTGTATATATGTCCATGATTTCAGGCACCACATCTTTGTGTAACTTCAGAACAAGCAAGTAGCATGTGCATAATACTTGGTTGTGTAACATTTGCACTACATACACTTTAATTACTTGATAAACATTATCTTCACTGAGGAGCATCTGTGTACGGGGTGTGATGGTTATTTAATGTACGCTGCGCATTAAGCTTATTTATGTGGTGGATTGATGAATAGTCCACCTTCCTGCACTAATATTTACTTGACATGCTGAAGCAATTGTTTTTCTGCCATGCCTCGTTTACTAACTTTTTTCATATGCCGTTTCCAAAAAAAAAAAAAATCTGGAAGAGATTATTCCTGTGACTGAAAGAGGTTTTTCTTTGACAGCATTTTTCTTCGTACTTAAAAATTAAAAAAAAAAAATCCATCCCATAAAAGAAAATGCAGTTGCCTCATCTACAAATGTATTGGAATATGTTTGTTCCAAACCCCTAGCTCCTCCCTATTTCCTGTATAAAAGGAGAAAGGAAAGAGAATTTGTAGTGAGTATGTAGATTATTGAAAGAAAAATTCCCCAACTCCTCCAGCACCAAGAAACCTCTTCCCATGTCTGCTAAACTATAACTTTTATTTAATGCCAAAGTTTTAGCCAAAGACATCCTCAATCTAGTTTCACCATCTCTGTATATATAATCTAACTGCACACCCCACCCCCCAGGAAACAGGATATAGGCTTTTCTCTAGTCAGGAAATGCTGCTCACTGCATTTTATCTCAAGTGGATGCTTTGAGTTTGTAATTCTCTTACAGTCTTATTGGGGAAAATAGTGTGTGTTCTTTGAAATATTAACCCTTTTTAAAAATGGAAAAGAGAAATGTATAATTTTGTCCCATTTTTAATATTTTGATGTAGCAACTTGTGATACATAGACAACAATTTTGTGAGATTTACAATGTGTGTACAGATTTTGTAAATATGACATTTTTGTAATTTTAACGCCATGTACAGTGTAATCCTGTATAGTTTATCAATGAATGGGAGCTAGGAAATAGAATGTTAACTAGTGTTTTGGATCCTGGACCAGTAGCAGGGATAAATGTGATTTGGTTTGTGAGAGTGTGAGAGTTTGTGCGTATGATATTCTTTGCCATTTAGTCTTCCTGTATACTGTGACATTCTAGAGTGTTTTACTAAAACAAAAAAGCCCCACTGAGGATCTATCTAAGGAAAAAGTTACTGTTTACCTTCGTTATTCTTAGGTGTTACTCCTGTTGAATTCCTGTTCAATCTGTGCTGTTTCCTGTGATCATTGCTTGCTGAGAAAATTCTACACCTCCGTCTATTTCTTTGTTTCCTCTCAAATTTTCATTTTGGTTTACATAGCCCTTCTGTAAATTAAACAGAATCCATAATGAGCATGTACACTGAAAGACAAATAAAATGCGACTCTCAGTTACTGTTTTGTGTTGCATACAGTTGCTGGGTGTTTTTGTAATAAAGTGGTGAATGCTTCTGCTTTATTTCATATCATTTACTTATTATATGCAGGATAATTTTACCAGGGAGTTGGAAATAAAGACTCCAGGGTTCTGCTCCAATCTCTAGCACTGGCTTGTGTAAACTTGGACAAGTCGCTATCTGTGCTTTAGTTTACCCTTATGAAAATGTGTTAATTTTAGAATTTAGCTACCTCACAGAGTTTTGAAATGTAAGTATTTCTAGAGCACTTCAAGATATTGAAGGGGGGAGGGATAGCTCAATGGTTTGAGCATTGGCCTGTTAAACCCAGGGTTGTGAGTTCAATCCTTGAGGGGACCACTTAGGGATTTGGGGCAAAAATGTGTCTGGGGATTTGTCCTGCTTTGAGCAGGGATTTGGACTAGATGACCTTCTGAGGTCCCTTCCAACTCTGATTCTATGATATTAGAATAAAAGGTGCTGTATAAATTCATACATGTTTCTAAATATAAAGCTAAAATATGATTGCTAATTATTAGTTAATTTTCTTAAATCTCTTTTGAAAATTGACCTGCATGAGACTCCAGATTAGAAGCTCTGTCCTGGTGTTAGCAAAATTCTCACCGTCTTATAGAGAAATACAGACTTTTGCTTTTCCATGGCTCATCCTTCTGAAAGGGATGGAGGCATCCTTCTGCCAACCTGACATGTCTCAGGAGATGTGCTGCCTGCCTGGAGACCACGTCCCAGATGTTACAGAAAGTTTGCTGAGGCTCATCTGTTGCTCTAACCACTACCCCATGCTGCTCATCCACATGAGCAGATATTGCCTAGTTTGACCCCAAGCAGATCAGCAGTGACTGCTGAGCTCTGGGAGCAAGAGGGACGGGAGGACACAGGCTGTGTTCTCATCCATCCTCCTGATTGAGTGTAAGGATCCATGCGGGGACACGCACATCCTGGATATGAATGTGTGGCTGCACAGATGATGTCAATGGCAGGACGTCGGCTTCCTTGACCATGGGATGCTGTTCCGAGAAGGTTTGCTGGGAAGAGATGGAGTCCACCTGACTAAAAAGGGGAAAAACCTCTTTGCTCACCAACTTGCCAGCCTAGTGAGGAGGGTTTTAAACTAGATTAAAAGGGGGCAGGTGACAGCAGACCACAGGTAAGCATAAAAAAAGACCTTAACAGAAGGCTAGATGTTTGGGGGAGGGAGCACAGGAAACTACCTTATGGTTGTGACACTGCACCCCATATTCATCATAGTTGTAGGATTATGATATAATTATACATCTGGTACAAGATGTGTCTTGTGAGGTATGATTGGAAAAGTTATGATTTGCTGAATGTAATTATCCTATTTGTGTGCATGTATCATTTTTGTATCTAAAGTTATGAATATTTACTATGTATCTGTATTTCAATGTGGTTACACCTGGATGACACCCACCAGTCGAAGTGTTTCCAGTCTAGACAGCTGGTTGTGATGTCCTGTTCAGGGTAATGGGCCATTAGGGGAAACAATAGGCCTTAGGAGAAGCATATCACCCACCTGGTGAGCCTTCCTGTAAATGTTTCAGCCAGCCTGTGAGGAATGCTATGACTCAGCAGGGCATGCTAGGGCATATGACCAGACCACATGACACTAAACTCTATTTTGGTACCTGTATTTTTCCACAAGCTGGACTGGAAACTGAGTTTGGAACAAAGGGTTCCCACCATATGGAAAAGCTATGTAAGGTGGGGTGTGACATTATCTCTTGGCTTCACTTCCCACACGAGAACTCCTGGAACCTGAGGAACTGAACTGAACTGTGGGAAATGCTGGACCCAGGCTAAAGGTATTTCTAGCCTGTGTATGGAAACTTGGTGGACTGCTTGTGTCATCAATCAGGATTTGAATAAGCAATTTCTCACCCTATCTAATATTTTAGGCTGAGTTTGCGGTTTTGTTTATTTGCTAGGTGTAATCTGCTTTGATCTGTTTGTTATCATTTATAATAATTTAAAATCTATCTGTAGTTAATAAACTTGTTTTATGCTTTCTCTAAACCAGTGTGCCTTTAAGAGAAGTAAGTATCTGGGGAAAATCTCAGCTCTGTGAGCAAAGGCTGTTGCGTATCCTTCCCACATGGAGGGAAAGGCGAACTTTAATATTGAGCTTACATTGTACAGATCCCTGGGCACTGTAAGACAGTATAATTCTGGATTTATACTCAGGGAGCCGGGAAATTGGCTGCCTGTCTTTGAGTGGCTTAGTTAAAGCACTTGGGAAACTCAGTTGGGTGTGTGACGCCACCTGTTGTCGTGTTGGGTGATACAGCCAACTTTTCCCAGCCCTGTTATCTCCAACAAAGCAGTGTGAGCAGGGCCAGCCCAGCTGGGTGGTTAGAGGGACGTAGAGGTTCCCATGGCTCCCAAACTGCACCCCAGGGGTGACAATCCCCATCACAATGGTTATAAGCCACAACAGGGAAATCAGTGGGAGAAACTGCTCAATGTGTTACATGTCTATACGCAAATGCTAGGAATATGAGGAATAAACAGAAAATAGAAATATTAGTACATAAGCTACATTTTTACTTAATTGGCATCACACAGAGTGGATGGGATAAATCTCATGACTGGAATATTGGTATAGAGGTGTATAGCTTGTTTAGGAAGCACAGGAAGAAGGTGTTATGTTATACATGAATATATACACTTGGTCTGAGGCCCAGAAGGAAGTGGGAGGCAGAGCAGATAGAGAGTCTCTGATAAAGATAAAAGGGCTTAAAAAAGGGGGCGGGGGAGAGAGGGTAATATGGCAGGAGTCTATTATAGACCACCAAATCAGGAAAGGGAGGTTGATGAAATATTGCTAGAAAAAATAACAGAAATACCCAAAATACACAACGTAGTAGTAATGGGGGACTTTAACTGCCAGGCATCTGTTGGAAACAATAGCGCAAACACAGAACTTCCAATAAGTTCTTGGGGACAACTTTTTGTTTCAGAAGATGGAGGAAGTAACCGGGGGGACAGCCATTTTAGACTTGATTCTGACCAACAGGGAGGAATCAGTAGCAAATCTGAAGGTGGAAGGCAATTTGGGCGAAAGTGATCTTGAAATGACAGATTTCATGATTCTAAGGAAAGGAAGGAGTGAGAGCAGCAGAATAGGGACAATGGACTTCCAAAAAGCAGACTTTAACAGACTCCGAGAACTGGTAGGTTAGGTTCCATGGGAAGAAAATCTAAGGGAAATAGGAGTTCAGGGCAGCTGGCAGTTTCTCAAGGAGGCAATATTAAAGGCACAACTGAAAACAATCCTGAAGAAAATAGGAAGAGTAGTAAGAGGCCAGTATGGGTTCATCGGGAGTGCTTTTAATGACCTGATCTGCAGGTGGAGGGATCTGCTATAGAGAAGCTCACACCCAATAGTTAAAATGAGTGGGGATGGGGACAGCAACTTGTCTTTCTTGGCTTTATCAGACGCCTGCCGCTGATCAGCTGAGTTGAGGATGTTTGAGTGGATGGGGAGAGAGGGGCCTTAAAAATGGTGTGAGGGAGGCCAGAAATGAAGCAGGTTTCTTTCTTTGTAGTAGCTGTTTATAACCCTTTTCTCTGTAATATCTGTTTCTTTATTTGCTGCTGTTTGTCTTGGGCCAAAACATGCTTGTCCCTAAGGGAAGTGCATTAGGGGAGATGGCATGGCATCTTGTCATAATTTATCTTCTGGTGTGCCAGGTATATGGGGATTGGAGCATCTGGCAGTTCTGAATCACCTAGATGGCTCACCCCTGAGCGCTGGATAGCAGCTGGATGGCTGTGCTGCAGAAAACAGCTACATCTTAAATGTGTGTCAAAGTCCATCTCGTGCTATGCTCTCCCTGGTGCCTCTGGAGCCATTTATGCCTTTACACAAGCCTGGCACTCTCTGGCCCCCACAGCACATTACCGCTTAAGAGGTATAAATTAGCCCCTTATTTTATTTAGTTGTGTATATTTTCTGTTTGGCAAAATAATGTGAAAAACAATCTTATTTCTCTAATCAACCAGTTCCCAAGTGCAGCCCTCTCCAGCATGTGTTGCTGCCTTGTTTCATGAGTAGCCCTTTTGCCTGATGTGTGTGTTGCAACTCCTACAGTGCTGACCTTTTCCCAATTCCCCCTCTCTTTATAAAGCTGATCCTCCTGTCCTCCTCCTCCTCAGATATGGGACCGAATCCTACTCTCCTTCCTTCTGCAAGCAGCCCATTGACTTCACGAGACTACTCACACGACTAAGACAAGCAGGGTTCATAGATCTGGGTGCTCTGTTTCCAGCAATGTGCTTCCCATCAGGAAAATCCAACTTTCTGTTACCAAGAACCATTTTACTTTTAGTTCTAAACAGATTTCATGCTGCAATGGCATATAAGCAGTGTGTTCTAACTGATAAATGCACTAATGATTGCTCCCATTTCAGAATTGCATAAATCTTTCCTACAGCTCGGCATCATGGTCAGATGGTGATTCATCATTAGCAGAGCCTGGTTCAAAGGACAAAGATTCCAGCTGGCATTTTCAGAGAGAGCCTGTGCATGTTGGCTCCCAACTCCTATTGGAATTCAATGGAATTTGGGCACCTAACTCATTTAGGCTCCTTTGCAAATCCAAGCCTGCCTTCCTTCTCAAGGTTTTACGCTTGCCTGAGCAGTCCACGAACTGTGCGCAAGCATAAGCTTGCACATCTGAAGTCTTGCCTTTGGATCTGCCCGAGACTGCTCTTTAATCTAAAGTTTTTTTGCTGTAGAATATGAAGACTGGCTCCAAGACACTATTTAACGTAGCAAAAGCACTTACAGATTGATGACATTTTACAGCTCTTTACTGGAGGAATTTTTTGCTAATCTTTTATTGAAAAAGCTGTTCTTTGTAACACCGTTTAGTGCTTGAAATTGAGGGTTATCACTTTTCATAAGCACCAGTATTGCATCTTATGCACTGAGACTAATACTCTATTTGTTTATTGTGGTGTGATCACATAGGCTTTTCAACTAAGTCAGAGCAAAATATCATGGTTCTGTGTGGTGGAAGCACAAATATTGAGGTAATTGCAATAAATTACAATACAACTCCATTCCAAGTCATTCCCTTGGTGCAAACTACATTCCAAGATGCTTCAGAGTTAAATGTAATCACCTAAAATAAGGAAGAGGGGAAAGGAAAGGAGAAAAGTTGGCTTCAGTGTTGAAACAGACAAAGAGCGGATGAGAGAGAGGGACTTCGATCAATCCCAAGTCACAACTGATTCACGTGATGAAATGTACACCTGTAAAAATGGCCTGCAGGAAACCTATGCATTATTTCAAATACTCTGGTGTGACTTAAGAGGTGCATCATTCTCTGCTATGGCTACACTTGTAGCTGTACAGTGCTGCTGCGGGAGCGCTCCCGCGGCAGCGCTTTGAAGTGCGAGTGTGGTCGCGGCACCAGCGCTGGGGCAGAGCTCTCCCAGCGCTGCACGTACTCCACCTCCCCGTGGGGATTAGCTTACAGCACCGGGAGCCGCGCTCCCAGTGCTGGGGCACTGTTTACACTGGTGCTTTACAGCGCTGTAACTTGCTGCGCTCAGGAGGGTGTTTTTTCACACCCCTGAGCAAGAAATGTAAAGCTGCTTCCCAGCTGTTAACCTAGTTCCACATCCCCAATTGACACTAATCCAGGGGTAGGCAACCTTTCAGAAGTGGTGTGCCGAGTCTTCATTTAGTCACTAATTTAAGGTTTCGCATTCTAGTGATGCATTTTAACATTTTTAGAAGGTCTCTTTCTATAAGTCTATAATATATAACTAAACTATTGTGGTATATAAAGTAAATAATGTTTTTAAAATGTTTAAGAAGCTTCATTTAAAATTAAAATGCAGAGCCCCCCGGACCAGTGGCCAGGATCCAGGCAGTGTGAGTGCCACTGAAAATCAGCTCATGTGCCGCATTCAGCATTCGTGCCATAGGTTGCCTACCCCTGCACTAATCTATCCTTTATTCAGCAGCAAACTATTTCTCTTGATGGGTCACAGCCATTTCCTCCCAGCTCATGGACTGCACTATTTTAAAGGCAGGGTGGCATTTCCCTTACAGACCTACCCCTGTTTGAAAGTGGGGTTAAAACATTAAACCTCTGCTTTTGGGTCAAAACGTGTGCCCTAAATTTAATTCTTCTTTTCCCCCCAGTTCTACATCCGTGTATATATGCATGCTCAGTTTAACCATTTTAAAGCACTATGTATGATTACAGTCTTGGAATCTACTGTAAGGGTTCTAAAGGTTCCAATCTAGATTGGAATTTCTTGAATGGATCAGTATGGTCAGTCTCATTCCACGATTAACGCACTTCACAGAGAATTTTCCATGTTTTTGTTTGTTTGCTTTTTAAAGGCATCCCAAATGTTATGGGTAAGGCTACAATTAAGTCATGGAATCTGTGACTTCCCTTGACCTCCGTGACATTTTCTGCCCCGGGGCTGGAGCTCCCAGCCCCCGCCTTGTTGGGGGACCCCACAGCTGCCAAGCGGTGGCGGTGGGGGACCCGGGAGCCCCAGCAGCAGTGGGTGCTGAACTCACCTACCCCTTTTGTCAGGGATATTTTTAGTGAAAGTCAGGAACAGGTCACGGGCTTCCGTGAATTTTTGTTTATTGCCTGTGACCTGTCCATGACTTTTACTAAAAATATCCGTGACACAAACTTAGCCTTAATTATGGGTGAGGTTCAGGGTAGACACCAGCTTATCGAAGTGGAGCTCGATACTGCTGAACGGTTGGTTTCCCTGCTTCTGAGTTACCGTGAGAAAGCCAAGTCCTGAGGTTATGTCTCCACTTCAAGCTGAGGGTGTCATTCCCAGCACTAGCTGGGTTGGAGCTAGTGTGCTAAAAATATAACGTAGCTGGTGTGGCAGAAGGGGCTTGCTGCTCTGAGTGTATACTTAGCATCTTGGGTGGTACGTCCTCTGGGTGGCTAGACCCTCCTATTGCTCGTCCCATCACAGCTACACTGGTTTTCCTATGCCAACTGGATCAGAGCTAACATAAGTACATCTACTTGAGCTGGGACTCGCACCCCACCTCAGTGTAGACGTCTAACACCTTTGCTGATGTAACTAAACAGCTTTCACTACACCAGTGCGAACTCCTGACATAGACACTATACCAGGTTAGCTTAATTCAATAAATTACCAAATTAAACAGGTTTAAGTGCATTTTTTAAATCGGTTTAAGGGTTCTAGAATGGGAGTTTGTACAGATGTAATAAAATCAGTTTAGGCTGGTGGAACAAGCCCACCCCAGGCCAACCCTTGCTTGCTTTAACCCACTCCCACTTCTGTCTGTGTCGGGACTGGAGCCCCATTGTGCTAGGCACAAGGCTACTTATGCCCCATACCCAGCAGGGTTTTTCCCCCTTCTCTCATATGAGAGTTTCTGAGGCTACTGGTAGTCTCCCTCCCAGCCCCACTTCCACTGTCCTTTCCTACGTCACTCCCTTGTCTCCTTAGCAGTTCTTGCTGTGGCCACTCTAAGCCACTTCTACCCTACTGTCCTTTGGGATCTTACTGCCACCAGGTCCATGCTGCCCTCCTGTCTCCAAGAGGGGTTGTGGGAGTGGCTCACCTGGACACTGGCAGGCTCCCTAGGGTCTGGACATCCCCCCAGGACGTGCATCAACTTGGTTCTTCCATTGGCCTGGTGGTTGACCTCACCAAAGGGGGACAGGAAGGAGCTGTTAGACAGTCCATGAGCCTAGTGGGGGGTGAGTTGAAGGGACAGTGTTAGGCAGTATAGAACCAAAGGAGACGCTATGAGTGAGTGGTGTTCTTCAAAGGATTCTGGTGAAAGCAGTTCCTGTTTGTATTTCCCCAGTTCCCTTCACTGTTTGCTGCCTAAACCCAGCAGCACTTTGCTTTTGCCTGAGACTGACTCATATTTGCATTGCATTCAGCTTGCACAATGGACATAAACAGCAGAAGTAGTGAAAAGCAAGTTAGATTTTACAAGTCCTGCCGTTTTTATCGTTTAATGTTGTGTTAGTAACATACCGAAGGAAGCTTGCTGGGCTGGTTTTCAAAACCTGAAGCAGATGCCAGTTGAGGTGCTCAGCTCCTCTGAAAATTGGGCCACAGGGGTTTTAGGTTTACATGATTTTTTTTAACCCTGATTGTCCTTTTCATACTCTCCAGAGGCTGCTCTGTTCTATCTGCTTGAGACAGCCCAGCAGTTAGAAAATAGGCAATAGATGCCAAGCAGAGCACAACACCAGCTCGCTTCAGAAACTTCTCTGGCTTTCTTTTGTATGACAGCTAAGCAACCATCAACCCGGCCCAGTGCTAGATCTTGGCATGCGCCTCCACATCCCGTTTACAACCCTGGAGACAGGCAGACTTGGAGGTGCTGAACGTGGAGTCCAACCCCACTCCACTCACTAAACAACCCAGCCTGGATACTTACATCTGGTGTGAAAACGGTTGGTCTGTGTGGATCCCTGAGACTCAATAAAACCCTTTGTACTATATTAACTTCAGATGTTTGCCTTGGTCTCACGGAAGTCAGCTTGCATCTCTTGCTACTGTTAGAACCTCCCTCTCGCCGTATTCTTCATTCCTTGCCAAGCGTCAGGCCCGGCTTCAAATGTGCGGGGAAAGGCTTTGTTAGTGCATTCAGTCCGTTTTCAGAGACCCAAGTGGCTTTTAGTAAAACAAAGCCATGTTGCAAGTCTAATTTTGGATGGTGTTTTGGAGACGTTTGTTGTCTTTCACCATGTGTGTGTTTTTTAATTTCCTCTTTGCAGTTCGTTTTGCTTGGAGAGGGAAAGTGGAAGGGTCAGTTTCTGATTCTTGTGCACATAACGCACCTTGTGGGGAAGGGGGTTAGGCCTCCAGCACTTCAGGAGAACACCAGAAAGAAACTGGCTTCATGGGAAAGGTATGGTTAAAATGTTCAAACTTGTGTGCCTAACAGTAAGCTCCTTACATCAGTATTTAGGCACCTAAAGAAAATGGCCTTTCAGAGATGTTCAGCAGCTTCCGAACTCCCCTTAGTTTCTGTGGGAGTTGTGGATGCTCAGTCAGCAATTCTGGAAACTGAGCCAAATTAAAACACCTAAATATGGATTTTAGGTAGGTTCACTAGCTTAAAAACTTTGGGGCATGCGCAGATAGACACATAAAATTCAATAGGTTTTTGTAAACTCCTCCCTCCCACATTCCTCTTCTAAACTTTAGAATCTCAGCTGCCTGGCAAAGTGTCGTACACTCTACTATTGATGTGTGCACCTTCAAACTAACAGATTCTCTTTACTTACCAGAGCTAAGTTCTTCCAAGTAAAAATTGGTTTCCTTTCCTGAAGCTGCTTCCATCAGTGCATTATCCTTACGCGTGGACCTAGGGCCTCACATTCAGAAAAACTGGCCCCCAGATTCCTTAGTAGCGGTTCTCAACCTGAGGTCCTTACACTGCCATGAGCCCTTCCAGGTAGCCTGCAGGGCAAAATATTGACCGAGACAAATCATGGGGTCTGGGATCTCAGTCTGTTATGAAAGGCTCATCAGCCTGATAAAAGTAGGAGAGTTACAGCCTCAGTGGGGGTTAATAGATGTGTTTTATACTGGATGAGTGGATCTATTTTTTTCATGTGGGAATTGGTGATAATTACACAGGCAAGGCAATTTTTATTTTGGTATAAATTTGTATCTTGATGCTGACATTTTACAAGCATATGGACTGCTTTAAACTTAGTCTGAATGGGGAACCCAGAAAGCTTTGACAATAAAAAGGACTTTCTGGCCCTGCTATAGATAACGGCCCTGGTGTTTAAGTGAAGAAATGAGACATTCCAAAGACTGGGAAAATGGAGGCCAGGAGAATGTGCCAGTTCTACCCCTGCCAGCCCTCAGGGCATGTGTGCAGCTGCTGAATGCGAGCCTTTCTCTGTCCCAGGCAGCTCTGCCAGTCTTCTAGCGGCGTTTCCCGCTCCTTTTCAGCTAGGGCCAAAACAAGACCCCTTCCGTCAAGGCTGCGCCCTAGCTCCTTCCTCTGCAAAACCCTCCTTATAATTCTGCCTCCATCATATTAGGGGGCAGGGTTTACATTGAATCCAATGGATTCTGTGCCACTACATTACAAGTGAGCTGCAGCTATGGAAACCGTGTATGAGAGGAAGGAGCCACTCCTGTACCCCAGCTTGAAGGAAACGACTGCTGGACCCTGACTAGTTATGTGGTAAGAAATCATGAGGTAAGCTAATCACAATTTTCTTTTGTAAGCGTGAAAAACTGCCATTGGAAAAAATTTGCTGTGGTATCCAAGACCACTAACAACGTCATCAGGTTCTTTCTCTGTTCAGAAATTAGTTTTACTAAACCACACACTCCATATTCATCTTGATAAGTGGACATGCACATTCATAGATTCATAGATTGTAGGGCTGGTATACTGTCTTAATTGCAATAGAAATAATTGCCCAACTAGCAAACTGATCACCACATAAAGCTTTTCTGTACGGTTCATAAATACATGCGTATGGCATGTTTACCAACCTCGTGTGATGGTTTCCAGCCAAGACTGGGACTGATTTCCAGTCTCTGCAGAACTACCGTATATTTCATCAATGTTTTTTGTGTGAACACTTTTTATACAGAAGGTATTTATTCCCAGAATTGCCAACATATCACAGAAACAGAAGGATCATAATATCATCCACAGTTGACAATTCTCCTGAAAGTACATAAGGTCCCTTTCTAATCAAGAGATAACACATCACTGCACTTCCATCGATAAGTGCTACAGCGCACCAATAGAGGTTAACGGACTCCCTCCCCTCCAGCTGTGCTGCAGAGTGAAAGTTAGAATCGAGACCATGGTAGAGCAAATGGAAAAACAAAAAAAGCTGGTACTGTGCACTATCCTGCAGCTGTGAAAGGGACCTATGGGATAGGCCCCCAAATCAGGAAAACCAGCGCTCTGCAGGGCAGCCCTTGCACATCGCCTTAAAGTCAATGGGATTTGAGCACGTTCTTAAATTCTCTCCTCAGTAAGGATGGATTTAAGTATATGCCTAAGGCTTAGGCTCAGATTGTGAAAGGTATTTAGGGGCCTCACTCCCATTGATTTCAAAGAGTTAGGTGCCTAAATTAACAATCATAGTCTCGACTTTTGAGTTGTGCGTCGGGGCCTATAACTTCCTGGATCAAAAGGCCTTTCCTAATCCTCTTTAAGAGATTCACTTCCTACTTGTGCTGGCCAGTGAGTTACCTGTGATCAGAAAATAAAATGCTTTAAGTGCTAAAATGCTGTCCAGGCTGTGTTGAATCAAGCAATCCAGTGATCCTCTCCAAAAGTTTAAATGCTTATTCAAAAACTTTGAATGATCAATTCAATGTCACCTAATGGCAGAAAGTTGTTTGTTTTTTGTTTGCTTGTGTTTTGCTGCAATGTCCCAAAGAGCTTTTATTTCAAAGCCTGTGTGTCTGAAGGATATTCCCCCCCCCCCAGTGTCTAAAAAGGCCCAGCTACTTCTCATATTTGACTGCATTCAATACATAAAAGGCCTAAATCTCTATAAACTAGTCCCGTATGTCAGTAATTTCTTCTGGATCAAAGAGCACAGTGAAAGACACATGGGGCAGAAGTATGCATTTGCCATTGCTCTGCTCGCCAGCAGAGGTCTGAAATGGGGGATCTGGAGCATCAAGGTGAGAAGATGATCAGCTGTTGTCAGATGATTTTCAGCTTCCGTTGACTGTAAATCAATTTACAACATCAATAGTTGAAAGCTGCCATGAGCCCGCCCAACTTGTATCCTGACGCAGCATCAGTTTAGCAGGAGTTTGATTGACATGTTGCTATGAATGAGACATCAGTACATAGGGAGGGGCAACAATGAAACTTCTTATCCTCACCTTCAAAGCCCTTCACAGCTCTGACCCTTCCTACTTACCTGCAGGTCTCCGATCATGTTGCCCCCTCACCCATTCTCTGGTCTGCCAGCAAAGCCCGCTTCCAATTTTGTCTCTTCTCCTTCTCCCATTCTGCACAGAGCCCCCTCCCTGAATTAATCCATGATGCCACTGCCCTCTTCGCCTTCACGACCCACCTCTGTTGCATCACCTCCCAGGAGCCAGCTGATGGTGGTTTGGTTTGTGCATCAGTGGGGGAGAGCTGATTTTCTTTATTTTAGCTACTGCACAATTCGGTGGTTCTTGCTGGCTCTCAGTAATCCCAGACCTATGTAGCAATGATCTTTTTTTATCTTCACGATCCTTGTCCTCATCTCCCCGCCACCCCCACCATGTCACATTCACTTATCATGTTAAGTCTCAAATTAGATTATAAGTTCTTTGGGGCTGTCTTTTATTGTATGTTTGTATAGCAGAATAGTCCTAGCTGGGGGTCTTTAAGCTCTACTGCGATACTAATAAATAATAATAAATTAAATCTAGTTTTGTGAATTACTTGGAATCAGGTTAAGGGGAAAAATCCTACTGCATATAGTGTGTGCAGACGTGAAATTCTGGCAAACATCTGCAACAGGGTGGCCTTGTCTCCGAATAGTTTACGCAAGATGCGCTAAATCAACGTGTTGGGTTGCAACCCCCCAAGGTTCTTCTGAGCTTGGTTCATCACCTGCTTCTGCCATGCTTAGCCTGCTTTATTAGAAGGCTGCTGACCGTCATTGCTTCAGGTTTTTTCCTCTTCCATTGGAAAGGCTTCTTCACCCGCTTCTTCTGGGTGCAGGAAAGCCATGGGCTGTGAAGCAGATTCCACATTAGCCAGATTTCGGCTACTTTTAGACTGTGGACTACCATGAGATCTTTGTAAAAGCAGGGGTCAAACGTCTGCAGGTGTGGGGCAGCTGAGGGTTTCACGATGCCAAACGTCTTGAATCCTTCATGCAAAACAGGTTTGAGATTGATTCTCTGCAAGCACATACCCAAAAAGACATCATCAATGGGGAAGAGCTCCACCTCTTTGCAAGCCTGGAAGAGCTTTTTCATGGTGCTGCTGGACAATAAGAAGCCCCCTCCCCCTGCATAGAGTGGGTAGGTGCCTAACCCGTACATCGTTTCTGGGATGTAGTATTTACTCTTCTGCACCCGGATTGGGTGAGCATTGTAGATGATGTCCCCAACAAAGAGGTCTTCTGCAGGGTCATGTCTCTCGAGGAAGTCAATGATGTTCTCCACATTGACAAAAACATCAGCATCCCCTTTAAAAATGAACTTCACACTGGAACAAAACTTGTCAGCCCAGTTCAGGAAGTGGATCTCTTTCAGGGTCAGATTGAAGAAAGTATCCAGAAAGTCCCAGAGTAAAATGTCCTGGTACATCAGACTCTCCTGATGGACAAGAATCTCCCATGTTGCAAGTGCCGTCTTATTCTTTGGTATTCCCAGGAGGAACACTCTTTGAACCTGCACCCCGTTCACCAAACCCTCCCTGCCCCAGGTCTTACGGACGATCTCGCGTCTGTCAAAGTCCTCAACCACCGATTTGATGGCTATGAGCAGGAAGGGACCTTCGGGTGTTCTCAGGCATTTCTTGGGCTGGTTAATGAGAAGATCAAAGTTCCGATTGTCCTTGTTTAGAAGGTAGCGCTGGAAGTCGAAGGCAGAATGAGCCAGCGGTGGGGAAGTGGTAGTTTGAGCCTCTTTACTTGCCACCTCTGCATCTTTAGCGATAGAAATGATTCTGGGTCGGCCAAATGTCACCTCCGCTTGAGGATGCCACTTGGGGGCTTCGGGGCCTGGGAAGATCCTCTGCGTTGGCGAAGGTTTCTTGTGCGTTTGCTCCTTGTTTCCTGTTGGGGAAGTACGCTCCAACTGGGAATAGAGTAAAGAGCAAAGCACTACCACCAGGAAAAGGGTGCAGATTGCATCCCCTTTGAGCTGAACTCTCATTGTCTCCGCACTTCTTGTAAGGAGTGTTAAAAGCTGTGCCTGGTGAGCTGCTCAAAACCCACGTCCATCTGCAAATAAACACATCGTACATCAGTGCAGAGCACTTAACATCTTCAAAGCACTCTGGTAAAAATTAATTTAATAACCACAAGACACCCAGGAGGGAGGTATTAATGTTCTTGTTTTACCAGTGGCAATGCTGAGACCCATTAAGTGCTTTACCAAGAGCTAGACAGCAAACCAGTAACTGAGCTAGGAGTTGAACTCAGGAGGGCCTGACTTCCAGGCATTTGCTCTGACGTCTAGACCATGTTGCTGTTCAAGTTACCTACGGGAAACCCAACTTTTCTGCTGATACATGATTGATTCGTGCCCCTCCAAAACCACAAAAGATCCCGCCATTGTGTCCCAAAAGAACATTGAGCCAAAACTATGATCAAAACCATTCTTCTTGTCTCATATCAATAAAACCCTTGATAATATTAAGTGGCTTCTTTAGTTCTTAAGTCCCCTCCATGTTATTCAAAAGCAAAGACACAAATCTGGCAGCTGAAGGCAGCTTGAGGGCTTCAGCCCTGGATGATGGGGCTCAGATTTTGGCTTCGGCCCCAGCCCCAGCAAGTCTAACGCCAGCCCTGGCAGCCTCATTAAAACGGAGTTGTGACCCACTCTGGGGTCCCGACACACAGTCTGACAACCTCTGTTCTATTCAGCTAGATTAGTAACTAAACTGCAAGAAGAAAAATAAGAGTTACAAGGATGCAGAAAGCAATATCTAAATATAGTCCAGGGAAAGAACTGGTCACGTGTCTATAGCTGGAACAGACACAGATCCTTTTTCACCACAGTACACGTAGCCACATTGTTTCCCACAGTGGCTAAATAACTAAGTGGAACAGAAGCAAATTGACAACGAGAGTTGTTCCAACTTATCCTTAGTAGCAACTGGTTCCCTTTCTCCCCAGAGAAGGGTGTATCTATTTATTTAAGCCCTACACACCCAGGGGGAAATGGTGATCAGAATCTGAGAACTATCTACACCAGTGGGATTTTTTAAAAGATCATTATGATTGATACACACTTTCTCACTCACACACACACAATATTAAAGTGATATCTGATTACAAATCCTATAGTTGCCATAATTTACATTCATAGATTTTTTTTAAGGCCAGAAGGTACCATTATGAATGATCATCTAGTCTGACCTTCTGCTTAACCAAAACTTATGCCTGCGGGATCCCTCTAGAAACACACCCGCTCAATGATGATTCCCCATTTAACATTATATTTCGAGACCTCTCAGTTAACCAGTTCTTAGTCGGTTTAGTGTTTGCCATGTTAATTTTGTCTCATTCTAGTTCCTTAATCAGAATGTTGTGCATACCAAGTCATATGTCTTACAGAAGTCTATTACATCAACATTATTATCTTTTATCAACCAAACTTGTAAGCTGATCAAAAATAAATGTCAATTTCGTATGACAAGATTTATTTTCCATACACCCAAGTTGATTGGCATTAATTATATTACCATCTTTTCATCCTTTAACTAATCAAATCCTGGATCAGCCATTCCATTATTTTGTCCAGGATTGATGTCAGGCTGACAAGTCATCCCATCTACTCTTTTTTTAAATATTGTCACAAAATTAGCTTTTTTCCAGTCCTCTGGAAGTGTTCAAAAGTGTTCCAGAGTTATTAAAAATCAACATTAATGGTCCATAGTGCTCCTTAGCCTGCTCTCTTAAAACTCTTTGATGCAAGTTATCCAAACCTACTCATTTAAAAATATAGTACTTGTGGCACCTTAGAGACTAACAAATGTATTTAAGCATAAATAAATAAATATGCTGAAATAAATTTTTTAGTCTCTAAGGTGCCACAAGTTCTCCTGTTCTTTTTTGTGGATACAGACTAACACGGCTGCTACTTTGAAACCTGTCATTTAAAAATGTCACTTTAGGAGCTGGTGTTTAAAATCCTCCTTAGTTACAGCTGGAATTGAGATTATTTGATCATCATTATCATCATCCTATATATATACATCCTCCTGGCTTTTTCCCAAATACAGACCAGAAACTCTTATTGACCACGTCTGTCTTATCTGTTTTGTGGTTGATTAGTCTACCATTTCCATCTAGTAATGGACAAATACTATTGTTATGGTTCCTTTTGTTCCTGATATACTTAAAAACTCCATAGCTTTGCTGGCCATAGAGGTCGCCTTGTGCCCTTTTGCTTCCCTTATCAATTTTCTATGGATTCCAGCTTCCATTTATATTCACTGCTATCAGCATCCTCTTTTTTATTGTCATACATTTGTTTTTTTAATTGCTGATTTAACTTTCCCTCCTAGTCAGGCTGTTTCTTGGTTTGTTTTTAAACAAGTATAGCCTTCTTGGTTGGGGCTTTTTGGAAATTTAGTAAAATGTTCTGATGCTGTTCCCAGTTATTGTTCATATTTTTCTATTTAAATTTTTTCTGCCAGCTAATTTGACTCAAGTGTTTTCAGCGTTGTAAAACTGGCCCTTTTGGAACCCCAATATATATTACAGGTTGGGACTTTATTCTGTTTGCACATAAGAAATGTAATCAAGTCATGATCGCATGCACCTAGTTCTATGATCAATTTCTCTGTCATGAGGAGGTCCAATATAGAGCATTAAGGAAATAGTCATCTATAATGTTTAGAAATTCGAAGGATGTCTTAGTACTGGCAACATGAGACTTCCAGCATATGTCATTCAGTTTGAATTTCACTCAGTAATTCTTGCATCAAGCCCCAGTTTTCTCACAGGCCCTCCAAGGAGTGGATGGGGCTGTTCTTAAGTGGTTCTGTTCCCTTCCTGTCAAGGAGATCTCAGGGGGATTTGGAGGAAGTTACTTTTTTTCCCCAAGGGAGATGTCATGTGCCACTGGTTCTACCATATCACCCCTCTCATTCAAAGAGGGGCCATTAGCCTTCAGCGAGATGGCATGAGCTCTGGTGCCTGCAATATGCTGAAGACAACCCAGGTCTTCATCTACATCTCTTCTGACCCAGCGGGAGCCAGTCAAGCACTTTGTCTGGAGATCACACACAGCGTGCATGAGAATTATCCGGCTGAGGCTCAAACCAAATACATCTGAGGTGGTATTGGTGGGTAGGAGGTGTGGGAGAGATGATATTTGTCCCTTGACAGGATGTGCACCTGCATTTGGTCAATCAATACACAATCCGGGGTTGGGGAAGATCTCCAGCTACTGTGCGTAGAACAGGTGGTATTTGCAGTGGCCAGGATGGGTTTGGGGTTTTTTCATCCATGTCTGGCTTTGAAGTTACGCCCTTTTCTGTTGTGTGTAGACCTCCCGGCCCTCATCCATGCCTTTATCACCTTGCAACTAGACATCTGCAAAGTGCTCTGTGTGGGGCGAAACCTGAAATACAATTGGAAACCTGAAATACAATTGGGCTGGTGCGGAAAGCCACAGCCCATTTGTCACCCTGTCACTGGTGATCTCACTGTCAATGTGTTACTCTAGTGCTCTGAGGTCTGCACTGGCTGCCTCTGGGTTTCCAGGGACAGTTTAAGGTGCCGGTGCTGACTTCTAAGCCTCGAAGGCCCAGATTTTTGAAGGTGCTTAGGCATTGCTACCTATTTTAAAAAGGATTTAGGCCCCAAAGTGCCTAAACCCCATTGATAGCCAATGGGATTTAAGCTCCAAAACTACTGACTTTAGCATGAGTTAAAGCTGTTCAGTGCCTTTCAGGATTGGTCCCTCTATGAGAAATCCAAGATATATTGGCAAGTGATTATGTATCTCAGATCAAGTTAAAAGCCGGCAGTGTTTTTCATAAAATCCCGTCTCCTGCCCCATTTGAGAGAGGACTTTTTTTCTTTTGTGTAAATGTCTGATCTTACATCAGCATTCAGATTCCAGATGATAATTAAGGACTTGGATAAAAAGCTGGCTCTTTACTGCATTTAATTTTATCAACTAGGACTTGGAATAAAATGTGTGTGTCATGAAGCTAGAAATTTCCATGACTTACAGATTTATCCTGCCAAAACTGTGGAGTCTGGCAATAGAATCCTTGTGAAGGAGCCAAAAAAAAAATCCTGGATTGTTACATGCATGGGCTGATGGCCCAATCCTTCTTCTGTGTTTTCATTTATTGAAGGAAAGGACTCTGAGATACAGCAATATAATGCTCAAATAAAACAGGTTAATGCTGAATATAAACTTCTAATTTAAAAGGAATTGCTAGCCCTGATCCTATATCAAATTAGATGGACCTTTGGGTTAATATTGGATATTTTTACAGCACTCACCCTGGCCTTGGCTATTAGCCAGGAGTCAGCTCTGTTTGAATTTGTCAGTGTGGGAAAAGCTCCCTAGGTCCTGTTACGGAACTTGGCCAACAAGATGTTGATGAGTCCTGCAGATCCCTTTATATTTCTGGAGTATTCATCACCACTCAGCATCAGGAAAAACTAGGGTGATCTCAAAGCAAGCAGAAAAACTCTACCCCTTGGTGCACAGGCCTGCAGCAAGAGAGTGGCTGTGGGGTAACAGACTTAACAGTGCAATGTGCTGCCATGTTGGAAGAGCAGGTTTTGCTATCCGGGTGCAGCATCTCACTCCTGGGACTAGCCGAAGCTGGTAGGTTCAAGCTATGACAGTAGGGATGGTTTTGTATCACTCAGGCTGCCCTGCCAACAAAACCAGACCCCTCCAGTTCTCTGTGGCTAGCTGGAAAAGCTAGAGAAGCCTGAGGGTCCATTGCCAAGTTCTGCCCAGTCAGATTTCTTGCAACCCCTCCTCCCCACAGTGAATGTGAAATCTTGAAATAGATGGTTGGGGGTCCCACCAGACAGGCTGTTGGACCTACAGCACCCCTACCACTGCTGTGAAAAAGGCAGGGCAAGGGATACCTCCTTGCCCGCCCTCTTGCTGCCCCTCGGGTGGCATTGGAAGAGAATCAGCAGATCTGGTGTAGGATTTCTCGATGGCATCTCGGGGCATTTGTTTAAATGGTGTGGGGTTGGCTGTATTTCCTGCAACCAGGGAAGTGCGTTGCCTATCAGGGGTGAAATCTTAGCGCCCCCTGAAATCAATGACAAAACTTTCATTGACTTCCATGAGGCCCAGATTTCACCCTGGGAGCGCAAACTCAAGGCATAACCCTGAGGTTGGATGGTTTACGACAACTGCTGGGGAGAGTTGCTTTTCTCGCCAGAGCCAGTAACAAGGCCAGCAGCTTGTTGGCAAAAGGCAGAGATGGCAATGGAGACCTAGGCCTCTGGAGTTGAGGGAGAGGACTGTACAGGTGATCTCAGAAGCTCTGCCATTCCTTAGGTCAAAGGATGCAAAAAGCCACAGGATTCCAGAGATGAACCAGTAGCTGGGAGGGGTGACAGAGCATCGAGCTTCCCCTGAGACGCAAGGGGGCTGGGTGAGTTACATGGCCTCTGCTTGAATAGCAGTGAAATCAGTCTCCAGGACCTCTAGCCAGCTTTGCTAGCCCGAGAGACAGATGGGTAGGGTCTATAGAACACAACAGTCAACCCCAGTGCAAAGAGAGAACAGGAAAACCATCTAAGTGTTTGCATCAGGGGCATTTTAAAGAGCTGAGAATGGAGAGGGACGTGCATGAAGAATGATGAAGATAGAAGAAATTGAAATAATAGAATCACAGAGATGTGGGTCTGGAAGGGACCTTGAGAAGTCAAGTCCAGCCCCTGTGCAGAGGCAGGACCAAGTAAACCTAGATCAGTGGTTCTCAACCAGGAGTACGCAGAGCTCTTCCAAGGGATACGTCAACTCAGCTAGATATTTGCCTAGTTTTACAACAGGCTACATAAAAAGCACCAGCAAAGTCAGTACAAACTAAAATTTCATTCAGACAATGGCTTGTTTATACGGCTCTATATACTATACACCGAAGTGTAAGTACAATATTTATATCCCAATCGATTTATGTTATAATTATATGGTAAAAATGAGAGAGAGAAGCAATTTTTCAGTAATAGTGTGGCTGTGACATTTCTGTATTTTTATTCTGACTTTTTAAGCAAGTAGTTTTGAAGTGAGGTGTAATTTGGGGGTATGCAAGACAAATCAGACTCCTGAAAGGTGGAGAGCCAATGACAGACCATCCCTGACATGTGTTTGTCCAACCTGTTCTTAAAAAGATCAATGATTCCACCTCCCTTGGAAGCCTATTCCTGAGCTTAACTATCCTTAGAGTTGGAAAGTTTTTCCTAATATCAAACATAAATCTCCCTTGCTGCAGATTAAGCCCATTACTTCTTGTCCTACCTTCAGCGGGCATGGAGAACAATTGATCAGAGTCCTCTTTATAACAGTCCTTAACATATCTGAAGACTTATCAGGTCCCCCTTCAGTCATCCTTTTCTCAAGACTAAACATGCCCATTTGTTAACCCTTTCCTCATAGGTCAGGTTTTCTAAACCTTTTTATCATTTCTGCTGGTCTCTGCTGGACTCTCCAAAATATCCACATCTTTTCCAAAGTCTGGCACTCAGAAAGGACACAGCACTCCAGCTGAGACCTCACCAGTGCTGAATACAGCAGGACAATTACCTCCCAAGTCTTACATACAACACTGCTACGAATGCACCCTGGAATGATATTACCGGTAGCTTCTTTCGCAACTGCATTACGTTGTTGACTAGTATTCAATATGTGCTCCACTGTCATCCCCAAATCCTTTTCAGCAGTACTACCACCTGGCCAGCTATTCCCTAAGTTGTAGTGGCGCATTTGATTTTTCCTTCCTAAGTGAAGTACTTTGCATTTATCTTTATTTAATTTCACCTGGTTTAATTCAGACCAATTCTCCACTATATCAAGGTGGTTTTGAATTCTAATCCTGTTCACCAAAGTGTCTGCAACCTCTACCAGCTTGGTGGTGTTTGCAAATTTTATAAGCAAACTCTCCACTCCATTACCCAAGTCATTAAAGAAAACACTGACTAGTACCCAACCCAGGTCTGGCCCCTGCAAGACCCCACTAGATACATCCCTCCAACTGGACAGCGAACCATTGATATCCACTCTCTGAGTATGGCCTTTCAACCAGTTGTGCACCCACATTCTAGTGAATTAAGCTAGACCATATTTCTTTGCTTCTTTGCTTATGAGAACATCATCTGAGACTGTGTCAAAAGACTTACTAAAATAAAGATCTATCAGATCTACTGCTTCCTCCTTATCCACTAGGCCAGTAACCCTGTCAACGAAGGAAATTAGGTTGGCTTGGCATGATTTGTTCTTGACAAGTCCATGCTGGCTATTCCTTATCACTCTATTATCCTCTAGCTGCTTACAAGCTAATTGTTTAATAATTTTTTCCAGTATCTTTCCAGGTATTGAAATTAGGTTGACTGGTCTATAATTCCCAGGGTCCTCTTTGTTCCCTATTTTAAAGACAGGTGCTGTGTTTGCCCTTCTCCTGTCCTCTGGGGACCTCACCCATCCTCCATTATTTCTTGAAGATAATTACGAATGATTTGGAGATGGCTTCAGCCAGTTCTTTAATTACCCTCGGATGAATGTCACCAGGCCCTGCAACTTGAATACATCTAATTTATCTAAATGTTCCTTAAGCTGTTCTTTTCCTTATAGAGGAGGCTTCTCTTTTAACCCTCAGTACCCCCTACTGAGCCTATCCTAGTCTCCTCTGAGTCTCCAAAGCCTCTGGTCGTGGTGGGAGTGCTGTACTCAATAGCTCCCTGGATCTACAGCAGAGCTTTGCAGTGCCACTGATGGTCAGCTTCTTTCTCCCCCTACTTGGGATAGAGGAAGGTGCTGCAGGTCAAATGGAGGCACTGGGCCCCATAGTCACAAAGACACGAATACTGTGGAGAGAGCTAGAACTTGCACTGCAGGCCCAGAATAAGCACCTGGAATGCCACACCAGACGTACTGCAACCGCAGGGAGTTTGTAGGCATGGGTTAGTACGATACCGGCCGGCTTGGTGCCCTGCTATGAAGCTGCTGCCTAGGAAGTCAGAGCTGTTTGTAGAGGTTTCTTTGGCAGGTGATTTGTATGAATTACCTAGTTGATTCAGCTGTGTTCCCAACTACACAGAGGCTACTGTCACCCACCCTTCACTGCTAGGCCCTCCAACAAGGAAAGGAATATGCTACCCTGATGCACATTGTATAGATCTGCACAGGGGCAGATTAACCCTGGGCTTCCAGCAGGCCGGAAAGTGTGCTGCTAAGCACAATGATGTGCAGCCTGGCTTTAGGAAGGGACCACTGCTGCTTTGGTGGGTCCTAGGCACTGGTGAGTCTTAATTTCCTTCTAACATTTCTAAGCAAAGCATGCATTGTTTTACAGCACATTCAACTGTGAGAGACTCAGGCTGCATTGTTTGTTGTAGCATTACACTAAAACCAGCCAGAAACGCATCCACTGGTCAGTCTCGTTCCCCTAAAGCAGCAAAGCAAAAAGCAGAACGCATGAGAGTCTGTCCCTCCACCACAGAGGGGTGGAAGAAAGTAACCCTCCTTCTCAAAGACCGGAAATACCAGGAGGAGGAATTACTTCAAGCGTGTTAATAAACCGCCCTGTCCAGATCCAGATGTGTAGCGGAGTTGTTCTCTGCTGTGACTTTGTGCACTGGATGCGTGGGTTCTAGTCCTGGCTCTCCCACAGATCTGCTGGGTGACCCTGAGCGAGTCGTGTGCCCTCTCGGTGTTTCACTTTCCCCCGCCTGCAAAATGGGGATAACGAGAATTATCTGCCTGGTAAAGCAGGCTGAGAATTAAAGTGCTGATTATTGTTTTGTTCCCCACTTTGTGTTTGCTTTAAAAGGGACCTTCCAGCTGTTAAAAGGATTACACGTGTCTCTCGTCTCAGTGCAGCAACCTGTGAGCTCTTTTGGAACTTCTGCTAAACCGCTGTTCTGTAACTCTCTAGCAAGTCTCGTTCCGTTCACTGACACTCCCTAGGCTTCTTTCAAAGGTAAACGAGGAGAGAAAAGAGGAAGCTGAATCTTTTTCCAGGGACAGAATGCCTCCTTTCACAATGCAGAGCAGGATCCTGGCCCATTCGACACTGGAACCAACTCGCCCACCACTCAAAGTGAAGATCTGGAAAAGTCTCCACGGTAAGCTTTCTGGGCAATACCTGTACTCCAGTCATGACTACTATTCCACCATGTTTCTGTTATCCCTATAATATCTGGTTATGTTGGGCCCAAATCTGTTTAAAACAAACAAAATCTTCCTACAAATAAGGATCAGAGACCAATGTAGATTTTTATTGTGAACTGGAAGCCAGAGATTTTTTTAAAGCAAAGAATCAGGTTTTTTTAAATTTATTTCCAGGAAGATTCTGTCTAGCCAGCCCAAGGGTCAGAGAGCTTGGTTCTGTGCCCTGCTAACCTGTGCGTGAGCAGACTGTGATCAGACTCAGCATCCTAGGACTAGGTTCCAGAAAGCGTCTAGCTCTTTTCAAGTGGGTGGCGTGACATGGGGGAAGGGTGGCAGGATGCTGCATCCGAGAGAGACATGATAAGCTTGTCTCCAGTTGTGCTGCATTCTCTGCTGGAAGGGAAAGAGGAGAGTGGTTGTGCTAATGTGTTGGCACAAGCATGTGTCAAAGCAGTGACTGCTCTGTCCCCATGCGCCCTGTAACAGTGGCTTCTCCTTTGCTCTACACCACCTGGCCAGGATTCAGTCTCTCAGCCCCATACCTTCCTGAGTGCAGAGCCTGTTTACTCAGACTGGGAGCAATCTCGCCTGATGTGACTCTTGGACAGGTTTCAAGTCATGCTTTATTTGCAGAGTATGAGAGATTTGGGGGGGGGGGGGGTTGGAAAAGTTCCATGCAGGAGCCAGTCTCGTTGATTTTAAAACAGCAGGTTATTCAATTCTCCTTCCACCAACATCACATCCTCCCTTCCCTCCTCTCCCTTCACTCAGAATAACTAAATAGATAAAAGCCTTGCCAGAAATAAGAACAAGCCATGGAACTATGCAACATTTCCCAGAACAGGCTGGATGGAGCCTCGCTCCGGAGCCAGAGATTCGAAGGCCAGAAGGGACCATTGTGATGATTTAGTCTGACTCCTGTAGAACACAGGCCATAGAACTGCCCCAGAATAATTCCTAGAGCAGAGCTTTTAGGGAAACCTCCCATCTTGATTTCAAAGTTGTCATGGAGAATCCACCATGACCCTTGGTAAATGGCTCCAATGGTTAATTACTCTCACCGTTAAAAATTTACACCTTATTTCCAGTCTGAATTTTCCTAGCTTCAGCTTCCAGCCATGAGGATCAAGCCATACCTTTATTGGCTCGATTGAAGAGCCCATTATTTAATTATTAGTTCCTCATCTAGGTATTCATGGATGTAATCAAATCACCCCTTCACCTTGTCTTTGTTAAGCTAAATAGCTTGAACTCCTTGAGTCTCACTATAAAGCATGTTTTCTAATCTGTTAATCTTTCTCATGGGTTTCCTCTGAACCCTCTCCAATTTATCAATATCCTTCTTGAATTGTGGACCCCAGAACTGGATACAGTATTCCAGCAGTGGTTGTACCAGTGCCAGATATAGAAGTGAAATAACCTTTCTACTCCTACTTGAGATTCTCTGGTTTATGCCTCCTGGGATCACATTAGTTCTTTTGGCCATAGCATCACACTTGGCAGCTCATGTTCAGCTGAGTAGCCGCCAAGACCCCCAAATCTTTTTCTGAGTCTCTGCTTCCCAGGACAGAGCCCCTCATTCTGTTTCCAAATGTATGTTTACATTTAGCCATATGAAGATGCATATTGTTTGCGCCCAGTTTACCAAGCGATCTAGACTGCTCGAATCAGTGACCTTTCCTCTTCGTTATTTACCACCCCTCCCCCAATTTTGTGCAATCTGCAAACTTTATCAGTAATGATTTTGTTTTCTTTCAGGTCATTGATAAAGGTGTGAAATAGCATAGAGCCAAGACCTGTCCCTGTGGGACTTCACTGGAAACCCTCCCGCTCAATGATGATTCCCTGGTTTGCCTGTTGACACCTCTGAGTTAACCAGATTCCCCTCCCACACTGTCAGACCACCTCATCAGCCCTGTCACAGGCCTTTATAGTTCCCACCCAACCTCGGTTTCCCCATCAACCATTGCTTCAATTCTTACCAGCAATGCCCCACAGGTGGCGCTGTTCTTCACAAGTCTTTGTACCTCCATACCACCACACCCAAACATCCCCTCAGAGAAAAGCTTTGGGCTCCTTAGTCCTATTAGGACAGATAAGAACCCAGGAGGGTATTCCCTTGTAACCTAGTAGACAGACTTTTCATGCCATGGATGAACATAGCCATCCTTTCCCCTCCCCTTGCATTTCCAGTCTGAGGAAAGCACCGTGGCTTGGTTGAGGGAGCAACCTGAGAAGAAAAGAGGGGGAAAAAAACACTGGTGGGGTTGACACTGAGTGAGTTCAGAACAGAAGAATGAGAGAGAAACCATTCCCTCAAAAACGCCTTCCTCAACTATGTATCAGTCACCTTCCGGGGAGCAGATCAGTATAACTATGTCCTGTACCTTGATCCCACTCTCTGATTAGACTTAAGCCTTGTCTACTCAGAGGCCACGTCTACACTACCCGCTGGATCGGCAGGTAGTAATCGATCTATCAGGGATCAATGTATCACATCTCGTCTAGATGCAATAAATCGATCCCCGAATCGACATCCGTACTCCAGCTCAGCAAGAGGAATAAGCGGAGTCGACGGGGGAGCTGCAGCAGTCGACTCGCTGCCCTGAGGATGGACAGGTAAGTCGAACTAAGATACTTCAACTTCAGCTACGCGAATAGCATAGCTGAAGTTGCGTATCTTAACTCAATTTCCCCCCCGCCCCCAATGTAGACCAGCCCAGACAGTCGCACTGATTAAATTAGTTCTCACCCAGTAGAGACCCATGTGTGGACACACCTGTTAGGGAGCTGGTTTGGTTTATGTTAAATAGATTCCTACTGGATTCCTAATTGACTTAAGCTAAACTGCAATAAGCCTGGTTTACACTGAGATAAGAGAGTCTGTAAATAGTCTGGTTCACACTGGTTTCACTACATTGTTTTTAAATCACACATTAGTTCCATTACTGTAGTTTTGTCATCTGGATGAGGCCCATGTTAATTAATTCTGACATGAGTAGCTGAAACGTCTTTGGCAGGAGCAGACTTTAACTATATAATGCCTGTACACTTTTTTTCAAAAGAAAATCGGTTCCATTTCTGGCCTTGACTCTCACATGCCTAGTCCCAGTATTTATTGGGTTTCTTCAGGCAAAGTCACAAACCTCATCAAAGTTTATAATACAAATGGCTGTGGTGCCATGAGGACTTCTCTACGGGCATGAAAGGGCGCCTCGGGAGGAGGTCTCATTTGAAGTTATACCGTTACAAAGCAAAGCGTTGTGGTTTGGTCTCGGCTGAGTTAGGAACGAGGTGCTTTGTAATACAGCCCGTTGGGAAGCCAGGCAAATGTTGTACGAAGCCCTGGCAAAGGAAGCCACAAAAACAACCAGCAAACTAACTTATTAAAAAACCAGCCTCATGAAGGTCCCTAGAAGTTTATAAATCCATAAACAAACTTTGAAAATGTGCTTTGTGTAGCTGAACATCTTTAAGCAGTTTTTCCAGTAAGCCTGGTGCCTGATCCAAAGCCCCTGGAACTCAGCGGACAGTCTCCCATTTACTTTAGTGGGCTCTGATCAGCTCCTAGCACGGTGGTCCATGAACAGATCTCCTAGGTGCTACCGCAGTACAAA
This sequence comes from Mauremys mutica, assembly GCF_020497125.1. Classification (NCBI taxonomy): domain Eukaryota; kingdom Metazoa; phylum Chordata; order Testudines; family Geoemydidae; genus Mauremys; species Mauremys mutica. Next base: position 13,030,082 of record NC_059085.1, read on the forward strand.
TAACGAATACTACTATAGTACTAACCGTGGGCACCGCTATGGCAGATAGTACTGGCATTGTGCTGTTACTATTAAACCCCACGCGTGAGCAGGCCGGACGTTTTAAGCCTTCGGCCATGAAAGGAGATGTGGTTTGTCCAGGGGGACCCTTCTGCAGAGCTCTGGACCTTTAACATGTACAGCTGTCATTACTGATATTTACTGTTGGTATTGCTGTGACACCTAGAGACCATGAGGCTAGGCACTGTATATACGCAGAACAAAGAGAATGGTGCCTGCCCCAAAGACCTTACAAAACCCCCGTGTGAGCCGCCTCTCACGCTAGCACACTTAACTGACATAGTCAAGATTATTGCAGGACAGGATGCTACAATTCTCATTAATTTGTCCATTGGCACTAATCCTGTGAAGTGCAATTAATCCCATTAGTTTTCAAGCCGGTTTCTTCCTTTTTCTGGTGGGTCAGATTTCATCACAGAGCCTCTCATTTCACCGATCAGTTTTATTAGCCATTCCTTTTCAATGCCACCGATACACACGTTAGATTTTGAGAAAAGCTCTAAAACGGTTTTGGAGGCTAGCTGGGTACGTTTCGGAGGCAGAGCTATCTGGCTATCGGTTTGTAGTTTCCACATGCTGTATTCAATCAGCTTATCAAATGCAAAACCTGGAAAGCAGTTGCTACCTCCAGAGAAGTTTTCTGATTGCAAAATATTGTAAAATAAACCCAAAATGAAATGGGGAAACAAACCCAAGTTGCAGCTGTTGGGCCCAGCCCTGGATCTGCATTTGCTGAGTGCCCATGACTCCCACTGAAGCTACCACGATTCAGGGTGCTCACAAGGGATTGGGCTCACACAGATTGGCCTTGCATGAGTGAGGGTTACAGGATCGGGTGCTATTTCTGTCTCTCTGACGTGAATTCACAGGCCTTGGTCTGTAGGGGCTATTACAGTATTGCACCACGCCCTGAGCAGCAGGTGCTGCCAGCCTGCCCCACCGCATGGGAAGGCTGAGGAGAGATTGTGCCTCTGAGGAGGCAGCGAAAGGTACCCCCTGGGTTTTTGTGTCTGAGACGGTTTCCTTTTCCTTTGGCGGAGGGTCACCCCTTAGGCCGACCCTCAGGGACCAAGGGAGCACAGAAGGGGGAAGGCAAGCCCCTGAGTGGGGCTGATTACCCCAGGCTCACCATCGCCAGGGGCGGAAATGCTAAGTCTGGTGAAATGAAGGAGGTGCCTTGCCACACAGCTGAATATGGAATTAGGAGCCTGCCTTTAGCTTCCTGTTTTTGAAAACTTTGAGCCACATGCCCCCTAAGCTCCAGAATAATGCTACAGTCTTTATAGGATAGTGAACATACGTGTAGGGATTTTCTTGATACTCAAAATAAGGGACAAAATCTGATAAACCTCTGTTTCTCCCCCAACAATCTGCGTCACTTGCTTTCTTTCCTTCTCCCTGTTCCTCCGATCCCCCGTGAAATGATAAATCTGGCTGCTTCTGATGATCTGCCATTGGTGAACAGCAATTAAATTCATTTAAAGTTCTCGCATTAGCATCTTCCATAACGATCTACAATGCTATTACAGTTTGTGCTGCAAATATTGCAATGTCTCTAAATATATATATAATAGTACTTTACTCTGGAAGTATACCCCATCAATTTGAATGGGATGCTCATGAAGTAAAATACAGTGTGAGTAAGAGTATCACAGTCTGAGAAAAAAGCTGTTTAAATGGTCCTATGTGACGTTCTGTTAAATTCTAATGAACTAATATATATATAATGATACACAGTTTGCAAAATTATGTGTACGTGGATTGAGCTCCACAGATTACACCACTGGAAACTCTGGTGAAGAGGACTGCATAAAAATTGTGAGTGCAACCCAAAAAAGAAGGTCCTGTAAGCATAACATGCCCATATTTTTACTCGATTACGTTCGGAATGCAACAACCCTTCTTGCAACTCTAAGACTCCCCATAAAGAAGACCTAATGTCTTGCATAAAAAACATCTAAAAAAATTGCAAAGAAGATGCTGTTGTGAAGTAAAGCACAAGCCCTATGCAAAGCTGGCCCGAGACTGTTCATTTTAACTGGCTCTGCTGCATATTAAATCACGGTAAAATGAGCTGCATAGTTTCTTTTCTAAACCACCGCGGGAACAAAAAACTGTAGGATTGACTAAAATCAAAGCTTGACTATAAGGGAGTCTCCAGTTCGCGTTGCCTTTAGTATAACATGTCCCCCTGATCAAACATAAATACTAGATACTTACATCCAATTTGATAGTGTAGATCCTGTGTCCCCTCAGCAACGTTTCATCAGTGGGTTGCCAAGTAGGCACATCTGGAGACAGTTAGTGGAGACATTCCTTAGCCTCTAACTGAAACTGAGGAAATCCTTGCCGAGCAAAGCAATGCTGAGTCTCCTGCATTTGGGGGCATTTTTGTTAGGGAAGCCAGCGAAGTTCCTGCATGCATGTATGTGTGCTAATGTGGCTTGTGACAACACTCTACGGCTCTTCTTTCCAAACACTTTCTTACTGTAGTGGTGAAAGGAGCAACTGCATTAGGGAAAGGAGCTCAGTTTTCCAAGTGCTGGTCATGTGATTTAGGCAGATGTCTCAGCACACAGGCTCTGGGAAGTTAGAGAGAGCTCTGAGTGCAGATGTTTGCTGGCACTGAACAGGGGTTGGCTGCTTGACTGTAAATACAGTGATAGATCACACAGCCTGTGTCAGGTCTGGAAGGCATTCCACATATATTTCTTAGAACAATAGTGTTAATGCCTCATATAAAAGAGGCAGAAAATGTAAATTGCTGGAGATTAAAACATGGTACCAGAGTAGTGATTTCTTATTACCACTTAATTCTTCCCTCTGTGCTCAAGTCAAACGAAGCACTTTACTGAACACCGGGTCTGGTCAAAAATCTGCAATTATTTACCATGAAAATTTTGAAGGCAACAAAGCCATGTTCAGGTTGTTCAACATTTTTCACAGACTTTTATTTTTTTGTCCAAATATTTTTGTATAGAATATCTAACTTAATTTTTTTTATTTTTTCACTTGAATCCAGTTGAATCTAAATGAAAATTTTATGTTTGGTTTTGGTTTCTCCAGTAGGAAAAAAAAATCTGGGGGACTAAATCGAATGAGGGACCAAAAAACATGTTTTTTTCCCTTTTGATTTGAATCAAATGGAATTAAAACAAAAACATGAATTTAGAATGGCATCTAAATTCAGGTAGTCACTGGCTTGCTGAAGAGCCATGGGCGAGTTACATTGCCTCCTTGTGCCTCAGTTTCCCCATCTGTAAAATGGGGGTAAGAATACTTCCTTCCTGTGTGGAGTGCGTTGAGATTTACTGATGAAAAGCGCTATAGACGAGCTAGGGAGTATGAGAAGTATTTATTAGTAGAATTACTTTTTCATTTTTGACAAAACGGAAAATTTTAAATAATACAATTTTTTTTCAAAAATGTTCATATTGTCCAAAAAAAGCATTTTTTTCTGGTAAAAAATAATTTTAACCAAAGCACTTTCACCAGCAATACTGACCACATGGGTGTGTAAGTGATAGATTATAAAGCTTTCTAATATGGACAGGTACAACTGAGCAACTTCAGCTAGTATTTAGTCCCTTGAAACAGAACAGCTTATTAACAAGTAATGTGACCAACGTGCCCCTCTCTCAGCCTTTAGCATTACTGGCCTTATTCTTTCCCCATGGAAATCAATGGAAAACTTCCCACTGATCCCAGTGGGAGCAGAACTGAGCTGTGAGCCAGGACAGGGCTGTGCCTAATTTTCATTTTGCCCCAGGGGATATAGACAGCCATGCTGGGAGTCTGCCCGGGGGTCTGATACCTGGCTGGATACTGCATTGCACTTCCAGCCTGAAGCCAGCCACTTGTGGAAGGAGGCTCTACCTCCCACACAGAGCAGCAGCTCCCTAGTTCTGCTGTTACTTTTACAAGGCTCCCTCTGGGCCCCAGCCACCCAGAGTGGACAGGGAAACATGCCATAGACTCACTGCTCCTCCCCTCCTGTGAGCTTTGGGGCCTCCCTGTCCCTTTGCTTCCTTCCGCAGGATGAAGATAAACAGGGAGCCTCCTAAGTCATACCTCTCCTCTGTGGGTAGCTGCTGCTGCTGTTTGGAGACCCGTGCAGTAGGAACTGGAAGGTAAGGAGAGGAACAGTGGCCAGGGTGGACCCCTCTCTCCTGACACTGCTACCTATTCATTGTTTCGATGTGTCTGTTTTCTTCAGCTGTCTCTTGTCACATGCTCTGAGGCAGAGACTGTCATATTTCTGTAATGTGAGCATATAGCTTCTAGCAGCATGGGGGCCTCAATCTCAGCTAGGGGATCTCAGTGCTACTGTGGTACAGATAATTAATAGTACGTGGCTTTTCCGAGGCGTCCTGCAGATGGAAGACCCAGAGGAGCACTGCCTGTTGGCCAAAGGCAATAGATCCACCCAGAGCTTTTGATAGCCTTTGCGGAGCTCAGTTACTCAGCACATGGCGAGCGTGCTAACATTGACACACTGCTGGACTTGTTTAGAGGCCTCACTGGAATGAATTAGGAGAATTTGGTTTTATTAGCTGTTCGCAGATTTACTGTTTCCCCTCACGTGTGTTGGGCTGTCCAGGGTATTCTTCGAGCTGGCACTGGTTCTCCAACCCACTGGATGGCATCTTGTCCCTTAAGGGTCACTGGACAAGGTTGGGCAGAAGGCTCAGTCTTGCATGTGAAGTTTTTAAATGAGCAAAGACCTACCCCGCCAAAAGAGAACTGGAACTGCTCATGATCAGATTTGGCTGTGTAGGAGCTGGATTTTATAATGTACTATGAGAATTAATGTATGATTTGATTTCATCCTGTCAGCCACCCTTTTTGAATAGCAGAAAGGAATGACAGACCAGAACAATCCTTCTGACTGATTATGGTCACCTTTTGTTTTAGGATAAGTTATAATGTCTACTATGGTTTCTTATATGTATTACAAATTAGGCACTCTAGTTAAATATACATTTCTTTGTTTTAAGGTTTAGTAAGTAAAAGACAGGATTCTCTATTGTGTCTATGTTAAGTAGATTAGAGAAACATCGAAGGCAAGGTTTAATTTGCGATGCCTTTTTGCTCGATATAAAATATTACTGTTTGTATTCTCAGTCTGTTTGTGTGAATCAGAATGTATTCATCAGGACAAGATAAGGTGTGAAGGCCATTGTTATAGCCAGAGTCAAGGAAGAAAAAGTAAAGAGACTTAAAGGACATCAAAGAATCATCAACACGCATCCATAATAAAGGGCAGATTGACGACCCTGAGGTAAAGGCTGGCACCCCTGAGCACAATTGATTAAATCAGAACAAAGGACAGGATGACCCTCTCAGAGGTGTATTGAAATGTTTACACCAATTAGGAAGTAACCGATCACAAACTGACACAGCAAAATCCATAGACTTCAACAAAGGAAAAAAACCTATAAGAACCAGGATGCTTGGCCATGGGATCTTGGGTTCGTCCTGCCACACTCCAGGAGCATCGGATCATGACCGACAAGAGCCCAGTTCCACACTCGTGCTCAATCTAACTGGCCATTAGATTGACTCGAGCTACAACAGACTGGTAACTATGAACATCACTGGCAGGACTGTCTGTGTATGTGTGTGTGACTAAAAAGCATATGCTACCTGTTGTATTCTCAATATATGCTGTGTATTTACCTTCCTCTATAAAGATCCCATGTGCTTTGTATGAGCATAACAGCTGATGTGTCAAACGTCACTCTTGTCCATCACTAGGGCAGAGAGTACTGCACTCTGAGAGCCTACCCTGATACAATGATCCATGGGGTTAGAATTAGAACAGGGTGATACATGGAAGAAGGATGGTCTAGTGGCTAAGGTATTGGACTGTGGAAAAATCCTGACTCCACTTAAGTCAATGGTAAACTCCCGTTGACTTGAGCGGGAACAGGATTTCATTCCTGGGTTCAGTTTCTGGTTCTGCCAAGACTTCCTGTGTGACCTTGGGGAAGCCACTGAATCCCCTCATGCCTCAGTTTCTCATCTGTAAAACCAAGATGATCATTCCCTACCTCTCAGGGATGTTATGAGGACAAGTTCACTAATGTTTGTGAAGTGCTCAGATACTGTGGTTAATTAGGTGAGCTATTTATGTGGCCAACTTACATCATGGCATTGAAACTAAGGGAACGTTGCCTGTCTTCAAGCTTTGTAACAAACCTCAATTTCTGGTCATATTTGCTGACAGGCCCATCAGAGTTATAGGTGGAACCTCTATGGAACTTGGTGCTGAAGCTTGGTTGTGATGGGAAACCAGAGCATTTAACTGGGGAGGAAGCAACCCTGCAAACCAAAACTCATTGACGTTTGCACAGCTGTCACCAGAATCCAAACCACATGGGCTTTGCACGTCCCTGTTTCTGGACAGCAGGATTCTCGTTATTATTATTATTATTTGTTTTACCACAGTGCTTAGGAGCCCTTGTCACGGACCAGGACCCTATTGTACTAGGTGCGGTGCTAACACAACAAAAAGTCCCTGCCCCAAAGAGCTGACAATCTAAGTATCTCCAGGATCTTTCAGGTGGATAAGTTGTCAGAGCTGGTGAAGGCAGTTATTCGCTCAGAGCTTCGCATGGTGCCCTCATTTCTTTTTACCGTTGCAACATCCCATACTCGATTATATTCCTCTTTTTAATAAGTTTTATTGAGTAAGAAATGAAAGCGGAGGCAAAGAAAGCCAAACTAATTTATTTCTTTTTCTAAAGACATTGTAAAAATATTATCTGATATATGCAATCAATATTCACCAAAAATACATGTTTCTTTATAGAAGAAGTCAGAAAAAATAGAACAGAATGATTTCCGATATAAAAGACAAATACTATTGAGGTTAAAGGCTGTAAGTTGGGAGCACATGCTGCAGCGCTGAAATCCCGCAGCGCTGGAGCTGCAAACTGTTAATCTTGATCTGGAGCTGAACTTGCGGGGAATCCAGAGCTGGAGTTTCAGCTTGAGATTTTTCAAACCTGACGAGGGGATTGAGCCACGCAGCTCTTATTGAAATGACTACGTGTTGCGTGACTCATTCACCTAGTTGGCTTGGAAACCTCAACCATGGTTTAGCCCTTAGTATAGACAGGGAAAACCAACAAAGCTTGGCTCCAGACCTCAACTTGCCCAAAATTTGGGCCCATTTTTAAACAAAAGAGACAAGGGCAGATCCTAAAGCAGTAGCTCCACTGAAGTCATAACTTCTGAGGGCTTGGCTCACGGTGAAGAAACCCTGTTCTTTCCTTTTCCAGTGTCTTTCTAATGTCTTAGTGGGTTGATGCACAGAACATTCCAACCCTTTCAAAGACACATTTTTATAAGAGAGTTTCCAATCCAAGTAAACAAGTGGTTTGAGAGAATTCAAATGCTTTTCATTGCCACGTTCATGGTATCTATTTTTTTTCTCAAATTTTAAGTGAAATGTGTGTGAGGGTGTTGATGGGGTGGGGATTGAGGTTCAAATATTCTGGGCTCCCCTTTGAAGCTGGAGAGAGACTAGTCCATCCTAGCAAGGAGACCCATGGAATCTCAAGGTGACCCTTCCAATTTCTGTCACCTAAATGCTGATGCGGGAGGCAGCTCTGAGGTGAGTGGCACAGGTAATGTCTAAGAGATAATCCCCTTACCTCTTTCTAACAGGGCCTCAGCTCCGGGTAGTTCAAAATCTGCGCATCCTGATTTTGATTGTTTGAATAAGCCCTCAACTGTAAACCTACCGCTCAGTAACAGTGCAAGAGCCTTGTTCTCAGCCATGTTTTCCTCTGACTTCAGTATTATTTTTACATGGTTCTATGACTCCCTGGCTATAAAACTCAGTGTTGCCAACTCTCTCAATTTTATCACAAGTCTCATATTTGGTGTTTTTCTTAAAGCCCCAGACCCAGGATCATATGACTATACCAGAATTTCAGCATACATTGCGGAGGGGGGAAACACAACCTCCAAACCTTGAGTTTCTAGCTCTCATGACTGCAGAGATAAGGTTGAAAATATAAAACCCTAAAAATGCACATACCAGATGTCAAATAAAAAGAGCTCCAAATTTATTATTTTTAAAATCCCATGATTTCTGGGTCCTGACTCATGATTTCTGAATACTTGGGACTGGCAACATTGAAAACTTTTCATTATTCTTGGAATTCTTCACAGCTCTTGGATTATACATCAGTCCATCATGAGTACGTGGCATGGGCTCGGACTGAGGCTGGAACGAAGTATCTTTCTGTCATCTACCATGGTTTCTAAAGCACCCACCGTAGTGTCTGTTCTCCTCCAAGTGGAAGAATTAATCTAGGGTGAGATTTTTTTCAGCAGTGCTGAATGCCAAACTCTCACTGATTTTTGAAAATCACACCTCTGATGACCAATTTGATATTTGCAGTGGTGTTGTAGCTGTGTAGGTCCCAGGATACTAGAGAGACAATCTTTTGAGCTTACATTAAGCTCTTCAGATCTCTGTAAGCTTGAAAGCTTGTCTCTTTCACCAGCAGCAGGTCCAATAAAAGATATTACCTCATCCTCCTTGTCTCCCCGATTGATATTCTCTTTCGTTACACCTGTCTAATATTGTAGGACCCACACGGCTTCAACAACACTGCATATAAAAGTTACATTTTTATGCCAAAGTGGACATGGTGGCCATTTAAAACTTCATCCTCCTCTTTAACAGCCATATAAACACTTTAGCTCAGTTATGCCAAAACAAGTCATTTAAAGCCCAGTTTGGATCAATCTCTTCTTCCCTCTGCCAGACTGAAAAGAGCCTGTTTCAAATTCGAGACATTGCAAACGCTACAAAAACAATCTGTATCACAAAAAAAGCCCTATTGGAGTTTTCCCTGGGAATTTACTTTGGCCTTTCATCTCTGTTGTTTGCTTAATATTTTGTCCATTTATTTAGTTGTTGTGTAGCTGATTAGTGCCTTTATTTCTGTATTACATTCTGTGGCATTCAAAATAATAGCATGTTTGACCTTGAAGGAAACTGCAGGTACATCTTCACAGATTCCCATTAAGATATAGGACCAGTATCAAGGTGCAGGGAAAAATTAAGTAGTGATGCCAACTATGGTGTAGTACATCGCACAAGTGGGCATTAGATGACTGGTGTAAGTGGTAAAGAAGCATCCCACTTATGCCTAATTGGTATTTTAAGTGTGTGCAAAAAAATGTGTGTACCTAACACACCAAAGAGGAAGAAAGAAGTTCACCAGGAAAAACAACTTGCAGGAAGATGTGTGTCTCATTAGCAATAAGTGACATGGCAGACAAGCAGAGTTACAAGAAACAGAACTTAACTACCCTTGCTGACAGGCCACCCTTCCATGCTGAGGATCTAGTGTGTGTGCGTGCAGTAGCAGCCTGGCCCCCGCTTATATTACTGAGCCCCTGGAGCCTCACCAAACTAGGTCCCTCCTGATACCGGACCCTCGTCCTCCAGTTCCACTCATCATACTGTAGAGTGAGGTAAAGCAGCCCCACTCTTGTATTCTACACATTTCTGGTCATTTCTTTTCCTTCTGCCACCTTCTCTTCCCCTTCTTTGTGTAAGTTACACTCTTTTTGCACATCCGTGTAAATCAGGAGTAAGTCCACAGACTTCAGTGAAGTCACACTGGTATAAAACAGAGGTGAGATCAGAACCGGACCGCTACTGAATGCTAAATTAATGCAGCTTACTCTGTACCATTACATCACATGCTGAATTTGTCCTAGAGACTTCCATGAGAGTTGCACCTGCTGACACTAGGTCTGAATTTGGCTCAAAGTGCTGGATGATACTAAAAGTCATATAGTCAGAGCTGTGGGATAGGAGGTTAAGCAGGTGTTGGTTTGAGGCCAGAATTCACCATTTCTAGGGCACGTCAGCTGATTCTAGAAGGAATGATTGATGAAAAGATGCTAGGACATACCGCCATTCCCAGTGATCCTAACCCACTGTGCATACTCCTGACAGCACCATTATGTCATGCCACTGGAAAACCCTCTTACTTCACCTCTCTGAAAGAGGATACCTGTGAATGCTATTAAAAATGATGTTATCCTGTATGCGCTGCCAAGAACTCTAACACTTAATGCAATTTTGAGAGGAAATGTGTGAGTAAGAGGGAACACACATGACTAGCACTGGCAGAGGAATAAAAAGCACAGGGATGGTAAATTCATGCATGCTCCATCCACGGATGTAAAATGGCAAGAGCAATGAAAAAAATCAGACTTAAGGTAGACTCTGAGGAATAGAATGGTAGATTTTTTGACTGCAGAGTGTTGGCAGGTTTTTCTCCCCAGAATGGCTCGCACTGATCTGAGTAGAAAACTGTGCAGGCACTTAAGTAAGACTACAGCCTAATAGCTTAGGAATGTTAGATTAAACAGTGACAGGACAGCATGTATATCATCTTGTATTCTAAGAACCATTACTGGAAAATGCAATTGCAAAATAGATATTAAAAAAAGAATTTCCAGTTTGTGCTAGTTAAAATGCCCTTCGTCAAATGGCTTGTTGTAACATCAGTTCTCCTGCCAGGGACCGGCAGCAACACTGACGGTCTTAGTGGAGATGGGCCCAAAATGAGGTTCCAATCCTGCTCCCTTTGAAGCCAATCACAAAATAATGGGAGCAGCATCGTACCCTAAAATCCCATATCCAAATTTTCTACTTCACACATCCCCTTTGGGATTAACAGACCCTGCCCGTGAACGCTCATGACCTTGGGGATTCGGAATCGGATCCAAACGCAAACTGTCTCAGGTTCCAGTTGAATGGTCAGGCTGTTTGTTCTAGGCCAGGGGTGGCCAACCTGGGGCTCCGGAGCCACACGTGGTTCTTCAGAAGTTAACATGCGGCTCCTTGTATAGGCACCGACTCCGGGGCTGGAGCTACAGGCGCCAACTTTCCAATGGGCCAGGGGGTGCTCACTGCTCACCCCCCTGGCTCTGCCACAGGCCCCCCCACTCCATCCCTTCCCACACCCTCCACTGAGCCGCCCTCCTCCCCCCACAGAGCCTCCTGCACGCCACAAAACAGCTGATCGGGAGGTGCGGGAGGGAGGGGGAGGCACTGATTGGTGGGGCTGCCGGTAGGTGGGAGACGCTGGCAGCGGGGTGGGGGGAGCTGATGGGGGGCTGCTGATGTATTACTGTGGCTCTTTGGCAATGTACAGTGGTAAACTCTGGCTCCTTCTCAGGCTCAGGTTGGCCACCCCCCTGTTCTAGGCACTCAGCTGCCACCGTGACCAACATAGTATCATTCTAGCAGGCGGGGAGCGGTATTCCTGTGAACTCTGATTTGAACCTACATCTGAATCTCAGGGCTGAGCTCTTCCTGATCAGGGAATTTCTCTGTCTCAGCCAAAGGTTACAGAAGTGCTTTATAGGAATAGGATAAAACATGAAATGGTTTAAAAGGACATCCGCTCTTGCCCATTGGAGAACCGCTGCCTTGAGAGGTAGAGCGAGCAACTTTACATGAGTACATGCACTGGCAGATCCACCCTCCCCCCAAATCTGAAATGTCCCCCAAGGACTGTCTGCTATTCTGTGATCATTTACAGAGGGGGAGGCTAGATGGAGTCAATAAAGGGCCTACAGATAAGTAAAAACTGGCCAGGATGCCACAAGAAACATGCCGCAGGAAAGCAAGCTGGATGACGACGTTTACATGATACATGTCTCCTTATGCTCACTTGTATGTTGCTGTGTATTTCCTTATAGGCTAAGGCACAAACTCTGCTCTTGTTACAGCCTGGGTACACCTACTGAAGCCAGTGGGGTTGTCATGATCTAAGTGAGAGCAGAAGTTGACCCTACTTCTTTTTTTGTACTTTCCCAAACTTGACACTTGAAATCCGGAGTATGTGAACCGGGCACCCCAGGTTCCTGGCTGTCTCAGAATCTCAGCATGCCCAAGAAAAATGCCGTGCAAGTCCTGACTCTCCTGGTATGTGATGTCCCAGACTGCTGCATTCTGCGGCATCTCTAGCCAAGCCAAGGCCAGTTTTTAAAGAGAGCCGGTGATGCGATGAATGGACCTTGCAGCCTACTTGGCGGCATCACTCAGCATGTGGGTAGGGGCTTGCGTTGGTTTTGATGTCGCAGTACACCTTTAAGAAGAGTTCGCCTGATCTTCCCGCTTATTTACCACCTGCAGTTTGTTCCATTGCAGCTGTTTGCTGCATGGAGAATTGAAACTTTCTTAGAGTAACGAAGATGCCTGCAGGTGGGAAGAGAAAGGAAACAGCAGACAAGCTTTTCAGCGGGGGAGTTACTATTTTCATGAAATGTCCTTATTTGTGAAGAATAAAGGGGGGGGGGGGATACCCCTCCAAGCGTGTACTATATTCAATGAGCAGAATTATTTCTAAGCACCTGTAGAATGTTTCCCAAAGGACTTTCCTGAGACCGCAGTTGCTCTTTAACACTCCCCATGTTGGCACGGTCCGTAGGCATGGGCTGTGGCATTGGTAGATGCACTGCAACACGTCACCCCAGGGGGTAGTGACTGGGAGCCAGTTGGAAGCCACTCTCCCCAGCCCGGAAACAGCACCGTCTCCTGGCAATGAAGTGTGTCAGTGCTGTAATAATTCAGTACCCAGGCTGACTCTGTAAATGCACAGCAGCTTTTCCTTGGGCATTCTCCGCTAGCAGGATACCATGGTGGTTAACTGAGCTTGGCATGCCTGGGAGGCCGGCAAGAGTCTTGGAAACTGTCTGAAACAGGCAAGATCCAAGTTCCACTGGCTTCTCCATCCCTGGTCTATGACGTGTCGTTTTCACTAGGGTGGAGGCCCAGGAGTTCCTCTGCTAAGGTTATGAGACTGTTTTCCTCCAGGGCTGCAATCAGCCTCTCTAACGTGGCTCTCTTGCCCTCTGACTGGATGAACTTGAGAAGGAGCTGGTACGCTTGCTCATACAATCCCTCTCGGTCATATTCGTGGGCCAAGTTGTCGATGACGGGATCCCGAAGGGCTCGGCAGTTCTTCTGCAAAGACCTGCCCACCTGCTTCCATTTCTTCGACACGAGCTTGGCAAATTTTTGATGGTCATCTGGCGTGAGTGTTCTGTCGGCTTAAAGGGAACACAAAGTGCTTAACACGCTGGGGTCCCAGTTCATCAGTGCACTGGCACAACACAAGGCCATGTTAAAGTCTACATAATATTTGTGGAGCAGAGACCTCAGTATGGTGAAGGCCCCCAAAGGACAAAACTTAGCATGTGTGTAATGTATTAAACTCTATCCTGGAGTTGCACCCACCCTTTGTTAGCTGGAGTTTTCACTCACTCCCGGGACAGCACTGTGCATCTCGTACCACACAGTGCCAGTGTTAAATTTAAAGGATTAATTCTGCATGAAGAGGGAGTTATGCACAGAGATCTGTGCTCGCTGGAAATACATCCACATCAGCATATATGCAGAAAGGGAAGTCATGACAACTGAACTGATCTGCATTAATCAATCAGCAATGCTGATACTGTGACCAACTTCCCCACACCCTCCAGGGTAAAAAGCCAGCTGATTCCAGTTACACATTTCAGATTTTGAAATCATTGACAGAGAAATTTGTTCATAACAGATTCTTACATTAGTGCTAATCCACCATTCAGTATCTGTGATCATGGGGATCTCTACAAGCACGGTGTAGAATTGCTCTTAGAATTTCCTAGCAGCCTTTCATTTGTACCTTTGGTTGGAATAGAAAATACAAAGGGATGCTGCCGTCTGTGGCATTATTAGCAGACCTGATATAATTTGTATGTGTTTCGGATTCATCCTGAATGTTGATTTTAAATGGAGGATAAGTGTTTCGCTATCAGCAGACGAGTCATTACCACTGAGAATCGCTTCTCCCCTCGCCCTGGCTGGGAATATCAGAGGTCATGTCCATGGTAACTTAGATCTACAGGTAGTGACTATGTGAGGAGAGCAGGGTGCATGTTTTACAAAGACTGCTGAGCAGGGAAGGGTTTGAGTCCACCATTTATACTAATGAACATTCTGCATCCATTCATTCCAAAGGACAGTGCTATCTTCACTAAGTGGCAATTTTTAATAATGATTTGTGACTGTTAAAATGTGCCATCTTCTGGTTTCGAGCATCTAGCACCCGCTATCAAGATTAGAGGATGGTGACCTATGTACGGGAGAGAGTTCGTACGTAGGGTGACCAGACAGCAAATGTGAAAAATTGGGACAGGGGGTGGGGGGTAATAGGAGCCTATATAAGAAAAAGACCCCAAAATCAGGACATCTGGTCACCCTATTTGTACTTGGTAAAGACCTTTCCAGCTTGATGTCCAAGGCAGCCATGTGTTTAGAGCGCCCCCATGAGGCCAGTCCTGGGTACACATATTGTTAAGCTGTCTCACACTGGGGCGGAACTATACATTTGTTTGATGGGGTTTACTTTTCTCTTAGCTGTTCCCCTTTACCGTATGCTGTCAGCCCTGGCCCTTTTAAAACCCTCAGGCTCTTATTTCTGATCTTTTTCTCTGTTCCTTTTCTAAACACTCTCAGCTTCCTTCTATAGCTGTTGACTCCTGAAATAGTGAATCAGGGAGGGCAGATCCCACCCTGTTTTTTACCTGTAAAAGCCTTATATGGGGCTAAATCATACTCAGCAATGACCCAGGTGGGCTCTGCTGTGCACTCCACAAACCCATATTGCAGTTTGAGACCATTCAAAAATCTCTCTGCTCAGCAGGGGTCCAGCAGCTCACAGTTGGGATCCAGTGGCAGAGCTGGGAGAGGAGACCTGGATGGTTATCTGCCCAATCAGTGCCATTAGCCCTTCATTTTCAGGGGCCCCAACTTCAGCCATGGGTTTGTCTCTGAAAATGGAAGCCTCTTCCTCTTACTTTTCCATTCAGGGCATGGCTACACTAGCGTGTTTACAGCTGCACCAATGCAGCTGCGCCTCGTAAGCTCTCCAGTGTAGCTGCTCTAAGCCGATGGGAGAGAGCGTCTCCCGTTGGGTAAACTACTCCAGCCCGTGTGAGCGGCAGTAGCTATGATGGCGGGAGAAGCTGTCCACACTGGCGCTTATGTCAGGGTAACTTATGTCGCTCACGGGGGTGATTTATTCCTATTCCCAGAGCTAAGCCAGGCCACTGACTGACCAAACTTGCGTGTTGCAGAGGAAACCCCCCGTCTGTTTTTCGTTCAGTCTTTTTCTGCTGCTGCAAGTGTGACCCGGAGTTACAGCAGTGAGGAGTTTAAAGCACCCAAGAGTCTGGGTGGGATATAAACCCTCTTGCTTCAGGGCATAAGCATCAGGGAAGGCCAGGGCTGGAGATGGGACACTGGCTGGCACGGGCCAGAGCTCCAAGGTGGCACCAAGCATTCTCTCTCTCTCTCTCTCTCTCAGGTGCTTGGCTGCCTGATTCCGGTGCATTTGCTCAGGGTCCAGCTGATCACTATCTGGGAGCCTGGGAAGGAATTGCCCCCCAACTCAGACGGACAGTGACTGGTGGATTTTCACCTTCCTCTGCAGTGTGGATGTGCAGGTCATTTGCCAGGATTATCTGGGTACCTCTCACTGAATCATTTCCCTCCTATTGTGGGGGCCTTGGGCACTGATGCATCTGGGTCCCTTCTGTTCTCTGCCTGTAGCACGTAATCGTCTGGTCTCCTGTGGGTTGTGATACTTTGGTCTCATTGCAGTTATTGGATTTAGTGTGCGGGTGCTGACGTGGTACGCAGGAGGCCAGGTTAGATGACCTAGTGGTCTCTTCTGGCCTTTAACGCTATGACTATAAACCAGCCTCTCATTAATGGGATTGGGAAGAACCTTTCCCTCAGGGTAAATTATATCCCACAACTGCCTACTGTGGGGTTTCTTGCGCCTTCCTCTGAGCGTATGTCTAGGCAGCAGTCAGGAGCTGTGACTGCAGCATGAGTTAGCTGAAATAACAAGAGCTGTGTAGATGCGGTGGCACAAGCTAGCTGCCCAATATGTCCTGGGTTGGACTGTCCTTGAGTGGCCGGCCCATGCTGTTTTTAACAAACTAGCTCCATCAAAGCTCGCTGGGTTTGGCTACAGCCATACCACCTGACTACAATGTAGCCATACCCTGCGGCCCCTGGTGCTGGCCACAGTCAGAAACGGGGGACTGCCTTGGTCTGACCCAGTATGGCAACATACTGTATTTTCCGGCGTATAAGACGACTGGGCGTATAAGACGACCCCCTAATTTTTGAGTTAAAACATAGGTTTTGGCCTATACTCGCCGTATAAGACTACCCCCCCTTCCGAGGCTGAAGGACCCACCACCGAAGACCCGGTAGGGAACCGCCCAGTGAGTACACCCCCCACCCACGTCCTGCCCCCCCTCAGAAACCACAACCCGTAACCCCCCCTGCCCTGCTCCTTGTCCCCTGACCACTCCTTCCCAAGACCCCCAACCCTAACTCCCCGCCAGGACCCCACCCCCTGCCAAACTTGCCCCGCTCCCTGTCCCCTGACTGCCCCGACTCCATCCACCACCATCCCAACAGACCCCAGGAACTCCCACGCGGCGCCTACCCAACCCCTCCTTCCCCATCCTCTGTCTGCCCCCCCAGACCCTCTGCCCGATCCAACCCCTCCTCCCCCACCCCAGTCCCAGCCCTGGCCCTGGCCTCTTACCCCTGCCGGGGGCCAGGGTCGGCGCCGCAGCCGCGGGGCCCGGCTCCCCAGGCCGACACCGGGACCGGCGCCCCAGCTGCGGGGCCCGGCTCCCCGGGCCGACACCGGGACCGGAGCCGGCGCCCCAGCCGCGGGGCCCGGCTCCCCGGGCCGACACCGGGACCGGAGCCGGCGCCCCAGCCGCGGGGCCCGGCTCCCCGGGCCGACACCGGGACCGGAGCCGGCGCCCCAGCCGCGGGGCCCGGCTCCCCGGGCCGACACCGGGACCGGAGCCGGCGCCCCAGCCGCGGGGCCCGGCTCCCCGGGCCGACACCGGGACCGGAGCCGGCGCCCCAGCCGCGGGGCCCGGCTCCCCGGGCCGACACCGGGACCGGAGCCGCAGCCGCGGGGCCCGGCTCCCCGGGCCGACACCGGGACCGGCGCCGCAGCCGCGGGGCCCGACTCCCCGGGCCCGGCCAACACCGGAGCCGCAGCCGCGGGGCCCGACTCCCCTGGCCGGGCCCGAGCCGCAGCCGCGGGGCCCGACTCCCCTGGCCGGGCCCGAGCCGCACAGGCGGGACCAGCCCAAGCCGGGGGTGCTTGGCTGGGACCGGGCTGGGGCGCTCGGCCAGGGCCAGGAGGAGCCATCCTGCCCCCTCCCCCACACGCCCGGCTTACCTGCCCGCTCCTTTTTTCAGGCTTCCCGCGAACATTTGGTTCGCGGGAAGCCGGGGAAGGGGAGGAGAAGGAGGGCGGAGCGTTCACGGGAGCGGTGTCATCTATTAAGCCTGCTCGGATTGGCTGAGTCAGAGAGGCGGGCTATTACAACCTTTGCCAATCCGAGCAGGCTTTGTATGCATTAATAGAATACACCAGTGAGACCCCTCCCAGGATTGGCTCAGCCAAAGCTGTTTATACCCGGCGTATAAGACGACCCCCGATTTTTGGGGGTTGTTTTTTAGTTTAAAAAGTCGTCTTATACGCCGGAAAATACGGTATGTTCCTATGCTCATAATCTGGGAAATTCTATTCTTGACTCATCCGGAACCAGTCCTTGGTTCCCTAAGCTTTTTCCTTTATGGGGTTTGAAAAGCGGAAGACCCAGGGCTTTAAGATTCTGACAGCTCGGTTCTAAGCACTCACCAAATTGTTGTTCCTGAAAGATGAAGGTGGCTCCTGGGGGCAGAGAGCTCCCCCCTGAACAATAAGACAGAGATGAGGAGTTCAAAGAGTTGCAGTTGTTTGAAGGGGTCGTGTTGTTGCTCTGCTGTCGACAAGTCAGGCTCCTGAAAGATTCCTCCAGCTCTGCAATTTCCTCGTCCCTCAGGCGGTCGGGCTGTAAGGCAAACAGTGCCAGTCATTGGTGGTGCATTCTCCTTCTCATGAAGTTGTCAAATCAACACCAGATGCCTTTCTGAAAGATATGCTTTGCCTAACACAAGTTACTGGGCTCAATACAGTTGTAACTGGATGAAATCTATGGCCTGATATACTGGAGGACAGACTAGATGATCTAATAGTCCCTTATGGGTTTACAGTCTATGAATTTGCTCTAAATAATCTTCATTTTTAAAAGGCTCTTTTCTCCCCAAACTTTCCCCTATACTATTTTTCCACCCACACAGGTTCAATAAATAAATCATAAAGAGGAGGGAAGCTCATTACTGATAGTACCAGAACTCCAGTCCCCACTGAGGTCAATGAAGCTATGTTGACTTGCACCAGCTGAGGATCTGGCTCAAAGGATAAGTGGCAGACCTGGGAAAACAGGCGAGGAATAGAGCGGGCTGCATCTCGGAATTTGTTTCATGGGTGATGTCGACACTTCAAAATTTATTTTTTGTTCTGAACCGGAATGAAACAAACATTTTTTTTAAATTTGTCATGAAACAGAATTTCCAAATAATTGTGTTTGAGGAAAACTTTTGTTTCAAAATGGCAAAATTTCATTTCCAAATTTATTTTAATTTATTTTTTTCATTTGTATATTATTTTTTGTTAATTTTCCATTATTTCATACCATGTCAGAAGTCACTACTACTACTGACATGTCATGATACGTCGTTTGCAGTGTGATAGTAGCCATGTTGGTCCCAGGATATAGAGAGACAAGGTGGGTGAGGTAATATCTTTTATTGGACCAACTTCTGTTGGTGGGAGAAACAAGCTTTTGTACTCTGCAGAACTGTTCTTCAGTTCTCTTTCGTTTTCTTCAGAACCTCAACCACCGTGTCTCATGTCATAATGGCTGAAATATTCTATTTTATTTTATTTTAGTTAACCAGGAGTTCGGACTCTCAGTGCCCTGCTTTGACCACTAGTTTACACATTAGAGTGAAGATGAGTCTTTCCTTTCAGCTAATGGTCCTTAGTACCACGTAGGTACAAACACACAGGTGAGAGCATGCTCTGTTGCTGGGGTTTTCAGATTTACACCGTTTGAGTCAGGTTTGCGAGCAGAGAATGAGTCCATCTTTTCTTGGCTTATCTGCTAATTCAGCAAAAAGACTAGGAAAGGAGCAGCAGGCAAAAACTGACAGGATGCATAATATAGCCTCTTGTTATCTCCCATAATGACATGTTTGCCTTTCATTTCCTTGCAAAAAAGCAATCCAGAGATGTATCCCACGCCCTCCTCCCCCACCCCTCGTAGGTACAATAGGTATCTGGTTTTGGGGATAGTGAAGATGTTTAGTAGCTACCATTTTGAGCTAGTCCACATTAAATTCCAGGTGAAACAAGCATCTAAAGGCAGCACAGAGGCAAGGAACAGGAGACAGAATACAATTATTTAATCTAGTTCAGAGGCCCTATGCTCTAGTGAGCTAAGAAGATCCCAAGACAGCAGCCTCTATTATCATTAGCAAAGTTTGGAAACCATTCAGGAACGCTGAGCAATCATTTGCCAGACCATTAAAGCCAGTTGCTGGTATGACACATGCAAAACTTGCATCTCTCTCAACTGGATGGGATCCACATCAAGGATAGCAGCCTACTACTGTTACCAGCCCAGGTTTTTAGAGGTCTGTGTCCTGGTGCTGAAGGTCCCAGTTCAAACCATGCTGCCAACCTGTGATTCATAGTGGTTGTACTTGCCCCAGTTTTTAGGAGTTGTTCCAAATGCTACTTTCAAAGGGGATGTAGGGGAGGCAAAAGCAACATCGGGGAAGATGGTCTCACGAGTGTAACACGGCACTGCTGGGCTTTCTTCCTGGTTCACATATGTGGCAATTCAGCCTTGTTTGTGCCTCAGTTTACCCTTCATACACAGGTATAATAGAATTTCCTGCCTTACAGCAGTGCTGCGCTTTAATAGATGCTTGTTCAGCACTTTGAGACCCCAGGATCTGGAGAAGTGTCAAGTATTACATGCAAAATATTTAATATTCATTTATCTATCTTCGGTCCTTACCTGGCTCTCATTGCCATAACGTCTGAGCTACTCACATCCTTTCATATATTTACCTCACGGCTCCCCTGTGTGGTTGGGCAGTGCTATTATCCCTATTGTCCAGATGGGAAACTGAGGCACAAGAGAGGCTAACAGCTAGATTTTTAAAGGTATTTAAGTGCCTCGCAGCATTTTCAAAAGCACCTAACTTGAAAATGTCACTAAACTCCCATGGATTTCAATGGGAGTTAGGCACCTAGGCACTGTTGAAAATCCCACTAGGCACCTACCTGCATCTTTAGGTCCTAAGTATCTTTATCTATTTGGCCTTAAGTGACTTGCCCAGGATCACACAGGAAATACACGGCAAACCAGGGACTTGAAGCCAGGTCTTCTATGTCCAAGCTTAGGGCCCTAACCCCCGGACCATCCTTCCTTCGAATGTACCTTTTCTTTGTAGATACAGTCCAAACAGCGCTCCTCCTCGTTCAGCATGCGGTCCAGCTGGTCGCTGCCAGCCTTCAGCTCCACTTGAACAGGTACGGCTGTCATTGACAGGGTGACTTGGAGATGATTCTGGAGAGACTCCCGGAACAACCCGGTCCGGTAGCTCCGAAGGAATTTGCGGCAGTTCTCTCGCATGCAGAATTTAAGCTGGATAATCAGGTGCGGCTCACTGCAGTGCACTTTGAGCATGTCGACGCCATGCAGGCTGCCTGTGGAATCTGGCACAGAATGGCGGGCAGAGTCAGTTTCTTGCCATGAAACAGACTGTCAACATGAACCCTGCCTGGGTGGTGACTCACTGTATGTCTCCTCGAACGTTTGGTGACAGACCTGTGCCTGGATAGCCTTTCTCTGTGTGTGTTTGGTTGGTTTTTTTACTGTATTATAAATTATTCTGGGTTGGGGAGCTTGTATTTGAAAGTGGGAGAAAAGAGGTAAGCTTTAACTGGCCATGTACTATGCATGCAACCCATTTGAACTGAAGTATTAAGTCCAAATTATCTCACATCTAAATCTGTTAGAGCTCCATTAATATTGCAGTTCACAGACAGTGGGGTTAGTTGACTCCCTGCAACAGGGAGAGACCGTTCATTATATCTAATGTACAATGCAGGGTGCACTCTGGGCACCAGCACAATTACCCAGTACTAACAGCAGGGGTCAGCAGTGGGAGAAATACATTTGCTGAAAACAGAGGCGCTGCAATCAGCCAGGAAATCCAGTGTGCTCAGTTTGTCCTATTTGCAGTTAAACCATCCACGTACAGCTGCACCGGGTGTCAGCAACAGGTAATTCTACTGGTGTCACAAGCCCAACAGGAGAAACTAACTATGCTAAACAGATGAATTAACTTTAAAATCTAACTACGGGGCAGGTAGACTTTACCTCAGAGGAGATTAAAGAGGGAGTGTTCCTCTCCCACCTGGCCAGATTGCTGTCGAGATAAAGGTATAGGTGAGATCCCACAGAGCATTTTACCTGTCAGCTTCCTGCTTGCAACCCCAATCCTCCTTCAGCTTTGTCTACACTAGAAAGGGTTTGCCAGTATTGCTATTCGATATGACTGCCATCACCAGTCTAGTGTATACCAGTTCCCTGAACAAAATAAGCTATACCAGCAAAAAGACTTTGTCTTCTCTAGGGCTATTGCTGGTATAGAAATGTCATTAAAAATCACCCACTGAAGCGACACTGCTGTACTGGCAAAAGTTTCTAGTGTAGACCAACCCTTAGTAAGGTTTAAGTCGTGCACCTTCTGTGAAATCATCCTTTTATCCTCTTGTTCTCTCTCTTGTGTTTGGCTTCATACATAGTGGCTGAGATTTTGGAACTGTGTCCATATCCAGATCCCTGAGGCAGCTCTGAAAATCTCAGCCAGTGTAAATAAACCCTATATCTAAAACCTCTCTGTCTGAGGCTTTGTCTTTACTGCAAACAGATGTGTCTGTTGCACAGAGATAGCTAACTCGATGTAAAATCCTAATGCAGACAAGGCAAGGATATTTTTTACTTCAATGTAGTTAGCCAAAGTCAACCCCCTCCCTCACCCACCTCTCAATGTAGGGTTGATTTCAATCAGCTACATCAAGGTAACAAATATCTGTGCCAAGTCTCCGGTCAGCAGCCTATGTCAAAGTGGATCTGTTTGTGCCCCGTTAGTCCAGAGCACTCGAGTTCAGCCCTGGCACCTCTAGGATCTCTTTGTTTTACGTGAACGATGAGGCTTTTGCCCTGCTGTGATGTACCACAGAGATCCTTTATGCATTTCAGGTTGCATCACAAGGTCAAGTTTGGAACGGATGTAAGACTGGGACATCTGGGGAGAGAGGCATTCGAATTTTCTGTTATTACTAATAAATGCCCTTTGCCCTGTATCTCTGCCTTCTCATTCCATTTATCAGGAGTATAAAGAGGTTGATTCAACTGAAGTTTGCACAAGAGTTTGATCTGGGTAAAGCACGTAGTGTACAAACCCGGAAAGTTGTAATGAGCTGCGTACAAGTTATCTTTATGGCTGTTGTTTAGGAGATGACTTTGGGATTATCTGCTCTGAATACCCAGGCCTCATGCCCTGTTTAAGTCAGGCTGTACAGTGCAGAATGCAGTGCTGTTCATACAGAAATGGGCAGAGCTCTTGTTCCCATCTATGGCCAGATTCACCAGTACAATCTGGCTGCTTTGCACCACCTTAGCTAATCCATAAACCTGGCCTAACCAGGCAATCGAGCCAGGTTGTTTGCTGCTCCGTATCGCTGGAGGAGCACAAAGCATTTGGAGCGTGCCAATGAATCTGGCCCGATATTGTTAGATTGGTAAGAAAAGGCAGGTTGCAGTTCTAGAAACCCAGTTAAAGGAGACACTGCAGAGTGGGTTGTACAGTAAATGATTGACACTAAGATACTCATGAAATGTGATCGCTGGTTTAAACTGTTACCCAGGGACTCAATAGGCTGCAAAGGATCACAGCTGAGATGCTTCTGCTGTTTGTAGCTCCAGTCCTGTGATGGTGTAAATGGGCTCAACTCCACCGAAGCCAATGTACACTGTGCCCATTTACACCAGGAAAGGATTTGGCTCAATATGTTTGATAAAAGGAAGCCAATAGAAATCATCGGTCATTTGCCCCGGGTATTTTTTCACTGGTAATTTTTCCCATACCCACAATTTCCCACACTTGACAAGTCTCGGTTTCTAATGCAGGGTAAGTGAGGTTCATCACTGGGCTGCAATTGTGAACCCAGGAATAAAAAGTCAGGTCAGTGTTGTAGCCAGCTGCTCTGGTCTACTGCAAGGAAAAGTCAGACTGGACCAAATTCCTCTCTGTTGAAACGCCACTGACATTGGACGGGGCTAAAATTGTCCTGTCTTGGTTTCAATGATTGTTTAAAAAAAAAAAATCTGGACTCTAAGCAATTTGCTAACTTTGTGATCCAAGTGTAAAAGATAATGATTGGGAACCTGAGAATAGTGGCGATCTCTTCCCTCCGGTATATCAACACCTAAGATACTGGGAAGGATGGTCATGAGAAAGGAAGGATGGTTTTGTGGCTTAGGCACTGGATTGGAGCTGGTTTTAGAAGAACTGGGTTCCATTCCCCCCTCAGCCACAACCCTTAGGGCTCAATCCTGCAGGGTGCTCAGCTTTCTGATCCTGCTCCAGCAAAACACTTGAGCAGATGCTTAATTTTAAGCATGTGAGTAGCCCCACTGGAGTCCTAATCCCTCAGTGCACTAATTTCCCATCTGTGACATGGGACTAATGCGTCCTTTCTCCCACCCATTGTCTCTTGTCTATTTAGACAGTCCCTTCCCTGAAGAGTTTACAATCTTTTCCTATGTGTCTACACAAAACATAACGCAATGGCAACCAGTCTCGTTTGGGCCCTCTGGGTGCTGTTGTAGCACAAATAATTTATGAATAATATATATGGAGTGCACATATCTGTGTCTATGTCTGGTGCTATCAATGCAGAGTTCTGATTTAACCAGTGTGTGACCTCAGTTTTACCTGGTGCTGCAATGAAAAGGAGAGAGAAGGATTCACTTTACTATAGGACAGTAAGTCATCCAGCAGGTGCAAGGATTCTGATTGCCTCAGTGCTTGAATTCAAGCCTTGGAGAATCATGGCTTGAATTTCTCTGTAAAAGCCCTGAGAAGTCTACAGTCTTCAATGAAATGAATAGGAAAGGATGGGATATGACCCATGAAATTGCAGTTAGATTCCTAAAAAATTCCCTGCATTGTGAATCTGTCACCTTTCCCCAAGCACCAAATCCCTTAAAAATGAATGTAGCAAGTAAAGAAATAAGACATTGTGACGTTTCCATTTGTATTCCAATGACACGTACCTGCTAAAGCCAACTTGAGGGCCTTGAACACGCTAGATTTCTGGTGGGAGCTTCCATAAACAGAGGGCAGGACAATCTTCTCAGATGTCGACTGGAGGAATAGATAAGCGCTGCCAATCCAGAGATCAGAGTTGTCTGCCATCCTCAGCACCTAAAATGCCAGGTATGTGAGCACGGTCTGTTCTGGAGGCAGTCACGACACACACAAAGCACAGCAAAGTTTGTAATAAGTCTGTTAGTTGGAGGTGGTTTTGTTGTTCTAGCTGAAAACTTGTTATAAAAGCAAAAACACTAACAATCATGAGATTCTTATTGGCAAAGCAAGTGTAGCGTTTAAGGGATTTATAATCATTATCTCTTAAAGCAAAGACTGAACACTGTGCACCAAAGAAAGAGTCATTCAATACCCTACACTGAAGTCCCCCTGATGGGATAGATTTCTAGTTCAGAGACACCCTGAGTTCAAAGGTGAGAACCTGCTGAGAATTCACCAATCAGGCCTCTAATGATCAGGTCTAATGAGCATGAGAGGTGGTTAAACCCAGCTCCTTTCTTCTGCATAAAAAAATAAAAATCCAAACGTAAAATCCTGGCTCCATTAAAGGCACTGGGCAGGACGGTCATTGATTTTATTGGAACCAAGATTTCACTTCAAGGCTTTAGATAATGCAAAGAGGAGGCTGGATTTGGTTCTTTGTACTCTCATCTCCACCATGAGAAACCTTCATCAGTGTCATACAGTGTCTTGAGCTCACGCTGGTGGAGCCTGGCTCAGTGAATATAGCACACTGGGTCCTGAAGGCAAACACTGCCCGGCTTGGCTAACTCACCAAGTCAGCCAGTTTGGAGAGCCCAAGTCAGCTTTGCCCAGGGGATGAAACTGAACTGAGTTCTCTTTCAGCATGGCTGAACTCCTGGAATGGGAGGAGGACGGGAATTTACTACTTTCCAATCTCTAAATTCCCCTGCTCCTCTGTTGTGACATTCTTATATCTTAAACCATTTACCCCCGAACAGTTTCAATCAGAGAAATGTCTGATAAAAGGTCGTGCAAAAAATCCACTTAAAATAATCCTGAAATTCCCTGTGAGACTGTCACTAGGTGCATTTTGTAACCCTCCATATGCTTCTTGCCACAGTCCTAGCTTTACAGTGTGCGTTGCTGGGAAAGCCATTCAATGGCAGCAAGCTGTGGTGGGTGGCCCAGGAGTCAGGCAAGCTCTCGGAAGGTGGGCTTCTGTGAAGGTGCTTCTTAAATATAAATACAAAGGAATCATCTCCAAAGCAAAACCAATTTAAGCCATGAACAACTGCATGACCTGGAATAGGAACCAGCTGCAGACTGTATGGCTTAACTGCTGAAGAACAAACCACAACTATCAGCAATGTTTTTATTAACACCAATCAGATAATATCAACCCCATGCAGAGAGGAAATTTGATAACATCTCTCCATCATTGTCAGGCACAGTTTCCTAAGTGAACCTGTTTCAGTTGAGATGAAGAAAACTTGGCAGTCAGAAGAGTAGATAAAGTGGCCAGTTCATAGCTTCATCACATCAGTCTGGTGTGAGATGCATGACACCTGGCAGATTTGGATGTTCCAAGTATTGGCATGCTGAGGCCTGCTCCAACCCCAACTGAGGTCACTGGAAATACTGCCTCCACATCAGCAGGGGTTTAGATCAATCCCGAATGACACAACAGGCTCCCTCCTTTTGCACAGACCGTTTTATAAATGGATGTAGTTGCAGTTCGGGATCCTGTTTCCACACTGGTGCGTTTTGATCAGCATCACCAGGATACTTAGAAACGTTCCTTTTGCATTGCATTCTATCAGCCTTCCCCAAGAGATGGCTGGTAGATCTCGTATATTTTCAAATGATAAGACTGTTTAGTCTCCCATCTTATTCATATCACTACTATAGCTTGGTTGGCTAATTCTAACATTAATACCAACTACACAAACATGTACCAAAACTTCCAGGCAAAACAATCTGCAAATCATAGGTGCTAGGGATGGAAAATTCCTATCGGATCATCTAGTCCAGCCCCTGCCAATGCAGAAAGGAAGCCTCAGCTACTGGAGAGCGTGTATCTAATAATAACCTGATCGAGGCACACTGCACTTTTTGTTTTCTGTAGCTACTAGTTTAACTTTTTCTAACACACCAGGGATAGAACCTGGGACCCCAGAGCTAGGAGCTAAAGAGCCAGGCTTGCTAGCTGGGGGCTGGAACAGCATCTTCTCGCTGGCTTGGGTGCATGGGGAATGTACCACACACTAATCAGTAGGGTACATAAGCTCTCCAAGGCAAGGACCATCTCTCAGCATGTGTTTGTACAAGGGGTCCCCAACTGGGGCATTCAGACACTGCTGAAATATAAATAACAACCAGTCCTGAGATCTGTGCTGAAATATCTATTGATCTGTCTAGAGGTGCTTATCTGTGTGTATGTAGGATGGAAATTTCAGAACTGCCAGAGTGATTTAGGAGTCTAAATCCCAAGGACTTGTGTCCCTAAGTCACTTAGGTGCTTTTGAAAATGTCACCCAAAGAGAGTTTCTTAGGAAACTAGGTATATGGAAGGGGAGAGAAAAGAAGAGTGTGATTTAAATTGCAAAGAAATAGGTCACCTTCCACATAGAGTGACCAGACAGCAAAAGTGAAAACTCGGGACAGGGGTAGGGGGTAATAGGAGCCTATATAAGAAAAAGACTCAAAAATCGGGACTGTCCCTATGAAATCAGGACATCTGGTCACGCTACTTCCACATGAACAAAAAAAAAACTAAAAAAACCCAAAACACCCAAACAAAAACAAGGTGCAGAAGGGTTGAGTGGTATCCTGACTAGAACTGAACAAGCAATAGATTTTTTGGTTCAGGGCTGAACTGGGAGTGGGGGGGAGAGAGTGAATGGTTCCATTTAAACTGAAACTGAAGTTGTTTGGGGTTTCCAAATTGGAAAAAAAAATCATTTTGAGTCAACCAATTTAGTTCAACTCCCCAAAAAAATCAGTTTGGTGTTTCTTTCTGGGTGTGTTTTACTTTTTGGTTTCGCTTTTAAAAATGAAACCCATTTTAATGAACCACTCTTTAAAAACAAAAAGTCAAAACATTTCATTTGAAATGGTTGAAACCAGATCTGCTGACTTTCTTTTTTGAATCATATATTTTTTCCATTTTTCAGCAGTTTTACAGTTAGTCAAAAATATTCCCTCAGCTCTAATCCTGGCGCTCTCTGCTGTCACTGAGAGAGCACGTGCCCAGTTTTCTTTATGTTGGCTCTCAGCACAAGTCAGCTGGTGGGATTTTTAAACTTTCTCCTAGGTTGAAAGATTGGAAGTTCCACAGGGGAATCTGGGAATTACACTGTACATGCGAAAAGCAACTCTGAAGGTAAGCAGCACTTTGTCATCCCCTTGCATCTTTTTCACAGAACACACTTCCATGACCACAAAACTTATTAGCAACAATGGGTGGGTTTCTCAAAAGCATTCCGTGTTGGCCTACTCTCAGTAAAGTCATTTTGACTTCCGCCACTGAGCTCAAACAGAAGTCACGCCAAAGCTGAGCGCTCTGAAAATCCCACCCGGTAGGTACACCTGTACAATATGTAATTCATCATCTTTCCTGCCTCATCTCTTACCTTTTGCATCTGTCACCTGTCAGTTCATACTTAAGAAAAAAACTAACACAGGCTGTCATTTTTAGTTTAAATATCCAAGTTAGTTACCAAATTGAAAAGCAGGGACTCAGTTCTTTGCTATAGTCAGTTTCAATAGAGACCCATTCCAGTTGTTATAACAGAAGATTTTTTACCTGAATTTTGTCACACTGTGTTTCAGGACAGTAAATTATGTATCAAACTAGCTTATTTCCCTTTACTATCATTTTACATATCTGTTGTACTATTGTAACATCTAGGAGTCCTAGTCCTGGACCAGGACCCCACTGTGCTAGGCGCTGTACAAACAGAACAAAAAGATGGTCCCTGATTAAAATGCAAACAGAAACATCATAGTTCTCCCTTTGATCTGAGAGTGAGGCCATTCACTTGGGGTAATATTCCTGCTATGCGGCATAATATTCCCTGTAGCAGGATGCTCTGTTAATAGCTTTTGCACAGTGTAATAATCCTAGCTTTCCATAATCCCAGCAAACAGCATAGTATCCCAACAGCTGGTATAAACAGTGAGTGGCATTTCATTTTCTAGGAGCTCCGCCAATGAAAATATTTTTAATCCTGGCTTGTTAATACACAGATTCAGGCAGGGAAAGGTAGCCATAGTAACAGTTCCAGCAAACCTGTTAGGATCAGCGATACAGTGCAGATTGGCTTATTAAAATCAGTGGGATTTGGTTTACTAATATGTGAAAAAATATAGTGTGGAAATAGGGTGGAGACTTCCTTCAGCAACACATCTTGACTTTAAAAAAATCTCCATGAATTCAGTGGCCCATGTGAAATGAGTGTTGGGAGTCTCAGCTTAGTTCCTAGTAAACAAATGCCTGTCTCAGAAAGCTAGGGTGACCAGATGGCCCGACTGTATAGGGACAGTCCTGATTCTGGGGTCTTTTTCTTATATAGGCTCCTATTCCCCCCACACCCTGTCCTGATTTTTCACATTTGCTGCCTGGTCACCCTACAGAAAGCCACCCCACCGCTAGCATTGCTGGCCTGCCAGCAGGAAGCAAAGAAATGATTCATGGAGACTGAGCCTCACCTCTTGCTACAAACAGCTGGTGGACACACATTAAACAGGTTCTGGGGCTGCTCCGAGAAGTTTGCACTGGATTTGCTCATTCAATGCCAGTTCTGTAGAATGGGCAAGATCCGGGGCTGTTAAGTTGGCCCATTTTCACCAGCATTGATTTTCCTTGACTGAAAAGGTCAGTTGGGTAAATATCACACATGTGCAATATCTGCCTGTCCCGCTTAAAAATCTCTGGGCCAAATTCCCTGCGGCTGTAAATGAGTGCCACTCAATTGACTTCAACAGCATTTCACCCACTTACACCAGCAGCTAATTTGGCCCTATATTTTACGGACAACAGACACAGCACCAGAAAGACTCAAGCCCCTGTGTCAGACTGATAGATCACAAAATATTTGTTCCAAAAGATGAAACTCTCTTTTTTTTTCCAAGGCCAGAAAGTTAGCCGACGGGCGGGTGACCCTGGAAAACTGCTTCCTTGTTTTGATTTGGTTTGGGTTTTATTTTTTAACTTATGATTTCATAGGGGGGAAATGGAGCTAATTTTAAATTAAACGAGTTTGTCAAAACAAATTCCCCATTTGGTTTGGGTCTCGTGACAAGTTTCGCGTTGATGGAATTTGGGGGGCGAAAGGGAAAGCTCTCTGAAGCGACAACTTTCTTGGCAGCAGATTTTTCTTTGCAGCAAGCACAGCTGATTGATCAGAGCAAAACCACATTAAATGTCACGCCCACCAAAAAACACCCTCCTAGAACTCATAGTAATTTACCTTGTCCAGACACCCCTTCTCACGCTTTCAGATGCCCTTCACTTCCGCCTCTGAGCACAGCAGCAGGGAAAGAGTCACTAAAAATTCCTCCTGGTCATGTGGCTTTACTGAGAAGCAGCTGAAGGTGAGAAACCAGCCCCCCAATTTGGCAGTGCTGTAATCCTAACACCAGTAGCAAGGACTTTAAGGACTTTAAGACAGAAAAGGGTAAAATCTGGCATGATGGTAGGGCACTGAGGCTCAGATCAAACTGTATGTCTGAGAAAGTGCATTTCCCTGTGTGCTGGGGTTGTACCTCCCCTTCGGGTTTAGGCATCAATGTTATTGGCCAGAGCACTTGCCAGTCCTATGTGCCTAGGTTAGCAGTAGACGGCTGTAACTGACTGCGAAAGAAGGAATTGTCTGCTGTCATCAGATGACTCAGTGAACCAATCAAGTGGGTTTAGGGTTGTGAGTTTAAGGAGATCTCTTTGCTCTGATGTGAAATGGCTTTCCATGCCTCACAGTGAATGCAGAACGGTGTGCACCAACGTATACTCATTTATGTTCCTCATAAAAATAGAACATACACATCACACCAGGGAACTGTAGAAAAGTGCATCCCCTAGTCCTGCTCTTGGGCCCAATCATGTCCTCTTTGAAGAGCCACAAAAAATGACCAGGATTGTGAGAAATGCAAGCCTATTTGGGGGAAAGAAATTCCAGGCGTTGAAGTTGTTTTAGTTTCAAAGGGTTTGACACTGACCCCTTATTTTTGTTTTAATTTTTCTTGAGTTTTTTTATTTTAATTCTCCCACAATTTTTGTATTAAACTGGTTATTAACATTTTTCATTTGCTCAAAACTTGGGTTTTGGTAAATTGAAGATTTTTTTAATGATGTTTTGGGGAAAATATTGAAAAAGGTTCACACCTATTTTAAATGAACATTTTCACTAAAAAGTGATTTGTCAGCAAAATGTTAGCCATGTAAACAGACAGTTCCTGTCTGTCACTGTATCTATTGATTCAGAGATCAAAAAGGAGTATTAACATTTAGATGAATCTTGGGTGAAATAATATCATTGTCTAGATGTTTCTTTAAAATTTGTGACAGACTGCCTAATAGATATATTTCCATATGTTAATCTGTGCAGCTAATTACTGGTGATGCTTAGGAAATAGGTCTACTTCAAAATCTCCAAAATTGCCTATTGTTCGCCAGAGGACTCCGAGTTGCCAAAGAAGACCTGAAACTGTATAAGAATGTCTAGGGTCCTGATCCTTTTGATCTCATATCTGCTTGATGCTTCATGCAGGGGAAGATTAAACCCAAGATTGAGATCTCTAGTTCTAATCTGGAATCACCATGACTATGAACATTGAACTATAAACTATGGACTATTTCTGAAAGAACTCTTTGCAACTACAAAGCTCACCATCTCTACTATGAATCTAATCTCAAGAGCTGTACTCATGTCTGTATGTATACGGATCTTTTAACCAATTCTCTCTCTTTTCCTTTTTATAAATTTTAGTTTAGTTAATGAGAATTGGCTGTAAGCGTGTATTTGGGTAAAATCTGGAGTATTCATTAACCTGGGAGGTAATGTGTCCGATCCTTTGGGATTGGTAGAACTTTTTCATATAATGAATAAGATTTTCAGTAATCCTCAGCATATTTGACTTTGGTGTCGGGGTGGAGGCCTGAGGCTGGGTTACTTTAAGGGGACTGTGTTGTTGGCTTCTGGGTAACCAGTGAGGTATTATAGAAGCTGTTTTGTGGATTGTATTCCCCATTCTTTGCACTTCACCCTAATTGAGTAACCTCAGTTGGCTCCCTTGGGGGTCCAGTCACCGTGGGATAGGAGTGCACTTGGGATTCAGGAGAGAATCCTGTAATCTCTCTCTCTGCATACAATTGTTTTAAGTAGTCCCCCCTGTCTTCTCCGCCAACACACACACATTGGAGAACTAAGGAACCAGGCAGCAGAAGATGGGTTTTGAACACCTGATGGATTGTTCTCAATGTCATGATAAAGGAGCTTTGTTGGCCTCTTCATTCGAAGGTAAGGCTGTGGTGTTGCTGTAGTGCCAACACCATGATTCAAAAATTGAGAGTCAGACCCTAAAAAATCAGGAGTGGCTTAAAAATCATGAGGTTTTTTTAAAAAAATACATGTTGGGTTATTTGCTTGCTGGTTGTTGGGCTTTTCCCTAAGATCACAAGGACTAGTAGCTTCCTCTTCTTTTAGCATGAAAGCTGGGAGTCTAATGTCCTCATATAACCTCAGCAGCTGGGTCTTTGCTTTCAGAGCAGCACCAAATACCTCAAGAGACAGGATAAAATCACCAGTTGGCAGCACTTGATTTACAACGAAAGAGGTTAGGGGTCTATGACAGGAGGGACTGGGCGAGGTTCTGTGGCCTGTGATGTGCAGGAGGTCAGAGTAGCTGATCATGACGATCCTTTCTGACCTTAAATCTGGGTCTTTATGAGAACTCCAGCCCGAGGTGATGACAGGATACAAGAGAATAGTTTGCTAAGGTGGGGCTAAATTCTTGTTGCCTTACTAGGCTCCAAATCCGATAAGGCATGGAGCGCCTCTTGCAAAGTGCCTTCAGCTCCTATTGCCTGGTGGCTTGAACGGGGGCAGAGGGGGCTCAGTACCTTGCAAGATCAGGCCCCCCGACTAGTCCAGCCTTCGGATACTTGTGTGATAAGGGCAACAGTTTCTGGCCAGCAGGTTGGCTTTTGCAGAGAACTCGCCCCTGTAGGAATAAGACTGTTCGTACAGACTGAAAAGATATCAGGGAACTTGGCAGGCAAGATACTGATCGCATAGTGACTGAGGCAGGAAGTTCTGTTTGAATACTTTTCCTTGCCCTAGATATCATATAAACAATGACTGCCCAAGACATCAAGATGTCTAGCAGGGATTCAGTATCTGCGAAACATCTGCTAACGGAGATGAAGACAGACTTCCCTGAACCCAGGAAGTCAGAGAAATTAATCTGGTGGCGGTCAGGGATCTCATCTTTTCTTTCTGAAAGAAGAGGGCGGCTTGGCAGATCTGTGCAGACCGGGAGCGTAGTGAAAGAGAGACAACCCAGAGAGACAGCCCCAGGAAAAGAGCTGTGAGACTCAGCAATCCACGTATAAAAACAGTTGCCAGTGGAGGGGAGCAAAGGAACAGGGAACATTTTGAACCAGCCCTAGTGACGGGAAAGCCCCGTAGTGCAAAGCCTGAGGAGCTGGTAAGAATGCGCTGCTTGGGCTCCTTTTGAAGGATAAAGGCCGGGTAAGCTAGCAGCTGTTTAAATGTGTCCATGTAACTGACAAGGAGAAAAGCTCATGCCTGTTGACTATGACTTTTATCTCAGGTATTTATCCCCCGCCCCCTTACTGAGCACCTCACAACACCCTGTGTGGCTGGGAAGTACTATTATCCCCAGTGTACAGATGGGGAACTGAGACGTGCGTGTCCATCCAGGCTGCTGTCACAGGGTGCGACTGCAACGTACCGGAGCTCGCTTTAGCCTCGCTAGCTCAGGTCCCGAACTGGTGAAGCTGTGGCAGCGCGAGCTTCAGCGCAGGCTGTTCAAACTCACTCGGATCCCTATGTAATACTCACGGGGCCACCCCCGCTGCCAAGTCTGGGGCCTGAGCTAGCTAGATTAAAGCTCAGCTGTGCCACATAGCTCCGATATGCCCAGAGACTGCCGTCTGGGCATACCCCGAGGATGCAGGTTAAGATGTAACTGTAGCACAGGGAGGTGTACTTTAATCGAGTGAGTGTAGGTAATAATAGCAGTGAAGACATGGCAGCACTGATCCTGATACAGGCCAGGAACCCCAGTCTTGTAATCAGGCAGGTAGCCTGCGCTGAACCCCATGCTGCCATATCTTCTCCGCTATTTCCCCCTCATTAGCTGGATTAAAGCTAATGGGAGTACCTGCTCTAATCACACCTGAAACCCAAGTGATTCACTTAGGGTGACCAGACAGCAAATGTGAAAAATATGGATGGGGATTGAGGGCGGCGGGGGGGGGGGTGTGTGTGTAATAGGAGCCTATATAAGAAAAAGACCCCAAAATCAGGACTGTCCCTATAAGATCGGGACATCTGGTCACCCTAGATTCACTTAACATCACAAAGGAGGTTTGTGGCAAAGCAAGGAACCAAAGTTGGGTCTCCAGTGTTCCTTGCTCTGCCACAGACCTCCCAGGCGGTGTTGGATTAATCACTTAGGGTACATCTATGCTTCAATTTAAAGTGTGATTGTTCAGTGATTAGGGTGCTACGATCTAACCTCTTCCTAACTGGAGTGCTTTCCTAGGTGCATGATATATTAATATGTTCATATTTCTCCTATAGAAATGTGCAGCATTTATTTTAAAAGCAGTGTGCAAATTACTTACTAGCTGTCTTGAGGCTAAGTGCCTAGGAAAAGGGTTTAACCGTATGTTGATCATAAGCATGTTTTTCAAATTACCCATTGTAGGAGACACTTGGTACTGTTGCTACACTGATCTGAGTCGCACTGGAACATACAACATTCAGGGGGCCTCACAGCATGTATTCATATCGCTGAAGTGATGGTTGAATGGTTGAACTTTAGAAGTCATGTTTGCTTGTAAGTAGAGCTGGTCAGAAAATGGGGGGCAGGTTCCACTGAAAATCTTGCCTTTTTGGCAAAATCTTTTATAAACCTTGAAATAGTTCAGTCAAAAAATTGAAAAGTTTTTGTTCATGTTCTTGAGAAAAAAATCAATTTCCTCCAGAAAGCACTTTAACCAAAAATCTACTTTAATCAAAATCCCAATTTTCCATCAGTAAAAACAGTTTTGATGGAGAATTTTTGACCAGCTCTACTTTAGGTATTTGTTAAACTTCTTGGGAAGAGACGAACGTCAGCATTGCTTAAGATGAAGTGGGCAGAAATAGAGGAGGAGGAGATCTCTTAAAATGCACGATTGCAAAGTAAAATGCAGAGAATTCACGTA
This sequence comes from Mauremys mutica, assembly GCF_020497125.1. NCBI lineage: Eukaryota > Metazoa > Chordata > Testudines > Geoemydidae > Mauremys > Mauremys mutica. The sequence goes on from NC_059085.1 coordinate 13,065,001, forward strand.
GAATGTGGAGGAATCTTTTGGCTTCCAAGCCTGGAGTGCCCTACTCATAATAGCTATTGACTGGCAGGGAAATAAGGTCCCGATCTTGGAACAAAGCTGTACAAACACAGAGCTCATTGCAGGATCAGAGCAACCTTATTTTGAGCTCATTAGTGCCAAGATTGTAACCAGCCTGTGCTGCAGTGAAGTTCTTTCATACAATCTGTCACAAAGCACACCTAATCATAGAATATTAGGGTTGGAAGGGACCTCAAATGATATCTAGTCCAACCCCCTGCTCAAAGCAGGACCAATCCCCAAATGGCCCCCTCAAGGATTGAACTCATATCCCTGGGTTTAGCAGGCCAATGCTCAAACCAGTGAGCTATCCCTCCCCCTGATGAAACATACCTTCAAATAAACAACAGAAGAACTAACAGATTTCTCTGCTAAGGAAAAGGAGCTTGTTGGAAACAGCCTGCCAGACAAAAATTCTGCAAGGGAAAACATCCTGAGCTCCTGCAAGCAGAGTCCAAACATCCCACAGGTGAACTACGCCCTCCTCTTAATCTACCCCAATTAAGCCCATGAGGGAACCTTGTAAAAGTGAGCCCAGGTACACTCCCATCTTCTCTGGCTCATAGATGGCTCCTCGGCTGCTGTCTGATATGATGTAGCAGTCCGGTCTGATCTTTTCTTCACACGTCTATCTTTTTAAAACCTAACTGTACTTGAAGGATAGGCGGCAACTACATTAATTAGCCTCAGATCATAGAAAGATGGTGCAAATTCTTGTCTCAGAACTTTCTGTCCATAGGGTAGGTTAGCCTGGCAGCAGCAGCAGCCTTGGTTTGGAGATTAAGACTAAACACAAAAATGACCTGGTTTTTGAAAGGATTAAGCCCGTTGTGTAGGACATTGTGCTAATACAAGGTGAGGGGATTCCTAGTATACCTGTACTCCTTGACTGGATTTCTTGAGACCCGCCTTCCATAGAGTAACCCCATCCCAGGAAGTACATTCCCTCTTGGCACAAAAAGATCATTTGGAGACACTGAATAGTAGAATCTTGCAGTTCTACAGCAGCTGCCATCCGAGTTGCTCAAAGCACTTCACAATGTAAAGCCCTGATCCTGGAAGTTACATATGGGCACTGAGGAATGCCAAATGCGGATCCAGTTTCAGAATTGGGGCCTGAGCTTCGTATGAGGGGTGGGTAAGTATTATTATCCCTGTTTCACAGATGGGGGCACAGGGCCGGCTCCAGCTTTTCTGCTGCCTCAAAACAAAAAGATGAGCGGCGGCACTTCGGCGGCAGCTAAATCGCGCCGCTTCTTCGGTGGCGGGTCCTCCCTTGCTTCCTCTTCGGCAGTTGGGCGGCAGCTCAAAGAGAAAGAGAGGGAATGAGGGACCCGGACGTGCCGCCCCTTTGAATTGGCCACCCCAAGCACCTGCTTCCTATGCTGGTGCCTGGAGCCGGCCCTGTGGGGGCATTACGGCACAGCCTTGTAGGGCCCCCACTTTCAAAAGTGGCCACCTTTTCCGGGTGCCTCAGGTTTGGATGCCCCAATTTTAGAGATCTTGGATCTGAGTTTTCAAATGCTGAGCATCCTACACGCCTATTGGGAAGAATTGTGGGTGCTTAGCATTTCTGAAGATCAGGTCCCTAGGCATTGAAGCTGGACACCCAAACTTATTGGGCACTTCTGAAAATATGGGTCTAATGATTTAACAATGGTCAAGCAGCGAGTGTCACAGCTGGATAGAGAACCCAGGAGTTCTGTGCTTTATGCATAAGAAACGAAGACAGCTGGGATCATGAATAAGTGCAGACTACTCGGCTAGCCTATTATTTCCACCTGATAACTCAAGGGTGAATTTTCAACAGGAGTATTGGTGACAAATGTCAAACATCAACTTTCTCTCCAGAGAGTTCTGCTGAGCAGGTAAAATTCTGTGTGAAAAGACAAGGAAAAAAAAAGAAAGAAGACACTAGTTAATGTTTAAGTACGTCCAGACTACCCGCTGTATCGGCGGGTAGCGATTGATTTTTCGGGGATCGATATATCACGTCTCATCTAGACGCGATATATCGATCCCCAAACGCGCTCCCGTCGACTCTGGAACTCCACCGGAGCAAGCGGCGGTAGCGGAATCGACATGGGGAGCCGCGGATGTCGATCCCGCGCCGTGAGGACCGAGGTAAATTGATCTAAGATACTTCGACTTCAGCTACGCTATTCACGTAGCTGAAGTTGCATATCTTAGATCGATTACCTCCCCCCCCCCGTGTAGACCAGCCCTTTGAGTCTTTAATTAGTTGATCCAGAGCTTGCCACTTCCTTTTCAGAACTACAATTATGATTTGTCTTTTTCGAGTACCTTCTGTCTGATAGCGTCTGTTAAGCACTTTGAGATTATCTGATGAAGTAGGCGTTAGCCCACAAAAGCTTATGCCCAAATAAATTTGTTAGTCTCTAAGGTGCCACAAGGACTCCTTGTTCTTTTTGCTGATACAGACTAATGCGGCTACCACTCTGAAACCTATTCTTGTATAGCAGCCCTGTGAAGGCAGCAATACAGCAGTACCCCAGTTCTAAAACGGCTTGTGCAATGTCTGTCGTGTGACTTCAGATAGGGGTTAAGAGGACCAGGCAGCTCCTTGAAAAAGGAGGCTCAGATAGCAGAGCTTCAGCTGGCTGGTTTAGTGAATGACTGTTTTTCAGAGGGGGGAACTGAGGCACACAGCGATGAAGTCACGTATGTGCCAGATGATGAGCGACACCAGGTGGGTGAGGGAATATCTTTTGTTGGCTCCGTTTCTGGGGGTGAAAAGCCCCAGAGCGCTTCTCTTTGAGCAGGGGGGTGGGACGAGATGACCTCCTGAGGTCCCTTCCAACCCCGATAGTCTCTGATTCACAGAACAGCTGAGAGGGGTGCGGTTCTGGTCCTGGCAACTCTTTCCTTCGCCAGTGAAGCGGCCCAGCCAGGGATCTCCCGGGGAGCCGGCGGGTGACTCCCCGGGCGGCGGTGCGCTGGTGGGCGGGCACCGGCTGCAAACCCAGCCGGGCTCTCGCCGCGGGGCCAGGCCAGGGAAGGGCCATTTCCTTCCCACGCCAGGAGCCCGCCCTCCGCTCCGCCCGGGAACCGGCCGGCGGGGGCGGCCAGGCGGATCCGCCCGGGCCCCGGAGCAGCGGTGAGCGAGGCCGGGGAGGGGGAAGAACAGCTGCGCTTGGCCGGGTAGGCGGTGCCCCTTCCCCGGGGAGGGAGGCACTAAAGCCGGGGTGTCCCGTAGCCGCTCCGTGCCCCCGCGGGAAGCTGCACCCACCCCCTCCCCGCGCCCGGGGGGTGGAACAAATGGGGGGGGGGGCGGCCCGGAGACGCTGCCGCGGCGCCGGTCCCTGCCCGGCGGGGAGAGCTCGTCAGGGGGGAAAAGCTGCTCCGTGTTTCGCTAAGGCAGCGCCGCAGCGCCCGCTTCCCGGGGCCGGCTGGGCCGGGGCGACCCGCCCCTCTGATCGGCTCCTCCTACCCCCCCTGCCGCCCTGGGGTGCGGGGCAGCTGGGACCGCCGCACAGCCCAGACCTGGGCGCCTCTCGGGGGCATGTGCGGGGAGCAAAGCCTGGGGGAGCGGCGCATCCATCCGGCTGAGCCTTCCCGAGAACAGGCCATTAACTCCTCAGACTCTGCAGGAAAGTAACGAGTAGCCAGTATTGCCAGTCCCAAGATAATGAGATTATAGAAAAGGAATATACGTGGGGTTTTTTCCCTTTGCTTTCTGGTTTCTGAGTCTCTAGGAGGCACTTAGATCAGGCTTTCAAGCTTTTCTGTGCAATCCTGGTGGGGAGGAGGGGAAATGTTGTGAATGAAAGCTGAGATTTTCACATGACTCCAGGAACTGGGGCTTTAAGAAAACCACTGCTCATGATAAAATCACAACAGTTGTGTATAGGGGAGGAGTGATGATGAGTAGTTTAGTACTTAGGCAAGTGCTGGAATAATGAGAGAGTTTATTACATCTGAGCTCGAAGTAGGATTGCTGAGGGTGAGCTGTCGGAGATAATGAAGAGGACATATGCAGGAAACAGGGGAAGCAAGAAGGCATCTCCCAGGCAGGAAGCAGGAGCGCATTGCTGGGCAGTCAGTAAGGGGGTGAGAGGCAGGGCATAAGCAGGTGGGATATCTGACAAGAGAGCATGGTTGCTGCAGTATTGTCACCCTCAAGCATAAAGCAATCATGAGTGGCTTAAAAATTACAAGATTTTTTTTAAAGTATATATATATATATATATATATTGGGATCTTTCTCTGGCTTCTGATTTTTGAATTTTTAAAACTAGAAATTTCCCTTTTTATTCACATGAAAGCTGAATTGCTCACAAAATAATAACATGACTCCAGGAGCTGGAGCATCAAGAAAAGAACCAAATATCACAAGACTCACAATAAAATCATGAGAATTGGCAATTCTGCTGCTGTAATCTGAAAGGGAAAGAACCTGCAGATTTTAAAGATTTTAGCCTTTCATTTTAAAGTCCACCACTATGTTGTTAAGAAAGTTGAAAAGAGTCAAATAAAAACTTACCGCTGGTAATTTTATTTGTGTAGCAGTACAGTGGCTGGACACAGAGCATACTCCAAGCAGCACTGAGAAATAATATTGCAGAGATGTACGTGTGGTTTTGTGCTTTACATTTCAGTATACTTCCCATGCATTCATTCTCTTGCATCATAATTTACACAGAAGCATAATTAAATGAAAAGGTCCTATGTCAATATGCAACACACGTACATGAATGTATGATTAGTGTGATCATCACAATAAAATCCTTATACCAAACTGCCATTTCTTATATTAGCAATTGCAGCTAATAATTGCTGTGGTCAAAATCACAAATTAGTTTTCATTATAACTCCTTGTTTTGCCATACACTGGATAATTCAACTTTTGGGTTAAATTTTTCATGCTTGGCCTTTGTCCCCAAAATGAGGGATTCTTCCCCCCCACCCAGTTTGAGCTAAATCCCTACATCTGTTTGAATATCAGTGTAGAAAATTGTTATTTTTAAATAATGCATTATATAAAGTTAATCGTGTTTAGAGCTGGTAGTTTCTGGGAAACTTTTTTTCCCAGAATTTTGAAATTTGGAATTGACAAAAAATTTCCGCCAGCTTCTATGTTTGGTCAAAAAATGGAGTGGATGGGGAAAGGAAATTGGCCAAAGTTTGTCTAAACTTACTTTTTTGTGTTTAAGAACATGAGAATGGCCATATTGGGTAAGACCACAAAGGTATCTAGCCCAGTACCCTGCCTTCCAATGGTGGCCAGTGCCAGATGCTTCATAGGGAATGAACAGAACAGGGCAATTTATCGAATGATCCCTCCCCTGCCATCCAGTCCCAGCTTCTGGAAGTCAGAGGCTTTACCAGATCATGGGTTGGCATCCCTGACTATCTTGGCTAATAACCATTGATGGGCCTATCCTCCATAAACTCATCTAATTGTTTTTGGAACCCAGATATACTTTTGTTCTTTACAGCATCCCCAGGCTGTGCGTTGTGTGAAGAAGTACTTCCTTTTGTTTGTTTAAGCCTGCTGCCTATTAATTGGGTGACCCCTGGGTCTTCTGTTACACGAAGAGGTACATAACACTATTTCTCCACACCGTTCCTGATTTTATAGACCTCTCATGTGCCCCTTTAGTCATCTCTTTTCCAAGCTGAACAGCCCCAGTCTTTTTAACCTCTCCTCGTATGGAAGCCGTTCCATCCCCCTAATAATTTTTGTTGCCCTTCTCTGTACCTTTTCCAATTCCAATATATATTTTTGAGGTGAAGTGACCAGAACTGCAAGCAGTGTTCCAGGTATGGGCGTACCATGGATTTATATAGTGGCATTATGATATTTGCTGCCTTATCTATCCCTTTCCTAATGGGTCTTAACATTGTTAGATTTTTTTGACTGCTGCTGCAAATTGAGTGGAAGTTTTCAGAGAACTATCCACAATGTCTCCCAAGATCTCTTTCTTGAGCGGTAGCGGCTAATTTAGAATCCATCATTTTATATGTATAGTTGTGATTATGTTTTCCAATGTACTTTCCATTTATCAATACTGAATTTCATCCGTCATTTTGTTTCCCAGTCACCCAGTTTTGTGAGCTCCCTTTGTAACTCTTTGCAGTCTGCTTTGAACTTAACTGTCTTGAGTAATTTTGTATTGTCTGCAAACTTTGCCACCTCAATGTTTGTTTTACACATGTCAAAATTATGGTGAAATTTTCAAAATGTAAGAAAAAATTCTGACCCGCTGTAATAGCATTATATCAAACTAGGGTTGGGTTAATGTGTTTTCTTTTTCTGCACCAGGTAATCTAGGGAATTATTTGCAGTCTGGAAGGTGGTTCTCGGTGCTGCCGCTTGTTGGGTCAGAAAGATGCCTGCTCCAAGATCAGAATTTTGGAACTACGTCCCGGAAGAAATCCTTGTCCATATATTTTACTACCTGTCTCTCCGAGATAGATACACAGCCTTCCAAGTGTGCAAACATTGGGCCGCAGCTGTTTCCGCGAGCTCCGTGTGGCATTTCACAGAGATCAGGTGAGAGGAGGTAGTTTCTACTGTTTGTAGGTGTCTGTGCAGTCAAGCATACAGCATCTCGTATAAATCTTGCAGTACAACTTATTTATCTTAAAGCACTGTTCTTCATTCAAAAACCGCATTGCTGATTACAGCCTATAGATGTGAATACTTATAAACCATTGGAACAACACTAGCAATTTTAAAATCAAGATTGGATGTTTTTCGAAAAGATCTGCTCTAGTTTAATTAGGAATTAATACAGGGAAGTCCTATGGCCTGTGTTATACAGGTCAGACTAGATCAGTGGTTCTCAACCAAGGGTATGCAGAGGTCTTCCAGGGAGTGCATCAACTCATCTAGATATTTGCCTAGTTTTGCAACCGGCTACATAGAAAGCATTAGCGAAGTCAGTACAAACTAAAATTTCATATGGACAATGACTTGTTTAAATATATGGAGATATACCGATCTCATAGAACTGGAAGGGACCCCGAAAGGTCATCAAGTCTACCCCCCTGCCTTCACTAGCAGGACCCAGTATTGATTTTTGCCCCAGATCCCTAAGTGGCCCCCTCAAGGATTGAGCTCACAACCCTGGGTTTAGCAGGCCAATGCTCAAACCACTGAGCTAGCCCTGTTTACAGAGGTGGTGGAACTAGTGGTATTGGGGTTGCTGCCGCACTCCCTCGCTTGAAGTGGTTTCCATTGTATACGGGGTTTACAGTTTGGTTTAATGGCTCTCAGCACCCCCACTATACAAATTGTTCCAGCACCCCTGCTTGTTTATACTGTTCTATATACCACACGTTGAAATGCAAGTACAATATTTATATTCCAATTGATTTAGTTTATAATTATATGGTAAAAGTGAGCGAGTCAGCAGTTTTTCAGTAACAGTGTGGTTGTGACACTTGTATTTTTATGTCTGACTTTGTAAGTAAGTAGTTTTGAAGTGAGGTGAAACTTGGGGGTACGCAAGACAAAGCAGACTCCCGAAAGGAGAACCACTGGGCTAGATGGTCACAGTGGTCCCTTCGGGCTTTCTAATCTATGCAACTATGTAAGTAACAGTATCTCTACAAGTAGCGGTTGTGTATGCGGTAGAGAAAATAGGGTTAGACCATTGTTGTTTTTTAAAGAACACATTAAGAATCATAAGTCAAGGAAAGGGATAAGTCATGGCATTAAATGTGCTTTGAAAAGTGTCAAGGAGATGCCATCAGCATAATCCTCACCTAGCTTTGATATAGCGCTTTTCGTCCACGGATTTACAAAGGCGGCCAGCGTCGTTACCCCCATTTTAAAGAGTGGGAAGCAGAAGCCCAGAAAGGGGAAGAGACTTGCCCCGGGACAGCAGGCAGAGCAGGGAATAGCCCCTGAATTCCACTCCTGTGCTCTGTAACACTAGGCCACATTCAGGTGCAAAGGGAAAGCTTCAGCCACGGTCACTGGAATGATTGTCATGGTGCTGTTGAAGCTGGTGATCCAAGCTCTAGTGTATGAGACGGAGTGAAAAGAGAGTTTGAATGTAAGCTCCATGGGACTGGAACTCACCTCGGTCTGTACATAGTAATCGAGCCCCGTAACTAATTGTATTGTTGTTATCTATTATTTGTATTACAATAGGACCTAGTGGACCAACCAGAGATGGGGCTCTGTTGTGCCATACACGGTATAAACACATAGAGAGAGTCCGTCCTGAAGATCGTATAATCTAAATAGAACAGACAGATAAGGGTTGAGAGGAGAAACAGAGGCAAAGAGCATGGAAGTCACTTGTCCAGCATCACACAGCAAGTCAGTGGCTGGCTTGGGAGTAAACCCCAGGTCCCCTGACTCCCAGACCGGTGCCTGATCCTCTAAACCAAGTGAGAACAGATCTCTAAGGCAGTGGAGGAGATAGATAATAAATAAATTAATAATAAAGGACAGTGAGCCAAACTATAGACATTGTGTTCACTTGTTGCAGCTCCAGCAAAACAGCTAATTGTGTTCATAATGCTCTTCCAGCTGTGATTCGGAGAACGAGGAGGGCATGCTGCAGAGTTTACACCAGTTCCTGAGCCAGATCAAACACCTGAGGATTGTGTTTGATCAGTCCAAGGAGATAAATCGGAAGAATGTCACCCACATTCTAGACATGTTGGCCGGACAGAACCACAAGCTGCAGAAGCTGTGCATCATGTGCAAAGGGGAGAACCCTTATTTCTACTCTGGCCAGGACATCCTGCAGAGCATACGAAAGATATGCCAGAGAGAAAACCAAATAGACCTTCAGCATATTGATTTCCGGAGAATGCCGTTCACTCTGGATGACGGGCTTGTTGGACTCATAGCCACCAGCAGCCCAAACCTGCGCAGCTTGTTCATCAACAACCGCACTCTGGTTTGCAACGTGAAGCCAGAAACCATCCAAGAGGTTCTGAATGTATGTCCTAAGTTGTCTACCTTGGGAGTCTACTATGCCAGCCTGTCTAATGATGTGTTTGCGGAACTGATCAAGCCAGAGAGAGGGGCTTTCACACGCTTAGATATTTTTTGTGAGCGCTTGGACAAATATATTCCAGTCATCTCTGAAGAGCTTTGGGCTGCCGTGATCCAGAAGCATCCTCAACTCTGTGTAGACCTGGAGTTTGATCACACAGTCCCTGCCTGGAAGATACCACGCATCCTAAAGCCCAATATACCCGTGGGTACTTTACAACTGAATACTTTTACATACATGGTGCACCAGGTGAGGTTTGTCACCAGCAGTTACAGCAGGACCTTAACCAGGCTGGTGCTCCACACGACCCCCTCGGACGATTTGAACGCCTCGCTAATAGACCTGGCGAGGAAGTGTGTCAATCTAACAGAGATTCACTGTTACTGTGTGGTTAGTCAGGAAGTGGTAGATACCTTCCTCGTACACTGCCCCAGTCTGAAACGATACACTCTCAAGATTACCAAAGAACGTCACCCCTGGAAACCGACAGTAGTTCAGTGACGTACCTGTTTCGACTGAAGCCAGTTTGAAAAAAAATAATAATATGCGGATACAAAGATTCCAAGTGAATGGAGTTTCAGAGATTTTAGGGTAATGCCTCAAAAACCACATCCCATACTACATCATCATCATCATCAGGAATCCCTCACAGTCGAGGATGATTGTCTTTTCACGGATTGTCCCTTTCAAATTATCTGTGGGTCTGCTGATGGCTGATAAGGCCTATTCTGGAGCCACAGACTCTGCCACATTACAGACGTGTTTCCGAGCAGGACGGGTGAACCTGGGGTATTGGTTCGGGCTATCGCAGACTCTTTCTGTTGCTTCCATACTACTTACACACTCACATTCAGACACACACAGGAACGTTCTCTCTCCAACCCCAGCCCGACTGCTGTAGAAAGCACAATTTCTCTTGCTTTGCGGTAGAAATGGAGCACTTAAAGACAATCAGCAAAGGGTTTTAAAAGAAAGGGGCTAGTGCTTTGTTTGTTTGTTTGTTTATTACATATAAAGAAAGCATGATATTTATGGGTTCCCCCCCACCCTCCCCGGCTTTTTAATTAGCTTAGAAACATCAGGAATGTCATGTTTGCTCTTGGTATTTCTGGAGGACCTCGGGGGTGGTGATGATGATTTATTTATTTACCACTTACATTGTGATAACATCCACAGGACAACCAGGTTGCGGCCTCATAGTATTAGGTGCCGTAGAACACCTTAAATGAAGGGGTGAGGCTGTTGAAACATTAACAAAGACTTTATTTATCCAGAATGTTAATTAGTCATTTGAGTTAAATAGGTGCTAGCAAAAATGTACAAAAACCAAAGCGTTTTAAAGAGTGTGACTAAAAACCCATTCCCAATGTTCCTTGTCTTGGCTCTTGTGCCAGCACTTCACTAGTTCTCCAGTCAGCAAACCTTCCATCCTAGATAGGGCCTGAATTTCTAGTGTAAAATAAAGGCAGGGAAACAACCCTTAAAATAGTAACGCATATGCCCTATTAATCTTCCTGGCTGAGCATTCTTTTCCTTGCAGCAAAATGCAATTTCCAGATGATGGTTTGAGTATCTCATGCGAAGACCTCAAAGAAAACCATTTCCGAGCTAACTGTGCCTTTGTTATCCCTGGCATCACTTTGGAAAAGCACGAATGCTAATGACACTCACGTTCTCCTCAGTCTTTTCACAAGGGAGCTTTCACTCTTTCAGGAGTGATAGTTACTTCTCACTTCAACAAAATATCCCACAATCCCACTTCTATGTGAGATGATGTGTGTGTTCATCAGTCGAATGTGTCAGAGATCCCTGGTGTATATTGGAGAGAGATTTTTAAAGCTTGATTTGGTTTGAAATGATCCTGGGCTCTGATTACATTGTCATCAAGTGCCCAGGAAACAACATGTAGTGGACTGTGTTAACACAACAAATAAAGGGCGAGATTGTGGTGCGTTTACTTACCCGAGTGAGCAACAAGTCATGTCCCATGGAAGCCAACGAGAGTACTCGCATGAGTAAGTGCTCACCAACATGAATAAGGGCTTCAGAGTCTGGGGCAAATGAATCCAGCTGCTCATAACTAGCAGTGGGTGAAACACCTGGAATAATAATAAAGCAGATTGTGGCACCCAGGGCCTATCTATTTTCATCATCTATTTTCACCCAATCCAGAGCTGTTTATCCAAAGTTCACTGAACTCTGGGATTCAGATAATGTGGGACTCGGCTTTGGTTTTGCCCAGCCTGACTAAGGTTTGGCATGCTTAAAACCAGCCTTGATTTTGCCCATCTGGGGCTGCCAATGTTCAGAACAGGGAGCTCCTAACTAATGTTTAAACTCAGTACCTTCACAATCGATTGTCGGTGCTTCCTGCCATCCTGCAAACATGCCAGCCAGGTATTTTCTTAATTCATTTAAGTGATTTGTTAACCTCCCAGCCTAAGGTGTACAGCGTGTGTTCTCTTTGCATGACGCTGCATGTTTATTCACAGCATTGTGCGATCGGCTGCAGTGCATTTTAATTCTGTGCATTGTTCTCTGGGGCTGGTGATGCCGTTGCATTGTGCTGAGTTTTTAAGAGTGTGAACAGCACTGCTGATGTGACTGAGTGGGGGCCTACTCTCAGCTGGACCTGGATGAAACTAAATGGTTCAGTCTTCCTGTGACCCACACGCACGGCAAGACAGGCATATTGAAAGAGATGGAGTTAGTGTAACTAAAACATTGAAAAACAATGCAAGATTCACCCAGTTCCCTGGCAATGGATGGATACTCCAGTAATGTGCCAGCATTCCTGACTAAACTGTGGACACTGGTGGAAGATCCTGAAACAAACCATCTAATTTGCTGGAGCACTGTAAGTAAAGCTAATACCGGAGGTCACTTAAACTGCACGGGACAGAAGGACAAAAACAAGTCTAAAGCATCTAAAAGATGATATTCTGTAGCTTTATCTAGCACTTTACATTTTCAAAGTACCTTGCCAGCGTTAGCTGGAAAAGAGTGAATGTTCTTTAGAGAGACTTTTATAGATACTGGAATATTATGCTTGTTTGTGTTAGACAGGCCAAGGTTTTCCAAGTGACTAATGATTGTGGTGGTGGTGGGGGGGGATTCTTGGTTTTGGGTTTTTTTGGGGTTTTTTTGTGTGTCCAGCTTGACACCTTAAATGGGCCTGATTTTCTGAAAATAAGTGCCAACCCTCTGAAAATCAAGCTCCTTTAAAGGGTCTCAGGTTGGGCCCTCAAATCACTAGTCGCTTTTACTAAGCACTTGAACTAGTATGTATGTGGACACGGTGACATGCATATCTATTGGCAGTTTGGTTATTTTTATTTTTAATAGGTTTGTTTGTTTTATTTTTGTGATGTTTCTTACTGTTTATCATTTGGGGCTTTTAAACGCTAAGTGCAATTAAAGGACTAACGTTGTTTGACTCTAGCATTTTGAAATCATATTGTGCACTTGACTTTATTAACAGTTGTTTCAAATAGACATGATTTATTTTTCAGCAGAGAATTATCCAGTATGTTGTTTATAAACTCACTTTCCACAAAAGGAACTATAATTAAAGCATACTTTACAAAAAAATATTTTGATGCCAGCCTCTTTGTCATGTTTTTAGCCACGGGAGCATTGTTCAGCACAGTTTTCATTCCAAATGCATGGGATGGGATGTAAGTTGCATTTCTGTCTCTAAACAGAAAGTTATATTTTGTTCATTAACCACCACATGAATCCTGTGTTATAGGCTCATTTCCTTACTTCATTTTATCATGGGGTTTATACATAATTCACTTTAAAGAAGAGCTTTCATAATGGGGAGACATTTTTAATCTAGAAATAGTCCCTTTTTCTTGACACTTTTTTTTTGTAATTTTCCAGACCCGCTTGCATATGGTGCATTATTATTTTTGATCTTCCCCCTGCTTCTTTCTAGCCCACCTATTGTACGGTGACATCAGAGTGCTGAATCCGTGATATCGCAATCACGTCAATGATTACAGCCTGTAAGAGCATCAAGAGGATTTTAAATGGGGTGTGTTTTATTAAGCACGTGAATGAGTGAAATTGCAATTTTCACCTTTGCGTATGTTAGCGAATTCTGGCTTCTGCTAACCTATTAGTAAGTATCAACAGAGAAGTTGCTATGAATCATTTTCAGCCTATGGATTATTAGCAAATTGTTCGTTTTGACTAGTCATTCATGGTGCCTGATGTCTCACTGAAGTCACATGATATTGCTTCTGGTCCCTAACTGGATAGCAGGGGGAATAAGTAATGATGCCTAGCGAATACACTTGTCCATATTTGAATACTATTATATTTTAATAAAGGGAAGCGATTTCCCAAATATTTGTCTGAACAAAAAACCATCTATATAAATATTTGCAAATCGAGAATAATAAGGGGATCAAACATGGCTGAGCCGAGCCGCCAGTCAGAATTTGATTGCATGTTTCTGAACATGCATTTTCTTGGCAGTCTTGAATCAGCCGTAATTATGACTTAACTGCAATAGCTAATGGAAGCGGCTGGGTCGAGAGGCCCCATTCAGACACCGAGATCTGCCACTGCAGCAAAGAAATCATAAGGAAAATGACTAAGGCAGTAGGATCTGGCAGTATCCCATCCTTGACTGACAATACGGAGCGTATAAGAAAATAAGGCAGCATCTCTTCAAATAATTTGTGACCCCTCTAGTGGCATTTACTTGTTCTGTGTTTTAGAAGGTGCCAAAAACCAGTCCAGCCAGCACTGTGTATGTACAGAGGCCTTTAGGGTGACCAGATGTCCCGATTTTTTAGGGACAGTCCCAATTTTGGGGTCTTTTTCTTATATAGGCTTTTTTTTTTTCACATGTGCTGTCTGGTCACCCTAGAGGCCTTGCATGTCAGTAAAAACGTTATTTGGAACCCAACTGTGTCCACATGGTTTCTGCATATTGTTGTTATGTAACAATCAAAATACCCAATCATGGTGGTTGTTAATTTTGTAGAAAATAGGTTTGGCTGTGACAAGGAAGCCCAGGTGATACCATGAATGGTAACACTGAACACAGCAGTGGAAAACTGCAGCCACATCAGCACGAAGGGCTGTGTGCATATTGCTTTCACAGCAGAGAATCCCAGTCCACTCCCCGTGTTTTAGCTTCCCCTGTCTTCATTGCATGGATACTATTTGTGACTTATCAACAGTTGTCTTGAAGCATAATCTAAACAAAGAGCATGGGGGCATGGAGATCTAGGGTTAGATGTAGTGTCATAGAAATGTAGGGCTGGACGGGACCTCAGGAGCTCACCTCGCCCAGCCCCTGCGCTGAGACAGGACCAAGTACACCTAGATCATCCCTGACAGGTGTTCGCCCAACCTGCTCTTAAAAACCTCCAGTGATGAGGATTCCGCAACCTCCCTTCAAAGCCTATTCCAGAGCTTAACTAGCCAGGTAGTTAGAACGTTTTTCTTAATATCTAACCTAAATCTCCCTTGCCGCAGATTAAGCCCATTGCTTTTTGTCCTACCTTCAGTGGACATGGTGAGCAATTGATCCCCATCCTCTTTATGACAGACATTAAAGACTGTTATCAAATATCCCCCCGCCCCCCGTCTTCTCAAGACTAAACATACCCAGTTTTTTAACCTTTCCTCACAGGTCAGGTTTTCTAAATCTTTTATCATTTTTGTTGCTCTCTACTGTCGCTACTGCTGCCCAGCCGGTTAGTCCCCGTTTTGTAGCTGTGCATTTGATTTGTCTTTCCTAAGTGTAGTACTTTGCACTTGTCTTTAATCTTGTTGATTTCAGACCGATTTGTAAAGGTCATTTTCAATTCAAATGCCGTCTTCCAAAGTGCTTGCAACCCCTCTCCCACAAATTTTAGAAGAATACTCTCCACTCCGTTGTCCAAGTCATTATTGAATATTACCGGAAAGACCCTTGTAGGACCCAATTACATAAGTCTCCCTATTTTCGTAGCAAAGCATTGATAACTATACTTTGAATATGGTGTTTCAACCAGTTGTGCACCCACCTTATAGTAATTGCATCTATACCATATTTCCCTAGTATGCATATGAGAATGTCATGTGGGACTGTGTCAAATGCCTTACTGAAATCAATATATATCATGTCTACTGCTTCCCTGCATCCATTAGGCCAGTAACCCTGTTAAAAAAAGGAAATTAGGTTGGTTTTGCATTTTTTTTTTTTTGACAAATCCATGCTGGTCAGTCTTTATTATCCTCTAGGTCGTTACAAATTGATTGTTTAATCATTTGCTCCAGTTTCCTTCCAGGTATTGAAGTTAGGCTGACTGGTCTGTAATTCCCTGAGTTCTCTTTGTTTTCCTTTTTAAAGATAGGCAGTATGTTTGTCTTTCTCCAGTCTTTTGACACCTCACCAAGTTCTTGAAGGTAAACCTCTAACGGTTCCGAGATCGCTTCAGCTAGTCCCTTCAGTGCACTAGGATGAATTTCATCAGACCCTCCTGACTTGCATATATCCCATTTACCTAAATAATCTGATGAAACCATATTGGCCTCTTACTATTCTTGCTATCTTTCCTTTGCATGGGATAGTTTGCTGTTACACTTTTAATATTGTCTCTTTGAAAAACTCCCTGCTGTCCTGAACTCCTTTTTCCATTAGATTTTTTTCCCATGGGACTTTACCTACCAGTTCTCTGAGTTTGTTTAAATCTGCCTTTTGGAAATCTATTGTCCCTATCCTGCTGCTCCTTTCCTAAAAATCATGACATTTATCATTTCATGATCACTTTCACCCAAGCTGACTTCAACCTTCTGATTTGCAACCAGTTCCTCTGTGAGTCAGAATCAAGTCCAAAATGGCACCCTGGTTAATTCCTCCACCTTCTGGCTGGCTGGCACATACACTCAACTTTGCGTCCCAGCATGCATGGCTTTGCCATACTCACATCTGTGCAGAAAGGGAGCCTTAAAGTCAAAGTCCCATGGAAGCAATCTGTCTAGGTTTAACTACCATGCAATAATAATATACAACTTTTCCTCAGTCCATCTCAAAGTACCCTAGAAAGGAAGTCCATATCATTATCTCCATTTTGCAGTTGGGGAAACTGAGGCACGGAGCAGGGAAGTGACTTGCCCAGGGTCACCCTGCAAGCTAGTGGCAGAGCCCAGAATAGAGCTCAGGTTTCCTGAGTTCAGTATCCTACCCCTTGGATCACACTGCTACCCCATACTCGCCCACCATTGCATCTCAACCTCATTGTATCTGATCACCTTGACAGTCATGGCTCTAAGTAATTAACTCCATCTGGCCATCTCCCATTTCACTGGCTTGCACTTGCCTCTGGGGATTCCAGAACTACCATGTGAATTTTTTCTTTTTTTCCTATCTTTTCTGCAGAATGGCACCAGCTTCCACGTTTTCGATCAAGGTCAGTTTGCCAAGGAGGTGCTCCCTAAGTATTTCAAACACAACAACATGGCCAGCTTTGTCCGGCAGCTGAACATGTGTAAGTAAAACTCCAGTACTGGAGTGCACTATAATGGAGACATCCTCTGGGAAAGAAGAGAATAAAATAAGCATAAGAATAACAAATAAATTTAAGTATAAGAGCCAAGACCCAGATATGAGACTCAGCATTCCACAGAGGCTCAAAGTGAAGGACACAAGAAAAATGATACGGATTAAATTCTTTTTCTTAAATAATTTTGCCTTCATATTAAGATTTAGCATTTCTGCAGCAACTAATGTACAATAATATAAATGAAATGGTGTGTGGCCTGAATTATGTGTCTAAACGAAGGCCTTCCCTTGTCAAGACAGAAGGTTGTGCAATATGGATAAAGAATTGTTATAGAAGGCTGCAGATTGATTAAAAGCTTCTGATGAATTCATAGGTCATGAGAAAGGCTTGTTACCAGAACACAGGAGTGAGATTTCCTTGTGCTGTATTCATATTCGAGCACACAGATTACTTTCGTTGTAAACAAACAAAGTTTCCATTCCAACGTTTTCGGCTTACAGTCAGTCTGATGACACATAATTTGTCATTTGCTTTATATATCATGTTGTATCAGAATCTTCACAAACCCTATTGATATTCTTGCCCTGCAACAGAATCTTAAAAGCACAATCTTCACCCATGCCCAGGGTTTGGTTGTACTGAGAACAGTTCTCCTCCGTAATTAGTAGGAGGTCATTTTTGTTAGAAAACCAGTTTTTATATGCCCCTTGACTGGTCACTTAATGCATTTTCCCCTATGTTATATAGCATATTCTGGCCTACCTCATAGTTTAGGCCAATATCCGAGAGACCCAGGTATGCTTTAGATCAGTGAACACAAGCATCCAAGGAAAGATTTTCAGAGGCACAAAGGGCAGCTAGGTGCCCAACTTTGGCTGAAAGGCCATGGCACCTACCTGATTTTGACCTTTTGAAAATCTCCTACTAAATCTCTCTGGTCAAAAAATCAGAGTGGAGATTTTGTGAGAAGTGGTCTAGCCCTTCCTAGTAGTTTGGTACTTCCAGGCTTGCCAAAACTATGAAGAACAGTTCAGGGCAGGAAACGAAAAACAGATTTTAAGATTTATTGAGTATTTTTCGCTATGGCAGGTAAACTATTGTTATCAGCTGGGTGAAACCTTGTCATGGGATTCAAACTCTCTAGTGTGAACTCACCCTATAGCTTACATATCTGTAAGCATAAGGTTGACCTAAGGCAAAAGGAGTGCATGAACCTGCCCAGGAGCTTTGCTGAATATCATTTTGGGGAAGGGTATATGCAGTGCTTAATTTGCAATGAAAATTGCTCAAGCAATTAGGTGCCAGGGCTCAAGCAATTTTTTTACTTTCATACAGGGCCGCCCAGAGGCGGGGGCAAGTGGGGCAATTTGCCCCGGGCCCTGCAGGGGCCCCCACGAGAATTTTTCGGGGGCCCTGGAGCGGGGTCCTTCACTCGCTGTGGGGGCCCTGGAAAACTCTCGTGGGGCCCGGGCCCTCAGAGCTTTTTCTGCTGCGGGTCTTCTTAGCAATTCGGCGGCGGGAGTCCTTCCACTCCAGGACCCGCCGCTGAAGTGCCCCGAAGACCCACGGCAGGGGGTCCTTCCATCCTGGGACCCACCGCCGAAGTGCCGAGTCTTCGGTGGCAATTCGGCGGCGGGAAGACCCCAGGCCCCCTGAATCCTCTGGGCGGCCCTGCTTTCATAAGTGACTAAGCAAGCCCCGAGGTGCCAGGGCTATGAACTGCCAAGCGTAAAGGTGCCAGGGCTCAGCCCCGGAAAGCCCTGGCCCAAATTAAGCACTGGGTATATGGCAGAGGGAGGGGGAAGTGAGGGAAGGCAGAAAACAAAGAAACTGAGAACAGGCACAAAAGAGAGAGCGAGAGAGAGAGAGATCCAAAAGGACCAGCTGAAAGTTGACCCTGGAAGAAGCCTGGAGAGAGGTTTATAGGTCTGGGGTGCAGGCTGAAATGGGTGCTCTTGGTACTGTGAGTAAAAGAAGCTGTGTCCTGCCATTTGATTCCTGCTGCATTTGGAGACATGGGACTTTGCACATTCTGTGTAAATAAAACTGCACCAGCTTACCTTCAATTGCAACTTCCAGCTGCAACACCCACAGAGCCTCAAACAGTGACTAGCTGCTAGCACGCTATCACGTGCTTTCTTTATTTTTAATACATCGGAAAGATATTAATATTTTGAAGCACCGGTTGAAGTTTCAACAGCACTTCACATGTCCCATTCCTAAAAATCCTCACGCAACTACAGAACGTGTGATCTGTGTCGTTAGAGTGTTTTTTGGGTAACAAAATATCCCAGTAGTAGGTGCTGGATTTAGGGGGTGAAATTCACCCCTGTGCAGAGGCCAGCACAACACCTCAGCACTGCGTTTGTCCTATTTTAAGGGCTTACATAGAATGTCAGAGGTGCTTCGTCCTCTGCCTGGTGATGAACTCCAGCCTTAATTACATTTTTATTTTTCACAAAAGCGTTACAAAGTAAAGGTGGGCTGTGGATGTTTACATGAGGATTAGAAATGGCCCTTTCAGCTGTAGGCCAGCAGTTTAAATGCAGCCTCGGTTAAAAAATTGTTTCTATCCAAGATCTCTTCTGTAGCCAATGTGGAGTGAGTGCTAATGGGCAAGTCGGTCACAAACAAGGGTCCCCATCATTACAACTGGCACTGATTAGCAGCCCCAGTCAGCAGAGAGGTGCCGGGTTGAATTGGTAGTAGAGACTGTACTACCATTTCAGCATCAGGTGCCTCCGGTTTGGGGTTTGAGGCATATTTGGCTAGACAAATTAGCATCTCTGGCCCATCTCTGCCATTGGCGTGTTAAGGACCATGTGAGCTAACCAGTGAAGGATTCGCTCCTTGCAGCATATTTGCAATGTCTAGGACAACAGTCAGGCAGAAATTAGGAGCAGGGAAAAGGAAACGACACTTGAAAATCAGTGGGTAATGTGGGGAAGGTTAATTCAAACATTGGGCTTCTTTGTTCTTCCCAATCTATATGCTATACATGGTTCTCACCAGTTCTGTTTACGTTTAGATGGCTTCAGGAAAGTGGTAAATATAGAGCAGGGTGGCCTTGTCAAGCCTGAACGTGATGACACTGAGTTCCAGCATCTTTATTTCCTACAAGGCCACGAACACCTCTTGGAACACATCAAAAGGAAGGTGGGAATTGAATGAGAGCTGCACCTCTTCTCTTGGGGTGCTGATGTGCATGGGGTCTAATGGTGTCATTAGAGGAATGGGCAGGATGATGGAAGGCTGCTAGAAAGCTTGCATCATTAGCTAACCTCACTTCCTAGAATCGCTGACATTAGGGATGTAGAAGGCCTGGGTAGACCATCTAGTTCATCTCCTTAGTGCTAGTGTTGGATTGATCCTTAAAGTACCATTTTTGTCCAGTTCAGTTTTAAATAACTCCAGTGATGGGTCTTTCACCACAGCTACTAGGATGCTAGTCCCTAGCCTAATAGACCTCACTATTAAAGAATTTTTCATGCTCTTCAGCCTCTGTTTACTTTACAGTGCCCCTAGCTATGACCCTTTGGGGCCACCCGAGACTCTTAAAACTGTGTCTCCTGTTCCAATATATCATCACTTAAAATCCCAGGCTGTAGCTGATACTCCTGCTTAGAAACCATTGCAAAGCTCTTATCCCTGTGCATAACGTCTTGCGGTAGTAAATTCTGCCTCATGTGCTCTTCTCAGGTATCTATTGTGAAAAGCGAGGAAACGAAGATGCGCCAGGAGGATCTCAGCAGGTTGCTCTACGAAGTCCAGATTCTGAGAAGTCAGCAGGAGAACATGGAGTGTCAGATGCAGGACATGAAGCAGTGAGTTGATCGCATTCACATTGCTCCTACGGGTCTGCTTCATGACATTGTTGCAAACCCTGGGGAGTATTTGTAAGACCTCTGGGAATTGTATCATGCACATCCAATACGATCTTTAAAATGAATCCCTTCTGTGCTATAAACATTTGTTTTATGTCCAATGAAGTACTGGGTTTTGGTCTTCCTTTCCAGTTTGAATTTATAAAAGGAATTTAAAAATTGCATTCAATGAATTAAAATCACATTCCACAAATAATGAGAAGTGAATAGTCAACATTAACAGACTGCAAACAGCCCACAGGCTGAAAAATTGTACTTCCAAACTATTCCACAAATACCTACAAATAATGGTATCAGAATACAGTCACAAATGAGTGGTGGGCAATAGGGCTGTATTCGCTGGCTCTTTTTTCCCAATGAATTACTCGACCAGCTCTGTCTATAACTTGTGCCAAGTTCTAAGGCACTGAGAATTATGGCTGTTCTGAGACCACTGCACAATGAAGGCACAGAAGCATCCTCTAAGGGTGGAGCCTCCATGCTGTATTCACTAGTTCTTAGTGTTAAAATGAAGACCTTTGAGGCCAAATTTTCAAGAAACCCTGTAAAACTGCTCACATAAAACCTGTGTTTGCATACAAGCTATGTGTGTATGTGGACAATTTGATTTGCAGACACAATTGGAGACGTCCCTTTGAAATATGACCCTTCAATAATATCGTCTCATTGGGGTTGGGAGGGATTGAATTTACAGGAGTACCATTTCAGTTGAAGTGGAAAGAAGTATAGTATTGCCAAGCCAAACCAGTCAGAAATCACAAAATGATTTTGGATTCTTTTTATTTGCCTTACGTTTGTTGAACCTTTTGGGGGGTTGTATTTTCAAGCTTTCTCTGCAACCAGGAAGGCCAACTACTTATTTTAAATATATATAATATGAAGGTTGAGACGCTCAGATAATCACGTCTCCAGTATCTGGGGTTTTAAGAAAAGATAAAAATCTCACACAGTCGGCCACGGCAGCGAACGTCAGGCCTGTGGGTGGGGATGTCTGTGTGCTTAGGGGATGTTTCTGTTTCCCTTTCAGACAGAATGAAGTCCTGTGGCGGGAAGTTGTATCTCTCAGGCAGAATCATTCTCAACAACAGAAAGTGATCAACAAGGTAGCGATCAGACCAGCTCGGGCTCAGATAACCGTAAAGTTGTATTGAACGGTGTTATGCAGACTATCAGAAAGATGTAGTTAAGTCTCACTATTCCTGTCCAGAGCCTTCATTACATTTTGTTCAGTCTTTGTCATTGCCATGTATGTATTTTCCCTCTTTCCTAATTGCATTGCACATGGCTCTCCTGAGTGCTAATAGGAGCTCTGCGTGATAGGCGGAGAATTGTATCACCTTTGGCCATATCTGGTTTTACAGCCATGCAGCCCTAGGATAGCATTAGGGGAGCTCAGACTCAGCATCTAGCTCTGTGCCCATGTATAAAGAAGGGTAAAATCCTTAAGCAGATGAATTTGTATTGCTCCACAGTGACTTTAGGCTGCACTGTATGTAGGGGAGTCATGGGCGCTTTGAGCCTGATCCAGCTTACATTGAAATCGGGGGCAAAGCTCTCACTGGTTTCAATGGGAGCAAGATGGATCATTTTATGCATTTTCTATTTTCTATGGAGATAGTCCTCACCATTAATGCCTTGGGCTATGGGTGTCGACTACAGACTTTTGGGCTTGCCCAGATTTCTCCCTAGCTCTTTGTGCAAGTCGCAGTAAAATGGTCACGAAGCCTGTACATTCCCTAGATCGTGCAGCCCTTCCTCCCATCGGTGAGTGCTCACGCACACAAGCGGTGCCACTGAGGTCAGCGAGCGAGGCGGGACTCACCAAGGGAGAAAAGGTTGCACTACCTAGCCCGAAGCATAAGATCCTTGAGCCTGCCCCCGCTGAAGTCAATGCTAAGAACAGGGAATATGACAGATACTGCAGCAATGTTATCTCCTT
The DNA here is from genome assembly GCF_020497125.1 of Mauremys mutica. NCBI lineage: Eukaryota > Metazoa > Chordata > Testudines > Geoemydidae > Mauremys > Mauremys mutica. The sequence continues at coordinate 13,087,373 of NC_059085.1, forward strand.
GGATAGGCCGAACTGTATGGTTTCCAACTACAGTCACTGCACTGCAATGCTGTGCTTGTCCTTCTCGGCCTTCTCAGTTAAAAACTGCATCAGCCTTTCTGTTGAGTGGTTCACATTCTGTTTTATGCACAGTTCAAGAGATGGGAAGGTCGCGTTTTTCCATAGATTTCAAAGAATCCAGGCCCAGATGGAGCCCTGATGCATCAGTGAGAAGGCTGTGAAAGGATGCAAAGAGCCTCCCCATCCCTTGTGCATGCAGACACAGCTGCAGTCTCTGTGTCTCTCAGTGTGATTTCTGAGTGCATTGACCAGCTGTCCCTCCTCCATGCTGGACAGCAGAACTGGCCCGTTATACCAGGGAGTGTACGGGTGGCTGTTCCCCAGTCTGCCAGGCAGCTCCATGATGAGTTCTCCAGAGTTATCTGGCTGGTAGGGGGAATTATTGGGTGAAATTCTAGAGTCTGAGTTATTGAGGAGGTCAAACTGGATGATCACAATAGTCCCATCTGGCCTTAAAAATCTATGAATTCCTCCTGGAGCTTCCCCAGGGGAGGGGAGGCTCCACAAAGCCCCCACCATGGGGCTGCATGTAAATGGCTCAGCGAAGCCCACGGTGATTCCCTTTCCAACAAAGAGGAGACACATTCTGATTCTAACACGATGGCAAGGTAGAAGCTCCACACACACTGTGGTTGCATTTTCGCTGCTCTCTTTCTTGTACTGCAAGAAACAGGCAAGCGATGGATGCAAGACATGATGCTAATACACAGTTTGCACCTGGTCTGTGGTGAAAGTGTTGCATTAGGCTTGAGTCAACTGTCCTCTGATGAAGGATTTCTCACTACGAACGCATTCTTGCGTTATGGTTGGTGTCCTGAGCAAAACAGGGTTAAAAATTCAGCAGAAATGGCTGAGACACTCAGTCCAGGACCATCCGTAGGTGTGTAAATAGCCTGTTACCTTATATAGAGATTGAGTCTGGTCAAGCAGATCTGTGTGCATTGATGCACACGGAATTATGTGCTTGTTTGCACACATACCTCCAGATATAATGGGGCTAGTTGGGGACTGCGTATGCACATGCTGCACTAGCTAGTCCTGTTCATGCGCACCTGGCAGTGAAAGAATGTGCACGGTTCCGTTCACGGAAGCACTACCTGAAAATCAAACCCGTGAGTGTTAACTACGCAAATTGCTCCTGAACCTTTTCAAGCTAGGTAATTTCATACATTCTGATTCAGATATTCCACTCCATAGTAGGAAAAACTTTCTAACTCTAAGGGTAGTTTCAGTTCTGGAATAGGGAGGCTGGGGAATCGTCGTCATTGGAGGTTTTAGAGAACAGGTTTGACAACACCTGTCAGGAATGGTCTGCTTGGTCCTACCTCAGCACAGGACCCTTCCAGCCCACCATTTCTATGATTCTATATTCTGCATGGCAGATCCCATGTCTTTGGGGTTTCGGTAAAACGGGGGAATGTACATGATAAGAAAGGTGCTCTGGAGTGTGGAATGCTGGACCACTGCTGATTAACACCTGACTTTGATCTCCCCTAACAGCTGATTCAGTTTCTGTTCGGCCAGCTCCAATCAAACCCCAGCGGCGCTGGGATAAAGAGAAAACTGTACGTACCCTGGTGTGGCACGCACACGGACAGATAATGCTCACGCTTCATTAAAAACACCAGCTCAGCTCAGAGTGGGGTGGGAAGTCACCTGACTCGGGCACCATGGTGATAACAAATGAATGGGGCAGAACTGCTGAGTCAGACCTGCTGACACTCCTCATTCAGTGGCCTTTAGAGAACCAGCATGTCAGCTTGCTCTGACCTTTATTTTAGTAATACAGAGTGAGCGGAAAGAGGGACCACTGAACTAACTGCGGGCCTGATCTGGCTCCCTTTGAAGCCTATGGACGTTTTCCCATTTGAAATCAACAGGAGCAGAATTGGGCCCTAGCTAACTAAAATAATCAGTTAATTAAAATAGGGTCACTGGACTTGGATGCATATAAAATAGTTCAGGTTGCACTTAGGATGCTGCTTCTACAACTATAATCTTAAGGGTAAATTACTGTTGTGTGGAAGTCATTGATGGCATGTACATCTTGTGAGACATGCTCTGATGTTTGGGAATAAGCCTATGTTAGGGTAAAATTCGCCCCTGTGCAGAGCGTCAGATTCGGGCTTTATCTTGAGGTTTGAAACGGGCTGTGTGCTGGCCCTCGGCACAAAGGGTGAACTTCATTCAAAGTGCTTGGCTACCACAGTGATGGGCTGATATGATAGATGTGGCCTGATTTCGCTCTAAATTAAACCGGTATAAATCTGGAGTAGCTCCACTGAAGTCAGTTAAGGTACACCACCGTATCGGGGGAGTAAGTGAGAGGAGAACCTGGTGTATTGATTCTTGGCTCTGAGTGTTAGATGAGAACTCACCCCTTATTGAGAGCTTCTGTAACTTGCATGTCTGTGCTCTCTGCCTCAATGTAAAGACTGTGTAAGATTAGAGATGGGCCTGAGTTGTCAAGTTTGGATCCAGACCCAAATACAAACTTCTCCAAGTTCATGGGTAGGTGGATCCTGTCTTCCAGTTTGAGCTCATCTCTATTTATGATCTATGGTAGCTGCAGTGACAGTATTCAGACACAAGAGGAAGCACTTCCATGTATCAGGATGTGACGATGAGGTTTTGGCGGGACCCAACTGAGAGTGCCAATTCAGGACCAATTGCTCAAACAGGGCAGTCACAGCCCAAGGCTGGGGTTTTTCCACCTCTAAGGCAAACCAAACCAGCCAGACAAAAATGACTTTGGTTTCACCCCACTGGCTAACCACAAGTCACACAAGCAATTTCCTTAGACACTCCAGTCTCCCATCTGAAGAAGTGGGTATTCACCCACGAAAGCTCATGCTGCAAAACGTCTGTTAGTCTATAAGGTGCCACAGGATTCTTTGCTGCTTCTACAGAACCAGACTAACACGGCTACCCCTCTGATACCAGTCTCCCAGTATCACCACCAGTCCCACTCGTCCTGGGGATGAATGGTTATAAAAACCAACACCCCAATAAAAGAAAAAGGTTCTCTCGATCCCAAAGAATCAAGCCCTAGACCCAGGTCAATATACACATCAGATCTTACCCACAAATCACACTGTTGCCAATCCTTTAGAATCTAAAATCTAAAGGTTTATTCATAAAGGGAAAAAGGTAGGGATGAGAGCTAGAATTGGTTAAATGGAATCAATTACATACAGTAATGGCAAAGTTCTTAGTTCAGGCTTGTAGCAGTGATGGAGTAAACTGCAGATTCAAACCAAGTCTCTGGAGAACATCCCCCGCTGGGATGGGTCATCAGTCCCTTGTGTAGAGCTTCAGCTTGTAGCAAAGTCCCTCCAGAGGTAAGAAGCAGGATTGAAGACAAGATGGAGATGAGGCATCAGCCTTATATAGGCTTTTCCAGGTGTAAGAACCTCTTTGTCCTTACTGTGGAAAATTACAGCAAAATGGAGTCTGGAGTCACATGGGCAAGTCCCTGCATACTTTGCTGAGTCACAAGGCGTGTCTGCCTTCTCTCCATGGGTCAATTGTGTAGCTGATGGTCCTTAATGGGCCATCAAGCAGGCTAGGCCGAGCTAACACCAACTTGTCTGCGGTGTCACCCAAAAGCACAGCACAAATACAAAATACAGACAGTATAGAGCCAATACTTATAACTTCAACTACAAAATGATACAGACATACAGACAGCATAATCATAACCAGCAACCCATAACCTGGTCTTAGACACCTTATCTGACCCCCTTTACCTAAGATTTGGTGCCACTACAGGACCTTGGTTGCAAACCATGTTCTATATGGTCCCAGTTCATATCAATAACGTCACACAGGACGAATTGAAGGAACTAGGAATGATCTTTTCTGGCTCATGGCAAGGAGAATACCAAGCACATGGGAAGGGGCTCTGCTCTCTGCTTTGTAGCTTGCTGTGGTTCTTAAATGAAAGCATCTTGTTAAAAAAAGACATTGTCTTTGAATGTGTCATGGACTGGCCTTGTGGTTAGAGCCAAGATCCAGGATCCAGAGCCGAGGATCAGGACTCAAAAGTCCGGAGCCAAGTTGGGAAGCAGGGCTGGAGCAGAGCAGGAGCAAGGAAGCCACAGGACTGAGAACAAAGCAGGAACAGTGGTGGAGCAAGCTGGGAACAAGGCAGGCACAGGAATGATGGCAGATGTAGGCATAAGCATTGGACACCTGCTGCCCAAGTCCTGGCAATGCAGCCCAGCCACTCAGGCAGTCTCTCCGATGAAGGGTTCGAGCTGCAGTTAGCTAGCAGTAAGCTCATGGAGTCTAAGAATTAATAAAATATTGAGCCCTGAGGTAAGCACTGTCTGCCTGCTTCCATGTTGTATGCAGTGTAGCGGTGGGCATGTTGGTCCCGGGATATTAGAGGGACGAGATGGGTGAGGTAATGTCTTTTATTGGACAACTTCTATTGGTGAGAGGGAGACAAGCTTTCAAACTTGCCCAGAGCTCTTCTTCAGGTCTGGGAAGCTAATTGCCTGTTCTACGCCAAGCCTAGGCAAAGCACAGAGGCTGTAGCATCATTAAAGTCAGGCACTGACCATAACCTCTAGAAGATGGAAGTCCTCTCTGGTTTGAAAATAATTCTACTTACAAAACGTACAAAGTGTAGATAGTGCGTGGAAATGCACAAAGATAAAGACACACTTGTTATTGCTAGATGGAATGGGTATAAGCCTCTAGGCCTCCTGTGTTTCTGAGCTCTACTTGACTAACCAATCAGCTGATCTAGGAGAACTAGAGCCAATTTCTCTTTAAAACAAGAAAATGAGAGGGAGAAGCCAGGCAAATGTTGGGTTTTGCTGTTTGTCTATTAGTTTTTGTTTTAAATATTAGCAGTGATGAGGAAACTCAATGAAAAGAGGATGCAGTAATCATGGGCTAACCTATAAAGTTAGACCTATAGGTCAGTTCATTGTTAGGAGGATTTGTAACCCCTTGCAAGCTCAGCTGTCTGCCATTTGGCATCAGGTTCTGTTTTTCGAGGAGATTAATATGCTTGGCTGCTTTTTAAAAAATAACGTGCTAAGGTTTCCTGAAATAGTCAGTTTCCCGGATACTAATTCGAAATGTTCCCCATTGTTCTTTCCAGAGTAAAACAGCTGGGCTCCACCTAAGAAATCTTTCCACTCGGACTTCCAGCTGTCCATTGCCCTCTTTCTCATTTATTATTTGTTACTATTATCAAGCCCTGCAATGCGGCCAACACCATATAAGACAGAACAAAGACATTCCCTGCCCCATGGCACTTGCGATCTAAAGAAAGGCACAGAGGCTCTTAGGAGAGGAAGGATGGACGGCCTTGTTGTTAGGTTAGTGGACAGGGACTTGGTTTCTAGCTCTGCCACAAACATCCTGTGTGGCCTTAAGCAAGTTACTTAATTTCTCTGTGCCTCAGTTCCCGATCTGCAAAATGAGGGTGCTACTTCTCCATTTCACAGTGGTAATGTGATGCTAAATAAGTGTGGGGTGCTCAAGTGTTATGGTGATGAAGGCCGTATCTTAGTACCCAAGAGAGATCAATTATGGCCAAAATTTTCAAAAGGGTCTCGTGGTTTTGTTTGCCTCAGTTTTCAAGGTCCCAGCTTGAGACCCCTTAAAGGGACCTGATTTTCAGACAATGGGGGCTTAGCATTTTGTACTAATTAAGCCCTGTTAAGGTATTGCATTTCCCCCACCCCTTGCAAAATCGAGAGCTCCATAATCACTTGTCACTTTTTAAATCATTCCTGAGTGTCATCTGGACTCGGGGGCTAGGTACTGTGGATCGTATAAAATGGAAGCTTCACTGAGGATGGAGGAACAGCAATTGGCATTAACACCCAGTCCTCCAAAATTAAGGTTGCGATTTACCTGGAAAGTTGCATTCCCATATATTCTATTCATTTTCTGTATTCCATTCATTAATAAATACTTTATTTCTCATCAGACTTCTACCTTTCTAGTGAAATGTGTATGTAATACTGATTGGATTGCCAGGAAATGTAGACTCCAGTCTAACTGAGCTGAAATTTGGTTTATTGAAATACTTGGGCATTGGATTATGTTGCATGTTTGGGCAGAATGCGGATGAGACTCCAAAACAGAGCACAGAATGTAGAAGAGACAACTGGATCTAATAGGCAAATTGCAAAAATTCACACAAAGATGAATGGAGAAAAGATTTTCTTTTCAAACCTCTGGTGAAAAGGCGAAAGCTGCTCTTGGGTAGGTCTCTACTGGATAATTGGGTCTCACTGGAATCTGGTAGCTTGACAGGGCTTTCGCTAAGAATGAACTTCCCTTTAATAGTGTGGCTGAGGTAATAGGTTTTCTCTAGTATTAGTCATATAACCCCTCCCAGCGCTTAATTTAAATTATTAAAAGAATAAATATTGCAGCCTCTGCAAAGGAAAATCAATGGGATGGATGCTTTGGTGTTCCAAGCCTCAGGTTTGAAGTACTGGGAACTGCAACTTCTAATCCTGGTGGGAGTGTTTCAGATTTTCTGTCTTCTGTGGGCTATAGAGTTCTGCGTCATTTACCGTGTGTGGATCTTTCAGCCAAGACCTGGAAAACCAAGATCCTGCATCCTCTGCATGGACATGAAAGGTCCCGTGTGCTTGGTGATCTATCCAAAGCTGCTCTGACACTGTATCTTTTCACTTTACCATCCATGACACAAGACAGGAAAGCACCTGACAGCAAAAGAAAATAAGACACACACATTGAGAAGCTGCCAGCTGATGCCAGCCACTGATTCAGATGTTTCTTACACTCATACTTAGGGGACAGACAGTTAATACAAGGCTGAGATAAAATATCTTTTCTCCTTCTCTCCACAGACCTCTGATGTTAGATGATGGAAGTTCAGCGCCGCAAGTGCCCAAGTTCAGCCGACATTTGTCTGTGGACCCTCTTCATGATTCCTATTTCATTCAGTCGGTAGGTTCACTTTCAAACACGGACCCTTGTTTCATTCCTTCTTTTGTCATGGTGTCACTGTGAGAAAGGCGACATTTCTGTGCATGACCTATTAGCACAGGTAACTCTTTTAAATGAGAGCAAATGTTTAAAAGTGACCCAATGTGGCAAAAATGCATTGTGGAGAGAGAGATTTGCAAAGTTACATTTTCTTTATCTGAAAATGTACTACTCCGCAGTGAAAGAGGGCCCATCCCGCTCTCTGGCTGCCCTTCCCTGCTGTTCTCTGACTGGATGAGAGTGCGAAGGGGCTCTGGCTGGAGTAGGGGAGAGAGATTCTGGCCTCTGTTTCCTGGTTACTACTCACAGGCCCATGTGGTCAGGGAGGGAGATACAACTGGAGCACAACCCGGTGTCATTCTAGCCAGGTGTTTGGCCATGGGTGGCCTGGGGGGGACTATATTCTGGGCTACATCTCTATGGTTAGGGTCCTCCCAGCTGGGAATCTATCCTTAACAACCTGGGGTTGCACCTAAATGACTAAGGAGCACAAGTCCCAAAATCCCACCTCTGGACTCTGAGTATAAAAATCTCACCTAAAACGTCCCTAAATATAGACATTCAGCCTATAGCCTCTTCCTAGCTCTCCAAGGCAGGAGAAGTTCAGAGAGCAGCTAGAAACAGAGGCTCTCCTGGCCAGATGAGAAGACAACAGCCCTGCGTAATCCATAGCATCATAACTCCTGTGATTGCTTTGGTTACCCTGCCCAGTGCAGAACAGATGCCATAGATGCCATTTGTTTAAACAAGGTGAATTCCCAGGCACTGGGTGCTGTAAGCAAAGACTGTACGTAACTGGAGAGAGAAAGGGTTACGCTGAGTTGTTGGGACATAAAAATAAGGTCCTGGTTGCTTGCAGTGATTTAAAGGTCTCATGGATCCTTCAACCAAGAGGAAGTTAAGGGGTCTTGGAAAATTTAAATATGTTCTAATCTCATTCTGCCTACATGAAAGTCCCTCTGGAGCTGTCATTCCAATTGGCAAAGGGTGTATTGTAGTAGGCCTGTGGGTGGGGGAGGGGATTGAGGGGATTACGATGCTGTATGCACTTTCCTCATGTGAGTATTCCACCATCTACCTCATTGACTGCAAGAGAATTGCACCATGAGTGACAGAAGCAGGGATTTGCCCATAGGGCCCAATCCTGTAAACTCTTACTACCAGAGAGAGTGCTTAGTACCAAATGTAGTTCCATTGAATTCAATGGGGATATGCCTAGTAGTAGGGACTAGATTTTGCCACTTAGTCTGTGTCTCCTCCCCCCTGCCCCTCCGTAGGAGTGGTGTAGCTGCACCACCTCAGGGAGTGCTCCAGGAGATCGAATGCTGCTGAGTCCCGCAAGGCAATGTGTGGAAGTTCAAGGAGTTTGGTGGAGACGAGCCAGAATCCCTGTCATAAGGAAGTAACCCATCTCTGCCCCTTGCTGAGCCAATGTATAACTGACCTAACAAACGTCTTTAATTCTTCTTGCTGTATCACAAACTGATCATTTTGTATTTTCTTTTGCAGCCATCTACAGAACCTGCCTCGTGCTTAACCAGTCCTGCTATTGCTGGAGGGCCAGTCATATCGGATGTTACTGAAGCATCACCACCGAATGTCGTGCCACTTCAATCTCCTCCAGAGGGTGACAGGTAAATAACGTTATTGTGATCGTAAACTAAGAGTGTGTCTCTACTTTGGGCTCTGGGTGTAATTCCTAGCTCAGGGAGACATACCCACGCTAGCTAGTGTGTTTAAAAATAGTCTAGCCATGGCAACGTGACCCATCCAGGACACTAGACACATACTCGGGTGGCTAGCCCCTCTCACCACTGTGGCTGCACTCTCTTTTTAGCACACTAGCTCCATGAAAGCTAGAGTGGGTATGTCTCCTTGAGCTGAGAATTACATACCTAGCTCAAAAGATAGAGACACCCTTAGAGATCTGTGCCAGGCTACAAATAACTACATCAGAATATTGTGTAGGCCTAATTCTACTATGGCATATGCACCTCAGTCAATACTACATGCCTCACGTATTTACAGAGTAGCTGTGTATTTTATCTGGTTTGCAACTTGCCATATGTGGGTAATTTTAAAAAACAGGTTGTGACCTTGCATGCGCACAGATTGCAATAATCAGTCATAGATTTTGTGCTGGGAGCTACCACGCACTTCCTTGAAAAGTTATCCAGAACATTTTACTGATACTTTCTCCTCAAGAAAATGGAAGTCTCAATCTTTATCAGAGAGTAAGAGATCTGGATTTGTTTGTTTTATTTTGAGACACAGAGAAAAAGAAAGCGAGAGCTTCTATTTGGTTTTGATGAGGAAGAACTAAATGAGGAAGAACTAAACTGAACATCGTCCTTATAACCAGAAAATAGAGAAGACTGCCATAAGTGCTCTAGAACTTTTAGGTCAATGTGCAAAGATTCCAGAAAGTTACAACATTCAAGTACACAGAGATATTTCAGAGTTAGACTATGTAGCTCCTCTCTTCCTATTGTCCATTTTAGACATTCAGAGGCTTTATATTACAGTGACGAAATTATAAGCTATAATTATGTCCATGCAAACTGAATGGAATGGTGAAAGCTCTATAATCAATCTCTCTAGCTAATAGACAAGGCAGCTACTCTCTAGAAAAGACCTATGCATGCTGATTAAACTGTGTTATCCCTAAAATTAGTTAGAACCATGTGCTCCAGGTAAGATCTGCTCCCTAAAACCAGTTTTCAGTATATAACAATGCTGCTTATTCTTGAGTGCCATCTACTGGCACTTTATTAATAAAGTATCTACGTATATAGGGACAGCTCTTTTGTAGAGAAGTCTCATAACAAGGCAGAGATATAATGAATACATGATGGTGTGGTGCATGGTAAAGATTTTATTAGCATGAGCTTTTGATGGGTGCTCGCCATTCATGAGTTCTGCAGACGATCCCACATTTGTGTTGATGAATCCTTTGTAACATCCCACCCCATCACATATGTCGTAGGTGCCAGGTGTGTTACAACAGCAAGTTGTGGAGTCTGATCACTTTTTCTTAGTGTTCATTTTTGTATCCCTCTGCCTGTAGAGCTAGTTGCCTTAGTTACTTTGAGTCTAGCTGTGCAGGGCTTATAAAAAACTTCTAAAAATGGCACGTAGCAGTTTTTTACTCATAAAAATGTCACTATTTGAAAATCTAATGGCTCATATCCTTTAAGGGCTAGAATTGGAGGCTGGTCCCATTGGAAAAGGGGAAATCTTCCATTCCCAATAGGATAACGTTTCTGTCTGAGACTTTCAAGGCAGCTATGGGATTTAGATGACCTAGTGGGAATTTTAATGAGGATGGGTGTCTCAATCCTTTAGTCAGTTTTGAAAACCTACATCTCCATTTCTAATCTTGCAGGGCCGCAAGATAACGAACAGGGCCACTTTTACTAATAGAAAACCTGTCTTTGGTCTGTGTCCGAATCTTGCCCACATCCTGGGCCTCAGACAGGGGTTAGATTGGAGGAAGCTACACAGTAGGGAGGAGAAGAGGGAAATATTTCTCGGGCAGGTTAATTTAAAGAAACAGGGCTATTGTTTGAAGCTTCCCAGGGGGTTGGAATGTTAGATTGAGTGCTGAGGATATGGGCAGAGTGCAGGTGAGGTGGTCCAAAGAGCATGATAAATAGATGTACCATGTGGATGCCACCTTCTCTGCATATGTAAAATACCTGATGGGACATATTCACCTCTGGCATAACTCTGTTGAAGTGAATGGAATTATACCAGCAGAAAATTTGGCCCAATATTCCTATTTTCAACTATAATAAGAATAATAATTATAATTAATAACAATCTTAATGCAGGACACTCCCTGGAGATTAATGACCCACTGATGTTAATGACCCTCTCGTGCACCTTGAACCAAGAATTCCTTCTAGCTGGTCCTACATCTCCAGGAAATGTGCTGCACCTTGATCCCACTTGCTTGCAATAGCAGCAGCATTCCAGTTGGGAGGTTAACACAGTATCAATAACGCGGCAGACTCCAGGATTCCTTTAATCCATTTAGCGGTGTGGTCTCAGTGTCTGATATAGAACTGAAATGTAAAACACACAGTCTCACAGAAAGAGACACATAGACAGGGTGGCAGCACTGGTCAGGACCACCAGGGTGGATGCCCTGTAGTATTTCCCACATGTGTGAGAGGTTACATGAAATGTCAATGCCCTTCCCTTGATCTGACAGTTGAAATCTAAGACTTCCCAGTTGGTGTTTTCCTTCTGGCACAGCACGTGTTGTATGTGGTTGTGCCTTTGACAGTTCTTGCTGATTAAAAGAGGCCACCTCATTTTCTCCTGGCAGAGGAAATAAGAAGAGCCATGTGCATGCACAAGAAGGAAAAATCTCTGAGAAAAGCCGGTCCTTATTCCGAAGCCCACTGAAGTCAATGGGAGTCTTTCTACTGACTTCAGTAGGCCCAAAATTAAAATATTAAACTTGGGTGTAGACAGAATGCACGTGTGCAGCTGGCCGCAGTGGGGGATAAACACTGCATGGCAGTTGGGTCAAAAGCAGAAACAGCCCCTTTGCCACTACTGCCCTTCCCATTCATGCGAATAGCAAAGCCGTTGGTGCACGTATGTGTGAGTGTGGTGCTGAAACTTTTCTTTGGTTCAGGGAAAAATGCCACATGCTGATCAAGGAAGAACCAGTTAGCCCTGGAGTGAAAGCCACATCTGAGCCAGATGTCTCTCTGCCTGGCTGTACTGCCTGTGCTGAACCCCCTGTGTTACCAGTTGCAATGGTTCAGTCTGTTTTAGAAGGCAAAGGGAGCTGCGGGGCGCCACAGTCTGCGAGTTCACAGCAACCCGAAAGAAGAGGCAGAAGGGGACCTCTAGACAGGTGAGGGGAGGACAGCAGCTATGCACATTCAACCGCATTGCACATGAGGGTTGCCACCTGTCCAGGTTTTCCCAGGATTATCCTGGGAGAACTGTACAGCAGCTCAGTACACGCTGCCAGCTGTCCAGTTTGATGGGCTCAGGATTATCCCGGATGTCCTGTTTTTTTTGTACCTTGGAGGTGGCAACCCAATTACACAGAATGGCTTGTGGCTGGCTAACATCTTGTCTGCTAATAACATCTGTAGTGATGCAAGTTCCATGCTGCAAAGGGCTTAAGGGCCAGCGTACAGTGCTAAAACCAGTGGAACATGGCACTGGCTGCACATAGCATGCTGTGCCCATTGTATCCTCTTGTGTCATACTAGGGAATATATCTGATAAGAGATGACAAGAAACCTCCATCAGACACAGGTTTAGATCACGGGAAGAATGTTTCATTAGCAAAGAGCTGCCAGTTATGTCTTCCTCTTTTTTCCTCCCTTCTCCAGCTCTGTGAACGCATGTGGGTTCTTCCCCCTTCAGTTTGCACTCCTTTCATCTCCTCATCTATCACATTCCTGATGGCCGGGAACATCTCTCCATGCTCTGGCACACAAGTCAATGCTCACAAGCCAATAACTGATCCAACCCTAGGTCATTATTCAGGTTATTCCTTTAGAGACCATGCTCTCAGCCCACATGTTTTTGGGAAGATCACTTCATCCACTGACTCTTGCCTCAGAGTGTGTGTGTGGGTAGCCACAAGCCTTCAGGCAGACTGAATGTTTTAATTCCTGACCATCTTTGACTAAAGCTCAAGCCTGTCATGCAAAGGACCAAAGATTTATTCATTGGTCTTTTATCCTTTATTTGGAAGAGATAATTAAAATCTAGGCACTGTTACTCAAAAATAGTTTTTACATTATAAATAACTGGGTTTTGAAACACATTTTGAAACAATGAAGTGTCGAGCCAAATTGTTAATGGGGATGGAGAACAAAGAGCTGTGTGTTAATGAACCCACGAGGTCCAGGTATAGATGAATACAGTTCTGCTCCTGAACTCTGAAGGATCACTGAGAATCTTGGCGCCATTGCAGATAAATATACTAGGACCTGTAAGATACACAGAGACTGGTACCCTGCTGAGAAGGCATTTTAGTACAGCTCTTCCTGGCTCAGCCAGAGGGGACATCCTGCGTCGCTCCCTTGAAAGAGCTGCTGTATATGGTCCATAAGCATCTCTGGCTTGAATCTCAGCTGCAAGGATGATATGTCGGGAAACACACAGCATGTTCAACCAGCAGAAGGAGAACCGCCCTGCCTGTCACATCTGACCACCACATGGTAGACAGAGCAGTAAGAAATGAACAGAAAGGCGCAAGGGTTTTGAGTGAATCTGAGAAGACTTGGGCAGCCCCAGAGAAGGAAGTTCTTACCACATCTTGGGCTGGATGAAAACTCTCATGGGAAAGGGGAAGAGAGAAGGTTAAGTGAATCCCGGTTGTAACTTGCTGACTTCAGTGGAGCCACAGAGAGAGAAATTGGATCCACTGCTGCAAACAAGGGTCTACATAAAATCTGAGGGCACTCACCCTGTCCTTGTATGGAAATCTCATTTATGGCGCCTGCTGACAGGGCAGGAATGGCTGCAAACCTGGACCTTTCTGTATGGTCTCTTATGGAAAAGTCTGATAGAATTTAAGAGAAAATGGTGGGGGGAACACAATTTTATAGAATTTAATAGAAAATCAAATCCCTGCTATAGAATTCTATAGGATAATTACAAATGTCTATAAAAAGAACTAATTTTCTTTTACACGTTGTAGGTTTGTAGAGTGGTTTCTCTAGAATCCTGTTGATTTTAAACCCTATTGTATTCTACAGAATTTTTGCATAAGGGTTCATAATAATTCATCAGCTGTAATACTATTCTTACAAATCGTGTTTATTGGTGCCTGAGAGCTGACCGAGAATGGGGCTCTATTCTGGTAGGCCCTGTTCAAACACAGATGATCTCTGCCCTGAAGAGCTTACAGTCTAAACAGACAAGACAGGCACACACGGTAGGGGAAGTAGAAGACACCAGCAGAGTGAACAATGTGATGGTGGCCAATGTCATGTAAATGACATGATTTTTTTTGGAGGGAGAGGATAATTAGGAGGGGGATCAGCTAAAAGGAAAGAGAAGGGAGGATGGGGCAGGGAAAGAGAAGATAGGAGGGCAGGTATGGAGTGAAGCAGTCCCTGATTTTGGCTGCTTTTTACGATTCCCTCCCTAGCAGGGTGTCACTCTTCTGTTAGCTTGTAAAACTCTTTCTATAATGGGCTCTCTTCCCATTTAATCACAGGAGTTAAAGCTTCTTGGATCAGATTAACTGAGCCTGGTATAGAAAGGTGTGCAATGTTCCGACTTCAGATCGAGAGGGGATCCATCTGGGGGGATGGGGAGGGAGGGAGGGAGGTATAACCACCTGCTCCTCCCTCAGAATTTCCTCCAGGGAGGGTAGCTTTAATTCTGCCAGAGACTCCATAGGAGCCAGTCTTTGGTAGCCACAGAGAGGATGTGACCAGACACATGGGCCCCTTAGAAGGCATACAGCAGGCTCCACTGCTTAGTGTCACAATAGTCTTCTCCCCATTCTGGTGGGTCATGCTCCTGAGGTTAGTCCATAAAAGCTGGTATAACCTAGGGCTGAGTATGGCCCGTAGGGTGGCTAGGTAAAATTTGGGCATATGCTTTACCTTGGGAAGTTAATAAATTGTATTTTCTATATAAATGTGTCTATTTCATGTCGATGACACATTTTCCTTTTCTCTTTCCTCAGAACAGAAGTTTCTGACCCAATGGATGGCCCTGATTTGAGTTTAGAAGGCCTGCAGCTGCTGCTGAGGAGCCAGCAGTATAATCTGGAACCTGCCAGCGTTTTGGATGTGAGTGTTAAGAGCACACTTTTGAGTGTGACAATCACTTTGATTGCTCCTAAAAAAAAACCTGTGAACAATGTAGCATATTCTTGTGCACCATCTACTGGCATCTTATCTATTAACTATCTATGTATATACAGACATCTCCTCTGCAGAGTATTCTTGTAACAGTAAGTTTGAGCAGCTTCAGACTTTGTCAAGCATTTTCATTTCTTGTGAAGGCAAATATACTTAGGTCTTATACCCTAGGATCACACAACACAATCCATTTGGCTAAGACAAGGTCATAAGATCTAAAATAGTTTTAACACTCTCACTCTTACATAAAATAGTTTTAATACTATTCTCTAGTGGTCCAGTTAATATTTTTCATAGTATTCTGCATCCTATATGGTCCTGCCTCATCCAATTAGATTATGTCTGGACCTATTAAATCTTCACCTTTTCCTCCAGTTCTTAGAAGTGCTGCTGAGGCCACGTTGTACCTACCAAGGTCTTCACCTGTCTGGGACTCCTGGGACATTTTAAATTGCAAATTGGCAATAGGGTTTCATCCATACCTTGTATATTTTATGTTTTATTCCAGTGTTCAAATAGCTCCATATATAGGGAAAGAATATATTTGTCAGAAGAGAGTTGATCTCTTAGATGCTTCATATTTATCCTTATAATAAACATGTTTGGATAATTATGAATGGGAGATGAAAATAGGACATCTTTATTCTCTCACGGCCAAATCTTGAGAGGTGCTAGAACCTGTGACTTCCTTTGACTTTAATGGAAAGATTCAGTGATCATTGTTTATTCTTCTTATTGTTCCTTGGTAGGAGTTTTTCTGCTAATAATACAACTTCTTTCTTCTCTCTCTGGGTGAATCAGAACGTAGTATTAATGGCCTGATTTTCAAAAAAGCTTAGCATCCTAAATTGAGTGTCACATCGGGAGCAGCTGGATGCTGGCCTCTTCTGAAAATCTTGCCCTCAGCTACAAAGTCTTAAGACAGTTCTTCACAAAAGAATATGAATCATAAAGCCATTATAGAATCCTTTTACTTTCTACCAGGAAAATAAATGTCTCTTTTCCAATAGGTCTTTAATCCAAATCTTTCAGTGAGTGAGTGGAATCTGACTGACATGGAAGCCAATTTTTCACCGGTAAGGGATGCATATTTGTGTCTGTGTGAAAACAATACTATAGATATGAAACAGCATTTCTTATGAACAGAGCTGGTACATTAGTGGAGAATGAATAATTGTTTTATGGGGAGCAGGAGGAGAATTTTACAGTGGATAAGCATTCACCAGGGATGAAACTGAGAGCATCAATACTCTTCACATGTGACTCAAACTAGACTTGGGACCTCTATTTCCCACTCAAAAGAAACCTGAGCTTATTTGGAGGACTGGTTGGGATAATGAAAATGCAGTGTGCTGGAATCTGAGTTGCTTTTTATGTGGTCTTCAGTTGAAACCAGCTGCCCAAGTACCAGTCTTTGAGTTGACCCTTCATCCACTGTTAATTAACTTTTAGTTTGGAAAACTGATTTAATTACAACATATTCTAAAAGGAAAAAAAATAATATCTCAAATGCATAGAGTGCCATGTATGTGAAAGTGCTTTACAAAATATGTGTGTGAAATGCCACCCTCCCTGGGGTGTAATAATGCCATTGTTTAAAAGCACACAGCCATGTAACACAACCATTTAGGAAAGAAAATGAAGAGTATATATACAGTTGAAACTGTGGGGGAATGTGATTAGGCAGGGTGACACTGGAATTTGACACTGGGACTAATATCACTAAAGTAATATTACACACAGGTAGAAATGTAACAGTCAGAGGATGTTAGGTTTCACTACTGGGGTTTCTTCTCCTACTTGAGACCAGGGGCAGCATTTCAGAGCTACAATATCACCCTCCAGACAAGTTTTATCTGCAGAGTTGCAAGTCAGGTTGTTTTGTCTCCTCAGAGAGCCAGAGGGCAGGATTTCGCTCCTCTGTGTCAGTGCTGCTAAGGTGGCAATATTCCATTATCATAACATCAACGTTGTTGGCTGACTTTTGTTTTTTCTTTCATAATTGGCCATTTTCTGAGGTAAATTTTTTTCCCCTGGCTGTCAGGAGGGAAATAGAGCCTCTGAAGGCCCAGTTGATAATGCAAAGGCTCAACAGGAGTGGGAGCTTGCTTTCAAAATGGAGGACTCTGTATAAAAGCAAAGGCCAACATACTCCTAGGTTGCTTTCCCCATTCGGCCAAACGCAGAAGAAGGCTGTGTACTTAGTAATTCAATCCTTCCGCTCAACAGGATTTTCCAGTACCTCAGGCAGCCTTCTAGGGTGACGCCCTGAGCATACAAAAGAGCATATAGTCATATGACCAGCTTTATGCCAAAGTGACAGTGCAAGCAAGTACAAAATCTAGTCAAAGTACCTTCAAGCACATAAAAGGGGTCCGGGGATACATCAACCCCCCCGATCTACTGTTCTGTGGGCTGCTGAGCAGTGAAGTCAGTAGGAGTTGACAGGGCATTATTCACCTCACAGGATAGCTCCAAAAGAGAAGAAATTCAAAGTTAGGCCTCCAACAACAACTTTAAGTCTTCTCTTGGCACCTTCCAGCTTTGCAACTTAGAAAATGTGAGAGGACTCCTAGAAATGGTTGGTTTTTTTTTTTGGTTAGAAATTTGAAAAACCTCTGTTTGATGGCATGTTGTATTTGGCTTTCGATGAGGACCCTTAGTTAGATGGTATAGTGTGATTAAGAGAAATATTCCTGTTATCTTAGCTGCTGGCTCTATGAACCCAGCTAGTCATGCTTGGTTGCACAAGAATTTTAACCCCTCATTTTTCACCTTCCAAAGTTAGCCTGAAAAGAGTGGGATTGGGCAAAGTAATCCCACCTTCCCACCCCAATTGGCTGTAAGTAGCAATCACAGGTTGGCCCCATATTCCACATGGAATAGAGAGGCAGAGGAGAGAGAAAGCAACCACAGGTAATTTTTTTTATTTAAAGCTTCCTCAAGGACATCTCATATTTGGTGCTGGGTAGCTCTCCAGGTGCAGAAGCCAAGCCTGAGATAACCTAAGATTGACATAGACTGGAGCATGGCAATTTACTAACAATTCCTCTTGTGTTCATAATTTTGCTTACTAGAACAGAGGCCAGCTCAATGGACTAGGAGGACAGTGATGATAAATTCTATGTGTTATCATTTGCTATATGAATAAAGCACTGATCTTCACAAACAGCCTAGTTCTAACCATCTCCCTGTCTTTGTATAATTGTACATTGTAGTTTGTATTTTTGCATCAAGATGCAGCAACTCACAGTGGATCTGGAGAAGAATGTAAATGAGCTGTCTCCCAAAGTGTTAAATCCTCACTTTAACACCACCTGCTCAGGTACCAGCAATAGCTGTTCATGCAAACAAAGGAATGGGAATTCAGTAATGAAACTAATGGTTAAGCATTTTTAATGGCTAGATGAAATGTCCAGTACTGATCCTTTAGCAGACCACAGGCTTATTGTAGTAGTGCAACTTTTGTGTTTCAGTTTAGTGATTGTTACTCAATGATCTTTTTAAGAGTAACTGTTTAAGATAGTTTCTATATGGAGCAGGCTGTATTGGAGATGTGCCAAGATTTAAATATGACCAACCTCTATCTATTCCTGCTAGCATCTATGGTGAGACAAGATGGGTGAGCTAATGTCTTTTGTTGGACCAACTGAAGAAGAGTTCTGTGTAAGCTTGTCTCTCTCACCAACAGATTTGGTCCAAGAAAAGATATCACCCATCTTGTCTCTCTAGCATCCTGGAACCAACAAGGCGACAATAACACTGCAAACATCTGTGGTGTCTATCAGAATGTAGCCAGTCTCTTTTCGATTGTTCATTGGCATCTAATTGCTATGTGGTGACCTAGGTGAAATGTTGATAGTCTCAATCTCCCTTGTCCTCTTGATCTACTAGAGATATGTCCCTATTTTTAAAATAAATAACACTCATTTAAACCCTTGTTAGCAGTCTCAGCAGAGAGGCTGACATCTGAATGGGTATGGAAATTAAGTTCTGTTTTACCCCTGGAGCTGGTCTTTTCAAACTACGATTGAGTCACATTGGTTCAGCAGTGTCATGATTCTTGCATTACTGCTGTCTGTGCTGTACCATTGGTCTTGTCTGCCTGGGAAAGTATATTCATATAATTATACCAGTATAACCCCCTCATGTGGACACTCATATTCTGGAATTAGAGTGGCGTTTTTTTTTCAGTGTAGTTTAAATTCCTTCCCTAATATCATAAGTTAAACCAAAATAAAGGCGGTCTTCGAACAGAATCGGTGTCCACATAGAGCGGCTATACCAGTATAACTATATTGGTTTAAATTCACACCTTATGTTATATTGAAAAATCTTCCCCGTGTAAACAAGGCCTTACGCTCTGTCTAGAGTAGAAAGAGGTTTTTAAAATGTGTTTAAAACACCACTTAGGACCTAGAGTAGACAGGGTTTTAAAAATGTATTAGCTGGTCAGCCATGAGACCATGCTAGGTGCCCAGTGGTGCGTGAAATATGTTAATTGGAATACGTTAGCTAACGTGTTTTAAAACCATCTGTTTCCTTGCTCTAAACTGAGCCTTCCGGCTTTCTGGTAGTGTCCCCCACCATGTATCAAAGCTGTCGTGTATAGACCAATGACTTTAGTCTCAGCCAAGGAGCTTCCATGAGCAACAAATTCATTAAAAAGCAGATGTATTGAAGACAGAATTCCTTGGCACTGTAGGTGATGTTGCATGAAACATGCATGTCTGTACTGGTAAGGCCTGGTGATTCGAGTCTCTTCTTTGCAAGGTCCCTATTATACAAGTAGCAGTGTGAGGATAGTAGGGGTGAAATAAGGGAGAAATTGGAACTGGTGGGTGCCTCCAGCAGCAGAGGTGGAAAAAAGCTGAAAGCGCATGTATAAGTGAGGAAGAGCAGCTGCTCTTCCCCAGTCCTCAAAGGCCTCAGGCCATTTGCCTCTTTTTCCATTTCCTTATTCCCACACATCTCAGCTATTGAAGTATGATCCAAAGTCAGCTGAAGCCAATGGAAAGACTCCCACTGACTTTAATGGGCTTTTGGACTGTCCCAGTTCCAATCCTGAAAGTTTCCAAGTACTTCCGGCAAAGTCCTGAACTCCCTCAAGTCCTATTGGAGTTCAGCACGTCCTAGGATCCAGCGCTTAGTTAATAAAGACCAGTAGTTTGCCTGTCGGTCACCATGTTTTCCATTTTCTGTCTGCACTCCTAGGGAAAGATGTCATTCTTGAATGCACCCAGCAGTTTCCCATTGAGCGTGAAGCAGGCTTCGGGAGCAACATTGTAAACCTACCTGAAAGTTCAGCTCTTTATATTCCATCTGAAAATATGGCTTCCTATCTGTCCTCTGTGGGTCTCCAAGGAGATATTCCATTAAACCTGAACTCTCCAACTGAAAGTAACTAGTGATCTATTTAGCTTTACAAGACAATTGTGCATTTTACTCCCTTACAAAACATCTACAGTTTTGAATGTAAAGAAACAACAGTGACTTAGAAACACACGAAAGAGTGGTTGTTGCTTTTTTTTGAATTGATGGAAAACTCAGCCACCATAACTGTTTGCACTGCCCAATGTTTTCCAATGTTTACCCAGGACAAATTTTACAATGGGTAGTCTTCTTTCAAGAAACAAACTGCAATCATTGCTCACTCCCGTGGAGAGCAAGGGTTTGTTATTTCCTTTAATCACAAAAGCAGTACATTTTCTTAATTTTTTATACTCTGTAAGAAAAGAGTCTAAGATTTTAACAGTAGAGTAAATGATAAAACTATGTCATGGACATTGGAAAATAAATCTGCACTGGCTAATGTAATATAAAGACAGATGCATGGATTCCAATGGAGCAGCAAAGAACAGTGTGTATGTGCATGGGATGGGGTCTTGTGAATGCCTAGTTACAGGAAATCAGTTCTGCAACTGGTCCACCCCCTAAAAGTGTTTTCTTTTTTACCCATTTCTTTCTTTTGATATGATGATATATACTTGTATCTCTCCCTTATCCTCACAGTTTAAGCAGGATATCCTGAATTTGCACATTCCTCAGTTGACGTCAGTCTGTGCAGGAGATAGAACTTTTTCTGAAGGCCCATCCTAGACTGTGAAAGAAACTCCCATAGAAACTAAGGACCATCATAAACCATACCACCTTCCGTTCAAAGTGCAAGATACACTTCTTTGACCTGCCTTCTCCAACATCAACACTGAGCAGCATGGACATTTAAATTAAAAAAAAAAAACCTACCAAACCACAACACTCCACTGCATACAGAATTCTCCCCCCTGGAAAAGGATGAGAAAGAATGAACCAAATGTGACGAATGTTAGTCACATCACTTAATGCAATTCTGGAAGGCACTCAGATGCTACTGTGATGAGGGGTGTATAATAACCTATATAGAATAGTAGATAAAATAGGACAAAGGGCTGGATATAATTTTGGTTTTCAGTGGCGTTTCAATACCTTATCCAGTCTAATCTGCTGTGTGTTCGCATTGACCTGGAGGTTATTCTGAGTCCCCTGAATAAGATTTCGCTAGCCTGTTGCTTTATTCATATACACAAATGAGAGGACCCAGATTTCTTTAATGGGATCCTGATTGAGTGAGACTTTCAGTGCAAATACCTGCTTGCGGGAGAGGAGGGCTGAGAGGTACAGTGTACTCTGCCCACTAGCTTTTCTTCTATTCTTTGTGCAACCTAAACCAGCCTCCAAACCTTGAATCAACCTTCTCTTTCGTGTGGTTTCTGAAGACTATGTTTCTCAACAAAGCAGAGCTTTGTTTTTTATACTGTAGTTCTAGTGTTACACAAGGGATTTAGTACGGAGAATCAGAAATTTACTGTGTATCAGTTATTTCAGAATTTTCTAAATAAGTTGCGTTTCCCTAGAGAAATTACTAACCCAAATACCTAGCAATTCAGACTTAACTTAGGCCTTCAAGCTGAAACAGAAAGGAAAGGCATAAGCCATGCCAATGTCAAATGAAAGAAGAACCCTGCCTACTCTTACTGCCATGACGATCCATGGTATTGAACCATGTTTCTGAGCAATTTGAATGGTCAAGTGGCATCCATCCCAAAATATTTATTGAGATAAGGTATAACTGCAGTCAAATTAATGGGAAAAACACCTCAAAATTTAAATGGACTTCCTCTCAGAGCCATTTCCTCCATCTATTTATCAATAAATAAAGAGCTAAAAGAGTTGAGAAACATTGTGCTGGTTAACAAATTTTGGCCATCTGATTTAATACTGTGGGTGCTACCATTGTGAGTTTCACTGAGTGCCTCTATCCACTATCCCACAAGGTACAATCCTTTAAGAAATGATAATGTAGCAGCATTTCCATAAATTCCATCCAGTATTTCTATGCTTGTGACTAAGGGAAGCCCATGGCAGTCCCCACCGGTTTGGTATTTAGAAAATATACCCCAGTTGGACCTGGTATCCCTATATGATTCAAGTAAAGATGGTTCTTTGATTATCTGTGTATCATTTTCAGCAATGAACTGAGCTGAAATTTATTGAGTTGATTTTTATTCCATTTACTTATTTTCTTTTATTAGAAAACTTAAAATAAGCTGGAGGCTTGTTCCACCTGACAAACTTCTGGTTTCCTTATTCAAGGACTATTTAATTGCCTGGATCTTTACACACAACTTCCATTGAAATTGGTCTTTGTGTGGCAGTCTACAGCCCTTATTCAGTGAGGTAATTAAGCACATTTTTTATTTAAACCACCTGAGTAATCCCAATGAAGTTGATGGGACTATCACATGCTTAAAGTTAGGCATGTGCTTAAGCACCTTTCTGAACCAGAATCCATTTGTGGTAGGAAAATGAACCATATTAGGATAGCTACTTGCAAATAGGAATAGACTAAACACAATCCAAAAGAATGAGCAATTCCAAACAGCCCTTATATAAACAGTTAGATTCCAGCCTTCATACTGCCAAACATTATACTGCGACCACTGCCAGCTGCTACTCTGGGAAGAGTCCCTCTTTTTCTTTAGCCCTCTCTCTCTATTCTAGGCATTAGATTGGAAATTCACGGTAGAAAGGAACCCCTAGGGACATTTTTCTGAAATCTCCCCTGCAAGGAAGTGTGACTGTATTTCCTGGCTTTTTACACTTTGTTAACTTTACTTGAAGTTGATGCATTGAGACTGCATTTTTGCACTATGCTGTACATTTGTAAAGTTTTACAGAGAACACTAATTAAATACATTTCCTTTTTCTCATTTAGTCCTGCTTTGGCATCTCTCCATTCTCCTTTCCCTCTTAATTTATAAGTGGTTATGACTTCCTGTTTCAAGGGGCTTGCGTGTGGGATAGGACCAACTGCACTGAAGTCTAATTGTTATTTTTCAAACAGGCAGCTGGCTCCACAAATCTTTAAATAATAAATAAATGAGAAAAGAATATTAACACAAAGCTAGTAAATCTGGATGAATTTTTCAAACTAAGACCCTTTTCTTGCAAAGCCTTATACACATGTTTAACTTTATGCACTGTGAATAGCTCCATTAAAGTGAAAATCAGTGTCTAAATCTGTTTAGTTACTGAAATATGGCTGTTTTTTGTTCTTTAAACAGTTAAACACTTTTTCTGTGGAAACATTCCAGTTGCTTCAAAATTCTTCACTTTTCAAATTTTTTTTGACAAAAACTTTTAGGGAATCATGTTGCCTCTTTGTCATTTTTAGAGGAGGGGTTGTTTTTTGGTTCATTTATCATCAGTAGATTTTTGTTTTTTTGGGGGGTGTTTTGTTTTGTTTTTTGCACTGAAAATTTTGATTAGTCGGTTTAGTCAGATGGTGGGGTTTTTTTGTGCAGCAATAGTTTTCTAAAAATTCTAATTTCTAATTAAACAATTTTATGCAAAATTCAAAAAAATTGGACTGTTATAAAACATGATGAATTTTGCTGAAATTCACATGAATAACTTTTGTAGTTTTTAACCAGCTCTATGCCAGTAGGATTTTTTTAGACTAAATTTTTCTCATCTTCCCATTTTCTCTTCTATTTGATATTCACAGTCAACACCTTTTACTGTGGTGGTGTGGAGGGAAGATGGGAAATAATACTTATTAGTAAAGGGATATCCTACTTGAAAAAAGGCCTACTGCCTGTTTGGAACATTAAAATATTGTAATTGTGAGGTTTGACCAATAGATGGCACACTATTTTGGGCTGTTGCTTTGGTTAGTCATAAGTTTAAGGCCAGAAGGGACCACCAAATCATCCAATCTGACCTCTCATGTATCACAGGCCACCAACACCACCCAACACTCACATCCTAAATCCAACATCGAAAATTAGACCAACATCCTTCATCTTCCCTGGTGTTTACTCGCTCCCTCCTCTCCCCCAATTTCTTTATAGAAAGTAATCATATCCTCTCTCAGCCTTCTTTTTGCTAGACTAAACAAGCCAAGCTCTTCTAGTCTCCTGTCATAAGATACACACTCTATTCTCCTGATCATCCTAGTAACTCTTCTCTGCACCTGGTCCAGTTTGAATTCATGTTTCTTGAAAACAGGTGATCAGAACTGTACACCGTATTCCAGATGAGGTCTTGTAAAATGGGATTAATACTTCCTCTCTCTCTAGTGGAAATGCCTTGCCTGATGCATCCTAGGATTGCATTTGCCTTTTTTGCAGCCACATCACATTGGTGTCAAGTATCAGAGGGGTAGCCGTGTTAGTCTGGATCTGTAAAAGCAGCAAAGAGTCTTGTGGCACCTTATAGACTAACAGACATTTGGGAGCATGAGCTTTTGTGGGTGAATACATCCGACGAAGTGAGTATTCACCCACGAAAGCTCATGCTCCCAAACGTCTGTTAGTCTATAAGGTGCCACAAGACTCTTTGCTGCTATCACATTGGTGGTTCATGCCTCCTTATCATCCTGCGATCGACCAACATACCTAGTTCTTTCTCCTCCTCTGTCACTTACAACTGATGAGCCCCCAGCTTATAGCAGAAATTCTTATTATTAGACCCTAAAAACACTTACACTTTGTACTATTGAATTTCATTCCATTTCTTTTATTCTCATCTTCAAGATCATCCAGATCTTCCTGTACAATATTCAGATCCTCCTCTGTATTGACGATGCCTCCCAACTTTGTATCATCAGTAAATTTCATTAGCGCGCTCCTACTTTTTGTGCCAATGATATTAATAAACTGTTGAATAAGATTGGTCCCAGGACCAATTCTTTAGGAACTCCTCTAGTAATCTCCCTCCAGTCTGATATTCACCTTTCAGCAAAACCTGTTGCCGTCTCTCCTTTTGTAGTTCCTCATTCACCTTACAATTCTTGTACTAAGCCCTATCTTATCTAATTTAACTAATAATTTCCCATGTTGTACTGTGTCAAATGCTTTACTGAAATCCAAGTATATCAGATCTACCACATTTCCCTTATCTAAAGAAATCAGTTATTTTCTCAAAGAAGGAAATCAGGTTAGTCTGGCACAATCTATCTTTGATAAACCCTTGTTGCATTACATCCCCTTTTCCGTTTACGTCCATGAATTTAATTATTCTTTTCTTCATAATGTGTTCCAAAGTCTTGCATACTGCTGAAGTTAAACAGATCTGTAATTGCCGAGATCCCTTTTTTCCCCCTTTTCTTAAATATAGGTATGATGTTAACCATTCTTTGGTCATATGGTGGTACACCCAAATACATGGATATATTAAAAATCCTTGCTACTGGACTAGCAATCTCATGTGCCAGTTCTTTCAGTATTCTGAGATGGAAATTATCCATTCCCCCTGATTTGAGCATATTAAACTCTTTGAGTTTACTTCTACCTCACGTAATAATTTCCATTATTATACATTCATTTCCATCAGCCATCCTGCCTTCATGCCTTTGTTCCATATTATCATCCTTACTGAAAATCAAATCAAAGTATTAATTTTATTTTGGGGCCATACCTAGATTATATGCTGATCATATGCAGCTCTCCTTTCCAGCAGGCTCTCTTCACCCCAAAGTCATGCTACAATATAGATCTTTACTCTGACAATTATAATACATAGTGAGTCCTCGATATGTTTCTCAATGACTTTGTATTGGTTCTGTTACTTTGGCCAGAAGTCCCTCAGAGTTCAGTCAATTGCTGCTTATTTTGATGGGAGGTGCATAAACTGCAGAAAACTAAGGGAAGTGTGGGAGTGATCATAAATAATCAACAGCTTAAGGAACAAGAAATGAACTGAGCATGCTCAGTGTGCAGTGTCTATGGCTTAAAAATTCCAGTTGGCTAGTATTTCACATTTAGTTTCAGGGTTACATCTTTGCCAATTTCATATTCTGAAGGAATGCCTTATCCTTGTGCTACAGCGTGAGCGACAGTAACAAGTATTGCCCTGAATTAGCAAAACACTTATGCTCATATTTAATTTCAATCACATGCTTAAATCCATTCCTGTTTAGCAAGACAAAGTGGCTGAAGTAATATCTTTAATTAGACCAATTTCTGTTGGTGAGAGAGAGAGAAGCAAAGCAGTTAAGCACACACTTAAATCAATGGGTCTGAAATACACTTTAAACATGTGTTCAAGTCACATAGACTTCAGTCTTTAAGTTAAATAATTATTTCAATGCTTTACTGAATACAAATGGACTTAAAGGTTTTGGTTTATTTGAGGCCTATATTGTTTGGTTCCTCTGACCAAGAATGAATTTTATAGCGAAAC
Organism: Mauremys mutica; assembly: GCF_020497125.1. Classification (NCBI taxonomy): domain Eukaryota; kingdom Metazoa; phylum Chordata; order Testudines; family Geoemydidae; genus Mauremys; species Mauremys mutica. The sequence continues at coordinate 13,114,003 of NC_059085.1, forward strand.
AGAGTGGGAAACTATTTAATCCCAAATTTCTTTTGTGAAAATGCCACTGTGACTAGGTATACAAACCCCACCCCAGTAAGGAAGGGGTTCAGTAGCTGCTCTGGGCCCAAGCAGCCCAACCCTGCACACCTGCAAAGCATGCATGTCTTGGAGGAGCTCAAAAGAAGAACAGTCCAGCTCAGGAGGGTAGCAGACAGTGAAGATAAACTGACTTGCACTATGAGCTACTGAGAAGGAGCACCACAAGGGGCTTGTGCTGCCTGAGGCCAGGCTATAGTGATGTGACCTAGCCTACAAAAAATGGACCTGAGATGTAGAAGTGATCAGTGAGGTAGCAGTATAGGACCCCAAGGTGCAGGATTTAGCTACCTATCATTGGGCCCTGGATCGGAGCTTGATGGAGCGGATGGGCCCAGGCTCCCCTACCAGACCCGAAGATGGACAATGACATAAGTCTATCCCTCGGTGGGGAACCTAACTGGGAGAAGATCCTGAAAGTACAAGGGTTATGGACCACAAGACCCCAATCCAAGAAGGAATCCCTGAACTCTCACTGAATTCTGAAGCATTCCCTATTATCAGACTCTTTTTATGTACCCCGAAAAGGGTGAACTTGAAAATATGACCAGGCCGGAGGGCTGAGTCACTGAAAGGACAGACCATGGCAAGGTGGAATTGTAGTAAGAAAGGGGAATGCTCTGGAGGAAGACAACCTGCCACCCCCAACCTGACCCCTGGGTGGCACTAGCAGTGAGTGTTCCCCTTCACAACCACAACACTACTTTGCATTTACAATTTACATCGCTTCCAATGATCATAATCCATGTTAAAAACCTTTAATTAGATAAGTATCATTAGTGCCTTTGCTACCGATGGGGATTTGGAGGCAAAGACATAAATTTTGAATGGTCTGAAACCCTTAAGCTCTAAAGTCACTTAGCCACACTTGAAAATTTTACTCTAGGTGCTTTGCCCAACAACATACAACAATTCAGACAAAGACCATAGGGAATAAAACCTGTGGGACTTAGCTCCAGGCCCCTCCTCGCTCTGTTCATGGAATCACACGTCCTCTCTTTTTAAAGCTGTCATCGGTTTTATGGAAATTGGAGCAGAGATGTCAATGGAACATAAAACTCAAAAGGTATTGTACAGGGCTTCACCTCCCCTGCTGGTTGGGCGAATAGGTGGGTGTGGTTTGAGAGAGGCTGGGGAATGCAAAGGGTAACAAAGCGTTCTTTTGGGGGGGAGCTTCCAAGTGTCTCGAGGGGACACTGCCTGCATTAAAATGTTTATTGGATTTTTGATAATACGATCTCACCTCATTTATTTGGGATCCTGTGTTGCTCCATTGATGTGAGGATGGGATGGTGATGAAACGACCCCCTATGCAGGCCAATAGAAGCAGGGTATACTGGTGTTTACTGTAGCAGGTTAATTGATACAGGGTCATCTGTGACTATCGTTTAGCCTCCAGTTTTGGACAAATGGGGATACTTCCTGAAGAAGAAGATTGGGCCCATCCAGTTGGCAGTGGAAGAATGAAATGGGGGGAGGTGGCCCCAGTACTTGGACAGGCCTTGCTGAAAACTAGAATTGGAGAGATGAAGGTGGCCCAGGAAAGCTGGATAGCTGCAGTTCGGGTTTGGACTGTCTGAAACTTTAACAGTCTCTTTGCAGGTCTAGTTGGGTATCTGACTGTTGGAACTGAGGGTCACCTATTTCATGTGGGTTTAATACAGTTGGGAAGAAGGGTAGGTGTTATCCAGGAACAGAGGCCCTGGGGGTTCTGACAGGTGTGTTAGAGGAGATGCATCAGTGTGCAGGAGCCCGACTGACATGAAGTCAGAGGGTGATTTTATGGCAGTAGGTGTGAAATTATAGGGAGTATTCTCCAAGGGGTCAGACGATTTGGGTCAAACCAACCTAGTTAAGCATGAGATCAATACAGGTAATGCCTGGCCTATTAAGGAAGGCCCACATCACTTGCGTCTGGTCCACCGAGAGGAAACTGAATGGAAGATTCATGAGATGGCAACTGCAGGAATTACTGAACCATCCACAAAAAACAGCAAGGAGTCTGGTGGCACCTTAAAGACTAACAGATTTATTTGGGCGTAAGCTTTCGTGGGTAAAAAACCCACTTCTTCAGATAAAAGTGAAGTTTTTTACCCACGAAAGCTTATGCCCAAATAAATCTGTTAGTCTTTAAGGTGCCACTGGACTCCTTGTTTTTTTTGTAGATACAGGCTAACATGGCTACCCCCTGATACTTGAACCATCCAGAAGTCCTTGACTATCCCCCATGGCACTGGTGGGCAAGAAAGACAGCACAACACAGATCTGTGTCGATTACCCACATTTGAATGAGGTGATTCACAAGGACTCAGATCTTATGCCCCACACTGACAATATGCTGGAGACGTGAGCAGAATCCAAATGGTTCTCTTCCCTGGCCCAACAGAGTGGGTGCTGGCAAGGTGAGGGGGGAAAGTCACCCCATGTGAAGACCACCTTTACCAAGGGACAGGGCTTGTGGGAGTTCAGTGTCATGCTGTTTGGATGACATAATGCACCAGCTTTGCTGGGATAGCTGCCCCATTACATAGACTAACAGAGAAGAAGTCACCATTCTTGTGGAGAGCCAGGCTGAGCTAGGCATTCCAAGAGCTGAAGTTGGCTTTGAATGCTGTGCCAGTGTTGGGATATCCTCTGCCAGGTTACTTAATTGTGCTGGGTAGTAACTCAAGCTAGACTGGAACAGGAGCTGTGTTTTCCCAGGTGCACAGCAGACAAGAGGATGTTGTTATGGCCTGTTATAGTAAGACCCTCTAGAAACCGGAATGGAAACCTGTGAGAGTGACCCACAGGAAGCTCCGGGCAGTAATCAGAGCTATTGAGCTATCACCCTTCTGTTTACAAAGTTCATCTCAGATTTGCTTATCTACTTTCGATTTGTAGACACATCACAGAAAAAGAAGCGTCTTTCCCAAATTACAAGTATGGCCTGTTAAACAGCTTAGAAAGCCCAAACTACCACAACTGTTATCAAAATAATGAACACTGTTAGAAGGTAGCAAATCAGGATGAATCTGTCAAGGACAAACGCCACCATATTCCACTCTGATTTGGCCTCCTCTTCTCTCTTACTCATGATCATGTGACGACGGATCATTAAGAGCTCCAGGAGCACCTTCTTCAACAGTTTAATTTCCGCACTGTCATGTTCTTTTTGTAAGCATCTCCTGGTTTGTATGTCTGCTGCTTCTCCCACCACAGAAGTAGCTACAATCACAACCAGAAAAATAATTTGTATGTTAAGGTATTGATGGGGGGGACAATTATTTCCAATATATTAGAGATGGTTTGAGAAATGTTGATTCTCTTAGAATCATAGAATATCAGGGTTGGAAGGGACCTCAGGAGGTCATCTAGTCCAACCCCCTGCTCAAAGCAGGACCAACACCAACTAAATCATCCCAGCCAGGGCTTTGTCAAGCCTGACCGTAAAAACCTCTAAGGAAGGAGATTCCACCACCTCCCTAGGTAACCCATTCCAGTGCTTCACCACCTTCCTAGTGAAAAAGTTTTTCCTAATATCCAACCTAAACCTCCTCCACTGCAACTTGAGACCATTACTCCTTGTTCTGTCACCAGGTACCACTGAGAACAGTCTAGATCCATCCTCTTTGGAACCCCCTTTCAGGTAGTTGAAAGCAGCTATCAAATCCCCCCTCATTCTTCCAAAGAAGAGTGGTTCAGTGACTTGCCCTCAGCAGGACAGTGGCAGAGTAAGGAATGGACCCCTCCCCCAGCCCAGGCCTGTGCTCTAACCATTAGTCTACACAGCCACCAGTTGTTTTTGATGAACAAAATCAACTAATCAATTAATCACCTGCATTGATGCAGTGGGTTACTGGTGAATGAAATCAGCCTCCCATTTCAAAGCCTGCCTACTGAGGTGAGTTCACTCATTTCATGCAAGTCACTTCTTACCTGGATCTCACTGTTTCTTTTCTATACAAAATCAGCAAGAGCTCACCAGATGGGATCTCTGGGCATGTTCTTTGTGAAAATAACATACTGTTGCTAAAACCAATTTTGGTTATTTAATGTGCTAGATTCTGCTGCCATCTAGGGGTTGGGAGAATTGATCCTAGTAATGACGGAAAGTAACGAATAGCCCCCCCACTCCCGGCCCATGGCAGGAAACACACATTTCCCTCATTCAAAAAAACCTTATCTACAACTAGCTGAAGTCCACAGTCATCCTGGGAGGGGGAGGGTCCTGGTCAGTGGCTGAGCTGCACAAAGGAGCCTAAGGGAGTTAGGTGCCCAGCTTGGCCTTGTTGGATTAACACCAGTGGATACCTTTGTTTGTGTTCCTGACTCCAGCAGCATTGCTTTCACTAACTTCTGCTGTGTTAATGCGAAGTATGAAAGCCAAATGCTTCAGCACCCAGATCTTCAGCCACTGGGGCACATCCGGTCGCACTGCTGAGAGATGCAGCATGTAGGAGATAAAGATGGAATCGACAATGCTGATTATCATGATCACCAGGCACACGGCGCAGAAGACACCTGGAAATAATTGCAATAGAAAAAGCACATCTCCTTGATCATGAATGTCACCTACCCACAATGGCCCAGATCCACAAAGGCACTTAACTGCCAAAGTCCCAGCATTGGCGCCGTTGTGATTCACAAAACTCCCACCAAAGCCTGTAGGTGCCTAATCCACTTGGCACTTATGTTTTCAGGATAAAAGTTCCCTAAGCACCTATGGTTCTGCCTCTGAGCTTGTGCACTGCTGCCTCCCTCTAGGCATCCTGATGCCTATCTCCCAGCAAAGCCCCAGAGCGATCCATGAACCAGTTAAAGACGGGTGGTCCTCTGCCTAACATGCATGTGGGGCCTGATCCAGTAGGTGTGGTCAGAGAGTGCATACCAGATCAGGTTCTATTTAAAATCCAAGGGGAGGGGGAGAAGAGGAGCAGCCCACCCTATAACTTTTATCTCCTGGGATGTGGAAAACCCAGATTCAATCCCGCACCTTTTTAAGGAGGAGAAAGGATCTGAACAGTGGGGGGTCTCACCTCTTAGAGTGCTCTAATCACTGAGCTATGGAGTCACTTACTCTCTGTCTTTCTAGCCCAGTGACTATTTATGTATGTATGCACAGTGGGCCAGAGAGAGAGAGAGAATGTGTGGAGGGATGACTCTGTAGTCCAGAGGTAAGGCACCACTTGGGAGATGGGAGAGCCCAGGTCCAGGCCCCTGCTGCAATCATGCTGTCATTATTTAATAATTTAGCCACTGTGGAACAGCTGCAGCAGAGAGATGGCAGGCGTCCCACCTCACAATATCCCATAGCTCAAATCCTTTCTCCACCTTTGGCAAAGAGGGGGGATTGGAACCTGGGTCTCCCACATCCCAAGTGCATGCAATAACCACTGGGCTAAAAGTTGTAATGTTCATCAGCCTCATCTCCTCTGTCTCTGACCACTTTGTATGGCACAAGGCAGGTGCCTAACTCATTCCTGCAAGAAACTCCTTAGGTGCCTAAGCTGTCTGGCTCCAGGAAGCTGCTTCCTGGGTGTGGATGGCTACGTAGAGCTAGGCACCTAAAACTGGGCTGCAGGAAGGTGCTGATCTCTGAGAGAGGGGTGGGGCTTAGCACACACTCCTGTCAGCATGATCTCCCATTGGCTGGCTTACGTGGCTCCACATCTAGTGTGCTGGCTTTTGAGAAATGCACTCTTAGGTGCCTATCTCTCCCCATTCACTGCATCAGGAGCCTCACCTGTGTGGACCTTAGTGCTGTTCCGGTGATTTTGCTAGGCACCTGAAGGTTAGGCCCTGCGACGCTCAGTGTTGCAACCTCCCTTCTTGGATCCCACCTAATGTATCTGTGTATCTTAGAGTTTTATATAGTGGCCATCAAAAAATCTGAATGGTAAACTAGATCTGCACTGCCAGATCCCTCGGGCACTTCGTGAAGTCTTTTGTGGGGGGGCCAGTTGATAGGACACTGGACTGGGATTCCAGAACCCTGAATTCAAATCCTGTCTTTGGCACCAAGCTACTGTGTGACCTGGGGCAAGTCATGTCTCTGCTCTGTGCCTCTGTGCCCCCGCCCTCTTTGCCTGGCTTGAGATTGTAAACTTGGGGGTCAGGGGCTGTTTCTTACAATGTGTTTGTACAGTTGCATAGTCTAATAGGGGCCTGAGCTCCGTTGGCGGCTTTAGGTGCTATTTCAGTATAAAAACCACAATAGTAATGACAGACTGTGCAGCTCTTACCCAAGATTGGCGTGACTTCTGAATTGGGAAGCAAATCGTTCAATATCAGCAGGAGCACAGAGAATCCTAGAACAACTGTTATTTTAAACCCCAGCCGCTCGCCTCCTTCCATCGGTATGAACATGCTGGCAACATCCACAAGCACCAGGAAACCGGCAGGGACGATGAGATTGATGACATATAGGATTGGTACCCTCCGTATGGTTATCTGTTAAAGAGCAACACTTGTGAGCAGTGCACTAAAACGTTCCACCTCACTATTCTAACGGAAAGATGGACACAGTCTACCTGAATGGGACTTTGCTTGGGTCTCTCGCTTGGTGGTTGTTATTTATTTATATAGCCCCAGAAATGTACCTTTTTTTACCTTGTGCTTTAGAAGGCGAATAAGGGAGGATTCCTGCCCTGGAGAATGTATTATCTAATAGACAAAAACAAACCACAAAGGAACAGTTCAGCACAAGAAGCTGTGGAGATGATGTGAGGTCATCGGTTTAGGAAGGATTCCTGGGCAAAGTGAGTATAAAGGAGTGTCTGAAGGAGAAGAGACATGGGACGAAAGGAGGTGCAATGTTATTCCCAGAGTGAGGCACAGCAACACAGTAGGCCCAAAGCTGAGAGCAGAAGCAGGCGATGCAGTAAACAAAAAGAGAGGAAGACTATACCGTAACGAAAGCAGAGATGTAGGTTAAACCAGAGGGAGACAATAATACGAGGCCTTGAAGGAAAGAGTGAGTGGCTCAAACTTGATGCAGTGAAAGACAGGCAGTCAACTAAAGGGAACCAATGATCATTGCTGTGACTGGAGAAGTGAAAGAGGCTGGAAACTTCAAGCAGAGACTGGAGATGGTGAGGCAAGAGGTGGAAGGCCAGGGATTAGGTGCCTGGAACAGTCAAGGTGGGGGTGGGCAAACTACAGCCTGCGAGCCATTTTAAGCCAGCCCGCAAGCTCCCTCTGGGGAGCCAGGTCGGGGGCCACATCACGGGGCTCGGCCCCGCTCCAGTACAACATGGCCCCTTTCCGAGGGTCAGGGGCTGCTCCATGCGTAGGACCTGAAGAAGGGACATGACACTGCTTCCGGGAGCTGCGTGAGGTAAGCACCGCCCGGAGCCTGCACCCCTGAGCTTCTCCCCATGTTCCAACCCTCTGTCCCAGCCCTGATCCCCCTACCACTCTCCAAACCCCTTGATCCCAGCACGGAGCACCCTCCTGCACCCCAAACCTCTCATCCCCAGCCCCACCCCAGAGCCCACACCCCCAGATGGAACCTGCTCCTCTTCCCGCAACCCTGCCACAGCCCTCATCCCCCTCCTGCCCTCCGAACCCCTCGGTCCCAGCCTAAAGCACCCTCCTACATCCCAAACACCTCAGCCCCACCCCAGAGCCTACACCCCCCAACCAGAGCCCGCACCCCCTTCCGCACCCGAACCCCAATTTTGAGAGCATTCATGGCCCGCCATACAATTTCTATTCCTCGATGTGGCGCTCAGGCCAAAAAGTTTGCCCACCCCCTGGTCAAGATGAAGGATGATCAAGGTTGGACAAGGGATTTGGCAAAAATATTTCTTGGGTGACAAGTTTGAAAAAACTTTATTTATAAAATTGTGTGTATCATCGTGGTGGGACTTTAAGGCCAAACAGTCCTATTCTTGCATCAAGCCAGCAAGTTATAAAAAAATCTATTGCAATAAGATGTTTTCTAACATCAGCGAGCCAAGAAAGGAAATACAACATGATATAAGGAAAGCTGTGTAGTTTCCTTTTCACGGCTTTGTGTTCCAAAGTGATTGTGATACACAGATTTCCCCTAGCTCCTCCTTCTATAAGAAGAAAGTCGAGTGGAAAGGCTAGATTTAGGAGTAGGATGGATTTTGAGTAGACTAGGGATGGATAGACAACAGTTGTGCTAACTGGATTATTAAATATATATTATAATCTGGGATCAAATCCCCTAGCTGTAGGGGTGCGGTGTGTATTGTTTCCAGTCCCACCTGATATGTGACTTGACTCCATTCTTTCTCCTCAGTGGATACGTTATTGCTCAGAACATCCACTTTCCCAAGGAGCCATTCGCTTTTTGCATAATTCTCCTGGGAAGCTTGTGTAACTGCAGAGGAGTTGGACTTTGGCACCACCACTATGTCCTGAACTGTTTTAAGTTAGAAAGGAGAATGATACGGGTTAATCCATTCCCAGGGAATATGATTCATTTCCTCTTTGATGCATTTGGAAGGGCTTCTTCCAATGACAAAAACTGTTACAGGCAGGTGGTCCGTGATCACCTAGGTGTGTGAGTTAAAATCTCATTGCACATTCCTGCAGGGATATTCCACAGGGATCGTGATGGGCAGGTGTCCAAGATGGCATGTTCAGTCAATGAGTGGAGGGCTTGATCACCCAGCAGTCACTCCTCAAATAGCCTTAGAGCATTGGCACCATCCTGCTCTCTCACAGTCAGCATGGCACTGCGAGATTAATGGGCAGATCGGGCCAGAGTCACAGGGCCGTGCTGGACAGGGAGGAGCAGCACTGCTGGGGGGAGCTCCAGTTGGGATCCCAGAGTTCCCCAGCATGAAGGAGATGTTGGAACACTTAGGACAGTACAATACGATGGTCCCAGAGTCTGCATGTTGGTAGGGAGGGGAATGGCTCCTCCTCTCCATCTTTGAGGGCCCTTCACCCTTGGAGGGTGCCAGGAAGGAGAAGTCCCTATGCTTTCTTCAGTGTGGCATGCAGTTGTGCCTGGCACTCACACAGGAGCCCATTGCACATTTTCCCACACACACATTCATGCAAGGATTGGACACCATCTAGCCCTAAACCATTAGCAGAAGAATGAGAAGGTGGCAATTAAGGAGCTAGCTGAAAGCTGACTCATGCAGAACATTTTATCAGGCTGCATGTGTATGTCAATGGATGCCCCACGCCTATTGAGTCAGCCCATCATTAATTTTCAGTTTGGGCAAAGCATTTTTGTGTCTTCAAGAAGAGCATCCTCTGGGTTGGTTGGGAGAGGACTGAACGAAGTCCTCACCCCTTTTAGGAATTGTCTACAACGTCTCCAGGGAGCTATCTATAAGTGCCCGATGGGCAGTCAGATTTCTGCTAAATAGTCTCCAAGGGTGACAACTTTGTTCACCAGCCCTTCCCATATTATTAATGCTAAATGGAGCCCCCACCATCCTGCACCAACCCACGTACCTGTATGCACATAGGGACCAAAGGTCAGATTGCACTTCTGGGTGTCAAATGGAAACTTGTAGATATCCAAGCTGCAAGTGCTCACTATCCTGATTGGTTTCCATTGGTTGATGGTGCCATCACTGGAGAGGGACATGAAAGGAACTGTGGGGGATTGAGGATCTTCAGTCCTAAAGAAGGAAAAAAATGCATTGGAAATATCAACATTGGCTCCTTGAAGAACGCAGAGGTCTTTGCCAATGCACTGCCAATGGAGACAGAGAGGTAGGAAGGAATAGATCATTGGGCTTCTAGACTGTTAACACAGCCTTTGGTCCATGCATATGTAATAATGATGGGTGTTTAGATCCTTCCTTGATTCATATCAAATAATCGATTTTGCAGCCTAAAATGATAGCAACTAGCAACTGAAGGAAGAGGGGAAAGGATTAATTTGTTGTGTTCTGTTAAATAATGCCCTGTGGTAAGTTGCAGTGTGTAATACTGGTTGAGAAGATCAATGCCATGCAGTTTATTTTTGTGTAGTTTCATTCATACAAAAGCTGACAAGAGTCCCAATAAATTACTGCATGTTACTCACACACGTTATTCACCAGCCATTCATAGCCTCATCCCCAATTTTGACACTGAAAAAAAGGAGACCCCTCTCCTCAACTTAATACTGAGAATTTACATTTCAGAGACAAAGAGGTCAGGCTTCCATACAGAGTCCACAGGGATGGAGATCTTAGAGATTCCACAGAAGCTTTGGGGATCCCAAGTGAGGAACTGATTTTTCCAGCTCTGAAAAAAAAATGGATTGTTAGGGGAAGATTCACATTTAGTGAGTGTGATAAAGTGACATAGTAAGTTAAGAACATGATCCTCACCATCTGGAATTTCACTAGAGACGTAAGGATTTGTAACTTCTCATCCTAGAAGAAGAGAAACAAAATGAGTTCATATCTATTTGTGTCTTTAATAAAGATGCAGAAAATTTCCTGCATGGGTAGTGACTGCTAGATACAGGCTAGTGAGACCTGGAAGGAAGTTGAGATACCAGCAGCTAATGGGAGTGGCTGAGTGGTGTTAGAGAAAAAGTTATGAGTGTTCACACCCGATTACAGGCTGGTGAAAAGAAGGAAGAAGGATCTGTTGCACAGAGAAATTAAGGCCACTTCTGCACTTGGGAATAGCACTGGTGCTTTATCAGTGGCCAACAAGCGGTGTAGCTGCGTCAGTGCAGGTCCCTGAGTTGAGACAAGAAGATGCAAGAATTTTCACCCATGCACTGGTAGAGTCCCTCACCAAGTCCAGGGTGGCGTGTAAGGTGACATCAATTCTGACGATGGAGGGCTCTCTCCAGTCAGTCACTGGGCGCACGCTCATCAGGCGAGGATTAGCATCTGCAATACTCAGGTTGTTCATCACATCCCAATAACTGCAGGTCTCCTGGCTGGCTGTCAGACCTGTTCCCAGAGAAACCGAGAGGGGCCTTGAGTGCTACTGGTGAGGGTGGCTGGGCTCTCATCCTGGAGCTCTCAAATGGACTGCATGCATCTAGTTCTAGGACTAGCTCTTCTCTTATTGTTTTAGAAGTTGTGGGTAAATTTAGTGCTGTTGATGGTCCTGATTTGAGACCCTTGAAAACGGACACCCTCTCTCTGTGCGTAGGCCAGGTAATGTACAATGCAGCACAGGGAGCAGTAGGGCAAACACCATCACATCTCCCCTGCAGTGGGACTCGGCCCTCAACTCCTGAGAGGGTATGAGGATAATTCACTCCACAGTCTCAACTCCATGCTTGGCCTCTCTGCTTAGTCTGTGAAGAAGGGTACTAACTCGCACCAGCTGTGATGGGGAGTTTTGGGGCGAAGACACTTGCCCCAGGAGGAACCTATATTCATAGTTTGCACTTATATGGCATTTCCATCTTCAAATCACTTTGCCACCACTAACTGCTGCAATAAATCCTAGACTGAGATCACCAACTCATTTCACATAAGGCACCCAACAGCCTTCAGCTGGTAATAACCCAGACCTAGAGAATTCTGTATTACCAGCAAAGTGGGCAATCAAATGGATGCACTTGCAAAATACCCCCTGAAAGAAGCATAATTATAATTATTTACAACACTTCGATCATTCCTAACCCTGCAAAATCTTCATCCTAGCCTTGTTCTCCAAAGGAAAGTTATCTCCCTACTTTACCTATTTATTTATGTACATACGTATTAAGTTAATATTTCTTATATATGGGGCTACAATGGATCAAACAAGAAAAACAGCCATTGTATTTCCTGAAGAATGCTAGTCATTAGTTAGCCTGTGTGATGGGGTGTACCAAGCCCTTTGAGGGGCCCTGCTGGAGGCCTGGTGGTCCTATTGCACCCCACCCCAAGAAAGGAGCATTGAAGGTGGGTCCTCCAGGCCTGCCGAGAAAGTCTGCAGGGAAGTGGCCACTCAGAGTGCAGCAGGCTCAGTTAAAAGGAGCTGCAGCGCTTGAGTACATGAGTTGCTGGCTGGAACCAGAAGGGTGAGGAAGGGCTGGAAAACAGAGAAACTCTCTAGGCAAGGAGACCTGGGAGAGACCCTGATCGACCAGGGATTAGACAGAGAGAACCCAAGGACTGTAACCCTAAGGTAACTGGTGAAGTGACGGGACTGAGTGGGAAGCAGCCCAGGGAGAATAGCAGCAGCAACTATTAAGGGAAGCAGTACATGGCTGCTGTTATAGGGCCCCTGGGTTGGGACCTGGAGTGGGCTGAGTTCCCCGACTGGCCATGGAGAAAGTGACCTAAGTCCCAAAAGGGGACAAGACTCTGCTGAAAGCCTGAGAAAGGGGCTGGAGTTTAAACAGGCCCAGAATTGGGGCCAAAGACCCTGTTGAGGGCCAACCATATGTTGAACTTTGTTACCCCAGAAGGGGTCATCCAGTCACCTATTAACCAGGTGACTTAGCTGGAGGGCTGAGCCAATGAAGTCCCACCCAGCAAGGGAAACAGCCAACAGGGGGAACTGGGAGCAGAGAAGAGTGCAGGTTTGCATCCAGCTGACAAGTGACGCTCATGGAAGTGACTATCCTCCATCACAGGCTCCAGTCAGAACTTGACAGAAAATAATATTGTAAATAACAGAACAATCTAACCCTTGATCTCCTTCCTAATCAACCTAGGGTTGTGTTTTGTCTGCATTCATGAATCACCAGTGGTTAATGTGAAATTTTCATCCATTCTTTGAAACTAGATGCAAATGCTTTGCTCTGTTTGGATATCCACAGCTTTCTGGGGCTGTGCTTTGTAGCTGTGTTTTGAGTTTGAGCCATGTTCAGTAGAACAAGCCACAGGATGGAAGTCAAGGCTCCCTACCGAACATCAACCCATAAAAAAACACTTCCCACAATGGCCGCTATTCTACTTCTGACATTGATCCAAACTAAACAGTTTCACGCAGAGAATGTAACAAAATGTGTCAACTTCAAGCTAAGTTTCATTTCACTGAACCATTTAAGCAAACGCAGCAGGAACAAACATGCAAACCAGATCCAAGAAAAATTATCCCAGACCTGTTTTGAACTGGGCTGACACTGCTGACATAGTCCCCTTCTGGAGAAGGGATGCCCCTGTCTATATCAAAATGTACGCCTTTCCCTCTGACTGTTTTCATAAATGTCTTTCCCTCTGACTGTTTTCATAAATGTATGATAACAGAAGCATGAAAAGAGACAGACAGGCCTTTACTCAGTCCGGTTTCTAAGGCTTTGTGCTCAATTTCAAATGAAGGTTTAAGTCCAAGACTTACCTAATGCCACGTAATTGACCAGTATAAATATAAGCCATTTTGTCATAGTTGTTGCATAGACTGTAGGCACTAAGTGCCTGATCAGCTCCTGTACTGATCTAACACTGGATTTTTCTTTGCTGTCTTCCTCAGACCTGTCTACTTAAAGGGAGTGGCAGGTTTCCATTAAGTTCCCATCACACAGGAAAGGAACAGAACAATATCACCAGAGTTGTTCAACCTGTTCCCAGCCCTCAGGGCAGACTTCGCCCCAACTTGACCTTATATACTTTATACCATGAGGACTCAACCCTCCCTGTGGTATGCAAGGGTGGGAAGAAGCATCCAGTAGGCACAATGCCTCCTGGACTCTTAGGGCAGGTCTACACTAAGGGCGGGGGTCGAACTAGGGTACGCAAGTTCAGCTACGGGAATAGCGTAGCTGAACTCGAAGTACCCTAGTTCGACTGACTTACCCGTCCAGACGCGGCGAGATCGAAGTCCGCGGCTCCAAGGTCGACTCCGCCACCGCCGTTTGCAGTGGTGGAGTTCCAGGGTCGACCGGAGCGCGCGGAGAGTTCGAACTATTGCGTCTAGATTAGACGCGATAGTTCGAACTCCGAGAAGTCGAACTCACCGCGTCGACCCGGCAGGTAAGTGTAGACTAGCCCTTAGGGAGTTCAAGTCAGCAGGTCCCAGTGGCATTTTGCCAGTTTAGGGAGGTGGAATGTGGACTGTAGCAAGGACATTGGGATTAACATCCCTGGGTGTAAGAATGGTTCTATGGGATCTGTAATTGCCATGATTTGCTCTCTTTGACCATGACTGACATCTGAGCCAAAGGATAGCAGCACCCCCAACACCAGGCTGCTCCAGTACCAGTTCACAAGGAACAAGGCCATGTGCTGAATCACCAAGTCCATTTTCTGCAACTACTGGGTTTTCCCGGGAGGTCCTCCATCCAAATAATGACCAGGCCTAACCCACATTAGCATGTGGGGGGGTTTAGCTTCAAGACAAAACTCCACTGGCTTAAAACTATTCCTGTCTCTCAATCTGTTGTCATCTCACCTGGGGCACAGTGGAATGGACATTATATCTTGATCTGTGGAATTAGTCAGACGCCCATGTTCCCTGGGGGGACTGTTATTTTTTTGGGTTAGTTACTAAGAGATCATATTTTCTTATGGGCTGCATTAAGCTCTCTTTGTACATTATTAGATTGCTATCCTGCTGAAATTGCACAGGGCGGTTTCCCTATTAACATTGTCACATGCACGGAGGTTGGTACTATCACTTGTTGTTTTCCTGTCCAGCTTTAACTTGATATGCTCTTGCACTCAAGGGGAGTCATGATGTCATCACTACTGTCTGACATGGAATCCCACTCTTGTGCAAGTCTGCAGCAGTCTTTCTGAGATCTTCCACTGCTCTTGCACACATGGCTAAAATGGTTCAACTTGTCACATTCCTTGCAATGCTGTCCTAATGTGGGGCACATCTCCTTTACCTGCTCAAGCTATCTCCCACAATAAATTCATCTTGCTTTGGATATGGAGCTGGCTGGGACCACACTCAACATTAATGCTGATTTACAATAAATCTTGGAGGACTGGGGAAGTTCCAGAAAACTGGAAGAAAGCTAATGTGATGCTAATTTTTAAAAAGGGTAAAGACAATGACCTGTGTAATTATAGGCCTGTCAGCCTGACATTGATCCTGGGCAAAGTAATGGAGTGGCTGATACGGGACTCAAGTAATAAAGAACTAAAGAAGGGTAATGTAATTAATGCTAATCAACATGGGTGTATGGAAAATAGATCCTGTCAAACTAACTTGATATTTTTTTAATGAGATTACAAGTTTGGTTGATAATACTGTTGATGTAATATACTTGGGGCTTGGCTACACTGGAGAGTTGCAGCGCTGGTGGTGGCTTTACAGCGCTGCAACTGAATCACCGTCCACACTTGCAAGGCACATACAGCGCTGTATCTCCCTGGCTACAGCGCTGGCTGTACTCCACCTCGACAAGAGGAATAAAGACTATAGCGCTGCTGATGCAGCGCTGCCCGGCCAGTGTGGCCACCAAAAGCACTGTTATTGGCCTCCAGAAGTGTTCGGAGGTATCCCAGAATGCCTGTTCTAGCCACTCTGCTCATCAGTTCGACCTCTACTGCCCTGGCCTCAGGTGACCAATCATCAGACCCGCCCTTTAAATTCCCCAGGAATTTGGAAAATCCCCTTCCTGTTTGCTCAGCCAGGTGTGGAGTGCAATCAGTGAATCTTTCCAGGTGATCATGCCTCCATGCTCCAAACGAGTCCCAGCATGGAGCAATGGTGAGTTGCTGGACCTCATCAGTGTTTGGGGGGAGGAAGCTGTGCAGTCCCAGCTGCACTCCAGCCATAGGAATTACGATACCTATGGGCAGATATCAAGGGCCATGCTGGAAAGGGACCATGACCGGGACGCGCTGCAGTGCAGGGTTAAAGTGAAGGAGCTGCGGAGTGCCTACTGCAAAACCCGCGAGGGAAACCGCTGCTCCGGCGCTGCCCCCATGACCTGCCGTTTCTACAAAGAGCTGGACGCGATACTTGGGGGTGACCCCACCTCCACTCTGAGGACCACCATGGACACTTCAGAGCAGGGGGAGGATGAGGAGGAGGAGGAAAGCGAGAGTGAGGGTACTGGGGTGGGGGAGACACCTTGGAGTCCCTGGAGGCATGCAGCCAGGAGCTCTTCTCAAGCCAGGAGGAAGGTAGCCAGTCGCAGCAGCCGGTACTTGGTGGAGGACAAACAGAGGAGTGGGTTCCTGGTAAGCGGCTTTTATTTTCAGGATGGAAATTTTTCAGGAGAGGAGGGAGGGTTAGGGCTGCATGCATGCATGCCTAGATGCAGAATAGTGCATTGATGTGGTCTATCACGTTGCAGTAATCGGCCTCGGTAATCTCTTCAAAAGTTTCAGTCAGAGCGTGGGCAATGCGCTTGCACAGGTTTATTGGGAGAGCCACTGTGGTCCTTGTCCCAGTCAAACTAATGCGTCTGCACCACTGTGCCGCGAGGGGTGGGGGGACCATTGCTGCACACAGGAAAGCTGCATAGGGGCCAGGGTGGAATCTGCATTGCAGTAGAAGACCCTCCCGTGCTTCCCAGGTGACCCACAGCAGCGAGATATCTTCCAGGATCAACTCCTGTGGAAACTGTTGGGATAGTGTTCAGTGTAGGTGCCCCTTGCAGCTGTTTGCTTTCCCCAACGCACAGAAACCCCAGTACAGCCCTGAACCAATCAGTCCCCCTTACTCACCATTTCGGGGCTCCCGTGGGTTATGTGCGCTCTCTTTGGGATGGGAAAATTATGCTATTGTGAAGACTGTTAATGTGCCCTGCTTCAATGCGGGGGAATTACTCTGTCTGGTATAAACAATGCTGCCTCTGTTAAGTGTTGCATTTTGCCTTTACAGATGCAACCTTGAGATCTCGGCTGTCTGTGTTATCACCGGCTGAGAGACTACAAAACCTCCAGAAGAGGCCGCGAAAAAGAGAAGAGGACATGCTGCAAGAAGTGATGCACCAATCTCTCACAGAGAATCAAAAAGCGCAGGAGTGGAGGGAGAGGGAAAGCAGGATCCGCAAGGAAAACGCAGCGCAAAAGAAGCAAAGCACGGAGCAGCTGATAAGCATCCTGGAGCGCCAAGCGGACTCTTTCCAAGCGCTTGTAGCCATGCAGGCGGAGCACTACCGCCACCGCCCCCCCCCCCGCCGCCCTTGTCCCAAAGCTCTTTCCCTTGTGCCCCCATGCTAGCTCCACACCCCCTACCCCAGCATCCGGGTTCTTACCACCACCAGCTGCCTCCAACACCTGTACATTCACCAACCAGCCCTGAGAACTACGACCCTTACCCTCTGCACTCAAACCCCATCACCATGCAGTATAGCCATCCTGAAGTGCAGCAGTCATTGCACAGCACTCCAGACAGGATATATGCAAACCTATGATTGTACAGTTCCCCACCCCACCCCCTTGCCCTGTCAGATTCCAGAAAAGTTGTGTGTCTTCAATAAATGAATTTTTGGCTTTGAAAACTGTCTTTATTATTGCAGAAAGTTAAAGATACCTTAGCCCAGGAAAGAAACAGGCACTGCAAATCAGCTTCGGAAACACAGATTCCTACTAACATTGTAACCACTGCACTTCACTCCCATGCAAGGCAGCAAACATTGCTGTTGGTTTTCAGCCTCAAATTCCTCCCTCAAGGCATCCCTAATCCTTGCAGCCATATGCTGGACTTCTCTAGTAGCTCTGCTCTCTGGCTGTGCAAATTCAGCCTCCAGGCGTTGAACCTCGGAGGTCCATGCCTGACTGAATCTTTCACCCTTCCCTTCACAAATATTATGGAGGGTACAGCACGCGGATATAACCGCGAGGATGCTGCTTTCCCCCAAGTCCAGCTTCCCATACTGAGATCACCAGCGCCCCTTTAAATGGCCAAAAGCACACTCCACAGTCATTCGGCACCGGCTCAGGCTGTAGTTGAACCGTTCCTTGCTGCTGTCAAGTCTCCCTGTGTACGGTTTCATGAGCCACGGCATTAACGGGTAAGTGGGGTCTCCAAGGATCACAATGGGCATTTCGACGTCCCCTAATGTGATCTTCCGGTCTGGGAAAAAAGTCCCTGCCTGCAGCTTCCTGAAGAGGCCAGGGTTCCGAAAGATGCATGCGTCATGCACCTTTCCGGGCCAGTCTGCGTTAATGTCAATGAAATGCCCACGATGATCCACAAGCGCCTGGAGAACCATAGAGAAATACCCCTTCCGATTAACGTACTCGGATTCTAGGTGGGGTGGTGCCAGAATAGGAATATGCATCCCATCTATCGCCCCTCCACAGTTAGGGAAACCCATTTGTGCAAAGCCATCCACAATGTCCTGCACCTTCCCCAGAGTCAAGGTTCTTCTTAGCAGGATGCGATTAATGGCCCTGCAAACTTGCATCAACACAATTCCAACGGTCGACTTTCCCACTCCAAACTGGTTTGCGACCGATCGGTAGCTGTCTGGAGTTGCCAGCTTCCAGATTGCAATAGCCACCCGCTTCTCCACCGGCAGGGCAGCTCTCAATCTCGTGTCTTTGCGCCACAGGGTGGGGGCGAGCTCCTCACACAGTCCCATGAAAGTGGCTTTTCTCATCTGAAAGTTCTGCAGCCACTGCTCATCATCCCAGACTTGCATGACGATGTGATCCCACCACTCAGTGCTTGTTTCCCGAGCCCAAAAGCGGTGTTCCACGGTGCTGAGCATGTCTGTGAATGCCACAAGCAATTTCGTGTCGTACGCATTACGCGACTCGCTATCATCGTCGGACTCCTCACTGTCACTTTGGATCTTAAGGAATAGCTCAACTGCCAAACGTGATGTGCTGGCGAGATTCGTCAGCATACGCCTCAGCAGGTCGGGCTCCGTTTCCCACAGACTAAAACGGAACACAGAATCGCGCTGCACTGAAACCGTGCAAAGGTGGCGCCAAGTGTGGACGGAAACACAGGGATTGCTGGAATGTGAAGCGATGCATCACGGGGCATTGGGACAGGAACCAGAATGACCCGCACCCTCCGACTCCTTCCCACAACCCACGGCGCCAGAATGGGAAGAGGTGCTCTGTGGGATAGCTGCCCATAATGCACCACACCGCTGCAAATGCTGCAAATGTGGCCACACTGCAGCACTGGTAGCTGTCAGTGTGGCCACACTGCAGCGCTTTCCCTACACAGCTGTACGAAGACAGCTGTAACTCCCAGCGCTGTACAGCTGCAAGTGTAGCCAAACCCTTAGACTTCTGTAAGGCATTTTACTTTGGGACTGCATGGCGTTTTGATTAAAAAACCTAGAATGATATAAAATTAACATGACATATTAAAGGGCTTAAAACTGGCTAAGTGATAGGTCTCAAAATGTAACTGTAAACGGGGAATAGTCATTGAGCTAGTGTATTTTCAGTGGGGTCCCACAGGGATTGGTTCTTGGCCCTATGCTATTTAACATTTTTAATCAATATCCTGGAAGAAACATAAAATCATCACAGATAAAGTTTGCAGATGACACAAAAAGTGGGGGAGTGGTATGCAGTGAAGAGGACAGGTCACTGATTCACAGTGATTTGGATTGATTGGTAAACTGGCCACAGCCAACAAATATGGCTTTTAATACAGCTAAATGTACATCTAGGAACAAAGAAAGCAGACCATACTTACAGGCTGGAATACTATTCTGGGAAGCAATGACTCTGAAATGGAGGTTGTGATGGATAATCAGCTGAACATGTGCTACCCACTGCTGAAATACCATGTTCAGTTTTGGTGCCAACAATTCAAGAAGGACGTTGATGAATTGGAGACAATACAGAGAAGAACCACGAGAATGATTACAGGATTAAAAAGCATGGTTATAGTGATAGACTCAAAGTGCTCAATCTGTTTAGCTTAATAAAGAGAAGGTCAAGGGGTGACTTGATTACAGTCTAGACGTATCTACACAGGGAACAAATATTTAATAATGGCCTCTTCAATCTAGCATAGAAAGTTATAACTTGATCCAATGGCTGGAAGTTGAAGCTAAGGAAGTTCAGATTGGAAATGACCCTTGGTAAATTGTTCCAATGGTTAATGTTGGATTCTCCATTTCTGACCATTTTTAACTCAAGATTGGATGTTTTCCTGAAAGATGAAGTCTAGACATTATTTTTTAGAAGTTCTATGGCCTGTGCTATGCAGGGTGGTCAGACTAGATGATCATAACGGTCCCTTTCTGGCCTTGCAATCTATGGAAACCTGGCCATTTGCTCTCCTTTGCTATTGTTTCATGGCACGTACGGGAGTTGTGCCTCCTAGGCCTTCTCTCTTGAGGCTTCCACTGCATGCCCCATGACTAAACATCTGTCTAATGTGAGGGTGCATTCCTAGAGCAGCGGCTCGTGTGTGGTGGTCCCAAGTTCTGCAAATGATCCTGTCTGAAATTAAGGAGTCTGTCAAGTCCCCAAATATTGCATGTAACAACCAATGGGCATAAGGCAGTAACATAGGGGTTTATCCCCTCCGCTTCAGATTGGTATCTAGTGAAAAACCTGTGTCACTCCAGTTTCATTCTGCTTTGGGGAGCAATAGGTATCCAGGGCTCCTAGAATTACTGTGATACTTGAGGCAGTGGTGCAGACTGCTCTGGCTTCCTCCCCAATAAGGTAAAATAGCAGTTTTACTTTCCAGTGTTGTCATGTTCCTGAAGGGTTAGGTTAGTGAACACCTCGAATGCCTCCTGCCACCAGGTCCCTTGCTGGGCTAGATGTGTGTGTCTGGAAAAATCCAGGACTACTGGGCGCTTCACATAGTGTTCCTAGCTAGATGAAAGTTCAGCCAAGGCGATACTGGCCCTGGACACAGGCACTCCTGTGAGAATCCAGCCATTAGAGTCACCAGGAGTGGGCAGAAGGAGTCATGAGGGATGCAGTGGCACCCAGGTCATACAAGGGAACTACACAAGAGGGATAGTGACCCAAAGGAACAGGAGACACTTACGAGCCAGCAGACAAGACCCAGAGAGCCTACAGAGATCATAACAGAATGGAAAGACAAAAAACCATCCAGAGGCTAACCCCACAGGGAGAAGACTCCACAGAAAGATAGTTTGCTAGATTTCAAATGACTGCACATGTCCATCCCACTTCAGGCAACTCACGAGCAATATGATAAAGAGGAGGGTTTCGAAGGCTGAACAAGAACTGCAACACAATTTCCAAATCTAGCAGCATCAGCCCTTGATGCTTGGGAAATAGCATAATGACTAGTGCAAGTATGTACCAATGAACAGGTTGCAGCCTTGCAAATACTACTTGAGGACACCCGATTCAGGAATTTGTGTGAGCAGGTACACACACTCTACCGGCCACAGGTCGTGAGATGGAACTGAGAGAAGGTCAGGGAGGCCCCTCCCCTTTATACCACCAGCTTAGAAGCACAAGCAAGTGGGGAATTCATGGATGCTCCAATGGCTACCATTATGAGGAAAAACTAGCCAGTTTGGGTGAACTGGAAGTGCACACACACCTGAAGTGGATGGGACATGTGCAATCACTGAAAGAAGCAGTGGGAATGCTTTTCACAGGGTGGTATGTGAGGAATTGGTTGGAGTTTCTAGCAATCTCTCCCTCTCCCTCTTTTTTAATTTCCTACTACAGGATTTCTAGGTGCCCTGCCACCTCCACTCATGAGAGGAACTTAGCTGTTTCTGATTAGCTGGGTGTAGTGCTTCATCAGATTGGGATTTGCAAGGGAATCACCTTATGCAGCAATTCAATGTGTGTGGTGAGGTACAGAGGGAGTGTGGGGGTGAAGAAGGAATTTAACCACATAGATTTTGGAGGCCATGAGCTAAGTGGATCCATGATATTGTGTTTCCACTGGTTGTTCTCCCAAACTTCCCCTCTACAGTGGCACAAGGGAAGCAAAGCACTAGAGTGAACCCCTTGCATAAATTCCTGCAATCCTGTCTTATTGTTCAGCAGTACTGAATGAGGAGGGGCCAGAACTCAGAGTCTCAGCTGAGCCCACACTTAATTTTGGCACAAGGCTGCCACTACAGGGTAAAAGAGAAGCCTAGAACAGAAGAAATGGTTCCCCTCGGTACAGCTTTCTTCTGGCCTCCAACATAATAGCAGAAACTTCAGGCCTGTTGTTGCTGACTGACTTATTTCCCTAAAAGATTTGTGGAGCTAGTCCCAGAATTTGGGCAGTTTAGAGAGAGCCCAACAACATTGTGTGCTCTCTTCATCTCAGATGTCCCTAGCAGGTAAATATTTTAATCTATTTTAATTTTTTTAAAATGAACTGAAAAGTCTTAATTCTCGGAGCTGAGACTTGTTCCATGTATAGAAGTGTGATGTGGGGGTGCATCTTCATCACAGGGCAGGTCTACACTAAGGGCGGGGGTCGAACTAGGGTACGCAAGTTCAGCTATGTGAATAGCGTAGCTGAACTCGAAGTACCCTAGTTCGAACTACTTACCCGTCCAGACGCCGCGGGATCGAAGTCTGCGGCTCCAAGGTCGACTCCGCCACCGCCTTTTTCAGTGGTGGAGTACCGGAGTCGACCGCGGCGCTTCCGGAGTTCGAACTATCGCGTCTAGATCAGACGCGATAGTTCGAACTCCGAGAAGTCGAACTCACCGCGTCGACCCGGACGGTAAGTGTAGACTAGCCCACAGTTCTTTGATAAGTTAGGTTCAAGTGGCCCTAACTCTGTGTGCAAAAATGTCCACCCATAATTTGCATGCAGGAACACAGTATTTCTGTACACTTTCTGCATATAATTATGAATATCAGAGCTTTACAGTCTTAACATATCTTACTAAGAAGCAAACTAACTTTATTTTCAGTGAGCATGTTTGATAAGTATTTGCTGGAATATACACACATGGAAATTGTACAAATTAACAATGCAACACCTTAATAACAGGATTTTCTTTAGACCGAACAAAAATAAATGTAACAGTGGATTAAAACTACAGCAATAAATGAAACATTTAACGTCCCTATTTTTTGAAAGAAATAACTTCTCAAAAGAAACCTGAATTCAACCTTTAAACATTACTGACCTGATTTTTAAAGGTACGGAGCGCTCACAAGTGATTGACTGCAATGGGCGCTATAGGTGCTCAGCACCTTTGAAAATCAGACCACAATGCACTTGATACTGGTGGGTAAGCTGGCAATTAGCCCCTCTCTTCTGCATAGCAGTGTGGCACAGTTTTGTCTGGCATCATTCACAGAAATACTTGATTTTAATGTAGTGCTGCTGAGGGCTATACTGTTATGTTGGCCATGACTGGCTGACTTTGTGATAGAACCAAAGTTCCTATATTAAGGCAGTCATTTGATGAATGACATCACACAAAGTGTATTTTCAGGTGTTTTACTGAGGGACCCACAGTAGGAGTAACCACAAATAGTGGGCCGGATGGTGTATTCCATATTTGGTCCATTTTTATTCATCACTTAATCTAACCCATACTCGATGTCCTCGTTATCTTGTTGTGGTTTATGTTGGGATCCTCCATTTTCTGCCAGGCACTGCACCATTTTGTCCTCAGTGCTATTCTCTGTTAAAGCATGAAGACAAGTGAAATTGTGATTAATCATCTTTATTACTGGAAAAAGAAACAAATCCCAGTTATTGAAACCTACTATGAATATTTGCATGGAAATAGTCACAGAAAAATACTCTATATCAACCTACTGTAGGGTACAACAAACTGGGGGGAAGAGAGCACTCAGGGATTTCCTCAGTCCCTTCTTCCCCCCAGTCCTAACTAGCTAAAGTCACTGACAATGGGTGAACAAACGCCTTCTTTCAAAATACAGCCATCATCTCCCATTTCCCCCCTTGTTTACCTGCTTTGTCCCCCCTTTTAAATTCTGTTATAATCTTACCAGGGCAGGAGGGTTTGATGTGACTGTCTTTGTTGTCCAATTCCTCTGGGGTTAGGTCATCCACTTTACTGTAGGCTGCTGATGTCAGTATCTCATCTATTGGTTCAGCAATAATCTCTTGTATCAATGGTTTCAAAGGTTTGGCTTGTTTGACTTTGATCTCTAAGTCTCTCTCTGGACTCCAAGGCTCTGCTAAACCTTCTACAAGGAGTTTTGTGGTTTCCCTTTGACTGTCTTCAGGTATCTTACATATATTTGAAAATATGGCTGTTGGGATCTCTTCTGTTATTGAGACCCCAAATAAGGTTTTGTTTTCCTCTGAAGCAGAGTCCTTGTCATCACTCACTTCAGAAATGATTTCAATCTTTGGATGACATGCTTGCTATAAAGGTAGACAACATAATTGAAAATAATCTGTTACTACTGAAGTAGCCACTAAGGGATGGACTATTACAATTCAAAGGGAAACTTCTGCTCTTAGATCCAGGAGACAGTTCTCAGTTTTAATACCCTGCTTCCCCACGCAACATCCACTTCATACAGAGATCAAGGAAAGTAGAAATATCAGGGTTGCCTGGTAGAAAAGAGCTGATTTTTCCCCCAATCAGTTATCAGACATCAGTCTTAACTGGCATGTCATAAATTAATTACAGTTCAGGAGGCACACTTGATTAAGCAGTTTTCAATGTTGGAGGATCTACAGCCTATAAAACTTTCTAGATGCCGCCACTAACTAAAATGATCAGAAACTATTCATAAAAAACTATTTGTTTTTTTGTTTTTAAAGAATATAAATTTCTAATGTATGCCAGGAATCAGTCACCAAATTGAAGTACCAATAGATTATGTCTTTCAGATTTTTTAATTAAAACAATCAAAACAAATCAAAGCTGTATAAATGGCAAAGCAGTTGAGGTTACTTGTGCCTGTCCCACTTATGGAGTGGGACTTCTTGGGCCCTGTGCTTTTTTCCAGCCTTAGGGGAGAGGTTCTCATGCAGTATTTCTGGCTGTCTTGTCAGGCTCTCTTGCCTGTCTCCAGTGGTTCTGATTGGCCCATTCCTGGGCCACGGGGAAGTTGGCTGGCTCCCTGATCCCAGCTCCCCAGGGATTCAGCCTGCTCTATGTCAGGTCATTTGCATCAAAGCTCAGCAGTCACATGATGTCAGGGGGCAGAGATGACATGGAACAAGACCAGGATACACTTGGGGCTACAGGCAGAGCAGCAGCATGGGATCTCCATTGGGACTTTTGATCAGAGCTAGGGTACTGCGGCAGCCCCAGGGTGACCCTGTGGGGCCCTCCTGGAAGTGCTCTCCATTGGGGTTTGTGTCTGAATGACAGCCTTTATCTTGCACTTGGCTTCAGCTCTGCTGGAGTCAGAGTGCTGGTTGGCTTCCCCTAATCCAGGGACAAGTGAGAGAGGGTGGACAAATTGAGGATGATCCTGGTAGGGACCCTTCATTAGCACCTGTGGGTGAGTTACAGTGTGCTGTGGGAAGCAGGTGCCCAAGGATCCCTCCAGCTCCTGATTCTCCTCCTCTTCCCCTGGAGGGACAGGTGATGTGGGATCAATACAGTGCAGTGGGGGGCCCTGAAAGAGCCATTTACCTATGCCAGTCCCACATACAAGAATGGGGGTAAATTTGGGCTTAGAACCGCAGTTTTGATTTCTATGGATGGAGGGCTATTAAGCTAAATACAAACTGGACATCCTTTCGATGGACGTTTGTTTTTTGCAGGAGGGAAAATTTTGGGGAGTGGGCTTACTCCCAACGGTCCATGTAAAGAAGGAAGGGATGAGGCCAGCATGGAAAATTACACATGGGACTAGTTAGAGTATAAGGCTGCTATCTTGCTAGTTTTTCTCCCTATTTGATTTTCTGTCAGCTGTTAACCTCAATAACTATGCGTAAATGATCGTGTCTCATTCCCCAGCACTGCCTGTACAAATGTGTACTGAGTCTTTCTTTCACAAGATGGCACTATTCTAACAGATTAAAATGCAGTGCAAGCTGACCAAATAGTAGATCTGGTCAAGTATTTGCATACAGTATATCAGAACAAATTATTAATTGAGGATTAGAGCATTCCCAAATAAATTGTTTCTATGTTTCCAGATTCATGTCCAGAGGAGAAGAAAAAACCACATGGATTTTTCTGTTGTAGGCGAATCAAAGGTCCTTTTAAGATTGCATAAAGCAGACTCCTGCCTCATGTGAAGGGGGACTAAAAATTCTGGAAAGTTTCTGAAGGTGCTTCTATTGTTGCCATCCCCTGGGTATATGTGACTGACGAATGGGGAGGTGACTAGTGATGAGAAATATTTTCTTAGGTAGCTTTCCAATTGTAATGTATCTAGTTATACAGTGTATCCAATTAAGCCAATATTAATAGCTTCTATATAACACCAGGACAGAAAAATACCATATTGTATCATTTATATGTAATGCTATAAAAACTGACATTCACCTGGGACTTGACAGCTGCCACTATGCTGCACATTTTGCTCATTTGGAATCTCATTGGCAACTGTGGGTTTAAAACTAACTGCAGGCTCCTACCAACAGAGCAGAATAAGACTATATCTTATGGCTGTTCGCAGCATTGGGCCTACGAAATCCAATTGAGCACTTCTTGAGCACTTTTATTCGGTAGAGGGCAGTTTGTCAATCAAACCAGTTCATTACAGTAAATGTATATCATTCTTTTACATTTTATAAGTAAAAATGAAATACAATACACTCTTAAGAGGTTCATCTTATTTAGGTTTCACATTACTATCCTTTTATTGTTACAGTGTGATAATATGGCAATTCAAATTGAAAGGTAACATGCAATTCATCGTTTTAATGTATAGAAAATGTGCTGGTAAATTTTGCCAATCACATTTTATAAATTAAATCACTATTTCACCTCTCAAACAGAAATGCACCATTTGTACTTTATTGTACATATTATAACGTATTAGTAAATGTGAGTAGAAGAGCACCAGCCTGATAAGAATAATTAGCAAGAAGCTCACCTTTCTGATTGAGTTTTCCTCTACTGGTGAGAATTCACTAACATCCACATCTTCTAAATCAGGCAGTTCCTGAAGAAGATCACAAAATAGCTTATCAACCGTATAGGCAATTTCTAACTCCGAAAAAGCAAAACCCTATTTGAAACCTGAGCTCTGAAGCAAAACTTTTAAAACTGACACTTGAATTAGAACTCCCCACAATTGTGTCCCCCCTCCAAAATGGCAGCCTTGTCTTTCAAATGCATGCCTAGTATGGAATAGAATATCTGCTTCCAAAATCAGGCTAGCAATAGTTTAGAGTGCCAAATCCACTCTACTACCATGCAGGAGGAAGGAAAGAGAAAAGGATAGGCCAGCTCTAAAAAGATAGTGAAGAAGAAGAAGAAGCAGCAGTGTTCACTCCTGCATGTCAGCCCACAGAAACCCATCTACATGCCCACTGTCAGGTATGGGGGGATCTCTAGGGCATAGGCTGATTTGGGGCTCTCCAGGGAATATCTGCACTGTGTATGTGCCACTCAAACCCAAGAGATTTCTAGATAGAAATGTTAATGCTGCTTCCTACTCAACTCCCCTTTTGTGACATCTATTCTTCTCAGAGGTAGTCATCTGCAACTACAGTGGGGGGATGTAATAGCAGCATGGCTTCTGGGTAAGCTCTATGAGGAATGGAAGGCAGGTGGGAGTGAGGGAAGTGTAGCTTCTTGCAAAAGGCTCACCCAATCCCGTATTGCTTTTACTATGAAATTATTGCTTATATGAATGACTGACCTACATTTTTGCACACAAACACTGCCGTTATATAAGATCATTTACAAATATTTTCATAACACTGTGCTCCCTAAAGATGCTGGTTACTCGTTAGCTGCCCATTAGCTAATATTGATTAGTCACCTGTTCTTTTATTGCAGTACTATGCAGGGGTGAAAGTGGGCCGGTATGGCGTACTGGTAAGACGAGGCCGCCGGTACCAGCCCCTATGCAGCCAACGTTAAAGCACAGTGGTACCCAGGTCATATAAAGGTACTACACAAGAGGGATAAGTGACCCAAAGGAATTTACAAGCCAGTAGACAACAGAGATAACAGAATGGAGCCCCCCATCTCCTGACACTCCTCTGCACCCTGCTCAGCTAAATTCAGAAAGCAGAAGTCAATGGAAAGGTCTGTAATATGTATATCCATGACTCAGCAACGTGAAAAAGTAATATAAATTCTACATGTGAGTGTTCTCAAACGATTTACCATTCAGCCCTTCTTTTATCAAAGGAAATAAACTAAGAGAGGAGAGAGCCAACACAATAATAGGAAATGGATGGCAGTTCCCCTTGCATAGAGATCAGGAAAGGGTAAGTGGAGTCTCCATCTGAGCACCCAGGGAGAGGCATGCATTTTTACGTAAGTTCAAGGTTAACTCTTCAACCTCACATTATCTCACACACATTGGCAGAGTAGTAGAGGGGAGTTTAAAAATCCAAAGACTGACCAAAAAACTTGATTTGATTTTTTTTAAATCTCATGATTTTTGGGTCCAACTCGTGATTTTTGATCTCTTGAGGTTGGCAATACTGAAGCAATAGAACGCACAGATTAATTTTTAAAAATGAAGGGGGTTGCTGCTGGAGCTTCTAGGCTCCCACACTCCCTGCTCTTCCTGCTTGTTACTGGTTGATAAAATGATGTGGAACTGCTGCAGGATAAAGGGATCTGCTGGCTGGCACTGGCACAGCCCCTTTCCAAAGGGTTCCCTCTATCCTTCCTACTTAAGTCACTTCTAAGTACCACTGTAAACACCATGGCAGGAGTGCTGGGTATTGTACTATTGGTAGAGCTTCTCAACACTGATCTCATCACTGTCCTTCCTATTGATGTCACTGTTGAGTGCAGTAGCACGAGTATTGGATGTTGCTGCCAGAATGCGTCTCTACTGTTGAGCAATTCTGAAAACAGCTGCAGAATAGAGTACTGTAGGGCACTGGCATTTGTTAGCATTTTATCTCGGTCTTGTTTCTTTGTCTGTATAGCTCAGAGATGAATGTCTCCTAAGAGTCAAAAGGAAACTCATGCAATAAGACGTTGTTATACTCTTTTTTTAGGAGGAAGATATAGTACCTATTTTTATTTTCCATGCATCACTGAGTTCTTTTAAACATATCTTTCTCAATCTGAATGAAACAAATTCAAGAGAATGGTATTGAATACTTTTTAACCAACTATGAGGGCAACAGCAAAGGGGCTTGATCTGCGGACAGGTAGCCCCATGAAAAGAAATCCTTCATAGCTAGGGCCCTACCAAATTCATGGTCCATTTTGGGCAATTTCATGGTCATGAGATTTAAAAAATGGTAAATTTCATTATTATAGCTATTTAAAACTGAAGTGTCACTGTGGTGTAATTGTAGGGGTCCTGACCCAAAAAGAAGTTTTTTGGTTTTTTTTTTGCAAGGTTATTGTAGGGGGCGGTGCAGAACTGCTACCCTTACTTCTGTGCTGCAGCTGGTGGAGGCACTGCCTTCAGTGCTGGACAGCTGGAGAGCAGCAGCGGCTGCTGGCTGGGAGCCCAGCTCTGAAGGCAGAACCACTGCCAGCTGCAGCGAAGAAGTAAGGATGGCATGGTATGGTATTGCCACCCTTACTTCTGTGCTGCTGGTGGTGTGGCACTGCCTTCAGAGCTGGGCACCTAGCCAACAGCCACTGCTCTCCGGCCGCCCTGCTCTGATGTCAGTGCAGAAGTAAGGGTGGCAATACCATGACCCCCCTAAAATAACCTTGTGACCCCCCTGCAACTCCCTTTTGGGTCAGGACCACCAATTTGAGAAATGCTGGTCTCCCCCATGAAATCTGTATAGTATAGGGCAAAAACACACAAAAGACCAGATTTCATGGGGGGAGACCAGATTTCACAGTTCATGACGTGTTTTTCATGGCCATGAATTTGGTAGGGCCCGACTCATAGCCCAGGTGATTTTCCCAGTGAGGGTGCACACAATACTGGGATTGCTTTTAAGCTAGTTTTTGAGTGGCTTCAAAATCTGCACTCTAAACTGATACCATACAAATTGCAGATTAAGGGCTTGATCCAGCAAATATTCACAGCTAGATAAAGTATAAAGTAACCAGTGGGAGTACATTGTAGCGAGCATTCCACCAAGGCAAAAAGTGCCCCCCCCCTTAGGGAAAGAGAAACTAAAAGACAATTAAAAGATACATTGCTAATAAAACACAATTCACTGCATCCTGATTCTAAATAAGAGAACAGACAGAGTGCTTTGAAAAATAATAATTTCAGAATTCTGGGTTTGTCAGTAGGGGCAGAATCTGCATCCCTTAAAGTTTTAAAAATGATTTTTTTTTCTTTTTTGGTTACTTTAGATTCTCTATGCTATTACATATAGAGAGATTTTTTTCAGTGGGATTACTCATATCCTTAAAGTTAAACAAATACAGAACTATAATTATCTACATACTCAGGGCCCAAATAACAGAAAAAGGGTATTAGATTGGTAATCTTTCATTATATATACTGGCTAATGTATATTTCTTTATTTTTTTTAAATATAACTATTGTTGAAGGATTACCTATTGCTCTAGACTCAAATAATATGTATACAAAATGACTGGGTGGCTATTTATTCCTCATAATTTTTTGTTCAGTAGTTTATATTTTTCATTGTACATTAGATTTGAGTTTTGGCTAACTCTTGGATACATTTTTTCCCAATGAGAATAATTATATTGTAATTGAGATGTTTTTAAAATTGAAAACTTTTTTTTTATTTTATTTTACAAAATGAAAGTAGATTTCAGAGTTCTAAAGAGTTTGACTTTAGAACTACTATTTGTAACAGAGCAGATGAGATGTGGAAGATGTGTCAAGAAATTTACCAAGGGAACTTCAGAAAACCTCGCCAGATGCCATGAAGTTCCTAGCAGGAGATGTTGCATTATCCTTCATATTTTTTTCCAGGGAATTTTTGTTGGCAGTGAAAAGTTTCTACAAAACCTGGGCCTCACACAATTGTTTAGCTAGTATATAAGAGGAGTGAATTTGTGGGCAACAGATGTGATTTAAATTTGGATCCCTCAAAATACAAAACAAATGATTATATACTCAGCCCTAATACATACATCAATGAAAAGCTTCTCTGGTATCTCCAGTTTAATTTGCTCTGTTTCTGCAGACTCATCCAGTTCAGTAACCAGGGCACCTTCGGTAGCCATATTCCCTACTAGTATCGCTAAGGAAAAAGGAAAAATATTTAGTCAGTTATTTGTCTGTTAAGTCCCTAATTCAGGTCTGTCTCCCTTCCGATATTCAAAGCTATCACTGATCTAAATTCATCTTATCTCCAGGCTCTGGCCTTGTCTATGCTAAGGAAATTTGGATTTTTCTGCATTCATGAAACTCAATGTGTTAGAAAATATAAGGGTATGTCTAACTTGCAGAATTAGGTCCAAAGTACATGAGAAATTTTTAAGATTAGGAAAGTGTTATTAGACCCGACATGATGAATCTTTTCTTTCATTATAGATTTCCAAAGTTTTGCACCCAATCCAGCCGTATCTCACTTTTCTGTCTTTACATCATACCAGTGAACACCTTTGAATTATATAAGTTGATTTTTGCATTTTGAAAGAAAGAAATTGAAATGTAGGTCAACGTAATTGTTTCACTTATAAAGGCACCAAAGTATCAGCCCCCTTCCCCCTTTTTAAAAAAAACTTTATTGGTGTTTAATGCCATGTTACCCAAAACTCCATTTTCCTCAGTTTCATACTGTGGAAAGATGCTAAGCCAAGTTCCTCATTCTTACATCCCAGGCAACCCCAATGAATTCAATCAGGTCACTGGGGATGTATATCAGCAAAAAGTTTGGCTCATCATCTGTTTCTCTTTTCCAGGGGCGGCTCTACGAATTCCGCCGCCCCAAGCAGGGCGGCGCGCTGCACCGCTCGCGCTGCCGGGCGCCGGTCCCGCGCCTTCGCGGGACCTCCCGCAGACGTGCCGCTGGTCCTGCGCCTACGGTGGAGCTTCCGCAGTCATGCCTGCGGGAGGTCCACCCGAGCCGCGGGACCAGCGCACCCGCCGCAGTCATGCCTGCGGGAGGTCCGGTCGTCCCGTGGCTCCGTTGGACCTCCTGCAGGCATGACTGCAGAAGGTCCGCCGGACCCGCCTGCCGCCCTCCCGTTAAAATGCCGCCCCACGCGCGTGCTTGGCGTGCTGGGGTCTGGAGCCGGCCCTGCTCTTTTCACTTCTGTGTGGCTCTTTACAGCATACATTACCTTCTTCATTAGTACTGAAATTTGGGTATTTGTGAGAATTAGCTTCTTGCCCATCCTTCTGAATGTTACCGGTAACGTTAGTATGCAGGCGATCCAGCTCTTCTTTACTTGATGTTTCAGCTAAAACTTCATCATGGGCCTCCACGCTTTCATTTACAAATTTCTTAATCTTCTGAGTTTCTGTCTCTTCAGAAGCATTTGAAATCCCTGAAGTATTGTTAGTCACATCGCTGCTGTAACTTGTGGGTGGAACCTCTCCTAAAGCAGTAGGAAAGTCAATAAAAGTAAAGCAGTAGAGCAAGTTCTTGCAGGGTAAGAGTATTCAGGCTGTAATATATGGTCTTCACCCTTAGCTCTCAAACACACACCAAAAAGCTCTTTTCTATTTGGTCTGTCATTCAGGAATCAATATCTCTCAGGTGGCTATAGACATGTTGTGCAAGTGGTTTGCCCATCTGCCAGTGCCCAGTCAAAAGAGCTGATCCAGGAAAAGCATTTAAGCAAATGCTTAACTTTAAGTATTTGAATTTAAGCCAATGATTTCAAAAGGATTACTTATGTACCTGAAATTAAGTACATGGTTCAGCATTTTTCTGGATAAGAACCAAAGAGGGAGTTCCTTACATAAATTTCATAACTCTGAGATCTCATCTATTTGTTGCAAAACTGCCTCTAATCTCTAAAATTTTAATCAGTGGGTAGATCCCTGAAAATATGCTTTGTAGGCAAACACTCTGGCTACAGTTGGCTTGTGGGCGGTGTTTTGGCCATCTTGCAACCTATTTGCTGTTACCCGAAGTCTCAGTTGGGAAGTTTTACTATTCATACACTGGTTATGTGAAGTAATGTGGAAGGAGATTTCATGGTGTAGAGATGGCAGAAAGTGAAGTGAGTTGTTAAAATCATCCACACACAGCTTGCATAACAGTGACTGCTGATAAGTTACAGGCGCCAGTCCTGACTGTCAATTAATACAGTAGAGAATGATAGCTGAGACACGGACAGAAAACTGTTTTTTTTTAAAGATCCTTTTTACCTTAATGTATTTAGGAATCTTTGGGAATATTGATTTATTTTAAAATATCAATATATGGGGAAAATAACTGCTTGATTCCTTCTAAAATCACTTTCTATGCAGTGTTGGTGTAGCTGTGTCAGTCCCAGGATATTAGAGATACAAGGTGGGTGTTGGTACTCTCTGAGTGTCTTTCCCAGACCTGTGTTTTGGCCATCTTGCAACCTATTTGCTGTTACCCGAAGTCTCAGTTGGGAAGTTTTACTATTCATACACTGGTTATGTGAAGTAATGTGGAAGGAGATTTCATGGTGTAGAGATGGCAGAAAGTGAAGTGAGTTGTTAAAATCATCCACACACAGCTTGCATAACAGTGACTGCTGATAAGTTACAGGCGCCAGTCCTGACTGTCAATTAATACAGTAGAGAATGATAGCTGAGACACGGACAGAAAACTGTTTTTTTTTAAAGATCCTTTTTACCTTAATGTATTTAGGAATCTTTGGGAATATTGATTTATTTTAAAATATCAATATATGGGGAAAATAACTGCTTGATTCCTTCTAAAATCACTTTCTATGCAGTGTTGGTGTAGCTGTGTCAGTCCCAGGATATTAGAGATACAAGGTGGGTGTTGGTACTCTCTGAGTGTCTTTCCCAGACCTGTGTAACTCCAAAGCTTCTCTCTCTCACCAACTGGAGCTAGTCCAATAAAAGATATTACCTAACCCACCTTGTCTTTTAGATCAGTGTAAGATATCATCTTTATTATTGCAGCATCAGGGCTGCATTAAATCCTCTAAGCTATAGTCAACTTGTCAAATTCTGTTCTCATTTTCTACAGACATATACTGTTGTAACTCCACTGAAGTCAGTAGAATTACTCTGGATGTACACTCATGAAAATAAGATGAGAATTTTGTGCACTGATCATTGCTTGATAAAAAGTAATGTCAAAGTAAGGTAATATTAGGCAGTTAGAATGTCAATTAGACTTAAAGCAGAGAGAAACAGGAGCTTTATCAAAAAGCTTATCACAAACCTTCCTGGGCCTCTGTTGTGCCTCTATTTTCACACTTTCTAAGTACATCTCTTTCTTCCTTTTCTCTTTGTCTTTTCTTCTCTTCAGCTTTTCGCCTGATCGCTGTTAGCGCATCAATGCTGTCTTGGATCTTCTTTCTCTCCCTGGTCTCCCATTTTTCCCTTTCACTCTTCTCTGCTTCACGCCCACCCATGGCCCAGGCTTCTGCACAGGCTCTAATGACAATAGACAAGACCACTGTAACATAGTTTTGTAAATACTAGTGGCACAGTGTGTTCATGAGGGAAGGGAGCCTTCAAATGTCTATTTGCAAGAGAAGAAAAGTTACTGAGCAGATGAGCATCAGAAAAAATGCTTCCCTGAGCAGCAAGGACTGCTATGTAAGGTACAGATATTTTGTAGGTGAAACAGAACAGATAAGGAACACAAGTTTGTAAAGGCTAGTGATTACAACAACAGAGTTTGCATCTTTTGTTAGTAAAATTTTAAATAAGTCCCAAATTCTGATCTTTATGCCTTCTGTGCTAGCACTCTGACATCATGAGCAGAGTTTGGGCTACTGATTATGGAGAAAGGCAATTGTGTATAGGAATATACCACATTCTGAGGAAGATATTGTGTTTCCTTATATTAAGAATTTAGAATGCAGAGCTCTTAACTGTAAGATACTAGTGTACACAAGGCCACCTATCCCCACTTATAACCTATGGTCATAAGAACATAAGACTGGCCACACTGGGTCAGACCAAGGGTCCATCTAGCCCTGTATCCTGTCTTCCAACAGTGGCAAATGCCATGTGCTTCAGAGGGAATGAACAGAACAGGCAATCAAAGAGTGATCCATCCCCTGTCTTCCACTCCCAGCTTTTAGCAAACAGAGGCTAGGGACACTCAGAGCATGGGGTTGCATCCCTGACCATCGTGGCTAATAGCCTATCCTCCATGAGCTCATCTAGTTCTTTTTTCAACCCTGTTATAGTTTTAGCCTTCACAACATCCCCTGGCAATGAGTTCCACAGGTTGACTGCATTGTATGAAATACTTCCCTTTGTTTTAAACTTGCTGCCTATTGATTTTATTGGGTGCCCCCTAGTTCTTGTGTTATGTGAAAGACTAAATAACACTTCCTTATTCATTTTCTTCACACCAGTCACAATTTTATAGACCTCTGTCATATCTCCTTGGTCATCTCTTTCCCAAGCTGAACAGTCCAAGTCTTTTTAATCTCTCTTCATACAAAAGCTGTTCCATATCTCTAATAATTTTTGTTGCCCTTCTCTGTATCTTTTCCAATTCCAACGTATCTTTTTTGAGATGGAGCGACCAGAACGGCACACAGTATTTAAGGTGTGGACATACCATGGATTTCTATAGTGGCATTATGATATTTACTGTCTTATTATCTATCCCTTTCTTAATGGTTCCTAACATCATGTTTGCTTTTTTTGACTGCTGCTGGATATTGAGCAGAAGTTTTCAGAGAACTATCCACAAGAATTCCAAGATCTCTTTCTTGACAGTTAAGAGCTAATTTAGACCTCATCATTTTGTACATGTAGCTGGGATTATATGTTTTCCAATGTGCAATACTTATCAACACTGAATTTCTTCTGCCAGTTTGTTACCCGGTCACCCAGTTTTGTGAGATCCCTTTGTAACTCTTCACGGTCTGCTTTTGACTTAACTATCTTGAGTAATTTTTTATCATTTTTAAATTTTGGCACCTCACTGATTTACCCCTTTTTCCAGATCATTTATGGATATATTGAACAGCACTGGTCTGAGAACAGACTCCTGGGAGACTCCACTATTTACCTCTTTCCATTCTGAAAACTGACCATTTATTCCTATTCTTTGTTTTCTGCCTTTTAACCAGTTACTCATAAACAAAAGGGCCTTCCCTCTTATCCTGTGATGCCTTACTTTGGTCACATTCTTCTTCTCCATGCATGACAAAAATATTGATAAAAATGGAATGTGTGGTAATTAGTATTTAATCTGCATTGCTATGTAAAGAAGACTTCACTATTTCTCACCTGTCCTTTGGAAAAACTGGCCTATCATCCAGGTATGTTAACTGTTTTAGTCGAATAGTAAGTGTCCTTCTATAATTAGGAATTTTCTTAATCACTTCATTTCCCATCAAATTCAGCACACGCTATAAAAGCAAGGTACATAGTTTTTTAAAAAGAGGTAAAAATTAACTTCTGATAGGCACTTTCTCTATAATCTGTGAACCCGAAGAGGCTTTAAAAAAAAGAGTGATTTACCCCAGAATGCAAACAACATGGGGAAAACCTCCAATCATGGACAAACTTGCATTTATAATAACATTTAATTTTTAAAAAAATTGCTACAGTAGTATTTGCTGATAATCACAGACCTAATCTTACTAATTTCCTATTCAATCTAGCTATCTCCAAGCAGTTTTTTGGTAGTTAAGGTTCAGTTTAAATTACAGTATAAAAATTATTTTCCATCTCATCAGGGCTATCTTTGTTTTTACAAAGAAACCAAACTTGCACATACAATACAGAGAAAAAAATGTCCATGAGACTACAGTAGGTAGCATTAAGATTACAATAAGGGTCTTTGACAACAATTTGGAGCTTTTCTAACTGTACAATACTTAGTTTTTTTCCCTAGAATTCAAATAATCTATGGAACTTCTGTTAAAAGTTCAGGGGAAGAATCAGAGAAAATATTTAGAGACTATAACAAATCAATGGAGCTGGGTGATTTTTTTTGGGAAAATACTTTATTTGCCGAAAAATGCAGCTTCAGGTTGACTGAAACTGTTTATGAATTTGGGTTGAATTTAGTGAACAGTTTCAGATGAGGAAAAATTATTCCAAAGAAGATGAAACATTTTATTTTGAATTTTAGCTAGGTTTAACTAAAAACTAAAAAAGGGGGTGGGGGAGCTGTGTGTTTAAAAATAACCAAAAACACCTGATGTCTAAATGTATCATTTTGGGGCAAAACATTTTGTTCAACCCAAAACGATATGTGACTTTTTCAGTGAACCAAAAATTCAATTATTTGCCCAGTGCTACTAACCATATACTTTTTCTCTAAAACACCTTCGTCTAATGAAGATGAAGTTCTACTATTATTGTGTATTGGGTTCTCTCTGATAAGACAATTTAATGAGGCTATTGTCTCTAACTCATGTAGGTGAACATATACAAAATCCTCATGTATATTTTGCTTACCAAATCAGGCATGGTCTCCAGGATATTTAGAATATTTGGATCATCTAACTTGTTGTGAGAAAGGTCAAGGACACAGATGGTTGGGCACTCCTGCAGGTGCTGTATGTCTTCCACTGTTTGTAACTTATTGTGAGCAATCTGCAGAGTGTGCAGAACACTCAGACAAGCTGTTGGACAATAACAATACAATGAACGGAAAATTAATTCACAGCCTTCTGTGCAAGGATAATTTTCTGGACAGAGTAGAAAACTGCTGCTTTAAATATCATGACTATTTTTCACTTTGTGACTGTTTCATATATATTTGATGTCTGGCAATGTATTTTCAAGCCTTTCCCCCCCACACCATTTCTGTTTCTTTATCACAAAGCCTAGAATGCCTGAGTATGTTTTAAATGCATATTTATCTTTTGAAATAGTCAATTACACAGAAGCAAGAGCCACTATTTCAAGTTAATTCTAAAACACACAAGTGGTGGTGCACAGAAATCCCTCTTTATCATGTCAAGTGTAGCTACCTCAACATGGCATAAATTACTCTGTAGTCAGGAAAGATTTGGCTATCATGTCCTTGGCCACTAGTGCACATCCAACTTAAAACACAAATGAAAAAATGCTAGGTAAAGAGGAATGAAACCAAAGGATTCAGTAGGTATTCCAAGATAAGGAATAACTTTATATAAATTGTTCAAGTCATCACTGTCAGTAACTGTAAAACCTGTTCTTTTGATCAATTAACCCCTCCAAAATTTAAATTTTAAACACATAGGTTTGACTTTCCATCCAAAAGCCTCCCTGAAATTGCTTCTGCACTTTTTGCAAATATTTTAACCCAGTTAAAAAAACCCTGCAAAATATGATCACTAGTAATTAGTAAGTTGATGCATGGAAAAATGAATACAACATAAATGAAACACTACACTAGAAATACTTACAGAGGTTTTCAATAATCTTGATATAATTGTTACTGAGGTTGAGCGAATCCAGCTTTTGCAGAGGTTCCAGGTTTTCAATTTTATTAATTAAATTGAGGTGCAAGTACAGGCAGCGCAACTCTGTCTGAGCCTCCAGGTTCTCAATTTTTGTTAAACCATTGCATTCAAGCCATAGACACTTTAATCCTGTATACTCTTCAAGATTCTCAAGGCGGTCAAATCCTGCAGAAAACAGGGTTTAAATAAGAAGAGATTGGCTGAAAATGAGTATAGAGAAAAATTAAGTAATGATGCTGATGTAACCTGTGATCCATGACAGTGAGGGTATAGCTTTTACAGTATTTCAATTGAATTGACATAGTGATCAATAGTTCTGTGTTAAACCACAGTGTCCCTAGTGAGTGAGTCTGTCACCTGTGAAGCTACAGTTTTAAAATCAGCGGGGTGAGAGTGACCCTGAGAGATTTTCTTAGGTCTGGAGACTCCCTAGGAGCACACAAAGAATTAATACAATGGCCACACAGTCACAAGTAAGGAATTTTGTCCATATTATAAGTTTCACTAAACAGATAATCAATGTTACAATCACCAACACATATACAAAACCTGAAAGAGCCCATGCAATACCCAGCACGGTATTCTGTACACATATGCAGGGGCGGCTCTACAAATTTGGCTGCCCCAAGCAGTCATGCCCGGGAGGCGCCCCCGAGCCGCGGGAGCAGCGGACCTCCCGCGGGCATGACTGCGGAGGGTCCGCTGGTCGCGCGGCTCGGCTGGACTTCCCGCAGCTGCGGGCGGTTCGCTGGTCCGGCGGCTCCGGTTGAGCTGCTGCAGTCATGCCTGCGGGAGGTCCAGCCGAGCCGCGGGACCAGCGAACCGTCCGCAGTCATGCCTGTGGCAGGTCCGCTGCTCCCGGGGCTCCGGTGGACCTCCCGCAAGCATGACTGCGGCAGGTCCGCCGGCCCAGCCTGCCGCCCCCCCGGGAAAGGGCCGCCCCAGGCGGGTGCTTGCCCCGCTGGGCTCTGGAGCCGGCCCTGCACATATGACCATTAGATTTACAGCTAAAACAGGTGTTAGAAAGGAAAAATTGGCATCTAATTGAAATTAGTAATATGGATCAAGCAAAGCAAACATTGAACAAATTATTAGATGGAACGGATGCAGTATTAACCACCCCTGTAGGGATGGAAGGGATGGATTGTTGTCCAAAGTATCCTCACTACAGGCATTATTTTTGCCTTATGTTATATGGGAGGAAAGATTAGGACTTTAAGCGAAGAAATGCACAGAGACCAGCCTGGTTCAGTCCAACCTGTTTCTATCCCTCTTCAAGCCACAATTAATCCAGCAGCAGTATCCATAGTCACAGTAGAGAGTATTTATGAAGATATGTATA
The DNA here is from genome assembly GCF_020497125.1 of Mauremys mutica. NCBI lineage: Eukaryota > Metazoa > Chordata > Testudines > Geoemydidae > Mauremys > Mauremys mutica. The sequence goes on from NC_059085.1 coordinate 13,153,653, forward strand.
GCATAAAACCATATCAAGTACCAGAACCTCCATATGTTTCTGTACATCACCAACAGCCTGAAGAAACACTGTATCAATCCCCCCAGCTTCCATATGAAGAAACTACTATCCCTTAATTAAACATATACAAGTTTTAAATTATATTTGTAGTGAATTATAGTGTTTGCTTCCTATTGATATATAATTTGTGTGTGATGAATTTTTTATTTTTCCATAATATTCATCCCATCAAAGAAGGGGGCTTGTAGTCAATTAGTGTATTTAATAATTTCTTAGAAGATTTATTGTTGTGGTTGTTTTCCCAAACATTACCCATTAGCACATTCTTTACAGTAATCCTGTAACTTTACTGGTTAAGGATTATTTCTGGGTCACCTACTTATGTCAACTGTCTTTAGGCCCAGTATGGCTGAGGCCTATAAGATTTCAGTTTAGCGTGTAGGCCTAGTATTATAGCTTTACTTTGCTTATATATCTAATACACATTCATCGCTCATGCAGGCTTGTCAATCTTATACTCCTATGATCCTATCCTACTTAAACCTGACCATCACACATTATAATTAATTATATACTTAGTCACAACAATAAATCTCTATAAAATGATTAAATAAACTAATTGCTACAAGTGTAATTAGCCACCGGTACAATTTATCAAAGGTTGTAGTGGATTCTCATTACTGGCAATTTTAAAATCAAGATTAGAATCAAACAAACAGGAATTAATTCAGGGAAGTCCTATGGCCTTTGTTACACAGGAGGTCAGACTAGATGATCACAATGGTCTTTTCTGGCTTTGGAATCTAGGAACTGCTCCCATTGAAGTCAATGGCAAAACTCCCAGTGACTTCAAGAATCAGGCCCATCAGAAAGGAAGCTTAAAGATTTACAAAGGTAATGATTTTAAATGTCAAAGAAAATATGTTGGCATAATGGCACAAATAGTGCCACTAAATGGGAGATGGGCTCTCTAGAGACTAGCATGTCATATATATATAACCACTTTTAAGCTGTTATGGAAAGGCTAGCTATACCCAGGGCCGGCTCCAGACCCCAGCGCGTCAAGCGCGTGCTTGGGGCGGCATTTTGCCGGCAGGGCGGCAGACAGCTCCAGCGGACCTTCCGCAGTCATGCCTGCGGGAGGTCCACCGGAGCCGCGGACCAGCAGACCTCCCCCAGGCATGACTGCGGAGGGTCCGCTGGTCCCGCGGCTCCGGTGGACCTCCCGCAGGCATGACTGCGGAGGGTTCGCTGGTCCCGTGGCTTGGGTGGACCTCCCGCAGGCATGCCTGCGGATGCTCCACCGGAGCCGCGGGACCAGCGCACCCTCTGTAGGCACGTCTGCAAGAGGTCCCCCGGAGCCGCGGGACCGGCGACCGGCAGCGCGCCCCCCGCGGCATGCCGGCGTGCTTGGGGCGGCCAAATTCCTAGAGCCGCCCCTGGCTATACCACATAAAAATGTCCTTAAAGACAACAAAGGGCACCATTCACATTAGCTCTAGGAACTCTTTTTTCCCTTTATTAATACTAGAATGCAGAAAGTGAAGTATCCACATTTGGGTATTGTTCACTAATAATAAAACTGATGGTATGTGAATGCAATGTGCTTATATTTTTTTTTCTGGGCATTCTTTATGCATCAGTACATAGGATCCTGTAGCTGAAAAACAGTCTTTTTCTAAAAGAACATTTAAGAAGGAATAAGGTTCATTTTTGCTCATGAGATATTCAGGACCAATATTTTAAACCAGGTCTTTAGAAGTGAGAAGCTAGTGTTTTGATTCAATGTGCCACCTAGATCCCTCCTTAATTTATAGTAACTTGTTTTTCATGAATATTGTTGGTCACAGTTTAGAAGTTAAAAGTATCAGAGGGGTAGCCGTGCCACGAAAGCTCATGCTGCAAAAGTCTGTTAGTCTATAAGGTGCCACAGGATTCTTTGCTGCTTCTATAGAAGTTAAAAGTACATTTAAAAGAGTAAGATTCAAATTTAGATTAACTGGTTGTCTGTAGCAACATCAAAATTGTCAAACCAGAACATGTCAGTACTCCCTCAGTTCCAGTATCTTGCCTCCAATACTGGCATGTTTCAAAATAAGTTGAAAACACTCCAAAAAGGCACCTAGGCAACAGTGCAATATTTTATCATAACAGAAAAAATTGCTTTCTAACCCCCACAGAAAGTAGTATAACCTTAACCATGAGGCATAATAACCTTAGTATTTTTTGTCTATCTAGCCAGCTCATGTAGCTACATGTGCTGGGTTTTTTTCATATATGTATATAAACTCTCTCTCAAAATTCCAAAAAAGCCATAAATCCGATTGATTTCAGCTGATGATGAATATCACAGCTGACTAAACAGTGTGTAAAGAACGAGCATTTCCTTATATCAATTTTAAATTTGTTGTCTTTAAATGAAGAATCACATAACTGGCTGATACACAAATGCCACAAAATTAATCAAAGTTGTTGCTGAATCCGCTAGCCTTGGTCATTAGAATCTTATCCTACGCTACATTGAACATCCTCAGCTCCCGGTGAATTTAATGGAAGCTGTAAGATCTTCCAGGATCAGGCCTTAACACTGATGCTGAAGTACTTTTGTACATTGCTATTGACTCAGCTCCACCCCTAATTAAATTTTCCCATCAAATTAAATTATATTTCTAATACAATTTTCAGATACCTTCCCTCAATGAACCTTATCCAGATCCCCTGCTATATTGCTAGTTAGAACAATAATTCTGAAATGTGATTTTTGTGTGTGTGTGTGTGTGTGGCTTACCTTTATAATGTAAATATAGTGTATCATTCAAACTTGGGGTCATGTATAATTTTTGCTGTTTGCAGATGTCTCGCAGGAGCTTTTTCGTCATTCTAAAATTATTAACAGGAAGTATGAACAACATAAAAAACCTTTAAATTATAAAACACATTCTGAAAGCTTTAATATCTGCCTGACTTCATATAGCTGAACAATCTGCTTCCTCAACGACATGTAACTCATTAGCTGCTTTACCCTTTCGGAACATTACTCAGAGGAATCATATAGTAGTTATTTTAGAACTGCTTTCCATTTCTGCTTGTTTAGATTGCAGATGTTTTGCTTATCATTTCTATGCTGCTAAAAAAAGAAAACAAACAAGAAATTACATAGGCTATTAATATTTCCTCATGAATTTAATTAGTTAAGCAACCACATGATCCTTTTTGTTAGAACTTCTTTTTCTCTTCCTCTACCCACCCCTTAATTTTTTTGTTTCCATTTGTTGTGTCTTGTTGTTATTTAGCCCCTGAATCTATTACTGGCAGGCAGACCCCAGTGTCCATGTACAGCCCCATTGAAGTAAACGAGGCTCTGCATGGGCACAGTGATCTACCCATGTGGAGCCCCACATGCAGGATCAGTGCCCCTGTCTCTTTTAGTAATCTGTGTATCATCTAACACATGTTGGGTATTATAAAAAACAGAACTGTTTTAATATGTAAGCTTTTAAACTTAAATATTTAACATATATAGAATATACAGTAACTCCTCACTTAAAGTTGTCCCTGTTAACGTTGTTTCATTGTTACATTGCTGATCAATTAGGGAACATGCTGGTTTAAAGTTGTGCAATGCTCCCCTCTAACGTGGTTTGGCAGCTGCCTGCTTTGTCCAGTGCTTGCAGGAAGAACAGCCCGTAGCAGCTAGCTGGTGGCGGCTTGTAGCCAGGGTGGACTGGCAGCCCCCCATCAGCTCCCCGCTCCCCTAAGTTCCCTATGCTGCAGCTGCCCAGCAGGCTATCAATTACCGGCAGTTCAGCTGTCCCTCCCCCCACTGCCATGTGCTGCTCCTGCCCTCTGCCTTGGAGCTTCTCCCAAAGACTCCTGCTTGCTCTGCAGGGGCAGAAAGGGAGGGCTAATGTCAGGGTGTCCCCCTTCCCCCTGCTCCTGCACCCCGCTTACCCCTTCTCCATATAGAGCAGGGAGGGGACATGGAGGGAGAGAGACATAGAGAGCTTGGGGCAGCAGCTGGTGCCTTAACTTCATGATCCAATTAAAAAGACAATGCACTTAAGAGTGGGTCAGCTTACTTACAGGGGCAGTATGCATCTCTCCTCTCTCCCACACACAAGGTGTGTGTCTGTCTCTGTCTGCTAGGCTGTCTCCCCTCCCCCTGTGTTCGTGCTGCCTTGTGTGAGAGGCTACATTAACAACAACCTGTTAACCCTTGAGGGCTCAGCCGAGTGCTAGTTCATCATTTAGCAGCAAGGCATTCCCTGGGAAATATCTCTCCCTCTTCTACCCTCTAACTTCACCACCTCAACCAAGCTTCACAATCATCATAGCTGTGAACAGTATTAAATTGTTTGTTTAAAACATATACTGTGTGTATCTATATACTATATAGTTTTTTGTCTGGTGAAAATTTTTTCCCTGGAACCTAACCTTCCCCCACACCATTTACATTAATTCTTATGGCACCTTATAGACTAACAGACGTTTGGGAGCATGAGCTTTCGTGGGTGAATACCCACTTCGTCGGATGTATTCACCCACGAAAGCTCATGCTTCCAAACGTCTGTTAGTCTATAAGGTGCCACAAGACTCTTTGCTGCTTTTACAGATCCAGACTAACATGGCTACCCCTCTGATAATTAATTCTTATGGGGAAATTGGATTCACTTAACATCGTTTTGCTTAGTCACATTTTTCAGGAACATAACTACAACGTTAAGTGAAGAGTTACTGTATTTGAAACAAGCTGAAAATATTTTTGTCTTTGAGAAGACTAGATTTTACTAAAATAAACCTGTCTAAAAGGTTAAAAGAAAACTTTATTAATTTATCCCTACATACAGTACAAACTTGTATCTAGTTTTGTTGTGATTAGTTTATAACAAGTATTAGACCAGTGGTCCCCAACCTTTTCGTCTGGCGGGCGCCAGACGAAGGACCATGGCGGCGGTGGAGCACCCGCCGAATTTCTGCGGCATTTTGGCATCGCCGCCTCTCACAGAAATTCAGCGGCATTTCGGCGGGTGCTCCACCGCTGGCCAGAACGCAGGCGGATTTAGATGCCCCCACGGGCGCCATGGCGCCCGTGGGCGCCATGTTGGGGACCCCTGTATTAGACATTACAAAATCATATTTCAGCATTACTACTGTATATTCCTGTTAATACAAAAACCGCACAGGTTGAACCTTAAAGCCCCAGTCCTGCAAAGATTTAAGCATGTGCTTAACTTTATACATTGAATGGCACTACTCAATTGCTTACATTTTTGCAGGATTGGGGCTTAAAATGGTAAGATATTCTTGGCAGGAAGGCAGGCCCAAACTAACACAGTAAAGCTGAGGAAAACTGGTAGAATCAGGACCTTAATAAACTGCATTTAGAGTTTAATTATTACACTGGAATAATTCAATATTTCTGAGAAACAAATAGTTCTGACACAATTGACTGGTCACTTGAATTCATGAGGCAATATAAAATGTGGGCAACTGTCAGAATGTAACTAAGTCCCTATAAACATTATGGGGCTGAAATAATCCCAGAAGGACTGAAGATTCAATAAGAACTGAAGGGGTTTATAAACATTGAGCAAAACCTCTACATCTAGATCATTCTTTAGTGTTAGTAGACAATACAAACTATTTTATGCATGATAGATCATAGTGTTTTGTTTTATTTATTTGTAACATTTCACTGCTTTTGGGTATGAATCTACACTATTTGAAGCTCTTGAATTAAATTCTTGGCACCTCCAGGCAATGTATAGGCTCATAATAAAATATGCTACTTCCTTTGGAAACACAAATAATGCCACTATATACAGCATATGTTCCCTTCAGTTCTTCTGAAAGGTGTTGGCTGGTAACCCAAGGGACTGAAATTCTGTATATATCTACAGCCTGATCCACATCCTGATGAAGTCAGTTGCACTCTTTCCTTTCACTTTAAAAAACGCTGCAGAACAGGTATGTTAGAGCTAACAGAAATGCAATGTTCCCCATATTATCTCCTACCAACACGTTAACAACTGTAATTCATATATCATGTCCATTTAGTAATTGATCTGCCTGCTGAAACTTTCAACAAGGTTACCAATTAGTACTAGTTATAGTGGCAGATTTTGTGATGTGCACATCTGTCCAGAGAGGGGAAATGGACTAAGAAAACTAGCTCATTTCACATTTGCCACTGCATAACCTTCAGATGGTAAAAATCTATACTAACTCAGGACAGATTTGAACCAGAATCCTTAGAGAAAAAGAAAAGATTTACATTCCATCCCTTTGAGCCACTTACTACGTTTCCTTTGTTAAAAATTTTCTCTGAATTTGAAATATTCATACTCAGGTTGCTAAACAATGTATTGTCTGAAATGGTACTGAGAAAGGGTCCAATCCTACAGACAAAGCTACCATTAAGTTTGCGCAATTGTCCCTGAAGCCATTAAATAACCCTTCATGGTGTATTCAAAATGTAGTTTGCTACTACGGACATCAAAAAGCAGTATGAATTCTGTAAAATGTCAAGGACAATTTTTGATTTCTTGATTGGCATCAGGTTCATCTTATATACCATTCTGCTGCATAATTTAAGATAAACACAGACAGCGAGATCTTGGCTCTACTCAAGTCAATGGCAAAACTTCCATTTACTTCAATGGAACCACAGTTTCACTCATTAATAACATTAAAATAAATTACCGAAGGCAACCTTTGTTTTCTTCTGCCTTGACACTGGATGAATTGGTCACTGGTTTATGATCACCACCTGACTGCTGCTCATTATGTTGATATATTTTGGACACAGTGTACACGGTTTTCTCTTCAGATTTAGTATCTTCTTGTTTTATGTAAGAAAAAATATTGCCATATAACAGTATGAATGTGAAATTTACATTGTTTACTTTCTAAAGAGAAATATTAATTTTTAAAAAGTCCATTTCCATAAAAATGTTCAAGTAAAAGTAGTCTGTTGCAAAAAAACATTTTTGTTAACTTTTTTTAATTAAAGAAAATTGCACCTTTTTTAGAAGCAGTAGCTATTAATCACAGACTAAGAATATTCCAATATTTTATGTATTGCTTACCTCTAGATAAACTTGAAGTGAGCTTTGATATGGTAGTATCTATGACTCCAAAAAGAATGGTAACAATGGGAGCATTAGTATCAGAGCTCTTGTAGTTTCTTGTTGCAATGATATATGATTGCTGCATATTACAGCTATCCTCTTAATTACTGGTGATTTGGTATTAGTATAGGACTGCCAACCTTGCATGTAAAGAAACTAAAATAATAGTACATCCATATTATTACAGAGCACCTTAATTGTTAATGTAGCTTTTCCATACAATTACCTGTTTTTACAGCTATCATGGTATCTCCAGTACTGTAATCATTCAAAATCTCTTCTGACTTCCTTTGTACAGTCACATCATCTTTGATTCCCTCTTCAGGCTCTGGCTCTACATCTTGTGATTGGGACTGTAGTTCTGCCATTTAGAGATAAACAAGATGGCCTCAGCAAATATATAAATACACATCTACCCCGATATAACATGGTCCTCAGGAGCCAAAAAATCTCACCGCCTTATAGGTGAGACCGCATTATATTGGGTTTGGTCTGGTACGGTGTACCGGCAAGAGCCGGTATGCTGTGCCAGACTGGACTGGCTTCCCCAGCGGTGATTTAAAGGTCCCGGTGCTCCAGCCGCTGCGGGGAGCCTTGAGCCCTTTAAATCACTGCCGGAGCTCTGGCAGCAGGGCTTGTGCGGGGATTTAAAGGGCCTGGAGCTCGCCTCAGCAGCTGGAGCCTCTGGCCCTTTAAATCACCGCCAGAGCCCAGGTGGGGATTTAAAGGGCCCAGTGCTCCAGCCACTGCAGGGGAGCCCCGGGCCTTTTAAATCCCCGCCTGAGCCCTGCTGCCAGAGCTCTGACAGTGATTTAAAGGGCCCAGGGCTCCCCACAGTGGCTGGAGCACCGGGACCTTTAAATCACACTGGGAAAGCCGGCTGCTAGAGCCCCGGTAGGGATTTAAAGGGCCCAGTGCTCCAGCCACTGCAGGGAGCCCTGGGCCCTTTAAATCAAAGCCGGAGCTCTGGCAGCGGAGCTTGGGCGGGGATTTAAAGGGCCCAGGGCTCCTCACAGCAGCCAGAGCCCCGGGCCCTTTAAATCACCACCTGAGCCCGGCTGCCTAAGCCCCAGCAGGGATTTAAAGGGCCTGGTGCTACAGCAGCTGTGGGGATCCCTGGGCCCTTTAAATCACCGCCGGAGTTCTGGCAGTGGGGCTCGGGCAGTGATTTAAAGGGCCCGGGGCTCCACATGAATTCGGATATAATGCGGTAAAGCAGAGGGGCTCGGGTGGCACTTTAAAAGGCCTGGGGCTCCCCGCTGCTTTATCACATTATATCTGAATTTGTGTTATATCAGGTCGCGTTCTATTGGGGTAGAGGTGTGTACAGAGCTAAATTAGGCTTTCAGTTACACCAGCTGGGAATTCATGGAAGCTGTCTGATTATAACAAAGGGCAGAATTAATTCCACAGTAAAAATTGGAAAGTCATTAAGCAGGGTGGATTTGATTTAAATCACTAGTCAGGGAGACTTGATTTGATCATAAAAGTTCATTCTTGTTAGTTGTTATAACCTTAATACATATTCTTCACAACTCAGAGATAGATGTAGGTTTCATTTTTAGAAGGTACATGCTATACATTTTTTAAGTGATTTATTTTGAAAACTTTTCAGCTATATCAGAAAATGAATGATTGTTTGGTTATTTCATTTACCAAAGGTAACTGAAGAAGATATTTATGAAGTCATTGGGAGGTGAACTGTCTCCAATTCAACAGGTTAATCATTAATATTTGGAGGATTTTCTTGCCATGCTGTATTAGGAGGAGAACATCACCAGACAGACATTTAAATTGTTTTATTTAACTAAAACAACAACACTATGTATTCTGGATTTTTTTTCATCAGCAAACATATAATATTTTAACAAAACAAGCATATGAATTTTTGAATTTAGTTAAACATTGAAGTTTTTTAAAATCAGGTTTGTTTTTGTTAAAATTGTTTTTAACTAAAATAGTTAAATGAACTATTTAAAAAAACCCAAAAATTAAATTGACTATGTCAGCCAGGTCAACATGAGAAACTTAAAATATTGGCTTCTGCAGCTAACTCAGTCGTCTTCACCTTCATTTTCCTCTTTGTTCATAATCTGGAAAAGAAAAACAAGCTTTCCTGCTTTTTCAGGTCCCAAACGATTTCTCAGTTTGGAATGAATTAGTCCAAAGGAAGAATTTTTTTTTCTAGACTAGCAGAAGAAGCTACTGCTGTTAAAAGTGAGATTAAGTGGACTAATTCACTTCAACAGCTTCTGTATCCAAGTGCTTAAGTGACTTCCACTAGTTCACTGGTGTGACTTTCTTTAAAACATCATCAGCAAAGATATATTTCTTGAATGCTTTACCCTTAGCTCTGAAGTTTATTATAGCTGGCATTACAGAGGGATGATTTCTGGATGTCCAAGTCATAGCCAACTCCTCTTCTTCAGCAGTTAAGGTTTGACCCTGGTACCAAGTATTGAGAATATTTGCAAGAAAATTAGCTGGAGATAGTGCTTGTTTTTAATGCTTGTAATTTAACTCTGTCATTGCATATTTCTCTTTTTAAGATCTCACTCGGTTCCTTCCAAATTTCAACAGCGTCAGCAATAAAATAGCTATTTCCCTGCATTTTGTTCAAGGTTACAGTAATAGGCTTCAGGGTACTCAGCATGTGTTCAACGTTTCTTTTAAGCCCAATGTTGAGAACTTTGGTTGTGACAGTGCCATCTATTTTTCACGATTTTGTTCACAAACTGTCATCAGATTAGGCCAGTTCTTGACATAGTGCTCAAAACAGTCCACTACTGAGTTCCATTGCACATCTTGTGGGAGAGTTAGCTTGGTTCCTCCCTTGTTTTTTCAGAGCAGCTGCTGCAAAGTGGTTGTTACATAAGTATTTTGCAATTTCAACAACATTAACCTTTATTTCTGGAACACTGAAGTATTTGGTTAGGAGATGCATCAAATGAGCACTGCAACCGTATGTTATTAGCTTGGGACTCTTGTCACTCTCTTCTAAATAATTTCTCCTCATCTTGGATATATTTGCAGCATTGTCTGTGACCAAGCTGTGTACTAGACATTTGAATTTTTTTTCACAGTTTGTTATAGCTTTTACTGCTACTTCTTGTAAGTATTCTGCTGTGTGTGTTTCCTGATGTATCAATTGTTTCTGTAAGGAAGACATTCCCTTCTTCTGTTGTCAGACAAGCAACTACAACAGGATCATTGTGGACACTGCTCCATCCATCAAGACACGGGTTAACAATTTTACCCTCTAGACCTTTTGCACACTACTCAGTTTCTCTTTCATACACTTTATCCAGCAATTTGCCTGCAACATCTGCTCCGTTGGGTGGACTGTATCCTAGTTTTAATGACTGAACCATGTTAATGAAGTGTGGGTCCTCAATCATATGGAAAGGCGAGTTTGTTGCATAAACAAACCGGGCAATTTTTTCATCAATAACCTCTTTTTGTATACTGCTGATTTTTATCACAAACTTATCTATGGTTGTTTCTGGATGATGGAGATTTTTTTTTCTTTTTGCTATAGGTGATATACTGTGGCTATGTGACATACATGATGTGACTGAAACACTACCATTGGCAGATAACTCAGAAACTATAGAAAACTATGATGATCTTGAAGGTGGATAGTCTTCAGAATCCTGTATGTTGAGGATGGATTCTCCTAAACAAAATAAGTCAATGCAATTATTTAATTATTACCACCATACTGTTCATTTAGAATGACTTACAATTTAGAATTGCATTCACTGCCACTCAGTACTACTTTAAAGGTGAAATTGTAAAAGGAAGATCTGCCTATTCCAGCTGTTTATTTTTTATCACAACTGCATCTAAAATGATAGTACCATAGAGTAACAACTATATTCTTTGCTCAAACATGAGAATTCAAGAATAGTCCAGAAGGAAGACAGGCAGTCCTTAAGAAAGAAGTATGAAATGAAAAAGTTTACCAACCTGAAGATCTTGCATGTTCAGACATGTTCCTTTCATCATCTTCAACACAGCTTCCTCCTGAGAAGGAATACTTCTCATGATGTTGTTTCATTTAGACAACCAGGCCTTGCATTTCTTTGTTGCACTTGTTTGCATTTTGCACGCATGCCTGTCTTACCCACAGGTAGATGAACTACATTAAAATATTCCCAAATTGGGTATCTTTTACGGTCTGCTGCCATTATAGGTTTTCCCTTTTAGTGAGAGAATGGTATGGTAGATCTCAAATCAATGAAGGCTACACTCAGAAACAGGGCCGGCTCCAGACCCCAGCGCGCCAAGCAGGCGCGTGGGGCGGCATTGTCCTGGCAGGGCGGCATTTGGCTCCGGCGGACCTTCCGCAGTCATGCCTGTGGGAGGTCCACCGGAGCCCCGGGACGAGCGGACCTGCCGCAGGCATGACTGCGGAGGATCCCCTCTTCCCGCGGCTCCGCTTGAGCTCCCGCAGGCATGACTGCGGCGGGTGCGCTGGTCCCGCGGCTCGGACGGAGCTCCCGCAGGCATGCCTGCGGACGCTCCACCGGAGCCGCGGGAACACGGGACCGCCCGCAGGCACTTCTGCCCCGGCCGCGGGACCGGGGAAGGGCGGCGCGAGCGGCGCTGCACGCCGCCCTGCTTGGGGCGGTGGAATTTCTAGAGCCGCCCCTGCTCAGAAAGACCTCAAGACTTCTGGAATATGTTGCTCAAACAGTTTTACTTTTGTTTCTACTGCCTGTCCCTCCCTTCTCACATTTATCTCTAGACTTCTTCTCCTTGTCCAGATCTATTCCGCCCCAACAATCTTCTATTCCAGTGGTTCCCAAACTTTAACAGCCTGTGAACCCCTTTCATTAGCAAGTCAAGTCTCGCAAACCCCCTCTGAAAAATGAATATTTGCGGGGATTTTCTCTTTTACCCGAGTATAAATTATAAAAGCAGTGATCTTGGAAATATAAAATTTGTTTTATGACATGCTTATCACACACTATTTATTATTAATTATTATTTATCATTACAGTATTTTTATTACATTATGAAAATGGCAACACTCTTCCAAGATCTCACTTTCGTAGCTTGTATCACTTTGAATAAGCCTGTTATAAGACAAGGCTCCTATGTTTCATCAAGGAGTATCAGATGTGAAACAGCATGAAGGTATTTAAGACGCCAACTCAAAAGAGTTCCTCCTACACAAGCATTCAGGTCTTGAGCAGTCCAGGCAAATAGTGCACATTACAACAAAGCTTAAACTTGTTCTTCATAATAATTTTAAAAACAATACTAGCTGCCTATTTCATTTTAAAAACAGCAAAAAAAATTCACCTCCCTTTCCATTTCTTATAAAGAGTCTTGAAGTTGAAATCTCCTCAGTGTGATAGATAGGCTTGCTTTGATCTGCTTAGCTCTTGGAAGTCCAGGGGTTCCAGGCTGCTGGCCCTGTGTTGTCTGGGGTCCCTAGGGACAGCTCTGTCCACCATTAGGGAATTTTTTCCCGAGAACCCCCTGTAACATTTCGCGAACCCCCAGGGGTTCATGAACCCCAGTTTGGGAACCACTGTTCTATTCATTGAACTTTTTGAAACTTTGCACTTCTAGAGAGAGATAAGGGATTAACTCTGTGTACACAAATTTGCAGAGGGACAATAGGGTTGAGGTCTGTTATTTCTCACCTCTATGTAGTTATTTATTTTAAAACATTTTTGCTGTCAATAAGCATGTTATCTCTGGAGACACAAATTCACAATTTGAGAACTGCAAAACTAAGCATCTCTGATGGTATCTTCTAGACTGAGCACTGAGTCCCATTGGATAAATAGAAAGATTAACCTAAATAATCTATACCGGGGTAGGCAACATATGGCACGCGTGCCGAAGACGTCACGTGAGCTGATTTTCAGTGGCACTCACACCGTCAGGGTCCTGGCCACCAGTCTGGGGCGGGCTCTGCATTTTAATTTAATTTTAAATGAAACTTCTTAAACATTTTAAAAACCTTATTTTCTTTACTTACAACAAGAATTTAGTTATATATATTATAGACTTATAGAAAGACACCTTCTAAAAACATTAAAATGTATTACTGGCATGCAAAACCTTAAATCAGAGTGACACCACTTCTGAAAGGTTGCCGACCCCTGATCTATACAGAAGCTCCTGGAACTCCGTAAGATGGGTCCCTAATCCATGAACTATTGGAACTCATTTACAAAACTTTTCTTAAACATTACATTAATATATTGTCTCATACTATAGAATTAGAATTTATAATCCCTATCCCATGATGAGAGATCTTTGAGCTATCAGGTATCTTAATTAAAACTATCCTTAGATATTTTTTTCCCTCGAAAAGCATTTTCTCAAAAAAAATCTGATTTAAATAAAAAATATCAGATTTTTTTTTTTAAATCATTGATTTTTATCCACCCTGTCATTAAGGTTCCTATTCTGGCCTCAGTTAGGGCAAAACTCACTGAGTTTGGTGGGAGCAGGAACCATATTTTGATCCCAATTACACTAGCATAACAGAGCAGGATATAGCCCAATGCAAGCGGTATCCCTGTGAGTAAGGGCAGGACTGGACATTAAGAGTTCAATTGGTAAAATATCACCTGCTTAAGAAAACAAAAATTAAGTAGCCACATGATCAGTAAATTCATACTAGCAGAAAACACTATGGTCAAGTGTTAATGTAGCTTTTCCTTTATTACCTGTTTTTACAAGACTATTTTCATTGTTTGTCTGGATATCTCCATTTCTGCAATCACTTGGAGACTCTTCTGACATATCTTGCTCATTAACTTCCTCCTTGATTCCCTTTTCTGGACCAGTCTCTTCATTTGGTGGTCGCATTTTAAGCTCTGCCATTTAGATGGATGACAAGTTAGGGTATGACCTATTAGCCAATCCTATTACTTTTACGCATACAAAATTTCCAGTGGCTTCAATGGGAGTGTGGAAGCCAGTAAATAATTAACAAGGTTTGAAGAGATCTTAATGAATGTTAGTTAGCAAGAGTCAGGCCATACTGTGACCCTTATGACGTGAGATTTGTAGAAGCAAGATAATGTAAGACAGAGTGAACTGTGTGAAAGTATTACGACCTTGCAATGTGCAGTCTTGCTTTTTCTAGTAAGATAGCAGAAAAGCTTATGTATAAACAAAATGTAGTTGTTGCTTTTTACTGTCTGTATTATTGCTAGAAATTGTCTGAAACAACGGTATAAAGGCTTGATGTAATTGTTTACCAGTTGAGAGACCTGTCCAGGACCCTGTGTCCTATGGCACTCTCTCCCTCCATTGTAATTACTGGAGAAATAATAAAGTATTTAATTTTGCTGCACCCAAACAAAAAGCGAGAACTAAGTTTTTCTTCGACAATTTGGGGGCTCGTCCGGGATGGCAACGCCCACGGACCCACAGACAACTACTACGGATCATTCCCCTTCGAACCCCATGGCGCCACATGAGAGGTATGAGACCTTTTGAAATCTCTATTGGGGTATCGGAGGAGGACTTTCCGTGAGGACGTCTGTCTCTCTGTTGGGCTCACGCCATCTGAACTTATTGACTGTGCAGCAGGATCAGATGCAAAGTGGTATTGGGGAGAGGCCCCAATAAGGTTAGTTTATAGCAGTACTGGGAACTGCTGAGTTGGCCAAGGAAATGCATAAGGTAATGCATAAGGTAATGCATAGGTAAATGCATTAGAATGCACCGGTGCTGAGGGGTTTTTACCGCCTCAAGAGGGGTTGTCATACCGCCTCATGGTATTGGTCTGGACCAGGTAAAGATGCATCGTGGTTAAAAAAAAAATAAACAAAAAAAAAATTAAAAAAGGTTAAAAAAGGGTTAAAAAAAAGGAAAAGGAAGAAAAAGAGGCCTTGGTGTGTGTGTGTGTGTACACCAGTGTGAGTGGCTGTTACCGGGCTAGCCCGGTAACTAGTGGATCTTTAGGAGATCCGACCCACGGTGGGCTGACTCAGCCTGGCATAGTCCGGCGAGGAAGCTGCCTGGGTCTAGGGGTGTGTGAACCCATCTTCCCTCCCCTTTCCTTTCCGTGTGGGCTACTGACAGTCTGATCATCTCCTTAGTAGAAAATGGGTAAGGGACTGTCTAAATATTCCACCTCACCCCCTAAGGGTGCCCCAGCATATTACATGTACGTACATTATGGTCCTAAAACCTGCAGGTATTTAAATGATTGGAATCTGTACACGCGTGAAAATTCATTTAAACAATGCCCATTAGAAGGCACCTTCAATCTAGATAAGATCATATATCTAAGAGGAGCTTTTAATCACAAAGAACAACCTCTGACACAGTGTGAGCAATTTGTCTAGGAACGGGTTAATTTGAAATTCGGCTTCACCCAGAGATAGGAGAAGTTGTTTTGTGTTCAAGGTCGAAAATCAGTGCGGAAAACTGCTTTCAGCCCCAGCTGCTTGTGGAAAATAGAGACAGGCAAACAAAAGGCAGTACAAATTGCAGAATTGGAATTATATTTGCAAAGCTTAACTTCCCAGTGAGACATGTGTGAGTATTAAAGTGGTTTAAGGCTTGGGGCATTCATGTTTTTCCTGTGTGAGGTGGGAGCATTCCCAATACTCTCCATTGTTGTTTTATTATTTTTAATGAAGCTTTAAAATTTGATTATATGCTCTGTTGGTCTGATCACCTGACATGAGGGATAAATTAGTAACAGGAATTTGTCACAGTTTGGTGAGCAATTAATAATGGGGGGGCCCTGCAGAATTTACACCATCTATCTGTTTTACCCTTGTTATTTTGTGTTTGCTTTGTTTGGTATTGTTGGTATTATCTGATAAGGATTGCATGATTAAAGGTGTATAGAATAAGGAAACACTATTTGGTTTTGGTGCACTATTTAGCTTTGGCTCTGTTTTGTTTAACCGGTTACTGTTGTTTTTCTGCTCTGTTCATTTGGGCGTTAGGTGTGTGAGCGGAACTGAACTTCTCGTTCGTAATTCCTCACGGTGGAAGCCATGTGTGCGATGAAGCTCTGAGGTTGTCCTGAGATTTTACAGTCCCGCCCCCCCCCGTAACGGACAATGTAACAGAAGTAGGAAAAATCTGGCTTAGACTGTAATTTTCTTTGCTCTCTGTGTAATTTTCTTTTCTGTTTAAGTGTCAGCAGACAAATGGGTGGGTCTCTGGGTAGACCCCCAAAGGGGTTTGGATTATGTGTTAAGTGAATGGCCATGTATTTTTGCCCAGGTGGCAAGCCTTACTAGGAAGGACTCAGGTAGTCTTGTGAGTAGAAATGTTTTGGGGACAAGACCAGAAGGGCGGGGGCTAGTTGAGTAGCCCACCCTCCTAGCTAAGAACTGGTTGTGGAACAAGCTAGTGTCCATGGACGGGACGATTCAGTGAGGAAAAAAGGATCGGGCCCAAGCGGGAGGGCAACAGACAGAGTGATTGGAAAACAGGTTGGAAACTTTTGAGGGTGTAGTGGAAAGAAGGAGTAAGTGAATATAAGCATGAGGATTTCAAATACTCAGAAGGATATTTGGAATGGTGATTTGCATTGGTAAAGTGGCTGTTGAAAAGGAAAAAGCAATTGATTTTTAAGGGAAAATGAAAATTTGACTCTGTGTTTGCTGGGGGGAACAGCAGTTGAACTTTGTGAAAATGCTAAAGAGAACAGTTTTTTGGTGTCTTTGACATGTTTGTGAATAAATTCAGGCAAATAAATTTTTAGATTGTAATAATTTGGCTGTGACCACTTTTGTTGAATTAGCTGAAAAATGGATACAGTGCTATGTAATTAGAATTGTATTAAGCTCTAACGGCACTGTAAGAGGTGATGTTTTCTGTCAGTGTTTAAAAGCAGGAGTTAACAGAAATAAAAAGCAAGCCAGAAATAATCTGTGTTACTGCAAATTAACTAACTGATTGAGATGCAGATACTTGTTTTGTTCAACTTAGAATACAAAGTGTTTGGTTACATCAGAAAAATGTGATATACTAAAGTCTAATACATTTTCTTAAGTAAGAGAAAGAAACTACATTGGCCAAATGTAGCCGAAATACGACTGTAGTGAAATTTACATACATTTAGAATAAAGTAGAAGGCATCTGCAAAAAGATACAGCAAAAATATCTTCCCCACAGAACCAGATAAATGGGAAAACATTTGGCCAAATCTTTTAATTGAGAATTGTTGTTAAAATTTGCATACTGACAGTCTTTGGAAGCAAGGACATGAAAAGTTAACCCACTCCCCATATTGTACGAGGGATCCTTCTGGCTACCTCAGACTTTTAGCCAGAGGGCTGGGGATGGTGGATAGCTATTGGACTAGAAGTTATATTAAGTGAACTTCTCAAAGTGGGTGTGCTTGTCCTGGCTTGTTCTTCCAAAGTTCTGTAATAAGGTTATTTTAGTGAAAGGGTATATGTGGCATACATTGAATGATAATACTTCTGTACTGTATAACAGTACTGTTTATGTGTTCATGGTATGAAAAAGGTGTATAATTGAAGAGCAAAAGGAGCACAGGAAAGAATTGTGCCTCAAGGAGACATAATTCCTCTCTTGTCCTAAGAGGAAGTAAGTTTCTTCATCCCTTTTCAGGGTGTTATTTACTGCCCCTTATGTACTTGAGTGGCTATTCTGGCTGGGGAATAACCAAAATCTCCTCCCACTTCTCTAGCCCTCTCCAACTTTCTCCTGACCACTTGCTTGCTGGAGGGATTACTGGATGAACAGCCTTTACTCTCCCCTCACCACACTCCCAGGGCCAGAGCAACAAAGTGAGTTGCAAGGAAAAACCCAGGGTTCTGAGTTCAATCCTTGAGGGGGCCATTTGGGGATTGGTCCAGCTTTGAGCAGGGGCTGGACTAGATGATCTCCTGAGGTCCCTTCCAAACCCTAATAATCTATGATTGATTCTATGAACTCAGTCAGATGGGGAAGTAAGAGGGTGGAATCTTACTCCTCTGTGTATCTGAGTAAATGCCAGGGACAATTTAACCCATTGCTTGTATGTGGATCCTTTCCCCCACTTTCTTTATCTTTTATCATTTTAGATTGTAAACTCTTTGGTGCAGGTCCATATCTTCTTCTACAGCTGCAGAATGGTGGCAGTGGGCATTACCACAGTATAAATATTAAATGACAAAGGTTCATTTTGACTTCTTGATCAAAACTGGGCTGAATTATAATTCTTAGATATGATGATGAGTGCTGTATAAAACAGACAGTGGTGATATGAAGCTTGGAAACCATACACAGCTCTGAGCTTGTAATGTTTCGCCAATATCAGAAGACATGAACTACTATGGGTCCGAGTCCTGCGTAGAGGCTGTTGGGTCATTTTGAACCTGAAATTAATATTTTTATTTATTTCTAATAGCAGCTGGGCTAGGCTGGGCGTGTCATATGAATCTCACCCACACTAACGTACTACATGCCCATCTCAAGAGGGTGTCCCTCACAGATCCCCTACTCTGTAGGGGTTCCATCCATCTCCCTCTCTTGTGGGGTGTATCACCTAACCTCCTGCTTCCCATATGAGGTGTCACACAAATTCCCTACCCTGTGGGTGGAGGTACCAAACCTTCCTTCCTATACAGGGGTATCACATGAACAGCTTTCATCCACATATGGGGGGTGTCATCATGGGCAGATTTGGAGTGGGGCAAGGCAGCCTGAGTGTGCAATATAACGAGTTCTGCAGAGGAGACAGAAGACTGCTCCCAGCTTATGCCCCTGAAGCAGGGAGTCAGAATTTTGTTTATAAACATATTGATTAATAGGGAATTAAGATAAGATAAGAAAGAGCTGTTAGGATGTTTCCTAAAGTTAAATGATCTCTTCCAAGCTCAGTGAACTGCAAAAAGTAAGTAGCCTAAATGATAGAAAGTAATTGTAGATTTTTCTACAACTGTTTCAATTGTTGTATTCAAGAGATAGTAACAAAATTACTAATATCTTTCTTTGAGAAGATGATTTTTTAGACAAAAGAAATGCGTAGATATAATCTACCTGGATGTCAGTAAGGCATCTGATACAGTTCCACATGGGAAATTATTAATTAAACTGGAGAAGATCTGGATTAATATGAGAACCAAAAGGTGGATAAAGAACTGATTAAAGGGGAGACTGCAACAGGTCATACTGAAAGGTGAACTGTCAGAATGAAGGGAGGTTACTAGTGGAGTTCCTCATTTAACATTTTTATTACTGATCTTAGCACAAAAAATGGGCATGTGTTAATAAAGTCTGCAAATGACACAAAGTTGGGAGGTATTGCCAATATGGAGGAGGACCGGAATATCATACAAGAAGATCTGGATGACCTTGTAAACTGGAGTAACAGAAATGGAATGAAACTCAATAGTGCAAAGTCATGCATTTGGGGACTAACAAGAATTTTTGCTATAAACTGGGGATTTATCGGTTGGAAGTGACAGAGGAAGAGAAAGACCTCGGTATATTGGTTGATCACAGGATGACTATGAGCAATCAATGTGATACAGATGTGAAAAAGGCCAACACGGTCCTGGGGTACACCAGATGAGGTATTTCCAGTAGAGACAGGGAAGTGTTAGTACCATTATACAAGGCACTGGTGATATCTCATCTGGAGTAGTGTGTGCAATTCTGGTCTCCCATGTTTAAGAAAGATGAATTCAAATTGGTTGCAGAGAAGGGCTACTAGGATGATCTGAGGAATGGAAAACCTACCTTATGACAGGAAACTCAGAGAGCTTGGCCTGTTTAGTTTAACAAAAAGAAGGCTGAGCGGAGAGATGATTGCTTTCTATAAATACATCAGAGGAATAAATACCAGGGAGGGAGAGGAGTTCTTTAAGTTAAGCACCAATGTGGACCCCAGAACAAATAGATATAAACTGGTCATCAACAAGTTTAGGCTTTAAATTAGGCGAAGGTTTGTAACCATTAGAGGAGTGAAGTTCTGGACCAGCCTCCCAAAGGGAGCAGTGGGAGCAAAAAACCTGACTTCAAAACTGAGCTTGATAACTTTATAAAGGGGATGGTATGACAGGACTGCCTACCAATGGCATGTGGCCCATCATTGATGCCTGTAGCAGAACTCCCCAACAGATAGAGACGCAACACTAGAGCGGGAGGGCTCTGAGTTACTACAGAGAATTCTTTCCCAGGTATCTTCCTGGTGGGTCTTGCCCACTTTCTCAGGATCTAACTGATAACTTTATTTGGGGTCGGGAAGGAATTTTCCCCCAGGTCAGATTGGCAGAGACCTTAAGGTTTTTTTTCCCCTTCCTCTACAGCATGGGTCACTTGCAGGTTTAAACTAGTGTAAATGATGAGTTATCTGTAAGTCTAGTCTTTAAACATTAGGTGAGTACTTCAGTAACTCAGCCAGAGGTTAGGGGTCTATTACAGAACTGAGTGGGTGAGGTTCTATGGCCTGCAAGGTGCAGACGGTCATACTCGATGATCATGATGGTCACTTCTGATTTCAGCAAAAAGAACGAGGAGTACTTGTGGTACCTTAGAGACTAACACATTTATTTAAGCATAAGCTTAAATTTGTTAGTCTCTTAGGTGCCACAAGGACTCCTCGTTCTTTTTGCTGATACAGACTAACACAGCTACCACTCTGAAACCGGTCACCATGCAAGGCACTGCATTTAGCCATATGAAGTGGAAATCCATCAGCTTGATGAAAAAAACTCATACAGATACAGACTTGCAGCCGATGAAGTGGGTTTTAGCCCACGAAAGCTTATGCTTAAATAAACGTGTTAGTCTCTAAGGTGCCACAAGCGCTCCTGTTCTTTTTGCTGATACGGACTCACAGGGCTGCCACTCTGAAACGTCTGACTTCAGTACGCGTAGCCGAGTAAGAATAGTCATTACAATTTTAAACCTAACCAGGGGATGTCAGAACATGTTAGTATTAGAGCTGAGTGGGACGAATTTTTTTTAAATATTTCATTTTCTTTCTTTATATAAGAATTAGATACACTGCTCCCCCTCCCCCCCCACCCGCACAGTCCCACTGGCCTGACTGGAGCTGCTCCCCTCAAACATAGAAATCAAACGATGCCCATGGGCGTCTCACAGATTCCCCACCCTGTGTGTGTAGGGTACAGACCCTCCCCCGCGGGGGGGGTCAGGCAAATTTCCTCCCCCTTCCCGCAGCGGAGACTCACCCGCTTCCCTCCGCCTCAACCGCTACCAACCGCTTCTCCCGTAACCATGGCGACCTCAACGGCGGGACCCAGAAGCCCCCGCGCGGCGCCCTCTAGCAACGGCGTCCGGAGCGTCCCGCCCCCGGACCTTACCAACAAGGAGTCAGGTGGTCTGGGAGTGGGCGGGGCCGGTGCTGGAGGAGCACTGGAAGTAGGCCGGACCAGTCCCTGTCCTCCGCGCGCGCAGGTACGGGGGTGTGGGCGGGGAGTCAGCAGGGGCTGGGCGAGGGAGGTACAAGGGAAGGGGGCATGTGTGGGGGAGGAGGAGGGTCTGGGTGAGGGGAAGCGGGGTCTGGACAGGGTGTGGGATATGTGGGGAGTGAGGGTCTAGGGAGACACGGGATTGGGTAAGGGCGGTCTGGGTAGAGGGGTCTGGTTTTAGGGGGTATAGGTGGAGGAGGAGGGTCTGGGTGAGGGGAAGGAGAGGTCTGGACAGGGTGTGGGATATATGGGGAGTGAGGGTCCAGGGCAGGGGTAGGCAACCTATGGCACGTGTGCCGAAGGCAGCACACAAGCTGATTTTCACTGGCACTCACACTGCTTGGGTCCAGGCCACCGGTCCGGGGGGCTCTGCATTTAATTTAATTTTAATTAAAGCTTCTTAAATATTTTACAAACCTTATTTACTTTACATACAATGATAGTGTAGTTATATATTATAGACTTATAGAAAGAGACCTTCTAAAAATGTATCACTGGCATGTGAAATCTTAAATGAGAGTGAATAAATGAAGACTTGGCACAGCACTTCTGAAAGGTTGCTGACCCCTGGTCTAGGGAGACAGTGCATTGGGGAGGGGGGTCTGGGCAGAGGGGAAGGGGGGGGTCTGGCTCCTAGGTGGGAGGAGGGGTGGGGACAGGGGGTTTGGGGCTCCATGCA
Source organism: Mauremys mutica (assembly GCF_020497125.1). Classification (NCBI taxonomy): domain Eukaryota; kingdom Metazoa; phylum Chordata; order Testudines; family Geoemydidae; genus Mauremys; species Mauremys mutica. The sequence continues at coordinate 13,175,855 of NC_059085.1, forward strand.
CTGCCCCTGTCCTGTGTGCTGACTCCACAGCTCCCATTGGCTGGGAACTGCAACCAATTTGAGCTGTGGGGGTGGTGCCTGTGAGCATAGACAGTGTGTGGAAGATCCCCTGCTCCCCGCAACCTAGGAGCCGTTGCCAGAGGGACATGTCAGCCTCTTCCGGGAGCGGCGCAGGGCCAGGGTAGGCAGGGAGCCTGCCTTAGCTCTGCTGCGCCGCCAACCAGGAGCCTCCTGAGGTAAGCGCCTCCTGGCTGGAGCCCACCCCCTCCTGCACCCCTGCCCCAGCCCTGAGTCCTCTCCTGTACCCAAACTCCCTTCCAGAGCCTGCACCCCAACCCCCAGCCCTGAGCCCCCTTCTGCACCCCTAACCCCCTTCCAGAGCCTGCACCCTCTCCTGTACCCCACCCCCTCCTGCACCAAAACTCTCTTCTGGAGCCTGCACCCCTCATGCCCTCCTGCACCTCAATCCCCTGCCTGAGCCTTGAGCCCCATCCAGCATCCAAACTCCCTCCAAGAGCTTGCACCCTGCACCCCCTCTATACCCCAACCTCCAGCCTCAGCCTGGTGAAAGTGAGTGAGGATGGGGTAGAGCGAGCGACAGAGGAAGAGGGGATGGAGTAAGCAGGGCAGAGCCTTGGGGAAAGTGTGTAGCAGGGGAAGGGGCCTCAGTGTAGGGGTGGGGCAAGGGTGTTTGGGTTTGTGTGATTAGACAGTTGGCAAGTTGCTAGCTTGCAGAGCCCACTAGGGCTCCCACACCCTCTCTTGGGTCTTGTCCCGCAGAAAGAAAGCAGAAGGTCATAGACCAAAGTGCAGGCAATGTGATGTTTATTGGGATTAACAAGCAAGCATATGTACATCTCTGTACATCCTTAGAGCTCTTCCCCCCCATTAACAGGCTTAACTCTACCTGTAGTGCTCATCCCTTACAATTTATGGTCATGTTCTGTTTTGGAGGGTCTTGAATATGGGGGCTTTGGTATCACCTCTTTTGTACCCCATGGGGAGGGGTAGGGAGTGAGATTATGTACCAGCCGGGGGACCGTTTCTTTTACTTTTTGTGTTTCTTATACCTCTCCCCTCATCCTCCTTGCCCCTCCCAACTGGTTGCTTAACCTTGTCTTGGGAGAGTAGTTGAGGCAGAACTTTCCTTCAATTGTACATTTGTATATTAAACTCCCACCCTACCCAGCAACACTTTAACTCTATTTCTTATCTTTTCTCATTTTACTAAAAACCCATCTGGCTGTAGGCAGAAGCAACACACACTGCCTTTGTTCACTTATGTCAGTAAGAATATAAGACACAAACAGTTGTATTTTAAAAACTTCAAAATACAAACGGGCAAACAAAACCTAAAATTTTATCTCAGGCAAATAAACAGGCCTAAATACTATATTATCATTACTAACAAGCCTGTTATCAAATAATTGTTCTTCATGTAAGTATTATAAACTGTGATCAAGTCAGCCCATAATCTTCTCTTAATTAAGGTCAGTGAATTTAGTGCCTTGATTCTCTCGCTATAAAGCATGTTTTCCAATCCTTTAATTGCTTTTGTGTGTCTTCCTTTGAACTCTCTCCAATTTGTCACACCAGTGCCAAATATAGAGGTAGCATACCCTAAATACTCTTATTTGAGATTTCCCTGTTCATACATCCAAGAATTGTATCAGCCCTTTTGGCCATAGTATATCACTGTAAGCTCATGTTCAGTTGATCCTGTAAGTATGGGCTACATTCTTTTTTCCTAGATTCATGACTTTACGTTTGGTCATATTAAAATGCATACTGTTTATTTTCGCCCAGCTTCCCAGCAATCCAGATAGCTCTATACCAGTGACCTGTTCTCTTCATTATTTACCATGCACCCAATTTTTGTGTCATCTTTAAACTTTTTCAGTGATTTGTTTTCTTCCAGCTCATTGATAAAAATGTTAAATAGCATAGGCCCAAAACCAGTCCCTGTACACACCCACACAATGCTATTCCCCTTTTACGACTACATTATGAAACCTGTAAATTAGCCAGTTTTTAATCCATTTAATGTGTGCCAGGTTAGTTTTGTAACATTTTAATCTTTTAATGAAAATGTTATGTGGTACTAAATCAACTGCCTTACAGAAGTCCATGTATGTTGCAACAACACTATTATCTTTATCAAACAAACTTCTAACTTCATTTAAAAAACCAAACAGACTATATCAAGTTAGTTTGACAGGATCTATTTTCCATAAACACATGATGAATGGTATTAATTATTACTTTCCTTTAATTCTTTATTATTTGAGTCCTGTATCAGCCACACTATTATTTTTTGCTCAGGATTGATATCAGGCTGACAGGTCTATGGTTACCTGAATCATCTTGTTTACCCTTTTAAAATGTTGGTGCATTAGCTTTCTTCCAGTTTTCTGGAATTTCCCCAGTGTTCCAAGAGTTGTTGAAAATCGACACAAATGGTCCAGCAAACTCCTTGGCCGGCTCTTTTAAATCTCTTGGATTCAAGTTACCCAGACTTGCTGATTTTAAAATGTTTAACTTTGGTAGCTGCTGTTTAACATCCTTCTGTGTTACTATTAGAATGGAAAGTGTTTCTTTATCATATGAGATAACTACATTATCTCTGTTTTTCCCCCCAAATACAGAACAGAAATATTTATTGAACTTTCTGTATTATTATTGAAGGCTCTACCATTTCCATCTAGTAATGGACTGACACCATTGTTAGGATTCTTTTTGTTCCTAATATTCTTAAAAGAAAAACAAAAAACCCTCTCCTTATTTTCCTTAACTCTACTGCCTGTAGATTGTTCCTTGTTTCTTTCAGCTTCCCTTATCAATGTTCTACAATTCCTAGTTTCTGATTTAATCAACCTCCCCTTCAATTTGTTTTTGTTTGTTACAGTTGCCTTTTCTTCCCCTCTAAGCCAAGTTGTTTTTTTAGCCAGTACAATCTTTTTTCTCAATTGTGAGACTGTGGCTTTTTGGGCCTCTAGTAAAATATTCTTGAACAATTTCCAATTATTCATGTTTTTCTGTTTAAATGTGATTTGGTATGTAATAGTTTTTAGTTTTTATGAAATTAGCCCTTATAAAGCACCAAGTTTATGTATTACTGGTTTGAACTTTATTTGGTTTGCACATAACAAATGTGATCACTTGTATCTAAGCTACCCCAAAATTTTAGTTCTGTGATCATTTCCTTTTTCTATCAGGAGAAGATCTAATATAGAATTCCCCTGTGTTGGCTGCAATGCTTTTGAGATAGGAAATTGTCTGTTTTGAAATTCTGAGGATGTTTTAGTTCTGGCAGCATATGAAACCTCCAGTGTCTGTTGCTCAGACTGAAGTCCCCCATCATCATGCAGCCTTTTTTCTATAAGTTCCTAAGGAGCTGGTCATCCTGTTCAAATCACACTAAGGGTAGTTTGTGGCAGATACCAACTGGTACCCTATCTTGTGCTCCATCTGTTAGGACACTGATCCATAAGCATTCAAGATCATTTTCTTCCAAGTTGTCAGTGATTTAGAAGCAGGTAATGTCATTTTTGACATGGAGTGTCACTTCCCTTCCCCTTTTGCCCACTGAATCCTGAATGATTAGGTTATAACCTTGGTGATTCTGGTTCTGGATGTGGGTGGAGAGAGGAAGTCTGGGTGAGAGGAGAACATATATTACAGTATTCTACAGTCACTATTTCTTGGTAATTGCTTTGCCTCATTCAGGTTGGATGGTGCTCTGTGAATGAAGCAGGGATGCAGTCATTGAACAGGGAAGATACAGTAATGCACTGAAATAATTTTTCAGTATATTTCATTTATTAAAATATTTAAAAATAAGTAGATAATTTTCCCAGTGGGAATTAATATTTTTAAAATTCTTTGAAACCAATTGTTTTCTTCTTTGCTTCTATTTTTAATAAGCTGTTTAAAATAAGGGCTGTACCTCTTTCTCATTCACTGTGCATCATGTGTCTTGTGTGCTGAATAAGGAAATGATCATTCTAAATTAATATTATGCAACTAACAACTGCCTCCTTATCCACATGTAGCGTATGGGGGAACTGAGAAGCACAGACAAGGAACCAATTTCAGCCTCGCAGAGTTAGGCCTTTGTATGTGACAATAATTAGGCTTTTCTTGGCTTTTGAGTGCTTGACTGTGCTTTGCATGAAGTATTTATATAATGCAGATATTGTGTGCTGCACTAAGCATGAGTTAGTGTTTTGCTTGACAAAGATGGACTTGTACACTTTTTTTTGTATACAGTTAAGCACATCCATAAGTGCTTTACTGAATTGGAGCCTAAGTGTCCAGTGGTAGGGCATTGCATTGGAAGCCCAGGAGATGATTTTCTGCTTCATTTTTCCCATCTGCCAAATAGGGATTGAGATGCTCTTCCCACTTCATAAATTACTTCCACACTCATGGATGAAAATGGTATATAACAATACTTTGCTCTTTCCATATAGCACTAAGTCTTATTGTTAGTATTACATGAATAATGATAATCTGTTTGTTGATAATTTCTTTAACGTTCATAATCATTGTGTATTGACTGCTCAAAATGTTTAGGAACCATAACAAAATTGTGTCAGTTATACCCATGCTCTTGATATTTGTAATGTATAGTTGACTTAAATAGGATTTTTGTCTCTTGAATTTCCATTTTTCTCTATTAAAAAAAAGTTAACATCCGTCTCCCGGTTTGTCCCTAGTGTCGTGACGCTCACAAATTTCATTTCCATCTTTGGAAAAACGAAACAAAAGCAAGCATTTTGTTTTCCGTAGCAAAAAAATGTAATGGGCCAAATTTAGAGTGGCTGAAAAAGGTATAATTCAATTGAAGTCTCTGAAATTACTCTGTCTTTCAGTAGGAATAAATATGTCCCAGGATTACCAAGTGACTGACTCATTCTATTGTGGGTTTATCACTTTTATATCCAGGTTCTTTTAGGTATCTACATCAATGATATTATAAATACTATTTTTCCCCAAAAGAAATCCAGGTGAACTATGGTTGGGTCCTAGCCTTAAAATCTTCAAGTAATATCAGTGTATTGTATAATGGCTACACTGCAAACATAATTTTGCAGCTTACCTTTTTTATAGCATATGCAGGACTTAGAAATGTCAGACCTGCTGCTCCTCTTTAAAATTTGAACATCAGAAAACCTGGATTTTGGATCTTTATGACCTGTAGTTTGCCAGTGATGCTCTTGATACACTTGCCAGGCAATGTGAGAATCCACTATCCAGGTTTTACTCTGATCTTGGAGCTTCTCACGCTGAAACTATTAAAGCAATGAGCAGAATTTAGGAGAGGATTTGCTTCATGGTTTATTATTTAATAGAAAATGCCTTCAAAAGTATAACCAGAAACCTTGGACCAATTTTTCACAGGGTATGTAAAATTCGTGGGTTTCTTGACTTGTGTTCTGATGTAATATCTGGACTTATTGGGTAAGAGAAAACCTATTAAAAATAAAGCAAGCATGCTTATGCCACCTAAAATCAGCCTCTTTTTGGAATGAATTATTAATGGGAAGCTGGAGGGGAGGCATTTGTTTTTTTAAATAATTTACAGGTAAAAATTCTGCAAGGTAGGAAACTGATAGGGTCAAAAAGCTTAGAATAGAAAAGTATTGATATGAGAAAATGGCCTAGGAGCAGGGGTTCTCAAACTGGGGTTTGGGACCCCTCAGGGGGTCGCGAGGTTATTATATAAGAGGTTGCGAGCTGTTAACCTCCACTCCAACCCCGCTTTGCCTCCAGCATTTATAATGGTGTTAAATATATTAAAAAGTGTTTTTAATTTCTAAGGGGGGTGTCACACTCAGAGTCTTGCTATGTGAAAGGAGTCACCAATATAAAAATTTGACAACCACTGGCCTAGAGAGAGGGCAGAGTAAGCAAAGGGAAATAATTCGGGATGAAAAGGGGGATACTTCCTGGGTAAATGTTAGTCCCACTTCTGTCTTTTTTACGCAAATGGCCTTGACTTACACAAGTGAATAAAGAGAAGTAGAGAAAGGAATATTCACGAGAGAGTGCTGTGTGAATTTCAGTGTAAATTGAGTGATTGATGAGAGAACCAAAAGTAGGCATATGGTCAGATTCATTCCTGCTGTGATCAACAGGGGGGTGATTCAACCAGAGAGAACAGGTGGTAGTACTGCTCCATCACAGTTGCCACTGGGAAAAGGCAGCTCCGAATTATGTCAGGGGGAAGCCTGCTGTTAGAGGATGCGCTGGATCAACACATCTTCTAGCTGCTCTGACCCTGCATCCTCTTCAACCAATGCTACCCACCTGCAGCCCCCTACCATTCTGTATGCTGCCAGAGATCTTCATCTGCTGCTGTCAGCAAAGAGCTTGAGTTGACTTAGCTGATTGTATTATTCTTCCTTGTATGCTAAGAAGCCAAGAGAAATATCGGGTGGTGTTTGTCAATAGTGCATTAAATGTGGCTGTACAACGTCTTAAAGCAGCAAAGCAAGAAAGCGTAATTTTGGGATATAATATATGCACGCAGGCTTCAAATGGGCTGGAAGATAAAATAGAGAATTGTGGGGACTGAAGAGTTTGTGGGCAAAAGACATGGGGGTACAGATGGTGACTGGAGTGGTGGGGGAGGAGAAACATGGCCAATTTTGAAGCAAGATTATCTGATTTGCAAAGAACGTAGCATTGACTGTCCCAGGATATTTTCAAAACGAGATGGTGCTTTACTGAACTCATAGGGCACAAGAGTGTGTGTATGCAGGGAATAGATCTTGTGTGCATCAGGCTGGAAGTAAATCTTTTTATTTATATTGGTCATGGCAATCCTGCTACTTGCCAACTGAGGAGCATTACACCAGACTCTGCTGCATTACTTTTCTGCATTGCTTTCATCTCCATTTAATAGCTAATATAGCTGTAGGGCATCCCAAGTAATGAATTCAGACTGTAATGCCAAGATCTGATGCTTCTGATCTCAAGGATTAAAAATACATCCGTATGCTCTCTTAAAGGTGCAGTAGTATTATAGTTGCAGTTAGGGAAGTTCAGTTGAGCCAGCCATAACATATTAAAGAACGAGTAAAATTCCAAGAAGTGATGAGACCTAGCATTTCTGTGCTACTCCTTTAAGCCATGGATGTGTGAGTATCTAGTTGTCACATTTCTAGATGTAAAATCTGTTGTTATACTTTTATATTATTTACATAAAACCTGCACTGTGCAGAATCCATCCTCTGGTTACTTGTATTTTCTATCTGATTTGTATTTTATGTTTGTATAAATTGGGAGTTCCTTGGGCCAGTGACTCTGTGGTTCTGTGTTTTCTGTAGAGTAATAACATGAAACACCATGTTTCAATAACATGAAACACATAAGCAACAGTGTTTTGTGTAAAGATAAGGACTGAAGACAGCTATTTTAGTTGGATAATTTACAAAGATGACGATAAAATAGAAGCAGTTTATCCTGAATATATTTACTCAGGAGGTAATTGTTAAAATAGATCAAAATGTCAATATTGGTGATTGAAATAAAGATAGAACAATCCACTTTTTAAAAGGGAGTTAAGGAGTTTTAACCATTTACTATTTTTAATACATCTCAAATATCATTTCATCATAATCTTCCCCTCTCTTGTCCTCCATATCCTCTCTAACTTCTTTGGTTTCCTCTTACTCCTGGTTTTTCACCATCTCTCATGCAGCCCCCTTTCCTGAATGCCAAGCAGCTTCCTTTATTGCTTTAAACCCTACCTATTTTTGTAATCTTTCATTATTAATCTCCTCCACAATGGTGGTTCTGTGTGTACTTGTGCTATATACAGTATTGTATTTGTTAAAATTAGATTGTAACCCCTTCAGGACAGGAACCTAAGCCTTCTGTGTGTTCTGGAAAGTGTCACGTATACTTACTGTGCTCTATGAATAAGAAATGAAAATGCCCCACCATGGAAGTTGAGATCTTCAGGTCAGTTCTGGGATTACTTTCCAGTGCTGGTGGCAGGACTTTCTCAGTTGAGCATGCTTGTATAGTCTGCTGTCCTCAGCAGTTCACCGGAATCTGCGTTTGGCAGCCCTCTGGACATAGTGTAAGACAGGGGTTCTCAAACTGGGGTTTGGGACCCCTCAGGGGATCGCGAGGTTATATGGGGGTCGCAAGCTGTCAATCTCCACCCCAGCCCCACTTTGCCTCCAGCATTTATAATGGCGTTAAATATGTAAAAAAGTGTTTTTAATTTATAAAGCGGAATCACACTCAGAGGCTTGCTATGTGAAAGGGGTCACCAGTATAAAAGTTTGAGAACCACTGGTGTAAGAGCTATAAGCTTGGGCAGGCTTTCGTAGAGTCTTATGGAGAGTTTTATTAACAAGCAGAGGTTCTTTTATACTGTATTGATCTTGAATTTTTTTCCTCTTAAAATGCCTTTTGTACTGAGAGCTTCATGCATGCATTAGATTAAAGGGGCACTTTTAGGTCAGTTAAGGACCAGATTTTTTTTAAACCAATGTATTGTTTTCCCCAATCCCTTAATCCTTCCCATGTGCAGTGAAAAAGGGTTGCCACCTCTGAGGCACAAAAAAGGGACAGCCATGTCAGTATGATCCTGAGCCCATAAAACTAGACAGCCGCCAATGTGTACTAAGCCCCCTTACAGGTTTCTTGGGACACCTACCTCAAAAAAGGGATGATCCTGGGAAAACCTGGACAGGTGGCAACCCTAACTGGGAGTCCATTTTTTTCTGTTTGATGTCCAATGCCAGTAAAACATTAATGTTCCTCATGCAGACTTCAGCGTGTTTAATACTATTCAAAAGGGTCTAATCCTTCAATCATTCCTGAAGTTGTTTTAACCTATTTTGTTGAAAGCACCACCACAGATTGGTCCCTAAAACTGGAGGTTTATCTTATTAGTTTTGCCACTGCCTTTATAGAAATAAATTTAAAATTTAAATGATTTTACTTTTCAATTAGAGCCCCTCACAGCAGCATCTGATAGAAGATATTCCTCCTCCTTAAAAATGTGAAGTTAATTTCAGTTTTCAGATTTAAATGAATACAAAATGCGTTTTACTTTACTTAGTTTGGAAAAAATAAATTCAGACTCTCACAGGCATTTGAGATTTTTATGACTTCAAAGAATTATCATTTATTTCAAAATGGCTAGACGTGCAGTAGATGATTTGGAGAACAGGGCAGGGACCTTATCTTTCCATTTGAAGAACTTACACATAATAGATATGATATGGTGAGTGAAGGTACAAATAATAGGGAGGGGAAGAACAAGGGATAACAGGCAAACTAGCCACATTATTTTTCCATCAGGATGAGAGGGAAGAGAGAGACTATTTCTGTTTTGAAATAGTCAGAAGGTACTTGGATACTATGGCCGTGGGGTGATACTAGTAAATAGTAGATCATATGGTAATTCAGTTTAGGTATGTGTACAAACTGGTGGGAAAACAAAGTTGTTTAGAATATAATGGAATCACTTGTGGCTGTTGCAGTTTTAAGGCAGCATTTGAATGCAGAGAGGGTGGTGGTTTTGGTGGACCGGACTAGAAGCATTCTAGAAGCAAACAGCTTGCAGGGATTATCTGATAAGAGCATTAAATCTATGAGGGGAGTTAAAGGGATAACATCAAGTTTAAAAACTGCCTTTCTGTTTGTATTACCTGCTTCTATTACGAGTAATGACTAGCTGAAAGAGGTTAGCAGAAAAAATGATTTTTTTTTTCCTTCTCAAGTTTGTGTTTTACAGCACTTTGTATATCATCAGTTTCAACAGTATCTCCTGCATAGATTGTTTGCCCTTTGGTGTGGGTGGGTCTCTCTCACACAGCAATATAGAATGTTAAAATATTACGGCAGGATAAAGCTTCAGAAAATATATTTGTAAAACCACAAATATTGGCATGATGAATCAGCAGTATGTGTAGTATTCTGGCTGGGAAAGCATTATCTAAAGTTGTATCTGACATGAATTCAAAATCAGTTTTTGAAATGACTAAATTTTAAACTGATGGTCACTTATAATCAGTGAAAGAGTAATTAATGGCTGCAGAATAAATAACAATAGGCTGTTGAAAAGACTCATGTAGCTGAATTCAGCCTTTTATATGGTAACAAGTCACGTGCACAAAACTACATTTTACATTAGTACTGCATTAACTTTATGCTCTTTTGGGCAACAAACTAGAATTTGAGGTAAACATTTTGACCCACCCTCTTGTGGAATTCTAACTCCCTCTTTTTAATCCTAATCTCTTGCCAGTTCGTATGTGTTGCAATCACCGTAGCAGAAAACAATAATGTTCATAGGCAAAACATTTTACAAGCACTTGTAGGAGTAGAATATGTATAATATGTTGCAACTATATGCTGTATGTAGCATCTTTAGGCTGGGAAAGATTAGATTTTTATCGTAAATATGGGTATCTATTTCACCACACACAAACTGACTAAACAGTACTTCCGTAGATAGTTTGCTAATCTTTAAATTTCAACTAAGAGAAATTCTTCTTGAGAACTTGTTAGAGGCTGTTATTAAATAATTGTCTGACACCCCAACACTTTCCTGCAACAGTGCAAATATAAATAGGTAATAAAAAAAAGCTTTAAACCCCCAATTTTGTGAAACTATGAAAATGTAAGTTGATAAAAATAGAAAAAAGCTTAAAAATAAACATTGATATTATCTGTCAAAATTAGAAAAAAATAAAAATTGAATTCTGCCAAGCCTGAATGTCTTGCATGCCCAAATGTTTCATAGGAGTAAATAATACAATTACAGAGAAATCCAAAACAATAGCAGAGAGGAAATTAAATAATACATAGGAGAGATTAAAGTGATCTTTTCACCTGAGATTCGAAAAGAAATGGAAAGGAAAAAAGGGGCGTGGGGTGGGGAGAGGAGGTGATAGATAAAGGGAAACAATTGTAGGTAGTTGGGAGTAGAAAAGTAGAAGGACTTTGCACCAATCGTGGTGAAATTGGTGGGGGGCTGGGACAGAAAGAAGAGGTAGGTGTAGAATGAGCAGAAGTAGGCATGAAGGAATGAGCATGAGGCCAGTGCAAGGCCATGTAGTATCTTCAAAACAAGGACTGCAGTTTTGATCTTGGAGGTAATAGGGAATTAGAGGTCGTGTAGGGTATTGCCCATGTGTGGGAACATGCAGTAGGATGGGTGAAATCATCATTCATGTGACAGTCTGGAGATCGGACTTGGGACACCAAGAATCATAGGAATGTAGGGCTGGAAGGGATGAAGTCCAGTCCTCTGTCCTGAGGCAGGACCAAGTAAACATAGACCATCCCTGATAAGAACAGGTTGGACAAATACCTAAAACCCTCCAATGATGGGGATTCCACAGCCTCCCCTGGAAGGCTATTCTAGTGCTCAACTACCCTTATTAGAAAGATTTTCCAAATATCTAACCAAAATCTTCCTTGCTTCAGATTAAGCCCCTTAGTTCTTGCTTTACCTTCACTAGACATGGAGAACAATTGATCAACATCCTCTTTGTAACATATTTGAAGGTTATCAGGTCCCCCATTAGTCATCTTATCTCAAGACTAAATATACACATATTTTTTACCGTTCCTAATAGATCAGGTTTTCTAAATCTTTTTCATTTTTGTTGCTGTCTGGGGAAGCGTTGCAATAAAGAAGCCAAGAAAAGATGAACTATGGATCAGGATTTTAAGTAGGGTGGATTTGAAACAATCTTATTTTGTGGGGAGGTGGTGATAAACTGGCTTACATTATGGGAAAAAGAAAGTCAGACTGCTGATGTTAACGGTGGACTTTCCAAATGCTCAACAGTTGCATGGTTCTGTGTTGGTGCCCTGGCTTCCTTCCATCTTGAAATTTTACTAAACATCAGTACAAAAAGAGTAAAATTCCACCTCATTTCAATCAGATTATTCTCTGTTCTAAAGCTATGGTCAGTGTAATATTTATGTTCTGGTAAACAGAGGGGGTTTGATAATTGCTTATATATCACCTGTGTTTTCTTTTTTTAGATTTCTGATTGCCATGGCTGCAGTTGACAGTTTCTACCTCTTGTACAGGGAGATTGGTCGTTCCTGCAGTTGTTATATGGAGGCACTGGCTTTAGTTGGAGCCTGGTATATGGCCAGAAAATGCTTCACTCTTGTGTGTGATTCTTACAGCTTGATCAGGTTGCATTTCATCCCCAAGCTGGTGAGCAGGGCTGATTTTGTCAAGCAGTATGGAAGATGGGCTGTAGTCACTGGTAAGAGAACGCAACAGCGTGTCTGTTATTTTTATCTGAAAGCCAGTCGTACTTGTGTTTGATTTGAAAGATGCTTTCCCCCTCCTTGCCCTTTATAATTATCTACTCTTTGGTGATATATGTACTATATTTTGTGGAGCTATTTTTCAGATGAATCGGGACCTTTCATAGTAAATACTGGCCCTGAAATAACAGCATTGACAATTAAACTATCCAGCAATACTTTTCATCCCTTTTAAACAGAGGATCCAGTCTCTCAGTGCTTAGGGAGTCCTACTGACTTCAGTTGTGCTCTTACAATCTGACACAACCTCTTTCCGTGCAAATATTACTGGATTTTCCCATTCTTTTTCCTTTAGTTAGCCACTCTGCTGCTTCTGCGTGTCTGATCAGACTCAGAAGCTGTTGACATCTAAGAAGACCTCTAGTTGAAAAGTGACTATTGGAGTAGCAGAATGGCAGGCAGATATGTACCCACTATCTTGTTCACATTCTTTGTATAATGACTTACACAAAGCACTCAGATTTGGCTCAGGGCAAAGTTTGCACCTCTGACATACTCTCTTCACCAGACTTGCCTCAGTCTTCTAATCCTGTGTCTAAAACCTACACCACTCTTATAGTTACGTTTACTACTTTGGGGTACATTTACTACTTGATTTGGGGTTTTAACTGATTGTAACAGACAAGTCTCTCTCTGGCATGGTTTTATTGAGATCAGGGCTGATCACTTATTTCTTATCACCTTAAGGGGGAACAATATCATAATGAAATAAAAGTGGAAACAGAAAACTGGGGTCACCATACTAGCTGCTGTATCTCCACATTACTATCTTACTTTCTACTGTAGGTAGCACAGCTGGCGTCGGAAAAGCTTATGCTGAAGAACTGGCAAACCGTGGTATCAACATTATCTTAATCAGCCGGAGCAAAAAGAAGCTGGAGGCCGTAGCTAAAGAGATAGCCGAAACCTATAAAGTTGAAACTGCTGTTATAGTAGCTGATTTCAGCAAAGGTCGTGAGATTTACTCTTCCATTAAGGAAGCCCTCAGAGACAAAGACATTGGGATTTTGGTGAATAACGTAGGAGTGTTTTATACCTACCCGGAATATTTTACCAGGTTGTCTGAGGACAAACTATGGGAAATTGTCAATGTAAATATTGCTGCTGCTAACATGATGGTGCATATAGTGCTGCCAGGGATGGTACAGAGGAAAAGAGGTGCGATTGTGAATGTTTCTTCTGGATCCTGCTGCAAACCCACACCACAGATGGCAGCATATTCAGCCTCCAAGGTAAGCCAGGGTGCAGAATGTGCTTAACCCTACCGTGCCAATTGAGCTTCACTAACTTGTGCAGAGGGGCGTGAGGCTATTTATTTGTATTGTGGTAGTGCTAAAGAGCGCCAGTCATGGACCAGGGCACCATTTGGTAAATGCTGTACAAAAAATAGCTTTACCTGTTGGTCCATTTAGAGTGGCTGGTGTCTCAAATGATGCTAGCCTGGGCCATCTGAAGTACAAGGACTGTGCCTTCTCCTTACACAAGGAGAGGAAGAGGGAAGGCCCTGGACTTCATTCTCCACCTCTCTCCTCTAGCCACCCCCACAGGGCAAGTCCCAGGTCATTTCAGATGTTTTAAGATATATTCTACCTAACTAAAACATAAGAGACTCTCAGATTCTCAGATAATGCTAATTTTTTAAGTGTGTGGCAAAGTGTTCCCAGTAATTTGCTGTGGATTACAATAAACTAGTAAACCTCTAAAAGTAGGTTAGCGTAGCTTCCTGCTGGTAGTTTTTTGTTGTTAAATTAATCCTTTATTAAATGTCAGTTTCAGAACAGTAAAGTGCTACTTTTTTCAAAATTTAGAGAAAAGGATGTGCCTTAATGTCTCACTTACCTAGATGTGGAATTTCATACACTAATATTACAGTACTGCCTAGAAGTTTAGAAGTGTCCAAAATCCCCGTGATAGCAGTAGAAATAGTATCAGACACTTCCTGTCTCCTCCATACAAGATCCTATGAAGGGGTAGGATTACGAAAGCCCCAATCCTTTAAACACTTTATTAATTTTAAGCATATGAGTAATCCCACCGACTTCAGTTGAATTACTAACAGGCTAAGTGTTTGCAGGATCACGGCCAAGGGTGCCAGGAGTTAGAGAAGCACTAGTGGGGCTATTGACATTGCAGGTTCAGTTTCTGCTTCAGGCATATTATTTTTATTTTTAAAGGTGGTTTGTTTGTTTTTTTGAGGGGGGTGGTTTTTAATGTTTAGTTTGTTTCCCCTCCACAAGCAGAGTGAGTTTGAGAAGGGAAGATGACTCCCTTCTTCCCACTATGCCCCATGAGCAACTGTGGGAGAGAATCCATGAGTCATGGAGCAATGCAGAAAGTATGTGCACATGTGGGAATCCAGGATCGTACTGGCTGGCCACTTAGTTACCAGCACTGCTCTGATATTGGAGGCATCTGACTAACCATTTACCATAGTAGCAGTGCAGCAGATAACATTACAGCAATGTTACTACTATGATAAGAGTGCGCCAAACTTATTTATTGTGCTGTGCTTGATTTCCATAGTCCCCACTATTAGGTTTATGATGCCAAAGGTTAGTTTTTACATTGGGGAGTAAAATGAGCTGAGGAAAGTGTTTGGGCCATGCCCACAAATTTAGGCCTTAATTCTGTAAACATGCATGTATGTAATTTTACACATGAGTACTTCTGTTAGCTTCAGTGAGGCTACGTGGATATGAAAAGTTAAGCTCATGTATAATGTTTGCAGGAGCAGGACCTAAATGACTACGCACACTGCTGTCTAATGCACCAAGTAAACTGGGGAAAAAATGGGTATTAAAGAAAAAATATTTTGTTTGTAAATTCAGGTAGTGTTTGCAACAATAGTAGGTTTCAGTACAACAAAAAGTTCAGCCAGAACTGTGTCTCTTTTTAAAATTAACATACCTTTAAACTAATTAACTGGGTCTCCTACAATTTGCTGAAAAAAAAAAAACAGATGCTGAAAACTAGAAATCATGGTCATGCTATAAAAACATATTTTGGATTTTTCTAGTATTTATGTCAAAATATAGGTTTTTCTTTTTTTATAACCCTTTTGTCAGAATAGTAGTATAGTTGTCCAAGATACTAGTTTTAATAAGACTTTATTACCCTCCTCCTCCCCATGCAAAATTGAGGAATCCTAATTTTCTGCTTTTATCTTACCAGGCCTACTTGGACCACTTCAGTAGAGCACTACATTACGAATATGCTTCAAAAGGAATCTTTGTTCAGAGTTTAATCCCATTCTTCATCTCCACAAACATGACACAATTTGGTGATCGCATTCTGTCAAACAAGTTTTTTTTTGTGCCGTCAGCTAAAGTATATGCACATCATGCTGTTTCCACCCTTGGGATATCCAGAAGGACTACAGGATACTGGATCCATTCTATTCAGGTAACATAATTAATCCAACTAGTTTACATTAGTAAATCTCATTACCTTTTCAAAGGGGGAATTTTAATTTTGTGGCTTCTATTGATTTTCATGGGAGTCCAGAAGCTAAAACAAGTGCAAAGTTTTGGACATTTATTTCTAATCAGCAGCACAAACAATTAACCTAAACCAGAGGCACTGCTCCATATTTCTTGACCGCTTCCATATTTAATCAAATTATGACTGGACTACATATTTTGCCTTAGAAGGAGAGGGAGAATCTGATTGCTACTTTTAATTTGCAGTCCAAATTTTAAAAAATTGCATTAAAAAACACGAGGGGTTACCAAATGAAATTAATAGGCAGCAGGTTTAAAACAAACAAAAGGACGTATTTTTTCACACAACACACAGTCAGTCTGTGGAACTCCTTGCCGGAGGATATTGTGAAAGCCAAGACTAAAACAGGGTTCAAAAAAGAACTAGGTAAGTTCATGGAGGATAGGTCCATCAATAGCTATTAGCTTTGATGGGCAGGGATGGTGTCCCTAGCTTCTGTTTTCCAGAAGCTGGGAATGGATCACTTGACGATTACCTGTTCTGTTAATTCCCTATGGGACATCTGGCATTAGCCACTGTCGGAAGATAGGCTACTGGGCTAGATGGATCTTTGGTCTGACCCAGTATGGCCGTTCTTATGTTCTTAATAACATAACATTATAACATCTTGCACCTCTCTTAACTTGAATATGTCACCGTTCAGTAACTGTTTTCATTGAATTACACTTAAAATTTCCTGAAAATATTTGTTGTGTTTAAAAAATTGTTACAAAATCCACATCTTTAGCCACAACTACCTGAAAATGTGTCTGTTTAATGTAGATTTCCATTTTTCTTTATTGCACAGTATGTGACCATAACCTCACTTTGCAAAAGGACTGGTGTGAGCACTAATGACGCCTCCTGGCTAATTTGGATCATTTTGTAAAGTGGGAAAGAAGGAGGGACGTAAGGGGTGGAGATTAGGAAGAAATGAAGGGGAGAGCATGGAATTTATGAATAAACAACTTAGATATATTTGCAGAGCCTGATCTTACACCTGTATGAGTAAGGTGGTTCTGAGGTTCATAACATTATATTTAGTTACAGCATTTGTTTTTTAATTTGAATTATCATATACTGTAGTTCTATTTTAATGTAAAATAACAAGTGTTAATGTTCAGAAAAGGAATTGTACTTTCATGGTAGTTCGAAAAACTGCAAGTTTACCTAGAAAGAACTGATCCTTTCATCTTTTTTCTCCCTCTCTTTTGTAGTTTCTGCTTGTACAATACATGCCAGAATGGTTCTGGGTTTGGGGAATGCAGATTCTCAACAGTGCTCTACGTCGGGATGCCGTATCCCATGGAATATATTAGGAATATCATCTAGGAAATAGCCAATGTGCTAAACTACTGCACTAGCCTACTTTGAGCATTGGAAGAACTCTCTTTAAAAAACCAAACAGTTTGCTAATATGTTTTCATCATAAACAATATACAAATATAGTTACCAGAGAAGCCTGGATCCTGCCCCTCTTTTGTACTACTGGGCCCAGAGCAACAGCTGAGCAGGACATAACTGATTTTTGTCGAGTACAGTTCAGATAGTTAAATCTCTGAGTTTCTCATGCAATTGAATGAGAGTGGGCAGTGTGCTGATCCTGCATGGAATTGACTTGCCATGGAAATCCTAGTAATATGAATGGGAATTTAGATAGCCCGGTGTTTTGCATGATTGGGCACTGGAAGAATTGAAGGGGATCCCTAATCATGTTGTGTTATAAAGACAATCTCAGATTTTAAATGAACTAAATCTCTTTACAGTGGACTATCTTGTGTTGATTTTCCAATCTTGTCATTGCAGATGTTATGTTGAAAAATGTATAAGGTTACTTTTCAAAACTGGGAGAAAGGTAGAATGCATTTAAGCCTTTTTAGTTAGTTCTTTTGTTTGTGCGTGTTCTGATAGAGCAGCAATAAAGTTCAAATAAAAATGTTTGCTTGCTTTCCTATACCAAGTTTGAAAGGTTTTGATCCAATTTTCAAGTGGATACTCCATTAATAATCTGTGATGTCTAAAGAATTTAATCAGATACTTAAACTATTTTAAAAAGTCCATGATTTAAGGTGGAGTCTTTTGATCTTTTAAAAATATATTTAGGTCTTCTTTCTTCTGTAAGTGAAAACTATTTAATTTTGTAACATTTGCTTTTATGTTGCTAGTACTGTAGCATTTTTTACTACTTTCTGCCCACCTTGTACCATATACTATGGTGTAAATACCACAAAAACTAAATTTTCTGGGAGTCAAATATGCTATTTTTTATGTTGTTGTCTACATATAAATCCCATGTTAAACCAGAATCTGAATTATGCATAGTAGATTTTTCACTCAGTTTTCTATAATATCATTACGATTCTGTATTACCACCCCCTTAACTGTTATAGTGAGACCATTAAAAATATAGAATAATGATGCAAAAGTAACTTCACATAGTATCTGGTAGAGCAGTCGGTATCTTCTAATTTGTGTTAATAGATCCATTACCCATGAGGCCAGGATTTGCCCTATATTCAATGCCAACCTCTTGTGTGGGATACAGACCTAAAGAGCAGTAGCAACAATGTACAGTTCCACGGAGGGAGGGAGGGAGGGAGACCATGCAGGAGTACTCTGCGCCACTTTTACAGCAGAGCAGTGCTTCTTGGCAGCAACATGGGGGGAGAGTTCACATGGGTCCAACAACTACATCTATCCATTGCCCAAAACCCCATGGTGGAGGGCAATATAGCAGGTTATAGCCTCTGATAGGACCCAGATGATGCAGTTGTGGCTGCAAAATAAAACTGACTCCTTCATGCCAGTTGTGGGTTCGGAAAGCAGGATTCTCCCCCTCCACCCAACTCCACTTACCGTACAGGGGGATTAGAATTCAGCCCCAGTTGAATAAAGGATGGGTGCCGATGTGACTAATTACAAACCTGTTACAAGGTGGCTAATTCTAAAACATATCTTGTGGTATTTTTGGTCAGATATCTTTAAAGTCCAATATACAGATAGTTCATACTGTGAAACCTCCCAAAGGTTTGTATTATATAGAAATGAGACAAAGTGCTTTATGACTCAGTATATTTGCAATGCTAATTAGCAATTGGCTGGCTGAGTTACTGCCTAGAGTTGTTAGACCCAACTGAATTTCACTCTAATTTATTTGTTTCATATAAGCTTATATGGTTTGGGTATTGACTCATGCTCATGAACAAGATTGATTTAGGTAAGTGTGGGTACATGCAAAAATGATGTAAACAAACTGTACACATTTTATTAAAGAAAGACAAACTTTTGTCTTCAAGAAAACACTGATAAAATGGTTCTTCAAAAAACTTTCCCATGTTCAACTTTAAGCACATGAAAAGGATGTGAATAGTTTGAGTATGGGCCTAAAGTCTTTGCAGGAATTGGGGTCCTAGTCAGTGACCTGTGAATAAACAAACTCTTTAATTTTGCCCACTCTCAAACTATATGTAAAAACATATTAAATCAGAAGTTTAATTTATGGTACTGATTTTTATAAAAGTCAAATGGCAAATGCAGCTAAAGCCTACACACTTTTGAAAAGTAATTGAAATCAAGTTAAATACCACAAATATTAATTACTAAAAAAGGAATGTGATATAAATATCATGTGAATGTAACATCAAATAAAGGTTCCTTAGAAATTAAACAGCCAAGTCAGAGCACTTCAAAAACAAAGAATTAGATACAAGTGAGAGAAACAGTAGGTTAAGGATGGACTAGGCTGCCCATGTTTAAGACAAATTCAGTTGTGATCATTTGTGACATTAGTTTAGTCTCAAGTATCTGTTGTCTGTATTGCAAAATAATGCATATCTTGCACTGGGATAGCACTGCGAAGAACCTTGCACTGTCTCTTTCTAATGTGATTTCCTGCTTTAGCTAGTGTCGTCAATTTCTGACCTTCATTAGAATTTAAATTACTAAATTATTTAAAGTGGGGAGGGGAATCTACCTGTACAAGTGATAAAGTGAAGTTAAAGCTTTCGAGTTAACCCCACTGTATATAGTGCATCTTTGTACAGCTTTCCAAGACACACAATATATATATGAAACTATCTCTATACTGTCAAATAAAAAACTGTTTAATGTATTCATTAGCTATAATAATATACTTTGTCATAAAACTATGGTTGTAGCTGAAAAAGTGACTAAAATTGCCACTGAGGGATTCAATATTTGTGAGTAATTCCAGATTAAATGTGCTCAACTGATAGAAGATCATACTTGAGGGGGAAGGGATAGCTCAGTGGTTTGAGCATTGGCCTGCTAAACCCAGGGTTGTGAGTTCAATCCTTGAGGGGGCCACTTAGGGATCTAGGGCAACAACAAAAGGCAGGGGGCTGGACTCAATGACCTTTCAAGGTCCCTTCCAGTTCTAGGAGATTGGTATATCTCCAATTATTACCTTTTCTTCTTAACTACAAGCAGTCAAGACTTGTGTAGAAGCTGAAAGTTGTTTCCCTTCCCCCAGCTTGTGCATCATTGCTAGCTTAAAAATAATTAGCTGATTATGTATGAACCAGGCAGCTGGGGGGAGCAATAGCAGACCCTCCACCTGCCCTGGGTATGGGGCCTGAGCAGCCCCTTGCCCTGCCCCCCCGCCCCGGCCTTCTGCCCAGGGCAGGTGGAGGATCCGCACCCTGGTTGCTCTCAGCTGCCTGCCCGCTCTTACCGTCAAAGCCATGCACAGATACAAAATTTGTATCTCTATCTGTGCTGGTATCTGCAGAAATGGTCCCATGGATATCCCCATTTGCAGATACCCGTGTATTTGCAATGCACTACTCATTTGCAGAAGTGGTCCTTCCAGCTCAGATTTAAAGTATAGAGGCATCAGAGAAGCTTGTAATGCTGTTTATCATATATATTAGCTGGAGCCTTCACTCTCCGGGAGTCAGAAGAGAACAAAGCTGGTCTTATTTTGCATGGCCCAATCAACCCTGCCAGTTAAAGGTAAGATAGAAAATGTAATACAGCTGCCTCTCCTGGAAGACTAACTTTATGTGACAGGTTTCAGAGTAGCAGCTGTCTTAGGGCTTGGCTACACTCGAAACTCCAAAGCGCTGCCGTGGGAGCGCTTTGAAGTGCGAGTGTGGTCGCAGCGCCAGCGCTGGGAGAGAGCTCTCCCAGCCCTGCAGGTAGTCCACCTCCGCGAGGGGATTAGCTCCCAGCGCTGGGGCACTGTTTACACTGGCGCCTTTACAGCACTGTAACTTGCTGTGCTCAGGGGGGTGTTTTTTTTCACACCCCTGAGCGAGAAAGTTGCAGGGCTGTAAAGCGCCAGTGTAGCCAAGGCCTTTGTCTGTATCCGCAAAAAGAACAGGAGTACTTGTGGCACCTTAGAGACTAACCAATTCATGTGAGCATAAGCTTTTGTGGACCAACTTCGGTCAAGCCATGCTAGTGGGCCTGCTTCTTGAAAGTTAGGGAATGAACACAAGTGCATTTCCTCAAGAGACGAGACTGGATTTAACATTAAATGCTGTGAGAGGATCTCCCTAGTCTACTTGAGGCATTTGCTATTCTTTTCTCACACATGTTCTCTGGGCGTGGGCCCACATGCTCTCTTCCCTTGGAGGCATGGTGAACAGTAACTGACGGTTCCACCCAGCCACAGCTGCCTCTCCAGCACTCTGGGTAGCACCCCCACAGGCATAGGCGGCAGATTATATACACCAGCGGTGCCCGGGCTCCAGGAATATTCAGGGCCGGGTGCCCTGCTGCAGCAATATTTGGAGCTGGGTCTCTCCCCCGGCCCTGCCTGGATCAGGCCCCAGTCCCCGCAGGTCTCCCCCCCCCTCCCCCCCCCCCGCCGCGTCCCCGCATGGAGCAGGTCCCAGCCCCCGCCTGCCACCCCCCCTTTCGTGTGTCGTCCCCCCCTCCGCCACGCCCTGGCCCTGCCTGACAGAAAGCAGCGGCGCGGCGCCTCTCCCCTGCCTGCTCCGTGCTGCCAGAGGGCTCCCGGCAGAATTGCTGTCTGCTGCCGCAGGGTCCTAGTGCCTGCCCTCCACTAATGGCAAGGCAGGCTGCCCTTACCCTGCCCTTCCGCCCTTGCCCTGAGCCTCCCCAATGCCCCAAACCCCTCATCCCCCCGCACCCTAATCCTCAACCCCAGCCGGAGCCCTCATCCCCCCACACCCTAATCCTCAACCCCAGCCAGAGCCCTCATCCCCCTGCACTCTAATCCTCAGACCCAGCCAGAGCCCTCATTCCCCCGCACCCTAATCCTCATCCCCAGCCCTGAGTGCCCCCACATCATGAACCCCTCATCCCCCCGCACCCTAATCCTCATCCCCAGCCAGAGCCCTCATCCCCCCGCACCCTAATCCTCATCCCCTGCCCTGAGCCCCCCCATGCAACATGAACCCCTCATCCCCCTGCACCCTAATCCTGAGCCCCAGCCAGAGCCCTCATCCCCCTGCACCCTAATCCTCAGCCCCAGTCCTGAGCCTCCCCCCGCATAAACCCCTCATCCCCAGCCAGAACCCTCATCCTCTTGCACCCTAATCCTCTGCCCCAGCCCTGAGCCCCCCCCACATCATGAACCCCTCATCCACAGCCCTTGCCCCACATCCCAACCCTCTGCCCTAGCCCTGAGCCCCCCCACATCATGAACCCCTCATCCACAGCCCAACCCTCTTCCCTAGCCCTGAGCCCCCTCCTGCATCATGAACCCCTCATCCTCCGCCCCACAGCCCTCACCCTGCACTCCCTCCTATTCCCAAACTCCTTCCCCTTCCCACACACCCCTTCCCAACCCCAAACTCCATCCCAAAGCCTGCACCCTTCACCCCCTCCTGCACACCCACCCCCTGCCCCAGCCCAGAGCCTGCACCCAGCACCCAAACTCCATCCCAAAGCCTGCACCCTGCACCTCTCCTGCACCCTAATCCCCAGCCCAGGATCTGCACCCCAGACCTCCCCCGCCAAGCCCCCTCCCAGAGCCTTAGGCAGGTGGGGGCAGAGTTGGGGGGCGGGTTCTGGGCACCACCAAATTTTTTACAAACTTGCCGCCCATGCAGGCGTTACACCCGCACAGCAGCAGCCCTGCTCTGCTCTGCTCTGTCCCCCCAGGCCCTCCACAGCAGGGCACTACGGAGGGGCTCAAATCCTCCCGGCAGCGTGGAGAACACGCGAGTTCCCGGGAGGACACGGTGGCGGCTGCCCGAGGCGAGCCCCGGGCTGCTGTGGGTTCGCCCGGCGGGGCAGGCGGCAGCACACCCACGTGACCCACAGCTGCCCTGCAAGACCTGCATCCCGCCCCAAGCCTCGCGAGACTTCCGAGGCACATGCGGGCGTATAGTCCTGTGAACGGCTCCGGAGTCTTGCACATGCGCCTCTCCTCTTCCCTCCCCCCCCGACGTTGAGCGTCAGGTCTTGTTCCCGATTCTGTTGGCCGCCGTCTTCTCGCGAGACGTTGTTAGTAAACACGGCTCAAAATGGCGTGTGGAGGCCCTGGGCGCGGTGCGTCGGCGGAGACACGGTTAGAGGCGGCGGGGGGTGGCGACTTAGGGCGGGTGTTGCCGTCTCGAGAGGCGGCGCTTCACCAGGGGGAGGGGTGATGGAGCGGAATGTGGGGGGCCACAGAGGGCAGGGGGAGAGCTATGGAGGTGCTGTGTGCGCGTGAGGAGGGGGTGGCCGCAGGCCTGGCCCCAGTGGGGCCCTAAGGGCCGAGGGAACCATGGGGGACATATATGGGGACAAGGGGTCTCGCATTGCTGAGGTGAGGGACCTGTGCCGCAGCCCTCGCGGGGTGAAGAAGCTGCATAACGGCTTTGTGGAGGCATGTAGGGCTGTGTTAGGGAGGGGGATTTGGGGAGAGCGGCGAACGGTTCTCAACGAGCCTGCAGTTGGTTTGTTTCCATTTTCCCAGCTCCTTATTCAAAGGCCCAAACTATTCAAACATCTATCAGGGTAAGGGTAATTTTGTTAGAAATGTCATCACAGTAACATTTTGATCATCAGAACCAGTAATTAGCTAGCTAACAACTGAATGTACATGACAAAATGCTTCTTGGGACATCCCAAGTGACATGTCCCTGTGGCCAACAATGTCAGAGCTGGGACATGCCAACCCCCCACCCCAAAGCTTTGTTCCTGAGCTGTATCCTGCCAAGTCACTCCTTCACCCCACTTTTACAGTTAAGTGGTGTTTGAATAAGGAGCTGGGTTTTGACTGTATGTGAAAAAACAAATATTGGGTCACCTGAAGTGACCCATTCCAGTGACCATCAGATGGTTCTCAAGGAGCTAGGATATGTTCTATCCATAACAAAAGCTTCTTTTCTGAGGTAAACTCTCCCAAATAGCTTTCACTAAAGTATTTAACTAGTTTGTCGCAAATTGATCTGTAATGTTCTCACAGAAATTATATGGACAACTAGACATTAGGAAGTCTATGACTACACATAAAGGTTTCTAAACAAACTGTGAACAGGAAAATAGCTACATTTATCAAAATTTAAATGTGTAAGACATTTGTTATGAATTTGTCCCAACATTTGTTATGACGAAGGTTATGTTTTAGTCATAGGTATTTTTAGTAAAAGTCATGGACAGGTCACGGGCAGTAAACAGAAATTCATGGCCAATGACCTGTAACTAAAAGTTGGGATGGGGGGCAGTGGGTGCTCTGTGGGGAACGGTCTGGGGACACTGCGGGGTGCTTGGGGTAGGGAAGAGTTGGCAGGCTCCCTGCCTGGCTCTGCGCAGCTCCTCGGAAGTGGCCAGCATGTCCCTGCAGCTACTAGGGGGAAGGAAGGCCGAGGGGGCTCCGTGTGCTGCCCCGCCATGAGTGCTGGCTCCATAGCTCCCATTAGCCAGGAACCACCGTCAATGGGAGCTGTGGGGGTTGTGCCTCCGCCTAAGAGGTTCAGAAACATGCTGGCCACTTCTGGGGAGCACCCCCTCCCCCAAGGTAAGCGCTGCCCTGCACCCCAACCCCCTGCCCCCGCCCTGAGCCCCCTCCCTCACTCAAACTACTGCTGCCGGCCCAGGGGCTGTCCAGCTCGAGAATCCCTTGAGCCAGCCGCACCGGCCACTGCAAAGGTCACAGAAGCTATGACCTCTGTGACAGACACGCAGTCTTAGTTATGACTAAGGAAGTGGAGGTGGTCCAGCCACAAATGAAGAGTTCTCCCATTTCTAAAAAAAAATCAAAGTGTACCAAACCACACTGCAACTGCACAAGTCTCAGTGGAACACTAAAGCCACTCACTAGTTCAACTAATTGTAGTGCATTACAATAGAGTAATATCCCTTTAAGTGGATTGCAATTCCTCTAGAGTGCTCACTGCATTCTGTAAGCCATCAGAAACCAATCAGAACTGCAGCATGCATTCAGCTATTTTTTATATGTTTGTACATACAGGTCTGTCGCATCTTAGGCGGGGGTTCCGTTCCGCGGTTATCGCGTAAAGCAAAAACTGCGTCTAGTCAGAACCTCAAGCCCTTTAAATCCTGCCCGCAGCTCCTGACTGCGGGACGGGGGGAGGGGGCATTTAAAGGGCTCTGCAGGCTTTAAATGCCCCCCCCCCCCCCCGCCGCCGGAGCTGCGGGCGGGATTTAAAGGGCTCCGTCAGGTTTCCCGCCCTGGTGGGGAGTCCGGAGGAGCCCTTTAAATCCCGCCTGCAGCTCCGGCGGCAGGATTGGGGGGGGCATTTAAAGGTCCCGAAGCTCCACGGTGGCTGGAGCCTCGGGCCCTTTAATTCGCCCCAGGGGCTACCAGCCACCTCTGCAGCCTCCAGGCCTTTCAGCATAAAGCTGAAATCACGCATGTTAAATGCGCGTAAGTTGTGAGAGACCTGTAGTTAATAAGCGTGGTTATTTGGGGGTCAAATGTGCCTATGCTCTTCCTTCATATAATTTTTGTTGTGCATATTGCAGGACATCCCAGTACACACAAACAAACTGCTTCACATGGCCCCCTCTGCCTAACTCTAGAGGGAAATGAAAAGCAGAAAGCAATACTACATCTCGTTTGTTTCATTACCTCTTTTAGCACAAGTAAAAGAGTAAATTGACAGATGTGTGTTGCTAATTTGGGGGTTCCATTTCAGTAATTTCAAAGCAAACTGCATACTTGTCGGTGGTTTCCTCCCCCTGCATCAGGCTTGCACGTGCTTGACTGTCAGGACTGGCTAGACTGCAGTGGAGTCAAAACATGTCCTGGCTCGCTGCCCAGCTCGATCACCCGGTCACCTGTCCCCAGCTGGATCACTGGTCACTGTTCATGGTGGGGACCTGTGACTCCGGCTTCTCCAAAATATCCATGGGGCTTTTGGAGGTGATGGTGGAATCTCTGTTGAGGATGGCATGCAGCTCTTTGTAAAAGCAGCATGTCTGTGGCTCCACCCCAGATCTATTGTTGGCCTCCCTTGGCTTTCACACAGCACTGCTGGTGGTCCCTCTTATAACCCTTCTACTCCATGACCCAAGCAAACTGCTCATAGATGTCTGCGTTTTTATGGCTGGATTAGAGCTGTGCCTACATAGCCTCTTCTCCCTTCCCCCCGACGCAGGAGCGGGGGGTGGGGCAAGGGGGCATTATGGGATAGCTCCTATAGACCAGTAACAGTCAACTGTAAGTAACACAATATCTACACTGACACTGTGTCGACTTTACTACATTGACCTTGACTCTACGCCACTTGGAGAAGTGGTGTTATAAAGTCAGTGTAGTGGGGCAGTTACATCAGCAGGAGTGAAATTTAAGTGTAGATAACATCCACAGCTAGGTCAACATAAGCTGCGTTGCATCGACCTAACTGTGTAGTGTAGACCAGGCCAAAGTAACGTTATCAATGAATTAGAGTACATAAAACAAGCTTCTGTAACATGTACCGTTTAGTCAGTTTAAATGCGCCACAAATAGCAAAATGGTGTAGTATAGGACAAAGTTTTAAAACTTTAGTATTTGAAGTTATGCTTCAAACCCACATTTGTGCATGACAGTAAAAGTGGCCTGATTTTCAAAAGTGCTGGCTGTATGCAGCTTCCACTGACTTAAATAAGATTTGTGTATTTGACAAGTTGCAGACTTTTAAATTTTGACCAGCATTTTCACTAATTTGTGAAAAGCCTTATTTTTCAGTTTATAAAGTTTGTATTTATTTTTATAACATTTTCAAACTTGTTATGGATTAGCAACAATAGTCAGATTATTAAATGCACATTTGTTTTACGACAACACTGCATTTTACATAGCGCCTTCTAACTACAGCGGACCAGAAAATGGATTTTTCTTCACAAAAAAAGAAGTTGAAGGTTTCAGAATTGGTTTTCATTCTGCATCTGGACAAAACTGAGATCTTTCCAAATATTTTGCAGAAAAATAGAAACACAGGCACAGCCAATAATTTGGAGGTTAGGGCGCTAAAGGGGTGGGAGACCTAGGTTCAAGTCTCTGCTCTGTTTGATTTTTTTAGTGAGGACATAGACCTGGGTGAGCACAGAGGAGTCTCTCTCTCTGTTTGGCCCATGGAATATAAATATTTATACAAAGCAGAACAGCTTCACAGGGGAGAGTCTGACTCTGAATTAGGGACTTGAACCTGGGTCTTTTGCACCCCAGGCAAGTACCCAAACTACCCATCTGTAGAGTCAGCATCTTTGTTTTTCTCAATCTCTCCTGTTGAAGCTGTTCCACCTGCATAATTATATTAATTAGGCCAAAGAGAGAGAGAGAGACTGAAATCTTCACAGTGACTTTTTTTGGAATCCACCCTTTCACACAATAGTTTTTTGTTTTCACAAATTTTCATTTTCCAAAAGAAAAAGAAAGCCCAGCAAGCTTTATTCATAACCCCAAAGTACTGTTGATATTAAACCAGTATTACGTGCTTTATTGTGTATTTTATATATAATTACCAAGGATTTTTAAAAATATAATTAATGGTCGTAATACAGTATAAGCCAGAGAGCAAATTTAATATAATTAATAATATGAGAAAAAATGAAGAAATACTACAGTATTTACAATATTAAGTACATTTCATAAAAACTTGCTGTCTGGCCCCCGCTCAAAAAAGAAAAAAAAAAATTACACCAACACACACAAAAAAAAAAATCTAGCACTTCTGTATGTGCAATTTGAAGAATCCAAAATCTGCCCACATGCACAAAGACTAACAGAGTTGTATGTAAAAATTCTAGAACTTGCATGCAGTCACATGCTAACCCAGAAAGTGCATGTGCATAGGTTGGAGTATATGCAGGTTTTTGCTCAAATAAAAGGTCATCTTTCAGTGATCAATTTCGAATGCATAGGAATGAAACTCTGTCTTTAAAAATTACCTGTAAATTACCATAATTGGTGCTTGGTAGAGGGATATTATATAATGTGAGAATATATACCTATCATACACTAAATAGTGTTATTTCATTTTCTTTTGGAGGGAAATTTTAACTACTACACATAGAACACTGCATTGTGGTAAAGAAATAGGAGAGCCCATGTTTAAGAAGGATGAATTCAAACTGGACCAGGTTCAGAGATGGGCTACTAGGATGATCCAAGGAATGGAAAACCTGTCTTATGAAAGGAGACTCAAAGAGCTGGGCTTGTTTAGCCTAACCAAAAGAAGGTTGAGGGGGATATGATTGCTCTTTATAAATATATCAGAGGGATTAATATTAGGGAGGGAGAGGAATTATTTAAGCTTAGTACCAATGTGGACACAAGAACAAATGGATATAAACTGGACACTAGGAAGTTTAGACTTGAAATTAGACGAAGGTTTCTAACCATTAGAGGAGTGAAGTTCTGGAACAGCCTTCCAAGGGGAGTAGTGAGGGGCAAAAGACATATCTGGCTTCAAGACTAAGCTTGATAAGTTTATGGAGGGGATGGTATGATGGGATAGGCTAATTTTGGCAATTAATTTGGCAATTGATCTTTGATTATCAGCAGGTAAGTATGCCCAGTGGTCTGTGATGGAATGTTAGATGGGTTGGGATCTGAGTTACTACAGAGAATTCTTTCCTGGGTGCTGGCTGGTGAGTCTTGCCCACATGCTCAGGGTTTAACTGATCGCCATATTTGGGGTCGGGAAGGAATTTTCCTCCAGGGCAGATTGGCAGAGTCCCTGGAGGTTTTTCGCCTTCCTTTGCAGCATGGGACATGGATCACTTACTGGAGGATTCTCTGCAGCTTGAGGTCTTCAAACCACAATTTGAGGACTTCAGTAACTCAGACATAGGTCAGGGGGTTGTTCTAGAAGTGGATGGGTGAGATTCTGTGGCCTGCATTGTGCAGGAGGTCAGACTAGATGATCATAATGGTCCCTTCTGACCTTAAAGTCTATGAGAGGTGGGAAGTCACCGTATCTCCTTCCCTTCCATAGCAATCGCACACACTCCTTCCTGTAAATTTCTGAAACTGAAGCAGCAAAGAATCCTGTGGCACCTTATAGACCAACAGACGTTTTGCAGCATGAGCTTTCGTGGGTGAATACCCACTTAGTCGGATGTAAGACTAACACGGCTACCCCTCTGATACTTGATTTCTGAAACTGAGTAAACCATCATAATTTCCTTGCAGTCCAGTTGTTGTTAAATGCCTCGCTCATTGTAAGTAGCCTTTGCAGCACTTCATCTCTATTTTGAAATACACCTCTACCCCCAATATAACACAATTTTGGATATAACGCAGTAAAGCAGCGCTCTGGGGGGGCTGGGCAGCATGCTCCGGCAGATCAAAGCAAGTTGGATATAACATGGTTTCACCTATATTGCGGTAAGATTTTTTGGCTCCCGAGGACAGTGTTATATCGGGGTAGAGGTGTAGTTCAACCTCAGTTTTTACTGCCTGATATTTTTTAATTTTTATATTAATGATGTTCAGTAGATTATCCCTTGGGCATGTGTTGGTGAATATCACCTTGCCTTTCTTCAGTTTGGCCACACACTCTATGGAGGACAGGACAATCAATGTTTTGGTTTATGCAACTGCCCTTGAGGAGCCTTAAAATATTTGTCTCAGTTCTGGTGGACATTTATTTCAGGTCTCAACTTGAGTGAGATGCTTTGGAATATCTAAATCAGCAACAATGTCAGCTACTTTCTTCTTAGACTTCTACTTCCTGTTACAGTTATGCAAGATGCCTATAGAAGTTGCACATGGTTTACCTTTAATTGTGTCATTAATAATTTCCACAAACTCTGAAGCTCTTCAAGGAGTTTCATTCAGATCTTGTTTTTTCAGTATTCTGAACCAGTTTTTAACAGTGGTATTACTGTCCCTTGTTAGTGGCCATTTTATTGTGTGTAGCACATTGCCACTTCATAATGGTCTTATTGAGACATACTTGAACAATATTTCCTGCAATTCAGCACCCTAATATATGTCTGGAGGAGAATTCACATTCTCCTGATCATCTTTTTCGAGACTAGGAGATGAAATCAGTTTAACAAAAGTTGAATTGTGCAAGTTGCTCCCTGTTTACTCTCAATCACTATTTCATGATCAAATCCAAGAATGTTTTAAATGAAGAATATCTGTTGTTTCTGTACATATTGTGCTACCTCTTTTAGTGCACTGTCTAGTAAAATATGGTGTACTGAAAATCATGCTGCAGAAACATACAAGAAAAACTTCTTGACATCAGTAGAAAATCACTTTAGCTAAATGTCCACATATTATTATTTTTTATCATATGTACTACGCAAATGTGTAACATTGTAAAATCAGCTTACCCTCTCCCAGTACATACTTAAAACAAGCATTGAGATAACTTATAGGAGTCATCTGGCTGATAACCTGTGTAATAGTATGAATTAAAGCACAGCCAAAGTCATAGTTTGCTTTTTGTTCTCTCAACTGATGACCAGTTACTCTGAATATCTGTAGAAAGCAAGGCCAGCTAAAGTGAAATGTTTGGAGTGCTTTGGTCAGCTGTTAGCATCTCTGCTAACCATAGTTAAGGCTACATTTTTGTCATGGGTATTTGTAGTAAAAGTCATGGACAGGTCACGGGTAGTAAACAAAAATGCAAAATGCATGGCCTGTGACCCATCCATGACTTGTACTATACCCCTGAGTAGATATTGGGAGTGCCACAGGTGCTGGGGTGGGAGGGTCAGTCCGAAGGGTGCCGGGTGGTTGGTTTGTGGAGTGCCACAGGTGTGAGCAGCCCAGAACCCCTGCTGGTGCTGGGGCGGAAGATTGGCAGTGCTGGCAGGCTCCCTCCCCGGCTTCTCAGATAGCGGCAACATGTTCTCCCTTAGCTCCTAGCTCCGCACACTGCTAGCTCTGCAGCTCCCTTTGGCCAGCAACAGTGGCCAATACCCCCACCCAACTCTTCCTATTTCTGGGGGGGCATAATCTAAAATGAAATGGTTTCTCTCCGATAATAATTGCTGAATGTCAGTTATTGTTTTAATATACGTTTTTGTATGTTTGGCAAATCTAATAATTTTTGTTGGTGGGTTTGTTTATTTTACAGGTCGGATTGCAAAAAACTTGCTTAATTCTACTTTGGGCTTACCTTTCCCATCAAAAAATGGAGTACAGGACTCAGCTGTCACATTCTGAGTGAGAGAATCCTTTAATCCAAAATGGAGAAAAAACGTAGAAAGAAATAAGCCTGTTTACTAGGCTTAACCTCAAAAAACCATGAAATCTAGATTTTTGCTTAACTTGGACAAAACTTTGAGACTATCCAGTTGAACAGCACAGCAAAGGCAACATTTATTGATACAAAATTGAACTAATTTATAAAGAGAAAACGTGTCATTTGAATATATGGAATTTTTGGAATGAAACCATATTATCTTATGACCATGAAGTTTGCAAACATCTGGTTGATCCTGGTTGTAATTTTACTCTGTGGCAAAAAACACCTGGGTACAAGACTAGGAAATTCCTCTCATGAGGCCCACCTATGTCCTGGATGCTCTCGTCTTACTTTGAAAGTGGAATTTTCTTCGACAGTAGTAGAACATGGTAATAAAGAATCCAGTTTTTTAAAATGTGTTTAAAGTTTAGATACATGCTGATGATGATTTATGTATTATTTGTGTTAACATAGTGCTCAAAGACCCCAATCAGATATGGGGTCCTGTTGTGCGAAGTCCTTTACAGTCATATAGGAAGACCCCTTCCCCTTCAGTTACAGTCTAACTGAAAACAAGATACATAAAGAAAGCATGACAGATAATAGGAGGGGGTGGGAGTAGGAGACAAGCTAATGGTAAAAATATCATGGGATTATGTAGGCTAACAATGTGCACAATTTGATGGTTCCAAATTGTTTAGAAGGTTGTTTTTGGAGGGAACGGGTTTGTCTCTGACATTGTCATTAGTTGGCTTTTAATGCACATCAAAATGCAGATATAAAGTCAATTTAAATACTTTTTCTGGATGTTTTACAAATTCCACAGAAAAAAAGCCATATAAAACAAAAAGTGTTCAGTATTTTATATTTTTGTGACAGTTTCTGAACTAACCTATGTATGAGGTTTTCCAAACAGTCTGGGCATAATAAATTTTGATGGAAGGTATGATATTGTCTAATGTGTTTTAAAACCCCTAGACTGTTTTGAAAATCATAACCTATATAAATAGTAAATCCAAGTTACCATAATATTCTTAGTAATGGAATCATAATATTTTCATTTGGGAGGTGGAGACATTTGTTTTGATAGTAAGGAGGAAGATTCAGTTCTCGGTGGTGGTATAGATGTGCCTTTTGTAATGTATGGTTGAAATGTCATTTCTAACGTGTTGTGTTCTGCTTGCAGAATATATTGTGGCTTTCAATGGATACTTTACAGCTAAAGCTAGAAGTAAATTTATTTCAACTGCACTGAAGAACAGTGATATAGAGAACTGGAGGATTGTACCTCGCAACAACCCAGCCAGTGACTACCCTAGTGATTTTGAGGTGATCCAGATCAAAGAGAAACAGAAGGATGGAGTACTGACACTAGAAGACCACCCAAACATCAAACGAGTAACCCCCCAACGGAAAGTATTTCGCTCTCTCAAGTATTCAGAGCGTAAGTATATTCATCCTTCAAAAGAGCTGTTCCTAATCTCCGATGGCACTAAGTTAATTTTTAAAAAATCAGTAGGCTTTTTCCAGTCCCACAAAATTAGTGTTACTACTCCTGGGGGGATTCTCCGTCACTGCGGAATTCCCTGGTTGCCCTGCAGAATTTCTGGCCGCCACTACGGGCTGCTGGACTCTGCAGAGCGCAGTGAGCAGAGCGTCCAGCCTGGCGGGGCTGGAGGCTGCACGCTCTTTGATACTTATTCTCCTGGGGATGGGGAAGGACCTGGGAGACCCAGCCAGTTCTGGCAGAGGGTGAGGAAGGGCACGGCTGCATCACCCCATGTCCCCGGCGAGACAGTAAAGAAGCTGGGTGAAGTAAAGGCTCTGAGGGTGCTGGTGTCTGTGCCAGGGGCTGCTCTGCAGCTAGGCACTGCAGGGATGGGGGTACAGGTGTCTGAGCTCTGGGGGCCCCACACAGCTCCTTCCAGCACCCCCCATCTGGAACTGGGTTGTTGGGGTTTCTTTAACTCTCTACTCCTTGGGGAATTTTTTTTTGCTGTTGTCTGTATTATTGACATATTTGTTGACAGGTATTTTGAAATAAATTACCAAAATAATTGAAACTGAAGTGATTATATTGTGTTATTTTGACAAATAAAATATGCAGAATTTTGCAGAATTTCAAAATATTGTGCGCAGAACTTTTAATTTTTTGGCACAGAAATCCCCCAGGAGTATGTTATACAAATGAGAATGCAGTGACTTCTGGACGTTATGATTTATTTCTGATAAAGGCTCATCCCGTTAACTGTGAAACTATCACTATTTTAGAATACCTATTCTAAGGTGTGATCAAGGATTCAAATTGGTTTAAAAGCTGTATTTTCTGTTGTGACATAACACAGTATGTTATAGATTCAATCTACTAGGGGTTTAATGGACAAAATTCCTGCTGACTTCAATGGGGTCAGGATTTCACCTATTGACTTCAGTTAATTTATTAACATGCTTAAGTTAAACGTGTGTAATATATTCAGTATAGGAGCTGTAGTAATTAGCTTTTAAAATGAAGCTTTTGTATTTAGAGGATATATTAAGGATTTAAATCAAATTTGGGTCAGACGAATGTCTGAAAAGTGAAAATTTTTCTATTTAAAATGTTTGTTCACAGTAGGGCTAAAGTGTACTAATAACATGTTTATATATTTCATAGTATAGAAAATAAAATGTGTTTTGTTTTTCTTTTCTCCATCCAAATCATATCTAGCTGATCCTACATTGCCATGCAATGAAACCAGATGGACTCAAAAATGGCAGTCATCTCGTCCTCTGAGAAGAGCAAGCCTATCATTAGGCTCTGGATTTTGGCATGCAACAGGCAGACATTCAAGCAGGCGTTTATTGAGAGCTATACCACGGCAAGTTGCTCAAACCCTGCAGGCAGATGTGCTCTGGCAAATGGGTTATACAGGTATGCTTTTGTCTGTTGGTTTGGGATAACTGCCTGGCTAGAAAACAAAACAACTGTGTCTCTCTGAAACAAGTGAGAAGAAAATACTCATGTAGTAATAAGGATACACAACCATTTCCCTTTTTGTATTTATTAAGCCATTACAGATGTGTCTAAATTCTCTAGAGACTGAGGCCAGGTCTATATTAGGAATGCTTGCACTTTTGCTGGCATGGCTTATTTCAGCCCCCCTGAGCAAAATAAGCTATATCAGCATAAGTGCAGTTTTACTGGTATAACTGTCTATACTAGGGGCTTTGCCAGCAGAGCCACGATGGTCACTGTTCACATCTCTCCCCACCCTTAACCAGTATATGGTTGGTTATGCAATATGCTAGCAACATTTTGTAGTGCAGATCTGGCCTGAGAGGTACTTAGTTTTGTGATACATTTATTGAACATTGCTGACTTGATGGAAAGTGCTATATACCGTTTGTATTTATGCAGACCAGACTCGGTGCAGCTTTTCTTTAGCTGAAAAATGAAATCAGTTATTTTTAAATGGTTAAAGAGAACACACAGCCCAAATTTTTCCCACAGCTCCAAATTCTTCTTTAAACCCACGTCATCTTTTTTTCTGTCCCCCTACAGCCCCACTTCTCAACATGCTTCCTTCCCAGCTTCCCTCCCAGTTTCCCTGCTACGTTAAACTTTTAAATGTTGATATCTATCAACTTTTAAAAGCTTAATGTGGTAGGGAGAGATGGTGAAGAGCAAGCATGTAAGGTAGAGTGTATGTCTCTGTGTTAGGCATAGTTGGGGCTGAGGGATGTGGGAAGGAATTCAGCTGTGGAAGGTGTAGGGGACATTGTTATCCACCTTAGCCCACTACAGAGACTCAGATATCAATATTGATAGCTAATCATGTCAGTAATTGTCAACACGGATCTACCAGTACAATCACTAAAAATAAATAAATGAAGGAAATCACAAGTTAAGGCATGCATATCAAGGTTACCTTAACACCCAAACTTCACATTACTTGAATGTTCTCACAGTACATCTGCACAACAGCTGCCTTGCAGTTCCACAAACTAGCCAGCTGTAAGTCAAACACTAATTTTTTCCACCTTGCACTCAAAACGCACAACTCTTATTCCAGTCTCACAGTTTTTCATGTGAAAATAACATTAGAGACATTACTATATATGTATATAAATATATTATAATTTAGCTGTTGCTGTAGAGGTCCAAGGCTGGGCTTTGGATGTAATATAGAGCAGGGGTTCTCAACCTTTCTCTTTCTGAGGTCCCTCCCCAACATGCTATAAAAACTCCACGGCCTACCAGTGTCACAGAAACTGTTTTTCTGCATATAAAAGCCACAGCCAGCGTTAGGGGTTAGCAAGCGGGACAGTTGCCTGGGGCCCCACACCACAGGGGCTGCTGGGAAGCTACATCGATAAGGCTTCAGCTTCAGCCCCAGGTGGTGGGGCTCTGGGCTTCGGCCCCGTGCAATGGGGCTTTGGCTTTCTGCCCTAGGTCCCAATGATTCTAATGCTGGCCCTGCTTTGCGCACCCCCTGAAACCTGCTTGTGGCCCCCCAGAGCACCCCAAACCCTTGGTTGAGAACCACTGATACAGAGGATTTTGTAGGTGCTCTGGATGTAATGTAGAGGTATTTTGTGTGAGCATTGTGGTTGGTTCTATGTTGGAAATTTCTTGTGGAGGTACTTTCTCATAATACAGTAAAAGCTTTTTTAACCAGCATGCTGGGGGAATGGGGAGTGCCGGTAAATTAAAAATGCCAGTTAGCTCAGAGGGAGGGGGTCTGGAGTGCATGCGTGCGTGTGTGTGTGTGTAGGGCAGGGATGTGGGAGGGGCTGCGGGGCACAGGCACTGGGAGGGAGTTTGGGTCCGAGAGGGGACTTGGGTCATGGGAGGGAGCTCGGGATGCCGAGTGCGGGGTAGGGGGGTACACTCACCTCCAGCAGCTCCCTGCAAGCGGCTCCCTGTCCATGTTGCTCCTGGCGGAGGTACGGCCAGGCAGCTGTGCAAGCAGGCACACTACCTCTGTCTGCAGGCATCGCCCCCCCGCAGCTCCCATTGGCTGTGGTTCCTGGCCAATGGGCTGGGAGCCGCAGAGTAAGCACTTGAGGGGGGGCGGGAATAGAGGCAGTGTGCCTGCAGAGCCGCTTGGCCGTGCCTCTGCCAGAAACAGCAGGGACAGGGAGCTGCTGGAGGTGAGCACCTCCCCTCCCCCAAATCTGGCACCCCAACCCCCCTGACCCAAGTCCTCTCCCGTACCCAAACTCCTTCCCAGAGCATGCCCTGCAGCCCCTCCCACATCCCAACCCCCTGCTGGCCTTGCACCAATTGCACTATAAGCCAGACTTTTAATGCAGATCAGAAATGCTGGTTTATAGAGCTTGCTGGTTGGTGAGGTGTCGGATGAAAGAGCTTTTAGTGTACATACGTGCATGTTGGAAAAGTTAAGGTTGCACAGGCAACTATATTTTATATTTCCTGACCTTTCAAGTGTTTCATTTTTGTAAACGTAATATTCTTTTAAAATAGTTCTTTAGAAAAATATACGAAATCATTTTTGTTGAAAAACCAAGATACATTTCAATTATACTTGTATGCCTGTAAAAGTAAAAAGGAGATCAATTTATTGATCTACTTACCTTGATCCAAATCCCTCATGGGGTCAAAATTGGCTTTACTTTTTTTTCCCCCAGACTCTGTGAAATTAATCTCTGCCTTTATGAAACTGAAAGGAACTAATGCTCTTTAGGTGAATTTCTAGAGTGAACTTAGACTTTTGGTTTTGGAAGACATGAAAGTGCAGTGCATTAAGCACACAGGAGACTTCTTTTACATACCAGAATAAACTGATACAAGTGCTAAATCAAGGAAATATGTTTGCAAACCAGTCCTCTTTTATGGAAATAGGTGCTGGTGTAAGAGTTGCTGTCTTTGATACTGGACTAAGTGAGAAACATCCACATTTCAAAAATGTAAAAGAAAGAACAAACTGGACTAATGAAAGAACCTTGGATGATGGTAGGTTTAAATATACAGCATTGCTGAAACTCTAGACTATGTATTTTACATCACATGTTGCATCCTGGATTATGAAGTAAAATTGTTTATTTGCGATTAGAACTACATGTCTTCCCAGATAATGGACCTAATTCTGCAATGTGTTGAGTGCTCTGAACTCTCACTAAATTCACTGGTGGCTCAACACCTCCCAAGATTTTGTGTTATCTCCGCTGAGTCATATGCCATATTTCTTCAAGGATTTTAAGAAAGGGCTAGGGGACAAAATATTATCGAAGCAGAAATGCAAAGTAGAAATACCAGGGGGTGAGGCAACTCCCATGCATTTTTTTCTTTGCCCCTATTATTTTTTAATATTAGTGTGTTAATTTTTTCCATTTATCAGGGATAATATTTTGATTCATTTTCAGGTAATCTAGTGAGTTATCACAGTTTTGGCAGCGCTCCTTTAAACATTAGTAATCCACATAATTTTTCAGTGGAAAAGTAAAATTGTGGCACCAACATAAACTCTGCAGATCCATGCCAATATTCCGCATTTCTTTTTATCTGCCTTTGTATGATTGTCTCTCGTCTTCTTGTATTTGCCCCATCTTATACACCAGTGCTGCAAATATGCAAATACTTAACTTTATGCAAGATTTTTTTTTCAAAATGGTATTTTGATTTCAAATTTGGTCAATTAAAAAAACAAAAGCAAAACCACACACACACACACACACACACACACACACACACACACACGTTGAAAAACACCCAAACAGCTGACTCAAAACACTTGCGGGGGGGGGGGGGGGGAATATTGTTTAGAGTTGACCAAAACATTTAACAAGTAAACTTGAGGGATAGAAAATATTTCCTGTCTGTAGGATATCCTTTTTCCTCTGTTTCCCCCCTCTGAAATCAGTAGGAAAACTTCGCTTCAGTGAGGCCAGGATTTCACCCAATATATGCAGTTTCAATTGTAGAAATTCTTGATGGTAGGAATCTCTTAGCATCTATTGCAATGTCTTTTAGATCAAAGTAAAACAAGTTCTCAACTTGGACCAACATTTCTATTGCTTTTTAAAATAAACTTAAAATTTCCTAAGGATGAAAGAGATAAGCAATTGGATATGCATACAAAATGTCTGGAATTTTTAAATTTTACAGTGAAATGGTTTGGCCTTTAACATTTTATTTTATTAACTTTATACTACTACTAATTTGCAACAGGTCTGGGCCATGGGACGTTTGTGGCAGGTGTTATAGCCAGCATGCGGGAATGCCAGGGATTTGCTCCAAATGCAGAGCTGCACATTTTTAGGGTCTTCACAAATAATCAGGTAGATATTTTAATTCAAACCTTTCTGGAATAACACAATATTAACCCTTATATTAAAAATACAGTTAATTCCCATGAACTTTAAAGTATTTCCTTTTGTAAAGAGAGGGTGTTTTTATTTTTTTTAACAGAATTATGTACATTACACAGATTTTAGAATTGCCTTCTGGAGTTTATTTTCAAATGAGAATTTGGTATTAAAATCAACTTCACACAAGGCCACTACCTCTTACTTTTAGTGTTGTTTTTAATGAAGGATTTTTAAAAAAAATCAAATGAACGTTTTATTTTAAATACCAAAGAAAAAAACAAAATAGGGATTTTTTTGTTTCAGCACTCTACTTTTGTCTGTTTCCTACCCTTAAATTTCTATTTCTTTTAATACCTCGCTTTATTTTGTTACATTCTCATTTGATTTCTAAATAGTTGCTTTTGTTGTACTTTAATAAACAGGTCTCCTATACATCTTGGTTTCTGGATGCCTTTAACTATGCCATCTTAAAGAAGATAGATGTATTAAACCTTAGTATTGGTGGTCCAGACTTTATGGATCATCCTTTTGTTGACAAGGTAAGTGCAAAAACTACGAACATGTATATTTAGCATGGTCACCTCATAGGTCCCGATTCTGAAATCTGTTCTGTGTGGACAGACCCTTATGACTGTGCAGAGTTCCATTGGCATCAGTGAAGCTCTGCACAGATTCAGGCGTCTGTCCTTGCAGAGCAGCTTACAAGAGCTTTACTGGCCACTATTTTTATTGGAATGGTTTCTATTAAAAAGCCCATTTATACAGACTGATGGGTAAAGTTTTCAAAGTGCTAGGTGAAGTATTAGTAGTGTGACTCTCAACAACTTAAATGGAAAGTTGTTGGCTAAAATCCATTGCTGCTTTTGAAAAATTTACTCCTGAATGGTTGGCTAATTTTGTAATCAGAATCCATTTATCAGAAGTTCAATTGCAAATTTTATGTGAGGAAACTTGATTTAATTAGAAGTAGAGTTAATAGGCTGGAATATGTGACTACGAGTCTTTTTCAAAGTAAGTCAGCATTGAAAAATAACTTTTAAAAATTAGCAATTACATTTTATCTTTAAAAATTGTTAAGCCACTTTCATCTGTAGTAAAAACTGCAGAACTGTACCTGAATCATGAAGAAATATGACTTAGACTGACAGCCATGGGAACCAATCTTTCAAAAGCACTAAATTAATTAAAATGTTTATAAAGAACCAAAAACTAAAAACCTGCTTTGGAAAGGGCTATGTAGGTAGCTTGGCACATGAAAATAATTTGTACTGTTCCAAATGCTCTCTAAATTATCTTAATTCAGTTTAATTTGACAATCAAACATTTACCGCTTTCCTTGGAAAATGTGGGTGGAAAGTAGTATTTGATTTAGGTGTCTAGTATGTACATGTTGTTATGCAAGGGTGCAATTACTGGTGGATTATTGAGCTTATTATTAATTAATTAATATTATATAACTTAATATTAAAAATTACATGTCTTAGCTGAAGGCATGCAAATCATTTGTCTTTTTTGAAAATCTTGGCCTGCACTGACAGTTATGTGTATTCTTACTCGTTGAGACTGAGAATTATATTAGTGAAAGTGTCAATGGTATGTGTGATGCAAGTACCATTAAAATAAAAAGTATGGATTTAAGGAAATTGTTGTCAGACCAGGGGGAGGGATAGCTCAGTGGTTTGAGCATTGGCCTGCTAAACCCAGGGTTGTGAGTTCAATCCTTGAGGGGGCCACTTAGGGATTTGGGGCAAAAATTGGTCCTGCTAGTGAAGGCAGGGGGCTGGACTTGATGACCTTTCAAGGTCCCTTCCAGTTCTAGGAGATTGGCATATCTCCAATTATTACTTTATTACTTTATTACCAGTGCAGTACGTGTGTATATAATTTCTTTCTTTCTTTAACTGGCTTCAGTACATTTCTTTAAATAAAGTGTCTATCTTTGTTGGCTTTGCAGGTATGGGAACTGACAGCTAACAATGTGATCATGGTTTCTGCTATTGGCAATGATGGCCCTTTATATGGGTAAGTTTCTTTAAAAGCGTTTGATTAAAAATTTCCTGTATCCGAGGTATAATCCCCTACCTCCTCTTGGGGGGGGGAAAAAAAAC
This sequence comes from Mauremys mutica, assembly GCF_020497125.1. Classification (NCBI taxonomy): domain Eukaryota; kingdom Metazoa; phylum Chordata; order Testudines; family Geoemydidae; genus Mauremys; species Mauremys mutica. The sequence goes on from NC_059085.1 coordinate 13,216,653, forward strand.
AGATTATTCTGTTTTTTGAGAATGAGTCAGGCTGTTTTTTCCACTGTAGATTTTTCTTTTACTTGAGGAGCACATTCTTGAATTAGATTAGCGGCAGCTATTTAATTCAGTAGTTTTGATAGTATGTAAACCCATAAAAGTCAGTGAGTCCTTAAAACTGATGTTTGCCTGTCAATATGAACAAACTTTCATGCATGCAAATCTCAAACTGCAGGGAAAATCTAAGAAATGTATTGATTGCTTTTTGGCCCCTCATTTAATAATATTACAATAAATATCGCTCCTTTTCTTGGTATATGTTTTGATATTTTACGGGATTGCTTGAATAGTTGCTGTAAATGAAGTTGTCAGAAATAATTCACCCAACTATCCAAGGTTGTCAGTTGTCAAAGCTGCAGAACCTAAACAGACAAAGAGAACCTGGTGGTGATGTGCCCATTATTTTTATTGTCTCCCTCCCTCTGCTCACTCATTTTAGCACTCTCAATAACCCTGCTGACCAGATGGATGTGATTGGAGTAGGAGGAATTGACTTTGAAGATAATATAGCTCGTTTCTCATCGAGGGGAATGACCACTTGGGTAAGCTCAAATATAAAATATGCGTGGCTTCAAAACTTTTAACATAAACTTTCTCATTCTAACAGAGATGCCCTCTCTGCCACGTTAGCTTTTTTAAATCTCACTAGGTCCAGTCATCTGGGATTAAATTAGTTCATGTGGTTGAAAAGGTAAAATGTGCAAAGTATTGAACTGTAATAGGTACAGGAGAGTTGACCGAATGCAGTCTCTAATCGCAAACTGACTTCAATTAAATGAAGTTCCTTTTTAGGTGATAAAAGTAAATCCTTAAACAGAACTTTATTGTAATGGGCTTTTAGGTTTTCAGTGCTACATGGAAGTGAGCCAGAGGGACCCTTTTATGCCTTTTGATGGGGTGCATCACGTCTTGCCCTCAAATCACCCAGATTTGTTACCCACTGTGCAGGATGCTGTGGTTACTGCTTCATTCCACCTCATTCTCTTTGTGGGATCCTAGCTCCACTGTCAGCACTATCCTTAGGCCGTCTGTTAACTTGAGGAGCAAATATGGGCTGAGTGTTTGTCTCTAGAAGCTGGGCAAGCCCTTTGCTACCCTTATTAGAAAAGATTTTTAACCTAAATCTCCCTTGCTGCAGATTAAGCCCATTACTTCCTGTTTTACCTTCCATGGACATGGAAAACAACTGATCACAATTGATTGCTGTTTATAACAACCCTTAACATATTTGAAGATTACCAGGTCCCCCTTTATTCTTTTCTCAAGACTAAACATGTCCAGGGTTTTTAACCTTTCCTCGTAGGTCAGGTTTTCTAAACCTTTTATCATTTTTGTTGCTCTGCTCTGGAGTCTCTCCAATTTGTCCACCTCTTTCCTAAAGAGCAGCACCCAGAGTCCAGGACAATACTAGCTAAGGCCTCACCATTACCTGGTAGTTAAGTTCCCTGTAAGTTGTGCAGCCACACAGCAGCCTTCTTAGCACCACACAGGTGCTCAGGGAACCCGCCCGAGGACCTGTAGCAGCCAAGGGAGGGGTGCCCCGGCCCCAGCCTAGTCCGGCCCCAAACTGCCAGGGCAGCCCAGCCAAGCACAGACCCGGCTGGGGTGGCCCTCCCCGGACCTGTCACGGCACCCCTCCCTCAGGCCTGAGCCTGCCGGGGGAGAGGCGCCTATCCCTCCACAGCAGGGAGAGGTGCCTCTCCCCCGCCAGCACAGGTGCTGCTGTGGGAAGAGAGAGCTGAGGGGAGTCCTCTCTCCCTGCCGTAGCCCCGGAGCACCCTCGTGCACCCCAAACCCTCATCCCCGGCCCCACCCCAGAGCCTGCACCCCAAGCTGGAGCCCTCACACCCCTGTACCCCAACCCTCTGTCCCAGCCCTGAGCCCCTTCCCACACTCCGAACCCTTCGGCCCCATCACATGAATTTTGTTATGTGCACCAATATGAATGTGATGTGTCACACATCACCTCCATATTGGTGCACATAGCAAAATTAATTCCGTACGTGGGTGGGAAAACTTAGAAGGAACACTGTCTGGTAGAGTGGAATAATTACCTCCTTTGTCTTACATGTGACTGATTAAGACTTATGATTTTAAGCTGTCTGAAGAAGTCTACAATTTTCTGAATTTAATTTTCTACTTAAAAAAAAATATGAAAAATGTACTGTTGATTTAAAACATATACAGAATAGTTTTAATTACATAGGAATTGCCCAGGTTGAATTAGATCTGGGGTCTATCTTGTCCAGTATCCTGTCTCTGATATAGGCAAGCACCAGTAAATGATATGTTGATATAAACATAAACTGTTTTTTTAATTAATTCATAGGAACTGCCAGGAGGTTATGGTAGAGTGAAGCCTGACATTGTTACTTATGGCTCTGGAGTGAGAGGTTCTGGTATGAAGGGTGGATGCCGCTCCCTCTCTGGGACAAGTGTTGCCTCTCCTGTAGTGGCGGGTGCTGTCACTTTGCTAGTAAGGTAATAATTAAATGAAGAACACATATCTCAAATGCATTTGATTAACAAGATCTGTAAATTGACTTTTAAAAAGCCCCTCAATTAAAAGTATTTTTCTGCACTTATGAAAACTAACTTTCTGAAGAACAACAAACAGTTTTTCCGTTTGAGACATTAAATTGTCTCTAATAGTTTATATCTATGGGGTGAAAGCCTGAAAACTATTGGGCCTAATATTTAGATTTTAGGGCTGTCGATTAATCACAGTTAACTCACGCGATTAACTAAAAAAATTAACCGCAGCTTTAATCACACTGTTAAACAATAGAATATCAATTGAAATTTATTAAATATTTTTGGATTTTTTTCTACATTTTCAAATATATTGATTTCAGTTACAACACAGAATACAAAGTGTACATTGCTCACTTTATATTAATTTGTTTGCGCTGTTTTTTTGCAGTGTTTGCACTGTAAAAAATGATAAAAGAAATAGTATTTCTCAAGTCACGTCATACAAGTACTGTAGTGCATTCTCTTTATCATGAAAGTGCAGCTTACAAATGTAGATCCCCCCCCCCCCCCCCAACTGCACTCAAAAACCAAACAATGCTTTGGCCACCATTCCATAGGACATGCTTCCATTCTGATGATGCTTGTTAAAAAAATAATGTATTAACTGACTTTGTGACTGAATTCCTTAGGAGAGAATTGTATGTCTCCTGCTCTGTTTTACCTGCCGTCTGCCATATATTTCATGTTATAGCAGTCTTGGATGATGACCCAGCACATGTTCATTTTAAGAACACTTTCACTGCAGATTTGACAAAACTCAAAGAAGTTACCAATGTAAAATTTCTAAAGATACAGCACATGACCCAAGGTTTAAGAATCTGAAGTGCCTTCCAAAATCTGAGAAGGGCAAGATGTGGAGCATGCTTTCAGAAACCTTAAAAGAGTAATACTCCGATGCAGAAACTACGTAACCCGAACTACCAAAAAAGAAAACCAACCTTCTGCTGGTGGCATCTGACTCAGATGATGAAAATGAACATGCATTGGTCCATATTGCTTTGGATCATTAGCAAGCAGAACCCGTCATCAGGATGGACATGTCCTCTGGAATGGTGGTTGAAGCATGAAGGGACGTATGAATCTTTAGCACATCTGGTACATAAATATCTTTCAACGCCAGCTACAACAGTGCCATGCAAACGCCTGTTCTGACTTTCAGGTGACATTGTAAACAAGAAGTGGCCAACATTATCTCCTGCAAATGTGAACACACTTGTTTGTCTGAGCGATTGGCTGAACGAGAAGTAGGACTGAGTGGACTCGTAGGCGCTAAAGTTTTACATTGTTTTATTTTTGAATGCAATTATTTTTTGCACATAATTCTACATTTGTAAGTTCAACTTTCATGATAGAGATTGCACTATAGTATTTGAATTAGTTGAATTGAAAAATAATTTTTCTTTTTTTACAGTGCAAATATTTGTAATAAAAATATAAAATGAGCGCTGTGCACTTTATATTCTGTGTTGTAATTGAAATCAGTATATTTGAAAATTCAGAAAACATCCAAAAGTATTTAAGTAAATGGTAGTCTATTATTGTTTAACAGCGCAATTAATCATGCGATTAATCACGATTAATTTTTTTAATTGCTTGACAGCCCTATTAGATATACAAGATTTAAATAAATATTTTATAATATTGATCCATTTTTGCCATACTTTTTAATAGCTTGTTTCAGTCACTGAACTTTACTTGTCCATTTGTTCTGGTAAAAAAAGGGAGATGTTTGCATTTTGCTCTTACACCAGGTGCCTGAATACTATACATTTTATGTATGCGGGGGTGGTGGGCGTATTGGTTGTTTATATAATTATATGGCTTCTTAAGTCTTTCTGCTAAGCGCTAAATAGCTGTATGAAAAAGAGGATTTTTCATTTTTTACATTGAACTTGCAATAATATTACAATAATTTAAGAATATCTTGCAGTAATTTAAAAATGGCCCACATGCAATCCTTAGAAAACTTCGTCCCCCCAAATTTAACTATTCACATGTATTAGTAGCCTGTATATTTCTTGAATATAATTGCAATTGTTTTCTTCAAACATAATAGTCAAGTACGTTTTTTCTGTTTTCCTTAAAAAGAAGTGGGTATTTATTAAGGAGAAAGATATATAAAGATTTAGATTTCCAGAGAACGGGGCTAGATGTTTTCAACTTCAAGTATACTTCTGACATGGAACAAAATATCTCTTGGGCTGAAAATATTGTTGTCAGTTGAGCATATTGGGTTGTAGAGATGAAAAATTATATGTTTTAAGGACCAATATGTGGCGAAATTGCCATTTCCATTTTAATCTTAAGCTTTTCCATTGAAAAGTCACTTAAGTGATATTCTCCAGTTTTAACCATAGGTTATGCATATAACAGATTAACATCAGTTACATTTTGCTTAAATTGAATGGGTTAGAATAAGTTTAGGGCTTGTTTACACTTGAAACGCAACAGCAGCACAGCTGTAGCCGCTCACTACTGTGGCAGGAGGGATTCTCCTGTTGTCATAGTAAATCCGCTTCCTGAAAAGTGGCTGCTAGTTTGACAGAAGAATTATTGTGTCGACCTAGTGATGTCTATGCTGAGAGTTAAGTTGGCTGAACTACTTTGCTCAGCAGTGTGAATTTTTCACATGCCTGAGCAATGTAGCTGCATTGACTTAACTTTTGAGTGTAGACCTGGCCTTAGTCTCATTTCTCATTCTATGCCTAGCCTGAGACCAGAACAGTTCCTATTAAATATAATCTAATAAACATTTGTCATTTTTAGCACAGTTCAGAAGCGTGAAATGGTGAATCCAGCTAGTATGAAGCAAGCCCTGATTGCATCTGCACGTAGACTTCCTGGCGTTAACATGTTTGAACAAGGGCATGGCAAACTGGATCTTCTTAGAGCCTACCAGATCCTTAATAGCTATAAGCCACAGGCCAGGTGAGTGTTAATTCTTAGTTAATAATCTATTCATATTCGTTGTATTCTGAATATTTCTTTTAAAAGAAAGTCACACATCTTGCTCAGCTGAGCAGTCTGCATGCTCACATGATGACGAGAACTCACATATAGATTACATAATTCAAATAGAAGAGTTTAATGAAAAGCCTCTCGTCAGAAGCCGCCATGTTGCTAAAATTAGAGAAGAATAGGGGCATGAATCTCTCACCTCTTTATTATGAAGGTTTCTATATTTTCTTCCCTTACTTAATTTAATCCCCTGGGTGTGTAGTGGAAAATTTAGCACTATGTTAACAAGTATTGTGAATACAGCAGTTAAATAGAGAAATAGTCCAATTCTAGTTATCCAACACCAGATTATTATTTTTTGTGCTAAATTATGTCCGGTTACTTTTTCTTTTTCTTCTTTCTAAAAATAAAAAGAACAACTTTATTTCACATAGAAATGTAGAGCTGGAAGGGACCTCAAAGATCATCAAATGCATTCCCCCATGCTGTGGCAGGCTTAAGTATCACCAGACCATCCCTGACATAAAACTTTCTCATGTTCTATTTTAATTTAATCATGGTTTTTATGTCTCAGACTCATTGGGAAGAAAGATCAGAGCCGTGAGAGTGACTATAGCTTGCTAATTTTACCTCTGACTTTTTAACATGATTGAGTTGTATGTACTTTTTTTAATTTACTGTATGTATTCTTTTTTTCCAGTTTGAGTCCAAGCTACATTGACTTGACAGAATGCCCCTACATGTGGCCCTATTGCTCCCAACCTATTTATTATGGAGGAATGCCAACTATTGTTAATATTACCATCCTTAATGGTATGGGTGTCACTGGGAGAATTGTAGACAAGGTAAGACATAAATAGCCATGACTTGGAACAATAATGTTTCACATTGAAGTGCTGCTGCCAGTCCTTTCCCAAGTCAAGGCTATTTCATCCTTTCACACTGGAGAGAGGATAATACTTTGTGCTCACTTTCCTATTTCGCATGATAAACCTGGTACACCTAGAGCTGTGTGAATAATGGATTTTTTTGAATTGTTTGCAATTCTGAAAAATCAAAACCTGTTTCGTTTTGGGTCGAACTGAAAAAATTTTTTTCAGCAATTCAGAAAGTCAAAAAATATTGAGCTGGGTTAAACCAGTTGAAACTACAACCCAACTCAAAGGATTTTGTTTCAATTTGGAGAATTTTGACAAAAGCAAGGGAGGACTGGAGTTGTAACATGTCTAGAAGATGGGATGGCTCCCTTATCAGCTTTAACTCAGTGCTTAAGGCTCTCGCCTGGGATGTGGGAGTCCTGGGTTCAGTCCCCCCTCTGTTTGCTGTGGAGAAACAATTTGAACTTGAGTCTCCCACATTGCAGGAGAGCACCCTAACTACTGGGCTCAACCTCTCCTGCTGAAGCTGTTCCACTTTTTATGAGTAATTAGTCATTGGACCAGGGATTTGAATTTGGGTTTCCCATGTCCTAAATGAGTGACCTAATTACCAGGTGATAGTCAACCTTAACTCTTTTTCCCTGGTCAATGACTATTGCCATTATGTATGACAATGAATAGTCCTTGAGCAGGTCAGTAACGCACTGTTACACATTAAATCTTAAAAAAAAAATTGATGCATATTGCAGTCCTTTCCCAACATCCTGGCTAGCATTAACACTTAGACCAAGTTTGTATAATTTGCGTGGACACCCTTTAGTCATCCATTTTTGTTGTTGGAGGAAAACTGTTTCTATTAATTATTATTTTTAGTAGAGAAGTACCCATTTGTTCTGGTGATTGTACAAATACTTGTTAAAGGCAGCCCAGGAGCTCACTGTCTAAATAATTGATGGAAGGAATAATTAATACAAAATTTGACTCCCAGACTTTATATTTTATAATTGAGCACAACATGATCTCCAGAAATGTGTTTTTGTTTTTAAGCAGTGTATATAAAATTTAGTAGATTATTTGTGACAACAAATATTCCTTCATCAACATTTTAAAATAATTACCAACACTTTCTGTTTTCTACTCTGCAGCCAGACTGGCAGCCCTATTTACCACAGAATGGAGATAATATTGAAGTGGCTTTCTCCTATTCCCCAGTGTTATGGCCTTGGTCAGGGTACCTAGCAATTTCTATCTCTGTAGCAAAGAAAGCAGCATCTTGGGAAGGCATTGCTCAAGGTCATGTCATGATCACAGTGTTGTCCCCTGCAGAAAATGAAGTAAGTTTACCTTATTTCAGTGTTTTATTGTGTAGTGATTAAATGAATATCCCTCTAAGTGGTTGGTTTAGGTTTATAATCTTGGGTGCAGTTGAATTTGGGGACAAGGTTTAGTAGTCTGAGCAAGAAATCTAACAGCTGAGGGCATGATATAAACATGAAATGAATGCACTCAAACAAAGAAACAAAAACCCCATTCACATGGCCAACTCCATAGAGAGATAAGGCTAATATAAATTGTAAGTAAACTGGTGGAATATAGAGATTGATAATAAATTAGAATTATTTTTCTCTCCAAAAAAAGAATAATTGTTTTGGAGATCCTTCTAAAGTCTCAAATGTTTAAAGCATCTGTAGCACCGAAGCTTTTTTTTTCAATATTTTAAATTCTAAGCATAAATGTAAACCACTGAATATACAAAGGATTTTTTATAATAGGGTTACAATACTTGTGTGATGTTATGGGATTAGACCTTCATCTCTGAACATTCGTTGCTGACACTGGGAAACTGTTCCTGGATTTAGTGGGTAAACTTGGCAAATAAAAATAAAAAATCATTCTTCTGTATTTCTGGACCTTTATAATCCTAAATGAAATTGTAAATACTCTTTTAGGAAAAACATTTCATTATTTTTGTTTTCCGTTTTTTCTTCCAGTCTAAAAGTGGTGCAGAGCAGACTTCTACTGTGAAGCTCCCAATAAAAGTAAAGATCATTCCTACCCCTCCTCGTAGCAAGCGAGTCCTTTGGGATCAGTATCACAATCTTCGTTATCCACCAGGATACTTCCCCAGAGATAATTTGAGGATGAAGAATGATCCTTTAGATTGGTGTGTCTCTTCGGTTTTATCTGAGAAATCGTAACTAATTCCTTGGGTTTATTTCTTGATTGTATGTTAATGACATGCAGTATAGTACAACCTCACTATAACACCCTTCGTAATAGCAAACCTTGGGCTATAGTGAACCCGGCCCTTAGATCCCATCTCCAGCCCCGCCTACTGCAGCAGGGGGCTGACAATTCCTCTGGCTCCAGGGCTGCGGGGACGTGGGGGCACACAGCTCTTCCTGCTGCTGGAGGAGCTGTCTGCTGTGGCCCCGGGGCCGGAGGAGCTCTCAGTTCTGCAGGGCTCAAGGTATCAGCAACCTCTTCTCCTCCCGCCGACCCCCACAGCAGGTTTCTTTCTCTATAATGAATCCCTGGCTATAAGAACCAAACAGCTTGGATCCCCAGGGGTTCATTTATAGCGAGGGTGAATTGTACCTTTATTATCTAGGGAACACAATCCCACTTCCAGCATAACATGGGGAATTTTATTTTCTAATAATTTCATGGAAAACAATACAGCTTCTGGATGGAGTTTTCGAGCTTTATCTGTGGTTTATTAACAACTTATTTAAATTATTTCCTGGATTTCTGAAGAAAAGTTTGACATCTGTAAAGAGTGAAGTGTATTTGAAAACTAAGGCTTCATCTTTTTAAAGTGTTTTGCTCTCATTTAAAAAACAAAACACCTTTACAAATTCAGCTAGATTCATTATAGAAAACTCAAACTGAAGGCTCATTTTTAAAAATAACGTAATAGTTTAGTTTAATTACAGATTGAATAAGGCATTTTCTCAGCTCCTCTATCCTCTTCGTGATAGGGAACTGGTGTACACATTATTGTCTGTGTTGGCACACATCAAAGTAACCTGAGAGATTCCAGACTAGGGCCCCTGCTTTTTGAGAAATGTCTCCATATTGGTCCCTCACTCCTAAAGAAGTTGATGTTAGTACCAAAAAGGGAACCTACTCCAGAGTCTGACTTGGGTGGAGACAAGGACTGTGGGCACTGTGTGGGAGGGAGCATACAGTGAGAAAGCAGTGGGAACCAAGCAGGTTACAGGTGCTGGGTGTCTTCTGAACAGCTGCCTGGGGGACAGGGATACTCCTGTCTCCCTAGAATGGCTCTTGGCAAGTGGCCAGGAGCAGCTTCCACTGGTTTCAGCAGTTTTCTCCAAAGTCAGTCCCACTTTCTTGCTTCATCTCCTGGTAGCTGGCGTTGCTCTCACCAGCTCTTCTGTGGGAAGGAAAGTCAGTAAGAGCAGCTGGTTTTAATATGGGGTAATTTTTTCTTTTTGTGATGTGTAATAAACAGATACTAACATATTTCATAAGAGGCCTCAACCCAGCCCTTAGTGTTGTTTGTGTAATTCATTGCACTCTATTACTGCGATCACAGATGATACAGTTTGCACAGAATTGTGCATAGAATTGATTATGCATGGATAATTAGAAGCCATCATTTTAAAATGTCTCTTCTGGAAAAGAAAATAAACTTTGACCCTATAACAAGATAATGTAGTTTAGGTTTGTGCATGTGATGTTTACATTTCTTGACCACTATTTTTGTTTACTTTTATTTTTATTAGGAATGGTGACCACATCCATACAAACTTCAGGGATATGTACCAGCATCTAAGAAGCATGGGATATTTTGTTGAAGTTCTTGGTTCACCGTTTACATGTTTTGACGCTAGTCAGTATGGTAAGCAGTCATGCATTATTTGTGTTTGGTTAATTTCTTTTAGAAGCTTTCTTATCTTTGTAAGGGATTGAAAAGATCTGAAAAAATACTAGAGGAGTACATGCTATTAGAAAAATAACCGCATGCATTATAAATATGTGTTTAATTTTACAAAGGAAGTTTCTCTGTAGTATTCCATTTTCGGCAGTAAAATCAGTCAATTCCCCCTTTGTTGTATCCAAAAATATTTAATAGGCTGTGAAGGAGGAAAACTCATCACTCAATCTGCCATAATGTTCTGATTTCCCTAGCCCCTATATCGCATAGTATATCGAATCCTAGAAATGTATTCTCACTACAGTGTCTGCGGCCGTTGCTTTGGTGGTGAATCTTGGTCTTACATTGTTCATGGGTTTAATTAATCTTATGGCAGGCTTCCAAAATCTTCCCAAGGAAGGCAAGTGAGAGAAGGGGAATGGCAGTGTTCAACAGTTTACAGTTCATGGGACAAAGAGAAGGCACGTTGATCGCCTTCGGGCAATCCCCCCCCCCCCCCCCAATATCAAAGGACTGCTGCAAATAAGGAAAGTGTGAGACCTTAAAGAAAAGGTTGCAAGAATCCTTTCTCATGGACAGCATTAGGCAACCTTAATATAGGGTTTGCAATAATAAGTGGAACCACCTTGCATGCTGTCTTCATTTCGCTGCAGGAAAATAGGAAGCCCTTAAGACAAAGGCCAGTGTAGCTCAGATAAATGCCTCTTGAAAGGGACACCTACATGAATGGATCTCTGGTGACATAATCACATGGATGCTGCCAAACAAGGTTCTCTTGCATGACACCGAACTTTGTTTCAGCCTTATGCATTTAAATACTCTAACTTACATAGAGATTTCATTAACACAATTTGAGGAATTTAATATTTAAACTGTAACAGCATTATCTGAAAAAGCAAATGGCCTGTTGGGCTTTCAGAAATTAGAATAGGACTGTTCTTTTGCATAAATGTATAAACTCTAAAGGATATCCTGTCACATATGGATAAATATACAAAATTACCTTCAGTCAAAAGTGGAAATTAATTTGATGTTCATTCTACACAACTGTCCAATATATTGAATAGCATTTTCTGTATAAGGACATTTTCAGAAGGGGGAGGAGGTGATGGGATTCTCTTCTGTGTTCTTGGTGATGCTGCACTTTGTTAACACTTCCAGTTGAAATGCTTTTGTCCTATTACCATTTTATATACAACAAAGCAAATAGGAGGGGAAAAAACAATTCCAACAGACAGCTTTGAAAGAAGAGCTCTAGCGATATTAGAAGAAAGAAAGAAAAATGTTAATGTACTCTTATTAGGAAATGTTTATTACAGAGAGAGTGAAGAATTAAGGTGCCTCGATAACTAGTAGCAATTTAACATCTCACTTGTTTATCCAGGGCATCAAGTATATTTTTCCAATTACTTTTCCTGTGGGGCAAATTAGTCGCCTTCTTATTTTGTTTGGTTATTTATAACAACATTGTGACATACTCAGGGGCATATCTAAATGAAATAAACAAGACTGTTTTTTAATTTTCTGCATCAAAAAGGCAGCAAGAAGTCTCGGTGTTTTTTTAAATCTAGCTATTATGACTTCACAGCAGCCACAGTAATAAAAGCTAGTATTTGAACAGAAGGAAAACATGGAGATAGATCACTAAGCTTACAGTCTTCTGTATTAAAGCAAGCAATTACCATTCAAATCTTATACTGTTTCTTTGGCCAGGAGTCATTCTTCGTTCTTGTATTATCAAGCCTAAAAATTAAATTTCTCATCAAAGTAAAAAGCTTTACATATTAAAGGACAGCCAGTCTGTCTCATGTAAAGACTTAATCACTGGTTTGTGTATTTACATTAGAGACATTGCAGAATTCCTCTTCCCCTACATATGCACAGCTTCAAAACAAACACTGATCCGTGTAATATTCACTACTGAGTTGTTTTCATGTTGGTATTTTCTTACACATGTTGAAGCCTTCCTCTTTTAATGGCTGTATGTTCCCGCTTAGGATGGCAAACCACTGATTTTGTTTGAAAGATTTTAAGGTCTTGTCAAAGGAAAAATCCTGGCTGAAACATAACTATAGAGTCACTATCAGTGCATCCTTTATTCTTTACTATAACTTCCTCTGTAGCATGACACATTAAAGGAGTTGGTGGTCTTAATCCAGTATCTACATCCTAGAAACCATCATTACAATTGACACTTCTTATTGGCATTCTTGCAAGAAACTAGGGATTGAAAGGACATGGAGAAATGCATGGAGACCATGACACCCTAAAGGTGGCTCCTTCAAGTCAGTTAGGACAGCATGGGGACACTGCACAGATGTTACCTTCTGCATAAGTTCTGTGGCTAGAGGTAACATTACATTGGTTAGACCGTCAGAGATTATGAATTCTGTTTGCCCTGTTTATGTAGGGACCTTACTGATGGTGGACAGTGAGGAAGAATATTTTCCTGAAGAAATCACCAAGCTAAGGAGGGATGTTGATAATGGACTCTCGCTAATAGTGTTCAGTGATTGGTACAACACTTCAGTGATGAGAAAAGTCAAGTTCTACGATGAAAACACAAGGTATCAGTTTGTCAGGGAGGGTCTGTGGGAACCACAACTTAACATAATTGCTCTTTATAAGGAGGTCATCTTAAAAAAAAAAAAGTGTCAGTTGTCTTAAATAATGAAGTAACATTATTTTAGTATTTACAGTGTTTCCCACAATATGTATAAGGAAGGGAATACTGCAGGTGCTAAATTCACTTTGTCTTTATCTTATGGCAAATGGGCATGTTTTTAACAACAATTGCTGTAAATTTATATATAATCTTAAGGCAACATATGTCACAAATACAGTGACTAGAAAAAACAATGACTACTTAAAAAGTTCTCAGTTGTCAGTTTTTGGGAGGCAAATGGGAAGGAGAATGTAGATTATGAATGATATCAATTAGCTAAATGACCCAGTATTCAAGTATCTGAAATAATTCCTATATATTTTATAAAGGGGGAAATATGTTAGCATCACTAATAATGAAACATTTAATATTTGTGGGGTTAAAAATAACTAAAGATTAGAAAACTCATCAGTCAGCTTTGTGTTATTTTTAACAGAAATTATCCAACCGTTAACAAACAATATTTTCTGTTATTGGAGATATCAGAAGTTCCTCATTCTTTCAGACAGCTTTTAAATAATTTGGGCCGTTGGCTTTTTTCCTTCCTTGCCAAACCAAGTAGACATATATGTCAAACTGTTTTATTTCAAGGTGTTTTTTGTCCTGTTCTGGTAAAGCACACTTTGTTTCACTGTAAAGCTGGACCACATTTGTAATGTTAATTAACTTAGACTGTGATTTTCAAAGGAGCCTAAAGGTGCCTGTATCTCACAGAAATGCACTGGGATTTGGGCACATAAATCACTTCAGACCTCTTTGAAAATCCCAGTCATAGTGTTCAAATTGTCACTACCAAATAAACATTGACATTTATGCCCTTGGTACTGATTGCTTTGGTGCATTCTGAATATCATCCAGGAAGATATTGGACTTCTGTTATGAAACAAAATTTTAGATCTTCTATACTAATAACCTGTGCCATGCTCTAATTTTGTAGGCAGTGGTGGATGCCAGATACTGGAGGTGCTAATATTCCAGCTCTCAATGATCTTCTTTCTGTCTGGAACATGGCCTTTAGTGATGGCCTGTACGAAGGGGATTTTACCATGGCAAACCATGAAAGTAAGTCATGGAATACAGTACTTGACTACTCCAAGAACAGAATGTTCTTTGGGGAAATAGTTATATTTATGGGACATGTGACTTTCAGAGATACTGCAACTCTAACACCCCTATGGAATTATATGAAAAAAAAATCTATTAGATTTTAGATTAATATCTGTATAATAAACTCTATGGTCTTCTTTGTATTTGCATTCCAGATGTTCTGAGTGTTTTATTTATTTTTTAATTTGAAACTATAGTTATTTACTAATTAGAAATATACAGATATCAAGGTTCCGGTTTGTCCTATTTTAACTTAATATTTTAAATTGAATTTTGAAGTTCTTTCTCTTGTGGAGTCATTCCTCAAAACATTCCACTTTTGACACATATATATAATTTTTGGATGTTCTTTAGCACATCTTGCCCTCTTGACCTTTGAATTCTTTACCCATAATTGATTGATTTTTAATTGATTGATTTTTAAATATGTCTACCCATATAGATTGATATGTTTCATTGTTTGAGGTTATAGCTATTATGATGGATGGTCTTGTGGTGAAAGACGCTGGACTGGGGATCAGGAAATCTGGATTCAGTTTATAGCTCTGCCACAGGCTTTCTAGTTGACCTTGGACAAGTCACTTAATCTCCCTTTGCCTTAGTTTCCAATCTTCTACTTGTATATTGTTTCCTTTTTTCACACCCTTTGTCTATTCTGTTTATTTAAACTGTAAGCTCTTCAGCCTCTAATTTTGTTTGTACAATCCCTGATTGTTGGCATGGGCCACTGGAATACAAATAACAATTACCTTTCATAGTGATAACAGTGGCTTGTAAAAGATAATATAATTAAGCTTCTCTTTTGGGTTTGAGAAGGATTATAACATCATAACTTCTAAAATGAGCGTATGCTTGAGTGAAATATATGAAATGAAATATTTGAAAGCTTTGCTTGGAAATTCTTCAATAGTTAATTGGAAAAAAAAACAAAACCTCACTGACTGTGCAGATTATATGGTGATTTTAATCGGAATATGAGAACTCATATAAGCATGATTGATGCATTTCTTCTCTTTATTGACCTTCACAGTTAACTGAATAAGGGGGGGGGGGGAGAAAAGAGCATTCATTGTTAGCCTATGCATTGTAACTTCATATGTCTGTTTTTCAGTGAACTATGCATCAGGATGCAGTATTGCTAAGTTTCCAGAAGATGGCATTGTAATTTCACACACTTTTAAGGACCAAGGTATACAGCTGCATTTCCTTATTTTTATTATTTTTTTTATTAATGGTATTTCTAGGTAGGTACATAGGCAAACATTTATAATTGAGTGCAAAAGTTACCAGAAATATGCAGAATAATTCAGTAGATAAGTTGTTTCTTTTGGTATAGCATTCTTACACACAGTTTAGGACACAAGCAATTCATGCATCACTGTTATAACCAGGTACAGGCATGTTTTTGATATAAGACAGTTATATGCAACTATATACACACACATTTATTGTAACACTGCTCTCTCTGTGTATCTATATATACACTTACAGATGTAGCAGAAATTGTGTGTGCATCTAGGGGCATAGGTAATTATTAGTGTCCTTTCTGAGTGTGATTTTTTGTGTGTGCAGTTTTAGTTCAGATTGTTGCTTGTACATTTCAGTTAAAGTGATAGCTGAAGTCTAAATGTCTTTAAACTCACACTTGGTACTATCAAATTTGACAGTATCTTCTATTTTTTTTTATATTATCTTTAGCTATATCTCAGTTTAGGATTTTCTTTTCCAAGCCATAAATTGGTGATGCATTTATCATAAAGCTATAGCTAATGTTTTGAACGAGTATCACATTTTGTTGTTAGCAGTTATCTGTGAGAACCCGTGGAGGACAGGTCAGGTCCCAGAGGACTGAAGAAAGGCAAACATAGTACCTATCTTTAAAAGCAAGAATACAGAGGAGCTAGGGGATTATAGACCAGTCATCTTATCTTTAATACTTGGAAAGATACTGGAACAAACTATTGATCAATCAATTTGTAAACACCTAGAGGATAATAGGGTTATAAGAAATAGCCAGCATGGATTTGTCAAGAATAGATCCTGCCAAATCAACCTAATTTCCTTCTTTGATGGAGTTATTGGCCTAGTGGATGGGTGAAACATTGTTCGTGAGATATCTTGATTTTAGTAAGAGTTTTGACCCAGTCTCCCATGATACTCTCATAAGCAAACTAGAAAAATATAGTCTGTAAGGTGGTGCATAACTGGTTGAAAGACCATACTCAAAGACTAGTTATCAATGGTTCACTGTCAAACTGGGAGGGCATATCTAGTGGAGTCCTGCCGGGATTAGTCCTGGGTCTGGTACTAGTCACTATTTTCCTTAATGACTTGGATAATGAAGTGGAGAGTATGCTTCTAAAATATGTGGATGACACCACATATTTACTATTGGTGAATTTTAGTGACACCAAATGGTCACTATTTTCCTTAATGACTTGGATAATGAAGTGGAGAGTATGCTTCTAAAATATGTGGATGGGCAGGGTTGTAAGCACTTTGGAGGACAGGATTAGAATTCAAAATGACCTTTACAAATTGGAGAATTGGTCTGAAATCAACAAGATGAAATTTAATAAAGACAAGTGCAAAGTACTTCAGTTAGGAAGGAAAAACCATAAGCACCACTACAAAATGGGGAATAACTGGCTAAGTGGTACTACTGACAGCAAATGTGAAAAATTGGGACGGTGGGTAATAGGAGCCTATATAAGAAAAAGACACAAAAATCGGGACATCTGGTCACCCTACTAATATCATTCTGGGATATATTTAAGAGAGTGTCACATGTAAGACATAGGAGGTAATTACCTTGCTCTACTTGGCACTGGTGAGGCTTCAACTGGAGTGCTGTGTTCAGTTCTGGGTGCCACACTTTAGGAAAGAGGTGGATAAATTGGAGAGAGTCCAGAGGAGAACAACAAAAATGATGAATGATTTAGAAAACCTGACCTATTAGGAATGGCTTAAAAAAAACTGGGTATGTTTAGTCTTGAGAAAAGAAGACTGGGGGAAGGTGGGAGAGACCTGATAAGTCTTCAAATATGTTAAGAACTGTTATAAAGAGGATGGTGATTTTCCCCATGTCCGCTGGAGGAAGGACAAGAAGTAATAGGCTTAATTTGCAACAAGGGAGACTTGGATTAAATATTAGGAGAACTTTTCCACATATAAGGGTAGTTAAACTGTGGAATAGAGTTTAAAGAGAAGCTGTGGAATCCTCGTCATTGGAGGTTTTTAAGAGCAGGTTGGACAAACACCTGTCAGAGATGGTCTAGGTTTACTTAATCCTGCCTCAGCGCAGAGGGATGGACTTCATGACCTTTGAAGATCCCTTCCAGCCCTACATTTCTGTGATTCAGCAGAGTGTCTTCCAGGATATAATAAATTCCATTTTTATCATACTTGGTGTCAGAAGTTTCCTGTGAATTTTTATGTGTATATGACTTGAGTGTTTTAATCTGTGGACAGTCACAGAAGATGTGTGTATTGTGACTGACATGTCTTTGTCCTCTTCAAATGAAGTTAGGACTTTGAGTTTATTTTGTTGGTGATTACTAGGATGTAAAAGAGGCATATAATTACTTTCCATTAGAATTCTGCCACAGTGGAGAAAAGCTGAGTTGTGTGAGCATTTTGGAAGATGTTTAGTACTCAGGAATTCTGTTTGTTTTGGTTTTTTTAATGGTGACATATTTAGCATCATTAAGAGATGCATAAAGTTTGCTAAGTAGTCGGTTAGGTCTTCTTATTTTACTGAGCCCCTTTCAGTTCACTTTCAAAAGAAAGACATTGCTGTATGTTTCTCTAGTCTAGTCTGGAGATAATGTGTTAACTGGAGGAATTTGCAATCACTGTGTTTTTGGAGTTTATATTGCTGTTTCAGTTCTTCAGATAATCTCTGGAAGCAGAAAAGCATTTTATCAAGAAGTAATGTTGTGCATATTTTATAATACCTTTTGTTTCTTTATGGATCATGATTTTTTCCCCCTTTTTATTTATCGTGAACTAAAAACTGCAAAAGTTTGAATGTATCTTACAATGGTACAGTTAGTGCCCTTTTGAGTTATGAGTGCCTGATTTTAAACTAAATAGTTTTTGCTTTTTTGATAAATGTATCCATACCACCACCTGTCTCTTCGGTTTTTCTTCCTTCCCATTTACAACTAGTTTCAATTTAGGTGCAAATATTCTGTTTACAAGCCATCAGTTTAAATAGCTATTAATCATTAGGAGACTCTCAATCTTGTAAGTGACAAGCACCTGAATATCCTTATAAAGTTGCTTTTTAGATTGTTATTGCAACTGTCTCAGAGGACATCACTGAGCCGTAGCAGAACTTGACAATGAAATTTGGTTTGGTTTGTTTTTTTAAATAGACACAGAAAAAAGTGAAACTAGGTAAGAGTTAAAACAAAAGAGAAAATAGGGGGAAAGCATGTGAGTTGGGTACATTTTCTTTTTGGCATATTTCTCCATTGTAAACTTAGTATTTTGTTCATAAATTGAAAGTTTAACAGGAGTTTAAATACACCAGAAGTTTGTAGTGCATAGACATAATGAGATGCACACATTGGAAAACAATTGCCTTTATTCCTCATAACCCCTACTATTAAACATGTTGTATATGAACATTCTTCAGTTAGAAATTCCATTTTGTTACTCTTTACAAAAAGAGGGAATGCCTTACTTTGAGACTACTGTATTCTTGCTTCTAATTCCATGAACAGTGCTTGGCATCTAATAATATTTAAACATGGCAGCCATGTATGTGGATGTTAAGCAAAATGTTTTATAATGGTCAGTGTTTAAATTAGTAGATATTGCACACCCTTACAAGAAATTAATTTCATAAAGTCCCTTTAAACTCTTCATAAAAAATTCACTCTTCTCAATGGGGAAAAACCTTAATTATCTGCTATTTTAAAACATGGGAAATTAGGGGAATTGTAGGTGAAATTTTAGGATTTTTCATTAAAGAACGTTAAAAACAGTGAACACTTGAGTCTTGATTCTGCAACTGCACTAAAGTAAAGAAAATTAAAAACTCAGAGTGGGACTGACAAAACCAAGGCCTTGGAGTGGTTTAATTTGTTGCCAAATTTGTCTAGGAAATTTTCTCATGAATGTAATCTCAAATTAAGAGCCAGACAACTGCATTTATTGAATGTTTGTTATTTATAGCTTGTAAAATGTGGGGGATTGTGTATCCTGAGGGGGGAGAGAGGGGGGAATCAGGTTTAAATTGCATATGGCTTTTAGTAAAATTTAAAATTCCTTCTCCCTCTGTTCTAGGTCTTGAAGTTTTAAAGCAGGAGACTGCTGTAGTTGAAAATGTCCCCATTTTGGGACTGTACCAAATTCCTTCTGAAGGTGGAGGCAGACTAGTTCTGTATGGAGACTCTAACTGTTTAGATGATAGTCATCGGCAAAAAGGTATATGAACTGAGATATGCAGAATGGACTTCTTTTATATAGTATCAGAGGGGTAGCCATGTTAGTCTGTAAAAGCAGCAAAGAGTCCTGTGGCACCTTATAGACTAACAGACGTATTGGAGCATGAGCTTTCGTGGGTGAATACCCACTTCGTCGGATGTATGCTTTTATATATTGACACCTGCGGTGCTGGCTGGTTTACAGCTCCCATCAGCAAAATTTATATTTGCTATGAAAAAAAATCTAAATGCCACCAATCATAGGGCAGTCTGATTTCTTCATAGCTGTATTGAATATGCTCTAGTATATTTGTAAAATCCAGTTATGGCTAGAAGAGTGACTATGTAAAATAACCTCACGATATCCAGTAGTTCTGATCCTTGTAGTTATACAGATTCCTGTCTGTATTCTGAACCTGTTTCTAATAGAACATAACATTTCTTTGAGATATCAGGGTGGATTTCCAGGATTAGCGGTTAAAAAACTTGTAAATTGAGGGCATGTCTGATTTGGAGTCATTGAGACACAAATATGGTACCCCAGGATCCTATTTTTATAGTGTCCTTTGCATAGTATAATTGTTGTTTAAACTGTATTTTTGCATTACTGTTTTTTATCAGTAGGTCTAGCAAAACTTAAGGACGCATTAGCCTTTATCCTTTTCAGAACATATTGCAGTGTAGATTTATATAACAGGGCTTCCCAGCTGTGCTGCCCTATTTTACTCTGCATCTCACACAGAACTGTTACGGTAGCTCTGTGAGAAATTAAATATTGCTCCTTGAAGAACCTTTAATTATTTAAATTGATCGGTAACAGGTTCATAGAATCATGGAAGATAGAGGTGTAAAAGACTTATCGGATCACACAATCTATTTCCCTGCAAACCATGATTATTCCTTATGGTCCATTATCTAGTGCTTTGTCTAGTCTAGATTTTAAAATTCTGAAGCAGTTGTTTTTCTACCATTTCCCTTGTGAGACTAAGCTACAATCTGGTAGGTCTCAGTATCAAGAGATATTTCTTGATATTCAGCCTAATTTTTCCTTTTATTAATTTTATTCCTTTTAGTACAAGTAATGCATCAGTATATAACATTAAAGAATTCATTTCCTGACTTAATTTTCAAGCCCAACAAATATTTGTAGATTATCATGTTTTATGTTAGACCATCACTCAGTGAAATTCTCTTTCCATCTTTCCTCATAAATCACTTCCTCCAATTTTTTTCGATACTTTTCTGTTAATATGATGCCCAGAATTTATCATTAATACCCAAGTGTGGTGACACCAGAGCGTTACAGCTTCACTAAAGGTTATTAAAAGCCTTTACTGCAAGGACAGATATTTTAACAATGATATAAGTCATAGAATGCTGTGCCTTTTGAACACTGATGCTGTTATATTTGGTGTAACTCTGTGTAGCAAGCAGTCTGGAAAGCTTTAAAGAATTCCATTAAATTGGCTTTTAAGTTACGAATTAAGAGCTATATCTCCTGCTTAAGACATTGACCTTAAGCTGTTAAATTCTTCACATATGTGACTATAAATCCTTAAAATGTGGTTGACTGACCTCTTTAAAAATCAAAGGTGAGGGTTAAGTGTTATCAGGATTATGAAGATTAACTTCCATTCCCACCAAACAGCTGTTCAAGCAAAGAATTGTGAGATTTATTTTTTTGGGGGCTCTATGTTAAAAATGAATGAGAAGAGTCACTTGTCCTTATTCTACAAACTAAAATTTCAGACAGCTTGAGACCTGGGATCATAATTTTAGCAACAGCAAGCTCTACAGCAAGACCAGGACCGTTTTAGCAACATTTGAAACCAGTGCTCATGAGCAGTACTAGAGTGTAAAGAACACTCGGAAAAAAATGTGCTACTCAGTGTTTCCCAGCTTTTTCCATATCACAAGTCCCTTTTCCATATTGGGATCACCTGTGGGAGCCACCTCACCTATAGCTGGGATGCTGGGGTCTAGGCAGGTCCCCCATCCTACTTAGCAGTATGGGAAGAGCAGGGTGATCGGGATCCCTGATAAGTGTTTGGCACACCTGTGTGGGGCATAATAGCAGGTTGAGAACCTCTGCCCTTTAGAATCATCTCCCACCAAAAATATACTTTGTCCATGTAAGAACAGCTGCAGCTGTGTCTCTAAATGATGAAAGCAAAGTTTTAAGCTTTGTGCTTCCTACATTGCCACATCAGTAAAATTGATAACTTCCATATACACGCAAATAACCTGCTGTTTTGGGGGGCATCTCACTTGAGGCATCATAAGCTCTACGTCTTGCCCAAACCAAAGTTCCCATCCTTGACGCAGTTGCTAAATAACCTACTCTCAGCATTAAGAGCTAAACATTTGTTTAGTTCAGAAAAGAAGAAAATATTTTCCTTTAAAATTGAACAGTTTGTTGTAATTTCGACACTTTAAAACCCACCCCATATGTGAAAACAGAGATATTTTTTCTTGGGTATGCCAAAAGAAACAACCATACTTGTACTACTTGTAAAGCAAAAAGAAAGAGAGAAACTGACCAGGTGTTAAAGCTTTAGGTATCCTGGTTAAAACACAGTCGTATTCATTAGTTAAAACTTCTTTCTTATTTATTTATTTATTTAAAAGTCCAAACTGTATCATAATGTGTGTTGTTTTTGGGAACCGGGGGGGGCCATTAAATCCACACAGACTGCTTTTGGCTGCTAGATTCTCTTCTTCAGTACACTTCCTATGGGGTGATGCCACCAAGTCTCAGTCATTCTGAAAACAGACAACGACCACCAACAGGAGCAGGATACTCTCTTCCAGAGAGGATGGAAGGTGAGAGTGCTGGTTTCTTAGCAGAGCCTGCTAGAATTTAGTACCATCTTAATCCTGTGGTACTTTAGGAAATAGGAGTAGCTCCCTCAATGTTCTTGTTTTCTTAACACTGCATTTTCAGAGTATGTGCATATTTAAAGACATCAGCAATTATTAAAATCACAGTGCAGTAATTTTAAATATACAGTTTTTGTTATCTGTAGCACTGTATGCAAATTGTTCTAAGTCAAATACCAATTGATAGATACAGTGTGTATTTAAAGCACTCAGTTTTATCTAATATGCTGACTACCAAAACCTAGAGATTTTAAAGTTGCCTAGCAACTCATTGTACATTCACAATTCTGTTTTATAAGATACTTTTATTTATAAGAATGAGGTTTAGCTCTAAGGCATTTTATATAAGAAACTCTTTCTTAATCACAATGCTGTTTGGTATAATACAAATATTTGAAAATCTTACACAAATTTTATGTCCTCATAGTTTGTCAGGTGTAACTCTTTGTCTGTGTAATATGGAATTACAGGTAACCATCTTCATCGGTATTCAAAGGTGCTGGAGGCTCACTTGGGAGACCCCAAACCCCGTTCTCTTCCAGCTTGTCCTCACTTGTCCTGGGCAAAACCACAGCCTTTGAATGAAACTGCACCCAGGTTATTATATTTATTCTTTTAAATGTTTTTAATAAGAAATTTTCAGGTTTGAATTTGATCAAAAAGTCACTTAAATCAAATGGTATTGTCTCTGCTTTCTGAGTGGATGACAGGGAACTTCTTAAACAGGAGAACAACAAAAGATGAATAATAAATAGGAAATAATGGTTAATGTACTTCTGATACAAATTTTTGGCTAACTCATCATTCATACTATGATTTATGAAAGCTAGGGAATTTACAGACATTTCCAGAAATAAAATGGTAATTATCTGAGTGCCCCAAACTACAATTAATATGATCTTGCAAATAACAGCAATAAAAATTCATGTTTTTTCAGAAAAATATTTCTAAATCACTTTTTGATTAACTTTACTTTCCAGTGTATCATCTGTTGGTAGTTTAGAGGTAGACAAACCAATATCTCCATTAATGGATCACTAAACCATTATGGGTAACTTTTGGTAGGCTACCCCTAAGAGACAAATTTGTAGGTAAGTAGATACCTAACGGACTTTGTATCTACAGCATTTGATTTGAATTTTGTATACTTGAGAACTTTGAAACCAATAAAATTAATTACACAGTAATCTGTGCATCCAATTTAGTGAGTTATTTATTGGTTCAGATTATCTTTTTATATAATTTCTTTTTATACATTTGTATGTAATGTTATATAATTAAATCTATAACATTTCTGCAGAATTCATTGGACTTCTTGGACCAATGTATAAATGCTTTCATATTTTAATTTCTTCCAGCAACCTTTGGAAACATCAAAAATTATTGTCAATTGATTTGGATAAAGTAGCTTTACCCAGCTTTCGACAGAACCGACCCCAAGTAAGACCTTTATCCCCTGGAGAAAGTGGAGCGTGGGACATTCCGGGAGGTGAATATCAATCTGCCTGGGAGACAGAGAGACTCAGAGATTTTACATGTTTTCTTAAAAATGTTTAAAGCGCTCAGAAATGTCAGTGACTGCCACAGTATAAAAGTTTGTGTTGAAAATTAAAATTAACTTTTGTAAGTTTGTTATTTGTTCAAAATAAGCTTGTACTGAATGTTAACAAAGGTGGTTAATTGGAGGCAAAGGAATACTGACAGTTGTTTGTAATAACTTTGTAGCTTTCAGATTGTGTAGGAATTGCTGTTCATGAGTTTTATTACCTTCAGTGTGGGGCTAGAAGCAATTCAATATTGACTCTTGAAATTTAACAAGTAGATGCTATTTTTAAGACTTAAAGATCTATTATAATACTAGTTATATTACCTACAATAAATTAAGGTGATCTGAATGCAACTGAATATGCTTGGGGTGCCTTTAAAGTTGTATGCACTTTAACAGGTTTTGTAAGTATATTTTTAACTGTCATTCAGTGACTTCATGCTACATTATGTAATGTAATTAATGTTAAGCATTTTCATACTATGCAACTACTAGGAAGAACTCTTCACCCATAGAACTGAAACAGCAGCAAACATTTGGTATAGCTTAAGCTACAGAATCTGATACTGTAAAAATTCAGAGTAGTCTAGTTTTCTGTAACATATTATGTTAACAATACCATGTTCATCTGGCATTCACCCTGTCCTGGGGCTCCACTGCAAACTAATGGTGCCTCTCAAATCAGCAAATAGACCCTTTTTACATAAGTCAAAATAGATTATCTTCAACCTTTTTCTCCTGAAGTGTATCCATTGACCACAATGTACTGAAGTAGAAATCAAACTTTTTATGATGAGTGCTCTTTGCAGGGCCTAGATTATTTTGCCTGGGTGCTAGCTACTGGATGTTGATGATAATTTACAGGGGAGCTTTTTAAATTGCATTCTGGTGTCTGTTTTGTACTCAACATTAGTGGATAGCAGCTCCCATTAAGATAAAAAGAACCAAGTGCACTGAGTTGAAAATTGACTCCAAGATAGTTTGCATGAACTGTGGTTTGGGAAAGAGGTTCTGGTGAGGAATTGTAGGGTAGTTAGCAGAGTCTTCAGTTTGAATATTGTGTATTCTCCTTCATGGGATTTGCCTTCACCGTGACATCATATGCCCTGCAAGAGCCCATTTCAAAGCCGTTTGCTCTTGGTGGAATACACACACAGAGCCTTCAGTTCCAGGGTTCTAGAACTAAGGGAATAAAAAAAAAAAACCCAAGCCCAAAATTGTCCATCTCTCTACACCAGCTTGAGCTGAGTGCAAAACCAATCCTTTCACTGCATCAGAATTTGTAGTTAATGTATTGTTTCAATTTAAAATATAAATCTGATAGTAAATTAATGGTTAAGGTGGGTTTGTTTGTTTTTTAAACTTGCTTTTTCTTTTTATAAGAAGCAAGACATTGCTATCTCTGGGGAAATTTTATATACGGATCCAGGCTAGGTCTTCATTTGTCAAAACTAGCTCCAGATGAAATCTCTTGTGTTCTCTTGCAGATTTATCGATCCTCCTCTTCTGCACTATTTGCTCTGCGTTTATTAATCTGCCTTTTTAAAAATGTAATCTGAGTGAATTGGTCTCTGCTTTAGTTAAGAATAGTTACTATATGGCATGTTCTGTAGATAAAGAATGTAAATGCTGTTGAAAAAAGTATTGAAACAGGTACATTTCTTAATTGTTCTCTTTCCCCACCGCTCCCTCTGACAGGTATAATGCCTGGCCGCTATAACCAGGATGTGGGACAGACAATACCTGTCTTTGCTTTCCTTGGTGCGATGGTGGTTCTTGCGTTCTTTGTGGTGCAGATCAACAAAGCTAAGAGCAGGCCAAAGAGACGGAAACCAAGAGTCAAGCGACCACAACTTATGCAACAGGTTCATCCACCAAAGACGCCTTCCGTTTGACAGACCACGCTTGCCAAAGATGTCCTTCTCTTATTGGCTGCTTTACTGGACAGGTGGTTGCTCCTGATGACGATTCATCATATATGGTGATTGTAACCAGTGATTCACATGTGACATCATCTCATAGTCTTTGGCTTCTGACAAAAGGGACTAATTTGATCGTATATACATAGAACTACGATTTTCAGCAGGTAAACTCACCAAAGACTTGAACGCTGTTTAAAAGCCTGCTCAGTCATTACAAGAGAGGGGAAAGGACCTTTTTTTTTTTTCCCTCCCAACTGACCAAACTAAAATTTGTTTGTAAAAGCTATTTTCTATATTTATTTTTGGGAAGGGGGAGAAAAGTCACTTTAAGGACCTCTGCTATTTGGAAGCAAAATCATTTTTTTCAGATGGAATGCAATTTTGTAATACTGTGTTGTGACGAAGAGTAGAAATTATATCGTACTCCTTTAACGATGTAAGAGGAGGGAAACTGGTACAAATCAACGAGACATATCTGTTTGTTTATTTTTATAAAGCCAACTACCATGATGTTTTGTAATTTTTGGTCATGATTTCACCATTGTTGGTGGAGCAAATTTTCAATAAATATGTTATCTATATGACGCTGAAAAAAATGTGCCCACTAATGGTTCTTTCCCATGCCAGCCTGGAGAGCAGGCTGCCAAAATAGAGAGTAATTCTGATGCCTATTTTATGTTTTTCCCCTTCCATTTTGCATATTAGTGAGCAGTGTCATAAAACCAGGATTTCTGCTTTTAAGTATTTAACCTGACAGCCTCACATATTTATCTTCTTAAAATTCATTTTAATGTTTTAGAGTCATTCTGAGGGTTTGTCTGCATGAGCAATCAGTATGCGGGAAGCTGGGGTATGAATCTATCCCATACTAGCCTGCCATGGACTGTCCATGTGGACTTTGCTGATGTGCATTAACAGTTTGTTAATCATCTAGTCTCCTTTGAAATGGGACTAGACAAAGGCGCATTAACGAGCTATTAATGTGCATCAGCAGGTCCATACAGACAGTTGATGTGCACGGGCTAGTATGGAGTAGATTCACATCCCACCTTGCCAGAAACTGATTGTTCGTGCAAACCAGATGTTCATGTAGACAAGCCCCGAATCACTGAACCACACTAGGAGACTTTGCTACAATATGCTGTCT
Source organism: Mauremys mutica (assembly GCF_020497125.1). Lineage (NCBI taxonomy): Eukaryota > Metazoa > Chordata > Testudines > Geoemydidae > Mauremys > Mauremys mutica. The sequence continues at coordinate 13,243,666 of NC_059085.1, forward strand.
CAAGAAGGAGTTACAACTCGGTTAAAAATCTGTAGTGTGGCTAATATCGAACCGTATGGTAACTGACATAAATAGCCAAACTAAAACCTTGACTATGTGAAAGTTTTGTTCTTTCTAATTTATGGTCTACTATTTTTGGTATCGGTTAGAATTAAGGCCCCGCCACACAGTGCACCTGGCTTTATGACATGCCCCTGGATTAACACTCTTGCTGTTGTTAAAATATACCAACCTATTGGAGAAAAGGTACAAAGCTCCCACGTCTGCAATAAAAATGCAGCTTTACAGAAAGAGCGGATTGGACAATGTCTATACAAAGAATATGCGCAGACAAGAAGGTGAGGACTACTTTAAAGGGAAACGTTGAAAGGTTTAGTTTAATCTAAGATGTTTGTCATTTTGTAGGCTAAAAATATAGAAAGTATCATCTTCTTAGAGTGCAAGTTAATGATCATTTTTCCCCAGTATGGGGGTACATGCTAAATCTGATTCCTGCTTTGAGACTGGAGTTGGATGTGGACCTTTCTACTGTCTCAGTAAGAAAAGAGGTGTAAGAAGACATGTTTAAGAGAGGGTGTGTGGGATCATCCTCATCAGGGCTGAGGGGCGGAGTTTAATAGAGTTTTACTTACTGTAGTGCAGATAATAAAAGAAATGTCAGCCAACACCGTACCAGCATCCGTTGTCAAAGTATAACCCAGCTGTGGACTGCTCCTGGGCTCCTCATTAATACAGGATACCCAAATCTCCTCCGCCTGCTCGTGAAAGGCAGTGTGCTTTCTTGAGCTCCCTGGTCTCACTGAAATCAGCTGTTCTGCCTAGCTATTATGATCTCAGCCTCCAATCTTGGAAGCATTTTAATACTGATTGATTTTAAAAGAGAGAGTGATACAGCCATGCCCCCCTAGTGTGGACACAGTTATACTGGTTGGGTGGTTTGTACTAGCATAGCTATTCTTGTACAGAAGGGGAATAAACTATCAGACACCTTTATAGCAATATAAACTGGGTCCTCACTAGTGGTTGTCCTGGTATAACTATATTGGTAAAAAATCTCTCACACCCCAGCCAAAATAGTTTATACCAGTACAAAACCTCTGAGTTTAAGAGAAGGTTGTGGCAAATGGCCTTGCATCAGTTGGTGAAGCATTTTAAGAATGCGTTTCAACCATTCTCCAGTGCTGGAGCAGGAAACTGAGAGCCTGGGTTCTGTTTCCAGCTCTTTCATGACTCGTTTTGTGACATTGGGCAAACAAGGCACTCGGATTCTGTTAATCTATCTGTAAAATAGGAATATTATCTATCCCTGTGGAGCTGTTGAGGCTTAACTCTTGTTTCTATTTAGATTGTAAGCTCTTCAGGGCAGGGACTGTCTCTTATTCCATGTTTATACAGTCTTAGCTCAATGGGATCCTGATCTCAGATTGGTCTGAGGGACATATAGAACAGCTGTTTGAAAATTTTCTGATGGAACAGTTTTGCATTGGAAAATGCTGATTTTATGACATTGAAACATTTTTGTGGAAATACTGATTTTGTTGACAGTCTGTATGGAAAATTATTGAAGCATTTCATTTTCTCTTTATCATTTTGACTTGTTATATTATAAACTCTGTCTAAAAGTTGAAATGTTTGACCTGATTGAAAGGAAACTTTTCAATGAGATCAAAATGAAATGTTTTATTAATCATTTTGCAAAAAAGCTGAGATTTTCACTTTTCATCATGTTTCAGGGCAAACCCAAATTTCAAAACCTCAGAATTTCTGCAGGATGCAAATTGGTTTTTGACCTGCTCTAGACTATGAGTTGTGGCACTCCGAAATAAGATGGACGTCATAACCAGATGGTCTTTGTATTTAATTATTATCTCTACTGCAGTAGCACCTAGAGGCCCCATATGAAAGCGAGAGCCTATTGTGGTAGGCACTTGTACATAATGAAAAGGCAATTCCCTACCCCGAAGAGCATAGAGTCTCAAAGGCCCTGATCCAGCACATGCTTGTGCATAAAGTTAAGCACCTGAATGTGAGCAGTGCCATGGAACCCAATTAAGCATGAGTCAGTGTTTGCAGGGTCAGGGCCCAAATGGCTAATTTCTCAGTTCGGTTCCTTTTGTACAGAGGGGTTAAGCACTCAAGCAAACTTTAAAAATTACACAACACTCTGTTGGCCATTGCTTTTGCTATTATTGAACCCTTATTGAAATAAGAGCCCGCAGCTCAAGCTCTTCCTTCTGCTTGATGCTAGAAATGTTAGTGGCAGATGAAATTAGCATTCTGATTTTACTGTGAGATCAAACAAGAAAAGATATTCATGAGGGAGCAAGACCCAGCTTAAATGCTTTAATTAGCAGACCTGGGAAGAAATTGTTTACCTAATTACAGGGTAATAGATTTAAGCTTTAATATCCTGACACAGACTCCCTAGGCCGTTTGCCCAAGGGTTGCATAGGCAGGGACAAAACCCACAATACATTTTTACCTGCTAGATCTGCAGAGGATAGAACCAAACTGTCAAGGATTAAGTGATTGGAAAGTAGATGCAGCTGAAGTTCATTAAAAGATAAGATACAGCTGGCATGCAGCAACAGCAGGACAGAGGTGCGGAGCAACTTGGATACAGACTGAGAGGAGACTGCATTTCCTTAACACCAGTGTGAGTCTGACTGATTTTTACCTATTTATAATTTTAGAAAATCATTCTCCACATTAGTCCCCCTCCTGCAACCTGTCTCTGTGATGCCTGTGGGAAAGTTGCTGACTGACAGTGTTACAGTTGAGGAATAATTTTGGGTCTAGTTTACAGTCCTTGATTATTTAACATAGAGATAAAGAGCTACTAACTTATCTCTAAGTCTGTTGCTCTCCTTCTGTTACCTGCCTATTATTTATCTGTGATCTTTTCAGGGCTGGGACTTTGCTGCCAGTGTTTGGAGGGCACCTACTGAACTGGGGGGAGGAGCATTACTGGAAATAAATAATCATAACCAGGAGTGAAAAAACTCTGCTTTGGTTTTGCTCATATCCCCAAAAGGGAAGCTGAACTTTGTCAGCTAATTGCTGGTGAGGGGAGATCCCAGCCTGCTATTGCACTCTTTTTTAATGCTGTTTTTACTGCCTGGTTGCTTTTCATGGTTGTATATAGACATATTCTGCCTAGTAGAGACCAGATCTAAATGTGGCTTCTAAAAACACCTTTTCTATGTGCCAAGTTGCATGTACCTGTAGTGCTGTGTCTGGGTAGGTAAATGTGAGAGCTGTTCGCTGCTCAGCAGTAGCTCTCAGAGTGCCTTGGATGTTTGAGCTTGTTTTGAGAGTGTGAATGTTTGCTAGGACACCTGAGGTTGTCCTTTTACAGTAAGTGTCATGGGATCTTAAACCTGAGTGGTGCCAAGAGGTTGGGGGGAAACTAGCTCCAACCACGCAGCAACTGCCTAGTGCTATGTATGCTTTTTTTGTGTTGTCGTCCAAACTGAGCCCAAATCTCCGGAGGTGAGACTTGAACCCATGATCTAACTTAAAGGTAAGTAAGATTACTACCAACTCTGACCTAGGTATGTGCTGTCCTAAAGGCAAACTAAGGCTGAAATGAAAATCAGATGAAGCACAGAGCTGAGTGCTGAATGCCTTTGCTTTCAACACAACTATGCATTTTAACTAATCTCTAAAAAAAAATACTTTCTCCCTGCTTCCCCAGCAGCCCTGTCTGAAATAATTCTTGCCACTTGCTGGTGTCCAGAGTGCTTTGTTCTGTGAACTCACAGGTACTGTGTGTTGCAATGAGACTTTCTGTTTCAGTGAGGTCACAGTAGGTTGCTCTTTGGAGATCCCATCTGTGCCAGGAGACTTTCAAAGACAGAAAAAGTATTTTTTTTAAGAGATGGGCTGCTATATTTTTCTCTGCTCAATGTCCCCTCTTGGACTGATGATCTTCTCATGTGCAGCGTGTCTATACTCAATTTTAACTCTGCAGTTTACCTTTAAGAAATATTTCACATCTTAATAGATCTGACAAGTTCCCTTGTGAAAATGAGCAGTGACACAAGGACTGGAAATACCGTCTTTCATGGTGAGAGTTGTGAATTGTGTGACGTGTTACCTCCTGCTAACAAGCATATCACAAGTGACGTCAGATGTCTTGTCTTCACGCTGCTGCAGTCCAGACTGCAGGGCTGTGATTTGTTAGAGTGCTCTGGACACTGAGCAGTTAGAGCGCTCTACAGATCATGATTTCGTAGTCCAGATGGCAATGCTATGTAGCTATGCCCTGAGTCTTTAGTCAGGAGTGTGTGACCGGCTATTTCAACAGACATTTTTTTTTCTCTGTTGCTCATTTCAATGAGCTATTGGGTTATATGTACAAGCAGCCCATAAGAATGCAAACTCCCATGATAACGAATTGCTACTGTGTATATCCAATATCTTTTAAAGGCAAAATATCCTTTGGGATAGTGAGTACTAAAGTTTTTGCGTAGTTCTGGCTAGCTTCTCTTTTTAAAGCCAGACATTTTAATGTAACTCTTAGACCATGTCAGCAGCTTGTCATTGCTGCACTATGTTCAGAAGGCAAAATCTTGTAATGTATTTGCCCAAAAGATCTCAGCTCAGAGGCACCACTCCCCACCCCACCAACCCTGGTGAGACCTCGCTCTTTACCTAATTTTCCAGCGGGGTTGACTGAGGAACACAAAGGTCAGGGGACTTGTCAAAGGTTACACATGAGTCACTGGCTCAGCCAGCATTAGAGCCCAGGTTAAACGGCTTAACCAATGGGAAAGATGTTCTGTAAAATAATTTCTAATTGGGCTGACACTTTCCATACCAAGTTTCAACCCAGTGCAATTATAAAGAGCTGATGCACCAAGCTCCCTGTGGGAGCTGTGATGAAAAGATCCAACTCCATCTCTGTTGCTCTAGCTGAGCACAAATTGTACCATAAAAGACTGGCCTATAACTGGAGGGGGAACAGGCTGATTAAAAAAATTACATGTTGGAAATCTAGCAAGTGCAACTACACTCGAATGACTTGTTTTATATCTGTTCAGTGGACAGCTGGTTCCTGTGACTAGAACTGGGCCCAGCTCCCCTGTCTCGGAGCAGATGAGCCCAATCCAGCCAATTAACTGGGACTGGGTTACATCTGGGCCTATTAAGGTCTGCCAGAGGGCAGGCAATGTGGAGGTGGAAGGGCATGATTGGGACAGGCTGTGCATGGGGAAGGGGAGCCAGCACAGAGCCAACTCCTGTGGTGGGTCCCAGGAGCAAGGGGCAAGCAGCCCTGGGGTTACTGCTCCAGGGAGGGAGCAGAGCTGACTAGAACTGGGAGGGAACCTGCCAGGAAGCTGAAGCGCTGGAGACCCTGGGAGGGGGGTGGGTGCCCCTGAAGCCTGAGAGCAAAGGGTGAGTTCAAAGACAGGTTTTTGTTTGTTTTACTTGCCTGTGTTAAAAGAGACTAAACCTTCTTAAAGGGGACTGGGTTTGGCAGCAAGTGTTTGGAAGCTGGGGAGAAGCCTTGCCCCATGATAGACACAATCAGTATTTATGCCTGACTTTACGCCCAATTTTTGAGTATTTTGGCTGAAGTGCTATTCCCCCTGCCCCCACCCCCATGCACACGCTGAAATAACGGGGGTGCTGTGCACCTTCATTGTCACGCTAGGTCTGTTGTTTGAAGGACAAAACACTACAACACTGTGTGGTGACACTTTGAGATATTAAAAATAACAAACTTCTATAAATGCTGAAAACAGCTTGAGCTAGAATCTGAAAAAATGGTGCAGGGAGATGGAAATTTTTTACGAATTTCATTTGTGTCTTTTGCCATCAACACTTTATTTTGTGCTCTGAAAATTAGGATTTGCGTAAATGGAAAAATGTTGCTAGATAACAATGGGTGGGATGGGGGGGAAGCCTATTTCCCCTCCCCTCCCCGAAATACAAAAAATTACAATAATTTTCTACAATGTTGACAGTTTTTCACACAACTTTTATTGAAGAAAGACCATTTTTCCAACAAAACCATTTTCATTAATAAAAAGTTCACAAGCTCGACTTAAAAGTTTCAGTGGCATTATCAGACTTGAAGAGCTCTGTTCAGCTCAAAATCTTCTCTTTCAGCAACCGAGGTTGGTCCAATAAGAGCTATTGCCTCACCCACCTTGTCTCTGATTGATATCACATCTATTTAGAACTTACGAGAACGTCTAGGGGAGTGATTTTTCTTATGTATGGAAATAATTATCGTTAATAGGTGAAGTCAGGTAAATGAAGTGAAGTAATTTTCAGGTTAAAACGTATTAATCCATGTTTAATACTAGAGAGTTGCATGCTTTCTTGCTTTTGTGAGCTAAGCTCATTGAACAGACCCAGGGGCATTCCTCTCCCCTCCCGCCCCCCAGTCCAGTGTGCCCACTGTCTCCTTCCCCTCTATTTCAAGGACTCCCTGCCCCACAACTCCCTCACTCATGCCAGGGGCTCTGTGTGTCTCCTAATCTCTCCACCTCCCTCATGTTATGGTCCCCCCTCTTCTCCCATGCCAGGGGATCTGTGTGACCTCCACATTCCCCCTTCTCCCTATTCCCCCAGCTATACTGGGTCTCCCACTCTCTCCCCTCCCCTTTTCTCCACATGCCTCCTTCCCCCCTTCTCTCCCGTGCCAGAGGCTCTGTGTGCCTCCCCGTTTCACCCCATTCCAGGGGCTCTGAGTGCCACTTCTTCCCCCACATTTCTCATTTCTTTTTTTCTCTGGGTGTAAACATTTAAAATGCCACTGGGACGTGGGCAGAGCTAAAATGTGGGGTATTGTTTTGCTGGAAGGTGTTAAGGGCTGCCACCAACCACTGCTTTGAGCTGTAGACCATTAGAGGAGATGAAAGCTGCTGGCAATCCAGATGCCAGGGCTTCATTTCCCCCTTTGCTTTTTCTGTTTTTCCCTTCCTTCACCACCAAAATCGATAGGGTTGTGCCCATTGATGCCAAGAACATTCCCAGAAATTGTGAATTGATTGGATTTGTCATTCAAGAGCTATCGCACTGTAGTGAGACAGAGAGATACCAACAAGTTGAGTCTTAAACCTTGATTTGCTTGGCTAGTTAACTGGGGATTAGGCGAGATGACCCTTGCAGTCCCTTCTAACCCTCTGATTCTGTGAAGACGCTGAAATTAAGGCCAGTATACATAATGCTGACCTGGTCTACAGGCACATTTTATACTGATTTAACTATTTTGATTAGGTTTGAGCCTTTTTTTTTAAAAATTGAAATAATTAAACCAGCACAGAAGCTAGTGTGGGCACCATAATACTGGTATGGTTTATTTCACTAAATTTGCAGGAATAATCTATATTGGTATAAGCACCTTTATAGGAGTTTAAGTGCATCCTCACTAGGGGGTGTGGTACCACTTTAGCTAGACTGGATTCAAACTGATACAGTTAAAGCAGCACAAAAGCTGTGTATAGACAGCCCCTTCCCAATTGAATAGCAACAGAATCAGGATTCCTGGGTAACTGTTGCCAGGTCTTCTCCTCTCATGAGTGAACTGAACTAATTCTTAAAATCGCTTTGACCTGTACTGTCTTCCGAGTAAGGCTTGTACAGCTATATTATTGAGCACAGAGGTGGCTCTTGTAAATTCTGCCTTTGGGTGGGTAGTTTTCCTCATCTCACAATGGCTTCTTTTACCAGGGAAATGTGACTTTGTTTTGTGGTTTATTTATTTATGTATTTATTGAACTTAATCCATCCTCCCATTCAGGAGTGCAATCTGGGGCAGTGGTGACCACTGGTAGTGTAGATTCTGAGGAAGGTTGGAAGATGGGGGTGGGGGAGTGGATTAATCCAGTCCAAAAAACAAAAACAACCAAAAACCCCACATACGGTGAAAGCTCGCAATTTTGGGGGGGGGGGGGGGTGTCAAAATTTCAGTTAGCTCCACTTGGCACTTCTCATCTACAGACTCAAAGTGCTTCCAAAGGAAGGTGGCAAGTCTTGTTTGCCTTGTTTTACAGATGGGGAAACTGAAGCACAGAGCGGTTACATGGTTTTCCCAACGCTACACAGGGAGACCCAGGAATATAACTTACCGGTACATCTCCTGAATCTCAATCTGGTACTCTATACACCATACAACACACTGCCTCCCGGGTTATACAAATGGGTAGACTGAGGAATGAGCAGGTTAAGTGACTTGCCCATGGCAAAATTTGAAATTGGAGCCAAGGAGTCCAGATTTCAAGTCCTTGCTCTCTTGTTTATAATGGAGCAGTGCCCAAAAGCCCCAGCCAAGACTGGAGTCCTACCCACCCATCAGATTCTACTGCAGCAGGGACTTTGCTAAAGGTGGATCTAGGGAAAACCATGGATTTAGAAGCTGGCTTTTTAATGTTGTCAGGCTGCAGTAGCGAGAGAGGGAACCTGGAGTACTGGGCTTGAGGCCTAAACCAAAGTCAGCAAAAGTCAGGCCCTGCTGTCCGGTACATGAACTTGGCAAGGAGATGGCTGGCGTTGCTAAAACACAGGCACTCCCAAGCAGTACTAGGCACTAGGTATTCACTCAACACATTCCAGAAGGCTAGTACAAGAACACCCCAATACAAAGTTATGGTATAAACACACTCTTCAAAGATGATACAGGGCCAGGGTGGTGTTCAAACCAAAAGGTTCAGAGTGTAGTTGGTAACTAACCATGTCAGGAGGGTAATATGCAGCTTGTTTGTATCAGTGTATAAAAGAAGGGTCACAGAAGGGACGTCTTTGTCTGGCCAAGGGGGCAGTGGAGAGTCCCACCGCTGACTGAGCCAAGTCCTTGCTACTGGGCACTTGTGTGTTAGTGTCCACGTGCAGTCAGCTGGGCACTCATACTGTGCCTTGAGGGCAATAAACCTGGCCGAGCGCCTTCACCACTGAACCAGATCTGCGGTCTTTCTCGGCAGTACTAGTGAGGTCTGCTGACTGCAGGGCTGGTGCAGCATACGGAGAGAGAGCACACACAAATCCAGCAATTGACAATGCAGGCTACTTCACAACTGCCTTTTGCAGTTTCTTGACACTTCCTCTGAAGTATCTGGTACTAGCCAGTACTGGAGACAGGATCTTGGTTTGATCTGATATGGCAGGTCATGGATATCCCTATGAAGGGCAGACTGCAATTTACTCTTTACCAGATTCTAGTATGATTAGCCTGTGGAACTCCCTACCACATGAAGTGTCCAGGGAGGGATAGCTCAGTGGTTTGAGCATTGGCCTGCTAAACCCAGGGTTTATGAGTTCAATCCTTGAGGGGCTATTTAGGGAACTGGGGTAGAAATCTGTCTGGGGATTGGTCCTGGCTTTGAGCAGGGGGTTGGACTAGATGACCTCCTGAGGTTCCTTCCAACCCTGAGATTCTATGATTCTATCTTCTACTTGTGCTGGCTTTCAAAGAGCGTGATAGGCAGCAGCATACTAGCCTTCCATTGTTAAACATTAGCATGAGTTACTCCAAAGCAACCGGTGGAAAAACAGAAGAGGGAAGGAAAAACAGGGAGGGAAGGAAATCAGTGTCGCAAAGAAACCCAAACCTGATTGGTATAATATACCACTAGCTTTCAAAGCATCCTAACATGGTGGTCTGCAAAATTTTATAACCTCGTAATCCAGCAAAATAAATACTGTGTGAAAATATCTTTGCCTCCAAATCAGGCTGTTTGATCAGAGAATGAGAGAACCAGGTGGGTGATCTCAGTCCACACTAAAGTGGATCAAATCTTTTGCAAATAAGGTCACGTGACTTCATCGGCTGGCTGCCTCCCAGGCTTACATTCACTTCCCTTCCTGGCATTCTCGCTCAGTATTTGCTTTGAAGAAGTTATTAGCCTCTCTGGAAGGTGCAATGTTCACTGAGTCAAGAAGTCAAGGCATTGCTGAGTACAGACCTAAAGACACCATGCCAGAGTGCAGGGCTTTCTCCATCTATCCCTGAGAAAACAACAGTGGCTGTGGCTGTCAATCGATCAAAGCTGCTGTGAAAATTATATACAGGAAAACATTAATAGAACGTTCTTTGCATAAACACTGAACCATTTTAGACTCTATCATAATTTCCCCTTGGCCCAATCCTTCTGCTTGTACTTCACCGGCGGTGCAGCCCGCCTCATCTGTACCCAGATTCTCCTTGTGACAGCTGCTCCCTGGCCTATCCTTTCCCCTCTCCCATCCTCCAAGCAGTCAGCCTTATTTTCTCCAAGACAGCGGATCTTGGCCCTGCCTCCTGTGCAGCTGCTCATTTCATCTCCGATATCCTCCCCGTCTTCTAATCCAGCTGTGTCTAGGCCAAGCCGCTGATCTTGTTCTTTATTTCTGTAGCTTTCTGGGAACAGGCATTTCCTCAGGGCTTCCTTAATGCATCTTTGTATAACGTCTCCACCACCAGGGAAGCAAGGCAGAGCCGAGAGTGCCTAAAATAATGCTAAAAGAGCTGCACCTGGCCATGGACACAGCAACAAAGGACTTCTAGACAAGATGGGTGGCTTTGGGGGCTGGGGAGACGGATGCTGGACCAGCTGACTAGAGAAGGGGGGGATCAGACAGGAAAGGCAGCTGGGTTCAGGGAAGAGATGGATGTGAGGCCTGAAGGAATTGTCCTGGAGAAAGGGATCATTGGTATGAAACTGCTGCTCCCCTCCCTGTGTAGACAGAATGTGATAGCACAGGCAGACGTATCTGTGTGTTATCAGCATGGTCGCTCTGGACCATCTAGGGCTAGCAGCGTTGCTTGTTCCCCTTTGGAAATCGCTCTTTTCCAGTGATGTAAAACTCCCATTTCTAGTCGTGCGGGGGGAACTGAACTTGCTTTTATGAAGGGCAGGGGGTGAATGAGGCAGCCAGAACGGACAGCTGGCTCCACTCCTGCAACTTCTTCAGTGCTCTGCTTCGATCCCTGCACTCTGAAGAAATATTCATGTTCACTGCACAGGAGCCCAGAGTCCATAACACTGAGGGCTGGGGGAGGAGGAATTGCCTCTAGCCACTCAACCCTGCTGCTCCAGTGCTAGGACATATAGATACCAGGGAAACCGTCCTGCCACATTGAGTCCCATGTTCAGGACAACCATGCTGGGGTGCAAGATTTAAGGAGCATGAGGCAGGGCTGTGCCACAAAATGCAGGGCTCTCGGCACACGCTGAAGCAGGCTGCAGCTGCCTTCTTTAATGATGTGGAGGTGGGCCCTGCAGACACTACCTGTCCCATCATGCAGTGTCCCATCTTGAGCAGCCAGCTTGCTTGGAGCAAGATGGAATGTTACATGCTGGAACCTGTTGCCTCTGTGAACCTCCCTCCATATTAAGCGAGCAGCTGGGAGCCATGGTGAAGAAACCCGAGTGTCATCTTTTGTCTTGTGGGCCACACTCTGGCCATCCCGACCCTGAAGGCACAGGACCCTTCATCTCACCTTCTGGCTCTGGTGGTCTCCGACATCTGGAGTGATTGACTGCTCCTCCTGTCACTCTGATCTGTGTGCACTTTAATTAAAGGGATTCCTGAAAGCCTTCCCGCTTTACTCAAGACCGTGCTAATGGGGAAGCTGTATTTTCTCATAGCATCGCTAATGAACGTTCACAAACCCTTCCACAGCCCTGAGACCAGAATGAAATAGTATCAAAGCGCCGGTCCGAATTGAGAGACTTTCCCACTGGCTGGTATTTTACAGCCCACTGGCCAATTTCTAAATCATACATGTTCATTATTTCTGAATTCTTTTGTGTACGGCTAATGAAGGCCGAAAAGGATCCTTTTAAATAGTTACAAACACCGTAGGCTGCGAAGATCTAATTGAGGTGACAGGCACAATTAGCCGTCCATAATTCCTTAGAGCAGCTGATTAAAGTCTCTTTATCCCTCTTACTGAGATCAGAAGGTCACATATTTGGGAAATATAAAATGAATGAGGGACTGTCCCAGGGAGTCATTCACACGTGGTATTAATACTGAGGTGTGCTTTCCTTGGAGATCCTGGTTACAAGCAACTAGGAATTAAGACAAAGCAGCCAGGCATCAACCTAGCTTAAATGACTTGGGGACCAAAATGTCCACCGTGATGCATAGGGATTAACCTTTTCCTCTGAACAGTCGGTCAGCCCAGGGCATCCCCCAAGATTCGGAATTAGAAGGCAAAGGCAAAGCTATTTAACAACAAATTTCTTTCCTTTCTAACTTGATTGTGTGAATTTCAGTTTTGGCTGAATGTGCTTCGCCAGCTTTTAATGTGTGTGCTTGTTCCTTGCACAGGGACGGTTCTGATGCCTTGGGAGCAGGATCTGGGGAGGTTTGATGGGGAGCACATCCTAGATATGGAGCCCAGCTCCATGGAAATGCCGTCAGAGGGGTGTTAAGGAACAGAATGGGGTGGGGAGCTCGTGCATCCGTCGCTGCTTGAGTCCATTGGCCATTGCCCCTTGCAGAGTTGGGAGTGCAAGCAACGATATGCAGGCTGATGCAGTAACAGCCACAGAGAGAGTCCGGGATTACCCACTTGGATATTCCCACTGGTCAGCCTTGGTATTGGGGGTTGGATGTAGGATTAGGCCATTAGTGCTTGTGAAAGGTTCTAGGTTAGCAGCCATGGAGCCTGAAGTCCTAAGGTGCATCAGGGCAAACAGCCACTATTGCCCCACTAATGTGCCTCCCCCTGAGCAGAAGGGGCCACCCCTGTGGCGTGGGAAGATAGTTGATTGTCCACAGCTAGTCAGTCCTTGGCCTCTGCTGACAATGCCAACAAGCACTCTCCTTGACAGCTGCAGGTTGAACTTCCTCACTGCACATGGGCAGCTACAGAAATGCTGATGGAGCCCCCAGCCGAGACCTCCTGGGCCGGAGGAATGAGTCTAGATGGGTCATTTACCAGCAGTGGTAACTCTAAAGCAGCCAAAATTAGAGCTACGTAAACACCCTCTCTCCCCTCGCCGCCATTAGCGGCTTCGCAAACCCGCCTCCATCTGTGGGCAAGTTTCAGAAATGGAAATTCCAAGATGAGCCCCTGTCCTGGCAGGGAACTTGAACGCTCAACGTATTGACTCAGAGATAAATGTGCCGGCCACTATGACGACTCATGTGCATTTGTTAGTCCCTTCCTCTGCACTGGTGATCGTGCTCCTATCTTAGTGCTCATGAGAGACCAAACAAACGCTGCTGGGCAAAACAACGCTTTCCTTTGGTTGGGACGTTTCCGAAGTTCCACGCAGCTTTAGAGAGAATTAGATCATCCCATTGCTGGGAAAAAAACAGGATTCTATGTGAGCCAAGATGGGATGTTTAATCTAGAGCAGTTTGAGTGAAGCCACTTGCCGCACTGAGCATCAGACTCTCTGCTCAGTTACCCGTGTGGAAATCTAGACAACTGCCATTGACTTTAGTGGAATGAGTCTGACTTTTACTCCAATGTAACTGGGGTCAAATCTGGCCCTTGGTTCTGTGGACTCTGACTGGGCACAGTGGGCCCAATTCTCCTGTCTCACTGGTGTGAATTTGGAGTGACTGTATTGAAGCCACTGGACTGGGCCAGTGAATTTGGTGTAAGTGAGAGAAAAATCTGGCTCATGTATTCATTTTCTCCATACTGTAGAAGAGACTTTATTCCAGAAGTTGATTCAATATGAAAGGGAATAAGGGAAATCCTTAATCAAATGTTGATTTGCAACGTTCTACAATTCTGCATTGCTGTTTGATATATGGCTGCTATGTCTGTTTATCTAGTTATTAACACTGATTTAATATGAAAACTGTAACCCAGAGCTGAGCAACCAAAGAAACAATGGAGAAATTTGATATTGTATGTTTAGCCTTCTTCCAAAGGATTAAAAATGTATCTGCAATAGTGGAAAATCCCCAGACATGCAATGAAGAATGCCAGGTGTTTATGCTAGCCTTGAGTAGCCACAGAAGCTGGGTGGGTCAGGGGAAGATTCACTCAGCCACACAGGAAGCTTTGGGCAGGAGAGAGGGGAAGGCTTTGGTTAACAGGGGAATCCTGTTGACCCATGGACTAGCCAAGGTCAGAGAAGGCTCCATGTTTCTGAAGAGAAGTCCTGAGCCATAGAGGAAGGATCCCTGAGCACCTCAGAAGGCTCTGCCCAAGCCCAGAGAACACTCCAGAGAGGTGAGGAAACTGAGGCAGGGGAGAAGACTATCAGTTTGTTTATTTTGTGTACCTTTGGGCATCTCTTGTGCTGTTAAGCAAAGAGCAGCGATGTTTAGAATCCTTGTCATTCAACAGAGGGGAAGTAATCATACGCATAAGCCCTGATTCAGCAGAGCATTTCTGCACACATTTAAAGGTAAGCATGTTCTTACGGAACTTGCTGAACTGGGGCCAATAAGGTCTGACAAAAATCCTGTGACGTCAGTGGATAGGGAGGGGTCTTCCCACAGGTGTCAGGAGCTATGGATCAGGCCCAGGTTGTCATTTTGTAATCTGTAGGCATCTAGTTTGGATTGCACAGAGGACAGAACACTCATATGAAACTCTCCCCCGACCCTGGTTTTCCCCTAAAGGCTTTAAAGCCCATTTCTTTGTTCTTCATCCCTGTACACACCTCTCTGCAGAATCTGACACAGCTTCGTCACTTACTTTGCTCCACTTTAATCCTCTCCAGAGAGATCGTCAATTAAATGAGCCACTGAGAAATGACTGAACACAAGTTGGCTCAGTTAATTGGTTCACATTCTCCTGACCTTTGATTGGCTGAGAAGAATCTGGTTTCCCACAATCCCTCCCCCCACAGGTCTGTGATTGGGGGTGAAAGTTCTGAGGCCCCCACTCCTTTTATTTTAATGTTCTTTGCCAAAGCAGGGAATAAACTGTTTGAAGGAATTTGTGCTACTCTGAATCCAACTCTAGAGCTATGTGAGTGGAGGCACCTTCCCCAGGATCTGTTATTCCAGAGAGACTTGTTAGTCAAATAGATCTGTCCGCTCTGAGACAATTAAACCCAGCCCTCTTTCCTTTCAGAGATGGAGGAGTTGGCTAGAGAGAGCATCGGCTTGTTAGCCAAGCCTACACTGGAGTCAGGCAGCCCAAACTTATCCTCTGCTGGGGCTGTCTTTATTATGCTGAAATCATCTCTTGGAGCAGGACTTCTTAATTTCCCATGGGCTTTCAATAAGGCTGGAGGGATCACTACAGCTGTTCTTGTGGAACTGGTAAGTGACAAGTAAATATCCCAGAGCTTTCTGTATAATGATTGACTAGTGCACTGGAGGGGGCAAAGATTCTGCGTTAGTGGCTAAAAAAAAATCCTGTAGCTTAATCTTTCTCTAGTGGTAACAAATGGCTTTCGGTCTTTCCCCTGTTCCTCCCACACTCCCTGTTCCCCTTAGGTCCTCTAGAGGGTCTCTTTGCTGTGAGACTGACCTCCTGGCCCGCCCTCTATGCACCACCTCTTATCCGTTCTTGAAACAGTGGCACTAGCTAGTAACTGTAGAGCAAAGGCAGAGAAAAGAGGTGAGTTCAAAGGGCATCTGGTCGGAGGTGGCTCAGTGGTTTACTCTGTAATTAGGGTAGGGAGCAGGGAGTTTAAAATAGTTCAGAGCCAGTCCCTGTTGAGGATTGTGTGTTGATGTGCAAATGCATAGATGTGACTAACATTGGGCTGATCACTGTGCTTGCATATCCCCTGCCTCTCCTCTACCCTGTGTCTATCACTCACTCCTTTACACCCCCGTGCTGCCGACACACAGTGCAGGCTCCAAGCTAAGCACGGGAATGTTTGGAATCCGGGGCCTCAGACTGTAAGCTCTTCGGGGCAGATGCCATGGCAGCCTATAGCATCTAGCCCAAGAGGGCCCAATTCCAGCTAAGGGCGGGAGCCTTTAGCTGCCACCACGTAATCCGAATGGAGACTCCTGTCAACTTGGTACAATTATTATGGGAGAAAATATTACATTAAAAACCCCAAGAAAATGTACTTTATTAACTTGTGAAGAAATGGAAAGTTTTGTAAAAGTTGCTAAGGTATATGTGATCATAAAAGCAATTAACAAAGATAATTGGGTTGGTAATTGGGGTGAATGAGGATGACAGAAATGAGGTGTATACATAACTTTCATCCAACATTCTCATATTAAAAATAAATTATTCTTATGATTTGAATAATAAACGGAGAGAGATTGGCTCGAGCATTCAATAAGATTCAGTTTACATATTACCAAAAGTACATTAACCTTTGATGGTAAAAACACCCAATAGATCTGACAGATTCAAATTTGCAAACTTTTTCTCAGTTTGTTTTACTTTTTTATAATAAAGACCATATCTATATAATTTAAAAGTCAATGGACTCAAGGGAAAAAGCCATAATTTGAATTTTGGCAACATTAAGCATGACCAACTTGTGTGCACTGATACTACTTCCTAGGGATAGGACTGAGGCAACGAAATCTTGCTTGAATTCACCTTTTCTGGATGTTCCACATTACAATTTTAATTAATAAGAACCACATCACTTACCACAAGTCTAATGTAGATAGCTATGGGGACAAAGATGGCACCCCTGTATGGAAATCTATGGGGATGCTGTGCATGGTTATGACCTGTCTATTGGAGGATTTTAAATTATTTGTTCATGTTGCTGGTAATTGAGATATGTAAGAGAGAGTTTTCTACTCTGCCAGTGAAATTTCTTGATTAATTGAAGCTTTTCCAATCAATTATCCACCTACTCCAATGCCACGTTTTTCTGCAACGTTTGATTAAAATAACATTGACTTCTTTGCACAATAATCTAATTCTCCTTCAGACAGAGCTACACAATTACCTTCATGACTGTAGTTTCCAACCAGTAATGTTAAAGAAAAAATGTCCATATTCTCGGTTAGCTTCAAGACCCATAGAAGTCAGTGGAAAGGCTCCCTTTGGCTGATCAAGTGTTTGGATTGGGCCTCACATCAGCATAAAATAGATTTAAGATAACTGGGGCGTCTTAACATTAAAATGCAGGATTTAAGGAATCTGAAGTGAGAAAGATCATGATATGAAGATACTGAATGGGACCCAAATGATTAATTACAGGTTGATGGAAGTCTACTAAGTAACAAAGATTCTGAAGAGTAAGACAAATACCTAATTTTCATTTATACTAATAGAATTGTTAATAACTGCTGAGCATGTTTTAAAAGTTGGTAAAGGACGAAAACAATTTTAGAATTTAAGTAACCCATTAATACGGTGCTGTTTATGTGCTAATCATGTTTATTGGCATAATATGCATTTCTTATCCTCCAGCTGGTAAGAGTTCTTACACGAGATCCCACAACTTGTGTAACAGACTCTTTTCTTGCAGCTTAATGCTGGTGAGACAACAACCATTAAAATCAAATATAAAAACACACAAAAGCACAACTGATGGGCAGCCATGTCTTCACAAATAGCCTGAAGCCTCCAGCATAGAAACCATTGTGTCTTGTCTCTAGGATTTGCAGGAACTGAGTGATGTAGGAGCAGGTTCATAAGGTTACAGGAGAATTTTTCAAAGGCACAAATGGGACTTGGGAGCCCACCTGCCCTTTATGCCTTTTAAAAATCTTCCCCTCACGAGAATATGGACCTTTATGATGTTGATGGCACCAGACCTTATCCTCTTCCTTACGCCGGTTTCAGTGAAATTACTCCTGTTGTACGACAATCAAGCTCCACTGGTGTAAGTGAGAAGAATGGGGCTCCGCTCTCTCTGTTGGATTTTTATGAGGAATATGATCTGAGCCCATTTTACTTTTCCTGCATCAAGTTTAAATGAGTCACTGACTGAGGACCTGATCCAAAACCCATTGTACTGAATGGGATTGGGATAAAGGTATAAAGTAATGGTAACAAATTGATCACATCTTAGTCTTTTCAGCTTGATGCAAGCAAGGCCCATAGGAGTTGGGACATGGATGAAATCAGGGCTACCTGGAGTAGGGTGACCAGATGTCCCAATTTTATAGGGACAGTCCCGATTTTTGGGTCTTTTTCTTATATAGGCTCCTATTATCCCCCCCCACCCCGTCCCATTTTCACGTTTGCTGTCTGGTCACCCTAACCTGGAGAGCTATCTTCCTGTATCAGAGGGGTAGCCGTGTTAGTCTGGATCTGTAAAAGCAACAAAGAATCCTGTGGCACCTTATAGACTAACAGACGTTTTGCAGCATGAGCTTTCGTGGGTGAATACCCACTTCTTCAGATGCATCTGAAGAAGTGGGTATTCACCCACGAAAGCTCATGCTGCAAAACGTCTGTTAGTCTATAAGGTGCCACAGGATTCTTTGTATCTTCCTGTAGTTACTCTCAAAGGAGAGTCTGACTGCCTGTGCAAATTCTGTCACATGGTGCTGAGACTTCCAAACATATTGTAAGTCTGATCTGTAATACACAATATGGTGCTTTAATGTCACCGTTAGAATAATTAAACTGAACGATGATTGTGGGTTTTTTTTTAATGTTCTCTTGACTTATGTGCATCTAAGTGGAGTCACCTGACTTTCCATTTTCTCTCTTAAAGTGCATGTTGTGGTGATTTAGGGCCTTGATTTGGCAGCTGGGCTGTGACCCTGTGGCCCTGTTCCTTCTGGTGAATAGTCCCAGGGAGTTACTGACTCTAGTATTTCTTCAGCACACACTGGCTCAGTGGAACTTCTCACAGCTGTGCATGATGGCATGAGCAGGACCTTGAACTGACGTTGAAGAAATCATACCATATTGGCCTGATACCCAGAGATGCTGAGCACCCACAATGCTGACTGAAGTCAAGGGGAGTGGGCAGGGCCGGTGCAAGGATATTTCGCGCCCTAGGCGAAACTTTCACCTTGTGCCGTCCCTGAGCCCCTGCGCGGCGGCACCCTCCACCCTGAGGCACCCCTCCACCCCAGCTCACCCCTGCTCCACCTCCACCCTGAGCACGCCGTCGCTGCTTCACTTCTCGCCAATCAGCTTAGGCGCCGCAAGCCTGGGAGGCGGGAGAAGTGAAGCAGTGACGGCGTGCTTGGGGAGGAGGTGGGGCAGGGGTGAGCTGGGGCAGGGATTTCTCCTGCGTGCCCCCCCCCACTCCCCTGCCCCAGCTCCCTCTGCCTAAATGCCGGCGGTGACCAGCGTGGCCGAAGATCCGGCCACCGCAGTCGCTGCCAAAGAAAATGGCGCCCCCCAAATCCTTGCGCTGTAGGCAACTGTCTAGGTCGCCTAATAGGTTGCACTGGCCCTGGGAGTGGGGGCAGCTAAGCCAGGCTGGAAATGAGGCCCGTGTGTATAGCTAGTTCTCTGGCCTTTTTTTCCCGGAGACTAAATGAAAATAAAGGCAGGTTTAAATCTTTTAACTTTGTATTGTAAGTAAAGTTACTAACAGGTGTGCGTTAATTAAGAGATTTCTTCTGGGTTCATTCTCTCCGTGAAGGCAGGCTTCCCCTGTAAGATGTATTTTTTTGAATGTGTCCATCTCTGCCTCTGTCATCCTCATCAGGGGTGTAATTGGTGCTGCTGTAAATGCTTGCTGGTGAGTGTGCAGGTTTAGAAACTTCTAGATCTTCTCTGCAAAACCCCCGGAAGAAACTTAATCTGATTCTTGGCTCTTCCATCTCAAATATCGGACTTCCCTTGCTATTGCTCCGTGCTTGTAGAATGGTGATTTGAGTGAAGGCAGTGAAGGTTCGTCTGCACTGCAAAGAAAAACTCGGAGCCCTGAGTCTCAGAGCCCAGGTCAAGGGACTCCGGCTTGCGGGGCTACAATCAGCAGCGTAGACATTCCCACTCAGGCTGGAGCCCAGGCTCTGAAACCCAGTGACCAGGAAGGGTCTCGGAGCCCAGGCTGCAGCCTGAGTGGGAATGTCTACACTGCTCTTTAGCCCTGCGGCCTGAGCCCCGCAGGTGCAAGTCAATTGACCTGGGCCCTGAGCCTTGGTGCTGCAGGTTTTTCTTTGCATTGTAGACCTACCCTCAGGGTCAGATCCTCTCTGGTGCAAACTGGTCTAGCTCCGGTGGCTTCAGTGAAGCTATGCTGGCTTACACCAGCTGAGGATTTGGCTCAAGGAATCTACTTTGCTGCTTGTTTTCCATGTTACCACATGAAATACCTGTGGAGTACCCCAAAAAGTTCAGCAGGCCGCCTTAGGCAGGGCAGCAGACGGGTGAAAGTAACTCCAGATACTTACGGGTACGGGGCTGGGGCTGCTCCGGTCCCCGGAAGGGGCGGGGCCTCAGGTGGAAGGGGCGGGGCTGGGGGGGTCAATGTCCCCCAGCCAGCCCTTCCAGGCCGCCTGGCCCGTGCCGCCCGGGGCTTCAGTGACGATTTAAAGGGCCTGGGGCTCCTTCTAAGTCGCCGGCCCCGGGGCAGCTGCTCCCTTTGTTTCCCCCCCATCGGTGGTCGAGGGCAGGCAAAAGGGGCAGGGATGTTAAAACGCTGCAGCGTCCTTTGCTGTGGCAGCGCTTTAAGGTTGCTGTGCCCCAACCCGGTCGGCAGCCCTGCCGGTACAGGCCTGCCAAGCAGGGCCGGCTCTAGACCCCAGCGCGGCAAGCACGCGCGTGGGGCGGCCCTTTCCCGGGGGGGCGGCAGGCTGGGCCGGCGGACCTCCCGCAGGCATGACTGCGGACGGTTCGCTGGTCCCGCGGCTCGGCTGGACCTCCCGCAGGCATGACTGCGGCAGCTCCAGCGGAGCCGCCGGACCAGCGAGCCGCCCGCAGCTGCGGGAGGTCCAGCCGAGCCGCGCGACCAGCGGACCCTCCGCAGTCATGCCCGCGGGAGGTCCGCTGCTCCCGCGGCTCCGGGGCGCCTCCCGCGCATGACTGCTTGGGGTGGCCAAAAACATGGAGCCGCCCCTGCTGCCAAGCGAGGCAAAAGGGGCAGGGACATTAAAGCGCTGCGTACGGGCCGGTGCGGGTTCTTACCTGTACACGGTACCGGCTCACTTTCACCCCTGGCGGCAGGGCAGTGGCGAGAACCTTGTAACCAGTGTGATTGCCTTGATAATGATAGTGACCTCCTGTGCGACGTGCTTGGAGATCTACTGATGACGAGTGCTCTGGATTATTTCTCTTGTGTAGCTCAGGTTTCCCAGCGCAAAGAGGCAGGAAGGAAAGTCCTTCCCTAACTGCAACACTCCCCGCAATCTGTCCCACTTCCGCATAGTCAGTTTCACTGTTTCCCATGTAGAGTCAATCAGTTTCCCTTCTTGTGGGGGTTCATTCTTTTGCATGGCAGCTGCTGGCAAGAGGGAGAAAAAGATTTTTAAAGATGGGATTGGAAACTCACAAAAGTTGGCAGAGGAAGCTGGTGGCAAGAGCAG
The DNA here is from genome assembly GCF_020497125.1 of Mauremys mutica. Classification (NCBI taxonomy): domain Eukaryota; kingdom Metazoa; phylum Chordata; order Testudines; family Geoemydidae; genus Mauremys; species Mauremys mutica. Next base: position 13,264,948 of record NC_059085.1, read on the forward strand.
TATCTGAAATCACTTCCAATTCTTTTTCATGTAGCTGGCTAGTTTCCAGGGGCCCCATTCCTTTAACGGCGGCGATAAGCAGACATGCTGGTGAAACCTGCTGCCCAGTCGAAGTTTTAGAAGTTAACCAGTTGGGAAAAGTGCGTCAGGGAAGGATGAAGTATTTCAGTCCCAGTGCTGTTTGTGAGTCACCTCTCATGCAGTAAGCGAAGTTAACTTGGAGGATAAGAATTCAAAGACAAAAATCTATGGAGCTGCCACGTTGGCCAGGAGGCACCTGCTATCCGATCTGAAACCCACTCACGCTAAATTAAATGCTGCTTGTGACCGCAGAAAGCGTGCTTGGGGGTGCGCGGGGGAGCATGGCTGCTGCGCTACCCTTGAAGAAGATGAAGTGTCTGCTCCGTTGATGACTGGGGCTGAGGCCATGTTTCAGCCCACTTTGTACAGTCGCGGTGCCAGTGAAAAGTAATGATCGTCGAGTCCAAAAGCTGTGATGTGTCAGGCGCTGTGTGGGAGCACCAGGGGGTGGGAGAAAATCATTGTCTTGCCCTCTATCCCTACCCCCGTCCTCCTGTGCATTCACCGAGGGCTGAGCAGAGTCCTCCCTTAAATCTTCATCATCTTCCCATTTCAATATCTCTGGGGTATTAAACATAGTATTTTTTGTGGATTAAAGTAGCTTTTAATATGTGGCTGGGATGGAGGCTTCAAACTGAAAGCCCATCGATAGATTTCTCACTTGCAGAGGCTGTCTGGTAAAAGGCAGCCTGTGTTAACAGTTACTACAGAGCGGTCACTGACCTTCCCTCCAACCCTCCGGCGGAAGGTACGCGGTGATGCCTGGCAAATTCTGAGTTTGGGCTGGTTCCTGATGTAGCCATTTTACACGGTAAGTACCAGTTCTATACCTTGTATTGTCCTAACACTTCCCATTCCATTGGGGGAGGGATGGCTCAGTGGTTTGAGCATTGGCCTGCTAAACCCAGGGTTGTGAGTTCAGTCCTTGAGGGGGCCACTTAGGGATCTGGGGCAAAAATTGGTCCTGCTAGTGAAGGCAGGGGGCTGGACTTGATGACCTTTCAAGGTCCCTTCCAGCTCTAGGAGATTGGTATATCTCCAATTATTACCTTATTACCTTCATCTGAGAGGTGTGGGCTGAGCACAGAACTGGGAACGAGGCCTCTTGCGATCAGATCCCGGCTTTGCTGCTGACTCTTTCCCCTACGCAGGACGTAGCAGGAAAGAAGAAGAATTTTCTCGATTTCGGGCATGGTGTTGGCAAGGGGAAAAAACGCTCAAGTGTAGTAGTGAGTTAGGAAGCCATGAGGCTGCCTTTGGGTTTCATTGTTTTACAATCCTATCCCTCTTGCTGTGTTATTCTGTTACACACCCACACACACACACCCCCGCTACGTTTCTATATGAAGGTTACTTTAGAGTACGAAAAAACATCAAGGGAGAGAACAGCGTGTGGCTCCTTGTGATAGGCTGCAATGGCTCTGAGAACCAAAACCCACCACTGGCTCTGAACGTGCAGAAGAGCGGTGGAAATTTGAAGGTGTGGTGTGCGCCATAAAACAAAAGCATCGCTGTTTTATAGCTGCACACAGCGTGTGGGTAATACTGAGGTGATGCTGCTGGAGGGTGTTTTGACAGGAAAATTATTGTCATAAAATGATCCTTCATTCGTAGCCTATCTTGGTCTAAAAAAGCACCACCACCATGGACTGACGTACTAGGTGTGTGTCCTTCAGAATAGCATTGGCAGATCACCTGTGTTCTCCTATGGCCCAGATTCCACCAGGAAATAAACAAGAGACCAAACCTAAAGACTCTCGTTACACTTGCATATTCATTGTTCTCAAGCCTGGATGGATACGTTACGTTATACATAGATACATAACACCCCTTTCTATCCACCTATGAATCAGGGCTAACGGTCTGCATTAGAAATGTCAATGCATCCATTAAAGTAGGCGGTTAGATTGCCCTCTGCCATCTAGTGGCCAGATACAAGATTGGACGTTGCCAGTTCGGTTTTAGATTTTTCTCTCTTATCCCTCAAAAGTGTCTTTTTGTTCTATGTTCCTACAGCGCCTAGTGCAGTGGGGCTCTGGTCCATGACGAGGGCAATACAAATAATAACTTGGTGATGGCAGCGATTCTGCTCTCTCCCTTCTCCATCTCCTAATGGTTCAGAGGCATTCGCTTTACTAGAAGAATCCAAAGGAGGCAGCCTCCTTTTGCCAAAGCCCGTGATGTGTTTGTCTTGGGTATCAGTTGCTTTACGCTTATGTTACAAAGCTGCCATGTAACTTCCAGGAAAAACTTTCACAGCATAAGATGGGCAGCTCTAATCATCACTGGTTAAAGGAGGACGGATATAAATGCAAACTCACTTCACTTTTCTTTCCTATGTCCTCCATCTCCGCAGGGCTCCTTAATATTCCTAATCAGCGGCCTAGTGATCCTGGGATATGCCTCCTCCATCAGCACCCAGTCCACGTACCAGGGCGTAGTCAGAGAAATCTGTGGGTCGGCCATTGGGAAGCTCTGCGAGATCTGCTTCATTTTAAATCTCTTCATGATTTCCGTAGCCTTCCTCAGAGTCGTGGGCGATCAGCTGGAAAAGTGTAAGTGTCCATGCCTAGAGAATGGACCTGGCACAGAGTCCCCTTGTTCTGACCATGACCCTAGACCCACCAAAGGAGAGGGGGCCGTTCATGCTCGTGCCAATAGCATGAGCTATTGCAGCCTGTGTCATTCAGGCTCTCTGCATGTACATAAACTGCCCCATAGGCGAACATAAGAGACTTCCAAAACAAATGCGTCGGGCTTGATTTTGGGGCAGGGGTGCCCAACTTGAGATACCATAAAGAGGCCTGATTTTTGGGAAGTGCTGAGCATCTGCTTTCTGAGTAATTGGCCCCTTTAAGGGGTCTCCAGGAAAGCACCCAGAATCACTAGTCACGTTTGGAAAATTAGGCCATTAACTTTATCAGCACAGAGACAGTTTTGAGGGCGTCAGGGTGTTTGGCACACCCTGCGCCCTGTGTTTTTGGCGAAAGGCGGCCATCCTGTCAATGTCCTGTTCTGCCAAGGGCCATTTTCTCCATGGTCCATCCCTGTTTCCAGTGGAGGCTAGTCCAGCGTCTGACGAGCTGTTACGCTGATAGGACTATAGAGACTGCATGTGAGGATCTTACCGCCCTTGAGCCCTCTGTTTCAAACTTGATCTTAATTCCTGGGGGCTACCGAGCAGTTCCTGTGTTTGAGATCTAAAAAGCGATTCACGTTGTTGCTGACCACTAGGACAACACAAGACAAGCGGATGCTGAGCTCCCCTGCCCCCTTGAACCACCTCTTCCCTTTCTCCTCTTCAGTATGTGACTCCCTCTACGTGAACGTGACTCTGAGTGGAGAAGGGCCGCCTCCTCCCCAGCACTGGTATACAGATTACCGCTTCACCCTGACTGCCCTGTGCACCCTGGTCATCTTCCCTCTGTCTGTTCCCAGGGAGATTGGGTTCCAGAAATACACCAGGTACGCTTGGCGCTAATGACAGAGCTATGAGGCTGGTAGGCTGAACTGGGGCCAAATGCACCCAGCCCTCCAAGCCAAGGGTGAGAGACGCATGCTGAGCCACTGGCAGAGTGCTAAGCCCGGTGCTCGGTTACTACAACTCACCTGATGTGGGGACTTAAGGGGAGGGACATGGCAGGTGCAGGCTGGTGTGCACCAAGAACACTGTGCCCTATATACCCAGTGAGCCACTGAGCAGCTGCAAGTAGCCTTCTGATTACTCCCTGGTCAGCGGCTGGCCCTCCTCCCTTCCCTGGTCTCGCTTTCTTCTCCGTGCCGGTCTTAAACGCACTCAAGTGAGCCACTCCCCCTGGCTAGCAGGAGGAGGAGCTGAAATCCGGCACGTGCACAGCCTCCGCGTTAACGCAGATTTTATCGACTCACCCACATCCTGGCCACGCCCACTCTCTGCCACTTGCTGCCCATCCTCGCCCACTGCTCCAGTCAGTGCAGGTGAAGAGCTTGTGAGCTTCTGGCCACGCTACAGAAACGCCCGTCCACGGGTATTGAATCAGGGTTGTGCTTTGGGTTTGTGGGCATCATTGGAGCCCTACATGTGTGTTAGCTGAGCTCTCGTTGGCTTGGGACTTGGTGAATTGGTTTCGCTTCTTAGAAAAGTTTAAGGAACTTCCTGGAGAACATGGTAAATACAACATGGCAAGTGAATCCCCAGTGTCCAGAGCAGAGCTGAGAAGACAAGCTGGCTGTCAGCCAATAATCTCACTTGTAATTGCTAATAAATAGGATGTGACCTAAAATAGGCACCGTAAGAAGAGACACTGAACATGTTAATCTGACTTTCTCTGAGGTCGCGTCCTTTAAGCAGCTCTCACTTGGGCAGAGGTTTCTGAATGACACTCCAGATCAGTGATGAGCTGCCAAATTTTTAACAACGGGTTCCCTCCTCCCTCCAAAATTTTAACAATGGGTTCCCTCCTTCCCCCCCCTCCGTGGGGGGGGGTCGTGCCCCATCCAACCCCTCATGTTCCTTAACACACACACTCCGAGACCCCTGACCCATCCCCCCCTTCCCTGTCCCCTGACTGCCCCTTGCCGCCCCACCCAACCCCTCCTCTCATTCTCAATGGCCCCCCAGAACCCCTACCTCATACAACTACCCCTTCTCTCTGTCCCTGAGTGCCCCCACCACCTCATCCAACCCTGCTCTTTCCTGACTGCTCCCCGGGACCCTTGCCCCCATTCAATCCCCCTGTTCCCTGCCCTCTGACTGCCCTGACCCCTATCCACCCCCCCACAACCCACCCCCTCCCTGCCCCCTTACCACACTGCCTGGGGACCGGGTCCACTCTGCCAGGACCACGACCGGCGCCGCGGGGCCCGACTCCCCGGGCCGGCCCGACTCGCCGAGGCGCTCGGCCCGACTCCCCGGGCCGGGCCGACACCGGGGCCCGGCTGCTCGGCCCGACTCCCCGGGCCGGGCCAGCACCGGGGCCCGGCCGCTCGGCCCGACTCCCCGGGCTGGCACCGGGGCCCGGCCGCCGCTCGGCGGCAGCCGCGGGGCCCGACTCCCCGGCCGGCGCTGGGCTGGAGGGAGCCGCGGTCTGGGACCGGGAGCTGCTGAGCCAGCCGCACCTCCCCTCCCCCTCCGCGCCCCAGCTTACCTGCTGGCTGCCTCCATGCTGCTTGTTCAGGCTTCCCATGAACATCTGATTCGCGGGAAGCAGGGGAGGGGGAGGAGAAGGGGCGGAGCAGGAGAGGAGTGGGCGGGAACTTTTGTTAAATTTAGCAGCCCTTAACAAGCGGTTCTAAAATGGCTGCTAAAATTTAACAACGGGTTCCCGCGAACCCGTGCGAACCCGCTGCAGCTCACCCCTGCTCCAGATGCCATAGCAATCTCACAGGAATGGGGGTGCTAAATCTGTGTCTTGGCCAAACGGCATCTTGGGTAATTTTCTTTCTACCTAAATCCCCCTGCCTGCCGTTTGTTCAAGATATTAATGTTTCCCTTTCACTCCCTCAAACTCCTGGGTAGTGCTGCTGGTGCAGCGTGTGTCTCGTTCCACCCCAGAGGAGGTTGCATGAGGAGGTGGGTGAGCTCATTCCTGTATCTACAGTCTCTGTAAAGCTAAGAAGTGGTGAGTGTTACAAAACACATGTACATGGCATAGGGTGTGACCGTGTGCTCCCACTTTCCCCTCTGTGAATTGGGAGCAAGTCCAGTGAAGTCAATGGAGCCACAGCAGTGCAAACCAAGCGAGAGAGGAGACTCCGGGCCAGACTCCTGTTCAAGTTAAAATGTTTCTCTCTGTGGACAGGGAGGTGTTTCCTTTTGTGCACGTTTGGGGTCTGGCTGCAGTCCCAGGAACTCACAAGCGCAGGATTTTCCCAGTTTCAGTGAGTAACCAGGTTGCTGCCCTTAGGAATCGCAGTATATTCTCTGACGGTTGTAACTCACACTCATTGAACATTGCAGCCTGCCAGCATAGCATGGCTGAATCTTCATTCTGTACAATAAGAGCGGAACACTTTCCCTCTCCAATCCTTTTGTTTTAGTATTTTAGGTACTTTGGCCGCTTGCTACCTGACCCTGGTGATTATAATAAAATACTACCTAAGGACGGAGCAAGTTATCATGCATGAGCACCATTATTCCTCAAGGTAAGTATTGGTGCAACCATTTATCACTGCTTCAAGGGACCCCAGGCTCCTTGACTTGGCACAAAACCCAGGACACAAATGTGCTGAATGGCAATTAGGATGCTAACACAACAAATGTGCTGGAACTTCAGGGCTGTTTTTATGCAGTGCCAGGCTGTTAAAACTGCAGGAAAGTCTGCCTGTGTTTTTTTTTTTTCCTTTGTATTCCTCCTCCTTGGCTCGCCATGCTGTGCTAATGTCCTGGAGGAGTCCTGGATCTGCTGATGTTAAAGTTAGTGGCCAGGGGAGCTGCAATCATGCCTGGAGGTGCTAATGTGCATCTCAGGCCATTAGGGAGTGCTCGGCTCTCCCTGCCCCTGTAACTAATCCACCAAAGTGCATGCTGCTCACTTTGAAACAAGGCTAAGGGATCAATGCCATCGCAGGGTGGTCAGCGTAGTAACCCTTTGTTGCTGCCATGGCTGGGATGCGGCTGTCTAAGTAGGGGGTTTCTCTGTATTGGGGCCCACCAGATACCTCATATGGGCAACAGAGGGGTGGTTAAAAATTTGGTTGTCCGAGGGTTTAGGTTGCATAAAATAGCAACTTCAGAGTCAGATCCTCAGCTGGCATAAATCAGTGCCACATGCATGACTTCAGTGGAGCGATGCAGATGATCTGGCCTCTATTTTGAATGCCAGAGGATACATTATTACAAAGGGGTGTGAGCCATCAGGGTATTTGCATGCAGGGATCACTAGAAGATGATGAATTCTTGGGTGTTGGGAGAAGTGTGTGTGTCAGGGTCTGTCATGGCTGTGTGGCTCTTCAGAGGTGACTGTGCATGGAGGGTGTGAGGGAGAACTGGGCTTCTGTCCTTTTCCTTATCTGTTTCGCTTCAGTCTGATAAATCAAGGAGGCCTGAAACCCCCCTCCCCCCTCACCACACACACAATTCCCCAGTGGGAGGCTTTTTCTGCTTTCTTACATTAGAAATTCCAGTCTTGTCAACCCTGAAAGACTCCAGGGCCTTGTCTACACTAGGGAGTTGGTACCCAAGGGAATTTATTGCTACAACACCAGTTCAGCTGAACTAGCATTGGTAAGAGTGGGAGCCCTGGCTGGGGCAGGGGGCTGCTGGCTTTAGGCTCTTTACCCCTGTTAAACCTGCCGAGGAGATGGTTCCCGGCAGGTTATGAAACGGGGGTGACTGCGGGAGCACTGCCTGTGCCAGGGGTTCATTGGCAAACGTATGGGGCTGCCAGTGGGGAACGATTCCCTCAGGTAGACCAGGGTTTAGGGTGTCCGTGTGCAGCGAAGGCCCCACTCCTGCGACTGGCTCCACGTGAGCTGACCCTCCTGGAAGCCAGCGGGGCTCCAGGCACGCAGAGTCTGGTGCAGGAATGGAAGCTGAATTCTCTCTTGTGTAAGTGGGCGCGAACTTGCCTCCTTTTGGAATAGCCAGCAGACGCTGTGCTGCTGGGCTCCTTTCCCCGGGGTGGGGGGCAGCTTTTTGCTGTAGCGCCAGGCAAGGCTGTGAATGTATTTCTCTTCCTGACCCACTGACTGACTTTTTCTTCAACTGAACTGATCATCTGTGCTCCCCTTCCTCACCCAATCTTGCAGGGTGTCTTCCTTGGCTTCCATGTTCAGCGTCATCCCAACGATCTGTTTTGGATTTCAGGTAACAGCACTGTGGATTTCCATTGTCCTTTTCTGTGGGCCAGTCCAGGGGGTCACTAGTACAGCTGTCTTCGCAGAAGCTCTCACTTAACATGATGCCCCAGGCTAGGGAAGCGCTCCCCCCTCAGCCTTGACCAGGACAAGGAACAAGCAGAGACCCCGCCCCTTCCCACCTCCACAAGACCATGCATCCCGGAATCTGCGGGTGGGACACTGGGGGTGAAATCCTGGCCCCAGGAAAGTCAATGGCAAAACTCCCCTTGGCTTCTATGGGGCTAGGATTTCACCCTGGGAGGTTAGGGAGTGCAGCGTACATACCTGTCTGGTGCAGACGTGATCCCGACGTTGAGTTGTGTCCTTCATTAGTGAGTCTGGGGGACAGGGGAAGGGGCTTGATTTAAGGAGCGTCCAGTAACGGGCATCTCTTTCTATGAGCAGCAGTGTTAATGGGGCTGCCTCACGTGGGAAGCCTGATACAGTAAGAGCCCTGCCTGAGCCACAGGGTCAGCGCAGAGTGAGGGTTTGGATCTGTTCTGGTCCGGTCTCCGAGCAGGCAGAACCAGTGGAACCCAGATCAGAGCTCCCCTGAACTCAGCTCCATAGCAGGTTAGCTGTTCGGCTCAGTTCCTGCCCCATGGAGGGGGCGGGGGCAACAAGGACCATGGGGTTTGTCGCTTCCCTTCCCCTGCTGCCTGAGGTGGGGAGAAAGGAACAGCTCTGTTTCCGGCCCTGAGAGGGGTGGGAGTGGCCCTTCCAGAGGCAGAGAACATCCACTTCTGTTCTGCTGGCAGGAGGAGGGACGAGCCCTGTGTTTTGGTCACTGGGGAGAATCACTCAAGGGGCGGTGACCTGTCTCTGGTGGGGACTCAGGACAGGAGGTACCCCAGCAGTCTGCCTCCTGCTGAGGCAGGGGCCTGGGGGCAGGGGCGGCTCCAGGCCCCAGCACGCCAAGCACGTGCTTGGGGCGGCAAGCCGCGGGGGGCGCTCTGCTGGCGCCGCGAGGGCGGCAGGCAGGCTGCCTCCCGCAGTTTGCCTGCGGAGAGTCCGCTGGTCCCGCGCCTTCGGACCCTCTGCAGGCAAACCACCGGAGACAGCCTGTCTGCAGTGCTTGGGGCAGCAAAATCCCGAGAGCTGCCCCTGCCTGGGGGAAGGGCGGAATGGCTGCGTATGGGAGTGGGAGGTCCCAAACCTTCCCCTGGGGGCAGGGCAGTGGTGGGACTGTGGCACAGAGGGAATATGATAAGCCGATAGCTTGTAGTTCATGTGGCTGATAAGCGTGCCGAGCTGTCTTGTGTGTTTCAGTGTCATGAAGCCTGCATTGCCATCTACAGCAGCATGCACAACAAGAAACTCTCCCTTTGGATCGTGGTGTCTGTGCTCTCCATGCTCTTCTGCCTGTTGATTTATTCTCTTACAGGTAATCCCTCCCTCTCGCCTTATCTCAACCTGCTGAACCTTTCACCCCCTTCCCTCTCACCCAGAAACCGCATTGCACGGGTAGGCCTTGTGACACCGGACCATGACTTCATGTTAGACCACGTCAATGTACAACGTGAAACATGCCATAGCGCTCGGACAAGGGCTTTCCTGATTAGCATCATGGCAACTAATTGTGCTCAGGATGCCTTTAAACTGTTTGTTTGACTAAAGATTTCTTCAACTCTTTATAGCTCAGCTGCCATAGGGGGGAGTCATTTGGCAAGGAAGTTTTATAAATTTGTCTTCCTTAAAGGCTTCCTCCCACAAGTGTTAAATACACAAACACACACACCCTATGTTCAAATAACTTTACTACAGTTGCAAAGTCAAGCGTTCAGAAGTGCCAGAATTAAGTTTGCCTGCGCAATCGTGATGGGGCCTTCTGTTGCGTCTGCATTCGAATTCGGTCTCCAGTTACGTAATCCCCAGCTATAGTTCCCACAGGGCCCCAGCCTCAGTCAGTGCACTGAATGGATGGTGCTCCCTTAACAGAATAGCTCCTCGTTAAGTGTCCACCATCCATTCTTTCACATCTTTTGTACCTCTGCCCCGCAAATCAGCCTGAGGCAGACACCCAGCATGCAACATTTCAGCCCAAATGGCTAAAGTTTTGCAAAGTTATAAGCAGTTTTTTATATGGGACACATTGGGCAACCTTAATAATAGGCAATGCTACCCGCCCCAGCTATAATGAGCAATACACATTCATTTTAATAACTTCCCTCGCAGTTGGTTCCTCCTCCAAACTCCTCACAACCATAGCTCAATATCACATTTAATCTTTGGTGATTCTGTTTCTAGGGCTTTATGGCTATTTAACCTTTGGTGCTGATGTTGCTGCCGATATTCTGATGTCATACCCAGGAAATGACCTGGTCATCATTATAGCCCGGCTACTCTTTGGCATCTCCATCATCACCATCTACCCAATCGTTCTCCTGCTGGGGAGGTAAGAGAGGCCGCAGCTGTGCATGGCTATTGAAATGTGTTTAGGAATGGGCTTATGCCCATGCTGACACGGGTAGGTGTTAGTGGTGTAGATTTCATCCAGAGAAGATTTGGAAAGAGAGATTACTAATGGCAAAGCGCAGCCCACCTCTAAAACAGTTAATCGGTTTCAAAGTTAACGCCTTAGGCAAAGACCCAAATGGGGGTGGCTGAAACTCTGCCACTGACTGGGCATCCCGTCACAATGGTGAAGGGAGAAAGCCAGGGAAGGGCTAGTTCTGCAAGGACAATAGGGATGATAAGAGCGAAGAAGGGTCATAAAGACAGTGGTCACCGTATGGAAGGCGGTGACAACCTCCCCACAGGGGATCGATGGGCAGGGGCTGTCTGAGATCATAAAACAGAACACCTGGGCAAGCAGCCTTGGGGAAGGGTGTGCGGGCGGCACATCAAAAGCCCCTAGTTGGCGGGGGGCCTTGTGGAAGGGAAAAGGAAGGGTGTGTTTCAAGGAGCTTGACCAAGAGGATCCGAGGAGAAAGTGCAGGGTTGGCTCTAGGGTTTTTGCTGCCCCAAGTGCAAAAAAAAAAACAAAAAAAAAACTCCTGGAGTGCCGCCCCTGGAATTGTCACCCCAAGCACGTGCTTGGTTTGCTGGTGCCTAGAGCTGGTCCTGGGAAATTGAGATTCTTAGCAGGCAGGTAACTTCCCCTCCCTGCAGGGCCGGCTCCAGGCACCAGCTGAGCAAGCTGGTGCTTGGGGCGGCAAATTCTAGGGGGCGGCACTGAAGTGTTTTTTTTTCTGCTCTGGCCGCCCTGTAGGGGGCAGAGGAGGGGAGCGCCCTGCAGCAAATTTGGCAGGGCAGCCCACGTCCTTCCCTCCCCACCGACCGGAGCAGCGCAGAGCCCTCCCGGCAGGTGGTGCGGAGGTCGGGGCCGCGGGGTGAGCGCCCCCCTGAAGCCCTGGCTGCCCCCCCCCCTCTCCCCCCTCGCTCCCTCCCCTTCCCCCCCCTTAGACCAGGCGCGCACTCTGCAGCACAGGGAGTCCCCTGGCTCCGGCCGCCCTGTAGGGTTTTTTTGTTTTGGTCTCGCCTGCTTTGCCGGCCGTGCCGTTCCCCCACCCCCGCTTTGCCGCCCCCACCGCGCCGCAGGTTGGTTTTTTTTTCACCTGCTTTGCCGCTCCAGCCGTGCAGGTTTTTTGTTTTTCCCCCACCTGTGTCACCGCGCCGGCTGTGCTGCAGGGTTTTTTTTTTCTTCCCTGCTTTGCCGCTCCAGCGCCCTGTTTCTCTCCCCCCCCCTTTACCGCTCCAGCCCCACCGTAGTTTTATGTTGTTGTTTTGGGGTTTTTTTCCCCTGCTTTGCTGCTCCGGCTGTGCTGCAATTTCCCCCCTCCCCCTTTGCCATTCCAGCCGCACCGTTTTTTGTCCCCCCCACCCCGCTTTGCCGCTCTGGCCTTGCTGTGGTTTTGGTTTTGTTTTTTCCCCCTGCTTTGCCGCTCCGGCAGCTCCCCCCACCCCCCGTTTTTTTTTTTTTTTTTGCTTGGGGCAGCAAAAAAGTCAGAGCCGGCCCTGCCTCCCTGTAAAAAAGCCGACATGAGTGTAACTCGCTGAGCCCTGTCTTGGCTTGAGCCTCTAGGTGCTTCTGTCCCACAAATAGTGAGTTGTCCTGGCCTTCATGCCGGGGCAGGAACTTCTGGGCACACGTTGCCCCAAAAGGGATGGGGAGGGGAGGTGGTGAAGCCATGGCCTCTCCCCTTGCAGAGCGTGCCGGGGAAAACCGCCTGTCCCATTCCCAAAGGTGGTGCTTTCCGTCTGCGCACAGACACGCTTGGGAAGGGGCAGCAGTGAGTATGTGGGAGGTACAAGTCTATCTACACAGAACGCGTGTTCCATGAGCAACTCCCTGCCCGGGTGGAGCTGAGCTCTGCACTACCCCCTATTGAGTGCATTGCTCAAACAATGCAATCCCGCCCAAGTCACTGCAGCCTCGATTATGCATTTCGCTGTGAAGAACAGCCAATAGCTTGGGACTGACCGTGGGCGTTAGCAGACACAACGGCAAGGAGTTCTGAACCCAGCACAGCGCTGTATGTAACCTGGCTGTCTGTCTGTCTGATAGGTCTGTCCTACAGGATGTCTGCCTGAATGACAAGTGCAGGTCTGTCGTGCTCCTGGAGCCTTATGAGAGGTATATGAGGATTGTGCTGACTGTCACGTGGATCATAGTGACGCTCGTCATTGCTCTGTTTGTCCCTGACATCAGCGAGGTCATCAGTATTATTGGTGGCATCAGCGCGTTCTTCATCTTCATCTTTCCAGGCACGTCCTTGTTAATAGCTGTGTGTGCATTTTAATTCAGAAGCTGAGCCTGGGAAGGGTTTGATGTGTTAATTACTGTTGATCAGTGAGGCTTCTAAACTTACTTCCCATGTTCTGAGTCTCTAGGAGGAAAATGCTTTTTTGTGAATTAATTTCCTTTGAAAACTGGGGTGACAGAAGAGAATTGACATGGTGGCGGGGCTCCGGCTCAGATTTTTCTCTGATCAGGTGCACTGGGAGCTATGTGCAAGTTTAAAAACTTCTCAGTGACCACTGCTCCATTGGCCCCTTTAGACAAACAAAACCCAACATCATCTCTCCCCAGGATTTCATCTGGGATCTTTTTAATCTGGGGGCTCTGAGCTGGAGGGGGAAAGAGGATGGGTTTTTAAAGTTTGCCTTTCTGCTTGGGCCTATTCCTAGAGCAAAGAGCCAGGTTGAAAGGCTCCAGAATCCATAAACTCTTTAAAGTAGCCTTCAGATAAGAATCTCCTGATGTGGCAGCAATCTGGCAGTTTTGGATACAAAGAATCATTCATTAATTTTGTTTGGTAACTTATCAGTGTGTCCATTAGTCACAAGTTCTGATTCTCGGCAGCCTTGCATCTTTGTGTAATCCCTTACACCTACACAGAGGAGATGTAAAATGCAATGGATCACATTAAAAACTATAGGCTTGAATATTTTTTGGGTGGGGGATTGTTCATTCTTCAGCAAAAGGGAGACTCTTCTGTTTAAAGGAATGTGTCTAGAGCTGCTTTTGCAAGGCACTCAGTAGCAGGGTGTTTCTCTGTTCATTGCTGTGTCAGCTACCACCCTCTTGAGCAAATGTTTTGTCGTTTCCTTCACTGAAGGTGTGAGAGGTAAATAGAGTTGGAAGCGCCACTTACTTTTATTTCAAACTGCCTCAGGGCTGTTGATTTTACATAAATTCCCTGGTTGAATTTTTTTATTTATTGATTTGACTTTAACAGAACCCCTTCCTCTTTGAGCCTCCTGGGCTAAAAACTCTTCACATAGACGTGTAGGTGCCAATTATAATGCTGACTCTGGCCCGGCATTATCAACATGGCAATTAAGCTTTTCTGGTGTTCCAAAATGGCCATCATCAACTTTCTTGCAATAATTCCAATAGTCATCAGAGGGGTACAAGCTGAGTGGAAAATTTGAGTCACTGGAGAAATCTTCCTCTCAATGTATGTAGAGGAGGTGGGCAGGGGAAGAAGATCAGGAGGAAGACCTGAGCAGGTTACCCATGTATTGAGAACATTTCAAAAACAAATGTAATTCCAGAACCATGCGTGTGGCTTCAGAACAACGGTCTGTGTGAATTTCCAAAGATGGAATCTACACACTTTTTGTTTTTGGTGGGATGCAGTGGAGGTAGATGTGAAATCTAATGGATGCTCCTGGCATTCAGTAACACATTTGCTGTGGGCAAATGGGGGGGGGGGGGGGGAAGAGACCCTTCCTTCCTTACCCTTCTCTATTTACATTCCTTCAATGCTCCGTCACATTTCCATACCGCTAGTAGTTATCACACGTTATGGAAGTGACAAAGGCCCAGATTTTTAAGATATTTAGGCATTGCAATAGTGAGCAAAGCAATGCCTAAATACCTCTAAAAATTTGAGCCAGCGTCATTTTTTTCCTAAATAAAATGAACCCACACGAACGATTTTATGTAACAACCCTCCACATGTAGCTGGGTGTCAGACAAAAGTTTAAAGTAACACCTAGAAGTGAGTTTGCCTGCCTGCAGAGCAGAAGCCACAAAAGAAAATGATGGAAAAACATCTGAAAATAGGGGGAAAAGTCTTAAGTTAAAGCATCCAGCTGACTTTATCCATACATGTTCTAAGAGAGCTGTAGTGCTGATAGGCAATGCACAACTGAACTAATGCAACACCTTGGCAATTAAACGCACCAATGTATGGTTCCTTCTAAAATTGCCACTGCCTTCTTGTGGTTACTGGGAGGAATATTTGGAAATGCATGTAACATGTTTAAATGACAAACATTATATGTTTTGATTTGCAGGGTTATGTCTAGTATGTGCAATGGAAACGGAACCCATCGAACCAAGGAAAAAGTAAGCTGCCATATACCATGTTGGGCTGGCTATATGCATATAAATATTAGGAGATGTTCCTAGTGCACTACATGTATAGCCTATGTAAGTGGAGCTGTCCCTGATGGTCAGTTCAAAGATGTGGCAGGGTCCCTCCATTTCTGTCTTCATCTCCCGCACATCAGAAGTGCCCATGAAAACTTAACGTAGAATGAATGTGTCCTTTTCCCTGTCTAAACTCCACTGCAAGGCTCTTGCAGTCTCAGAATGTGACATCAAATAACACGTTAACCATAGCAGTTAAAGCCAAAAGAATGAGTGTGTTTGTGTATCACTATACAGTCATTTTCCTTTCCTGTTGAAAACCCAAACAGTATTATGCTGAGAGAGAGGGGAACAGACAGTCTAGTTTCACTGTCTAAGCTGTGTAAAGTGCAAAAGAATTTTGAAACCATTTGAATGGTAAGAAATTCAATCTTAAATATTTCAGTTTGTAATCTGAGGTGTTAGTAGAGCTGGATGAGATATTAGCGAATCATTTGACAAATTAGGCAAATGTAGCTGGTTCTCCTATTTAAATTCTGCAGTCAGAGATTTTAGTTTCTTTATATCCAGACTCTTCACTATGCGGTGTGCACCTGGGGTCACGTAAGCCACCTGGTGGTGGTTCTGCTCCCTGAGCAATGGAAGAGCTGCCCACATGGCCACAGGGACATATTTGTTTGCTCATGAGACCCTTTTCTGCAATCTTATTTTTTAAAAATCCCTGTGTACACATGGCAAATAAGGGTCACGAATACAGTCAAAGTGGACGTGTGGTTTGTACTGGAATGAACACTGCTTGCATGTTCACCCAGCTCTAGCTGTTCGTAAGGAATTTTAATATATTTTTTTCTCTGAATTTTGCACTAAATGCCTTAATTTATCAGGCCCAGAGGGCTGGAAACCAGGCAGATTAATTTCCAATTCACAAACAACCAGGCAGGTTTTCTGTTGTTCTTTGGATTTTATCAATGTTTATTCTACAGTGTAGAAGCTTAGGCTGTCCACAATGTATCTTTCAGTCAGACCACCACCTAAATGCGGATTAATTCCCTTAAAATAGTAAGAGCCCAATTCTGTCACCTTCACCCTTGTAAGTTCTTTAAAATTTCAGTGGGTTTATTTCGCCTGTTCTTACAGGTGAGACAGAAGCGCATTAACTGACACTGGGGGAACTATTTGTATAGTATGGTCTTAGTCAACGCACGCAACGGTGACAGAACTGAGCCCTTCAGCCCAGATCCTCCAAGGTATTTAACTCCCATTGAAATCAACAGGAGTCAGGCACCTAAATACCTTTGAGAATCTGGGCCTTCATGACTAAATGCGGTAACAGCAGCCCCCGTTCTCGGCAGAGCGCACAGCCTTTGCCTTGAGCTTGTGGCACTTGGCCTGCTGTCATCTGTTCCCTGGCAACACAACCTGAAGCAGTAACTGCTGATGCTTGATTGTAGCTTGTCCTTTCCACTGGTGCTGGAGTCTGCTTTCTCCGCTCCCTCTACCCCTCAAGTCGTCTTGGTTCTTCCCAGGATTCTTTGCCTGACATAATGCTGCCCCACGGGCTGGATTCAATTCCCTCCTGAGCTCATTTCAGGAATGCCCAAAGCCCATTGGTAATTATGAACTACCCCATGCTGGTCTGTAATTTTTAATGGGCTTTGGTGGGGTGGAGTGTTCGTGAGCCAGGAGTTGGCTTTAAGAAGAGGCTGGAGAGGAATCAGTTTGTTTAGACCTAAGACCCCAACTTTCGATGCTGGAGGTCCTGGGTTCAAGTCTCTCAGCTATCGCATCTGGGATGGGGGAAGTGAACAGGCCTGTAGAGAGAGCCAGCACAAGTCATATTTAAGCCCTAAGCAAATTAAAGGGTGCATAAGCAGAGCCTTGGGTCTCTGTGAATTTCATCCTTAAAGACTGGTGATGTTTCACTGTAAGTCAAGACACAACTGAATTCACAAGTATCTTTCAATGTAAGTTTCTTAAGCTGAATTTTGCATTTCACTCTAGCTCAGATGGACAGGGACAGTCCTGCTCACCTGAGGAGAGTTGTCAGATTATCGCTTCTGCTGCCTTGCAATGAACACACCACTCACTCAGCTGACAGGTTTTGTGGGCATGTTTTCAGACAGTATCTTGGAGTCTCGTAGCTTTACCCAAACATCCTTCTCTTCCAAAGAAAAGATTCATAACTGAGGGTCTTTCAGTGTCCAGCTCCTTTCTTACTCATGTCATGTTGTCATGGAATTTGACTAAAATGTCAAAAGCATGGGTGGTTTTTTTACTTTGGTTGGGAAGATGGACCTTGGGGCTAAGAAAAAATAGTGTCACTTAACTGCCAAAACAAAGCTCATTTTAATGCAATGCTATAGCCATACTGACAAGTGGGCAAACAGGAGCAAAAGGAAAGTTTCTTTATTCTTGAGCAGGGCCCACAATTCTATGTAGTAGAGGGTACATTGGCAATGTCTCATAAGCAAGAGCCTTGCAACTATTTTGTGCAAAATAAATTATATTTCTAAGAGAAAAACATTCCGACGCTCTATAAATGACGTGAGGGGTCCATGTTCTTCTGTCTCTCCTTGGCTACTAGAGCACATGTCCCTGCCAGAAGTTCTACCTCAGACCTGAAAGTCAAGCTGGGTTCTTTGACGTGTGCATCCATACTGACATTTTGACCGCAGTCACTCAACAGTCTCTTATTGCACAGGAAGAAACTGAACCCAGCTCATCCCCCTCGCAGGGATAACAGGAGTAAAGTGTAATTTTTGTTTGAGCTGCTCTGTCTCTGCATTCCCCCAGCAAGGGTTGTCTTTTCTGATAATGGCTCTTTAGTAGAGAGGGGTGGGAATTACAGGGCCCAGCACCTCTCTGCTCCAGGAGAACCTTACATTGGGGCTGGAATGCTGTAACAGATACAGGATGGACAGGCAGAGAAATTGGGGTCAGGCTTAATTAGCTTGTAGTGGGCACGCAAAAACTTCTCCGTGCCCCCTTCCATTTAAAAATTGCTGCCATTTTAACCAGCTGACGAGGTGTCATTGGGCAACATTCTCCCACTCAGTAAAATAAGTTATGAGGTGCTGAAGCTGAATTCAGTCACTGCACCTTCAGTCTGAAGAACAGTACAGTTAGGTTTACAAAACACAAACTACCACTGATCTCCTAAGATCTCAATGAATAAAAGTTGATTTCTTCTTTAGTGGAAGAGTTGTATTTATGGTAATACTTCTCTTTAAATCAGCCTTCTCCTGGGAAACTAAATCATTGCCTCGAGTTCCATTGCACTGTTCTTCTATTTTCTAGGTCCTGTTTGATTGCTTGGGGTGTCATCTCCATCCTCTGTGGAGCTTTTGTCTTTGGCCAGAGCACCACCATTGCTGTCATGGAGCTGGTCTACAAATTCTAGCTGCTTACAGGTACCCAGCAGCCTTCAGCAAGTTGCACATAATTTGATCCCCTACAGTGTGACCTGTTTGGTGCAACCCCCAGGCAGCCATGCTTGCAAAGAACAATGCATCTTACTGGAGGACAGCATGGTTTCCAAATGACTGGGTGTTTCTCAGCCTTTCTTTGTTTACGTTCACTTTAGTGTTTAAAAAAATAATTATTTACACAGTTTCTCCTGTTTGCTAAATCCAGGGAGCCAGTTGGCTAAGTGATGAGCATTACCATGCAGCAGGGTGCCGGTCAAACAACATAGTGATGCTGTAAGATCATTGCACTTCCTCACACCTTTATATATTCTTCCCTTCTGATGTTTGATGGTACATGGTTTCCTTCCATCAGAGCAACCCCCAAGTATCAGCCATTGCAGGAGAAAGGGCAATCCAAGGTGTCCCTGATACTCCCCTCTTCAAACTCTAGCCTGTTGCGGTCATCTCAAATTCCAGCTTTCCCAATGGGTTATACCATTCCCATTTTGTTGCCCTTATTACACATCATGTTCAAAGCAATAACTAGACACCCATTTACAGCTGTGGGAGTGTGCGTTCTGGAAAAAGGGCAAATCCTTGAACTATCCTGTTTTGTATTTTACAGATCATAGCGGTATTGCTAGAACAGATACAAGTTCAACTCTGGTCGTGGACCTTCTGTAAATTCTAATGCTTATACTAGTGTAACACCTTCATACACATGTCTCCACAGCAGTTAGAGATGCAATGGTAGCATGTGTAGACAGCTTTGATCACCTAGGGTCCTGTGGCTTCATTGCTATTGTTACTTGAGCGAGCTAGGTCAATCTGTACGGCTGCAGTCACAGCTCTGACGGCAGTATAGACATTCCGGTACTGCCATCTCACCTTCAATATACGGATACTGGCGTTCCCCACTACGTAGAACCGGGGCGGCTCTAGTAATTTCGCTGCCCCAAGCAGGGCGGCGCTCTGACGGTCGCTGGTCCCGCGGCTCCAGTGGACCTCCCGCAGGCATGCCTGCAGATGCTCCACCGAAGCCGAGGGACCAGCGGACCCTCCGCAGGCACACCTGCGGGAGGTCCACCGGAGCCGCCTGCTGCCCTTCCGCGGGACGCTGCCCCAAGAGCATGCTTGGCGTGCTGGGGTCTGGAGCCGGCCCTGCGTAGAACAGTGATTTTGTGCAAAATTGCCCTTTCTTTTCCACCTACCCTTGTAATGAAAAATGCATCAAAATAATTCAAGTTCACAAAACTACTTCCATTCATTTTCCCTGTTTAAGAGCAAGGAGAGATTAGAATAAAACCACCACCATTTCCCAGTTACATTTTATTTGGTCTCTGTATTATCTAACTGTACATATCCTAATATTAAATTCCTTACAGGTTGTACGTTCTATAATGTACTATGAGTTGAAAGCCAGATGATTTCTAACATACAGAGCGAATAATACCAAATGTTACAGTCAAAGTGAAGAAATAAGCAAGCCTGCATCCCATAGAATAGTCTCCCCTGCTTCTGTCCCCGTTAGAAACAAATACAAAATGCACCAAACTTAGTAAAGGAACAGATTGCTACTTTCTACAGCCAGAAGGCATTTATAGTACATCAAGGCTTATTTAGCATGCATTGGTGTTAATGTGAAGGAAACTAAGAGGTAGGACGGGGCAGGGAAGGAGAAAGGCAGGTGGTTCGTCTCAGCAGCCAGAATATAAAGGAGAAACCCGATGAACAAATTAAAAATCTAAAAAAGGTGAACGGACGACTCCTTTGTATCTAGTTCTAAGGCAGTGGCCCAATGTCTCCGTCTCTCCAGGAGTAAGGCCTGTTATGCTACGCAGCAGTGAACTAGTGAAACCTCAGGGAGGACTCTTACAGCAGAACCAGAGCCATGCTGTAAATTATTTTCTTACAAAACTGCTAGACAAAGAAACTAACACCAGTGTTGGTATTTAGACTCCTTAACAGAGGTGACCTGCTGCTGGCCCCTCTCAGACAGGATCCTACGTGGGATGGGTCTTGAGTCAGACAATAGAAAGATAGTGACAGAAGTGCTGAAAATCCAGCATTCCTGGTTTGAACATTCTGGCCAAGCTGTTCTTCTGTCCTCACTTTACTGAGGCACAGGCGGGATAAGCAACTGGCCCACCGTCTCGCAGAGCCAAGACTCAACCCCATGAATCCCTGCAATGGGGACATGAGCCAGGCAGACTCTGCTCCATCCCAAGCTTTAAGGGGAGCGTTTAGGAGCTATGACAGGGTGTGGGTGGGGAGGTGGTTATGTTTTTTCCTTCACTTCAAACACCTAGCAAATACATTGCTGATATTCTTGCTCAAAAGACATCACCTGTAACAAAGGCATTAGAAAAGACAGGAGTTTAGTCCTCTGCAAAGGGAGAGAGAAGGCAAGAGAGCCTGGAAGTGCCACAGGTCACCTTGCTGCTTGACTCCGTGCCGGCCGAGGACTCAGTCTCTGTTCAGAGTGCACCAGGCAGCTGCAAGAGAACAACCGGTCAATGCAGGAGCTCAGGGTCGCCCCTGAAGCTTTGTGTGGGCAATGGCTGACCCTCCCTGTGGTGGTGGGGTGGGAGGGGGCAGGAGGAGGCTGTGTCAAAGCGGGACTGCTCATTGCAGCACAAATGGGAAGAACGTGATCTCTGCCTGCAAAACAGATCACGCTGAGGGAAGGGAGCTTGTCATACAGCTAAAATGTTGAGGGAGAGGAAAAATGGGTCAAATCCCGTATTAGTAACTCTGGTATAAAGCGAAAGCCGCCTCAATCAAATCAATCTGAATTTACAACTTTGAGAATGAGAGCAGACTTCCGCTGTTTACAGCTGTACTGAAAAATGAATGGCTTAAGTAATTAAATGCTGCATGATGCTAGCACCATCCATTAGACCCAACCCCCCACATGCATTGCAAGATAACTACACTTCACAGCCCCGGTGGGAGGTAAGTCATTATTATCTGCAGGGGCAAACCAAGGCACACAATGGATAAGGCCTTGTCTGTTCACAAGGTATAGTGCTTTAACTATACCTCCTGGTGAAGTGGTACAACCCTTTCTGTGTGGACATGGTGAAAGTGTTATAGGGGTATAGCTTATTCCCATATGGGACTAAGGACCTTCATACTGCATAGCTGCATCCATAGGAGGGGGTGTTACTGGTATGGCTCTTTCTTTTTTTTAAATCACTAAGTTACACCAGCAAAAAAATTGTGTGAGGGCCCTAGAAAGTTGCCCAACTTGACAGGGTCATGTCTGGTCCATATCTCGTGGCTTTTACAAATTTGAAAAATCAGCAGCTGCACTTCTTTGTGCAGCAGTGAGACACGTGGACTCATTTTGGCTTGCACGGAGTTGCAGACAAATATTTACCCTGTAAAGTGAAAAACTTGTGACGTTCACAAGCAAAAAAATCCACACTGACTGAGCAGTCCCACTTTAAACACACAATGGTTTATGCTGCTCTCATGGACCAGTAACCTCTATGCTGTGAACACATGGGCCTGATTCTCCAGTGTGTTATCCCGGGTACAGGCATTTACACGGTGGGGGGCAAAGTGCTACCATCATTTGGGTGGGGTAGCATTTTATACTCAGCATAGGCTTAACTGACTGCAGAGGGTCTACGGGCATGAAGAATCAGGCCCTCAGTGTGGGTGGAGGGGGAGTTGTGGTGCTGCAAGCTGTGTCAATGCCTGCAGCTTATTGGATTTAAAAATATACCCCTGGAATATTAACATTTTTGTCCTGAAGAACAAAGTACCGTTCAACGGCATTTACTGGGCAGGGCAGTAGTGTGCAGACGGGTACAATTTAAGGCTGCAGGGTAGCTTGTCTGATGGAAGCCATTTCAGGCAGAAGGCTGAAGGTTCTCAAGAGCCTAAGCAGCAGGATCTCTGTTTAATTACTAGTGAGCTCTGTGCCCTAAGTCCCGTCAGCTATTAAGAGCCCTTGACTGCTGTTGACCTTACCTGGCACAGACACACTGGAAACTGCTTCAGGCTGTGTCAGTGTGTCCACTTTAACATGCTGGAACCCTTTACAGGGAGCACTCTGCAGGTGGCTGAAACAAAGTTTGAGACATTGTTAATTGTGGCCTATACATTCTCCTGTGTTTCAACAGGAGAATGCTGTGTTGGGGGTTGCCCATTGCTACTGGGAATTGCAATCCAGAGTGTTTGCTCCTTTCTCTAGCAGGCTCACTTTTAATCATCCTACATATTAACAGAATTGGTCTTGTGCTATGCAGATGTGTTCATACACAATGGCTAGCACATGGTAGGTTTGTAGCGCTTACACCCAGAGCTCCAAGAAGGACGGAAGAAATGAACAGTAGAGAGGAGAGCAGATGTCTTGAAAACTGCAGGGGCTGATCATGGAAGTGTAATTAGAGCGAGTTAGCAATAACTAGGAAGCTAAATCCATGCCAAAGTTTTCAAATGGGTGCTTAAAATTAGAGCCTTACATGCCATATTTAGGCACCTCCATAAAGGCAGCGGCTTTCCAGCGAGGCGGAGGCCCTGCAGTGCCGTTTGGAGCCTGAGCTCTCATATTCATTTTGGCTAGTTGAGTTTGCTGCTGTAGTACAGCTGGTCCTCCAAATTTGGATCCGTGTGGGCTTCTACTCCACTTACTAGCTAATGCCGCTGCTGGGAGCACGCTGGCTCATGCAGAGCGAGGGTATATCTAGGTAATAATTGGAGATATACCAATCTCCTAGAACTGGAAGGGACCTTGAAAGGTCATCGAGTCCAGCCCCCTGCCTTCACTAGCAGGACCAATTTTTGCCCCAGATCCCTAAGTGGTCTCCTCAAGGATGGAACTCACAACCCTGGGTTTAGCAGGCCAATGCTCAAACCACTGAGCTATCCCTCCCTCTCCCCACTGCAGTGTCGACATAGCCCAAGTCTGCAGGCTGGCTCCTCCCCAACCTCCCCGCTGTAGGCCCTCACTCCCTCTAGTCAGACTTTAAAGCATTTCTCACCCTCTTCCAGGCACTCATTTCATTCTTTGCTTATTTTATTGTTTCTCACGTTTTGTAACACCCCCCCCCCCCCGGCCACCTGCTGTCACCTTTGTTTGCCTCCACTGGCTGCCTCTACCTGCCCACAAGTGCAGGGCTGGTGCTAGGACCCAGGGACATGGTTTTGCTTCAGCGCCTGCAGTTCAAATACCGCGCCCCCCCTCACACACACACAGGCAGCAAAGGCCTTTTGGCCACTCTCATGCTGGTTCACACCTAGTACTGGGGCAGGCGGGTGACCAGATGGCCCAAGTTTATAGGGACAGTCACGATTGTTGGATCTTTTTCTTATATAGGCTCCTATTATGTCCCACCCCCTGTCCTGATTTTTCACACTTGCTGTCTGGTCACCCTATGGGGCAGGGCCTGCCTCTGCTGAAGGTCCATGTAACCAAAGCCAGCTCCCTGTGTGAGTCCACCCTACGGGGCCATACCCGTTCAACAGGAGCTGGGGCAGATTAAGCCTCAGCGTGGTTCAACTAGTGTTAGCATGGAAAACACAACTGAGTCAGGGCTTGCCTGGCGGCTGAATCTGGGCCCTCTCTACATGGCACGGCAACTATTGTGATGCCCTGGCTAGTGGGTAACATCGCCCTCTACGGCACAAACTCAGCCATTGCAATTAGAGCTTTGGAATGAAAGAGTCCAACAGTCCTTTAAGTGCAGCAGGGTTTCAGCAGAAATACCCTTGCGTCCAAGGCCCTGGTGACGTGAGGAAATCAGTTCTCGTGTGTTGCTGGCTGCTTTTTTTAGTGCGTGGAGGGGGGGAAGGTTCTGCCAAAGTGAAATGATCACTAGGCAAATTCACTCATCTCCTGGGGCCAGGCACTCGCATTTAATGGTTTCTTGAGCACCAGCTTTCCCAGCCCAGCGATGTAAGCAGAGCGCTCATTAGCCTCCGGCTGACATCAGAGGAACGTTGCTCAAGAAGAGCTCCTTTGGGCTCTGCTGGAGGCTCCACGCTGTGGTCACTGGAAAAAGCCACTGCAACCTTTAGCCTTAATCTCCCCCCCCCCCCGCCACTCCCGCCTGACACATCCTTGCAGGGTGAGCGTGTACATGGGGGAGGGGGCCTCAAAGTCCTGTCTAGCACCCTGAGAATCCACCATTGCCTATAATTATGCTCACTGACCTTCCTTCTAGTCGAGTGGGCCTCCGTCCAGAGCTATTACTTTAGCTCCGGCATCAGTGGGAGGGCTTACAGGAAAGTGCTAGTGCACCAGCCAGAATTACCACAGGGTTTTATTAATGAGTCATAGACTCATAGAAGATTAGGGTTGGAAGAGACCTCAGGCGGTATCTAGTCCAACCCCCTACTCAAAGCAGGACCAACCCCATCTAAATCATCCCAGCCAGGGCTTTGTCAAGCCTGATCTTAAAAACCTCTAAAGCTGGAGATTCTACCACCTCCCTAGGTAACCCATTCCAGTGCTTCACCACCCTCCTAGTGAAATAGTTTTTCCTATTAGCCAACCTAGCCACCACTGCAACTTGAGACCATTGATCCTTGTTCACTCACCTGCCACCACTGAGAACAGCCAAGCTCCATCCTCTTTGGAACCCTCCTTCAGATAGTTGAAGGCTGCTATCAAATCCCCTGTCGCTCTTCTCTTTTGCAGACTAAATAAGCCCAGTTCCCTCAGCCTCTCCTCATAAGTCATGTGCCCCAGCCCCGTGATCATTTTTGTTGCCCTCTGCTGGACTCTCTCCAATTTGTCCACATCCTTTCTGTAGTGGGGGGACCCCAAAACTAGATGCAGTGCTCCAAATGTGGCCTCATCAGTGCCGAATAGAGGGGAATAATCACTTCCCTTGATCTGCTGGCAATGCTCCTACTAATGCAGCCCAATATGCCATTAGCCTTCTTGGCAACAAGGGCACACTGTTGACTCATATCCAGCTTCTCAGCCACTGTAATCCCCAGGTCCTTTTCTGCAGAACTGCCGCTTAGCCAGTCGGTCCCTAGTCTGTAGCAGTGCTCGGGATTCTTCTGTCCTAAGTGCAGGACTCTGCAGTTGTCCTTGTTGAACCTCATCAGATTTCTTTTAGCCCAAGCCTCCAAGTTGTCTAGATCACTCTAGACCCTATCCCTAGGCTTCAGTGCATCTACCTCTCCCCCCAGTTTAGTGTCATCTGCAAACTTGCTGAGGGTGCAATCCATCCTATCATCCAGCTAATTAATGTGGTACTCACATTAATGTGGTAATTAAACAGAGGTTCTAGTCACCAAATGACCCCACACTTGTATCTCGATCACAACTCTGGGTCTTAAACTGTCCTACCAGTTCTCTGGCGGTGTATTTGTATTGTACCCCTGTGGTACTCCTCTTGATACTGGCTGCCAACTAGACGGTGAGCCGTTGATCACTACCCATTGAGCTCAACGATCGAGCCAGCTTTCTATCCACCTTATAGTCCATTCATCCAATCCATACTACTTTAACTTGCTGGCAAGAATACTGTGGGAGACCAGATCAAAAGCTTTGCTAAGGTCAAGATATATCACGTCCACCGCTTTCACCATATCCACAGAGCCTGTTATCTCATCATAGAAGGCAATCAGGTTGGTCAGGCATGACTTGCCATTCATGAATCCATGTTGACTGTTCCTGATCACCTTCCTGTCCTCCAAATGCTTCAAAATGGATTCCTTGAGGACCTGCTCCATGATTTTTCTGGGGACTGAGGTGAGGCTGACCGGGCTGTAGTTCCCTGGATTTTCCTCCTTCCTTTTTTGCCTTTTTCCAGTCATCCTTACCCTGTTCTTTCACCACTGAGGGCTTCTCACCTCTTCCCCATTATGTGCTCAGTGCAGCAGTCTGGGAGCTGGGAGGTCCCTGTTCAAACCCCTTTGCGGAGGGTTTGAACTGGGATCTCCCACCTCCTAGGTTAGCAACCTAACCAGTGGGGACAGAAGAGTGATTCAGATGTTTGTTTTCTTTGGCCCCAATTCATATTTAATTAAAAGTGCAACAGCCCCTCACAGAGCAGCCCATTGTTCAGTGATACGGGCACTAATCTCCGTGGGCAGATCCCCTCTGCTAAGGCAGAGGCAGAATTTGAACCCAGGTCTTCCACACTTTAGTTCAGTCCCCTAATCTCTATACCACAGAAGGCTTCTGAGGCATCTTTTGGCCCAATTAATATGTAGTTAAATGGAACAGATTCATCAGAAAAGAGTGAGGATGCTCTCCCTATCAGAATACCTTTTTGTGCAGCACTTAGGACATTCACTTGAGATGTAAGTGATGAAGGTTCAAATCCCTTCTCAGCAAGCTAAAGGGGGAGTTAACCCAGCACTACCCACATGTAATGTGGCATGTAATGAGCACACTCATTCTCACTCATGCAGCACTGCATGCCTGCTGCATCAGCTCTGTCTGGACCTCCACCTATAATGCTCCTGGAGCAGTGGTGCTGGAACAAGGGGTGCTGCCGCCTCCTCTGGCTTGCAGTAGAAATAACAAACACCATTATCAGCACCCCCACTTCAAAAATTGTTCCAACACCACTGTACTGGAGTTCCTGGGATAGTTTGCCCCATTGTAAAAACAAGTCAGGAGAAAGGAGAGGTTCTAGTCACCAAATGACCCCACACTTGTATCTCGATCACAACTCTGGGTCTTAAACTGTCCTACCAGTTCTCTGGCTGTGTATTTGCATTTTACAGCACTTTAAAATTAAACACAGGTCATGTGCCAGTAGGGGAAGGGTGCTAGAGCTCAGGTACTCCCTGACCACGACCCCAAATTTGCACCACAAATAGGACCCATACCCTTCTGCTTGCACAGTGGTTTTTAACCTGTGGTCCGCAGACCCCTGGGGGGCCACAGATATGTCTTAGATTTCCATTTGAAATGTTTAGGGGTCTGCAAATGAAAAAGGTTGAGAACCACTGTACTAGCATACCAATTTCCAAGCCCATCGGACCCTATGAACTTTAGAGCACTTTGAACGTTCACCTTTAAACAGAAATGCTACTGCTGCCTCTGTGTGGCCTTGTGCCTGTTAGCAGTCCCTATCTTGCTACAGCAGCATCACTTCATCACTCCAAAGGGGAAGTCTAACACTGCCTGGATTATTGGGGTTGGGAGTTTTTATTTGTGAGATCAAGGGAAGATGAGTGAGATGCATTCTGTGTGACTAGTGCTCATTTTTTCCCTAGCTTTGTGCAAAGTAAAGATTTCTTCCCTATCCCAAGAACACATGTGAAATTTCAGCTATGGTGTGTCAGTAACCTAACTGCATGCTGTCATTTATCAGCCTGCTCTCATTATCAACGGTGTGAAACTCAGCCATGGTCACATATCAAAGTGGATACAATATTCTAGGAGGTAGCCATGGTCTGTCTCTTGACAGGTTTATAAATTAGGACCCTTACTTTGAATTCATGTCATGGATAGACCTGACCTAACCCGAGAGTTAATGAAGAACCAAGCAGCAGCTGAAGCAAGTAATCCTTGCTCAGTATCACTAGCAAGATTTGAAGGTAGGTAACTGCAGTCCAACCCAACTGCAGCTTTTTCAGGGTCAGCAGCCAGTATCTCACTGGTATCTCTATTGTACTGTGGCAAGAAGCAAGCATCTCTAGATAATGTGGTTACAGGTTGTCTGCTAAGAATAAAACAAGTGAGAAACTTCCACTAACAATGGCAGCCCCTGAAATGTGCAAACGATCAGTTAGGCCTATGGAATCAGACAACAGTTGAGTCTCCTCAAGTGTCTCCTGTTAACAAGGAATGGGTGATCGACAGCACGGGGCAGCTTGTTCTTAAAACGATGGTGCTGCCCCATGCACCAGAAGCCGGCCTCACCTTTGTGCAGTGTGGCTGAGAGAGCACTTGTGCAACAAGGAGATGCAAATGCCAGAGGGAAGGTTTTGTGTGCTCCGATGTATGAAACAGTGATAAGTGTAGCAACAGGGTATTGAACGCATCAGACACAGATTCTGAGGGGGAGTAGAAATGTTTCAAATACCTACAAATTACTGACTATTTTTGTGAGTAAATATAGCTCGAAGGGGTGTTGCATTAGGCATTCAGTAGCTCATAGTTCTATGTAGGGGGTTACATAAGAGTACGTAGTTATACCTGGTTAGTCACACAATATAGTCATGTGAGACATTCTACCGCCCTTCTATTGAGAGTCATTACTGATCTATAACATGTTGACATGTATTGTCAATGTATTGTATTCCATCCTAGAAGATAATTACAATTGTACCATGTGTGCTTGAGATTTATGTGTCTGGTCAAGCAGATAACAAAAAGTCTATGCCAATAAAAGTTATTACTTCACCCACCTTGTCTCTCTCATAAAAATATGTTTTATAATTCAGGGTCAAGGCTCTTATTATCTGCATAACTTCATAAAAACAACAGACAGAAAAACTTTCTCAGCACAGTCCATTCTACAATTAATGACAAATATTTTGGGATGTATTACCTGGTACAAACAAGCTCATACTGTCATGTGACTACAGACTTTTGCTTTAACCGAAGGCAAAAAAAGTACAGGAAAATGCATAAAATATATCACCTGGGGCTAAATATTTCCCAAACACTACTCTTTTGAGTACATAGTTGTATTACCAATTGTGTTTAGAAGCTTTCTGCCAATTTTGGGCAAAATTAGACTATGTTTCTTTGAGTTATGGCCCTGTAATGTTGCGCTCCATATGTTTTATAAAAATATGTTGGTAAGTGTGAATATGATGTAACTGGAATATGCTTTATGTAAAAGGTCTCTTGTAAGGTATTATTACAAAGCTTGTAATCTACTGAGTGTGTTCATCATATTTGTATGAATGTATCATTCTTGTATCTGAAATTAGGAATATGAAATATAATTCTGAGGTCCTATTGTAGTTATGCAAAGTGTGGGCCATTAATGGTGATCCTGATGGCTCCCATTAACTAGGACAATTGGTTGTAGATGGTGCGGTTTACTTGTAAGCCTTCCTGTATATGTGTGTGCCAACGAGTGGGTAATGAGGTCTCACAGGATATGTGAACATGTCACATGATACTGGAATCCATCTTTAACCTGGCGCTTTTCCATTTAGAAGGAGGGGCAGGAATCCAGAGAGAGACAAAGGATTCCTATCTTGTGCCAAAGATATAAAAGGGGGTGGAACAGAACAAAAGGTTCCCAGTTATGAGGAATCCTCTGCTTTTCACCTAAGATGTTGACTGGAACTAACAAGGTCTGTACCAGAGGAAAGGACTGGGCCCAGATTAGGAAGGAGTCTAGTCTGTGAAAGAAGCTTAATGGAACATCTCTTAGGGTGAGATTTACCTGTATTCAGTTTCTTAATATATTAGGCTTAGACTTACATGTTTTGTTTTATTTTGCTTGGTAACTTACTTTGTTCTGTCTGTTATTACTTGAAATGATGTAAACCCTACTTTTTATACTTAATAAAATCACTTTTGTTTATTAATTAACCCAGAAAAAGTGATTAATACCTGGGGGGGCAAACAGCTGTGTATCTCTCTCTATCGGTGTTATAGAGGGAGGACAACTTGTGAGTTTATCCTGTATAAGCTTTGTACAGAGTAAAACAGATTTATCTGGGGTTTGGAGCTGGGTGTCTGGGTGCTGGAGACAGGAGCACTTGCTGAGCAGGTTTTGGTTAAAGTCTGCAGCTTTGGGGGCGTGGACCAGACCTGGGTCTGTGTTTGCAGCAGGCTAGTGTGTCTGGCTCAACAAGACAGGGTTCTGAAATCCTGAATTGGCAGGGAAAATGGGCTCATTGGTAGTCTCAGCACTTCAGGTGACAGTCCCAAGGGGCTCTGAGACCGAACTCATCACAGGCCCTTTTTGTGATTTTATGATGATAATGTTTAAACAGTACATGATATAGAAAAATGGCACATCTTCAAGCATCTACATCCACCCTGGTGATGAGCACCAGATATGTGCCTAATACGTGGCAATGCAGCCAAGAAATTTCTCTAGCTGATGGGTTACCCTTTAGTGCCCCAAAAGACATCTACAGTGCTTTATGCAATATGTGGAGGAGTGAAAGGAAACCTACCAGCCAAACAAATACATATACCCTCCCCTCTGCCATTTCTCTCGCCTCTACCAAACCACTCATGCTAGAGTCAGACGCAGCCAGGGATGGGCTTATGTGTTCTGAGAGGAAGCACGAGAATCCATGGAAAAGGAAGAGGCATAAGTGGGTTGTTTCTTTTAAGCCTTTTCCTGCCAATGAAGCTCCCTTTCCTAACTTATCTCCACATGAGACTCTTGCTGCTCTCAACCTTTCCATTCTTCTGTTTCTAAAGGATAAATTTTATTGCTGCCTCTCCTGGCCACAGCACTTCTGCCTCGAGGGGATGGTGGGCCAGGGCCCTTGTCTTAGCTATTGCAGTTGTCTCACAAAACCTAGGCTTGAAACAGTTCCCATCCAACCAAATGAAAAGCAAAATGAATGTCAAATACCATTACCGTGACAATGAACTTTGAGATGCTGCTATGAAGAGATTCCCATGTAGTATGAAATATTTGTATCTGTGTGTATACATGTGTGTGTGTGTATATACACACACACACACACCGGAATCTCATATATGTGTGTATATATAATAGGGAGAGACCCAAACCAAGACCAAGGGGGTTGGATCACCTGCAATCTGCAGGTCAGGCCCATCTCTGAGGTATCATTTTTCATTTTTTTAACCTGTAAGATTAAATGTTGCTACCCTACCTCTTCCAGTCCTCCTCAGACTCCCAGAACTCATAGACGATGAAAGTGACTCCGTCTGGGAGCCTCACTGCAGTTACACTGAAAGTGATGAGAGAGAGAGAAATCAAAAGCAAACACACACACATATACGTTGAGCAAGATGAACTATTCCAGCCACACCACTGGATTTGGGAGCTAAGCGATGACTTGTCAGCTGGCATGAAACCCACTGGCAGAAGGGCACTCAGCTGCAAGAAGTGCAGCACATTCCCAGCTCCCCATGTCAGACACAGACACGAAATTAATCAGATACTGGAATGTTCTGCATGCCCACAACCCCCACCCCCAACCACGGAAGCTGAGGGCGTTTCAGAAGCAGGACCGAAGGCCACACGGCACAGTGACTGGATGTCAGATTCAGGATATCTCCATCTCACGGGTGCATGAGCTTGTAGCCTCTGAGTCTATTATTGAGAGTGTTGATGAGTCAAAAGTCTCAGTCACCTTCATGCCCCAGAATGAACCAACCCACTGCGTAAGCAGCCAGCTGGTAACTTGTTGCACTCTCACACCACTCCCTCTAAGCCTGGTCTACACTAGGGGGGGTGTCGATGTAAGATACGCAACTTCAGCTACAGGAATACCGTAGCTGAAATCGAAGTATCTTATTCCGACTTACCTCCCGTCCTCGACGTCTGTGGCTCCCCCGTCGACTCCACTACCACCGCTCGCTCCGGTGGAGTTCCGGAGTCAACGGGGCGCGCGTTCGGGGATCGATATATCGCGTCTACATGAGACGCGATACATCGATCCCCGATAAATCGATCGCTACCCACCAGGTAGTCTGGCCGTACAGTGAGGCTGAAACATGGAGCTAGCGTTACAGTGTGGCTGTATCTTCCTTAGCGCATGAGCATTAATAATTTAGTGGGAGGCAAAGTACAGACTATTAAGTTTACCTGGCCAAGGCCCAAGGAGAGATCAGCTGCATCCGATAAGAGCAGGGATTGTGTCTGACTTTTCTGTTGGGGTGGGGGGTGGAAACCTGGCTTTGAATGAGCTGGCAAGTCTGTTCCAGGAGCTTTACGCTCACTGACTTCACGTCATTCCAAAGAGCCACAGCACTTTCTGTGACCTCAGAATTTCACAGGCAAGCCCCTACCTCATGCACCTGCAGAGCACACGGCTTCCCTTGACACTGCTTTGGCTCTTGTGCTTTCACTGCTTTTTCCTGACCTCCGCGCGGTTCTGACACATGCCTGTATCCTCTTACATACGGAATGATGTACCTGACACGGGTTAGAACCCACACTTCTCCGTTGGGGGCCCTGATGCATCACCCCCATGGCTCAGACGAATATCAACTGCTGCACTCACACAGGCCAGCACAGTAGTGATTGGATTACACTGAAAGAAGACTCAAATGGAAACCTTTGTTTCAGAACTGCGAGGTTTCTGATCTGGGGTTTTAGGTGGATCCATAATGAAGACATAATTTGGATACCAATCCAGGTCTGGATTTCAAATTGTCCTTGCCTCATCTTGCCCAATTTTGAGGGTGATTGGATTTTGGTTGGGGCTCTCTCTAGACCAGTGGTTCCCAAACTTTAACAACCTGTGAACCCCTTCCACTAAAATGTCAAGTCTCGCGAACCCCCTCCTAAAAATTAATATTTCCGTGGATATTCTCCTTGATCTGAGTATAAATTATAAAAGCAGTGATCTTGGAAACATAAACGTTGTTTTTATGACATGCTTATTACACACTTTTATTATTAATTATCATTTATCGTGACAGTATTTTTATTACATTATGAAAACGGCACCACACTTCCAAGCTCTCATTTTCGTAGCTTGTATCACTTTGAATAAGCCTGTTATAAGACAAGGTTCCTAGGTTTCATCAAGGAGTATCAGATGTGAAACAGCAGGACGGTATTTAAGAAGACGACTCAAAGAGTTCCTCCTACACAAGCATTCAGGTTTTGAGCAGTCCAGGCAAACAATGCACGTTACAACAAAGCTTAAACTTGTTCATAATCATTTAAAAAACAATACTAGCTGCCTATTTAATTTTAAAAACAGCAAAAAAATATCCACCTCCCTTTCCATTTCTTATAAGGACTCTTGAAGTTTAAATCTCTCAGTATGATAGATATGCTTGCTTTGATCTGCTTAGCTCTTGGAAATCCAGGAGCTCTGCGCTGCTGACCCCGGGCTGCCCAGGGTCCCTATGGACAGCTATGTCCGCCATTAGGGAATTTTTTCCCAAGAACCCCCTGTAACATTTTGCGAACCCCAGTTTAGGAACCACTGCTCAAGCCTAAAGCTAAAGCTGTGTTCAGTATGTGGCATTTGTAACCGGCAAAGCTATAAGCATTTGAGTAGCTAAAGCAATAGTGGTGCTATATGTTAAACCTGAAGCGATTCATTCTTTGAAACAGTTACTCCCATTTTCCTTCCGAGAGGTGGAGAAGCATACTTACTGGAAACAGTCTCTCTCTCCTGCCACATTCTTCAGGTACTGCTTAAGGGAGCTACAGAATTCCCCCAGGTGCTTCTGGGAAACCGTCATCTCATTCCGTACCAGAAAGAGATACTGAAAAGGCAATGCAAAGCAAATCAATAATGCAGCTGGAAAGTAAAGCTGGTAGATTTCTTTGTTTTATGTCACAATCACAATCTTGGTAGTCACCTGCTGTCATTTTTACATTAGTCTTGTGCTTTCTGGCTCCACTTAACTGCTTGTCACTGAGGGCCTGATTTCACAAAACAGCAGCAGAAGAAGCACCATCTAGTCGATAAAACACTGGACTGGGGGTCAGGAGACCTTGGTTCTGTTTCTGGCTCTTTCACTGCTGTGTGACTTTGGGCAGGTCACTTCAGCTCTGTTCACCTCACACCCTCTGTCTTGTCTATTTAGACTGTAAGCTCCTGGGGCCAGGACAGTATTTTACCATACATGAGTACAATGCCCAGCACAATGGGGCTCTGATCTCAGGTGGGGCTTCTAGGTGCTACCATAATAAATATAATAAACATGTAGAGAATTTCTCTGTTGATGTTAATTGGACCTTCCCAGTTAAGCTGGCAGTGTTTGTAAGACTGAGCAGTAAGTCACTGAATATTTTTTTGCTTTAAATTCTAACGAGATAGTGTGTACATCAGACATAACTACACCTCTACCCCGATATAACGCTGTCCTCGGGAGCCAAAAAATCTGACCGTGTTATAGGTGAAACTTGCTTTGATCCACTCGAGTGCACAGCCCCGCCCCCCCGGAGCACTGCTTTACCGTGTTATATCTGAATTCGTGTTATATCGGGGTCGCGTTATATTGGAGTAGATGTGTATAACGAAAGCTTCTTCAAAAGATTATGACTATTAATCAAAGTTTATAAGAAAGGTGCTAAAAATGGTCTTAGACTTGAACTCTCATGGTGGCATGGGGTCTACACCCTGGGAATGTGATGCTGTCCCAATTAAATCAGTCCAGTAGGATGTTTCCATTGGCTTATGGGTGGTTTAAAGTCTGTAGGGCTGGGCAGAGAACTCAGCCGTACTCTGCAGAGTTGGTCCACGATAAGTGGCTAAGACTCTGCGTACTCCACTCTCTCCACTGGAAAGAGAAGATAAAACCAGACGACCCAAGGGATGCCTTGTCCAACAGAGGAAGGTGTGGCTCTGTGTCCTATTCAGCAATCCCATGCAGTTACCGTAGTTTGAGTCTCATTACTTTGCTGAGGTTCTAGGCATGGCAGCACTCCATGCTCTCACTAGACTGCTAGGGACAGAGGGCTGAGGGCTTTGCCAAAGCCCTCCAGGCTTTATTACAAACACCTTTCTAGATACAAGAGACCCACGCAAAGCACTGATATAACCATCCCACAAGGACGTTTTTTTCCCAAACCAAATTTCTATTCATAATCATCGATTTTAAACACTTAACAATGCCCCATGGTTCTTCAGCTATAAGCTATCCCACTTTTAAGTTAAAATACCTTTTTCCCCCAGAGCCCAATGGGATATAGACACGCCATGGAAAGGAAGCTAAACTGCTCTTCTGCAGAGTGAAAATGAGTTTTTGGCAGTTCAATTTTTATACTCTATTTGCTTTTAATAATCATTAAAAGTGAAGCTTCTCTTGATTAACCTCTTTTGCCCTTCAAAGCGAACAGTGTCACCGCCAACGAAGAGAGCCACGAAGAACATGAAACGCCATTTTCCAGGCATTCTTCCTCTTTTCACACACATCATATGACAATAGGAAAGGAATTAGGGTCCAACTCCTCTGGTAGCCTGTCTCTGACAGTAGCTCATGCCACATAAAGCAGCATCTCAGTAAAACATCCCACAATATATTTTTCAATGCTATTTACCAAAAGGGTAAAATTGTTCCTGACAACAGCTACCTACCAATTTATTCCCTGCTGCATGACAACACAGTCATTTTTGATAGCTACTCTTATCCTGATGGCTACCACTCTTTTGAAACTTAGCTGTTTGCACCTAAGAACATAAGAACGGCCGTACCGGGTCAGACCAAAGGTCCATCTAGCCCAGTATCTGTCTACCGACAGTGGCCAATGCCAGGTGCCCCAGAGGGAGTGAACTTAACAGGCAATGATCAAGTGATCTCTCTCTCTCCTGCCATCCATCTCCATCCTCTGACGAACAGAGGCTAGGGACACCATTCTTACCTAAATAACATCCTGCAACCGTGAGTTCCACAGTTAACTATCCATTGTATAAATATTGATTTCATTTTATTTGCATTTAATCTTGCTGCCTTCTAATAATTTCACTGCATGCTCCCTAGTTCTCGTGTTACATGAAGCAGGATAAACAGAAGCAACTCACTAGCCTTTTCTCTGAGACTTAATAGCTGAAATGTTGGTGATAACTATCTAGTTAAGGATATACAAGTATTTCCACAATAACCCCCTATTTTCAGTCACTAATAGCTTCCTGAAACCTCATATCAGGGTGAAATTTTTCAGGCAAGGTCTTTGTCCAAAGAAAAATGGCTTTGGAATGCATAAGCGAGTGATTTGTTCATTTTTATGTCTGGACTGCCCAGCCCCCTCCTTCTCTGTAAACGGGAGGTTAGAGGCTGTGCAATAACGGACGAGGCTTTACATATGCAACTCCCAGAATAAAAATAGAGAGCTCAGAGGCAGAGTTTGGCCTATGCAATACAAGCATTGGGGGCTGTTTTATTTATTTTTTTAAACAGACGGGAAAAGGAGAAGCACGAGCACATGTTAGTGCCTCCTACCTCAACAGCTCTGTCCTGCTTTCAAGTTTCCAATCATAAATAGGCATATGTAAAATATCCTCCTGTGCAAAAATGTCTATTTATACCTAACCACCGGGTGTGTCATTTGCAGCATTTTAGTACTTCTCAGAATAAGCAGCAACAGCCCGTTCTGCATTTAGCAACTGAGGGAACAGAGAAGGGTAAAGCACAAAATTAAGAAATAAAGTATTTAGCCCTGAGATAGCACATCTGAAGCACTTTATAAACATTAACCAACTAATCTTCCTCCCACCTCTGTGAGACAGAGAAGTGCTATTATCTCCATTTCACAGATGGGGAAACTGAGGCACGGAGAAGTGACATGACGTGACCAAGGTCACGGGACAAAACTGTGTCTGAGTGAGGATTGGAATCCATCAGTTTCTGTTTCAGCTCCCTGTGCTCGGATCAACTGGCCGTGCCTCTGTTTCAGAATGTATACGTTTCCAAACTAGAACGGCAACCAACCAAACAAGAGATGATTGTTCGTCTCCAGCTTTGGCAGAGGCAGGTTTGTTTTTTTTAAACTTTGCCCTGCCTATTTTGTCTCTCTACTAGTACAACATTCTAGGTGATGACATAGATCTCTGCCTCCCTTTAAAATGGTAGGGGGCTTGAAATACCAGAGCTGTTCGGTTACTATCAGAGCGGTGTAATGCTTAATGTATGTGCCATACACACAGAGCAGCACAAGTGACAGTGGAGGCTTTGCCTCGGCAAGGATAAGCATTATGCATAGGCCTCACTGAGTAGAAGTGAGTTTCAGACCCACTGCATGACTGCGGCTCTGTTCTTAAGAGCGAGGTAAGGGCTCTCCTGCCCCTCTCCTGCTACTTACTAGAAGAAGTAACTTGGCAGCCCTATAATTAAAGGCGTGTTTGTTTAATGCAGGATCAGATGCTGCTGAGCCCCCTGAAACAATATGGCTTCCCCAGCGCGCAGCACGTCAGCCACAATCCAAAAGTGCTGGTATTTCCAGAAAGCCGGGGGATATTCTGCACCCAGTGACTAATGTCACAGCCGCAGGTTACATGTGTTGGGCATTCCCTGGTGCCCACTGCAGGAGGACGGAGGTGTTAATGGTCACCCAGGAAAATTACCTGCTGGCTTGTGTGGAGAAGGACTTCTGAGGGAAGTCGAGTCCATCATACGGAGAGCTGCTGCACGGCTTCGCTATGTGGGCATCCTTCCAGGAACAAAGACCCAAGGCCTTTCTACGAGGGACTCTCTGCTTCATGAAGACTGACATTTCCTCCCCCTGCAACATTTCCACTCTTCTATCCACTGAGGATTCTTTCAGTCCAATAGGGAACGTCACGGGACCACCTCTCTGCCTGTGTCACGCTCACGCTGTGCCTGCGTCCTTTATGACAGCCCCTTTGCATCCCACCCAGATTAAACAGCAGCTGCTTGGCAGCAGCATAAAGCGCTCCCTTTCCCCTCCTGAGGGGAACGCCTCTCTGATGCTCCTGGATTCTGCTGGCTGGTGTGGCACCTTCGCCTCCATATTGCCACGAAACCACTACCACAGTGCTCAGAATGAGCGCTGTGCTACGGTTCATTCAGCAGCGTGACAGACTGACTCAGTGTCACGCTGATTCTTTTATCCTGCCTTTCATTGTGGCTCTGCCCCAGGACTGCTCCCTTCTCTCCTAAACAGCTCAGTGTAACTGTTTCCCATTTACAACCCCAATGCAACACTTCATAATGTTCTATCAGCAAGGCCAGGGGTCCAAAGCCTGGCAGGCGTCACCACAGCAACGTTACCAGCTCATAGCAAAGATACATCAATATCTGATTGTTTGCAGTGCATTCGTTTCCTTGAAATGCCACTCCAGTTTCCAGTTAGACAGCCGCAGGCCGCCTCTAGGTCTGAGCGCTCATTTACGAGAGCATCTCTGTTTCAGGGAATTTAATGTTCACTCTAATTGCTGTAACAGTCGGCACTTGCCCTCAAGGTAATAAGGGCTTGTCTTCAAGGAGAAGCTATTTTGGAATAAGGTAAGGTGTGAATTTAAAATGCTTATAGGTATTCTGGAATAATGCCCTACATGGATGCTCATTCAGGAATAAGAGTATCCACGCAGGGAGCTATTCTGCAATAGCTATTCCAATCAATTTTCTGGGGGAGACAAGCCCCAGGTCCCTATTATCATTTGTATTTCAATGCTGCAGGAGCCCCAGTCGTGGACCAAGATACCACTGTGCTAGGTGCTGTACAAATACTGAACAAAAAGTTAGTCCTGGCCCCAAAAGCTCTGCTGTAATACAAATATGAAATAAGGGTAAAATCTGGGTTGGGATTTCAAATGTGGAGCTAACAAAGAGAGCTGTCACTTTGATTTAATATTTATTCCCTTAGAAATCTGAATCTGGATGAGAAACTAAACATATCACAAAAAAAGTAAGTTAATCTCTGTGCCTTCCTGATTCCTAGCTATGTAACGCTGAGATGGATGGTGCATTCGAAATGTCTAAGATAGAGTCTGCTTTTTAAAATCCTGGCTAAGATACCAAGTACAATAAATCTGTTCTGTCGGCTTATGAGATCCCAAGCAACAGCTTAAGAGAGGCAGTTTCCACTTCATTTTTCTGTTTTAATTAAAATAACTGTGATCAATGCACCTTCCTACTTACATCAAACTCCTCTGACAATAGAAAAATGAGTGCAAGAGCCTCCAGGGAAAGAAGAAAGGCCTATTCAAATCCATAAGAAGGACTGCCAACCATTAAGGGATAATTGGATTGTAGGCTCCACTTGTAATTACGAGCAAAGAAAGATATGGAGAAAAATCATCTTCAATGTCATTTTTCTGTGCACGGGGGTGTAAACCACTAGCAGCAGTGTCATTCATACCCTGGACACAGGCAAGAGTCATTTCAAAGGAGAAGGGCTTGTTCAAGTCCATTTCAATGTGGAATGACATGCTGCACTGCTAACCCAATGGGGTGAAATCTTTAGAAGACATGCAAGCTTTGTAAAAGACTACAGAAACTACCAGCCTGCTTCAGATCAGTGGTGGTTCTATTCAGTATCATGTCTCTAGTGCTAGAGATTCAATGCTTCAGAGGAAGGGGATAGAAACCTCATACTAGACAAATATGGAAAAATCTATTCAAAGGGAAGATTCTTCTTAACACCCTTCACTCAGAACCTAGAAGCAGGAAGGTTTACAGCTCTTCCACCTTTAAAACAAAATACATTCAGATCCTATCTAATGTAACTGTGCATGTTCTCATTAGCCATATAAACATCCAAACCTTTCTTGAATCCCAACAAACTCTTGGCCTCAATTATGTCAAATGCCAATGAGTTCCGCATGCTACATCTGCACAAAGTTAAAGAAAAAAAATCATATATATTTTTTGGTCTGTGTTCTTTGGAGGAAAGCATAGGTTTCCAGATAGCTGTTTGATACACCAGCACTCCTTAGAAATTGCCCCAGATATCCCAAACGCAGTACACCACATGAGCTATTTCCCTGGTCTTTCTGCAGGGTGATAAGCATACTCCTATCACAAAGCACTGTGTGTTATATCAGGACCCCACCGTTTCTAACATTTTTAACAAGTCCCTGCGCTCAGCGCTCTGACTTAACAAGGACAATGAATCAGTATTTGAGGAACGCTTCGCCGCTGCTGCAGGTTGATTAGAGTTCTGACACCCGTAATAAATAGAGGATAAGGACAGAGGATCCCAGCCTTTCAGGCTGTTTTTCCCTAAAGCAAACGTGAAACGTGCCCAGTTCATGAAGAGTCTCCATTTGTATTCCTTTGTCCTTTAGAGTCCAACCATGCCAAGCCCTGAAGCGGTGGGCTTGTGATGCACAGGATAAATGCCCTGCCCTTCATTAGGCAGGATGTCGCGGTGAGGGCACATGAAGACAACAATTGCTCCAACTCCGACAAGCAAGAAAAAAGCCAATATTTAAACTGTGACTCTTTAGACTGGGTGCCGATCTGCTGATTAGACTGCATTGGTATGTGCTTGTCCAGATGTGCGCTGTCCATTTCTCCAGCACTGTGATAATGGGCTACATAAAATGTCATAGGGCTCTGTTCTCACCATAAGCATAACTTCTCATTATCTTGGATTTTCACTTCATTTTGAAGAGGTGCCATGAGGGGAATCCCTGTTTGCTGGCTGTCCTCAGGTGCCTCTGCTAAAGGAGGACTTGCCAGTGTGAAAGGTAAGGTGGGGAGGGCACAGGAAAAGTTCATGCAGTCTATCCTATTCTACAGAGGTTCTTACATCGCTCTCATCTTCACAGTATCTGCCTCCAGTTTCCATGAAATTTGGAGGGAGACGAGATGACTCCTCCCCTAGCCACAGGGAGCCAGACTGCTCTGGGAGAAGGCTGACCTATCCCTACCCATGCAGTAATGGGGAGATCTTGGTGGACGTATGGTGGATTTTGGTGCCTGCTGGCAACCAAATGGCAGTTCACAGCCCCAAGGGACCATTCCTGGAATTGGGAATGGCTGGAATGCAGAGGCTCTCCAGCCACAATCTTTTAACCACAACCCTGGGGGGCTGTGGATTTTGTAGTATCTTCCTGGCAGTGTGAGTTCCTCCCCCCAACATCCCCCTGCCAAGCTCTCTCTCAGCACCACATAGACCCCCCTAACTTTCACACTTTTGCCAGTGTGAAAAAGTCTCTCGAGTAACATCATAAACCCCCAGTCGTGAACTGCAGATCTCTCTAAGCCTTGGGAGTCTTCCAGCATCACTGGAAGCTTCTAGCAAGGCCCCTGCTCTGCTTTTGAGTATTAACTAGAAATGGATCCAAACCACAAAGCTTGGATCTGAACCCAAACTCCAAAGTCTGGCTTCGTTTTGGTTCAAGCCCCTCTTAGTTACTAGTAAGTAAATCTATTCTGCTTATTTTCACCACACTCCTCAGCCAGAATGCAGCAGACTGCAGCATTTTTATCACCTGCACGTTTTAAAACAAAGACAAGTGTTTTGCAATGTACGATCTAGCAGAGCTGAGCAAATAGTGCAAAACATTTTATGGGAATTTTTGTTCACATTTTAAAATAAAGTTCCTTACAGCCATGTTCACAACCTCTTTTGGTTAATTTTCTGCAAACAAATATTATTAGACATA
Organism: Mauremys mutica; assembly: GCF_020497125.1. Taxonomy (NCBI): domain Eukaryota; kingdom Metazoa; phylum Chordata; order Testudines; family Geoemydidae; genus Mauremys; species Mauremys mutica. The sequence goes on from NC_059085.1 coordinate 13,306,213, forward strand.
TTGTGTTAGTGCCTAGAAGTCCCAAATGAGATCTGCATGCCACTATGTTGGGTCCTCTACAAACACACAGTAAGAGACAGCCTCTGCCCTGAAGTCCTGACCCTCCAAGCTGTTCTGGCACATATGGGCTTGGGAAACAAATGTCAGAGATGCCTGTATGAGTATTTATGAAAACAGAGCTCTATATTTATGTTTGCAAATGATTGTGCTCAGAATGCTTGCATGATCATCCATTCACAAAATAAACATAATGGCAAGTGAAGTACGTGTCCAGTCATGACTAAGCAGCACATCTAATATTTTGAATGTTGAGAAATTGTGAGGAACCCCTCAAGTGAAAAAAAAATGCAAGGAGCTATTTACCAATGGCATTCAAACAACTAATAAATAGGAGAATCTACAACCTACTCACAGATGGTCAATAAGCCGAAAAATAAGTGACATTCAAATCATTTCTTTGCTCGCACAACTACTGTTGATGTTGGTATCAATGCACAAAAACACCACAGTAGTGACAAGTATACAGAAAAACAAACCCACAGCATCTAGCCATGAGGTGTATTTATTCTCCTGGCTGAGTTCCCTTTCTAAAGACAAAGTCTCCTTCTGCATACTCTCTAGGGCCCATTCTTTCATGGCACAAGCTGAATGGCAGCAGTTTCTGATAACAAGGTTTTGACAGTGGCAGGATTGGTTAGCCTCCTACCTTAGCACACAAAACAACTTGAGACAAAAAAGCCATATTTTTCAATGTGCTGTACTGTATATTCTGTACTGATAGATTGTCATTCATCTGCTGCTGCAGACACAGAAAAGGTGCACATCTAGATTTGTTTTGCAAATAGAAAACTCTTAGTGTCATGCAGTTGACTATGGCAAAAGAGGTCAATGAAGCTCTTCGGGATGCAAATGTTTAATTGTCATTTCCCAATTCAATCGTCAAATCATTTCAGGAATTCTAAATAATCCATTTTTTTTCCATGGGAGGATCCATTTGCTTAAATTCACATATAGAAACAGCACTGCTGATTCAAGGAAGTATTAATGAGCAACTTCATTTGATACAGTTACTCACTCTATTGATTTCCAGAAAAGGTTAATGTTTGCTTCTCTGAGAAATCCTGAACATAAAGAGAAGTGGGAATCACTCTTCACAACTCGTAGGTATAGAGTTGTTGGAAAAGAAAGCTCTGCCCATTTACAGCTAACTCAGGGGTTCTCAACTGGGTGTTGTGACCCCTCAGGAGGTCACGAGGTTATTTCATGGTGGGTTGCGAGCTGTCAGCCTCCACCCCAAATCCCACTTTGCTGCCAGCATTTAGAATGGTGTTAAATATATTAAAAAGTGTTTTTAATTAATGGGGGGAGGGTCACACTCAGAGGCTTGCTGTGTGAAAGGGGTCACCAGTATATAAGTTTGAGAACCACTGAGCTAACGGAAAGTTTTCATGGGAAGAAAAACAGATAACGGGTGGTATTTCTGAGCCAACGCTTCGTCATGCTGAAGAGTGACATCACATGACACAGTAACCACAGGAGTCCAAAAGAGGAGACTTTCCTCTTGGTTTAAGTTGACCTTTAGAGCCACAGCTTTAGCAGGAAGAGGCTGAGTGTGACATGCCAAATATGCTCATGCATGCATTCATATTTGCATATTCAAACACATATTTGCATATGCAAACAGAGGCTTTCATATTTGCAGGGACAGATCCCATTTGTGCATACTCACTGTGCAAGCTGTGCTTTCGCTGTCTGACAGCCTCTGGTGCAGGTCAAACCAGAGAGTCTGAAAAAATGCAGAAAATACAAAAACCATTATAATTGCCATAAACGAGTTAAAATGAATGGTAAAGGTCTCTGTCACGGTTGCAAGGTTAGCTGTCCTGTTCTGAGTGCACCCCTTCAGGTGTCTGACCTCAGTCCTTTCCCTCTCCTGGACTGGAATTTCACAGTTCTCCTACTCTGAGCCAAAGCCAGGGGCAACAACACCCAGTATATCAACCATGCTTACCCAGCCGGTCTGACTGGGTTCAGCATCTGCAGTCCTTCCCTGTGGTGTATACAGCCAAACTGCCTTCTTAGAAGTACAGCATTGCTTAGTCTCACAGTAACAGCAGAGAACTTAGAGAAAAAAGGATTTAAAAACAACAGTCTACACACATGGCCTTCTAGCTGACAGTCCTAGCAGCCAGTGATGGTCACCTAGGCAGGGCATCTGTTGGAGGAATCATTTTGGGGAAGTTTTATGACCTGTGCTGTACAGTACAGGAGGGCAGGCTAGAGGATCACAGTGGCTCCTTCTGGCCTTGGAATCTATGATTTTTTTTGCATTTTTACAATGAAGATGGACTGATCTGGAGAGGAAAGTTCTCCATTTATTCACAGAAGAGGAGTTACACCGGTTGTGTCAGTGTTGACATGGGCTGGAGGCAGTGTGGGCTGACGGTTAGGACTCAAGAGACCTGTGTTTAATTCCCGCCTCAGTCACTGGTTTACTGGGTGAAGCTCTTCGGGATGCAAATGTTTAATTGTCATTTCCCAATTCAATCGCCAAATCATTTCAGGAATTCTAAATAATCAATTTTTTAGAAAGGGAAAGCCACTTTTCCTCTCTCAGTGCCTCAGTTTCCCCATCTGTCAAGTGGGGATAATGATACTGCCCTCCTTTGTAAAGTGCTTTGAGATTTACAGACAAAAAGCACTAGATAAGGCCCAGATATTATTATATTATTTTTAGCCTCTCCTATGATGTGGTCACTTGTCTACTAGAGACTAGCTGCACACACTGCCACAATTCACTTGATAGGGACCAAACAGCTGACTTCCTAGTCACAACCAATATGGGTTAGATTTTTACCACACAAGGCTCCATATCTCACTAGCAATCCTCTTAACCATCCAGTTGTACCATCCGAAGTAAATTTGCATGCATACACTGTTTGCTCCCAATAACAAGCTGAACAAATTAGTTCAACTCCTCTTAAAAGCCAAACTTATGCAATTATTTTATCACCTTAATACCATGAATACTAATGGAGTATTTAAAGCAGGAGTGTGAGCAATGGAACCCTCCTTGTGTCTTTTATTTATCACTTTCAACACCTACCGCCATTTAGCACTTTCAAAAAACATTTCCCCAGTGTGAGCCGTGGAAGTCATTTCCCCAGTGATCTGCACAAAAGGCAGAGTACATAGAGACACCGCACATAATGTTATCTGCCAGTGACAGCTATCCAGCTCTCTAAGCGTCTGAATCTGAAAAATCCAACGCCCAATCAGTTAGTTTGAGGCCAATCTCAGGGCTGCACGTTTGCAAGTTGCAAACAGATTCGGACATTAGAATTTTTTCTGTTTTTTTGTGGTGGGACCAGACTTCTGAGCACATCATTTGTCCTTCGAGGGCAGAAGAGAGAATTGCTATTCATTGCCTTATCAAGGAGAGGAGAAAATAAGACAGGAGTCAAGAGTGCCGGCCACACGTCAGCTGGGGAAGATAGTTAACATTGCTAGGCTTCTTGTGCTGTACTGCATTCAATAATTCCAGCGCCTCATTCTCACCTTCAAGGCTCTGCATGAACTAACCACTGCCATCATCCCTTCTTTCATTTCTACCTCCTGCCCCATTCGTTGTGTATGCTCCTCCTTCCTTCCCTCTCCATCTCTCACCCTTTGCTCCATAACTTCAGCCATCCTGCTTCTTGAGGCCTGGCCCTGCAACCCACATGCATTTGTTTAACTTTACTACTGTGCTTCCAACAGGACTACTTATGCCTGTGATTGGTGCCTAAGGCCCCCTCTCTTGATATAAACTCACATAAAGCCTCCCCACTGCAACCTACTTCTTCCAGGAATTTTGAGCACCTCACCCTCCTCACTAACAATCTCTGCACACCCTCCCTTGGCTAAACTGTTGCACTATGTCGTTTCTTGAGTCTGTTTGTCTACCGAGAGTGCATCAAGGCTGGCAATGTGTTCTCCTGCATCCCACACTGAGTTGCGGGGAATCTCCCCTTTCAAATGGTATAAAACCTCCCATTTCTATCTCCAAAGGGTCAGGAGATCGAAGCCCTTAAAAGTGCATATGCAAGACTGGATATTCTCCAAATGTTGGATGTGGCCACTTGTCACATTCGGGAGACCCAAGGGACCATTTCTATGGTAGGCTGATTTCAGATAAAATGGTGACTAAGACTTGAAACATTAGCAGTAGTTGCAGAGGGAGATGGCTCAATGGGCAGAGGGCAGGTGAGGACATGAAAGATGCATGATAAATACAATTTACCACCCAAATATAATCTCCACCTATGTGATGTATATATTGATATAGAACTAGGCAGGAATCCAACAACAACAGGTGTTTCTCACGCACTGCTGCCTTGTGCAATGTGCATCTTACACAACATTTGAATTAGGTCACCTTTACTATTCCCTCATCCCCCCCATGCACCCTAGTCTGAACCCTGTATGAAAGCAACTGATCTTGTCTCTAAATGATCTCTCAGCTGTGTGCTTAACTGGTGTCCTGAATTACAGATTTCTCATATGAAAGAAAGTTAGGACCCTTCACGCGTATATACAGTCTAAGATCAATAAAGAAGGAATCGACTTTTTCCCTTAACCTCTTTTATTAATGGCCTGTAGATATGGTGAGATTGGAAAATGCGGTTAGTGCTGTTTGCCAACAGAGAAATACGATGTATTACTGTATAATATCAACCAACATTACAAAATTAAAATCAGAGATACAGTATGTATTACAGCATCTGTGTGTACAGTAGTGGGTTAAGTTACCTCCAGATATATCAGGTACTGTGGGAACATGGGTATTGGGAAGTTAGGTGGATAAAACCCTATTCTCTTGCTAGGAGAACTACCAGGTCTTTAAAATCTCTGAAGCCAGAGTAATGCCTGCATAGAATTATCCCAGGCTGCAATGGGTTTTATATATCAGTGTGTGATTGGCATTTTTAATCCCGTCTTAGCACACTGAACAGAGATACTGAAGTCAGTAACGCAAGGAAGTTTCTTCACTGTGCAGACCTAATGGGGCTCTTATTGTATAACTCAAAATGTTGCTTGCTGAACAGCGAAGTTACCTTGAGCAGATTTTCAGGACGTTAATTTCTTATTTTACTGATCCAGACATTGCTTGGGATGCCAGCCCCAGCTCAGAGCACCCCTTCTTTCCAGGCTGCCACATACAACCTGTTTGCCCCTGAAGTGCCCTTGCTTTGTTAACCAAACCAAGCAATCAACGAGGCAAACCTGGCACATACTGAATCAACAGAAGAGCAAGTGGTGTTTGTAAAGAAGCCTTTCATTTATTTCTCCTCTGGCCTTCAGTTGGTAAACGCTGTAATAGGTACATGAGGTGCTTTAAAAGAAGGGGTGTTTGAAGACTTTTCAGTTAAGAAACTGCATCTCAGAGGATTCTCTGGGTCGGGAGGCTTATGTGGAAAGAGGCAGGCAGGCTTTAGGGGCATGATTGCAGCAAGTCAGCATCATTCTTCATCAATCCAGCCTTCAATTCATCACTTAACAAGCACTATCTTGGTGGTAGAATAAGAGAGAGAAAGATGCTGGGTGAGTTTACATTTGGAAGGCTACTGTGTTTTAGTAAAGTTTGGTTTATAGACCAGCCACATTAAGGTTCCTATTTACACTGCTTTGCTGTGTCTGGAACAGAACAGAATCAGATTTTAGATATTCTATGCAATGAGCAAGGAAAGAAATCAGCTATTACAGACGGGTGAATGTACAAGGCTGCTAATTTGATATGATGCTCCATGATAAGACGACCTGAGTCAGGTCTATAGTTTGCACACAGTTTTAACCCTGGGCCAAATCCTTAGCTTGCCTCAAGCCAGCCTCCATATTTGTACGCACTCATTTTGTGTGCACAAAACCTGCATTTGCACCTGTAAAGGTGCAAGTTGGATAGCAGTATGTGCAATGGCCTGATGTGTGCACATCATGCAGTATTGCAAGAACAAAGGTGGAGGATACATCTAAAAAATACCGCCCTTTAGGTTGTCACTAGCTATCCTCAGAGCATTTACAAAGTTCCAGGTCAATGCAATGCAATTAAAATAAAATAAAACCCACCTACAGTAGGTGCATTGGGAAAGACTGGCCCGTGTGCAAGTACTCCATGCTATTTCCCATCTCCCTTTCATTAACATGTTAGGGAACTTTTCAAGATAGAAAACTGGGGTGAGGGAAAAGTAGAATCAGTTAAAGGAAAAATGCCTGGGTCCTACATGTTCAAAGTGCTCTGTTCTGCCACACAGGTCCAGCTCCAATCCTTAACTCACCAGGATTGCAAGGAGCGGAATCATCGCAAGCTACAAGGACAAGTAAGTGCCTTGTTATAAAAGATAGCCTCAAGTTGCATAATTCGGCTTGAAACTGCCTCAGAGTTCAAGTGTTTGATGAGCTGGGCTTTCAGGTCAGATTACTCCCTAGACAAACTAGCAACAACATAATTTTACTGTATATCAGACAGATACTTGTATGTGAAACACCAGCCACCCAACAAAAATCTAACTATAACAAAGCCAACAGGAGAAACAAGATAGACTGGTAAACAAATACCAGCTTGAAACTGGGCTTCAATATCCCACCTCCCCAGCAACAGCACAAACAGCCCTGCAGACATAAAACCCAACAGAAAACTGACTTTTGCCCAATAGAAGACTGCCAGCAAGCCATGGTGTATATTAAAAGGGAAGGGCTTTTAGAAGAGAAAAGCCTGAATCCTGTATTATAGTTTCAGAGATTTTTAAGATCGGAGCATTAGATCACCTAGTCCAGGGGTCCCCAACGCAGTGCCCGAGGGCGCCATGGCGCCCCGCCGGGGCATCTAAGTGCGCCCACGTACTGGCCAGCTGATGAGCATCCACCAAAATGCTGCCAAAATTCGGCGGCGACGCCTCTGGATGACGCTGCTTGTCAGCAGCATTTCAGCAGATGCTTGTCTACCGCCACGGTCCTCCGGGACTTGTCGTCTGGTGCCCGCCAGACGAAAAAGGTTGGGGACCGCTGATCTAGTCTGATCTCCTGAATAGCACAGGCCAGAGATTTGTATCCAGTTACTTCTTTATTGAGCCAACTAATTTGAATCTGACTAAATTATATTTTCCAGAAAAACATCCAGTCTTGATCTGAAGACTTCAAGGGATGAAGAATCCATCCTTTCCCTTGGCAGTTTGTTCCAATGATTAATCTTCTCAAGACTATACCTTGAGCTCACCAGCCAATTAAAGAGCATATAACTTCAGAGCTCGAGAGAAACCTGGGGCAGTCCTTCCAGACTGAGAGGAAATAGTGGCATCAAAATAAGGCCTTAAGAATGGAGTGGAAAATAAGGGAAACAGGAAGAAGGAACAGGGTTTCTCTCCTTCAACACCTTCATTTCCCCAAGTTAAGGCATCAGAAATGTACAGAGTAAAAGACAGCAAGAAACAGCACATCGAAATGCAGGCATTATATCACCAGTTCAGCCATGTTGCTTCCTGGTACATGAGGTAGGAGTCAGCCTTGCTCTTTGAGAATAATAAAAAGTGAATAAAAGTAATGGTAGAAAAACCAGCCCCAGGGCATTCGACAACTGCATTCTGTTGCCTTGACAACCAATTTTCTAAAAATATTGTCAAGATGAATATTACTTACAGAGCTGCCTTAAGTTGTTATGACAACACAAGGTGAATGATTAAATCCAGTATTGATATGAACACTTTCCCCCACCCATGTCTTTCTGCAGTCTCCATTACTCCAAGTGTGTACTGTAGATATCCAGTGGAAGCCCTGAGGAGCCTGTCCTATATTCATTTAATTAGACTAATTTTGAGGTCCACCCCCTCAACTATATGATCATTTTGTGGATCACTTCATAACCTGATCCTCATTTCAAACCACTTGATGATACATCTCCCCGTTCCAAGCTCCCATCTTCCCTATGGCATATTCTATCTGTTCCAACAGTGCAGAGGCCACAACTGGATTGAGCTTCAACTCAGACTTAAGCTATAACTTTCTGATGTTTGAGTTTTTTATTTGATATCAACATTTAATGGTGTCCAAGCCCTAGATAACAATAACTCCGTACAGCCCTGCTGTGAATTCTGCTTACAGAATTTAGGATACAGCAAGTATGGTATACTTTTTACTCAAGGAGCTGGAGCTAATAGAGGAGGCATCTGAGCCTCTAGCTATTATCTTTGGAAAATCATGGGAGACGGGAGAGATTCCAGAAGACTGGAAAAGAGCAAACATAGTGCCCATCTATAAAAAGGGAAATAAAAACAGTTTAACTTCTGTGCCAGGGAAGATAATGGAGCAAGTAATTAAGGAAATCATCTGCAAACACTTGGAAGGTGGTAAGGTGATAGGGAATAGCCAGCATGGATTTGTAAAGAACAAATCGTGTCAAACCAATCTGATAGCTTTCTTTGATAGGATAACGAGTCTTGTGGATAAGGGAGAAGCGGTGGATGTGGTATACCTAGACTTTAGTAAGGCATTTGATACGGTTCCACATGATATTCTTATCAATAAACTAGGCAAATACAATGTAGATGGGGCTACTATAAGGTGGGTGCATAACTGGCTGGATAACCATACTCAGAGAGGAGTTATTAATGGTTCCCAATCCTGCTGGAAAGGTATAACGAGTGGGGTTCCGCAGGGGTCTGTTTTGGGACCGGCTCTGTTCAATATCTTCATCAACGACTTAGATATTGGCATAGAAAGTTCGCTTATTAAGTTTGCAGATGATCCCAAACTGGGAGGGATTGCAACTGCTTTGGAGGACAGGGTCATAATTCAAAATGATCTGGACAAATAGGAGAAATGGTCTGAGGTAAACAGGATGAAGTTTAACAAAGACAAATGCAAAGTGCTCCACTTAGGAAGGAACAATCAGTTTCACACATACAAAATGGGAAAAGACTGTCTAGGAAGGAGTACGGCAGAAAGGGATCTAGGGGTTATAGTGGACCACAAGCTAAATATGAGTCAACAGTGTGATGCTGTTGCAAAAAAAGCAAACGTGATTCTGGGATGCATTAACAGGTGTGTTGTGAGCAAGACACAAGAAGTCATTCTTCCGCTCTACTCTGCGCTGGTTAGGCCTCAACTGGAGTATTGTGTCCAGTTCTGGGCACCGCATTTCAAGAAAGACGTGGGGAAATTGGAGAGGGTCCAGAGAAGAGCAACAAGAATGATTAAAGGTCTTGAGAACATGACCTATGGAGGAAGGCTGAAAGAATTGGGTTTGTTTAGTTTGGAAAAGAGAAGACTGAGAGGGGATATGATAGCAGTTTTCAGGTATCTAAAAGGGTGTTGTCAGGAGGAAGGAGAAAACTTGTTCACCTTAGCCTCTAATGCTAGAACAGGAAGCAATGGGCTTAAACTGCAGCAAGGGAGCTTTAGCTTGGACATTAGGAAAAACTTCCTAACTGTCAGGGTGGTTAAACACTGGAATAAATTGCCTAGGGAGGTTGTGGAATCTCCATCTCTGGAGAGTAGGTTAGATAACTGTCTATCAGGGATGGTCTAGACAGTATTTAGTCCTGCCATGAGGGCAGGGGACTGGACTCGATGACCTCTCGAGGTCCCTTCCAGTCCTAGAATCTATGAATCTATGAATAACTGCCATGTCTGAATGGCAGGCCACGGGTGTTCACTGATATAGGAATATAGGATTCTTTAAAATATTTCTGTTTTTTTAATGTATGCAGTGTTGTTGTAGCCATGTTGATCTCAGGGTATTAGAGAGACAAAGTGGGGGAGGTAGTATCTTTACCAGACCAACTTTAAAATTGGTCCAGTAAAAGATATTACTTCCCTGACCTTGTCTTTCTGCTTATGTAACTTTCTTTAAGCCACTGGGCTGGAAATAATCAGGATGAGGAATTCTACACACTTTTTATTTTAATTTTTCATAACAAGCCATTGTGGCATTTTTAAAGCAGGGCCCAGGCGTCCCACGACTCATTCTATCTGTGATATATTATTAGATTTGTGACTGTTCTGCACTGGCATGTGCTGTTAAAATTCAAAGGGCATGGCAAGGACAGAAGATATCCAGCAGAACTAGAGGGAGTGAAGAGTTCCTAGTACACCCAAAGGAGATGTTCCTTTCTGCACTGTTTGTCCCAGAAGTTATACTGCAACAGAGATGCTAAGGACTGAATAGCCATTATAGACTGAACTACCTTCACCTCGAGAGATGGCTTATTCAGGTCAAGGGGAAGCAGTTCAATGGGCCAGCAGGAGGAGAAGTTTGCATGGGCACTGCCTGGACTGCACCTTTTCAGAGGGCATGTCTACGCTACAAGTGCTACATCGGCACAGATGCAGCTATGACGCTGTAGCTCTGTAGCATAGACACTTCCCACATTAATGGACAGGGTTTTTCCATCAGTCTAGTTAATTCACCTCTCTGAGAGGCAGTAACCAGGTGAACAGAAGAATTCTGCCATCGACCTAACTGCAATGTACACTGGGGGTTAGATCAACCTAACTACAGGACAGGACATTTTTCACAGCCCTGAATGACATAGCTAGATTGATTTAAATTTTAAGTGTAGACCAGGGAGGCAGGCTGGATATGTACTTTTTCCTCTAGAGGTCTGCCAGTCCTATCCAGCATACCCAATCACTGCATCCCTCAGACACTTCATTTACCAGGATCGCTGCTGGGAAATCAGTCAGGTAGAAGATTCCCCATAACACACCTTCATGTAATATTAGTGATTGTTCTGGACATTTACTCAGGTGCTGGACCTAAGGGTTCTGGAGATGCTGCTGCAGCCCCTGGCTCTAAGTAGTAATAACAACCCAAATACAGGGTTACTGCCTTCAGCACCCCCACTATACAAACTGTTTCAGCACCACTGCACGGCAGGATTGCTGTAGTCAGCCCTGAGCCTTCCACATGTATCAGCCACACATTGTCTCCAGGTGGCCACCACGACATTCCCCTCACAGGCTGAGAGTGCCAAGCTGGGACACAAATTTCCCTTGAAATCGGGCACTGGCAGTTTACATCTGAACAGCTTTAGAGGTAACGAGAAATCAACCCTCCCTTTTCTAGGAGGATGAAGAGTAAAAGAGAAGCTGTTGTGGGAGGCAGCACATTTCCCAGCATTCCAATTGGCAGGTCACAATTCAGCTGTGGAAAGCTCCACCCCATTTCAGACTCCAGAGCAGTCAGCATCAGTCATAGGTCCTGGTTACTACTAGCACTGAGCCCCTTGTGTTTTGAGACTATTGACCCCTCTCATCACTGCAGAAATCCTTCCTGCCAGGAGTCCCACACGGTAGCAATAATATTAACAGTTCAACAAGCAACCCCACCTCTTCCCCACCAATGGTGGCAATTTTTAATCACTCGCAACTCCTTGACTTAATCGCGAATCAAAACAAGCTCTCACAGCAGTCATGGGGTTGCACCACTTCGTTCTATGAGAAGGAATCTCACTGGCACTGCCGTTCGGCTGTCATTAATATCTGTTTGTTTGCACTAATGAAAAGCCGCTCATGAAGAGACAGAGTTACAAGCTAAATAAAGAGAAAAGGATCTGCATACAATGGTACAAGTGTTAGTGGAGACTGAAGCTAGCAGGGAGAGAGAGCGTGTGTGTATCTAAGTCTTATGTCGTCTAATAAGTTAGGTGGGGTGAAATTGGCCCTTTGCGCCAGTGTGCAGAGGGCCAATACAAGGTATATGCATCATTTTAAGTCCACCCAAACCTATTTTGAAGGCATAGATGGTGCACAGCATTTCTGGCAGCCCTCCGTACAGGAGTGAATATCACCCATGGACAACAAATACGCAAAAGAAATACAGGGGTTCCAGAAGTGGAGGCTTTGGATCTCCAAACTTCATCTCCTCCACCCAATTTCCAAGGATATAAGAGATATGCCGACCAAGTCTGAATCACGTGACTGCGCACCTTTGCAGATGGGTCATCATGAAATAGTTGGGGGAATGGTACCCAGAATATGTGGCTTCCTCCCTCAGTCCTGCTCAGAGAGCCGGTGCTTTCTTGGTTACAGTTAGCTGTGTGCCATGCTGGCTCCTCCTCAGTGACAGACTGCCGCCTGCAGCTGCAACCACATCAGGAACGACGTGTGTGAGAGAGAAAAGAGCTGGAGTGAAAATGCTTTGGGTGCTGCATACTGAAAGGGACATCACAAGGAAGTAAAACGTTGGAGGGAAGGGAAGAAGGAAGGGCATGTCTTCCTCATCCTGCCCATAATGGTTTTATTTCTGGTTTGACTGCAGGGCCCAGATCTGATGCATCCTTACATCCTTCCCTGAAGGGAACCTTCTCATGGTAGAGCCTTCAGAATATGGCTTCCTCCAATTTACTGCTCTTGACCTCTGTTTAAGGATCACCTGCTATCTACCAAGGGTTCTCAGGTTACCTGCCCTGAAGTATTCATTCATCAACAAATGCTACCTGGATCTCCTCTCTAAAAAGTTCAAAAGTCAGGATATAAAGGATGGACCATATCATCTATTTCCTTCACAGAATCACAGAAAAATTAGGGTTGAAAGAGACCTCAGGAGGTCATCTAGTCCAACCCCCTGCACAAAGCAGGACCAAGCCCAACCTCTTCAGCTTGTCTAGACCACAACCTGAAGAGCTGTATATACCTACCTACCTACTGATCTGACAGAGCCCTGTCTCCCCAGGTCATGCTGCCCCAGTGCAGATCAACAGATGTGCTTGAACCAAAGCAATTATCAATTGCCCTGCTCTGTTCATTCCCACTGAAACATCTGGCACCGGCCACTGTCAGAAGCCAGGATATTGGGCTAGAAGGAGCACTAGTCTGAGCCAGTATGGGCACTCTTATGGTTTCATTCAAAATTTCTATTAAAATTGCAAGAACATTTTAGAAAATACAAAAATTGGTGAGTTTTAAACTCTGCAAAAGAGAAACAACTTTCAAATTCCATATTTGTTTGTGTGTGTGTGAAATCTCTTGCCCAGCCCACTGTAGCTATATTGAATTATGAGTTACACTGCTGCACTTTAGCGAGGCTGAAGCATTAATTTTCTTGTATTTTTAAGTAACTTCAAGGGAGCCTGGTGTGTGTGGATTGCTGCCCATTTTTAGCATTTATATACATTTAAATAAATAAATGTACCACAAAACTTTTTAAAATTGTGTGTGACCTACCGTACCCTCGACATGACTGATCTCTTGTTTACCCACATTAATGAATGAGTTTGCGATTGTTTGGAATTCTATTTACTGGTTTTTCTAAAAGCATTTTTTAGCGTATAAAGAGAAAAATAGAAACATCAGCAACAATTTGAAAAGAAAACTGAAGCAATTATTCTTTTCTATTGACCGTGTAAACACATGGTTATGAAGATGTGAAGGGAAAAAATAAAAACCCTGCCGAAAGAAAACCAGCAACAAGAAGAAATATGGAGAGCTGTCATCACTAATAGCAATCTCAATTGTTGCTCTCTATTTCGTGCAAGCCATATACCACAGCGGTTCAGAAAAATAAATGTGTTCTTCCACAGCAGACGTAGAACCATTTTCTAAAATACTAGGCAGGTATTTGGGGCCAGTTTTGATTTCTGAGGATTTATTTATACTTGCTGCATCTAATGGACACTGCGACCTTTTGGGCCAGATTCTGGACTCCCCTCCACGCACACACAAATTAAAATGGGCTATTTGCATAAATATTTTTCATTTTCTCATGAGGTCTCTTCACAAATGTAACAGGAATGGCAAAATGTCAGGGAAAATTGGACAAACTAGTGAAAGGAACCTTAAAGGGAGACCTGACAACTGAGGAAAAGCTAAACCCTCTTTGGGAACACAGCCCCTTTGAGAGACTCTCAAATATCAAACAAACTAGGCTTGTGAAATTTACCAGTTCATAAGGAAAGCAGAGGCATGTTGCGATCTCAAAGAGACATGCTGCTTTTTCTCTCCTCTTGAAAGCATCTTTTGTGTTTCTCATTTTCAAACACAAGGATGTGGTACTACAGTCCCTCTGCGGAGGCCTCCATCACTCTATTTTCCTACCCAGCTCAGCGAATAGCATGCAGGGGACTAGCTGTGGGGTTAGGGGCTGAGAGGGGGGTGAGGTATGTGTGTGTGGGTGTTAATTAGTCTCCTCCATTGGAAAAATGCAAATCAAAACTAAAGAGTTATTTATTTGTGGTTACGAAGCGCCAGGGCCGCCCAGAGGATTCTGGGGGCCTGAGGCAAAGCGGGGGAGCTGCGGCGCTTGTACTCACCTGGCAGCGGTCCGGGTCTTCGGCGGCATTTCGGCAGTGGGGGGCCCTTCAGTCACTCCGCGTCTTCGGCAGCACTGAAGAGCCCCCCGCTGCCGAAATGCCACTGAAGACCTGGACCGCTGCTGGGCCAGGGCTCATGGGGCATTTCAGCGGCAGGGGATCCTTCAGTTGCTCTGCGTCTTCAGCAGCACTGAAGGCCCCCCCAGCCCCCGCCGAAGACCCGGACCGCTGCCGGGCCAGGGCTTGCGGGGCCCCTGTGGGGCCCGGGGCAAATTGCCCCACTTGCCCTCCCGCCCCGGGCGGCCTTGCGAAGCACCCATCCAGCATTCTGAGTTGAACTAGAGCAGTGGCTCCCAACGGGAAGTTCACAAAATGTTACAGGGGGTTCTCAGGAAAAAATTCCCTAATGGCGGACAGAGCTGTCCCTAGGGACCCCAGGCAGCACAGGGCCAGCAGCCCGGAGTCCCTGGAGTTCCAAGAGCTAAGCAGATCAAAGCAAGCCTGCCTATCACACTGAGGAGATTTCAACTTCAAGACTCCTTATAAGAAATGGAAAGGGAGGTGGATATTTTTTGCTGTTTTTAAAATGAAATAGGCAGCTAGTATTGTTTTTAAAATTATTATGAAGAACAAGTTTAAGCTTTGTTGTAATGTGCGCTGTTTGCCTGGACTGCTCAAGACCTGAATGCTTGTGTAGGAGGAACTCTTTGAGCTGGCTTCTTAAATACCTTCCTGCTGTTTCACATCTGATACTCCTTGATGAAACATAGGAGCCTTGTCTTATAACAGGCTTATTCAAAGTGATACAAGCTACGGAAGTGAGATCTTGGAAGAGTGTTGCCGTTTTCATAATGTAATAAAAATACTGTAGTGATAAATAATAATTAATAATAAATAATGTGTAATAAGCATGTCTTAAAAACAAATTTTATATTTCCAAGCTCACTGGTCTTGTAATTTATATTCAGGAAAAGGAGAAAATCCCTGGAAATATTCATTTTTAGGAGGGGGTTTGGGAACCATTGGACAAGAAGAACCACAATACAATTCAATAGGCTGAAGGACCACAATGGGATTTGCTCCCTGTACAAACTGCTACCTTCACAGCTTATTAGAACTACAGGAAAAGGGAAAAAAGCATTTTGGAGAACATCAGTTCCCACCAGCATTTCCATCACAACAATAAATCAGTGCTGCAATCAGCCCCCAATCATCTTTCTCCTACCCCAAGGAGAGCTGTGACAATAAATCCTGTACAATCATTAAAGGCCTTGTCCTCACTGCTAAGAAACGTGTCTTTTACCTCAGGGTAACTAACATGCATGGAGCTTTCTTGAGATAAAAACAGTGAAGACCAAGCACTTCAGTTTAACTGAGAGGTAAATAGAGTTAGTGGTGATGAGTTACCTGGTGGTAAAACTGAAGTACCTTGTTTTTACCTCGGGACAGCTCACAAACATCAGTCACCCTGAGATAAAAAAAGCACCTTTGTTAGCAGTGAAGACAAGGCCTTTATCTGATCTCTGGCAGACCAAGGAAGGAAGGGAGTTCCAGAGCCAGAGAAACCCCAGAGAATGCCTTGCTATCAGTCCTCTGCCATTTATATATTCAGAAGGGGCTGATAGCTCACATGACATTTTAAAGTCTCATTTTTTTAGTTTTACAAAAAAAATTTTTAAATGAGTGTTTGGTTATGGTTGAAAAAAACAAAGTTTTGAAAGAAATGAAAATTATCCATGAAAACTGCAACTGCAACGAAGCCGCGGGACCAGCGGACCCTCCGCAGGCAGCCTGCCTGCCGTGCTTGGGGTGGCAAAATGCCTAGAGGTGCCCCTGACAAGAATTGGTTTGCATTCAGTGTCCCAATTACTTCCAGAAATCAGGACCATTTGCAAATGTGTGGCTTGTGCCACACAAAAAAAAGCACACACAAAAAGGCAACCAATGGCTGTATTACAAGACACTATGGAAAGTATCAGGGGAATGGTGGAGACAATTCAGATGCTGTGGCAAAAAGTAAGCAAACAATTCTGAGATTGAACTGTAGAAGGAGGGATAGTTCAGTGGTTTGAGCATTAGACTGCTAAACCCAGGGTTGTGAGTTCAATTCTTGAGGGGACCATTTAGGGATCTGGGGCAAAAATCTGCCTAGTGATTGGTCCTGCTTTGAGCAGGGGGTTGGACTAGATGATCTCCTGTGGTCCCTTCCAACCCTGACATTCTATGATATTGCTCCATCACTGTAGCTGGGATGAATAAGACTATGCTTGGAATAGATTTGACTACTTATAAATGGAGAAAGAAAACTTTACAGAAACAAAGAGGATTGCTTCAGTTAATAATTGGAAATGGAAGTAAATGTTTTAATTGCTTATGGGGGATGCAGAAGCTAGGTCTGTGGACCTCTCTTTTCTAGAGAAGCATAGTATTTGCATAGAGATTTCCAAAGTAGTTTAAACTTTTACTTATGCTTTAACTGCTATTATTTGCTTTTGCATTTAAACTGAGGTTGACATTTGCAGTACTTTTGCAGTATCAATCTACTGCTTTGGCAGACCTTTATCTGAGGCTTAACTTTTACTTTATCTAGTATTAGAGGAGGTTACTTTGGAAAGGGAGTATTTCCTCTATTCTCTTCTATTCCTTTGCCATGGAATGTGTCTGGTTACTGGGGTCTAAGACTATTTTAAGTTACTGTAAAATTATTACATTTTTATTAAATACTTTCTGCAGTGACACTGTGTAAAGATGCAGTTTTACTTTTCAATCACTAGATGGAGTCAGAAAGCCTAAAACAAGGTCTTTCTCTTTTAAAGTTATTGTTAAATATCATCTCACTTTACAGTTCTGTAGATATGTTTTATATGTTTTTTTTTCAGTTTTCCTAGTTTTCTTGGGGCTGTAATGGGTGTATTCTGCCTATGACATTTTCAGCCATCTAGAGCAAGCCTGACATTGATTCACTGATGAATTCACTACAATCAACTATGCCATTAGACACGTCCTCAAGGCAATTTACACTTTGATTGGCTGGAATTCCAGTAGTTCCTTTTCTCCTCCCTCAAACTCATGTGATTTATCTCCCTTCTATCATAAGCAAAGTAACCCATCTATAAAGGGATAAGGATACTTCTGGTCAAAATTCTTCTAATTTTCATAAAGACAGAAAAATTAAAAAAAAATCCAGAATTTTTTTCCATTTACTTTTTTCTTCTTTTCCTGTCACGCTTAGAGAATGATCAACATTTTAGTTTTAACCGGATGCTTTTGGTAACTTTTTTCTGTGGTTTTCAACCAGCACCAATACCCACCCTGGAGAGATCACTTCCCCTCCACATATGATGATGTTGCATTTGGGACCAACAGTGGTCTACCAAGTCTACCGTTTTTACCCATAGATTCCAGATTTCTTGCCTGTTCTCCCAGCCTATAAGGAAACTCACGTAACATACTAGCTTTTCGGATGTGGGGCTCAGCCCTCAACATGAGGGGATTGTATCTGTAGTGGGAGTGTAATTTGACCATGTTAAGAAATATACCTGGCACCTTGATATTTGATCATCTTCCATCTCCCTGGCTTCTCTGAATTAACAGTATTCAAACTCAAGCCTCCTCACAAAACAGCTCTAAGCAAATATTTCTCTCTCTCTTGTTGTATTGTCTATTATTCTCATTTGATCTTTTTTCAATTTGGAAATCTGAAAGGAGAATTCCCTGGGGCTGCTTTGAAATTTTCCATATGGTTTCCCCCAAGGTCAGAGAGCAAACACTTCTCAGCTCTTGGGTTTTTAAGGCTTTCCTGAAATCCCAGCATGCTGAAAATGTCAATGTACTTTTGAACCAAAACGTAAGAAGATCCGGGAGGAGGCAAAGCTAGCACAGAAGATCTTTGAGAGCTAGCCAAGGTCTGGTTAACCCTCCACAGGAAAGGTGTTGGGGTCTACCAAGTCCATGGCACAATTGAAGAAGCAACCGGATTTCTTAGAAGTTGAGTACCTCTGAAGAATCTTCCAACATACGGCTTTATGGATAATTAAAGCACTAGAAGAAGAGATGCATGTTAAACTGGAGGCAGGTGTGCCTTGCCTTTCTAAGCCCCAGGATAAGGTACCAGCCATCCAGGAAGAGCAACAGACTGTAGGCAAAACTGCATCAGTTGAAACAAGGGAGGTTAAAAGCATCAGGCACATATCCATGGTGCTAATTAAAGAAAATGACTCACCAGCCAAGAAGAAGAGTGAGGAACAAATCAAACTATATGTTAGCACCTGAAGTTATCAATGGCACCAAAACCAGATTCATTTGAACTCACTAGAACTTAAAGTGTGGCTCTGCTCCAGGAGGTAACTAAAAACAGGATAATGGGGCTTCACTTTTATTGTCTTCTCTGTAGCAAATTTGCTCACTTTACAAGTAAAAAGTATGTATTTTCCGACTGCAGACTCACCCTGTGTTATTTCTCCCTGGTCTTTTGGATTGCCCATTACCATCACTATTTTTTAATGGCTCCTGTTATTCCCAAGAATTATGATTATGGTATTTGAATAGTGACTTTCATCTAGAAGGATCCTAAAAAACTTTACAAACTGATTCATAGCAATGTAGGCTCATAATGTGACATGGAATTAAGTGAGAACTTCTTCATATAAATCGATGGCATGATATTTCCCAAAGCAATTATAAAAAAAAGTTCTGAGACATTGTGTGGGTTGGATTTATATTGTGTACACACACACACACACACACACACACACACACACACACACTAAAATCCTTCAGAAAAGTCTGTTAGCAGACTCAAAATCAATCACCATCAAGGACTTCAGCATGCAAGAGATCTCTGATGGACTGGTGGAGCTACTGTATTAGCTCAACACCCCTAATGAAATGCTAAATGAAAGCTCAGCTCAAAAATGCTGGAGGCAACTTACGCAGAGGCTGACAAGAGAACATGGTTTAAACAAGCCAGTCTTCTGTTGCTTTAAAATATACCGGTCAATCAACAGGCTTCTAGAACCTGGATATCTAGCAGTGACCAAAGCAGGGCTAATTTATCTCACTTAGAAAAGCTGCTGATTATAATGACAGCAGCACACAGACAGAATAATTGATAAGGAATGCTTAAAGATTACTTTTAAAAATGAATGACTGTAGATCTGTTGTAAGGGGCACACAGCTATTAGGGATGTTACTGAATTAAAAAGTGCTGACATTCTGTATAGCTTATTCAAGTGGTAAAGTTGAAGGCCTGACCCTACAAACACTTACTGCTGTGAGTATTTACTAAGAACAGCATGTGCAAGCAGCGCAATAGTAATTGTTTGAAGGATGATGCCCATACGGAGCATATCCAAGGCCTTCCTCTGAGCACCTAGTTTATGCCTACACTGTAATTAAAAACCCACAGCTAGCCTGTTCCAGCTGACTCAGGCTTGTGGAGCTCATGCAGAGGGGTTGTTTAATTATGGTGTAGACCAGTGGTCCCCAACTTTTTTTGTCTGGTGGGTGCCAGACGACGAGCCACGGAGGACTGTGGTGGTGGACGAGCCTCCGCCAAAATGCCACCGACAAGCGGCAATGTCAATAGGCGTCGCCGCTGAAATACCGCAGACAAGCAGCGTCATCCAGAGGCGTCACCACCAAAATGCCACCGATTTTTGGTGGCATTTCGTCGGTGGCATTTCATCGGCGACGCCTCTGGATGACGCTGCTTGTCGGCAGCATTTCAGGAGATGCTTGTCTGCCGGCCAGTACGCGGGCATACTTAGATGCCCCGGCGGGCACCACATTGGGGACCCTTGGTGTAGACATTTGGGCTTGGGTCCAGGCTCTAGGACCCTGCAAAGTGGAAGGGTCCCAGACCTCAAATGTCTACACCACAATTAAACAGTCCCTTAGCCCAAGCCAGGAGAGCCTCAATCAGCTGGCATGGACCAGCCATAGATGACTAATTGCAGTGTAAACATATCCATACAGTAGATCCAGAGCTGTTTTAATGGACAAGCAGAAGGAGGAGGTAGTATTACCGAGCACAGGGACAGTGACCCACTGCCACATGCCTACCCATCTTCACCCCAGTGTTTCTGGTGGGGGCGAGGGGCAAATAGGGATCCACAGAGACAACTTCCTTGTTCCTCTCAGCATGTTTGCCTAGCATCTGGCCCAGCTACTTGGGCCATGCCCTGGGTAGAGGATTTGCCCAAAAATGAATGACCAAATCAGGCTTCTTTTTTTTGGTTTGTGTGTTTGGTTTTTGGATATAAAAATTCCAGTGCAGCATTTGAAACCCAAATGCTGCAGCAATGTATTAGTGCACAAGGGCCAGAAACTGGTCTGTTTTCATTGCCCAAAGTTAGCAAAGTGCAACACGTAAGCACACACAGTAAAGAAACACCATAAATGGTGACAGGGGAATCGGATCCCTCAGTAGTAATTAACAAAGGTATCACTTTTAACGAGCAAGAAAAGTCATTTTTAAGAATGTGATTTTTAAATCGACAGCATCCCTTTCAATATTCTGAAACACCATCAACTGGCGATGCCCTTTTCGGTGGTGTGTTAACGTTTTTGTTGACTCAGACCCAGTGCGGTAACTGGCAAACTCTTGGGCATTGTCATGAGTACACAAATACTGAGGGAAAATGGTGGACAGGCCCCTTGGCTTAAGAATGCAGCATTCACAACAGGATAACTAGACTGTGGGCTTTTCTAGCCAAAACCTTGAAAAAGCCTCTTACCTTATTTTCCAATCTTCCAATCAGCTCAGCTAATCTGTTAATCTGAGCTTCCAGCCCTTCTTCCTTGGTTTCTGAGGAACCTAATGTAAGAAGCCAAGTATAAATACAGCAAAAAAAAAGAAGCCTGCACATACATATATACTTGGAGCATCTGATTAAGGTGCTTAAAAGCAGGTGGTTTCTTAGTTTTCCCTCAGAAAGGGCCTGATCCAACTCCCCAGGAAGTCAATGGAAAGACATTTGAGTTTAGTGCTGGTTTGAGCCTAGTACCAATACTTGAGCCTAAACCGAAGAGGGGACTAGAACTCACTGTTAAAAAGGGATATGTTTACACAGCAGCTGGGAGGTGCCATTCCCGGTGCAGGTGGGCATCACGCGCTTGCTCTGCTCAAGCCAGAACACTAGACATAGCAGTGTGGCTTTGGCGGCTGCAAAGTTATCACCAAGATTTAAACTTTCCCAAAGTCTGGATCTAGAGTGTTGGCTCAGGTCTGGGTTCGTATATAATTTTAATGGTCTCATTTGATCTCATTTCATTTTGAGCTCTTCAGCAGGAGATCAGCTCCCCTTCTTAAGGAAATGCAGGGGACTGCATTAATGTCCTATTCAAGTTAACTTCATGCTGATTCCCTGCACAAATCCCCACGCAGCATGTATATCAAATACCCAGCTCTGTGCCGGAAGGGCCTTCCCAGGGTCAACAGTCACACTTCAATCCTTACAGAAACAATAGCAGGCAGATTTTACACATTGTTCTCTGATTGTTCCCATCTGTAACCTGCCATTACCAGACATCCCTTGGCAGCTGCCTGGCCTCCAGGCAGTTTACATCTCACTTACAACACTGTAGAAGAAGATGAGGGTCAGGCATAGACAGACAAGATAGCCTGCAGAAGACCTGCCAGTATGGCGAAGGTTTCTTCTCAGTTACAGAAATCAGCTCTTGACTGAGAAACACTTTGCCAGAACCACCAGGGCAATGTTTACACCATTAAGCTGATGAGGCTGGACATTTGGGAATATGAGTTCAGTTCTCAGCCCTGCTGGCCTGAGGGCTTTGACATGCAGGATTTTTTGACTAGTTCATCAGGAAAGTCATTCCTTTGAGCAGCGAAGTGGCTTGTTGTGAGCAGTGAGGCTCTAGAGTGATTTTTTTGGAGACCCTTGTTAAAACACTGGCTCCAAACAGAAGGAAAAGATGGGATGCATCCTTGCCTCCGATAAGCTTAGCATGTGACCTCCTGTCCACACAGTATCTTCCGAAAAAGCATTTCCCATCTGGGGAGCTGCTCTGTCCTTTGCTGAGTAGGACTCCACTGCTCTCTAAATACTACGGCAAAAATCCAAACCCAGAACATTTACTCCTCTAGTTCCAAAAGACAAGGACCCAGAATGTGACAACCCTGGGAGTGTTTGTGACATTGCTACTGTTAAATGCTGTGGCAAGGGATCGGCAGTAAGCAAACGTATCGCAAACACGTTTGCTTTTGCCGGTGCTCTTCCCTGAGGACCAATTTAGTTAGGGTCTCTGTCACCGAGAACTGATGATTAGAAAGTGTGGAGGGATGGGGCTGAGGAAGCATTCTCCATATGTCTCATATCTCAACGTTTCTTCAAGCTTATTTGTTAACTGATGTGGAGAGGATTATGCTGACAGAAAGCACCATGGAAATGGATGTGGATCATTGCATCGCATAGTCCCATGAATATACCCAGCAGCTAGAGATGGGGTCAAGCAGCAAAAATTTGATCCTGACTTGCCCCAAATTTTGGGGTATTAGGGTTCAGGGATGTTTGAATCAGAGGTTGAGCTTTGACTCATTAGAGAGATGAGGGCCAGGTTCACATGTGAGTTTCCCCAAAGCTCAGGAGTGTTCTGAACCATGGCTGTAGTTTTAGAGGGGTCCTGTGATAATGTGTGTACACCACACAGGCAAGGAAAGGGTTAAGGTGGGCCTTGGGCCAGTTATGCTACCTGGCTGCATGTGCAGTGTGGACCAGAGGAATTAAAGATGAAGCCCCTCTGGGGAGCAGCTGGGTGGTGCTGTGACAAAAGGAAATCTGGAGCAGCAATGGAGGCTGGAGGCTGATGGCTGGCTGAGCTAGGGCAGCTGCTGGCCAGGCTCCAGGCTGGCAGTGTAGGCTGAGAGGGGTTGAGAGCTGGAGCTTGGAACTCAGCGACGGCTTAGGCTGGTGACTGGCTGGCTGGAAATACAGTCTGAGAGGGAAAGGCTGGAAGTTATGTTGGATAACGAGGGAGAAGAAACAAGGGATGAGGAATGGCTTCAGATTAGGAAGAAGAAAAGATTAGAAGTATCTGTATGTGGAGAAGAGGGAGCAGGCAGGGCTGGAAAAAAGAGTAAGGAAAAGGATCGACATTTTATAATGATCAATTTACTAGTTGAAGACGTAAAGATGGAAGATGTTAATCCCAGGAAAACAGTGGAATGGATTCGGTGACGTATCAGAGAGATAGTAAGAGCTGAAAGAATGCAGAGTGGAGATTCCTTAGCAGAATGTACATATAAGCAACAGGCTGAGAAACTTCTTAAACATACAATTTTAGGGAAAACAGAAGTAATTTGCCAGCTACCTAAATTTATGACAGAAGCAAAAAGGCGAAATATATGGGGTTCCCCTAGGCATGACTGAGGATGAAATTTAAAGGGGTACAGGGGAGGACCAAGTGCTGTTTGTTAAGTGATTGATTAGCAGGAGATGGGGAGACCACAACCATCCGAGTAACATTTAAAGGTGCAACGCCACCTGATAGGGTTAATACAGGCTATCAGTGCTTCCCGGTTACACCATATATCCCGGCCCCTTTGGGATGGTATAAAGGTCAAAGATTTGGGCAGGTGGCAGCTGCCTGAAAGGGGGAAATGAGGTGTGGTACTTGTGGAGGAGAACACTCACATGAGAGCTGTATGGAAGGACCCAAACTAAAATGCAGCAGCTGTGGGGATAAGCACAGTGCAGCATTCAAAGGGTGCATGGCAGTGGAATGAACTAGAGAGATACATAAAATTCAAATGATACGTAAAATATCCTATGCAGAAGCCACCGAAAGACATTCACAGTGAAATGTGGAGGAGGAGCAAAATGCCAGTGAGGGAAAGAGTTGCTGGGACAATGACATGCAATTCAGGGCAGGGCAGATAATCTAAGGGGAACAGATGAAGATGTACTGCTTGTAGGCAAAGAGGAATGTATAGCATGTATGATACAAGTGATTAATTTTACTTTACAGACAGGGGGAAAGACTGAAAGAATAAATATTATAACAAAAGTGGCAGAAAAGTATTGCATATAGGCAATCTCCAGATAGACCACATTCATGCAATTTTAAATGAAGGTAATAATGTAGTTCAAACAACATGGTTGTAATAGTTTTTCTGATTTAACACACATAGTTTAATAACACATTGCCAGGAGTTAAAGAAAACAGTGTTTGAAATGGAAAACAAACCTGATGTGACATGTATACAAGAAACATGGTGAGTGAGAAAACTTATGATTAGACTTCTAGGATATGATGTAATCAGACTATGCACTGGCAGACCGGGTGCCAATCCATGCCTAAGCCCCAGACCTCACTGACCACTTATAGTGGAACAGCTGGAAATGAAGCCAATTCACCTGTGTATTAATATAAATCGGGGTCGGCAACCTTTCAGAAGTGGTGTGCCAAGTCTTCATTTAGTCACTCGAATTTAAGGTTTTGTGTGCCAGTAATACAGTTTAATGTTTTTAGAAGGTCTCTTTCTATAAGTCTATAATATATAATTAAATTATTGTTGTATGTAAAGTAAATAATGTTTTTAAAATGTTTAAGAAGCTTCATTTAAAATTCAATTACAATGCAGAGCCCCCAGACCGGTGGCCAGGACCTGGACAGTGTGAGTGCCACTGAAAATCAGCTTGCGTGCCGCCTTCGGCACCTGTGCCATAGGTTGCCTATCCCCAATATAGATCAAAGTGATTGTTAAATGTACAAGAATGTATTTGTGTCTAAACTTCATGAAAATCAATGGGATTCTGTATGAATTGTTTTCACTTATCTGTATCCTGTTAAAATGAAATAGCAAATCTTTACATTGTGTATCCCCCGTAACTACATAACCCATCAAATGAGAAAGAAGCCTTGTACAATGCAAATGAAGCTCTTTAATAGGAAAGTAGTAGTTCGAGCACATTTCAAAGCAAGTGGTCTTTGTGTGTGTGATGGTCGGAGATCAAAGACTCTAAGTGTGCTCCTCTCTCTCGCCCTCAAAGAGCCCATGTAATTACCCTGGGAGCTTGCTTTCTGTGAGAAGCCACTATCAGTATGGACACAAGGAAAAAATCTTCATCTCTGGACTGTTTGGATTCTAACGGGGAAAAATAACTGAACTAGAAGATCAGATCCTCAGAGTTACTCTGAGTAGCTCTAAAAGATTTTTGGGAAACTGACAGATTACTACGTCTCTGCTATCTTTTGAAATGACAGAGTGTGATTCACCTGTTCATATAGATTTTACCTGCCTGACCTCTCAACAACTCTCATTCCTTTTTCTTAGCCAATAAACCTTTAGTGAGTTTGCTATAGAATCGGCTACCAGCATTGTCTTTGGTGTGAGATCTGAGATGGAACTTGACCTGGGAGTGACTGGCTGTGACCGGGATTTGTGATTTTTGGTGTAAGTGACCATTTTTCACATAGACAAGGTGGGTGAGGTAATATCTTTTGCTGAAAGAGTTCTGTGTGGCTCGAAAGCCCCTCTCTTTCACCAACAGAAGTGGGAACTTGTCTCTCTAATATCCTGGGACCAACACTGTCACAACCAGGGGCGGCTCCAGGCCCCAGCACGCCAAGCGCGTGCTTGGGGCGGCAAGCCGCGGGGAGCGCTCTGCCGGTCGCCGGGAGGGCGGCAGGCAGCCAGCCTTCAGCGGCATGCCTGTGGAGGGTCCTCTGGTCCCGTGGCTCCGGTGGACCTCCCGCAGGTGTGCCTGTGGAGGGTCCTCTGGTCCCGTGGCTCCGGTGGACCTCCCGTAGGTGTGCCCGTGGAGGGTCCTCTGGTCCCGTGGCTCCGGTGGACCTCCCGTAGGTGTGCCTGTGGAGGGTCCGCTGGTCCCGTGGCTTCGGTGGAGCCTGCACGAGGTCCACCGGAGCCGCGGGACCAGCGACCGGCAGAGCGCCCCCCGCGGCATGCCGCCATGCTTGGGGCGGCGAAATGTCTAGAGCCGCCTCTGGTCACAACTACACTGTAAAAAGCGACAAAGAGTCCTATGGCACCTTATAGACTAACAGACATATTGGAGCATTCGTGGGTGAATACCCACTTCGAAGTGTGTATTCACCCATGAAAGCTCATGCTCCAATACTTCTGTTAGTCTATAAGGTGCCACAGGACTCTGCTGTTTTTTACAGATCTAGACTAATCCTCTGATAACTACACTGTGTACATTTATCACATTCTAGCTTGTCTGGGTGGCAAGATAGAGTCTGGAGTGCCTGTGACTCCATTATAAGATTGTTGTAGCAATTTAGGCATTCCTATTTGTTACTGGCTTGGTAAAAGCTAATGAGAGACTGTACCGCCAGTTGCAGGTGTCTGCCCTGCTTTGGACACTTCGCTCTAACTAGCGTGACCACATAGCAAGTCTGAAAAATTGTGACAGGAGGTGGGGGGTAATAGGTGTTTATATAAGGAAAAGCCCCAAATATTAGCACTGTCCCTATAAAATTGAGGCATCTGGTCACCCTAGCTCTAACGTAGGCACTCACAATCGTGAGCCACTCCAGACAGCGAGACACAGACGTGACAGAGAAATAACAAGAGGAGGAGGGATCTGTATATTTATAACGGAAGGTCGTAGTTATGGTAACATAGAAGTACACAACTTAAGTTTTGAGTGCAATGCTGTTGAGATTCTTCTGCAGAATAAGAGCATCTTTATACGAATCTATAATGTTTACAACCCATGTAAAAAGCCAGACAATCTACAATAAGAAGAGTTTGTTAATGGTGTCAAAGGCCTGTATATTATTTGTGGAGCCCTTAATAGCCATAATGAATTATGGGGAAGTAGGAAAACTGATTATAATGGCAAATGCTTGAAACAGTTCATTGACATGCACAAACTGGCATTGCTCGATATTGGAGTAACTACTAGGTTTGATTTGGTGGATGGAACAGTTTCATGTTTAGATCTGGGAATTGCAACAAGTAATATAGTAAGTAAATGCAGCTGGAAAATCAATAAAGAAGATGGAATGGGAAGTGACCACTTCCCTATGCGAAATTATATATCCACACCACGGCAGTGTTGAAAACACTGAAAGGATTCCTACCTGGAGCCTTAGAAAAGCAAACTGGGAACTCTCTAAGAGTCAGTGTGCAGAGTTTCTAAGTACCAATTGTATAAGTGATAATCTAGAGGAATTTTATGATAATATAATAAAGGGAGTTGTAGCAGGAGCCAACCTAGCTATATGTAAGAAATCTAATTGCCACAAACCCAGAAACCCAGTTCCCTGGCAGAATGAAGATTGTAAAGCAGCAATTAAAGAATGAAATAATGCATGCAAACAAGCCAAAATACAATAAATAGCAAGAACATAATGAATTATAAAAAATATAAACCAGGGGCACAAAGAATTATTAAAAAGGCCATGAAAGAGTTGGAGACTGTATTGTGGAAAATTGAATAAAGATTCTGAGGTTTCAGAGAGAGAGAGAGAAACAAGTTAAAAGAATGAATGAAATATGGAGTAAAACCAAATGCACACCTGGGTTTATAGTAAATGATAAAGTTGAAAGCTCTAATTTAGGAAACGCAGACATTTTAGCAAAAGAGTTCCAAAAAGTCCGTAGTGAAACAAATCCAAGTAAAGAGTTTTGTGGGGGAAAAAAGAATGTTTGCTGAAGAAAATGGTGAGCTCTTACATGGCTGGATAGAACATAAAAACAATGAACTGAATGAAAATTTCAGGATCCAGGAACTCAAAAAATCTATAGACAAAAGTAAAAATACAGCCCCAGGGAAAGATAGCATAAGTACTGTATATACTCGTTCATAAGCTGAATATTTATGGTAAAAAAGTGACTCATCAAAGAGCGGGGTCGGCTTATAAACGAGTCTACACCAAAATTTGATGATTTTAAACTCTGTGGCAGGGTCGGCAATGTATGGAAGCGTGCCAAATGTGGCATGAAAGCTGATTTACTGTGGCACCCTGCTGCCAGCCTGGTGTCCCCGCCCCAGGCCCCGCTCAGCCCGCTGCCGGCCTGGATGGATGAAACCCCGGGCTGGCAGTGGGCTGAGCGGGGCCAGTGGCTGAGACCCCAGCTGGCAGGGGGCGGTGGACGGAACCTCAGACCAGCAGCGGGTTGAGCGGCTCAACCTGCTGCCAGCCTGGGATGCCAGCCGCTGGTCCACTCAGCCTGCTGCCAGTCTGGGGTTCCATCCGCCAGCCCCTGTAAATGTAAAATGTATTACTGGCACGCAAAACCTTCAATTACCACGAATAAATGAAGACTTGGCACATCACTTCTGAAAGGTTGCCGACCCCTGCTCTATGGAATCATTGAATTGAATATCTAATACATTGTCGTTTTGTTTACCTGGAGCGTCCGCAGGCATGGAGCCCCTCAGCTCCCTGTGGCCGTGGTTCGTGCCGCTTCCCGCAGCTCCCATTGGCTGGGAACGGCGAACCGCGGCCACAGGGAGCTGAGGGGCACCAAGCCTACAGATGCTCCAAGTAAACAAAATGTCCTGACCTGCCAGCAGCTTACCCTGATGGGCCGGGAGCCAAAATTTTCCAACCCCTGAAATAGGGTCGGCTTATGAAAGGGTCATACAGCTTTTGCTATTTTTACCTATCCATTTTGGGGGGGGGGGTCGGCTTATAAATGAATGGGCTAATGAATGAGTATATATGGTAATGCAATGCTTAAGCACTTAGCAGAAGGGAGTTTAAGAGTTTTATTGAAATTATATAATAATACATGGAGAAAAGGATTACTACTGGCACAATGGAAGCAAGCGGTGGTTATACTGATAGGAAAGCCTAGCAAATTATGCACAAGACCTGATGCATATAGACCTATTCTATTGTCCTCACGTTGTGTGTGGATGAAATTATGGAAAGAGTGAAACATGAAAGATTAGTAGCATTCCTGGAAAAAAAAGAAATTGTGAACTGTGCAAAGGCGTTTCAGGAAAGGTAGATGCACAGTTGATCGTATTGTAAGCTTAGAAACAGAAATGCAAACCCCCCACAAGGAACAGGGGGTTTATGATAGCTGTCTTTCTGGACACTGAAAAAGCATATGCCATGCTATGGAGGGAAGGATTGCTGGAAGCCACAATTGGAATAAAAGGAAGAATGTTCTGGTGCATAAGAGACTTCTCATGTGATAGAATCTGGCAACTGAAATACAATGTATATTTATAAATAAGGGTATGATTGTGTCATGGAGGTCACAGATTCTGTGACTTTTTGGGACCTCCGGGACTTCTTCCGGGACAGGGCTGGAGCAGCTGTCGGCCCCGGAGATGATGGAGCAGCTGGCGGGTGGCCTGACTGCTGGAGCGGCAGCCACAGGGCTGAAGCAGCAGCCGGGTTTCAATCAGTCCTCTTCCAGGGTATTTTTAGTAAAAGTCAGGGATAGGTCATGGGATTCTGTGACTTTTCGTTTATTGCCCAGGACCTGTCTCTGATTTTTATTAAAAGTACCTGTGACAGAATGTTAACCTTATATATAAACTTACTAATGACATCCCACAAGTGTTTAACATTATGATTAATGATCTCCCAGAGAGTATACGGGCAGGAATCGGTATCGCTCTATTTGCGGTTGACTGTGCAATATGGGCCAAACACAGAAGAATTAAGATAGCTGAGGAGAGAACCCAGGAGGTCCTCAGGGTGATTTCACAATGGGGAGATACTTGGGGATTTAAGTTCTCAGTGGCTAAAACAAATCTTTACGAGAAAGATGATTGGGGAAGAATGGAACCTTTATGCCGAAAAAATACAGGTAGTTCAAAATTTTACTTTCTTAGGAGTTATGTTTGATAAACGAACTCATCTAGATCATCTCATGACTAAATGTAAAGATAGGATGCATTTGTTTAAAGTATTGCTGGGAACAAATGGATTGCAGATAGGAACACTTTGCTACTGCTGTATAGGACATTAATAAGATCAGTTGTAGATTATGGGTGCCAAGCCTTTAATTCAGCTTCTGAATCAACACTAAAAATATGAGCGCTGATCCAAGCCCAAGCTCTTTGAATTGCATGTGGGGGGACTATTATGACTCTGTTGTGCCACAGAGATGCCGCTGGCAAGCAGAGAAAGGCCTGCACTATACCCAGCCACGAAGGGGTGGGTTAGCAGTGAGTCCGACGACAGAGCATCAAAATGCAAAGAACATATAAAGCACTCACCAGTCTGGAAGCTTTTCCTGTGCTCCTTGGCCATGATTCTGTTATTGGGGGAATAGCTAGGCACAGGGTTGTCATACCAGGTATCCATTACGCCATGGCCAGATTTACTGTGGTAGTGTCTGCAATTCAAGAACATGCAGATAATTAAAGAGATGGTAATAGAAACACTCTAGGTAACCTCTCACTTCCCTCTATTGATAAAAATACATTTCAAACACAGCGCAACCTCAGAGATACGAACACCTCGGGAATAGAGGTTGTTTGTAACTCTGAAATGTCCAGAACTCTGAGCAAAATGTTGTGGCTGTTCTTTCAAAAGTTTACAAATGAACATTGACTTATTACAGTTTTGAAATGTACTATGCAGAAGAAAAATGCTGTTTTTGACCATCTTAATTTAAATGAAACAAGCACAGAAAGTTTCTTTACCTTGTCAAATCTTTTTTTTTAAACTTTCCCTTTATTTTTTTAGTAGTTTACATTAACACTGTACTGTATTTGCTTTTTTTTTTTTGTCTCTGGTGCTGCTGACAGATTCCGTGCTTCCAGTTCCACGGGAGGCGTGTGGGTGACTGATCAGTTAGTAACTCTGATGTTCCTAACTCTGAGGTTTTACTGCATTTGCCATGGCACTCCCTGCTGAACAGTGGTAGGACAGGACCTCAGCAAATAAAAAACCTCTTCCTTCCTCCATCTGGCTACAAATTCAGTGTCAGGTGAATTACAGTATTTTCACAAGTGCACAGCAGCAGTCTAACTCTCCTCCCTTTGAAGTCTATAGTACAGCTCCCATTGACTGCACTGGGAGCAGCGTTAGGCCAGTGCTGAGCACTTTTGAAAATCCCACCCAGGGGTGGCTCTAGCTTTTTTGCCGCCCCAAGCACAGCAGTCAGGCAGCCTTCGGCGGCTTCCCTGCGGGAGGTCCCCGGTCCCGCGGATTCGGCGGCTTGCCTGCGGGAGGTCTGCTGGTCCCGCGGCTTCGGTGTACCCGCTGCCGAATCTGCGGGACCGGCAGACCTCCCGCAGGCAAGCTGCCGAAGGCTGCCTGACTGCCGCCCTCGTAGGGACCGGCAGGGCGCCCCCCGCGGCTTGCTGCCCCGGTGCCTGGAGCCGCCGCTGATCCCACCTTTATCTTTTGACATTGCAGAAGTTTCAGGGCACACGCACAGTGATGACCACCACATACAACTCTTAGGGACAGAGGTATAAAAGAAAAAATGGACTCATCCAACCAAATGAACTGAAAGTCAGCCTCCCCACCTCTCTGCCCCTCACCTCCCAGGCAGAAGCTTGAGAAAAGAGAGATGGATCTTACAGTGTGGCCTTGTGTTCAGAAAACTTGGGTTCTACCAAAATAAGCAAGAGATGCACTAGTTGCTGCAGAAAACAGGAAGGAATTCCTTCTGTCTCCACCTATGTGCAAACCTTCCACAACAGACCAGGTGCATTATGGGTTCGCCCCCACCCCTTCCTCTGAAGAGCAGACCTCTGGGATGGCTAGTTTACGATGTTTACAAGAAGTAATATTACATTGGCTATGGGGAATTTAACATTTAAATCATCTCGAGAGAGACACACATTTCAAAAAAGCAGCCTTAACCAGCACATAGGAAGTGTGGATTCCTTTATATTATATGGGCTTATATGAAGGTCACAGAAGTCATGTGGCTTTTATGAATCGTTGCAAGATGCAGTAAATTGTATGTGAGATGGAGAAAAATTTCTGTTAGGTACACAGAGAATGCAAAAGGGTTAAAATAAATGGATCCCGAATTCACTTTTGGGGCTCGAGGTCTTCTATTAGACTCACTGAACCCAGTGCAATTAGTTGCATTTGTGTTATTGTCCCAAAACATGCATCTAAATGGTGATTTATGAAATTAGCGCAATCATACACACACACTTAACTCTGCCGATGGCAAACATATGCTTTCAATAAGTAGTCCATTTGAATATCAGGATGTTCTTGATAAGCAGAGCTTCTTGAACTACTTATTTTGAATAATTTTCATTACAAATTCAATCAATTTTTTCTGGCTAATAAATCATTCAAAACCAATTCCAGTTGTAAATGCATTCGTTATTCATATGTGCTCACTGAATAGCTTCTATCTTTCTTCGCCTACTGGTTGTTCAAACTGCACATATTTTGACTCTTCGGCATTTCTCATTGGTGGTGAGTGATTGATCACCCGAGCAATTTGGTACCATTTCTGCTTCCTGGAATGGACGACGGGAACTTTTGACATAGACTAAAATTTGTGAAAATGTTAAAGAAGTTGTCTGAATACTAATAAATCAATAAATAATAATGACACCAGGAGACAAACTCAACCCTTATTCCCAAAAACAGGCATGAGGCAGTTTGGGGTTGTGATTTTTTTTTTTTTAAAAAGGAGCCTGCTGATAAGTCAAGCAACAGCAAAGTGAGCATTTTCTGAACAGACCCCATGGTACTATACGTTACTGAGAAGTCAGTGTTGTGCCATATCTAGAACCAAGTAAATAATTTTCCCTCAATCATTTGTCAGATTTCACCCTTCTTTCCTGTTCATGACACATTCCTGAAATGTTCAGAGTATCTGTGTGACACAGGGCCAGAAAGAGTTAAGCATCCGGCAGGATAAATGACTCAAATTCAATCCTTAAAAACATATGGGGAGATAATGTTTGTGTTTTTACATATATATTGGTAGAGGTCAACAATGTAATCAAACAGTCCCTGTCTATGCTGTATTCTGTTAATTCAGAAATCAAAAGGACATCTTAACATTTAAATGAACTGTAAACATAAGATATCGCTGTATTAATCTCTCTTTGAAACATACAGCAAATCATCAGCGAATGGTGGAAAAACAGGCAATTGCCTTATGTTAATGTGTGTGGATAATTACCAGCGATGCTTAGGAAATGGATCCACTTCAAAGTCCCCATGAGTGCCTATAGTTCGCCGAAGCACTCCGAGCTGTCACAAGAAGGCCTGAAACTGTATAAAGATGTTTGGGTCCTGATCCTTTTTATTTCAGACCTGCTTGACGCTTCATGCAGGGGAAACATAAGCCATAAGGACTGAGATCCCAGTTCTGACTGGACCACCCTGAATATAAAAATTGGACTATAACCTATTTCTGAAAGAACTCTTTGCAACTACAAAGCTCACCATCTCTGCTATGAATCTGAATCTCAAGAACTGTACTCATGTGTGTATGTATACTGATCTTTTAACCAATTCTCTCTCTCTCTTCTTTTTTAATAAATTTTAGTTTAGTTAATGAGAATTGGCTGTAAGCATGTATTTGGGTAAGATCTGGAATATTCATTAAGCTGGGAGGTAGTGTGTCCGATCCTTTGGGATTGGAAGAACTTTTTTATATGATGAATAAGATTTTCAGTAATCCTCATCAGATTTGACTTGGGTATCTGGGTGGAGGCCTGAGGCTGGGTTACTTTAGGGGAACTGTGTTGTTGTCTTCTGGATAACCAGTGAGGTATTATACAAGCTGTTTTGTGCTGGCTTGGTAAATCTAAGTTTTGGAATATCCACCAGCTTTAGGGTTTGTCTGCCCCATTCTTTGCAGTTCACCCTAATTGAGTGACCTCAATTGGCTCCCCTGGGACTCCAGTCACAATCTGTTATTCCAACTTGTTCATGAAATTCTTTTGCAATTTTTCCACTATCTGAATGTCTGGTTAACAGTTAACTGAAAATATCTAATATCTCCATTACAAAAATTGTTCCCAACTGGTTACTTACCTGGGACATGGGATATTTCTTTTGCTCCCTGATTGGATATCATATCAGTAACTAACATGCATAGAAGAATTACCATCCTAAATGCAGTACTTAGAATATTCAAGCTCATAATTAGCTTTTCATGAGTATGTAAAGCTTGACCACTCAAATGGTTGAGGAAATCAAACCTGAATGGGTTGAACTGACATTCCCATTTGAAAACTAATAAATATTCATGGTAAGTTTTTCCTCACAATTTACTCTGTTCTAGTTATTAGTTCCCTGATCCACAATGTTCAATTTGGAAGCCTGGCTCTTCCAAGAATACACTGTAGCAAAAAAGATCTAACTTCCTGTGGGAAGTAAAGTCATCAGGCCAAGGGACTGGACTCAGACACTCTGGATTCTATTCTCAGTTCTGCCACAGACTTCATATGTCCTTGGCTTGGGCAAATGACTTAATTTTTGCATGCCTCTGTTACCCATCTACAAAATGTGGAGGAGGAGAATACTTTTCTCCCAATCCTTGGTCTCTGTTGCCTGTTTAGACTATAAATTCATGGAGGTAGGGTCTCCCTAATGTGTTTGTACAATGCCTAGCACATCTCATTGGTGCCTTCCCCAGGTACTACTGTATTACAAAGAAATAACCTAATTTCAGTATTGATTAGATAAAATATAGCCATCTGAATTCCATGCTTAGGACCGGATGCTGATACATCCTGGCAGAATAATATGGACACGGTTGGTCAAAAATGTTGTGTACAAATGTTTCCACAGTTTGTGGGACGAGAACAACAAATTCCAAGAGCTTCAGCTATGAAAGAGTGCCTAAATATTAACACTGGCCCCATAGTTTATGGAAGGGAGTTGTGTAAACTCAGCTTGGAGGTGATAGTGTGGGCACATTCCATCACTCGTTCAAGTCAGAATTAGCATATATTGCAAGAGCCCACTCACCGGCTCCTAAATGTTTTCCTGTCACGTTAAATATGTTGAGAATTAGCAATATCCACAGCGCTGCTTTCAAGCAAATCACTTTCTCTTCACGCCTCCTCTGAAAAGCTTCCATGAAATGGCATTGCAGGAGCGAGGGGGTCGGGTTCCATAACTATTCTGGGACCCCGCCAATGAGCGACATTTTTACACAGCCATTTCTGCAGCTTTTTAACTGACTTTCAGTTTAATGGAGTAGTGCCGGCAGACTTTGCCTTGCTGCCTGCCCCAGTACAATCATGGTTTTTTCTGGCATACGTGTGGGTGGTTCACTTCTGGGATCATCTCCATTTACTCTCTGCCTGAGGAAAGGAGTGCAACACGCCTCTCTCAAGCTTCTGCGGCCCCCGCACTGGCTGACTTACTGCAGATGCACCACTGATGAGCACCTGAGGAAACCATACCCAGAAGGAAGCGTTGGCCTGACTGTGGGCCTTGGAGGGAGATGGATAAGGAGGTGCTGCCTTTCTCGGGGGTCCAAGTGTGGGGCTTCCACAGCACTACCAGGCCCTGCCAGCCTGAAGTCTCAGACCCCTTCCCCAACAGCTTGCCTAGACTCCTGGGCCATAGCAGAGCTGAACAACGTGGAGGTTTTTAAAATGTAAAACAAGACCAGAAAGGTATTGAGAGATCCCTCATAGCTCTGTATTTGCCTGCTAAAGACAGTGACTAGGACCTACTGTGAGTCAAGGGATGAACAAGACAGGTTGTCAACAAACCTAGAGCCAAGCCCCCACTCACATACCATGTAAAGCAGGGCAACACTTTCCCCCACGCTTGTGCAGTTTCTCTGGACTCTCTCCCTGTGTCCTCTATCTCACTACTTATACCTGTCTCACAGAACTGGAAGGGACCCCAAAAGGTCATCAAGTCCAGCCCCCTGCCTTCTCTAGCAGGACCAAGTACTGACTTTTGCCTCAGATCCCTAAGTGGCCTCCTCAAGGATTGAACACACAACCCTGGGTTTAGCAGGGCAACGCTCAAACCACTGAGCCATTATCTTCCACAGCCTCCCAGCATGCACTGGGGATGCCTTTCCAGGAGAGGGAATGCAAGCGGCATGAAGGCTATTTCTGAGCAGCATCAACCTGTTTTTTTATGCTGAGGGTGGAGGTTCTCCAAATCCTTCCAGCCCGTCCTTCCGTTTTGCATGCCGTGGTCCCTCACTCCCATCCCCAGCCCATTTCTCTAGGTTATCCTTGAGCTTGTACCTCTGCACCATGCAATGCAGGGGGAGAGGGGGAGAGAGAAACAGATATGGCGGATGTTCCTGCAATCTAGGGAAATGACAGAATGTGGAATAAACACTACACAGAGAATCACAGCACTTGGCATTTTTTCCTAATAGTTTGCAGGCTCCTTTCTTTTGAATACATAATTACCAAAGCATGCCTTGCTTACCTGAGAGCTTTGTGTAGTATATTTAGAAATGTATAACAGTACATCACTTCTGATAAGCACCCCTTACTGGCAAAAGGCAAAATTGCCATATTGCACATACAAAAGCAAACAAACAAAGAACAACCCACAGATTCAGTGTATTTGCCCGATAGCAACAAAATAACGTTCAAAAATTAAGTAAGCTTTTTGCCTGAAGTACTATTCAATTTCTTACAAATGTGTCTTGGGGATGGATGTCACCAGGGTGTGGTAATGGAATACTCATACCCTTAGGTCAGAATGTACAGTATATTTCAATGTAATCCTATATCCTCTCTCTTTATGCTCTTTGAATAAATAAATAAAAATAAAAATAATAAAATAAACTGAAACCAACTGAGAAAAGCACCAAAGTGAGATTGTGGTTAGTTGCGTGTTCCAATGCTGGATGCAATGGACATAAATCCGTGTGCAACGACTTGTAAGATGGGCTGCATAATATCTCAACCATTTCATTTGTCGTTTGCAACACAAACAAAGCTGATAACAAAAACCTAATCAACGGTCTGTGTGAAATGAAGTGGCCTCAGCCCAGTCCTGTACATCCGTATCATGCAAAGGGTCCGTGCCATTGGCTCTCTTTGCAGCAGACTCAGGCAAGGATTGAATGGACTTGGCGCCTGAACGACTGCGTGCAGAGGCATATTGAGGGGGTAATCTGGGGAAGTCTGCGGACAAACAGCTTTAGGCTCCAGGGCTGCAAACCCACATCCCTACACACTTTAAGCTACCCAGCCCCACCTGAACTAGCGGGTAGGAAATTCCCTGCTCAAAAGCATCTTTTAAGAGAGTTACTGAGGATGTTACTGAGGATGTTCTCTTCACGGACTCTCACAAATACAATGGCTCTTGCTATCTATTGCAGAGGGGGAATGTCTCCCTGCCGTGCCTTCCTGAGCATCCCTTTTGTGCTTCCCCAAGGGTTCGCTCTGGTCTCCCCTCACACCCAGGCTCCTGCCAAATCTTGTCTCTTCTCCATGTTTATTATTATCTTCCCCATCCTCCTTTCCGATGGCCAAAACTGGATCATACCATGGTTCTCTCTTACTGAGAACATCGTAATCTCCTCTCCCATCTTGACAGCTTTCAGTCAATACAACAGCCACTCTGACAATGTCACCTCCCCTTCTCCTGGTTCCCTGTTTCTTTCCACATACAGATCAACTGCCCTGCTCTCACTTTGAAAGGGATCCACAGGACCGGTGCTATGGCCCCAACTTTGGAACAGTCTCTAGGAGGAACTCCTTCAGTGTGCCAGACCCCCTGGGGATCTTGCTTTTCCTCCTGGGTAAGCTTCACTGCCTCCTCCGACTGGACCTTTAGGCCTGCAGCACGCCTGCTTTGCTTGCACCGTGAGTGCCGGTCAGCAAGTCCAACTGAGACAGACCCCTGATGGAGACATGTCCACTCTTCAGGGATTAATGCACCTCGCCAAGCATTTGCAGTGATACTCACGCAGCATTGTCAAAAGAGCAGCATTTATTTATTAACTGGATCACAGCACAGGAAGTCCCTAGGGTAACACCGAGAACTAAAGGTTAAAGCAGAGTCCATTCTGGTTAGCCCAGAACCCAGCCAAGCTGTAGTGAACCCCTGGGTTCAAGCTTTGTCTGTCTCTCTGTCTGATCTCCTTTGTCAAACTCCAGGTGTGAGCCCTGACTCCTTCCAGCAGCCAACCCTTGCCTCCCCCTCCAATCTCACATATCTCCAGTCTTTTAGTCTCAAGCTGGGGGATTGCTGTTCAGCTTCCCTGAGGAGCAGCAGGGAAATCCATATCCCTCTGGGTGGTTGGTTGCTAGGTGTGAATGTGCTGGGGACTGAATTTGCCATTGTCTTCTTAGGCCTAGTCTACACTGGGGAGGGGGGGTCGATCTAAGGTACGCAACTTCAGCTACGTGAATAGCGTAGCTGAAGTCGAAGTACCTTAGCTCGAATTACTTACCCGTCCTCACGGCGCGGGATCGACGTCCATGGCTCCCCCGTCGACTCCGCTACCGCCACTCGCTCCGGTGGAGTTTCGGAGTCGACGGGAGCGCATTCGGTGTTCAATATATCGCGTCTAGATGAGACGCGATATATCGAACTCCGAGAAATCGATTGCTACCCGCCGATCCGGCGGGTAGTGAAGACGTACCCTCTGATGTTTCACTGATATGGAAACTAAGGTCCAGACAGCTAAGCAATACCCACACCTATGTGTCTCAGCCCGCGGGAAGAGCAAACAGTCCCCTTCCACCCTAGGCACATAGGGGAAACTGAGACACAAATTGGCCTCTCAAAAATATTGCAAAATATTCCCACTTTGTCAGAGGGGCCTAGATACTCTCTCAGTTCCCCTCTTCCTGCTCTTCAATCCATCCCTTTGTTCCTTTCATCTTCTCCTCTGACTCTCCCATTCATGCTTTTTTCAAGCTGAAACCTATGCCTAGAATGACATCCCTCTTCCACTGTGCCAAGCATCCCTTTGTCCCCTCAAAATCCCCTTTCCTCCACCTACCCTCCCATACTGGTAACTCCAGGAGCTCTTCAACTAGTGCACTGCAAGAAGCAGGTCTCAGACTGTTGTGTGGACACCCTGTTTCCCATTTGCAGTCATGTGAGCTACCTCTCCTCCCACGTGTGGGTGTGCAGGACACCGCACTTCCCACACATATCCCACAACATCCGTGTGACAACTGCAGCACTTGGGGCATGGCAAATAACATTAGGAAAGTGCTTGTGCATTGTTCAGAATCCAGTGCACGGAGTGTTTTGTCCTTTCCAGAAAAAAAGTTAACCAGATTGGCTCTTCAGTCTATCTCCCTCTCTTATCTATTCCTCTATGTCCTCTGAACCTGCTTCTCTGACACCTGCTCCCCTCTTCTGCGTGTTTCCTCTTCTCTTGCAGTAGCACCTCCTAGCTTAGATCCTTCCCCAAAACAGATATCCAGGCTCCTTTTTTTGGGAATAAAGCAGCAGACAACAAGGATGTAGACCAGAGTCATGTAGGGTGACCAGATGTCCCGATTTTATAGAGACAGTCCCGATATTTGGGGCTTTTTGTTATACAAGCTCCTATTACCCCCCATGCCCTGATTTTTCACACTTGATGTTTGGTCACCCTAGAGTCATGTGACCTGCCGACTCTCCTTTCACTATCAGCAGTGGTTCTGTGGACCACAGTTTGACAACTGCTGGCCTGAGCATCTCTTCTTCCACTACCTCAATCTCTACTTAAAAGTATTAGCACTCATACAATTCACTCAGCACAATGTACTATTCTTTAACCTTGCCCCCTCGTTTTCCTATGCTCCTCCTTGATTAGCAATGGTTTGCACAATGACAACAGTTGCACGGGGATGGGCTCACTGGCCAATCATCACGCTCTTTTTATCGCAAGGCAGGAATTGACTAGACTCGTGTCCATGATTCTAGACTAACAGGCTATTTTCATTCATAAACAATGCATGCATGCTTTTTTCTTCCTCTATGAATCGATTTCTTTTATACAAGTGGCAGAATGTGCAGTATATTTCAATGTAATCCTAGAAACTTTCTCTTTCTGCTCTTTGAATAACTAAATACAAATAAAAATAATAAAATAAAAATGGAAACCAACAGAGAAAAGCACCGAAGTGAGACTGAGGTTGGCTGCATGTTCCAATGCTGGATGCAATGGCCATAAATCTGTGTGCAACAACTTGTAAGATGGGCTGCATAATATCTCAAGTGCCCAAAGTCATTATCATTTAACCTACTTTTATACCTCAAATTATAGAATTCACTTTTTTAAAAACTTAAAACACTTCTCAAAGCTGTACAAATGTATGTACACTGTGCATCCTGAGGAAGTTTCAGCAATGCATGCTAAATGAATGAGCAACATGGAAAACATTTAGAATGTTTGAAAGAAAGGATTCGCTACTACTGAACAGCACTATGGAAAGACCAGTTAGAGAAAAGCACCATAAATAGGTATATTGTTTTGGAATAATACATGGTAATTAGAATACAGATCTGTAAGTAAAATATTGAAGTTGGCATTGTCCTGCAATCTGAGAGATGGATGGAAGTTTTCATGGAGATGTGAATGTCCACTAAAGACAATCAGATGAACTACCAGCTGGCAAATACTAGAATATACAATAAACTTTGGACAACAGTGACTCATAATTCTTCAAAGACACATTAAATGCCCACTCTCCATCCTCCTATTCATTAACCTGACAAATATTTAAAATTATCTCTATGATACGCTGTTCAAGACATAATAGATACTTTCTGGTGATATACCGTGTAGATCATGTGCCAAATTTTCAACTGCTCAGCACCCACAATCCGGGCCAGATTTTCAGCAGAGCTCAGCTCACTCTTAAACAACGAAACCATGAGCAGATTTTGAAGTGCTGAACATCAAACACCTCCCATTGTGACACTTATGGCCAGATATTCAATAGACCTCAGCATTCAACAGGCTCAAAATCTGGCCACTTTATTTTGGTCCCTAAATGGGAGCTAAGCTCATTTAAAAATTCTAGCCAGAAGGTAATTGAAATGCACGCACGATGCAGTGAAATGAGTATATCATAAAGTGATACACTCAGGCCGCTGTGGATATTTCAACTCTTTGATAATGGTCTACTGCCACCTTGAAGTTGTTAGTCTGTAAAAGCGAATACAATGTGACATGCAGCGGAGTTAATTGTCAAGGGAACAATTTCCAGC
Source organism: Mauremys mutica (assembly GCF_020497125.1). Taxonomy (NCBI): domain Eukaryota; kingdom Metazoa; phylum Chordata; order Testudines; family Geoemydidae; genus Mauremys; species Mauremys mutica. The sequence continues at coordinate 13,347,543 of NC_059085.1, forward strand.
CTGCTATTGTCCCGGAGATCAGCCAGTATATCCTTGATATTTCAAGATTTCTATAGGGGGATGGCAAATGCATCTGACAGATGGTCCCAAAAGCAGACACTAGTTAAAAATAGAGAACAATGGAGAGGGTATCAAGAGAGAGACACATGATTACAATGGCTTGAATAATTCCACTGTCAGTTCCTGAATAATACCCTGTCAATACTCAGGATATCATGCAAGAAGAGATGGCAATTTTTTAAAATGTGTAATGATGTGTCTCTTGGTATCTCTGCTGTTGTACTTCATTTTACAGCCCTCTATATAATTTTTAGATCATCTCTGCGATTTTATACAGAATAGTGAGATAATTTACTCAGACTTTTTTTCCCCGTTACTATTGAAATCTCCTTAGCATACAACAATAAGAAAACAACATTACGTATGGGGCTCGTACACAGGCTTATAAATGAAAATGATGTCTTCAGTGATCTCTGACTGCTCCATCTGAAGACTCATTTCCTCATCATTGTGTCCACTGAGCTCTCATGTTTACCCAAATTTCATATTGTGCATTATAAAAAGCTTTGCTGAAGGCCATTACGTGGCTTCCAAATTGACAGAAGAATTCTGTTCTTAGTCATGGAAATTAACTACGTTCCCACCTGACCTCGAAAATGTTGCAAGATATCATCTGGGCTACCTAAACCCAGGCAACTACACTTTCTGTTCTGTGCACACATCTTCTGTTATCTGAATTTTGTACTGCATTGCTCAGTTAGAGACTTTATTCATATTAGCAAAATAGCTTGCAAATCCAATTAGGCTTAAAGAAACCTGATTCTTTAACTCTTTTGCGGAAAGTGCAAGGCAGGCTGTGGGCTTTTGGTAATTAGCAGGTGTGTGTTTTCAGCATCATTGGGGCTAGCATTTTTCTCCAAAAGCAGAAGACAGATTAGTTTAGTCTCTGGTGCAACAGCCAAATATTTAATGTTACAGACTTGGAATAGAGAAGCTAGTAGGGGTGTGAATTACTGAGAGATCATGAAGTCATCATCCAAGAAAGCTTCACACATCTAGGGTGTTGAGATGATAGAAAACTTTCGTTAAACCATTGGGAAAGGGAACAGTAGAAAATGCTACAATCTGTTGTATCTAGGGTCTGATTCTCATGCCTGTTAAGTCTAGGGTTGCCATATTTCAGGTTCCCAAATAAAGGACACTGCCGGGGCAGGGGGAAAACTGGAGGGTATGTGTGTACTGGAAGGAGGTATTTGGGGGTGGTGGAGGGGTGTGTGAGTGTGTGTGTGTACTGAGAGGGATGCTGGAGGGGTGTGTGTACTTCGGGGGGTATTTGCGGGTGGTGGAGGGGTGTGTGTGTGTGCTGAAAGGGGTGCTGGAGGGGTATGTGTTTTGAGAGGGGGTATTTGGGGGTAGTGGAGGGGTGTGTGTGTACTGGAAGGGGGTATTTGGGGGTGGTGGAGGTGTGTGTGTGTGTGTGTGTGTACTGGGCGACAGTGCTGGAGAGGTATGTGTATTGGGAGAGGGTATTTGGGGGTGCTGGAGGGACGTGTGTGTGTGTACTGGGCAGGCGTGCTGGAGGGGTATGTGTGTGTGTACTGGGCGGGGGTGCTGGAGGGGTATGTGTATTGGGAGTGGGTATTTGGGGGTGGTGTAGGGGTTCGTGTGTGTAGTGGGGGTGCCAGAGGTGGGTGTATTGACAGAGGGTATTTGAGGGTGGTGGAGGGGTGTGTGTGTGTACTGGGGGTGCTGGAGGAGTGTGTGTATTGAGAGGGGGTATTTGGGGGTGGTGGAGGGGTGTGTGTGTCTGTGTGTGTGTACTGGGCGGGGGTGCTGGAGGGGTGTGTGTATTGGGAGTGGGTATTTGGGGGTGGTGTAGGGGTTCGTGTGTGTAGTGGGGGTGCTGGAGGGGTGTGTGTATTGAGAGAGGGTATTTGGGGGTGATGGAGGGGATGTGTGTACTGGGGGAGAATTTGAGGGTGGTGTGTGTGTGTGTGTGTGTGTGTGTACTGGGCGGGGGTGCTGGAGGGGTATGTGTATTGGGAGTGGGTATTTGGGGGTGGTGTAGGGGTTCGTGTGTGTAGTGGGGGTGCTGGAGGGGTGTGTGTATTGAGAGAGGGTATTTGGGGGTGGTGGAGGGGATGTGTGTACTGGGGGAGTATTTGAGGGTGGTGTGTGTGTGTGTGTGTGTGTGTACTGGGCGGGGGTGCTGGAGGGGTATGTGTATTGGGAGTGGGTATTTGGGGGTGGTGTAGGGGTTCGTGTGTGTAGTGGGGGTGCTAGAGGTGGGTGTATTGAGAGAGGGTATTTGAGGGTGGTGGAGGGGTGTGTGTGTGTACTGGGGGTGCTGGAGGAGTGTGTGTATTGAGAGGGGGTATTTGGGGGTGGTGGAGGGGTGTGTGTGTCTGTGTGTGTGTACTGGGCAACAGTGCTGGAGGGGTATATGTGTGTGTACTGGGCGGGGGTGCTGGAGGGGTATGTGTATTGGGAGTGGGTATTTGGGGGTGGTGTAGGGGTTCGTGTGTGTAGTGGGGGTGCTGGAGGGGTGTGTGTATTGAGAGAGGGTATTTGGGGGTGGTGGAGGGGATGTGTGTACTGGGGGAGTATTTGAGGGTGGTGGAGGGGTGTGTGTGTGTACTGGGGGGTGCTGGAGGAGTGTGTGTATTGAGAGGGGGTATTTGGGGGTGGTGGAGGTGTGTGTGTGTCTGTGTGTGTGTACTGGGAGGGGTGCTGGAGGGGTATGTGTATTGGGAGTGGGTATTTGGGGGTGATGTAGGGGTTCGTGTGTGTAGTGGGGGTGCTGGAGGGGTGTGTGTATTGAGAGAGGGTATTTGGGGGTGGTGGAGGGGATGTGTGTACTGGGGGAGTATTTGAGGGTGGTGGGTGTGTGTGTGTGTGTGTGTGTACTGGGAGGGGTGCTGGAGGGGTATGTGTATTGGGAGAGGGGATCTGGGAGAGTGCTGGAGGAGATACCTGCAGTCTCACTCTCGAGGTTGGGGGCAGGGTCGTGCTCCCTGTCATGGTGGTAAGGTGGCTGGCGCATGCCTGGGATGCAGCACCAGCCCAGTCAGTCAGTTCCTCCCTGTGGACCTCTTCCCCTCCCCAGGGCAGGGATCTAGGCCCTGGCCTTGTCACCCCTCCCGGTCAGGCTCTGAGGCCCTGCGGCGGGGCAGGTGGACTGGCTGAGAGGTGCTTGGCAGCTCCTCTTACCTGGCATAGCAAGCCAAGGTGGGTGGGATCCAGCAGCTGTGGGTGCAGGGGAGGGCCCAATCAGGGCGTGGAGACAGCTCTTTGAGTTGCAATGTCAGCTCCGTTTGGAAAAATCCTGAACCTTTCCTCTTATTTGAAAAATCTGCCCTGACGGAGGGTGGACTACCAACAGAGGTCATGTCCGGGAAAACCCAGGCATATGCAAACCCCAGTTAAGTCTCCTTAGCACCAGTCCCTTGACATAAAGCTGCCTTCAGCGTGGTAAAGGAGACTCCCTGACACTTCCCTCTGTGTGGCTGGGAGGCAATGCATATGGCTGGAGCATCTCTCCATTCCTGTGATACTGTATCTAGCTGCCAGAGCAACCCCCTAGGGCCATGCATAGCCGGGTGTAAAACAGAATACAGCAGCTGCTCTATATTACACTTGGGACTGGGCAAAGCTAGGCACACTAGCAGGGCAGTAGGGAGAAATGTGGTCCTGGTGTTGACGATGCTGTACCTGTTTTTGTACTAATTACAGGATTTCATTCTCCAAAGCTATTAACCCGGCACCCTCCACATCCGTAGCACATTTACAAATAAAGTAACCAGGCTGACATGCAAATTTACTTTCCTTCCAAGCTTCAAGGGAGGTGATGCATCAAGTCTGCCTGCAAATGTAGGACTACTCTATCCTGCCCATTAAGCAATTTGATGGACGTATGTTTCAGTTGGACCCTGACGGCAACTGCAAAATGAAAATCACAGCAGCAAGGGAGCATGAGAAAAAGGAAGGAGAAACACTAAACTCCTTTGATTTTGTTTCTCACTGCTAGAATCTTATTTGATATTGGGTCCTCGCGCTCGGGAATGGCTTGTTCAGTTTTTCAACAGAGTTCTGCGGGAATCCAGATCACCTAGAATCTGGCGCCCAGCGAAGATCACTGCCTTGCTGAAACCTGGGAAAGACCAACACTTGCCTTCGAGTTACAGACCAATTTCACTTCTAAGCGTCTGCTTTGAGATGCTTAAGCATCTGATTTTGCAAAGAATTTCACCATCTGTGTTGGCACCAGAGCAAGCTGGCTTTTGCTGCGGTCACAGTACATGTGATCGAGTGCTGGCACTTACAACTTTCATCAAAAATGGATTCCAACATAAGCTGAAGACTGGTTCAGTTTTCCTTGACCTGACCATGCTACATAGAACCATAGATATCAGGGTTGGAAGGGACCTCAGGAGGTCATCTAGTCCAACTCCTTGCTCAAAGCAGGACCAACCTCCAACTAAATCATCCCAGCCAGGGCTTTGTCAAGCCTGAAAAACCTCTAAGGAAGGAGATTCCACCACCTCCCTAGGTAACCCATTCCAGTGCTTCACCACCCTCGTAGTTTTTCCTAATATCCAACCTAAACCTCCCCCACTGCAACTTGAGACCATTGCTCCTTGTTCTGTCATCTGCGGTACCACTGAGAACAGTTTAGATCCATCCTCTTTGGAACCCCCTTTCAAGTAGCTGAAAGCAGCTATCAAATTCCCCCCCCCCACTCTTCTCTTCTGCAGACTAAACAATCCCAGTTCCCTCAGCCTCTCCTCATAAGTCTTGTGCTCCAGCCCCCTAATCATTTTTGTTGCCCTCCACTGGACTCTTTCCAATTTTTTCACATCCTTCTTGTAGTGTGGCGCCCAAAACTGGATACAGTACTCCAGATGAGGCCTCTGTCTGCTGGCAATGACTGTGCACTTGTCTTTGTTGAACCTCATCAGATTTCTTTTGGCCCAATCCTCTAATTTGTCTAGGTCCCCCTGTATCCTATCCCTCCAGCGTATCTACCACTCCTCCCAGTTTAGTGTCATCTGCAAACTTGCTGAAGGTGCAGTCCACGCCATCCTTCAGATCATTAATGAAGATACTGAACAAAACCGGCCCCAGGACCGACCCTTGGGGCACTCTGCTTGATACCGGCTGCCAACTAGACATGGAGCCACTGATCACTACCCGTTGAGCCCGATGGTCTAGCCAGCTTTCTATCCACCTTAAAGTCTATTCATCCAGTCCATACTTCTTTAACTTGCTGGCAAGAATACTGTGGAAGACCCGTATCATATGGTCTGGTACATGGACCTTTTGGTGAAATTGTTTAGAACCATGCCAGGTTGGTTAATATGTGTGATTGCTCTGTTTTTTCAGAAATTGCAATTTGATAGAACAAGTGCTTGGCAGGGTCGGCTCCAGGCACCAGCATTCCAAGCAGGTGCTTGGGGCAGCAATCTGCAAGGGGCAGCAGTCTCTGTGTTTTTGCCCCCAAGCAGTGCGCTGAATTGCAGCCATGGACAGTGGGGGCAGTCCGTGTGCCCTTAGGGTGGCACGTGCATTTCCATGGCGGTGGCAATTCGGCGGCAGCTTCTATGTTCAGCTGTCTGCGGCGGCACAGCTTCTGTCTTCCGGCTGAAGACAGAAGCTGCCGCCGAATTGCCGCTGCCGCGGAAACGCGCGTGCCGCCCTAAGGGCACATGGACTGCCCACGGCGGCAATTCGGCGCGCTGCTTGAGGCGGTGAAAACAGTACAGCCAGCACTGGTGCTTGGAGGCACCAGAAGAATCCACCCCCCCGCCCCAAGGATGAGTATTATCTCCAATGTTATTCAACTTATATTCAAATGACCTACTGAGTCTCGCAAGTTTGTTTATGCAGACGACATATACCTCAGCACTCAGTCACACTCCTTTGACATACTTGAAAGTGTTCTGAATGCAAATATGGTGGCTATGGTCCATTATTGTTGTCAGTGGTGCCTGATATCAAGTGGAAGTAAGACTGCATTGAGTGTCTTCCACTTACATCATGCACAAGCAAACAGAAAGCTGAACATAGTTCTCAATGGTCAGTGAATAAAGCATGATTCACACCCAGTTTATCTAGGGATCACACTGGACAGACCTCTTACATATTGTGATCATCTAACAAAGACAGCGACTAAGGTCAAAACGCACAACAACCTGCTTAGAAAACTGTCCAGAACGACATGGGGCACCAACACCCAAACGTTATACACTTCAGCCTTGGCACTCTGTTACTCAGCAGTGGAGTACTGCACTCCAGCATGGGTTCGCTTGTCTCACACAACGAAGACCAACACACAACTTAATTCCACCATGCAGATCATTTTAGGCACACTTAAATCTATTCCTCTACCATGGTTATTGGTTCTCTGCAATATTGCTTTGCCCAGTGTTCGCAGAGAGGAAAGCGTAGCAAAGCTCGTGACAAAATTGTGTGATATGCCACATCTACTGCTAATTAAAGACTTCCTTAATGCACCATATGGTCATCTGCCCTCATGTCACCCATTGTGGATACGTTTATTGGGTGAGGGATTTATGGTAAAGGACATGGTTCGCAGAGAAAGTGACAAATAATTATCTTGTCTCGGACCTCACTCAGTGTCAACCCGGGTTTGATTTACCGCAAAGGCAATGGAGCCTTCCAAACCAGTTTCGTACCGGACATGGAATTTGTGCTGCAGTGGAATTTCGGTAGCGTTTTAGAGACAGTCCACTATTTCAATGTAGGCAGCCACAAACCATGACACGTAGTGTTGAGGACTGCAAAATGACTCAATTTCCTGGAGATCTTCCTGCCTTGAACATCATCGATAAGAACACCGTGTCTTGGCTTGACTGGATTGCAAATGCCAAATAAATCAATACTGGTGTGAGTGGGGCTTGTAGAGGAGGAAAGACACAAAGAAGGGAAGGGGATAGAGTATCAAAAACAACAGAAAACTTAACCCAAAAGTTTGTTACCCAAAGCACAGGAAAATGAGTTTCTGAATGACCGTCTCCCTCAAACTGCACTGTTTCCAAAACTTCAAAGAGCTTTTCTTCTAGCATTCTGCACCCAGCAGGTACTCTTGTTTTAATTTGCAACATCTGATATATTGCCAGCATGACGACAGAATGTGCTGGAGAACATCTGACCCTCACAAAGCCAGTTTTCATCTCGCTTGGTGCTAGCATGTGGCATATTTACATTAAAAACCATAAAAAAGGAAAAAATTAAATCATCTCTTCTATTAATTAAAGGCAACCAGGCATGAAAGGCTGATGCCCCCACATTTCAACAATGAGTGAGATTGACTTTAAACTCTTTTATCACAAGGTGTTTGTCACCTTGCTGAAGGCTGCCATTCTGATCTGCCAAACCATCAACGTTCTGATTCCCAATATAAGAACCTGTACTCATTAAAAGACGGGACCTGTTGTTTACAGTCAAAGTGCCAATCTATTGTTCAGTTAGAAGGCAAGCACGTATTTGTGTATGGTCACACATGCATCTACTCTGCTCTTTCTCATGTGCCAGTGCAGATCCCAAATTTGGGAATATACATAAGATTGTGTTGGGCCTGATTTTCAGAGGTGCTAAGGACTGGTAGCTTTCATTCAAGTGAACAGGAGTTGCCGGTACTCTGAAAAGCAGGTGATAGGTGCACATTTGTATACCTGTAGTCCTGCAACCAAAAGGGTCAAGAAGTGAAATGTAAACTAGGGAATATTTTAGCCTTTCAACATGCATGAACATTAACTGATTTTCTCCAAGAGACTCAAAGAATTGGAAACTTAGAACAAAATGCTCCCCTCTGGTCATCATTGTGCACCTTGACTTAGCTCTTCTGCTCTGCTCTCTCTACTTGCCAGTGGAGGTCCATGGACATACAAGAGAAAAATATTGCCCTTCGCAATTGAATAATTTCCTCTTTATTATCTATTCACACATGTAGAATCCTGGCATTAGAAACCCATTTGCATAGCAGCTCATGGACTAAACTTCACTGGGTGACCAAATATGAAGAGATAACTGTCTGGGTGTGGAGGGATTCACAAGAAATACAAAGACAAATACATCCCTGGAGTACAGAAATGATTTCAGAGGAAGCTGCAGCAGAGATTAAACTGACCCAATGTCCTTTGGCTTTTACGTTTCTTACACTGATTTAGTATTATGTTCAGAGTGATGATTGGCAGAGGGTATATGCAACTGGAAATCTCAATTACTGATACGTTTACTTTGGCATAAATATTGCTCACAAATTAAATGGGGAAAATAGAGCCGGAGTTTTAAAACACTATTTTATTAAAGGGCAGTTTTCACTGCTTTAAAACTTGAGCTAAAAGCGGTCTCATTTATAACATTTGAAACAGTATCTCAGTCCTATAAATCTTCAACAGATTGAAAAAAAAATCTGCCCCACCAACACCTTCTCACCCTGCTGGTTTTCATACATATCAGGAGAAAAGAGCTTCTGATTTCCCCTATACTGTTTCTATGGCAACCTGTTTTGGTTACAGTAAGTGAGCTCATTACTCCATGGAGATGCATGACATTGACACCCAGGGACTCTCTATGTTAAGTTTCAGGCTGTGCTTTAGGGTATTTGTCTTTACTTATACTTTAAAAAGGAAAACCTGAAACTCTTCTTGTCCTCCATCTTTTACTGTCAGGACACTGTGCTATGCAGATTATGAAAAACTCCTGCTCAGGATTTAAGAGTCACTTTTTTATGGCCTGATCCTGCCATGTGCTGAACTGAGTAAGAATTTGCAGGGTATCGGTACCAATCAGTGCTGCCAACTCACTGGCATGGGTACAATGCCCTTGACCTCTTTTCCTATACTCCCTCTCCATGACTTATCTAGAACCTCAGATAACGGCCTCCTCTGCCATTTTTACATTGGATCATACTTATTAGAACATCAGAAGACCAGAGGTCACTGCAGAGGGAAATAAATTAAAGAGTATGAAATATCCATGCTGTGATTTCTGGGACGAAAAGCAGCCTCACTGGTCTGGCAGTGGGAGGTGGTGACTATGAGCATAGACATTAAGTAGAAGTTTTAGAAGTTAATAAATAATGCTGAGCTGGTAGAGTTACCAGGCAAAATTCAGACAAGAACCTAATGAAGTCAAGCTGAGCCCAAGCAAAGCCTAGAGGCTGCCCAAGAAAGTGGAACTTGCAACCTTCTTCTGCCACCCTCAAGGTGTACGTTATACCCACGGAGGCTTCTAGAGTCCATCCAGATTTACTTAAGGTACATCTGCACTGGAGCTGACATACTGGCTAAAAATACCAACCAGTCCAGTATACTGGTAAAGTATGGTAAGTATGTAACCTGGTGCTCCATAGCCTTAGGCCTTGTCTACACTTAAAAAGTTTTCCGGTATAGCTATACCGACCAACCCTCCTAGTGTAGACACAGCTTATACTGGCAAAAAAGTGCTTTTGTCAATTTAGCTTAAACCAGTTCTCCAAGCAAATAAGTTTGCAATGAAACACAGATTATCTAATAATGCACATGAGTGGCTGAAGAAATTTCTATTTTTAAGTAAGGGTTGGTGAAACATGCTGAATTGAGTCAAGAGTAGCGAGGTCAGCACTCCCAGAAATTACAGATCATTAAGTTTTAGAGCAGTTGCAAGTAGTCTTAAATCCAAAACTTTCCAAAACGGATGACGATTCAATATTTGCAAGGGGGCAGGAAAGCAGAGAAGAAGGTAGGATGAGGTTGAGTTTGGAGCTCTGTAGGGGCAGATTTTTGACAGCCCAAAGCCCAGTAACATGTGTGAACCATTGCCCACAGCTGGAATACCAGTTGTTATGCTTATTGCTGAAAGCAGCTAAAAGGAGGCCTTTCTGAAACCTTATCACAACTAACAGACCAGGAGGGGAGGGGGAAGGAGTGACCTCAAGGAGTAAACACAACCCTCTGCCCTCCTGACTTGAGTTGTTTTTCTGAAGCATGTGGTTTTGCGAGATGGAAAGTTTGACAATAGTTAACTAAGCTATGTGAAACACAGCTGGTTAAACTGATGGAAACCTCTCTGCCTGACACACTGGAAAACTACAGGCTGGAAATCTCCATCCTGAACTTGGCTTCTACTCAGCAGTTTTTTTGATGAGCATGCTACGTAATACTAACAAATTAGATATAAAGAGAAGAAGAAATCTGAGCTTGGTGGACATTTGAACACTTGGACACCTCTCAAGTTTCCCTGCAAACAGAAGGCTGGCCACTGGAAGTCTATGGTTATCCACTCAAGACCTCCTCAAGACCCTGGGTAAATATGAATCTGGGGGTGATTTGGGGTGCTCTACTAACCTGTGGTGGACATGTGTAAGTGTTGGAGACTAAATAAAGTAGAAGCTTTGAGTGAAAGCACTTTTGTTTCCCTGCTTCATCAACTATCTATTGGCCGTATGGCCGTCTGCCCTCTGATTTATTTCCTGATGCCTCCTCGCAAAGAGTAAAGTTACCAAGAGTGTTGGGTTCAGCAACATGCCGCTCCTGAGATCTTTTTAAAAATCATTACTTATTAATAAACAGGCTGCAAGGGATGCTGTCAAGGTAGATGAGGTCTCAGACATGACCTGCATTTTTATTACATTTATTTGCAAGTGCCATTTAATTCTGTGCTAGCAGCTGCTTCAATGCTATTTCTTTTCTTATGGAAGATTAATGCCGGCAGTGCAGTCCTCAGCAGTAGCTCTAAGTTTCCAAGCCAATGTGCACAGTCCAGCAACAGCAAAACAAGCTACCTTGCACAGCTCAGTGCTTGCATGCACTCCCAATGGCCAGAATTTGGCAGGCCCTTGTGTGGGTGTGGAAGGATCACAGACCCCTCTTCCTTCATTCTTCCCCACAGTACAGGGGCCTATCCACTGCAATCTCCTTGCTTTCCTAAGCTCAGGACCTGTCTCACACGCTGAGACACAAAGAGATGGAGTGAGACGGTGAGAACATGCCCAGAGCACCGGCCAGCTATGGAGAGGAAGACGTGCTGGTCTCCCTAGCACACTGGGAAGGATCGCCCTGAGGTCTGAAGTGGTGTCTGGCCTCCTGGTGCTGGCCCTCTGCATAGGGCTGAACGTCACAATTTTCACTCTTTGAAGCATATTTCCAACTTATCAAAATTAAAACTTCGTTTCCTACTTCTAGTTTGAGCTTCTAGTTTCACTTGTCTGTTTGTCCCATAATACCCTATGAAATAAACAGTGTTTGAGAAAGGTGGCTCCACCAGTTCAAGACACAGAATACATAAACATTCCCCAGCCGCACCATGGTTGTAAAAAAGGCTGATTAACAAACAAAACAGATGAGTCTATTAGAGCAGCAGTAGGGTGCAGAATGCAGAAGACAAGAAGATATTACCAACCTGATCTGATTGGTTTGCTCATCAATGGCATCAACAGCACTCTCCACAGAGCTCAGCAGAGACTGGATCTGGTTGGCAGTCTCCTTCAATAGGAAACGGGTCACAAACTGGTCCACGTTGGTCCCTCTTTCGTACACCTGAAAAGAAAGGCGCAGAGTTCTGTGATAAACTGCCAACAACTTGGGGAAAAAAGCATCCGTAGAAACTGGCCACCAGGAATCCTGCTCCCTTCACCTAGAGTGACCAAATTTCCCAATGTTATAGGAACAGTCCCGATATTTGCAGCTTTGTCTTATAGTCACTTATTACACCTTATCCTCTGACCTGATTTTTTACACTTGCTATCTGATCACCCTATTCTCCACCCTCTAGGCCACCTTCTCCCACTGGACATAAATGGAATGTATGATCGTTCTCAGCAATTTCCATCTCAGTGATGGGGCAAATGCTGACAGAAGAGTCCACATAATTACACTGTGGCCCTTTCATCTCAGATTCTGGTTACGGCAATTTATAGAGAGAGCTCACTTTGCGCATCTCAAGGTGTGACGCTGGCTTGCAGAAAATTCATCCCTGTGAATGCTGAGGGCAGGCCCAAATGTAATACCAGGAATGGAAAGGTCCCAGTGAAATATATTGCTATAAGATAGGTTCAATGGAAGCTTCATGACAGGATGATGAGTGTGATAAATCTATTTGTATAAAGGTATCACTCTTGTATCTGAAACTAGAAATATGAAATATAACTCTGAGGGCCTATTGTAATTATGCAACGTGTGGGCCATTAATGGTGGTTTGGAATCTTGATGGCTCCCATTAACCAGGACAATTGAGTGCAGATGGCTCTGTTTTACTTGTAAGTCTTCTTGTATGTGTGTGTACTGGCAAGTGGGTAATGAAGACTTACAGTGACATGCGATCATGTCACCTGAACTGGAATCCATCTTTAACCTGGTGCTTTTCCATTGAGAAGGGGGGGGGGGAGAACCCAGAGAGGGACAAAGGCTTCCCGCCTTAAACAAAAGATATATAAGTGGGTGGAACAGAACAGAGGGAGGAGCCATCACAAATGCCCTAGCTACCACCTGAGCTGGAACAAGGGCTGTACCGGGGGAAAGGATTGTGCCCAGACTAGGAAGGCGTCCAGTCTGTGAAAGAAACTCATTCAAACATCTCTGAGGGTGAGATTTTATCTGTATTCAGTTTTATTATTGTACTAGGCTTAAACTTCCGTGTTTGATTTTATTTTACTTGGTAATTCACTTTGTTCTGTTTTTTACTACTTGGAACCACTTAAATCCTACTTTCTGTATTTAATAAAATCACTTTTTACTTATTAATTAACCTAGAGTATGTATTAATACCGGAGGGGGGGAAACAGCTGTCCATTCCTCTCTATCAGTGTTATAGAGGGTGAACAATTGGTGAGTTTACCCTGTATAAGCTTTATACAGGGTAAAACGGTTTTATTTGGGGTTTGGACCCCATTGGGAGTTGGGCATCTGAGTGTTAAAGACAGGAACACTTCTGTAAGCTACTTTCAGCTAAGTCTGCAGCTTTGGGGCACATGTTTCAGACCCTGGGTCAGTGTTGGAGCAGACTGGCATGTCTGGCTCAACAAGACAGGGTGCCCTCAGCTGGAGTCCCAACCTGGCAGGGAAAGCAGGGGCAGAAGTAGTCTTGGCACATCAGTTGGCAGTTCCCAAGGGGGTTTCTGTGATCCAACCCGTCACAGGCACATGAGAAACAAAATATAGGGGGCACGTTTTTACAAGTGACTGTGAAATAAATACCCCAAAATGAGTCTCTAATGTACACATAGCACTAAGGTAATTGCACAGCAAACTTGTTTATCTGAATGCATAAATCACCAGTTGGACACAAATGACTATTTGTGAATGCCAAAAACATTCCATTTGCATGAAAATCATTAGGCTTGCAATTGTGTGGGAGCATTTCTGAAAATCTGGACCACTCAGACATGATCTAGTTTCTGATCTTTTTCTACATGACCCATTGATTTCTTAGCTCCCTGAGGATGACAGCCTGGCATTTCCAAAAAAAAATAAAAATGATCAGACACTTGCATTTTTACTTTTCTTTAAAAGAATTTATATTTTTGAAGTGAAGAGCTGAAGGACGACTAAGCTTAGTGAGGAGTTTTATGATTCATTAATTTCAAAATCGACTGCACTTTGAAAGTAATTACTTTCCAGGGCTTAAATGTCATTTTTATTGAGATTTTTATTTTAAGACATTGGCATCTCTGGGTAATGTTATTGGCTTGTTAAGATAATTTGAAACACAAGCACAGCATTTGAGTTCAATAACATTGGGACAGACTGGATGAGAACATGTTCGGCAGTAAAAATAATCTCCACCAGGTCAAGTGGTAGGTATTTAAATACCTAATTCAACTGGATGGCTCAGGGGACACTTGAAAGGCTATGGAGTTCTGGGTTGTGAGGCTGCTGGTCTGAAACCAAACCAATTTGAAGGCTGCTTGGTGGTTTCACTTTAGTCCCCTAATCATAAAAAAACACCACCACAAGTGGCATCCAGTCTCAGCCGAAGAATCAAGAACTAAACTAAACTATGTGGACATGAGACTGAATTCTCCGCCCATCTACAGAGGCAGCTAGGCCCTCGAGAAGATGCATACCATCAGGGCAGGATGGGAAGCTGAGAATACTCTGCTCCTGGCAGTGCTCTGTCAGGGGGACAAAGAGAGGCTAGCATCAGTGTGGCTGTCAGGTCAGCACCTTCATCTGCCCTACAGTCACTTATAAAACTGGACGGTTTACATTAGTGCCGTTTGGAAACAAGACACTTTTAAAGCACTGAGTATTCTTGGTATCCCCTTCACTGTCATCCTGACTGTGGGCAATCTTAGATCATTACATACGCCCCGTTACCATATTATAGGAGTGCCTCTGGTCTATCGATCAGCTTTTTCTCCAGCACATATCCTAATGTGCCTACAGTGTGGTACCTAAGGCTATCTTCCCGGCAAAACAAAAAGTGTGTGTGTGTGTGTGTGTGTGTCTGTGTCTGTGTGAGAGCGAGAGCGAGCACACAAGCAGTGGGATAACTGAGACAAGGCAAGGTCAACTCTATACCCACCGGCTGGAAGTTGACCTTGCCTCCTGAAGTTCACAATAGAGCTCCAGTGGCTTGCCTCCACTTGGATTTTACAGTGGGATAGCCAGTTGTCTGGGAAGCAGAACCAGAGCCAGATCCCACAGCCTAGAATGCCCTGCCCTTTAGAGTCTTCTCCTGACCTCCTTCGAGAGCTTGACACAAGGAGACACAGAGGGGTGGAAGATCATCCATGTGATCATTTGTCACAAGGAGGACTCCAGCCTAGACGAAGGGGAAGAGCATTCCAGAGATGTGGGCTCTTGGCAGAGAGAGCCAGGCCGTTTCTCATCTCTAAATGAAGATGTGGAACAGTCACCAGCTCCAGCCCTCCCATCTCCATTGCCGAAACAGGACTAAAGACAATCTCTCATCTGATCTTGTCCCAAGGCTGGGTTCTACTTCAGCAAGACTACAAATGCCACCAGACTGGCAGGTGGTTAGGTGATGTTCACCAATGACTCAGATGAGACTAATACACCCCCCCCACACACACACACACTCTTTCACTATTTGCTTCCAGTGGGCTTTGAGCCCAGATCTCCTAAGAAAAAGTTCTGGGCACTAAGATACCGGTACCATCGATTTATGGTGTGATTTTTAAAGAGGCCAAAATGACTGGATGACCAATTGCCATTTAAGTAAATGGAAACAGTCTGATCCCCCAAGTGGCTATGAAAAATCTTAGCTCTCTTTTTGATCTGTAAAGGTATCAATAAGCACCCACCCCATGCGCTAGCCCCAAACATGCACCAGTATAATGCATATAAAATACATTTAGCGACTAGCTTGTCTTCATTAATAGCAATTCAGTAACTATGAAGGAGTGCCAGAAAATACACCAATTTATAAATTTACTAAATAAAAACTACCTACATGTCCCTCACTAAGATACCTACCCTAATTTCTAAGGGTCTGATTCAGTTAGCCACCCCTACCCTCCGAGTATTTTAGCTTCTGAGAGTTGGAAGCCCTGAATAACTTCTAAATGTCATCCAACTTGAAATAAAACTACAGACGTTTCCTTGGGTGCTGCTAACACATTAGGATACCTTCCTTTGGGGATCCTCTCTGATCTCTCTGTCCTTTAAGCTTCTCGCCCTTTTATCTGTTGCCCAACTGGGAGTGAAGATGTATTTGAAGCCAAGATCACCAAATGACAAGACTGTTTGCTCTTGACAAGCTTCCAAGATGTTTGTTTTAGCAGCAGCATTTTATAATTGAGGTAAAGTTGCCTCAGACATCTGTCCTCCTCTTTCAATCTACTCTCCATTAGGAAATCTTCAAACTTCCTGCCGTGGTTGTTACGCTGGTTACTACTATCCAGTATATTTGATGTACCGTAGAAAGGAGTCATCCCAGGTGTTCCCAAGGTTAAGGTGAATTGGAAGCATCAGAATGTTAATCCTAAACACAGTGACTCAATAACACTGTCTCCAGGCCTTCGCTAATCGATGAGACGTGCAGGCCACCCCATCTCCAAATTGATCTCAACTTTGCAGAAATGCACAAAATGTACAGGTGCAATGCAGCATTTGCAGGGCCCATTCAAAGGCATTCTTATTTGTATTAGCACCTAAAGGACCCAACCAAGATACAGGCTTCATTGCAATATATATTATACACAGTAAGAAAGAGTCCATACTTCAGAGAGTTTAAAATCAAGAAAGGGGTGAAGAGAAGAGATCAACACCACCCACATTTTACATATAGGGAGCAGAGGGTGGAATTTTCAGAAAGTCTCGAGATCCATAATTGCAGCCAAGTTTTCAGAAGAATTCACCTCCCAGTTTAGGCATTTCAGAAAGTGAACAGATTTTCTAAAGAGCTCAGCACAATTCATACTGAATTCTTTTGAAAATCTAGTCATACGTGTCACAATGTGCTGGGTGTTGAGCACCCAAAAAAACCTGTCCTTATTTAGATGCCTAACTGGGAGCTGAGCTCTCCTGAAAATCTGCCCCTAACTGGGGGTGCTGAGCACTTGAGAATCCAATCCCACAGGATTTGCCTATGGTCATACAGGAAGCCTGTGGCAGAAGCAGGATTTCAACTCACATCTCCTGAACCCCAGTCTAATGCCTTGACTACAAGACCATTCCCCCTTTCATGCAGCCTTGGCACTAACGGACCATAGCAAGCAAACCTCTGGGTTATCGAACTTCATGTGCAGTATGCAACACAGTATTAAAGAAATCCTATGAAAGACATTCAAGGTATCCATGAAATAAATACTTTCAGTGGATACTAGTAATAGCCAACATTTTGAAGAGCTGTTGAATTTTAATGAAAAACTTGCAAAGAGGTGAAATTTAAACACAGTTCTGTCTTTTGTATTCCCAATGGTAACTGCAGGAAAGCAGCATCTTTGTTTCTTCAGGTTGTAGCAACCTGCATGGCACTTGTAGGGATGAGCACAGGTTGCAGGAGGGAAGATTTCAGATGAGAACTAAACAGAAGATGAAATTTGTAGAGAACCAAGATTACATTTTCACACAAATAAAGGAGGAGAAATGCAGAAAATATGAATCCATAGCAGAGATGTCCTTCAATGGAACGCTCTTCACAGTTCACCGTGAAGTTAATTTAAAAAAAAGTTTTGCAATTCCTACTGGTTGTACCAACACATTTCTTTATTAACAGTAATTACAGCAAATCTAGTCTTTGGGAGCAAAATACCTTGAGGCATTATCTGTTTTACACATTACTAATCTTAGGGATTTTCTTTTTAAGAAAAAGTTTCTTTAGAGAGGAAATTTTTAAAAGTCCCCTGCTTTCATATGTGGTTTGATTCAAAGCCCATTCAAGCCAATGGAAAGACTCACTGTCTTGAATGGGTTTTGGATTATATACATAGCGCTTGACATTTTCAAGCACTAGATTGTTCGGGCTTTTGTCTGATTATTAATTATTTGTATTACAGTAGCATCCAGAGGCACCAATTGAGATCAGGGTCCCAGTTGCGCTAGGTGTTATACATACACATAAATAAAGGACAGTCCCTGTCCCAAATCTTACAGTCTAAATAGACCAACAGAGAAAGGAATGGGCAAAGTGATTTGCTTGAGGTCACATAAAAGGTCAGTGGCAGAGCTAGGAACAGAACCAACAGGTCCTGATTTCCAGTTCAGTCTGCTATCTACTAGACCATGCTACCTCCAAAGTAGTTAGGGTTATGTTTGTATTCTGGTTCTTTAGGGAATGTCTGTTTTTGCAGCATTACATTTTGCATTATTTGGAAAGATATTTAAATGCCACCATGATGAATGTGAGAAGAGAGAAAATACCCAGAAATATTGTGATGGCCTCACTCTTAAGAAAAAAAAAAGTAAATAAAGCACTAAGGAAACACCTACTTAGTCCTTCCAGAACTCATGTTTGGTACCGTATGTAGTATCATAATTAACAAAGTAGTTCAGTGGTTAGAGCAAAGGAGGAAATGAAACTCAGGACTCCTGGCATCTGCTCCTAGCTTTTCCAGTGATTTGCTGTATAATTATTTCACTTCCCCACTCATGAAATTGATCATGACAATACTAACAACCTACCCCGAAAGGGTGTTGCAAGATATAATTGTTTAGATCCTTGGATGAAAGACACTACAGAAATACCAAGCTTTTTTTAATCACTGCATTTACAATGAAAAGACAAACTCTTTGAAAACAGTCATTTTTCTTTACCCGTTGAAATGTATGAGTTTAACATAATGCTCATAAACACAATATTCATCTCTTCCTGCTTGATTGCGATGGGTAAAACTGACACACAACTTGTTTTTAGAGTAAAATGGAATTAACACAATTAACATTGATTTAAATGAGATACTACATGCCAAAAACCCCTTTAAACCATGTGGGATAGGCTCATTACAATAATTTCAATGCAACTGCATGGACTAAATTGGAGTTCATTGGCACATCTCATGCTCACAACAGATAAGGCATGAAATGGTTTTTCACAGAGAAATTAAAGCATGAAGACACCATGGGTTTTGTCACATTATGTAGGGCTTTTCAGACGTCACTGGTTTGCTATCAATTTGAAGGAGTTGGTTCATGTAATTGAATGTGTCATTTCCAGATGCTGCCAGCTATTTCCCCAGGCACGTATTGACTTTACAAAACAAAAGCAAAGGTGGGAAAGTAGACAGAATGAGATGAGAACTGCATGAGAGTTTGTAACCTGGAACTTGGGCTGGATGTATTCATTAGATGCTACTGCATTAAAAAATAGTACACTGTCTTGCCATGGGAATTCAATAACTAGTGAAAGAGTTGATACAACGGGCTTAGCACCTCCCCACTGCTCCTGTGTATTATGTCCACTAGTGCCCACAATGTGTTAAACACAATCCAAATAGATAACAATCGCCTCCCCCCATTTTTTCCATGTGGACTGTGAATTTCCACAAAGTTTAAAGAGAGGGAGGATCACAGTGGAAAACTTCAAGGCTGCTGCCTTAAGAAACTTGCAAAGAGAGGAGAGTGGCTTATCAAAGAAGCTCTGAATATTTACAGAGGGAGCCCTCTTCTGTTCTGCACATATTGGCTCAGTCACAAACACTCTTTATACAGCAAGTCATTAAAATATGCCAGCTGCCTGGCTGGAATCAGGATAATTAAAACATACCAGATGCTGGGCCAGATTTGGGGTCCTTCAGCTTGGTGAAACAAAGAAACGGAAACATTTGCCAAGGCAGCCATCTCCTCTCCCCCAGAGAAGTTTCCTAGAGCTGATGACAAATATTTGAGACCAGCAATTATTCTACCCCACTGTTCCTTCAACAAAGCCCACTCTGTCTGTGGTTCTAACTTCCCCAGATTCAAGCATGAAAGGATGTTGCTCTTATTTGAAAATAAAGGTGGTTTGAGATAAGAGATAATCAATCAATGACAAATAGCCTCCTGCCTGGGGAAACAGGCTTCCCTGAGAATTATTTCCTGCACTTCCTGACAGAGACACACACTAAAACTAGGATTTCTTTCTGCATAAGGAAGCACCCCAGTTATTCTCAGATTAGAAATAGGAGAGAAAAAGCTTGACTTTTAAAGGTAGTCTCTGAAAATATAAAGCAGACACTCTAGCAAAAATATTATAAAACATTCCATTGCTCTTTGGTTCAAGAAAAATTCTAACTCTGTGCTTTCAGTAAGAGTCGGATTGTTCTCAGACAAACAGGAGCATGAAGCCTTTAAGGCAAGTTATTCTGCTGTTAAAAAGGCTTGATCTTGCACCGTTAAAGAGAGCTTGTCCATTGACTTGAATGGTAATAGAATCCATCCCTAAATGAACAAGATGCTTTTCCCACACTGGGGACAGAGACTTATAAGATCTTCAAACCACAATATCCCCTGCATTTCAGGAAATATGCTTCTGTTTAAAGCACTGGACGGTTTTCCCATTTCCTGCCAAATCACCAATATGACTTTAGACCATGCAGGGGGCTGTGCCAAAGAGCTGTATATTTAGGGTCAGATATGCAAAATGTTTAGGTTGCAAATAACCATGGGGCCTGATTCCACTCTCCCTTACAACAGTTTTAATCTGGTATAATTCCATTGACATCAATGAATCAGTGCAATAATCTTGCATGTATTTTGCATGTATTGTTAACACAATTGCATATGAAAATTGCATGCCCAAATAGCATGCATTTGGTGCAAAAAGGCATGTAACCATTGTGATGGAGCAAGGCCGGATGGCTACAGGAAAGTATTGAGGAGCAGGTATGTTAGCTCCAGGCTAAGCAAATCCCTAGTACCATGGGAACCAAAATGGCAGTTGCTCCAGGCTAATCAAGGCACCTGGGGCCAATTAAGAACTTTCTAGAAGGCACCGGAGAGAGCTACATTGATTGGAGCACATGCAGCCAATCAGGACAGGCTAATTAAGGCACCTGGTATAAAAAGGGGGAGCTCACTCCAGTCTGGAGAGGAGGAGCTGGGAGCAAGAGACACAAGGAACTAAGAACTGAGAGGGGGTACTACTGGAGGATTGAGGAAACACCATACAATCAAGCAGCATCAGACACCAGGAGGATCCTGTGGTGAGGATAAAGAAGGTGTTTGAAGGAGGCTATGGGGAAGTAGCCCAGGGAGCTGTAGCGGTCAAGCAGCGGTTACAAGTAGCACTATAGAGACTACTGCAATTCACAGGGCCCTGGGCTGGAACCCGGAGTAGAGGGCGGGCCCGGGTTCCCCCCTAGCCCCGCTACTCCTAATCAGACATAGGAGTAGTTGATCCAGACTATGGGTTTCATCCAAGGGGAAAACCACTGAGGGGAAGAAATC
The DNA here is from genome assembly GCF_020497125.1 of Mauremys mutica. Taxonomy (NCBI): domain Eukaryota; kingdom Metazoa; phylum Chordata; order Testudines; family Geoemydidae; genus Mauremys; species Mauremys mutica. The sequence continues at coordinate 13,368,374 of NC_059085.1, forward strand.
CGCCAATAAGCGCAGGACCTACTAGAGGAGAAGAGGAATTTTGCCACACCATGCATAACTAGTCATTCAGGCAAAACGATTGTGCATTTGTGTGTCTAAAGTTTTTAAAAATTAGATATGATGTGGGTCATGCACTCCTTGTGCAGTGCCATTTGGCAGATACTTGTAAATCTCAGTGATAAGGAGACCACACAAAAAAGACAGGATAAATTGCTTTTAAGAATCTTCCTGATCTTCATGTTTTCTAGCTAGTGTTAGCAATATTTTAGCAGTGCTTGATTATAGACATCATAACAGGTCAGTGTACAGTCTTCAGAATACTCAGCCATAATGGAATCAATACCAAGAATGTTGTTTGGCACTACAGAAGAAAATGGCAAAAGGTAATCTGGAAGATCATTTGGAACATTAATATGGTAGAGTATTTGAAACCCACAGCTAACTGTGCTGTACAGTATCTTGTAGTGTTGTGCATGGAGGTACAGAGGCTCCCCTGTATGGCCGGATGACCCACTGTCATCTGCACAGCCCCCCACAAAGGGCCTTGAATGATGTAGAGGTCCTTACGGGGGCTTTCCCATGCATCTAGGTAAGTTTCACCCAATACTACTAAGAAACTAAAAACAGCATTGCCAGAAAGATACTCATCTGCCCTCATTACTCCTTCACCGTCTAGTAACAAGACTTAAATTGCTTCACACAATTGAGTCAAAGAAGCTGATCAATAATACACTAGTACAGAGAAGGCAATAATGTCCCATGTGTTAAAAAGCCTTGTGTGAATAGAAGCAGAACACTCAAGTGCCCACAAGATACACAGGGTTAGTTGAATACTGTAATCCTTGCAGACAAACACACAAAGAGATTTGGGTTGACTAACAGTTTAATGGGACAAAAACAAGGAGTTGTTGTTTTTGTGGATATAGTCTAACATGGCTACCCTCTGATACTTAAGTTTAATGGGACCTTAGTGCCTTTGCACTATTTCTGTCAATGCAAGAACAGGCAAAGAATTACTGTCCATCTCAGTGAGCTCTGCTTTCCATTACCTTATTATTCTCCAAGGCATGTGAAAAAGACAGGAGCTCCTATTCACACATCTTCAGTTTGCAGAGTTCCAAATATGGCTTCAGTTCACCACCCAATGGATCTTTAGTTTGCTCTTAACTTTTTTCATTGTCTTGCCATTAGGAGCTCAGTTCTGCAAGGTGCTGAGCATCTTCAAATGCCACTGACTTTACTGAGGGTCAAGGGTGCTCAGAATGTGCAGAGAATGTTCAGCCTCTGACAGTACTGGTCTCTATATAAAACTGTGCCAATCAGGCCCCAATGCAGTAGACATGCTGTAGACATCCTTTTCAAAATGTTGATACCAGAAAAGGTCTACATTTTGTTGGCTTTGTGCAGAGATGGGCCTAGGGCACAAAGTTCAGATCCTGATCTGAACTTTTCCAACATTTGAGGGTGTTCATTTCAGACCCATCTCTAGCTGAGGCTAATGCATGTGCAACGATGGCAATTTAAACCAAACACTACTAAGAAGCAGCAAAGAGTCCTGTGGGACCTTATAGACTAACAGACGTATTGGAGTATGGAGTTGGAGGCATGTAGTGGAAATATTTATACCTGCCTCTGGAAATTTCCACTACACGCATCCGATGAAGTGGGTATTCACCACAAAAGCTCATGCTCCAATATGTCTGTTAGTCTATAAGGTGCCACAGGACTCTTTGCTGCTTTTACAGATCCAGACTAACACAGCTACCCCTCTGATACTACTAAGAAGGTGGATTTTAATCCTCAATAGTAGCTGTTTGAACAATCCAATCTACGAACATATATACTATCCTTCTAAAGTGTACTGAATGAGTCCATGATCAGAGCTCTTAGCATTCATTGGTTAGATTCTCATTAAAGGACCCAGGACAAGCCCAATATATCTCCATTCATTTCTTCGTAGGATACCTGCTGCATCTCTTAAGATTCACATTATGCAAGCAGCATGAGGCTTTCATTTATTGCGCTCAATCAAGGTCTTCTGCTTTCAATAACCAGCAGTTCTCCTCTATTGCTAGGTATGGATTTCAGCTGCTGCACCTCACATTGCAGTTGACCACAAGCACAAGGGAAGTATTACAGATGGGAAGTCCAGTGAGTGGAGTGGGCTAAAGTGGACCTTAAGCTGGACAATATGGTTGACTAGATAGGCACCTGTCCTTATCCAACTATTCTTACTCCTACTGAGCTCAACACTGAACTGGGAAAGTCACAAGGGATGAATGAGGAAGCTTTTGAGGTGTGCTGTCTATATGAATCTTTTTAAAGCGTCTGTTGGTTGGGGTGCTGCACGAGGTGCACAGGATTTTCCAAACACCATGTGAATCCTGGCTAGCGGACCATATATCTCACATGCACATATCTTGCAAGCAGCCATGAGCCATGCACAAGCTGATGTCAGGAGTGGTGGATGAGGACTATGTGTTTGATGTTACTTACATCCCTTCGCATCCCCTTTGGTGCCATTTTCCTGACAGGCACAGTTCGTCAGTCCAGTTAAGCAGGCCCTCAGAAAGTTTTTGTTTTTTCTATCAACCTTTTCCCACTTGTCTCTTTCATATATGATTAGAGCTCAGCAAATACAAAGAGGGAGAGAGAAAGAATTAATTCTGGCAGCTTTCAGCAGAGCAAGGACAGCACTGAACCGTAGGAAGACAGGCTTCCCTTACCTCGTATGCTGAGTCAAGGTAAAAAGATTTTAATATTCAGGGACAAATGATCGATACGGACCTGTGTTTTTGTTAGCTACTTTTAATTACTAAAAAAGGAGATGACAACAGAGTGCAGGCCCAGAGATATCACTCATTACAATTTATTTAAACACACATTCTTGCAATTCAAATAATTGAAGTTCCATACACACAAATTTCTCTTGGTTTATGACAAAGATTAACTAGGGTCTATTTCCATGGCAACCAAAGTAGTTCAGAGATCTCAGAAGAATTGAATGGGCTTCACATCTCCACACCCCAGTTGAAAAGAAAAAAAGGAAACAATCCCAAATCCACTAATGAAAAAAAAAGTAGTACTATTTATGAAGAAACTGGTTGAAAAGCCAATATCTTCTACTTCATCTCATAATAAAATATAATATCCAAACAGCCCCCCTCAAGCCATCAATCGTTTATATCTGGCTACTGAGCTTTTTAAAAAAATTCTCTGAGGAAAAAAAGAAGGCCACATCTTATTCATAGCCGCCTTCTCCATAAATGAGCTTTTTCAAGCCTCTCCTCTTTACCAAAATTAATCAAATCTCATCCAGCATCAAGCCCAGAACCTACAGAAAAGACCAAGAAAATTCACAGGACTTTGTACCTTTAATTCAGAAGAGTCTTCATAGATCAGCATAACTCTGGTGGTGGCAGCTACTCAAAAATGAAAATACAACTAGAAAGTCATCGAGACCTTGAGTACCACCTCCACCTTCATCAGAGAGTGGTTTATTGCCACCAGGGAAAGAGAAGTAGAGTCCATGTAAACACATGTAACAATTATTGAACGTATTATAATAGTGCCTAGAGGCCCCAGCTGTGATCCAGGCCCAGTTGTGCTAGATGCTGTATGGATACAGTGCGAAACAATCCCTGCCCCCACATAATTTACAATTTAAACACACAAGCAAGCTGGACAAAGGGGGTAGGGAGTGAAAGGATGTATTATTCCCATTGTACAGATACACTGAGAGACTATCCAGCTCCCTGATATACCCAACCACACAGAGGGAGTCCGAGGCACAGCTGGCAACTGAGGGTGTAAAACAGAACAGACTTTAAAGGGAGCTGCTCAGTAGCCATCCAGAGACATCAGGCGAGTAGCTCTTCAGAGGGCAGTGCACATCTAGGATTAGGGGATGACAGGAGATGCATTAGCCAGGGACAGGTGATTGCAGGTAGACAAACTGGAAAGGTGACTGAGGAAATTCCTAAGCTAGAAGTCATAACAGCATAGGCTGTGTTGTATCCTGCTTTGATGGCAGAGAATTCAGGTTTGATCCTGCTTTGATGGCAGAGAATTCAGAGTTGATCCTTTCCTAAGACTAAGAGCCTAGAATTGTGGACTGAATGTGCATCAATCAGGGGAGTCTGAATTCTGTTCAAGACCCGGTGAAATCCAAGGTTAAAAATCCTGACCGGGAAGTTGGTAACTTTAACAGATTTTTACTCCCAGCTCTTTTCCATCTATTAAACTTCAAGCTAATGGTGCTGAACTCCGTGTGGATATTTGCATGGATTAACAAGAGAAACATGCATGTGCTTTACCAGAAAATCCTAAATCTAACAGAGAGAGGGGTTACAAATTGGTGACAGCGGGTTAACATACCAGAGTCCCGCTGACAGCTACATAATGAACTGCTGCATACATAGTGAAATAACAAGGGCTCTTGCAAAGGAAAACAACCACTTAGACATGATGAAGATGTCATCCTGGATGAAAGAAATACAGTGCAAACCGCTTTTAAATTTGCCATTGGTTTCCAAAAATAGGCCCATTTTCCAGGGGCAGGAGCAACTTGTCAAATTCAACAGCAGTTTGTTGCAGGCAGGCAGAGAAGCACCTTAGGAGCTCACAATAGGAACAATAAAACGAGCCAGTCTGATTTAGTGGTTAAAAAAGGGGTGAGGGGATTGAGGCAGACAGGACTCTTGAGCTCAATTCTTGACTCTGTGATAGCCCCTTAGACGCTGCATTTCTCAATGTACCCCCTGGAGGAGGGTCTATCAGTGCTTGCCTGCCTCACAAGCATTCTGAGAGTGAAGTGAAGTTTAAGATCTTCTGTTAAGTGGATGAGGAGGTGGTAGGAGAAGGGTAATCTCTGAGAAAGGATTGAGATGCACAATTTTTTAAGATGCACTGTGGAAGTGTTCAGCTCTAGAGCTTGGGGACTGTGTTGGTGGGACGGTGCCCAAAATTATCAAAGAAAACCTCTCAGCAAGGTTCAGTCTACAAGGTCATAAAGTTCCTCAAACCCTCCTGACTCCCGAGAAAGTTTCTTCTAAACCACATCATGATGCAGACACAAGCCATTATTTTCCTTGCGTTAAGCAGGGATCAATGTTTCCACAAATGCCACCACAAACCCCTCTTCATCCTTTTATTCTGCTAAATAGCACAGCTGAAAAGTTCAGTAGAAATGCCCGGAACCAGCAAAGGGACCAAATCTGAAATGTAATTTCCCTATTTTATACTGGAGACATGGCAGAGAGTGGGGACCTTCTCCCTCACTCCTTTCATTATGCTATTAGCATCTGTTAAGAACTGACAGTTTGGTCGGGGTGGAAAAGAGAAGCACAGCTGAACATGTGAAGTGATAGGAATTCCCAGGTTCTTACTAACCTACAGTTATCTCCCCTGGCTTCAGAGAAGCGGCACCATCTTCCCAAAGCAGGGATTCAGGAAAAAGCCAGTTAAGAGAACAACATGAATCAGAGACATTGTTGGGAAAAGGGCAGAACCTTTGTTCATGGCAAAGGCCACATGTTCAAAACTGGTTGAACAATGAGCAAAGGCCAAACTCTGGTAAAAATCTCCATCATCCATATGCAGATATGTTCTGACAAATGCCATCCTCCCACGCAGTTATTTCCTAGTCCAAGCATAAGCATCTCGGGAATCAGTGATTGGCAAAGGCTCACATTTTTAATGGTGATCACTGGATTTAGTACATAACAGGGAGAGTGTTTTGGAAATCCATCTCATTTAAGGTTTCCATGAGGTATTAATGGCTTTGTTGAGTGAAGTAAGTAGAAACTCAGTCACAACCTTAACTATGGAGTAGCAGAGCCCAGCTGAATTTCAGAACTCTGCCTTTTACTGCCCTGTACACTGGTCTTGCCTCTGCCAGGAGGTTTTATGCACAGCTGGTCTAAACAGGGGACAAAGATTTCCAATGAGTTTTGCAAAAAACATCTGCCTCTATTTTTCCCATCAAAAAGAATTCTGAAATTTTTCACTCGGCTCTTGTTTTAACAGAATGATACAAAGGTCCTCCCGCAGCCACCCAGAGTGAGATCACACTGATCTCTAGTTCCCCTGCCTCTGTCAGTTCATATTTGAGCTTTACACCCCTGTACGCTAGAGCTTTGTACATCTACTTGGCTGGTCCACAGTCATCTTTCACCACTGCAATACTTTGGGGGCAGTGTGCATTTCTTCATGTGATAATCTTTGATGGTGAAGCTGGAGAAAACAACCATTTAATGTATCTTATTAATTATCTCCTCTACGACGTGATCACGTCAGCAAACACTGAAGAACGTGGCGCACCAGGCACTGCTCCCAAAGCAAAGCAACAGCCACAAGAGACTACATTAAACAGATACCTCCTTAGCAGGTCACTATTGGGCTGAAGGCAGCACCCTTGATTGGAAAGGCTGCTTCCATCATTCAGAAGTGGGCAGCAGTGGTTCATATCTGAGGTTTCTGTAGCATTCTTGTAAATTAAGATATATGTGTATCATAACAATATTAGAGTCTAATAGACTAAGGAGTTTGCTAATGTGATATGAACCGAACTCTGGTAATGCCGTTAAAGAGAAAAAAAGCCTACTCCCTTTGCTATGATTTGATCATGAATAAGGCACATATTTTGATTAGGGGAGAGCGAATGAAAATATTGTCTCCTCTGGTAATTGAGTGCTCACAATACAGGATCTCCAGCATGTTAGGCTGAAAGAGGTGCCGGGGCTCAAGCAATTCTCTTACTTTCATAACTGATGCAGCAAGCCCAGAGGTGCCAGGGCAATGAACTGCCAAGCCTAGAGGTGCCGGGGCTCAGTCCTGGCCAACTTGGCACAAATTAAGCCCCAAGACTGCTTTTATAACAAATGCATATCAGGGTGCTTTTTAAGACAGGGATTCCTCCCCACCCCCCCATATATAGACACCTGAAAGCTTTAGTTGTTGCACAGGGTGGGAAGCTCAAGTTTCAGTCAGAGACTTGATTTAAAATCAAGCTGGACCTCTTCCATCACAGCTACCTCCTTGTGGGCCCGTGCTCTCACCCCAGCAGGCAAACACACTCAGAGCTCAGCAGGATCTGCCCTCATTCCTTTCTCTCTAAAAAGACTTTGCAAAGGCTTATTTAGAGGAGGGGTTCTCTTGTTTTGGGTGATGCAGGTGAAGGGGGAGTTGGTAACTGGCACAGCATTATAGCTCGATGTGTTGTTTTGCTGTTTCACAATAATGCATTTTAGTATTTCATGGAAACAGGAGTCAGTCCAAAATAAAATGTAATAAACAATGGATATACTTAATGCACTGTTAGACTAATTCTGATTGCACTTGGGAGCACAGTTACAACGTGCGTGTTCTCAGACACAGTTAACACACAGTTCCTCCCTGTAAGAGCGGGGTCCAATTGTGCTTTAACCATTTCTCTGAACACACTACAGCCCTGCTAAAGTTGGAGCTGTGTTTTTAACCTACATGGGAGACTACTGTTTTGACACCAGATTCACCCAAAAATCTCAGTTAATAGATGTTAGCATAGCAAAATTTAGCTATTGTATTGTCAATTGTGTTTTCCTTAAAGCCTCAATTCCTGGAGTTATGTTATTATGAGAGTATCTCAGCGTTCATTTTCTAAGTGTTCTAGCTCTCATGACTGTGCAGAAAAGCTTGAAAATGTGACCTCTGAGGGTATGTCTACACAGCAAAGAAAAACCCACGCTGGCTCATGCCAATCAACTTAGGTTCGCAGGGCTTGGGCTGTGGGACGGTTTCATTCCTGTGTAGCATTCCGGGCTCAGGCTGGAGTCTGAGCTTTGGGACTCTCTCGCCCCACAGGCTCCTAAAGCCCAGGCCCCAGCACAAGCCTGGAGGTCTACACATCAACAAAACAGCCCCGCAGCCCCACCCTGAGTTGGCTGACATGGGCCAGCCACAGGTTTTTCTTCAATGTGTAGGCATACCCTAAGTGCTCAAAAACCAGAAAAACTAAAAGAACCCTAATTTACTAACAAATGTTGAGGTTCTGAAGCCAATCATGATTTTTGGGAGTCTTGTGAGTTTTGAACACTTGAGTTTTCAGTATCTCAGTACTGCTAGTGACAACTTTGCAGAGGAGGTGGGTAGGCCAGGTTTGTTGTTCAGTCTACAATGCTAAGTGATATGTGATACACTTGTCTTGTGAACTCTCGGCCACTCAATACAATATAAACTACCTACACTTTACAAAAACTAATTTAAAAACACTAAATATCAAAAGGAGACAGGAAGAAGGGAACCCAGACAGATACCTCCTCTTTGTGTCATTGGTGAAGTCAAAGGAGTTAACAAGATACAAATGAAAGGAAACTCAAGTCCACAGGGCGTGACTGACAGATACTATTGACCCAGAGCTGCAAAAGTCACTTATTGAACACACAAAAGCCAAAGAAGAGGCTGTAGAAACTAAAGTAGCTACAAAGAACTAAGAAGAAGAGTAAAAACAACTGGAATTCATTGGGAGGCGGTAGAGGAAGATACATCTTCAGAGCTAATAAAAAACTGGTGTTCAGTCAAGCCTCAGAAACTTATTACTTAAAAATGAGTCTATGCATCTTTCACCTGTGAGTTATCTTCCTCCTTCAAAGATAGATGGCAATATTTGAAAACTAGGTTAATCTGCCCAGAAAAACACATTTTCTTCTTGGTTAATAATATTAAAATTCATAATTCTCTGAAATTGCAGCTATTGTATTGCAGCACAGTGAAAGCAATCAGGTGAGGCCCAAAATTATGAGGCTTCCATACAAGGGAGAAGGGGATGATGACAGGAGGCAGAAATGTTTCCTTTCCAGGGAGCACTGTACATAGATCCTAACAGGATAGCTGGAGCTAACTCATCTCTCATGTAGGGAAAGGCTCGTCTTCGTGAATTAAAAAAATGTGTCTTTGTGATACTACTTCCCATGAATGTCTGTCCACGTTTATGGGAGCTGTCTGGCAGATGAAGTATCATGAAAATACATGTCCTTTCCATGCTTATTGCATTTTCTGCCTCCTCTTCCTCCAGTAATAAGGTTGAGCTTTGTGTGTTATTAAATCTTTAACAGCTGGAAAATCACAATGACCAGGCTAAAGCTCTGCAGTGAGCTCCTTCATGTCTAGCTTCCAAGCGAGTAACCATATGCACAGGAAGAACAAAGAGGACCTATGCATCCACGAGCCTCACAGGGACTTTAATGTAACAAATGCAGATTCCAAGATGAGCAAGCCTATGGCCAACAAAATACCACTTTGGTTATTTCCTTGTCATGTCCTCCTTTATTGATGCTAAAAATCAGCTTGAGATAATGCCACCTAGGGAACTAGTAAGACTTGAGATGCACCTGAGTGATTCAAATTCCATCTGCAAGAGGATATTTGATTAGAGCCCTGTTACAAGATTACTATCCTGCCTGTTTGATATTGGATAATTCATGAATGGCACAGTATATCCAGGGCTTAAATTCAGCTGGCGCTGTCTGCAGCAGAGCTCTGGTAAATATTTTCAATCCCCCCCTGGAATTTTCATACCATGTTGGGGAGGAAGAGCATGGGAGACTCTGGGAAATACTCTCAGAATTTAAGCTTTGGGTATATTGCAGAATAATTAATTTCACCAAATGGCCAAGGGCTGCTTTCTTCCCCCAGGAAACTCCACAGAAGCCAACCAACCTAATTGCACCCCAGATGAAACTGTCTCCCTGTGTGTTAATTTACTGAATGAGGTTACCTGATTGTGGTTTGCTTTGCCTGGGTCTCACCCAAGTCATGCATGATCCTAGCCCCTACATTTCAGCACACCAAAATCTTATTTAATAACTCCAAATGTTGCCATTATAAAATTCTATATCATGTATCAGTTTTAAATAAAAAGGATAGCATTGAACAGACTGAGACTAATTCTTAAAACTAGGGCTGTCAATTAATCGCAGTTAACTCATGCGATTAACTCAAAAAATTAATCGCAGTTTTAATAGCACGGTTAAACAACAGAATATTGACTGACATTTATTAAATATTTTTGGATGTTTTTCTACATTTTCAAATATATTGATTTCAATTACAATACAGAATACAAAGTGTACAGTGCTCACCTTATATTATTTTTATTACAAATATTTACACTGTAAAAATGATAAACAGGAAATAGTATTTTGCAATTCACCTCATACAAGTACTGTAGTGCAATCTCTATCATGAAAGTGCAACTACAGATGTAGATTTATTTTGTTACAAACTTCACTCAAAAACAAAACAATGTAAAACTTTAGAGCCTACTAGTCCACTCAGTCCTACTTCTTGTTTAGCCACTCACTCAGACAAACAAGTTTGTTTACATTTACAGGAGATAATGCTGACTGCTGCTTATTTACAATGTCACCAGAAAGTGAGAACAGGCATTTGCATGGCACTTTTGTAGCTGGTGTTGCAAGGTATTTACGTGGCAGATGTGCTAAAGATTCATATCCCCCTTCATACGTCAATCACCATTCCACAGGACATGTGTCCATGCCGATGAGGGGTTCTGCTCGATAATGATCCAAAGCAGTGCGGACCGATGCATGTTTATTTTCATCATCTGAGTCAGATGCCACCAGCAGAAGGTTGGTTTTCTTTTTTGGTGGTTCAGGTTCTGTAGTTTCTGCATCAGAGTATTGCTCTTTTAAGGTTTCTGAAAGCCTGCTCCACATCTCGTCCCTCTCAGATTTTGGAAGACCTTCAGGTCTTCCAAATCTTGGGTCAAGTGCTGTAGCTATTTTTAGAAATCTCACATTGGTACCCTCTTTGTGTTTTGTCAAATCTGCAATGAAAGTCTTCTTGCTGGGTCATCATCTGAGACTGGTATAACATGAAATATATGACAGAATGCAGGAGATATACAATTCTCCCCCAAGGAATTAAGTCAAATTTAATTAATGCATTATTTTTTTAATGAGTGTTATCAGCATGTCCTCTGCATAGGTGGCTGAAGCATAAAGGGGCATAAAAATCTTTAGCATATCTGGCATGTAAATAACTTGCAATTCTGGCTACAAAAATGCCATGCGAATGCTTGTTCTCACTTTCAGGTAACATTGTAAACAAGAAGTGGGCAGCATTATCTCCTGCAAATGTAAACAAACTTGTTTGTCTTAGCGATTGGCTGAACAAGATGTAGGACTGAGTGGACTTGTAGGGTCTAAAGTTTTACGTTGTTTTATTTTTGAATGCAGTTATATTTTGTACCATAATTCTACATTTGTAAATTCAACTTTCATGATAAAGACATTGTACTATGGTACTTGTATTAGGAGAATTGAAAAATACTATTTATTTTGGTTTTTTACAATGTAAATATTTGTAATAAAATAAATATAAAGTGAGCACTGTATACTTTGTATTCTGTGTTGTAATTGAAATCAATACATTTGAAAATGTAGAAAACATACACAAATATTTAAATAAATGGTATTCTATTATTGTTTAACAGCAGGATTAATCATGCAATTATTTGTGATAATTTTTTTTAATCGCTTGACAGCCCTAGTTAAAACATGATCATTTCACTATCTTGCTGCTTCTCTGTTTCAGCCAGCTGTAGTGACAAACTTGCCTGAGGTTGTAGGAGTTACTGCAATACAGACAGTAATGGAAAAATATCAGCTGAATATTTTGCCTGAAAAAGTGTAATTACAGGAATATATTATTCTGAATATTTGGCCATATGTATATAGATCATATGCAAATTATTCACAAACATATTAATACATTAAAATTTCCAAGCAAAATATTATATCTATTCACACACACCTTTCACAATTAAACAGTTTTGTGTATATAATGAGTTAAAATCACCTTTAAGGAAAACCTTCTTATCTTCCCCCAGTGATAATCTACTGAAAGAATTCTGTATTAGGCTAAAGCTATCCCATTAACAGGTCAATTCTTTTATCGTATAATCAGCTAATACATCTTCCATTGTATACAGCCTTGCAAGAGAGATTGTTATTAAATCAAATACGCCTTTTCAGCCAAGTCAGATATTTCATGTCAACATCTGACACAGATTTTAAAAAATAGTTTCCTTCCTCTCTACTATTCATCTCTTAGGGTTCCATTATATGTATGAGGTTTGTGTAAGCGGGAGCTGGTGCATAATGAAGGTTTAGTCTATTAATCAGGTGTTTAAATAGGTTTTGCTATAATTACAGAAAGGTTTTGATTAAATGAAAGGCAGCCTCCTCCCTGCACCGGTGCTCTGATAATGAGCATTTGAAGTCTGACTGAGTTGTCTGTATCTAGTGAGACTAATGAGACTATTGAAATATGGGGTTTTGCCAACTGCTCCCAACTCGTAATGCAGAAATGAAGTGTGAGAGAGGGAGACAGCCCCCTACCACTGCTTCCCACAGAAGCAGTTTCCCATATGATCTCAGGTTTCTGCTAGGGGGCACAGTGGGAGCACTGTGGAGCACAGTCTACAGCAGTGGAGGAGCACAGTCTACAGCAGTGGTTCTTAACCTGGGGTGCACACACCCCTTGGGGGTACGAGATGCCCTTTCTGGGGGTCTGAGACATGCCAGATTTTTTTAGAAGATAAATCATCAAAAACACAAATTAAGCACAGGCGCATAAGTACAACTACTATGTTTCATCAAATCTATGTATTTATTAACATTATACATTTTTTACCAATTACTGTAATATACAAACAAAATGTATCTAGGTTTAAGGGGTACAAGAACATATTTTGAGAACCAAAGGGGTGCAGGCTGCAGTAAAGGTTAAGAATCAATGCTCTAGAGGATGCCTGCCACCACCGCTTAAAATGGAGGTTGAAACATTTCTTTAAATTGAAGCATTTTTGTTTTGCCTGTTATTTTTTGAAACATACACTCTGTAAAGAAATTAGTATCCTTGATCAATTCCAGAGTCACTGCTTAGCCTTAGCCACTGCCTGAGGGTCTTACGCTCCCTTCTCCTGAAAAGCAAGGGTAGCTAAAACCCACAGATCCCAGTCGGGAGAGCACAGCGGAGTGGGTAATTCCATTCCTCATGACTTTGCAGAAGCTTCTCTTCTGGGGAAAGGCTGGCTGAGAGGGCAGAAGGGTTAGGGAATGGGGACAGATGAGTTTACCCACATTTCTTCCCCCTACAGAAGTGGGCTGAGCACTGGGGCACAGCAGCTCTGTTGTCATGGAATGGCAGATTGCCCAGTCCATGGGCTCTGAGTACTGAGCCCTCTGCCATTCCCATGGGGGTAGGGAGGAGCGAACAACCCCACTGCCCCCCAGAAGAATTCGGAGGAAACTCTGCTAGTTTCACTGGAGGGTTATTTCCCGGGCGCAGAGTGAGAACAACGTTCTTCAGTACAGTCAGTTTCACATCATGTGTCACATTTAGTGACAAGTTAAATTGCAGTGTCACTGCGCAGAAATTAAAGACTGAAATAAACACTCCGGCTACATCTACACTATGAATGTGATTCCCGGCTCATGTTAATGCACTTGTGCTAGCTCTCATCTGAACCAGAGCTCTGAAAATAGTAGGGTAGCCATGGCATAGCAGGGGCAAGGGCTAGTCGCCCTGAATACAAATTTGCCTGAACCCTGTGGCATGCACTTGGGGAGGCCAGCCTGTGCCACGAATTCCCATGCAACGGTGGCTACTCTGCTATTTTTAGCTCGCTAGCTTAGATGAGAGTAAGTGCAAATATGTCTACGTAAGCTGGGAATCAAACCCCTCTCTTGTCCCAGGAGTTCTGGGATAAAGAGAAAAGACAAGGGTGTTGGTCTCCATTTAAAGAAGGTAACACAAGGGAATCAAAGTACCAACTAATCGGGAGCACTAAAACACCTGCCAAGGAGTTTGTATGTAGGAAGTGCACAGACGGAAACGTGGATAAAGGATAGCGTGGTGAAACGCATTCACCACGACAGAAATCCAGGCGGATACACTGAACCACCAGGAGAGCTGGGTCTCTTGGAAGGGTTGAAATTAAAGGGGAAAAGAACTGGACTAGCAAAGGAAAGCCAGCTTCCAGAGCGTGAGCCAGTCCCTGTACAGTGCTATTGTTAGTTAATTTAAAAGACTGGAAGCAATCGTACGGTGCTAATCATTTGTCAGGGGCAGATTACTGCAGTTCAGTAAGAATCGGACTATAATGTGACAGGAAAGAAAGATGCTTCATCATAGCCCTGTAAGTGCATCAGAGGAAGTAACCTAGCAACAGCATTTCTGCATAAACACCAGGGGAGTAGCAATATTTGGACCCAATGTAAACTGAACCTAGTGCTATGAAGCTCAAACTCATCACTGCACTGTATCCACAATAGGGTGACCAGATGTTCCGATTTTATAGGGACAGTCCCGATATTTGGGGCTTTTTCTTATATAGGTGCCTATTACCCCCCACCCTCTGTCCTGATTTTTCACACTTGTTGTCTGGTCACCCTAATCCACAATATTGTAACCGACCTCAAACCAGGTGAATCCTTGATGTGAATTTAGTTGGTTACATCTAGCATATCCATACCAATATCACCCCAGCTGCATGTTTGTATAAACAGCATCATAAGAAAGACGGCTTTCGTCTACAGGGCAAGTTACCGTGCTGCAAGCCAGGGTGTGTCTCTCCAGTGCAGTAATGTCCTGCATGGACACTGATACAGCACAGGGATAGGCCCAGAGTGCAGCTTGGCACTCTGGATTTTCACTGAATTCGCACCATAGCGTCTCATCCTGGCTTGCAGCACAGTAGCTTGCCATGTGGGCAAGATTTGGAGAGTGATTCTGTGATGTCTTAAATGGACATGGGCTGGGGCTGGGGCTGGGAAGGGGAGAAATAAAAAAATGTCCTTTGGAGGAGAAAAATGTGGAGAGAAATCAAACTTCTGTACTAGTGGGACAAGACTCCATAGCCAGCCCACAGGCAGCAAAGGTGCCTGGAAATTATTTCTCCCCTGCTTCACTAGCTGTTTTCCTTCTTATCTTGCCAACACAATTAGACTGGTGATAGTCCAACCAGTGATTTAGTGGCTACCCTAGGCTCTAGTGCTGGGATCATACCGGTTTTGTTATTGCTGCATTTATTTTAGAAAAAGGTTTGACATCATTCAGGGCCTACACACAGAGGTTGGGGTTGGTTGAGCTAGATGGGGGTCAAGAGGGAACAGGTAAATTGTACTCACCAGGAACTGGCAATGTATCTAGGTGTCCATATCACAAAAAAAACAACTTCAGTTGGCAGTGACCAGAATCTTTGATCGGCTGCCAGCAGGAAGGTCAGAGATTGAATAGTTGATGGGGACCAAGCTACTGGATCACTTTAATAGTCTCTTCAGCTCATGGCTGAGGTACAGTGACAAAACAGCATGGAGCTGCCTGCGATGTGCTGTCCCTGTTCTCTGCACAGGTCAGAGGCTGGCGGTGCTGTGCCTTTCACCCACTCTCCACTAAGCCACCCATTTAAGAGAAACGGTCTTGAGAACAAAGACAGAACTTGAGCAAGTTGAAATTTTGCAGCCAGCACTTTGTAGAAAAAAGTATTTCAATTTGTTTCATTTCAAATTTTTAAATGATAAAAATTGAAGTTCTCTATGAAAACAATCAAATGAAATATAGTTTCATTCAAAAAAATTTTGCAGAAAAAAAATTGTTTTTTCAGCCAGCTCTAGACAGAACTCACTTGTGTTTCCAAGTGAGTTTTGTTAATCTTTCTCTGCATCACACCCACCACTGTCCTTGCAAGTCACTATGTGACAGACTAGTGCTCTGTGTTGGTCACGGAGGTCACGGATTCCGTGACTTTCCGCAACCTCCGTGACTTCTGCGGCAGCCAGTGTGGCTGACTGCAGGGCTGATGGCCCAAGGACCGCCTGTGCAGCGACTGGTGTGGCTGGCCCCAGGGACCGCCTGAGCAGCAGTCACGGGGGTGGCCGGAGCAGCCACTGCTTGGCAGCCCCGGCAGTGGTTCCCGGGCAGCTGGAGCAGCCGTTGCTCGGCATCCCCCAGCAGCTGGTGCTACTGGCCCCAGGCCCCGCCTCGCAGCAGCCTCTGGGATACCCCCCCCCCCAGCAGAGGCCCCACAGATGTCCCCCTAGCAACAGTCCCCAGCTCCCCCTCAGCAGTGGCTCCCCAGAGCACCCCCCGAGCAGTGACACCTCCCCCCCACCCAAGATTTAGTCAGGGGTATTTATAGTATAAGTCATGGACAGGTCACAGGCTGTGAATTTTTATTTATTGCCCGTGACCTGTCCATGGCTTTTACTAAAAATACCCATGACTAAATCGAAGCCTGAGGCATAAACAAATGCATCTCCTATGCCAAGTAAAGAGGTTCATTCACCTCCATGTCTCTTAATCACGCCTAAGTAACAGTTATTCTCCCACTTCGCTAGCAGTTAAGATTATCTGCATGTCTCTGTATCTCAAAGTAAGTTATTTAAAGATGGTTATGTACCGTAACTAAGCAACAGTTTATTTTTCTTGTTGAGTACTGCACAAAATACACCTATGAAGACAGTCCCTGCCCCAAGAAGCTTACAATCTAAAATCTTTCAACAATGAATTTGTTCAGGTTTCTATTATTTCTTATTTTCTAAACAAAAAAGGCACCTTTCTCATCAGAAAGCAGTCGCAAGCCCTAAGGACTCAGTTCCCTCTTACAAGCCTTTGGGAGGGTGGAATGATACTATGCATGCATTTCCACCCCTGAGGACTACCAGATATTAAAATACTCATAACACCTCACATGGCTTATGCTTAACACGTTAGGTGCTGATCCTGCAATCGGGTTTATGCGGAGTCCCACTGGAGTATTCGTTAAGTAATGGGCTTTTTACAAAGATCAAAGCAGGCCGGAGTGCAAAACAGAGCCCTTACTTTCCACTGATCCTTTTACTCCACTTCTGGTGCCAAAGAATTATAAATAACCAGGGAATGAATGTAATGTATGTTCACATACCACGCTGACCTGTGAAGAGCCTTCCTAGTAGGGGATGCCTGGTGTCTGGAATCCAGTGAAGAGCCACCACAGCCCCAGCAAAAGGCAGGAATGGGGCAGGCAGGCTGTAGGGGTAGGCTCATGTTTGTTGGAGGAGAAAGTCAAGAGTTGGGGAAACAAGGCAGAGGGTTTAGGAAGCTCAGCTCATATTTTGGAAGCCTTTCATGACCACGAGTCTAAGTGGGAAAATGTGACCAACCTTTTCCACAGGCTAAATTCAAGAGGGTTATGTGAATATTTTGCATAGCTCTACTCGGGGCCTTGATGCTGCCATCAGGAGGGTGCCTGAGACTTCACACTAGCACCAGGTTAGAGGGCACTGAGGCAATACCATGGCAGAGGGACGATTGCCACTTACTAAAACACCCCTGTGGTTCTCTGGAGACTTCCCATCCAATTCTAGTGAATTTTGCTTGGTGGAGAGTGTGATTAAATCCAAGTTTATGGCTGCAGAAAGTAACATCCTGCTGATATTGAAAGAAAAGGAATCCAGTCTGATCTCCCTTTCGCGCCTCTGTAGAAGTTTGTGTATGAAAAGCACTTCTCTCATTTCCTGCCTCTGTCTTTTGTCGATGTGGAACAGAGTCATAATCCTCAAATATGCAATTTGTCCCCAGTTTCCTCAGTGCTGGGATTATGCTGTCATAAACAGAGGATTATGACATCTTAGTTTCAAGCACCAAAGGAAAGTCTGAGTTATGGAGGTGGATTGAAATAGTCCCTTTATAATGAACTGTGTTGAGAGAAAAACCTAAAGGAAATGACCCAAGTGAGCTGACTTATGTCTTAATAACTGAATATCACTTTTCTACATTTTCACTAAGCAATAAAGTTCATCTCAAGTCCCAGGGTACAGCACAGCATGTAGCCATAAAGCGAAGAAAATCAAGATGTGCCTGTTGCTATCTTAATTGGAGAAAGAGCACATTAGAGTCAAATATAGAATTTAATTACATGATATTACAACAGCAAGACGTCTTGCAGAGCCTTGGACACTCATCTATTTATTGGTAGAGGGAACCCTGAACAGGATTACACCTCCTATTTACTTTCTAAAAATGCCACATGTCCATTCACTTCCACTGGACAGCGACCAGAATGGACTTCAGTTTAACATGTCTTCAAAGAGTAATGGAAATATTGGTGTTCTTTTGTCCCAGTTAACAGCTTCAGTATTTTTGCTTAATAACTAATACCTATTTTTCCAGAGATTCTCAATGTAAAGAATAAAACCAATTTGAATTATCGGTAATTTGGAGAATAACTGTGAATCAAATGTTATTTTAAAATGTGGGTACAGATTATAGAGCATACAATATAGAGTAGATAAAATCCAAATACATTTTTAACAGGTAATTTTTGGCCTTTACTGAACGCCACACTTCAGTGTACATGGATACAGCATGACCTGTCATATCTTACGTCTGTCTTAATACAGTTTAAAATCCACAGAGGAACAACCTTTCACTCTGAGCCAACAGAACACACGAGAAAGATGCATTAAGAGTTCATTTCCTAGTGCCTATACTAGACAGGGTGAGAGGAGCTGCAAACTGGAAGCAAGTAGCAGATTATCCATCTTGTTCGATGTAAAAGAGGCATTGAAGCATTCCTCCAAAGAAAGAAAAGGGAAATCTGACACGGGATAAACAGCATAAAGTGTCTATAAGTCAGACAATGAGCTCTAAGGAAACACTGTAAAATTCAGTACGTGATTTAGATGACTATCAGAGAAGAAAAGCAGAAAGCAACAGTATCACAGAACACACAGTCCAAGAGCATTAGTGCAAAGTTACTCTTCAGCACTACCGTCAATGTATGAAATATGCCTTTACAATGAATAGGTTCATTCCATGCATTAGTGTTTGGAATCCAATATGATACTAACAAGCAGTTTTGGCGGTGAGAAGAAAGGAAAGCAGACAAAGGATCACAGATGCAGGTGTTATTTTAATAGCTACAGCTGCATATATTTAAATAGACATGCTCTGTGCCCTGCTGCAGGCAGTATCGCAATACCAGAATGGAGAGTTAAGCAAGTACTAGTTAGTAAATTAAATGTACAGTATTTGCTAAGGAGCTGATATAGACTTAGAATGGGTGATTATGAATCCACCCTTAAATAAGCAAAAGTTATGCAACCGCAGTTTAATCCTATATAAATATTTTTAAAGACATTGATGGTTTTCTGTCCAGATCTGAACATCTACCCTATGGAACTTAGAGACCCCTTTAGATATAGTGGTGACTCGTGCACTAGACGCAGGTAGCTAGATGATATGAAGTGGGGGATACTTTCTATATGGTTCCTTCCTTAGCTCATAGCAGCTAGTCTAGCTGTGCATTAGCCTGAGAGATGTCCCTGGTACAAAAAGCAGTGTCCCAGGGTAGCACATACAGCCAGATAATAGGTGCAGTAGCTAGGGACACATCTTACAGATCAGAGACCCTTGTGAGGATGTCTAATATCCCAACAGACCCAGCCAGGAATACTAAATACTTATTCCTCCCTATGGTTCCGAATCCAACCCCATTAACTTCAGTGAGAACTGGATTGGGCCCCACATGACACAAGACAGCACTGTGCCAATAATCAGGGTATTTAATACTTTGGTTATGAGTTGCTTTGGGATTATGTCATTTTCCTGCTGGCAATGGAAAGTGATTAGTGATCATTTAGCCAATCTGCTAGGCAAAAATTATATTTCACTTTATGAAAGTGAATTCTGAAAAGAAAAAAAAAGCCAATGACACTATTGATTCTCCTTCTGGTTGCTTTTTTAATTTCAATAAAATCCCCAATCAAATCCTCTTTATTATTAATCAGACTTTTTAATAAAACCTTGCATCTGAAGAAGGGGGTATTCACCCACGAAAGCTCATGCTGCAAAACGTCTGTTAGTCTATAAGGTGCCACAGGACTCTTTGCTGTTAATAAAACCTTGATGTCTTGGAAAAGAAAACGAGAACTTTGCCCTTGATTTCAAAGGGAGTGAGAGCAGGAGCAGGTCCTGAGTTTTCAAATGTGAGCTACAATGGAACCAAGGGGGCTAAATTAATCACTGGCTTAACCCCATTTTTATTGATGGAGTCACAGCAGAGATGAAGCTAGACATCTGTCTGAATCAAATACCATCTAAACGTGGCTACTGAGTTAGGCAAACAGTGATGCTAGGTATTTACTGGAGGGTGGGTGGAGGTATGTGAGGACCTGAGGAGAAGGTCATCGACATCAGTGTCCTTTCATATATGGAACCTGTCAATGCCGAAGTTTGAGGGTCAGATCAACATAGCTCCGTTGGCTCGGAGAGCTGTGCCTAGTCACAGGAGCTGAGGATCAGGCTCTGGATTTTTAAATGAAAAGATAAATACAGGCAAACTGGTAAGTTTAGGTTAAAGTGAACTAGATTCACAGGAAAATGTTTGAAGCTGAACTTGTTTCGGGGTGATGGCTGGTAAGAGAATTAGGACCTTGCTGCCTTACAAGCAAATCAAAAATTAGTTCACCAAATTATATTTCAGACAGCCAGTCTAGAGCAGTTACATCGCCCCAGCTATTGTTGGATAAGCTCAACGCTTCAGGCAACAGCATCTGACCACTAGCTCATCTTCAGTAATGTTTTGTAGTACCCAGACCTCACTTCTTTGGGGCTCTGGCTCTGTAGCCCAGGATGGAGGTAAATACTACCCAAACCCCTTACTTCAAACAGGCTAAAAGCGGCATTGCCACAGAAGAGTACAGAGAGGTGGCAGCAGCAGTAGTTTTACTATTTGGTAACAGTTCTCTTTCCATTTAATCTTCCCCTTGGATGCTCATTATTTTCTCAAGGATGCAACAGCAGTAACATCAAAACAAGAAGTGTGTTGAGACAACAAACTTCAGGTTATAAAAACAATCACTTGTTTTAGCTGATGCATTTCCACTGCCTTTTCTAGGCTGTACAAGCTGCGAATACTGCTTTTTAGTGGATGGCTCTATCAAGGCTTACCTATAGTGCCTGTCACTGTAGCGTTGTGCGCCAGATTCTGTATGCAGTGTCAGGGCATATTGCAGAGGATGAAAAGCTAACCCTGGAGGCAGGTTAAATTTGTTAGTCTCTAAGGTGCCACAAGTAGTCCTGTTATTTTTGCGGATACAGACTAACACGGCTGCTACTCTGAAACCTGGAGGTGGGTAGATGCTGATCAGTTTTTTGGGTAGTGGGAAGCATAGGTCTTCACATCTGGCCCAGTCCAGTCCATGGGGAGTTCTGCTAGTCTTAAGAGCTGGAATAACATCCTCACTCTGAGCTCCCAGCTGGGAACAGAGGTGAGTCTGGGATTTAAAACAAACATTGCACACACAGTCACACGGGGGGATGCAGACTCACTAGAGCTGGTCAACATTTTCAATCAAAAATTACCTTTGTTCAAAAGTGTAATTTTTCACAAAAAAGTGACATTGAAGGTACTCATCTTTAAAAAAAAAGTTACCACAAACATTACTGAAAGTGTTACCAAAAAGGCTAACAAAAGCTGGGTTCTTCCGTAAACGATTTTTTCTATAGCTGTTTCAATAATGTTTGCAATAATTTTCTTTTAAATCCCCCCAAAATAATTACACCAAAATAGGTTCATTTCAAAGCTTTCAACGTGAAAATAACATTCACTTTTTTCATTACACAAATGTTTCCCTTTTGGACCCGCTCCGATGACCGGGCACAGTGGCACACTCCAAAACGTGAGTGCACAGACCCGCTTCGACAATCCCTCAGGGCCTCCTGTAGCAAGTGTCTTATTTCGCTTTGCAAAAGCAAGTCACCAAGACCACCAGCACCAACGGAATCCTCTCCATGGTCTTATTAACACATTTGTCAGCCTGTCCTAGGGAGATTTAATGAGGTTTGCTCTGATTAATTCTGCCCTGAACAGCTATTTCCTCCTTGTTTTGCTAAAGGAACTAAAATATTTATGGAGCTGGTGTAATAATTGCTGCCCAATTAAGGTATTTTGCAAGATCATGGCGGGGTGTATCTAGAATTCCTGTCCTTTTCTTCCAGCTAATCATTAGTTCAAGTCTAGAAAGAACTACGCTATTTGGCATTCCTGATGCTACCACGACTGCAGAAAATTACATTGGCAAGCGTTGTCTGATCACACTAATTAGCAATAAAACCATGTGTACATTAGTGGATTGATTTTTAAAAGGCAAAAACTTACAAGAGAAAACTGAACCCTAATCCACTTTATCAAGCTCATGTTTGTGCCAATAATAAGGTATTTGCTTTGATTATTGGAGTCTGGCTTACTCTGAAGTCCTCTGCAATTATTCAGCCGGGCTGGGGGGCGGGGGAGGGAGGGAGGTAAGGGAAGAGAAGAATGTAGGAGGGGGAGATTGAAACAAGATACATGAGCTTTCCATGGTACTGTTACAAGGACCTGCTTCGGAGAGATGCTGCTTCTCAAGGTTATACAGTCCTTCTGTGAGCAGCATACTATGTACCATAATGCAGAGTAAAAAGAATCTGACTATCATCTCTACAGCACAGCCGGCACTCTTTCTTTAAGGATACCAAACAATAAAATGTCATTTAGATGCCATAGTGATAGGGGCCATATAAGTATCTAGAGCAGGAGCGGGCAAACTTTTTGGCCTGAGGGCCACAGCTGGGTATGGAAATTGTATGGTGGGCCATGAATGCTCACAAAATTGGGGGTTGGGGTGGGGGAGAGGGTGAGGACTCTGGGGGTGCAGGCTCTGGGGTGAGGTTGGGAGCTGCAGGGGAGGCACTTGGGGTGGGAGCAGCATGCAAAGTCCCCTGGCTGCCCCTACACATAGGAGCTGGACGGAGGGCATGCTGCTGCTTCCAGGAGCTGTGCGGAGCGGAGCAAGCCCCGGATCCTGCTCCCCAGTGGGAACTTGAGGGCTGGATTAAAACGTCTGGAGGACTGGATATGGCCCCTGGGCTATAGTTTGCCCACCCCTGTTCTAGAGAGTGATCATCATCATCATCATCATCGGCAAATCCCAAAGGGCCATACTCCCTTGCAGATCGAGCACCACCCAGATTGACAGAAAGACAAAAAAAAAAAAGAAGCCATGTAAAGGTGTGCAAGCAGGTTCTATTCTGACATCACATGGCACCATTACTGCCTCAGCAAACAACACTGCACATACAAAACATCTGCCATCTGAGGATCTCAAGGCACTTTGTAAATATTAGTTGAGCCTAACAGCATCATTGTGAAGTATATTCTATCCATTTTACCGACCGGGGAAATGTGGTACAGAGAAGTTAAGCAACTTGCCCAGCAAGCAAGTCGGCAGGAGAGCCAGGCGAAGAACCTGGATTCCCAGTTTCTCTCTCTGCCCTCTGGAGGGCAGAAGATTGAAAAAAAAGGAAAGTTCAACTTCTTTGCTATATAACGAAGCCAAGTCCGTTTTAAGGCAAGGTCCTGGTGCTGAACTCCCCAGACACTGTTGTGCTGCTGGTTCTCCCTCCTGAATGTGCTGTGTGCACACACAGAGGAAGAGAATGTAAACATGTGAGAGCAAATCCCAGGACGTGACTGAAAGGCTATGGGGCTGATCAGAGGAAACAGGGGTCATGGGTTTTTGTCACTGATGTCCTGTGCTCCAAGTCAGCACAAAGAGAAAATTATGGCCATGCAATTAAACAGCGCAGAAACTCTCATCTTGGCCAATTTTCTGAGTGGAGCCAGGCATATTAAAGGGCAGCCTACATTTCAATGCCTAAGGGAGAAGTCTCACTGCCAAGAAAACTTACATTTACATAAGATGGTCCATTCTTAGCAACAGTAATTTTCTTCCTTGCCATGCCAGAGGCCAAGCCGCAGAACCTTGATCCCCCAAGGCTGCTGCCTGCTGCAATTTATTAGCTTTTAAATGGTTGACTTGAAAGGTTATTCCTACTGTGGGTAATGCCACTCTGACCTGCCTGCATTTCAGGCTGAGAACGAAGGTCTGTGATTGAGGTTGGCGCAGTGTGGCATTCTCTGAAGTGGGCAAGGAAGCTCTGCCAACTCAGACGACTTCACGAGGGATTGATTTCTCCCCTTGCCTCCCCGGTACTGCAAATATTTGCAGAAAGCACCACAACCACCTTAACTCTGCAAGGTAAGTGAAACAGCGCACCACACAGTGTTCCCTGCTTATTTGTGACTCTAAGCAATGTTTCGCACACACGAGCTTGAAGCCCATGAAAGTGACAGTATGGTGGACTCAGGTGGCTGTGCAAGCTTTTCATGGCTTTGCATGACAGACCCAGCACTCCACTGACCCAAGGCTGGTAACTGTTTCCAGTCATGCTAAGCTGCATGATGCATTGGGGTACGTCGACTCTGCAATCAGAGGCATGACTGCAGCCTGTGCTGCCTCAGCTTCGCTGCTATTAGGCAAGCCAGCTGTTTGGGGGCAGCACACGCTGGGGCATGGGGTCTATGAGCCCACCCAGGATCCTGGCTCTGTACTCAAACAGCTAGCCAATGCTGCCACAGCTTTGCTGTTATGAGTTGAGCTCATTAGAGCAGAGCTAGCTAGGGAATCTCTCCATGTGCTGCAGTCACAGCTCTGATTCCAGTGTAGACACACTGACAACTGCCTCCTACAGACTAAGCTAGACAAGGAGGACTTGACATAGTTCAAGATTCTAAAGGCGAAAGGTCAGTGTGCAATCCCATTGCGCCAACAAGCTGCCAACCATAACCATTCGTGCTGGCTGGTCTGGCTAGACTGACTGCACGCTGTCCTCTCCGAGTTTGCCTCACAGCAGGGCAGGATGCTGCATCTGCCTGTTAGACCAGTAAGAAGACACCTGATCAACTTTTCAGCCATGCAACCTCACCTTCATCTATAAGCAGCAAAGAGAAGTCTTAAGGGAATCATCTGAATTAAAGTGGTGCGGCCTTTCCCTAGCTCTCTTCGGAGAACATGATTTATTTAGTGTAAAAGTGTTACCTTCTATCATGGGGTTTTCTGCCTTAACTTTCTTGCTTGGCTGCTGATGCTGATGTCCTCTTTAGCCCTCTACCACAAGGGCAGCAATTAGGAATTCTCAGCTGAAGTCTCGCTGAGATGACACACTGGGTATTACCTGCAAATTTAATGAGGGACAAGCCCCATGGAGCAGCACTTCCCTTGCTTCAAGTCCACTGCTGTGTCCTGGAGCTATGCAGCTGTCAGTCCAGGCTATTTCTAAAACGACCACATGTATCAGCAGCAATAACTAGTGCAATAATGGAATTTTTTAGAGAAACGCATAAGCAAATATGACTGGGAGAAAGGCATAGGATTGGAAGACTGGCCAAAACTCAAAGCAAAAACAGAGTGTTTGGGGAAGTCCCAGGTGGTCTCTTTCTAATGGACCAAGCTCAGCATATAGGCAGTTATGCTAGAGCGACTGACTGAGCATGCAAATAGAACAGCCTTTATCTCCCCTTCCTGCCACATGCATTGTGTGCTCATGATGGAAGAGCAATATATATGTATGCCCACATATGCACAGATTATACACACAGAGCCAAGTTTTAAAAATACTGGTGCCTAAAGTTAGCCTCTTAAAATCATATTTAGGCATTTAAATAAATTACCAGATTTTCAAAAGTGCTGAGCATCTTGCAGTTTCTTTGTAGTAATTTTAAGGGGTCACTATTAAGCTATTTAGTACTATGGGATGCAAATATACAATGATGATACCACCCCAGTGGCTAGCACTTTCATCCATAAAGATCAAAGAGCTTATAATCGCAACAGAGAAAACACAGAGTAGGAGCAAGGAAGTATTATCCCCATTTTACAGATGGGAAAAACAGAGGCTGATTTCTGTGACTTCCCACAGAGCTTGGAGAAGGTCTCCTGCCTTCCAATCCAGTGCTCTGTATTATCTTTAAACTCCTGTAGTAGGTGTCTCCTCAGGTTTCTTCCTTTGATATCACGGACAATGTTTGTGGCCAGGCAGTTTTCTATAAAAATAAAATGCAGGTTTTTATCCTTTCAGATATTCCTGTTTTCTAGGGTTTGAAAGTAAATAGCCAAAAAATAGTAACTGTGCACCTCGATCCCTTGCACTTCCTGCCTGGGGCACATCATAGTCTAGTCTCCTGTGGGGTGTAATACTTTGGTCTCATTTTGGCTGTTGGGTTAGTGGCCTGTGCTACACAGGAGGTCAGACTAGATCTGGTGGTTCCTTCTGGCCATAAACACAAGGACAATAAAACTGGTATAATGAAAAATATATCATGAAAGAGAGATGGTTAAGACACTGACCCGGGACTCAGGACCCCCTGGGTGAACTTGGGCAAGTCAGTCACTCTCATTGCCTCAAAAAAAACAGGAGTACTTGTGGCACCTTAAAGACTAACAAATTTATTTTAGCATGAGCTTTCGTGAGCTAAAGCTCACTTCTTCGGATGCATCCGAAGAAGTGAGCTTTAGCTCATGAAAGCTCATGCTAAAATAAATTTGTTAGTCTTTAAGGTGCCACAAGTACTCCTGTTTTTTTTTTTGCGGATACAGACTAACACGGCTGCTACTCTGAAACCTCTCATTGCCTCAATTACCCATCTGCAATACGGAGGTGGTCACTGGCTAATACTTCCTTCCTCCTACCCTTTGCTGTGTCCATTTAGAATGTAATCTCCTCAGTGCAGGGACTCTCACTGTGTGTTTGTACAGCTCCAAGCACAATGGGATGCTGATCTCAAGTGTGGCCTCTAGATGGTAACTTGATGCATACAGTAAATGTGTCTTTCCCTCCTACATTTCAAACACCCATTTGTTTAATTCCTCTGCTTTTGTGAGAATGGAGTGAATTTTCTATTATGGGATTTTCATGCAGCCTGAGAGTGATTAAGTCGTATTTCATGTAGTAGTGAAAGGCTTCTGCTGTATTAGACATATTCATCATAATGAAATTCCTTTAATTTGACATTAGAAAATAAGTTAACAGCTCTGCTGGATCTCAGAGGCATTTAAAGTGGGAATGGAGAATACTTTACTAGGTTGTTTTTAAAATCTATGCATATCTTGTATTCCATTAAACACAGGAAATCATCAAGTTTGACTGATCTGATCACTCTCAGAAGTGGAGAGATTTTCAGGATAAGGGATTGGAAGTACTTAAAATGTGTACTTACATTACACTAAGAGGTGGCAAAGGACCATTTTTGGAAAGTTGGGTAGAGTTTATTTTAGCCACCCAGATTCCCATTGACATTAACAGGCATTACATGTATAAAAATCCAGTGCAACACTCTGAAAGTCCAGGGAGAGGTATTTGACATGACAAAGAAGAAAAAGACAACTATGTTGTGAGACTATCATTCATGTTAAAAATGTCTAGCAAATACATCTACATTTCTATGCACGTACTGTCACAGTGGTGGCTGCGTTTCACAGGATGAGAGAAGTCGGTAATGGAAAAAATCTACTAGGTCATCTGGTCCAACCCTTCACTCTGTCAAGGCAGGATTGTTCCTTATGCTACATTGCCCATATTTTTGTCCAGTCTAATTTTCACTGGGCTTTCACCACTTCTCTTGGGATCTACTCCACAATCAATTCCCAGACCCTCAATCTAAATTTTAGATTGCTCAGCTTCATCCCATGATTCCTAGTACACCCTCCTCTTAGTTCTCTTCAACAATGTAATTCTTTAAAATAGTAATTTCTATTTATAAAACTACTTTGGAGACAGCAGATGGGAACCTTTATGATAGCAAGAGTGTTTACTATAGAATCATAGAAATATAGGGCTGGAAGGGACAAGAAGTAAGGGGCTTAATCTGGAGGTCCTCAAGGAAGTCATCAAGTCCAGCCCCCTGAGCTGAGATAGGACTAAGTAAACAAACTATTCCTGACAAGCGTCTGTCCAATCTGTCCTTAGACACCTCCAGTGATGGGGATTCCAGTGCTTAACTACTCTTATAGTTAAAAAGTTTTCCCTAATGTCTAACCTAATTCTCCCTTGTTACAGATTAAGCCCCTTACTTCTTGTCCTATCTTCATTGGACATGGAGAACAATTAATAACCATCCTACAACAGCCCTTAGCATATTTGAAGACTGTTAACAGGTCACCCCTCAGTTGTCCTTCCTCAAGTCTAAACATGCCAGTTTGACCTTTTCTAATAGGTCAAGTTTCCTAAACATTTTATCATTTTTTGTTTTTTTTTGCCTTTGGACTCTCTCCAATTTGTCCACATCGTTCCTAAAGTGTGGCACCCAGAACTGGACACAGCACTTCAGGTGAGACCTCAGCAGTGTGGAGTAGAGTGGGACAACTACCTCCTTTGTCTTACATACGACACTCCTTCAGTATCGTAGGAAAAATTTAATCGGATCCTGCCAACTTACATCCAACTTATCCAACTATTCTTTACCTGCTCTTTTCCTACTTTGGCTTGCGTTCCTTCCCCTTTGTTGTTAATATAATTGTGTTGAGTATCTGGTCACCATTTAACTTTTTTAGTGAAGATTGAAGCAAAATAGGCATTAAATACCTTATTAAAACCTTGAGGTTATCCATTATTAGCTCTCCTTCCCCACTAAGTAGAGGACCTACACTTTCCTTTATCTTTCTCTTGCTCCTAATGTATTTAAAGAACCTCCTCTTATTGCCTTTTATGTCCCTTGCTAGGTGTAACTCAATTTGTGCCTTAGCCTTCTGATTTTGTCCCTTAATGCTTGTGCTATTCTTTTGTATTCCTCCTTACCAGTTCTCCCATGTTTCCATGATGGTCTCTTTCTAGTCTTCCTAGCTTTTCTTCACATGCAGATAACAATAAAGGCACAACTGCAAACTATCTCCTTGAGAGACTGCCAGATCTCCTGAACTCCTTTTCCCCCTTAGATTTTCTTCTCATGGGACCTCATCTACCAGTTCTCTGGGTCTGCTAAAATCTGTTATTTTTAAGTCCACTGTCCTTATTCTGCTGTTCTCACTCCTTCCTTTTCTTAGAATCATTAAATCTGTCATTTCATGATCACTTCCATGCTAATTGCCTTCCACCTTCAGATTCGCTACTGATTCCTCTCCGTTGGTCAGAATCAAGTCTAAAATGGCTGTCCCCCTGGTTACTTCCTCCACCTTATGAACAAAAAGTTGTCCCCAATATCAAGATCCCAACAAGGGCAGTCAGGGCCAAGAATCAGAGCAGGGGCAAACCTGAGATTTGGAGTAGCAGAGGAGTTTCATAGTCAGGTCCAGGCCAAGGTTGATACCAAGGGACAGAGTCTGAGTTAGGCTTCAGGGTCCAAGTCAGGAGGCGAAGTCCAAATCAAGTCAAGGTCAAGCCAGGAATTCAAGATCAAGGCACAGGAATGGTCCTCACAGCTACAGAATATCCACACTGTTGCCTGGACACTTTCTGGAACACGCCTTGGGTTTATACAGGGCAAGGAGCCAATCAGAAGTCATAGAGCTGCTGTCCATTTTCATCTCCTCCATTCTCCAAGTAAAGACCATATTTTCAAAAACAGCCTCCAAATTTGCTTCTGCAAATTTCTGTACACAGTATTTTAAATGTGCCACCAGCATTCACATGCCCAGAGTTTGATGAAAAGCATCTACCAATTTATGCATTAAAATACTGTTTGCATGCGCATATTTGTATGCAATCCCTGCTGAAAATTTGGTCCTGAGAATCTCTAACACAATGAATGGCACTAAGTGATGCATTAAAAATCACAATGTGATAAACAGGAGGAGGAGGAATTAAAATCATCAATACTTAAACAAGAAGAAAAGAATAAGTAGGAAAAGGAAAACTTGTTTCAGCACTAGCAAATTGTGAAATAGTGCTTGATGCTACAGCTAATGGTTAGTTCTTTGGTACTTCCTCAGGAGCAATGTACCACTACACCAGGTATGAAATTTCCCTGCAGGTTCACTTCCCTTTCAATCCAGCTTCCAAGCTAATTTCCATGGTCTAATAGTTACTAGATAAACTTTTATCGGTTTAAATAAAAAGGAAATGCACAAGTCAAGATTTGGCTTAACCTCTGAAAACCAACTAAGAATAAAAAGAAAGATTCACTGCCTTTGTAATGAGAAAATACAGAGTTGTGAAACAGACAACTCATGTGAAACAATCAGTCTATTTTAGGGATTGCTACAGTGCCCATTATTGTAGAATCTGAAGCATGAAAATATTTCCCAAAATATTACAAATCGAAAATGACTTCCTCAGAATGTTTCACTAAATCACTCCAGCAGGTGTACTGGAAAAATAACTTGAACACATCTGGAATTATGGCTGAATGCTCCAAATCACTAGGCTAAAAAAAATAAAATAAAAAAAAAGTAACAGGCTAAAACTTAAATATTTTTAAATTTTTCACTCCTATGCAGTCCATTTTGCTAATAATCCTCTGCTCCTGTTTAGTGCCATGGCCCTAGCAGTGTCTATGCAGGAGATGTTACCCTACCATCAAAAAATACTGGAGGATGGGGCCATCCTTTATGGGACAGGTTAGGCCTTTTAATTACACTACTGCATGGTTTTGTAAAGTTTTAACACTCCTAATTTATATCCTGTTGGGCGCGGTGGCATGTGCCTGTCATCCCAGCTACTTGGGAGGCTGAGGCTGGTGGATCACTGAGGGATGCTGGGCTGCGATGCACTTTGCTGATCGGGTGTCTGGTGCCACTGACAGCCTGGCCAGCAGGTGGCTGAAGAACTGGCTAGAACAACATCAATGACGTGTTGTGATCGGCGCTCTCTCTGTGAGGGCTGATGGACCAATCGATCATTGTGAATTTATATCCCACAAATTATTACAAATTCCTTTTACCAAACTGTGCAATGTTCTAAGAAACTGCTTATCCTGACCCTTTGGAGACCAGTTCCACACCACAATGGAAATTTATGGTGGTGGTGATGGCTCACAACAAATCCTGATGGGTCACTACTCTGAGTAGGAACCAGTGATCCACAGTATCAGAGGGGTAGCCATGTTAGTCTGGTTCTGTAGAAGCAGCAAAGAATCCTGTGGCACCTTATAGACTAACAGACGTTTTGCAGCATGAGCTTTCGTGGGTGAATACCCACTTCTTCGGATGCAAGTGGTGGAAATTTCCTGGGGCAGGTATATATAAGCAAGCAAGAAGCAAGCTAGAGATAACGAGGTTAGATCAATCAGGGTGGATGAGGCCCTGTTCTAGCAGTTGAGGTGTGAAAACCAAGGGAGGAGAAACTGGTTCTGTAATTGGCAAGCCATTCACAGTCTTTGTTTAGTCCTGAGCTGATGGTGTCAAATTTGCAGATGAACTGGAGCTCAGCAGTTTCTCTTTGAAGTCTGGTCCTAAAGTTTTTTTGCTGTAGGATGGCCACCTTAAGATCTGCTATTGTGTGGCCAGGGAGGTTGAAGTGTTCTCCTACAGGTTTTTGTATATTGCCATTCCTAATGTCTGATTTGTGTCCATTTATCCTTTTCCTTAGAGACTGTCCAGTTTGGCCGATGTACATAGCAGAGGGGCATTGCTGGCATATGATGGCATATATTACATTGGTGGAAGTGCAGGTAAATGAACCGGTGATGTTGTGGCTGATCTGGTTTGGTCCAGTGATCCACAGTGACTATGGATTATGCAGACCCGATCAAGCTGAGTAAACAAGATATGGGTCCAGACCAGAACCTTGGATCCACAAGCACCCAGACGTGGGAAGAACTGAACCCTTAGGAGTTCTGCAGCTGGCCTCTCTCTGTATAAATAGCTGAGCCAAACACCCATATCAGAACACATCCAAGTACAGTACTTAGTCCTGCTAGTGAAGGCAGGGGGCTGGACTCAATGACCTTTCGAGGTCCCTTCCAGTTCTAGGAGATAAATATATCTCCATTTTAAATTTTAAAAATTGGAGTGTTCAAAATCAGACACAAATCTTGCAGCTAAGGTACATCACTAGTTTTCACTTTCATATGCAATGAACACCCTTCTTAAACTGAGACGTGATTCTTCACCCTGTTGCTCATGGACAGAATGACGTTAACAGGGCTACATACAAGTGCAGAGATCTGTCTGCACAGAGTCAATTGCAGGATTGTTGTCCTGGTTATTTAGAGTATCTGGAACATAATCCTTAAAGTTTAAACTTTTCCTTAGCATATTTGTATTCTCTTTTAATAGCTGCAAGCTATTAACATTTATTCTCTCAATAGCTTACAATTCTAGCACAGATTAATGGAAATACCCTTGAGGCATGTTATGAATGTCAGATTCGAATACCAGCAACAACCTTTAGTTTCTGTAGGCGTTTTCTTTCCTCTAAAGCACTGCAAACTATGCATCATCTTAGAATATTTACACACTTTCAGAAATGTTCAGCATAACTGCAAAGTGCCAGTAAAATGTCTGTCAATAAACTCTTTGCAGGTTTTCCTTGTTTTTCTCACTTTCAAGGTCCTGACTTTGCAAAGGGTGAGTACCAAAAACATCATTTGCAGTCAAAGAAAGCTGCAGATGCTTAGCACCTGCACACTTAACTGTGCTTTAATAAGCATGATGTAGTTTTAGTAAGCGTACGGGATAATGCTCTATACCCACCCACCAGTTTAACAGAGGTAAAAATTGGTAAACAATCTTTGTTTGACGTTTCTTGGAAATAAATTCAATTCACACTTTAAGAAGCGACATTCCAGTCATGAAATAATATGTGGTGCTCAATTAGCCAGTGGGAATTTTGCTCCTAAATCACTTACGTAATTTTTAAAAATCCCACCCTTAAATATCTAACTATCGACTTAGGAGTCTGACCTTAGGATCCTATTTTTGTACATACTGACCATTTGCACTATTGCTTGTATTACAGGAGCGGTCCCAAATAAAGGATGTAACTGTTGCCAACTCTTGAGATTTTTTGCATTCGGTGCTTTTCTTAAAGTCGGAGCTCCTGGAGTCAAGTGATGACATAAGAATCTCAGATTTCTTTTTAAACAGTTTCTAGCCCTCTTGGTTGTGCAAAATCCTTGGAAACATGAACCAAGTGCACCCCCACAGGTTCACAAACCAGAAGGCAAATACAAAAACAGAATGTAATATTTTTAAGCCAATCTCATGACTTTTGTGGCCTAACTCATAATACTTGAATGCTTCAGTTGGCAACAACAGAGTCAGGACTCCACAAATACACAAATACACAAATAGCAACAGTCCTTTCTCGCTACCCTTGGTTTTGTCCTTGCAGAATTACAGTCTGACCCCAACACTTTGCAACCTGAAAGCCACCTTGTATTTACCAACCAGTCTGAAACCAAGATGGGACAAACCCAGAACCATTTATTGAACTGAACTAAAGGAGCGAGGGTGCCTCTGATTTCTTTTAAATATGACTCAAAACAAAACCTCTGCTTGCTTTGGTTTTGCAAGAGTGAGATCTGACTGATTAGGTTTTCCAAAACCCAAATCAGATCCAGCTCCATTTTGCCCAAATTTACGTTCGACTACAGCAAAGCAAAGTGTAACACCACTGTCAATCTCTGGATGAGAAAATATTCTCGTTAACCCGAATTTTGTGAACTTTCAGCTTCTCAAGCTTTTCTTGCAATTAAAAAAAACCCTACAGACACTGACACAAAATACCTAGTTCCATCAAACCTCTTTCCAGAATGCCCTTGGGTCATCTTCCACCTACTCACTGCTATAGAAATTAAGCATATTGTGAAATGCAAGCTGGAGGAGCTGTTTTAAATTCTTTGCTCATAACTGCCTGTTTCTTCCAAGAGAAATTTCTCATAATTAAGATACACATGCAGACCCCACCTCCCCTACCACTCAAATCCTGCAGAAAGTGGGTCCCCATGTCCTGATTGCTTGGCACATAATCAGCAGCAGATACCTAAAGAGAAAAGCCAATTAAATATTTGATAAATTAAGGGATTAACATATGAAAGAGCCCCAGTCTTGCTGGAAAAGGTCTAAACGAAACACAATAAGAGACACCTGTTCAGATAAATGCTCCTATCACATTTATTTATAAATGGTTTTTGCTAGAAATTCTCTTTTTAAGGGCTGTCTGGGGAGTAACAGTTCCTGCAGATTTCATTCTGTATGAGATATTTCAGACTTATTTGAAAAAAGTATCAAAAGTCTCTCTCTTTAGCAAAGTTTTATTTCTCCTGCATTCCCCTCCCTGGTATGTGAATACCTTTCAGTGCATCATCACACAAGCCAGGTGGCCATTCCCACATACCTGTCTCAGGAGACATGGATTCTAGGATTTTTTTTATCTTGTTAAACTCTGACTTTTGGCACTCTGGGGGTCTGGGAGGTGATTGGGTGGGTGTGATGGTACAGAGGTGACTCACTGAAAACTTCAAGAATGGCCAAGTTAAATCTTGGACAATTGGAGGTAGGTTGTGTCCCTGGGTTCCCAGTGCAAAGTGGTGTCCACTTTTAGGTGTCCACTTTCTCCCTGCAGTGTGCCCTGCCAGCTAAATGGGCAAGTGCAGGGCGGGGCATGTCCAACGTCCTGTCTCTTCCTCTCCTTACAGGGATGGAGGAAGCCCTCCAGGCACTAAGTACACATCCTCTACTGGATAGTTTCTGCTCCTGAGGATGACAGACTACATGGGCATCCCTGGTGTCTCTAGGCAACTTGGACTTAGGGGTGGGATTTTCAAATGACTTAGGTGTGCGCGAAGCATTGACTTTCATGTTAGGCTCCGAAAGAAATCACCTGTTCTTCAGAAGCGTGGGCCCCTACCGACTACAGTCTGAGGTGCTGGGTACACGGTGTTCTTGAGAACCAAGCAACTTATTGAGGAGCCTAAGTGTGGACCTGGGAGGCTAAGTTCAGGCTCTTACTTCTGAAAATCTTGGCCATAATTATCTTTTCCCTCCCTCAAGTTCTGAATTATTCCTCTTTAACAGCCTTTAAACAATTAATAAATGTTTTATTTCCACTCTCCAAGAAAGTACAGATTTTGTTTATCAGACTCTATTTTAAAGACGTTGTTGATTTAAAGATCTAGGATTTATGGCCTGGGCAGCAGTGCGTGGACTCAAACTGCAGAGCAATGCTGTTAACATTACTGCTTTATTTAGCATCTGTCTGCTTGTTTGTCTTGCTTACTGTCTTTCCTCCTGGTAGTTTATTCAATTCCCTGAGCTGCTATTTGAGCACAGTGCTTCAAACTATATGTCAAGACCAGAGCACTCATGTTTGGTTGATATATTTCCTTCTCTAAACAGCTTGTCTAAACCCCGGGACTAACTGGAGGCGAAGACAGTGGATTAAGAAAGAAAAGTGTCACATCATGCAGTGACTGGCTCTGCAAGTAATGTGACTATGAACAGGACCTCAAGAGCAGATGCTCTTTCCTGTCAGGATGAGAAGGGGACACAAATGATATTCAACAGTGACAAGCATTTAGAGGAGGGTGATTAAATGTCTTCATTCTGTAGTCATTTCCTTTCCCACCCCAACACATCTACAGCTAACCCCCATCCTATCTCAGCCACTGCTGCACAACTGGCTAGGTCCACTGTGAGGTTCTGCTGGGTTTCGCTTTGTCTGGTTTCCCCAGAAACACCGGTATTAGTCACTAATGTCCGGAACCTGCCCCCACTGAAGTCAATAGGAGCTTTGCTATTAACTTCAATGAATGATCAGGCTTTAACGGAGGCGGGAGTCACGTGAACTCAGTCTTTTGGGCTACATCCCTATGACATACTAGCCGAGGTAGCGCAGCAAACATTATGATGAATGATGTTATGCACAGTGGGCCAAGTTACATGCTCAGATATGTACATGCAACCACAGGCAGACTATGGGTTTGTGAGGCCCTGAGCCACAGCAAGTGGGGACCCCGCCCCTTCTGCCTGTAGTTCCCCCCAACACGCCCCACCCCGTGCTCCTGCCAGGGAAATGTCGGGGTGTGGGGATTTGCCCCACCTCACCCCCACCCCACCCCCACCTGGCACTCCTGCCAGGGAGCTGGGTCAGGGCACGGGGGCTTCTCCCTCTCTGCCCGCCCAGTGCTCCTGCCAGGAAGTGGGTTGGGGTGTGGGGGCGCCCATTTTTCCTGGTGCCCCCAGGCATGGGCCCCATTGGTCCAGTGGCTATTCCGCCACTGCATGCAACATCCACTGACTTCAGTGGCAATTGCACAGTCTTGTAAGACACAGAATTTGGCAGTGTCATAAGGCGCCACCAGCCCTTTAAGAAGGAAGAGGCCAATGCACCTGTGACTGGTAGCTGATCCCCAATTAGGGTTAAGAGAGGGCACCTGGGCCCTAGTGGGGAGGAGAGCAATGAGTTGAAGAGCTGGAGAGCCTGAGAGCTGTCTGGGAGGAGCAAGGAGAGGGGCAGATGAGAGCTGTTTGGGAGAAAAGGGGATGCTACAAAGAGTGGACTGCTCTGCATGTCCTCCCTGGGTATAGAAAGGAATCGTCAAAAGATCAGGGGAGTAGCTAGCCTGCTGACCTTTCTGAGCTGAGACTCAGTGCCAGGAGGGTGAAAAGATCTGAGTCATTGGACTATGTCTTGGGTAGAAAAGTCATGAGACGGATCCTCAGGTGGATAGCCTGAAGAGCGGGATAGCCTGAATCAAGGGCAGAAAGGAACTGGGAACAGAGCTCTGGTGGACTCACAGGTGGGCAACCTTGAAGTGGTGTTCCTGGAGAGGAGAATGGAAAATCACCACGGAAATGGGGAGAACTGTTTTACTGTGAGTTCAGTGTTCTATTGTACGTGTTTGTGAATAAATTTTCCAAACTCTTTTCCACAACATCATGGTGGGAAGAAGGGAAACAATCAACAATGCAATTCATAAGGCAGCTCGAAGTAGTGGAAAGCAAAGCAATAAATTGACTTGTCCATGGATACCATAGCACATTAGTGTACATGGAAGTGAGGTAGCTGATGACCTGACCAAAACTGGAAGATCAGAAACTCAGGTTGGAATGACAACAGTTGAGAATACTGACACCCTATCACGGGAAATATTAGCTGAAGAAAATGGTCAAAAAATGAAAGATCCTCTGATATCAAAGTGTGATGTGATGGACTAGGCCAAGAAGCCCCTTGCTGGTGGCCTCAGTGTCCTGCCACACCCATCCCAGGAAAGGAGCAGTAGAGGAGTCCTCCAAACATCCTAGCATGGCTGCAGGGGAAGCAGCCAGTCATGGCCCAAGAGGGCCATATAAAAGGAGCTGCAGAGCCAGAGCCAGTTCCTTGTTGGAGTGAGAGGAGTTCAGGTGGTGCTCCTGGCTGGCCAAAGGCACCTGCAGCACCACAGACAGCTCAGTGCTGGCAGGACTGTGGGGGAGCTGGCTGCTGGGCCTGAACTTAGATGAGCCCTGAGGTAAGGGTGAAGTTTGGAGAAGGCTGGGGCTCCAGGGAAGTGGCTCAGGGAACTGAAAGCAGTGTAGTTAAAGGGACATGGTGGCACGTGGCTGCTGTCCTTAGGGTCCCTGGGCTGGGACCCAGAGTAGTGAGTGGGCTGCTCCACCTCGCCCAATAGGCCACTGGGGAAATGGCCTGCCTCTTGGACAGTGATAAACCCCCGGGAGGGGAACTGAACTGTTAAGAGGCCCAGCTGGAGAGCGGGGGCCAGAACAGACCACGAGGGCAAAACCATTGCCTCCAGGGAGGTAGCCCTGGGGGGTACAGCCCAATACCAGGGCCAGGATGGTTTAAACACTGCACATCAATCAGAAGGGGGTGCTCATGAGAGGTGGGTGTCACATTGTTGTACAAAGCATCTCAGAAAATAACACCCACTATCATGAAGTTTCAGAGAGGGCACAGTGCAATAATGAAAATCAACAGAGACAGTGCCAAGATGTAACCACTCCGCAAGATGTGTCAGGAGCAGGGTTTAACACCTGCCCATGCTTTTGAGTGTAGTATTTCAAGGAAAATGAAGGTTTTTGGCTTGGATGCCTTAGATCGAGCCTTTACAAAGCACACTGTACGAGCTGCTGAATTCATTCTCCAACATCATGGCTTGATATGATCATTACAGAACAAGACAACAGCCACCACCAGCAACTGCATAAATTATGCCCAGAGGAAGGAATTTGAATGGGACAGGGAGAGACACTGCTCTTTTTTATAGCTGGACCAAAGGGAAACGAAAGCAGACACACCTGTCATGTCACAGCCTGCTACCGTGACAGGCAGTGAGTAGGCAGTCTAGTATTGAAAATACATAGCTTGACAATCAATAATGTATACTGAGGGTGAAATTTTGAAGGGTGAGAGATGGCAGGTACTGAAATATCTGCTACCTGCCCTGCTTGTGCTAAGTGAATATTTATAAATGTTTCTGGCAGGTTACTCAAGTATCTCTCTTCTGAAAGCATATATTAATAAGATGCAAGCTAACAGCACTAATGATTCTACAGAACTATGATGCAGTTTCTTGAAAGAAACAAGGGAAATTAAGTATTGGGGAGGGAAAACAAAATTAGAGTGCTGTGACATGACATATTAGTCTCCTCTTGTCTTTATCATTCAATTTTCTTAGTGCCTAGGCTATGCAGCAAGGACAAACTTTTTAAGCATATAGGGGATTCCGGAGCACAATTTTCAGAGGTCTCTGCATGTACCCTTGTGAACCTATTTCATTTTAAATCAAAAGCTGCTGTGTGCTTATGTATTTCAATAATTTCATATGCCAGGAATCTTTATTTTTATATATATATTTTATATATATTTTTATATATATATTCCTTCAGTACTTTCCCAGCTCATCTACTTTCATTGTTTAGATTCAGGGTTGCTATGCAAGTGATGAATGAAGCTGCATATAAACGTACACTCATTTTCTAAGGAGGTTTTCAGTTTGTAACAACCATCTGATTAGAACTCATTTCTTGCTTCTGTTTCAGATTGCAACTTTTAATGTGCTAAACAACATTTCTGCCAGGCAAAGTTACTGTAGGGGTGGATATGCTTAGAATTTAAGACAGTTTTAATATATAGATGGAGATTTGTTTCTGACATGCTATATAGATATTAGAAAAGGAGCATGTTTTAGTTAATTCGTTTCCATTACTGGTCTGTAGACTACATGGAAAAGAGAGGCAGTTATTAGCATGTTTAAAATGTAATGATTCTGTACACTTGAGGAATATACAATATCCCAGTGAGTTAAAAATGAGTTTCCCAGTCTTTACAGTAACATATATTGTTTACTAGAGTACCATGATACAGACGTGTGTATGGATGCACTGCAGAGAGATTGGAGAGATATATGTTTTAAGAGACACTGCAATATTTCAGACTCACATTGCTACACAATTATATTTCATCCTGGACTCAAACATCACCCCAGTTTGTAAGTGCAATTTAGAAGCACTCCAGGACATTGTTCTATCACAAAATTACACATTCAACAAAGATTGGAAAAATCACAGAACATTCCCTAGAAGACTCCCACTGCCAGTTACTGGAGGGGAAAAAGGAAGGAACCCAAGAGCAAGTTCCTTTCCCAAGGTGCTCTATGAACCACCACAGAGCATGCAAAATCCACACATCTCCTGTCATGGACATTGGCTGTATTAACTAACACCACATTATGATAACAAAAGATCAGGTCACATTTTCCACAGGCTGGCCAGCTGCTACTGTTCCTTTGTCCGGACTGCTCAGCCCATACACTAGATCTTTTCTCCTCAGAGGGCTACCGCTCTTATAGTCACATGGCCCAATGAGTTACACGCACGCGCACACACACACACACAAGTCAAGAGAACTCATGAACAGTTCCCGCAGCAGGACCAATACCTGCTAACAGTATGGGAACTTTTCAAGCATACCCACTGACTTCAGTTGAAGTTGTGGGTGCTCAGTATCTCTGAAAATCAGGTGCAGGTTGTCTCAAGGTGGGCTCCCAAAAACAAGGCAACCAAACCCAATGGTCACTTTGCAAAATGTTGGCTACACTAACTTCCTGCAGCCCTTTGCTCTTCCTCAAGAGCAACCTACTCACTTACAAGGCTCTAAGTCCACTGTCTCTGGACTCAACAACTGAGATAGGTTGACGCAAAACATTACTCTTGAAACACACTAATTTGTGTTGGTTTGTTTGCTTGTTTGTGATCTTCAATGAAATCTGAGCAGCACATAACAGAAGCAGAGGAGAAAGACAGTGGGACATAAAGAGCTGAGCCTTAAAATGCATTTAACAGTTAGAGAGAGACATGGAGGTGAAACATACCATGCCTTGTTGGTATGAAACACCAGTCATCCAGCCAGGCACTCTTCTCTATAATATTACTGGCTTAAGTGGTCGGGTCCCCATTGTTTCCAGTGCTTACAAGAGACCTACAAATCCTAATAGAATATAAATGAAATGCCAACTTTAAAAGGGAAGGCTAGTGGTTTTTAAGGGCATCATCAATTATTCAAAGTGGCTCATCTTATTTATATTCCCGCCACTTTTGGTAACTCAGTATTAAAGGCAAGTGGTTACCCACTGCAATGCACATTAACCATGATGGGGATGGGTGGAGCAGACAGGCAATCAATTCTCCTCTCACTCAGAGCCAGACGGGTACCTCCATGTTCAGAAATGTACTTTACATCTCCACGTGTCATGTCTCACATGTTTTACCTTTGTGCTTGTACTGTATTGTCAAAGTCATTAAATGCGAGCAGAGATATCTGCTGCCCTTTTCAGCCATAATGAAATGGTGAGGGTTCTATCAAGGCCAAGCACTTCTTTTTCCAGCAGAGCAGGCTATTGAAATTGGTGACTATAATGGCTTTTTATAGAGTGTTATTTCCTCTACTCTAGAGCAGTCCACAGGAGTCCACTGAAGCCAGCAGTTTGGCAGCAGATCTGAATTCATGTCCTGAGTTATAATTCATTTTCCTCTCATGGCTTGTCATGTTACAGCCAGGGCTGCAGAACCAAGCATGTGAGCCATCAGTGCGTGAATACATTTCCTTCTAGCTCAGACAGAGGACGGAAATTGCTAGCACACTTCAACATTCATGAATGGAATATTGGAAATAAACTTCATCCCTCCTGACTCATCAGCACATGGGGTGAAGTAACACTAAAATTGGTATAAAATGCATGGTTGACAGCTTTAGTTTCAAAGTTATTTTGTGAACACTCAGTCATTTCTAGTCAGTATATCAGAGTGGTTAATCCAAAGGGTAAAGTGTGTGCATGCGTTTGGGGGGTTCCTCTGAGGTATAAAGCTGTAATGTATCTACCTTTGGGTCATTCCTGTTGCTTTTTGGATGGCGTTAAGTAAGATCTCATGCAGATCTTTGCAAACAGGGTGAAATTTATTCCCATGCAGAGGCATCACTTTCATCCCACAAGACCTGTTTCGCATGCTTACATGGTAAATAGGCCTGTCCTGTGGGTTCTCTGCAAAGGGTGAATTTCATCCCAACAGGCAGCTTTTTGTGTCCCTCATAATTATTATCCTCTTTACCTAATGCTCACCACAAAGGTTAAAGAGGATCCTCTCACTCTGAAAATGCAACCAGTCATTCTGGGTTTCATGCTGTATCAACCCAGCTGGACTTTATCGTGCAGATGGAAGAGGGAGCCAGCCCAGCAGACTGATTTGGTTTTTGTCTCAGACTGTGTCTCTGGCTGCTTATCTGACAACAGGCGGTCAGCGGACAGCCTCAGAGGGATCTAGGAGGCTGAGATGATGTCTGCCAACTGCCTGTACATCTGTCTGCCTGGCCTGCCTGAGTGCTGTTTTCTATTTCACCGGCTTGGTACGAGAGACTCTCCAGATACAAGGATAGGTGCCACCAAGTTACTGTGCATGGACTGCTAACAGCTTGGTGGCTGGATGACCAGGATAGCTAAGGAACTAGCTGAGTGTCTATCACAGAGCTGAGAGCAGCCCACTTCTGCTACATACTGTGATATCTTCTGAGGCTGGGGGCAAGAGAAGAGCATTGAAGTTTTCTACTGCAACCTTCAACACATCCTCAGTTTTTT
The DNA here is from genome assembly GCF_020497125.1 of Mauremys mutica. Classification (NCBI taxonomy): domain Eukaryota; kingdom Metazoa; phylum Chordata; order Testudines; family Geoemydidae; genus Mauremys; species Mauremys mutica. The sequence continues at coordinate 13,410,306 of NC_059085.1, forward strand.
ACAGCAAAGCTCAAGAGAAGCCTTAAACTCAATGATCAGGAATTGTGTAGCTTGGTAATTTTTGCACTTACGTAGTGCTACCCAGAGCATGGATATCGGCTCCCATCCTTATTCAAAGGGCTGTTTCATTCTTTTATTTTACAATCACCTAAACAGAGGCCTTTCCATACTTCTAATGTCTTTTTCAACCTCTTCCCCACAACACCCACCACGTGAACCTAATGGAGATATTTTTAGCTGTTGCGAGTTTGGCTTGACAGTGAGAGAACCAAGTTCCCTTGTTGTCTCTCCTCTTCTGCCCTTTATTTCCTAAATCTAGAGCCATCCAACCTGTATATATTCCAACATTAAAGACAGATGCAGGGAATCTGAGCAGCTATTTGCCTGCTTTGAAGGCTGTGAAAAGGGCAAGGAAGCATGCAAAACCTCTGCTGCCCACTGGCTGAAGGAGTGAATCCTGTCAGGTTCTACATCCCATAGGCCACATTCCAAGTCGTGTCATGTCATTCCTTCTGTAGCTTGTCAACTTTATCGACAGGTAAGGATGAGTTACCTATTTTCTCTCTGCAAGATGGCCGTGTCAGCCTCTCTCTCACATCCATCCACTGCTATCACAGGAACCCAACATTTGTGGCAGATTCCATATTTGGAAGTGTATCCCTATAAACTCCACTGTAGTTATCCATCCTCTGGGGCTTCTACTACAGGCTGCATCAGCTGATAGTCCAGGCTGTTGCTGGGTATCATGGGGGAAGAGGAAAGTAAGAGACGAGAAAATACTCACAGAACTGGATCTTCTCTTTTCATGCTATGTGCTTCCTATCATAGATTTGCTTGAGCACTCTCTGTTGGGGACACATTAGATTGGTGTGAATCCAACTGCTGAATCCCATGTGCTTGCCGGGCCTGGCATTGTTTAGGCACCATCCTTGGCTTTGGGCCTCTATGTACAAAATCCAGGTGTAAACCCGGTGTCTGACACCCCTCTGGTCAGTAGGAACACCACAGTCCAATTGCCTAGGCCCTGAAACTAGTTCCACCTAGCCCAAGCCTCTCCAGCAGTTTGTGCACATTCCTCAGAATCCCACCAAAGGTGTGAGCCTTCTGGCGTGTAGTTTCCCTCATCAAGGGCATGCAAGAATGAAAGCCAACAGACACACACAGGCAGACGTTGCACAGGATTCTAAGATACCGTTGCTCTTTACTTGGACGCACAAGAAATAAACCCGTCTTTTCAAAACAATACACATTTATACACATTCCCTGCTTCAGGTTCCTCACCACTCTGGAGAGTTCTTTGAGTTTTGGCAGAACCCCGTGGGGTGCCCAGAATCCTTCCCATGCAGCTCATGACTTCTCTACCTAAGAATGAAGTCTGTCCAGCCCAGCTAGCATTCTCTGACCTTGGTTGGTCCCACAGTAAAACCAGACCCTTTGTCCACCCACCACTACAAAAGCACGACCATCTATTCCCCTCTTCTGCCTCAAAATTCCTGTCCCTCCAAAAGCCCCCCTTTGCTCTTCCTGTGGGTTCTTTTTAAACCCCAGCTTTGCCATGTCTCTCTCTTTGTCCTGTTTGACAATTTTTCACTCTCCACTCTCCCCACCCTCAAGATACATTGGAGTTAGTGTCTCCCAGCTCCACCCAGCCTCCTTAGCATACCCCATTGTTTGGTCCAGAACACAGTCCTTCAGATTGACACTCCATCGTCCCTGGTCGGGTAGATACATGCTGCAGCCCAGACCAGCAACTCGTGGATTCCACATCCACATAGGGGCAATTTCCTGATACAGCAATTTTATAACAACTTCATAGCACCAACCAGAACTCATAAATTGTACAGACAGATTCCCCCAACTCATCACATCTCCCACCTTCCCTCAGGGAGTCTCTTTACTCTGTCTTGTTCTGGAAGTCTCTCTAACTTAGGGAAAGGAGCTGGACTGGGGCTTAAATACTGTAGATGATTGACAGATCTTGCCTCACGTTTCTTGACTGGCAGAGCCAGAGCGCTAATAGTGAAAACTGCTGGCAGGTGAGATGGAAGAAGACAGAATTAAGTCAAACTGGATTTCTGGGGAGTAATATCCTTAACCTACTGTGAGGGGTGTTGTAAAGCTTAGTTAAATATTTATGAAGCACATTTTGTTCCTGACATGAAAGGAGCTACAGAGATGCAAAGTGTAACATTATTATTCTGGATAAGTATTTGTGAGATTATAACTACTTTTCTCCCACCGTATTCAATACTAGCAACAAACTTCAGTCCAGATGGGGTTTTCTTGAGCAGTGCATTGCATTTAAAGCAGACACTGGAATTCATTAATTTATGCTGTGAATTTAATAATTGGAAGGTTTTTAGACAGGGCTTAATAGAAAAGGTGAGACAAGTTTAAATGTGTCATAACCTTATGTTAGATGAAAGGCAGTTAGAGTGCCTTGGATCTGAGAATAGACCTGGATGAAAATTAAGCAAACATTGTTATTTACTTAACAATTAATATCAAGAATAGAGTGTCTAACGCCTCCTTTTTGGCAGGGTTACTATAAGCATGATGATGATGAATAGCAGTAATTAAAGCTAGAATCTAAAATGTATTTCATTTACATAAATTAACATAATATGATTGAAACTCCATTGGCCAGTGGATCCGTGTGGAAATCAGCTGTTCCCAAATCAATCTTTCTTCATTTGACCAAGCAAAACAAGAGAATTCTCATCAAAAGCATACTAGTCCCCTCTGTACAGCTCCATGGCATGAAATATCTTCACAGTTAGTGTGATGCAGTAACTTCTTGTGTCAAGCTTTATGAAATATGTCTGGTGACCAAAGGCTCCTGGACAATGTCAATCAAATTCCATTCATCCCAGAACAATACAGGGGCATCATGGCAATATCAAAGAACATAATGTGCATCCTTCCCTCCATATTAAACTGTAATGTGACTGACAACGTTGGAATAACTGTTCTATAACTTGTTCTTTGTACAATCCAGTGTAGTTATAAACTGTTGCTAGTAACTTTGCTTTGCAGGAATCCCTTCGTACTACAATGTTTTGTATTCAGATATTAACATTCTGAAGAGATTTTCTAATGGCAAGTTAAGGCACTTCACTCTCAATGACTTTCAACAGGAGTTGGGAGCCTAATTGCCATTTAAGACTTTGAAAATCTTCCTCCTAGTTGCTTTACTAATGATTCTTTTCATGGCATGCACTGCATTACACTACAGATGCACAATTTTAGATCTGACAGCCCACCATGGGTACATCGACATTGGAATAAAAGACCCAGGACAAGGCTGCAGCTGGCCCAGGGCAGCTGATTTGGCTCAAAATGCTCAGGCTGCAAGGCTGTAAAATTTCTGTATAGATGTTCAAGCTGGAGCCTGGGCTCTGGGACCCTTCTCCTTTGCAGAGGCCAGCCATGAGTGTTTAATTCCTGTGTAGACATACCCCGTATGAGAAACTGTTATCTTGGAAATCAAGTGAACCCAAAGGCTGCAAATCTGCATACTCCCCATCTGTCACTTAGCTACATTAAATGATTTCCTACAGGGACATATATCCATGATTAAAAAGGTTTTTATTTAGTGTTGTTCTTATCTCAGTCCCGGCTTCATATCTCTCCAACATCAACACCTTATCTCCCATCCTAGTCTCCAAACGGTCACTCACTACCAAACTTATGAACTGCAGAACCTGGCACAACCCTACAGCCCTGATAGTGTTATCTGCCCGTGCATTAAAAAAGCAGACATATGCAATATGACATTGACACTTGTGCTATGATGAGTCACATAGGGTACAAAACTCAAGATATACTAGCCTGGGAAAATCTTACCTTTGCAAATATCTTATTCAAACCCTATCCATCCTACTATAGACACACCTTATTAATCTAATTCCATTGACTAATCATAAACCAACATCTTTCGTCAATATAGTTACAACTGTTTAATTTCTGACATGTATGTTATTAATGTACTCTTGAGGATGAAGAACTGATAGCACTGGCGTGGTCTCCATCCCTAGTACATGCTCTATTTCAAACTAGTTTCTGTATAGCTCATAACTATAATGTCTACATGGAATACCTGGACCTCTAGATGTTCAGCCTAGATACTTATCTGAACCACCCAAATCTTCAAAACTAGGCTAGAAATAAATCAAGAAAGAGCAGGTTCTCTCATGAGATTTATGCTCTTCTTTCAGGTCAGGTCAGAAATTTATTGTGAACTATCTTTTTTTTTTTGGTGTGGTATTTCAGCTTCCAGTCCCAGAGGAGGGAAGCAGAGCGGTTGGCAAAACTGAAAAATACTTAAAAACCCTGGACTTCCTTAAACCTCAGATAAAAAGTTTGATTCGTTTTAGGTTTGAGTGAAAGCTCAAATTAATGGTTTTCCCTGATCCTGTTCTCCCATCTCTAACTATAGCCTGTCTAATGTTGTGTCATTTTTACTGCCAGGTACCTGGCATAGCAGCTGCTGTGTGCTAATATCAGGAAAACAGAAAAGTACATTCTTAGTGCGTAACGCTATATAGTTCAGTAAGCGCCAAAATATTGACAGTTTGTAGGTTTGCCTGTCAAAAGTCACAGATTTCCCTGTGGAAAAGACTCATTATTTCATTTCAAACACTGTCTTAGACTCGGTGAAACAACAGCGGCACTAGTGCATCTAAGAATGTTGGGAAGATATCATGGAAACAGTGAACGTATTGCTGGAACAAGGCAAAGACCCACATATTGTACCGCAGATTGATTTTACTGAGCAAACCACCAACGGACTGGCCCACTTCTTATATATATGCACTACAGCTAGCCAAACGCTCTGCATGGGATCCAGTAAATAAAGGCACAATTTATCACATCCAACAAGTTATTCAGCACATCAATTTTCTGGTTTCAATCATCCCTACTACATATATTACATCTGAATACAATAACCTGATCATGGAAATCTCACATTGTAAACCCCAACAAAGAATTGGAGAGTCAGTCCTACAAATTCTAGAAGAACCTATGAGCCAGTGTTACATTAAGATTCGTTAATGTCTTATCTCCTTGTAATATTAGTATAGTGCACATATAGTGCGTCTGCTAAACGTAGTTTTATTGTTCAACCTTTGTAATATATTGATCAACCTATTGAAATAAAACAGATTAGATTTTCATTTTAAAGTGCTCATTCACTAAATTGTATCTGTGTTTCTCTGTTGCATTCATAATGCTAACCCTAAAACTGGGTTGTTTCTGATGCACACATACATAGATTTTTCCACCTCCAAAATACCACAATCAAAGGAGGACAGCACAAGCTCACCTTGACCTAGAAAATAAAGCACTTCCATTTGGGGACTCGGCACAACATCTGAAGTATTAAAAAATAACTGCCTTTAATCTAAAGATGGTTTCCTTTCATTATAAAAGAAAAGGAAATTTGCAGCTGCGGCAGGTGGTCCAGCATTAGCAAATTTCTGCCTTGCTGTGCAGTTTATAGGAAAGCTGTCAGAGCCAAAGGAAAGCAACATGCTGTGTTAATGGCCTGATCCTGCAAGGTGCTGTGCATCCTCAACTCCCATTGGGAGATTTGGGTGCTCACCATCTCTTGGAAACACTGAACACCTTGTAGGATTGGGCCTTAATGGCCTAGATGCAGAATGAACTCTGTTTCTCTTATTCCTCTAAGGGAAGCAATAGCATTTCCTGTACCCAGTGCAGCAAGGGAGGATAAAATGTCAACATTAACATGCAATGAAGGGATATCAAATATATGCATGACTTCAATCGATTTACTATGAATCAGTGAACACATTCAGAAAACCCAGCTATCATTCTAGTAACCAGTTTTCTGATGAAGGTTTCCAAGACAGTGGTGGGTCTGTGTCTGTCTGTCTGTCTCCAAAGAGGAAATGTGCAATGCCTCATCTGCAACAAAAATATTACCTGAATGCAATGTTCAAGTGTCACAATTTAAATCACCGTGTCAGGAAACGCTAGACTTACAAGGTCACCAAAGAAATAATGTTGTGAAATCTCAGCTGTATGCTGCAAGGCATCCAGGGATCTTGAACCAAAGGGTTCAAGATCTTAGGTGCATACATCATCTGAAGGACAAAACAATGTCCCGTAACACCACACTGGGGTGTGAACTCAGTACTAACACAGAGGTACTAACTCCTGGGTCAAACAGATGAGGGTTTCATACTTTTCCATAATGTGGACCACTTCTTAGAGATTGTCTTGCAGACACCTGCCCTGCATCAGCAATGAAATAACCTGTCTGTGGCTCCCACAGCAATTGGTTACATGGAAAAGCAATACTGGGAAAGGTAGGCATCTAACTACCTTTTGTGCCATTGAAAGTCTCCCCTTGTATGTTTAGCTGTAGCAGCTAGAAACAAACGAGGAGAAGCAGCAGTATGTGATCTGCTCCACAGATGAGCCACAGATTACAGTTTGGAACCGACCAATCTGGGGTTTTCTTGAAGGTATCCCAGCCAAGTGCTACTTAGCACTGACCTTGCTTAACTCACAAGGAGGATCTCATTACTCAGAATGGTTTTCCAGCTCAGAAATTAACAGTAAAAAAACCTACCAAATGGAAAGCCATAATTAGGGTAAGTGACCATCATTTGCCAAGCTAGTCTAACTTGACTTCTTGTTCCATCAAAGAACCACTTTTCTGACAGGACATGCCATGCAGTAGAACACACTGTCCAGTCTTGCACTCATTTGCAAGCATGATGCAGTTGTGCAAAAAGACAGCAAATTCAAGCCCTTTGTTATTGCTGACAGTGGTTAATCTTGGGGATTTTTACACTCATGGGAGGGGAAGCTTTCTAATTATATCGCCAGACATTCATACAATAATATATGTGTTCATATAACATTTGATAACTCCAGTACTAGAAATAAATATAGCAACTATGTGAAACATTGAAGACTCAGAAAGAATGATAAAGGGTGAAACAGGAGGATATACCATAATAGTAATGCGGAAAAATTAAGTATCTGTTGACAGTGACTGCTATTTGCTAGAAGAGTCTTCCACCAGAAGCCCTGGAAGCTCTATTTCATGGCATATTTAAAAGTAGACTGGACCAGGCACTGGAAATATGCTGGAAGAAATACACTTGTACCAGCAGGGCATGTGCTAGATCTTTCCCATCTCTCTTGTTATGCGATTCTATTAACTTTATGACAGGACTCGCACCAGTTTTGCAGGAGCAAATCAATGGATAACAAGTTTGTAGACAGACACTGGCTCAATTCAAAAACCTTGTTAGCAGTGAAATCCTCCTTCAGAACATTACAATGTAATTGAGCTTCCCTGCAATTAAACTGGTCATAACAAGTCACTTAAGGCATAAAAATTTATCTCCCGGCATTTTCACCAACTCAATTTGCTTTAGAGAGCATATCTCAGTACATGCAGACAGATAGGGAGGCAGCCAAAGGGACCTCTTCCTGGAGTGGCCTCTTTCATTGTAACATTTCTCTCTAATCAAAGTCTCAGACTTTTGAAAAGACCACAACAAATCATACATACAGGCAGCATGAAAAAAAACAGTTACTTACCTTACAGCAAAGGTGCTTCTCTGGGATTGGTTGTCGTGTGGGTCCCATTGATGGTGTGCATGGTGAGGTCTAGGCAGGTGCTGAGTACCAGGACGATGTCTGCCAGGGAAATACTGGGTATTTGTGAGGAGTGTGTCTAGGTGCTCTGAGAGGGCAAGTTTCAGGGTGGGCTCTAGCTTGAATTCCTGGCAACCAAAGGGAGATTTCCCCTCACAGAACACACACATGCTCCTCGCAAATACCCGGTATCAAATTCCAAAATAAGGAATGCCAGAAGGAGGGGAAATGTAGGGACACTGCTGGTCAAAAGATTTCCATCTCACGTGCATGAACACCACCACAAGTGGGATCCACACAGACAGGCTCGAAAAACCCAGCCACGCTCCAATACAGTTATAAGCACCACAGCGCACTACTCAGCACAAATCTTTACAGGCAGCCACAAAATTAACCAGCTCAGTTATAAACATAGCCATATTTTCTTATAGAAAAGCAGCTGTGCCCTTCCTGTTCTGTGAGCTTGGGACAAATATTCATGATCAGTGATTCTCCAGGAGAGCTCACAAGGTCTGGTTTGGATAAGGATCTGGAAGGTAAGGGTTTTATTCAAATTTTTCCCTGAACCTTCTTAGCCTAGAAATCTGGCTCCAGTTTCACAAGCCAGTCCCCCAGTCCCATCTTTCATTATTTCATTGTTGGAACTATTACCCCGTCCCGATCTCCGCAGAGGGTAAATGGAATATCTGTGCACCACTTAAGTCCCCCATACGCCCCATTTTGAGGCCTACGTGAGTCAGGGCCTTGTACTAGCCCTCTGTACAGGGTGAATTTCACCCTCAGCGCTTTGGCAATTCTGATGCTGACCCCAGAAATTAGGAAGGGCACCAACTAAAACAATCAATCAAACCCTTTTTTAAAATGTCTCAAAAATGTTAATTGATTGGGGTTCTAGGAAAGCTTCTAAAGGATTTTATTTTCAATCTGAACCAGTTTGTCAGACTAATATGTTTAGAAACTGCAGGATAGTGTTGCTGTTTTTTAAATCTACCTAGAAAACAACTTATTTTCTAGGTTCTTTCACCTCTTTTCTAGAACTGAGAGAATACTTTATGAATAATTCATTAATGAGTTTTGCTTTCCTCTCAGTTCACAAATTTTCTGCCAGGAGCTCCTGTTATTCTTAATTTCATTCATTATTCACCAAAACATTTCTGTGAAGAGCTCTTCCTTGGGTATAGTGTTTGCTCATAAGCCATTCCAATAATTGATGCCCAAATTATGAATTGTTTTGACTGGACACACTGGGAAGAGAAACATATCATGTGATCTGATCAAATGAACAAAACTCTTAGGACTCAAGTTTCTGGTGCGAATATTTGCAAACTGGAGAAAGGATGGTCTGCTGGTTAATGTGCTGGCCTGCATCATTTCCTAGTATGATCCCAAGCAGATCAATTAATCTCTATGTGCCTCAGTTCCTCACCTGTAAAATGTTTCCTTACATCACAGGGTGTTGGGAGGATAAATCTGCATTCAGATACTATGTAACGAGAGCAGTGCTTAATTGTGCCAGGGCTTTCCAGGGCTGAGCCCTGGCACCTCTAAGCTTGGCATGCTATAGCCCCGGCACCCCTGGGCTGGCCGCGTCACTTATGAAAGTAAAAATATTGCTTGAGCCCCAAGACCTATTTGACTGAGCACCAGCACCTCTTTCAATGCAAATTAAGCACTGAACGAGAGCCATGAGTATATAGATAAAATGAATTAATTTGAAATTGCTTTCCATGAGAACTTTACCATTCATCTAGAACTTGCATTTCAGCACACGTTTCTGCTGGTAAACTTGTTGGCTTGAACATTTGCCAGGAGAAAATATAAAAGAGCTGCATGCACAGAGTCGAAGCAAATCAATTAAAAAAATATTAAAATGTTGCTAATTTTTTTTCCCCATTATTCACCTTGCACAATGAGCTACCAATATTAATACAAAAAATCTTGTAAATACTAGCAATATGTCTGGCTGCAAGGTTATGTCTTTATTTTAACAAACATCTCAAATAAATGTCTTTGCCTTCCATGCCACACCAATCCCAAATATTTAAAATATTGAAAATTACATAAATCAAGAAAACAATGACTTTTATTTAATAGCCAGAGGAGAGAAAGAGACAATGCTGAGTAACACACTGCTGCTCCCTGACCCTAGTCCAATTCCTAAAACGTCCTATCTTTACCAAATCTATAACATTAAATGAGTCAAGGTTTCCTCTAACTCTAGGGATAAATGCAAGGAAGATTTTGATTTGGATTATTCAGAGGATGACTGGAATTCAGTCTGTGAATAGGTTAAGATACGTTATTAAAAAAAAGTAGAACATCTTTACTTTGCTCAACTTTCAGCATACTGAATAACGTCCCATAGGAGAAAAGGCAGACTATTTCTCTCCCTGGAATGTCCGTTGTAAGTCCACAATTCAAATGGGGAAATTTGTAACTGTAGAAGGATTAATACATTTTAAAAATAATCGTCATTTCTGGTTTATTAGACAGAAGACAAGAGAAATGATTTAAAGGGAAAACCACATCTCTAGATAGTTCTCTATTGCACGGTAAAATGCTAGATAAATGACTCACTTCTGTATGTGAGACTTATACTAGATAGATCAGGTTCTCCAGATATTTATAAATAAAATGTAGCATTCTTTAAGATTAGTTACACTTTAATAATCTATTATTTATTAACTGGTCTGTCAAAGTATATTGTGAGACATTTATGCAAAATGGAGCCCCACTTGCATATACAAAAATGTGTATTTATGTGAACGTCAGCTTTTATGCTTAATTCCATCTTGGCAATCTCATGCACAAATGGTAACTTATTTCCCAAGCCATTCTCATCAGTCTTTTAACACAAAGCCATCTGGTTTCTATTGCATTAAACAGAGGACATAAATGGCCACACTTTTGAAAGCAATTCTGGCTTCTAATTTTGTAGTAGTTATTAACTGAAAGATCAAAGAATGGAATTTCAGGTGAGGTTTTCAAAGCACTCAGAGCTGGTGTAACTCTGCTCTCAACAAAGCCAATGGGACTTTGACGTTGATGAACTGAGAGCTAGGCCAATGCTCGCCTTTTTGAAAATCCCACAGGAGATGTCTAATTACCCTTGGGTGCAACGGCAGCTTTTTATGCTCTGCTGGAAAAACAAAGTAACTCATAGTTCAGTTGAGACCATTCAAATATTTCCAGAAAGATTGCTGAGAAGATACAACTCTATACAACAAGATGTTTATGCCATCATTTACTTCACGTGTAATTTTCACTTTGATTTTATAAACCGTCCTAGGGCTTTCAAGGTTTACAAGATGTTAACAGGAAATGTCCTCTCTGAACATGTTATTACAATGCTCCCGTTACTTTAAATCAGATGGCGAGAGACAACCATCTTGCTAACTGAGGCTGAGACCTCTCCAATTAGTTGTTCCATTGACATCAAGCATACATTGCAGTTGATGTATCAAATTTAATCTTTTCATTATTCAGGCAGTCTTCTGAGCTACAGTTTAGGATGGTGGTGATAAAACAATGTGCTTGAATGGAGCAGAAGGAAGAAATCCACGGGGAGAAGTTTAATGGATCTTTGTCTGCGACACTGTAAAGATTTTTGCCTTTGAGATGCTAACAGATAATTTTTCACATGCTGCAGAATTCAAGACTGTTTCTAAACCAGGGTTTAGAAACAACTGCAGTCATCAGCTTTTACAATATAGCTTGCAGCATTGGCAATGCATAAGCCTATACACATATAGCCATTTGATGACACAAGCTGATAATTTATTTTCCATTTTAAAACCTTGCTATCCAAACTGCTGATGCTTTGGCAACTAAGGGCTTTTTAGAATAAAAATGAATGATTTTTATAAACTCATTTGTTGTCTATATTCGTGTGAAGCCAAATGTCTTCTAGATATTGGTAGGAGGCAGACACTTTATATAAAGACAATCATTGGCTAATGTATAAGACAGATCTTTCTAAAACAGAGCAGATAACCCGGTGAAGGTATTTATAGTGATGGATTATTTTTAGGCAACATTTGCATGCATCATCAGTCTTACAATTTTATCCCACGGGCGTTTAAGATTTACCTCTTGAACTCCTTATCTACGGTAACAGTAACACAATAGCACTTGTTTCTTACAAGGCCATCTCAAAAACACACTGCTCACTCTGATGACAACATCCCTGGTGTTGTTACTTTGATAATGTTTCTGCTACTATCCTATTTACCCTTAGTAAAAATGACTACAGGAAAAGTATTAACCATGCCTACTTTAGACCCACAAGCTTGGAGAAAACGTATCTAGACACACTCACTTGCATAGCATAAGCTACAATAACAACAACAACAACGACTCACCCGCTTGGTGTAGTCCATGGCTTTCAGAATGGAGAGGTTAAGGGTCTCCAGGGAAGCCAAAACATCTTCATAGTCTCCCATATGATCAGCAAAATAATCTGGAGAACCAATAGAGGAAATAAAGGGTAGATTCTAGGTTAACTTAATACTCCAGGGCTGTTCAACGTTACAAGAACCTTTTTGGTGAAGAGACAAGGTTATGAAGATTTTAGTTACATTTTAAAATATATATTTCTTCTATGCTTTGCTTTGAGAACCCTGAGCTAAATTCACAATAAAGGGGTGCGTGGTGGGACATCCTGTAAAGTCCAGGCCCATTGTGAAGAGAGGCACAAGCCGAAGAGATTACCATTGAAAATAGCTATTAACTTGGTGGTAGCTTTAAAGTTCTTTCATGCCCATTTCCACATTTTCCCAAAATGCCCATTTTTCTGAATTATTGCCAACACCGGGATATACTGGAAGTCTCAGAGAAATCCAATCTGTCCACTACACTCCTCACCCCCACCATGAGACTCCTCGCTTCCTCACCACAAAACAGGTTTAAAAGAAGGTCAGAAAATGGGCCAGATCCTCAGCTGGTGTAAACTGGCATGACTCCATTGAGCTCACTGGGTCTACCCCAATTCATAACAGCTGCGGTTCTGACCCTATGCCACCCATTGCATTCTAACTGGAAGAGAATCTGTGAATGGAATCACTGTTAGTGCAGATTTCTGACAGCGTTTCAGCGTCTTCAGTTGTTTCAGCATATTATGCCATGCAAGGCAGTGAGCGGGTGCCGACGTGGCTATGGGCAAACGGACTAAGGGTCTGTTTTTGTGTCAAAGGCACACACTGTTCCATGCTGAGGGAGTCTGAGGTTTGCCTCGTTAGGGTACAAAGGTCCAATCCCCCATTGCTTTACAATGTGCAAAGTATGATTGATACCTGGCAGCACTATTTGTCACCCACCCTGTAAGATGTAAATGACTACACAAGGAGTCAGGTCGTGGACAGTTTCAGCCCAGAGATCTCAACATTATCACCCTTGAGAAATTTCCATAGAAAGAAAGGTACTCGTACGCAGTGTCAATTCTTTAAACGTGCCGAGCCCCCTCCTTGCTCCCTGAGAACCCCAAAGGCAGTTGTCCACATTATGGCTTTTGTCTCATAAATGGCAGCCTGATGGCACTATGGGAAATGCATGAGTTACAAAAGCACAACAACACAGTACCTGAAAACATTCACCTCTAACTTATTTTTGCACTTCCCTGTTGTGACGCTGACTGACCAGCTCAGGCCAGAGCCATAGGCCAATTCACTTGTGTGAGAATATCAAATGAGTTAAATGTATTAGTATATGATAAGGCCAACTCACTTGTCTGTTAAAAGAGATCTAAGGAGATGTTAATTGTATTGTTTTCATCTCTCTATATCCTGCTGTTTACTATTACATTACATTTACATTATGCATGCCCGGTAATTAAATAACCTTAGATCAAAGTGAAAAATACAGTAGGAAGATATATATACACAGAGAACATGAAAAAATGGGTGTTGCCATACCAGCAATAATGAGAGTAATCAATGAAGGTGGCTATTATCAGCAGGAGAAAAAAAACTTTTGTAGTGATAATCAGGATGGCCCATTTCCAACAGTTGACAAGAAGGTGTGAGTAACAGTAAGAGGGGAAATTAGCATGGGGAAATAGTTTTTACTCTCATTATAGTGTGTATGGTAACACCCATTGTTTCATGTTCGCTGTGTATATCTTCCTACTGTATTTTCCACTGCATGCATCCAATGAAGTGGGTATTAGCCCACGAAAGCTTATGCTCAAATAAACGTGGTAGTCTCTAAGGTGCCACAAGTACTCCTCATTCTTTTTGCTGATACAGACTAACATGGCTGCTACTCTGAAACTTAGATCAAAGTGTGTGTTAATGTAAGAGTGTATTCAGGTGTTAGAACGTCATGAAAACTAATGGAATATTACTTGTATTGTTTTCACTTGTGTCATGGGTCTACCCTCACTTGAAACTGGGCGGTTTCAAAGTGAGGACCCGCATGTATTCTGCCACCATGTCCTATGGGATCTCACCCCCACTTTGAGCTTGTGGGTTCAAAGATGGGGACCCGCAGGTATTCTGCCACCATGTCAAAGGTCTCACCCCCACTTGGAACTGTTGGGCTCCAATGTGGGGACCTGACTTGGTTTCCCTTTAAACTACCATGTCCTGGTCTGCACCCTCACTTGAAACTGGGGGGTTTCAAAGTGAGGACCAGCATGTATTCCCCCACCCTAAAATCCTAGGGTAGGTCTCCTTGTCGCTGCCACCACTCAATCATGAAATGTGGATTGAGACACAGTCCTTCCCCAAAATCCTAGGGGATTCCAAGAGCCCCAAATCCATGGAGTTCTCACACCCAGGAGAAACAAACCATTCCCCCTGCTTCCTCCCCCCCTCCTTTTTCCTAGGAGAGATACCGGGATCCAACTACAGAGGGATACCTCCCCCTCCCTTTCCCTGAGAATCCACCCAAGGAAAGACCAACAAGTCCTTAATAGAAAAGAATTTATTAAAGAATAAAAAGAAAATACAGAATCTCTATGAGCCCAAGCTGGACACTCATAGGGTATAACCTTATCAATCTCTGGAGAGAATCCCCTCTCCCCCTTTTCTCAGTAAAGCAATATCAGCAAACAGGAATAAAGCATTTCCTTTAGCAAACACACAATTGCAAATATAGAAATCAAATCATAAGACTAATTCGCCTTTCTAATTAATACTCACTATTAATTAGTAGAAACTACTCCAGGAGAACTTGGAGACATGACTGTCCTCTGTTAGATCCAAAAACAGTTCTCACTCAGACAAAGGCTTCCCTCCACAGAGATTTGAAAACAAAACACATGCACTATTACATATACTACTAAGTATGTAAACAACAAGATATTTGACATTGAAGAACACTTTGTATGCATTTGACCGGACATACTTGGCAACGTCCTTGCCCATCCTTCCAGTGGAAGGACTTTTGCAACCTGTCTTTGGTTTGTTGACCCCAGGATGCCCACTGGGATGTGAGGGCCCAAGCTTAAGAGCTTGTCCCAGTACTTAGTTGGAACTACCAACTGTCTTTGAGGATGCTGGCCTTCCTGGTGTTCACCAGAAAGAACGTCCTTATGTAAAAGTCCTTGTTTTACAACAAACTGGAATTGGGTAGAAGAGCTGAGAGGCGGTGGGTTGCTGCGTGCCGCCGCCCAAGCTTTCTTAAGGCTGTCATCGGCTTCCTGCTCTGTCTGGAACTGTTCCCTTGAGGCGGGAGACACCAGTTCCTCTGGGAGCGATGTAGGTGATGAGGTTGTTTCCATTGACTGTGGACCGCTCTCCGCTGGTGCACAAGGTGATATATCAGGCTCTGGCTGAGCCTCTTGGGTAGAGTTGTTTGCTGCTTCTGCCAGTTTAGGCCCGTTGGCGCCCCCTGGCGGTGGAGTTGCAAGCGCTGGCATCAGTGCTGGCGCTGGTTCTGCCGCTGGTTGCTTTTCCAGTTCCGGTCCTGGGACTGGATGTACTATGGTTGCTGTAGTTGTTGGCATGAGATCCGGTTCCACCACCTCTGTCTGGGTCTCTGGTAACACAGACAGGGTCCTGGTGGATGGCTCAGGAACAGGGATGGGAGTGCCTGCTTGTTTGGCCTGGCCGCGGGTGACCACTCCCCCCCTCTTGGCTACCTGCACATGGTTGGCCAAGTCTTTCCCCAGTAGCATGGGGATGGAATAATTGTAATAGACAGCAAAAGTCCACTTTCCTGACCAGTCCTTGTACTGGTCTTCAGGGATGCTGTACCCATGGCAGGTCCTTTTAACCTTTGAAGGCCTTAGTGTCCTCACCTGCCATGTAGGTGGGAAATTTCTTGGGATGGGGAACAGTGCCTTCTGGTGCTGGCCACACCCCTCTGCAGTTAGTGAATTTTATGTGTGGCTTGCTGGTGTTGCTTTTTGGTGCTGGCCACACCCCTTTGCAGTCAGTGAACTAGTTTCCAATTAGACTGAATAGAAAAGAAACAAAACCTTTTCATTTGCAAATGTGTAGTTGCTGTTTGCTGATATACTGAGAAGACCAAAAAAACTGGTTTGTCCTGTTTCTAGCACTTGCTAAGTACCTCACAGTGGGGGTCCTTTCTAACAAGCCTCCTAGAAAACTTGCACCTCTTCCCTAGCTGTTTTTAAGCGGACAGAAAGAAAAAAGAAAAGAAGAAGAAAAAAATCCTTTTCTAACACAGCCCGTTAGAAAACCTTTTTCCCTCAGCTAAACCCAGCTGAAAATTTGTTTCAAAGAAAAACAAAAAACAATCTCCCTCTCCTGGCTCCCAAGAAGGTGGAAACCTGCCCTGCAACTCTCCCTTGCAATTGCTAAGTACTCTCTGAGCAGGGAGTTCCTTGCCTCCAGAGGATTTTAAAAGACACAGGGAAAAAAAAAACCTGGCTGGAGGGTTTTTCTGTCCAAGCCCCAAACCTGTTTTCCCTGTTGGACGGGATGAGCTCCGAGGAGCACCTCCCCCCACCCAAGGAATCCTGATCACACAAAGGAGGGACACACCTCCTTGCAACCAGAGCTAAAAATGTTTGTAACTCTGAACTGTTAAAAACCTCTGGCTTGAGAATAGTTATCTCCCCAGCAAACCTGTGAGGGCACTTCCCCCCACCTAAGGAATGCACACACCTCCTAGGGAAGAGTTTTTCCTCAGCATAGCCAGCAGAGAAAAAAACCTCCTAACCCTGAAAACTACTTTAAACTGCCTTTTCCTCCAGCTGCCTGTCCAAGCAAACAGAAGAAAAACTGCTTCCAACAAAGCCTGCTGGAAACTTAATTCCCTCCAGCCAACCTGGCTGAAACTGTAAACTCCCTCTTCTCTCAGTAGCCCAGCTGAAAAAACTCCTTGTAACAATGGGTTCGAAACTCCGCTGCCACCATGTCATGGGTCTACCCTCACTTGAAACTGGGCGGTTTCAAAGTGAGGACCCGCATGTATTCTGCCACCATGTCCTATGGGATCTCACCCCCACTTTGAGCTTGTGGGTTCAAAGATGGGGACCCGCAGGTATTCTGCCACCATGTCAAAGGTCTCACCCCCACTTGGAACTGTTGGGCTCCAATGTGGGGACCTGACTTGGTTTCCCTTTAAACTACCATGTCCTGGTCTGCACCCTCACTTGAAACTGGGGGGTTTCAAAGTGAGGACCAGCATGTATTCCCCCACCCTAAAATCCTAGGGTAGGTCTCCTTGTCGCTGCCACCACTCAATCATGAAATGTGGATTGAGACACAGTCCTTCCCCAAAATCCTAGGGGATTCCAAGAGCCCCAAATCCATGGAGTTCTCACACCCAGGAGAAACAAACCATTCCCCCTGCTTCCTCCCCCCCCTCCTTTTTCCTAGGAGAGATACCGGGATCCAACTACAGAGGACCAACAAGTTAACCCTTTACAGGTAAAACAGACCTTAACCCTTAACTATCTGTTTATGACAACTTGTCTATTCCCATGATAATGTAATGGCAGACATTTACATTATGTATATCCCTGTAACTAAATAACTCATCAAATTCAACTGAAGAAGAGTGCTAAATTCAAAGCAATTAGCCATTGTGTGGGTACAGACACTTGTCAGATTGTTGTCTGTGAAAAGAAGCCATAAGTACTGACTGAAAGAGATCCTTTATCTGTGGACTGTTTGGATTCTAACGGGGTAGAATAACTGAACAAGAAGATGGAGATCCCTCAGAGTTATTCTGGGTAGCCCTGAAAATATTACATAATAGGTAAATCAATCTGCTATCATTTTGGATTTACAAACTTTGATTTACCCATTATGTTTTACCTGCTTTAACTTCTCAATAGCTCTCATTCTTTTTTCTTAGCTAATAAACCTATAGTTAGTTTACTATAGAATTGGCTGCCAGTGTTGTCTTTGGTGTAAGATCTGGAGTAAGTGGCTGGTCCTTTGAGACTGGAAGCAACCTAATGTGGTACGATTTTAGGTTTAAGTAACCTTTTATCACAAAGTTCAGTTTGTCTGAGTGGCAACATAAGTTGGAGAGGCTAAGGGGACTGTCTGTGACTCCATGGTAAGACTGGTACCGTGATTCAGGAGTTCACATCTGTTACTGGCTTAGTGAAATCTAATTATAGAACATACCACCACAGTTTGGGATGTCTGCCCCTGTTTTCTGATAGTCTGCCCTGAGATAATCACTCGCAGTGGTGAGCCGCTCCAAACAGCGTGACACCTGTTAACACTTTGTTCTTCCGGGCAAAAACCCCCCTGGATTGCATGCTCTAGAAATGAGGGACTTGCACTGGTCGGAGCCAGGGATAGTGTGACAGTGTTCCCAATTCTTCACCTGCCATTTGCTTCTGCTAATGCAACCCTGAGCTTTTTATCACAAGAGGTGACAATTCATGCAAGTTGGGTAGCAGGTTTGGGACTTGGGCATACATTCACCAGGGAGAGGGGTGGAACTATCCAACTCATTTTCACTTATGTACACTGGATTTAAGCCTCAGTTATTTCATTGTAGTTAAAACAGATATGCTGATCTACAGACAATAGTTCGATGACAGATTTCAGCCCTGAAATCATTCCATGCATACATGGTCAACTCCGGAAATTAGACATGATGAACAGAAACGATAACTTAAGTGCAGCATCCTCAACTACACATGGCATGAGTTTGACTCTATGCACAAAGCTGACTAGTTTCCATGTAACTGGCATGAACTAGAATTAAACACAAAACCCGGTGCTAGTATCATTCCTCAGCATCAAAAAATGAAAATTAATATTGAAGTGACATTTCTGCAGAAGTTGGCTATAAATAAATCCCAGGAGACAATTCCATTATTTAGCTTCTTCTGGCTTAATTAAAACTGCACATATCTGTCTGCAGCCCAAGAACATCTCCAAATGGCTTGCATGGCAGTGATTGGAATGATAGCAAAGTGACACTCCACTGTGATCCACTGCACCTCAGCGCTCAGCCAGAGATAAGCCAAACAGCTCATTTGCAGCAGCAGCAGCAGATTGTATTTTCACATGAGCAAGAAAAATAAATCACTCTAAGGAGTAGATATAAAAAAAAAGATAAAGAAAATCCATTTCGTAGGTGGTCAAGTGAAAGCTCTCACGTGGTCCTTAAGTTCCTCAGACAAAAACAAAAAATCTACTGGTGGCAGGGGATAGCTCTAAACAACATGCATGATGTGCTTGGTTTGAACTCATAATTGCAAGAGAATGTTTTCGAGAGCCCAGAGAAATAGAACGGTTTGTATCCAGGCTTGGAGTTACGTAGGACCGAATTTTGCCAGCAGGTATGAATTGCGTAGCCTTAGGTTTTATGTGTGATTCACTCGTGAGCAATTTAAATTACCTCTATTCTAAATGTTTCTGCTTATGAATTCACCATGCAAGTCAAGATCCATGGAGGTAACTCTCAATGGAAGGGGAGCCACAACAAAATAGGGACAGGCACATAAAATGGGAGGACTTCCCCCAGAGGGTCACACCACAGCACTGTCACTTGCCCTGCAGGAATTGTGGGTATATGTTAGAGCAGAAGCTCAAGAATTCTTATTTTGCTAATCTGCATGCCTCTTTTCAGTCTTAAGGACAGATTTAAACACACGGGACTAGTTTGATCTTACCAAGACTTTACATATATGATATATATATAAAAATAAACACACACTGTAGAATGGATATGCATCAAATGTGATATTAATAGGTTTCACATGAAGTGCCATGCTGCAGGTGAGTTTGTTAATTGTGACTGTAAGTTTCCAGTATGCATTACATGCTGGAGCTGTTCTGATGTCAGAAACTGTCTTCTAAGAAGCAGTTAAAATCCTGGAATACCTCTCTCTCCTCCGATATTTTGATCTTAAATTTGGTCCCCAAAGGTACAATAATAGATTTCATTATTTAGGAAAGTATAAATCACTGGTAGCACATGCCAAATATATTAAGGGTTTGTGATTCAATAACCCTTTTTAAAAAAAAATCAAGATTGCTGGATTATTTTATAATTTGAAAAACATTTGTAATACATTGCTTATTCTTTAGTGGGAATTATGGAAGTTGTGCTGAAAGCCACAGGAACAAAAACGGTAAGCAGCAGTCATGGGAGCCATTTATAAGTAAGGCTACAATTTAGTCACGGGTATTTTTAGTAAAAGTCATAGACAGGCCAAGGGCAATAAACAAAAAGTCACGGCCAGTGACCTGTCCATGACTTTTACTAAAAATACCCTTAGGTAAATCTTAGGTGCTGGAGGAGGGAGGATGCTCCAGCAGATGCTGCTGCTCTGGGTGGGGGGCAGCCCAGGGCCTTGCTGAGGCTGCTCCAGGCGGGGGGCGGCTCGGGGCCCCACTGCTGCCGATGCTGCTGAGGAAGGGGAGGCAGCCTGGGTGGCCCTAGGGTCAGCCGCTGCAGAAGTCCCAGAGGTCCCAGAAAGTCACAGAATCCGTGACCCCTGTGAAAGACTTGAAACCTTAATTATAAGATGTTCCCAATGTGCCTTTATAGGCCCCAATCCGGCAAACATCTTGCAGGACTGGGGCCATGATTTGTACATTGTCAACATGAGATCATCATACTTCATTGTTTTCTTACTATTCTCCTACTTTCATTTTTAAGTAGATTTTACTGGTAATTTTAAGTATTCAGATTTTTTGCATTATTCTACTTAATTCCTCCCACCGAATAAGCAGGAGCAGTGACACAGCCAGGATGTTCTGCTGATTCATCGTTTCTCCTACTTCAGAATTAAGCTGGTCACCTCAGGGGTCAAGGAAAAAATGTTCCTTATTGCATAGCTGTCCAGGGACATTATTCAGATGGGGGAGGAGGGGCCTGGGCTCAACAGCCCTGGGACTCACTTCTGATTTATGTCCTATGTTCCTAGAGCTCATGCTTCAGTCAGCTATCGGCAGAGGTCAGGAGGGGACTTTTTTCTCCCTCCAAATGTATTCTGGTAGGGTGGGTTTCTTTTATCTCCTTCCTCTGAGGCACCAGGAGATGGCCAGGCCTGGAGATAGGACATTGTGGGACAGGCCAGAGCTCCTGGGCAGCTCCGAGCATTCTCTCTCTCAGGTGCTTGCTCACATGCTCAAGGTCTAACTGATTGACATGGGGGAGGGGGGAGGAAGAGAGTTTCCTCCCAAGTCTGATTAGCAGTGAGACCCGGGGGGGGGTGTTTCCTCAGCAGCATGTGGGTGGGGGTCACTTGCCAGGATTATCTGCGTATGTCTCACTTAATCATTTCCCTGCATTGTGGGGCTTCAGGCACTGGAGCATCTCAGTCCCTCCTATCCTCTGCCTGTGTCACATAATAGTCTAGTCTCCTGTGGGTTGTAATACTTTGGTCTCAGTTCAGTTGGGTTAGTGTGCAGGTGTTGGGTGGTGGTGGTGGTGCCTTATACTGTACACGAGGTCACATTAGATCAGTGGTCTCCAACCTTTTTACGTCCAAGATCACTTTTTGAATCCCAGGGCAACCCAGGATCTACCCCGTCCCCTCCTCAGGGCCCCGCCCCTTCCCCAAGTCCCCATCCCGTTCACTCCCTTCCCTCCCCCACCCCATCGCTCGCTCTACCCCAACCCTCACTCACTTTCACCGGGCTGGGTAGGGGTTCCAGAGAGGGTGCAGGCTCTGGGCAACCTGGGGCCGAGGGGTTCGCAGTGTGGAAGGGGGCTCTGGGCTGAGCCTGGGGCAAGGGGTTGGGATGCAGGAGGGGGTGAGGGGTGCAAGCTCTAGGAGTGCCTAAATACCTTTGAAAATCTGGCCTTTAGTCTGTGTGGGCCTCAGTGCCCCATCTGTACAATGGGGATAACAGCATTGCTCCAACACACCGAGGGGTTGGGAGGAGAAATAGGTTAGACATTGTGAGGTGCAGCCTCAGATACTATAGTGATGGGGCCACATAAGTACCACAGGTAGAGTGGGAATGTCTCTATACACTGCTAGCCCTTCCCTGGGGTTGATCCCTTCTTTTCACCTATGCCCCCAAATCTCCCCCTTTTCTGAATGTAACCTTGGCTCTGTGCTTTTCTGTATTCTGTATTGTGTTCTCTCTAAAACAACCCCTCCTCCCTCCCCCCCTCCACAGAGGGATTCCTCTTTTACAGGCTAAACTTCCATATCCTTAATTTAATCACCAGCCCTTTCTTATCTTAATCACCCTGCCTCTGTTTGTAAACAAAATACTGACTTCCGGCTCCAGGGGCACCTCCCCTTTGCAGAACTTACATTTGACAGTAAATGCTGTGCTGTAGTTAAGAGCTCCACCTGGGAGACTGCACACCTCTGGTATGAAACGGGGAGGGGGGAAGGGGGCTTCCCCTCCCCTCCCCCTCAATTGGTGCCCTTGCAATGGAGTTATTCACAAGAGGAAATCCTATTGTACGTTTCATATTGTTGTTCTTTCCCCACCCTCCTACTCCTTTAAAAACAGAATAATTTAAAACAAAATAATTGTTTCCAGTGAGTTAGACCAAGCCTGGCCATCCAATGAACAAAGACTACACAAAACACAATCTAGTTGCAACGTCATGATCCACCTGTATCTGAACAGGTAAGAACATGTTGTATATTAATGCAGGACTTTGCAAAATAGCCCCAAACAGTCCCTTGTGACGGACAAATGAGATTTTATTTTTATTCATAAAATCTGCTCGTCAGTTTGCACAGCAAAATGCTGCAAAACCATCTTCATCAGAACCTATGTAACTACCCCCAAATAAACAGACACCTACAACTCTTTTTTCCAAGTAGCTTAATTACAGGGATCGTTGATCAATCCTACATATACTCTTCATTGCCAGGTAATATGATCTCACCCTGGACGACAGCTGATTAATTTTCTGTTTTATAGGATTGTCAGAGAAAGAAAGGTCTCATCAAACAATGCTGCTTTCCCTCTATTTTCAATCTAAGTTTATAATGTGATCTGCAGTTAGTAGTTTAATGGGGTGGGAAACAAGTAAGACCAATTAAACAAGGAAGGTGGAGTGGAAAAACATGTAACTGGCAAATACAAGAGATCTTATTATACAACTCGATTTCTCATATGTCAGTTTCAATGAATAGGCCCAACTAACTTCAGTGCAACTAGGAATTGGCTCAAAGTAAGTTAGGAAATAAAATCTGATTTATTGTTTTTAGTATGACTCCCCCTATTGAACTCCATGCCAGAATCATGGGCTTGTCTCAGTCTACCCCAATTTGCTAAATAACAAACCATGCCTGACCAACAGCTCAGGGTTTTCCCCAAAGGTATTCTAGTCTGATTACAAACATGGGGTTGTTGACACCAAAAATTGCACCATTCTAATTTAAGGTGTGATTTTAAACCAATTTAGTTTTAAACTGTTGCAAAAGGCTTTGCAGATACTGACTTCAGTTGAAGAGTGTCTTATTTAAATGTAGTACTGTACAAATGAATTAGGAAGTGGTTTAAGCTAAACTAAAATAAGCCATTCTTCAACTGAAATTAGCACCCACCCAGCCTATTGCAATTTCTTCTGCTGACAAGGCCTGGCACTCTAATAAAAGGACAGACAAATCTTTAATAATGTTCAAAATAAAAACTAACTTCCATAAGATCAGCACAAACTCACCAGAAAGCACCGCACTGATTGCCGGAGTCTGATTAGAGTCTAGATGCTGGATTTTTAACTACATAATTGCTGTCTTTGGAGAGATCTGTGAACACTATAATGGTAAAGCCACTGATGCATTGTGAAGGTTGTTTTATATGGATACTTTTTTAATGTAAGTATTCCTTTGTGCCATCTTGAAGGAGGCATGGGGAATGCAGCTGACAAGGTATTGTAAAACAAAAAAGCAATCTTCTTCTCCCATCTCCAGACTGAACTGCAGAAAAAAAATCCTAACAGTGAGGGGTCTATTAGACCGTGGAATAATCTCCCCATGGGAAGTAGCAAAAGCCCCACTGCATGAGTCATTTAAAATCTAGACAAAGCACTTGAGAATTCACTGTAGGAAATAATCCTACTCTATTCTAGCTGGGGAGTTGGATAAAATGTCCGCCTAGATATTTTCTACCTCTAATTTCTATGAGCAGTGGGGGCCGCTCTGGTGATTATATGTACTGTAGGCTACCCGCTGTAAAACATTAAGCTTTGCCTAAAGACAAATATGTAATTGGCATTATAAAGTAATGCGGTTTTATTGAAGCCTGCAGATGAGGTAGTGCCTGAAATTAACCACATATTACTGAATATTATCTGCTTATTTCTGGGTACAGTTCTGTGCTCATTAACTATATTGTAAAACTGAGTAAAACTTTCCCAGCGTCATTGCTGAACAAGAAAGCCAGTACAACATGTTCTAAGAATTCACAGCTCAGGAACAGCAAGACATTCTACACAACCCCCGATTCCAGCTTATAAATGACATCTCCACTGCATAGGCTGATAGAGATTGTGGAATCCTGGTCAACTAACATGAGGCTGTAGTGAGGAGAGTTGGGGGACATTTTATTATGCTATGATCAAAGAAGGGTGACAGCAACCAATCCCTCTGCAGAGCCCAGATTCAGCCCTAAACCAATGTATTCGGCTACCTAACGTCTCCCTTTGGAGGGCAAGGTCTGTCCAGTTGACTAGGCAGTTTGGAATGGCCCCAGCCCCTCCATTATTTGAGGCTCCATTGATACCTGAGGAACCAGTTTATCAAGAGCATCTGCGGAAATGGGAAACTGCGTCGTGACGTAAACCACAAACTATGCTAAAGCACAAGGGCTAAGGTGAGTCTTTACTTTCACTGGAAGGGATCCAAGATTGAATTGAATATTGCTGTATGGAAGGTAGAGAGTGATTAAAAAGGGGGCATGATTAGTTAACATTCCACCCCACCTCATGCCCCGCTCTTTAATTCACTTACACCAAGATTTTAAAAACCTAAAGTTAGTTCCTCTAATCACCCTGATCTCCAGAGATTGCCAAGTGCCCCATTTTTCCTACTGAAGTCAACAGAAAGTGCTGGTCCTGATCATATGTGAGTCCCATTATTGATTCATGAACCTATCTTTAGCCCCTGTTTTTTAAAAGCTTGGCCCTATTCTATACTGGAGTGACGTATGTGTGAGCCTGGTTAAAAATAAAGTTAAAAAAAATCTACATTCAAATTTGCTTTTACTGAGATAGCGAAAGGGTACTTACCACACAGCTCCTTTGTATCCACATTGCTGTCAGACGGAAGATGCAAGTAAAGGGAGAAAGCAGAAAAACGAGTGTTTAATGTAAAGGAAACATAAAGGCCTTCAGTAGAAGTTTCCTAGGTTTATCATTAGAGATGGAACAAATGCTCACAAACTTTGGGAAAGTTCTGATCTAGATCTCAGCTTTATAGCTCAATCCCATCTCTGTTTAATACCCACACTTCTGAAAACCACCCTCCAGCTAGCTATTAATAGTCTTTCATGGTTTCAAGCCTTTAATAAGTTCTTTCAGCAGAGCAGTGCCAGTGCCAGACATAATACAATCTGGATTCACACAATACAGGCTCAGTGGTTAGAGGTCCCTCAGCTGCCAAGTCTGGAAGGAGCTGTGACATTATCAATAATTATTATAAGCATTTATAAGGCAAGCACCCGTTACCATCTCTGGGACTTTCTTCTCAGTTTGAATTTTGGTGAGATCTGCCAGAGCGTGACTATATAAGCAGCTTCCCATTCTGGCCAGGTTACTCCTCAAGCACCCATTACAGGAATTCTTGCACCTTCTCAGATGGGATGCTAGACCACTGGATCATTCCTCCAGTCTGGTCTGGCAACTCCTATGTTCCTACTTGTTTAGCAACACTGGCTCTTAATGGATTTTTTAAAATAAAAATAAAAACCAATGGACACATTTCTAGTCTTACATTTTGTAAAACGTTCTTTTCATAAGAACGATGGTCCAGACTATCCGTGTCCTGAATGCTTGAGGGAGCAAAAAGCCTCCTACCCCTTGTCCCCCTGCATAGAAGCCAGGTATAACTACAATCCCTGAGCTTACTGCACACAATGCAGCCCCCTAGGAATGCACATACTACATGTATGTAAACAGTGTGTGCACACATGTAGAGCACAAGACCAGGAATTAAAGTTTGCAACTAATCTATTTTGTCATTCAAATCCCTCTACTATTGCAATCCCCTTTTGAGACTTGAAAGGAATTTGAAACATTTTCTTAACAGAATTATTCTTTATCAATCCATTTATATCCTGGAAAGCTATTTGCTTAACTGAATTCATTGTTGAGCTGCCCGACCTGTCAATGTAAGTGGAATATGAAGAAAGAGGCTTTAAAACACTTATTTCATTACTGGAGGTCTCTCTCAGTCTTACTGCCACCACCTACTAACACTCTGGAAGTGCAGATGGTACCTTGCACCCTGGGAAGGCTTCAGTTAGAAGCAGCCATTGGCAGATATGGCGTTATAATTTCAACATCAGCTCCACAATGGAACCAAGAGAGGCATCCATCTCTGCCATGCAGTAACATGCATCTGGCACATGTCGCTCCCATTCCCATTCCCATTCTCTCAAAATTCTGTTTTTCCTTCATGGATTCTGGGAGACAAAAGGGGGTTCTGCTCTCCTGGCTGCTGGTGGGTTTCTCTTCTCGAACTCTCCTTTGGATCACTGACATTTTCCCGTCTCTTTCCCCAACACCTTTTTACTCTCGTACCAGCTGCTGTGGCCCTCCCTTCTCCCTGCTTTGAAGCTTTCCTGACCTTACCATTCACTGTAGTTCTTTTCTCGAGGTGTTTAGTGCAGCTGTGACAGCCCTCTTTACAGGAACACGGAGCGAACGGGAAAGATCCCAAACATGTTTTTTCCACTTTGGTAATGATTTGGGGCGGGGGGGAGAGATGAAGTTGTAAAAGCTTGGAAGGGAGTGTGGGAAGAAGAAAAAGGGAATCTTGCTTCCAGCCACCCATCCCTATTTTCTAGCTGTGTATGTGGAAATTTCTCCACAGAGTTGAATAGCCTACCCACCACTTCCCTTAGGAGACTGTTTAACATTAAAACAAACTTCCTTAAGGAGTGCCCCCGAGCTCAGTCAACTAACCAAGAACCTTCCTGAAGAACAGCACAACCAACCTTGAATATTGTACTCAGGGGCAGCCCTAGATTAGCTGCTAGAAACTAGCGCCCTTGGCAAACCATGCAATTGGCGTCCCCAAACCCCAAGGGCAGAACTAGGCTGAGGGTTTGGTAAACTGGGAAACATTTTGCCTCTTTTTTCCTTTTAATGTTTTTAAGCGTTTTTTTTTGTTTTGTTTTGTTTGGTAAACAGAGGCTTAATTGTTTGGTTTATCCGTCTGTCCAGCCAATGTTTCTGAGATCAGATAAAATAGATACACTAAATTTTCAGAATAGATTTGTACACGACAGCTAGATGATATTTCAGTCCAATTTCAAATAAAAATGCATTAAAAATGTTAATTATAATTTTTATTATTACAAATCCAAAATCGTCCATTATGCTATCCTGCTTTAACTGCCATTACCACCACATCCAATATAGAAAGAAATAAGAAAATTCTTCAATGAACTTTAACTTGTATTTACAAAACACTCTGAATAAAAAACACTCTGTGCTCTTAAAACATGACTCTTCTGGCTTTAAGTTTTGAAAATTCAGTCACTAGTTCTTTTAGATCCTGTTTTCCAGCTATTGCATGCTCTATTGACATTGTGGCAGGTCCAACTAGTCTCTCTTGCACCATTGTTGATATGTTTTTATCAATTTTAACTTTGAGAAGCTACGTTCCCCACTAGCTACAGAAACTGGCAAAGTTAAAAGAATGCATAGAACACTAAAAATGTTTGGAAAACTGTGAGTTTATTTTCAAAAAACAAACTTTAGTACTTCTTCAGGAGTGGAATGTTTCTTAAGTCATCTTGAAAAAGCCTGAAGCTCACTACACAAATCTGTAGCATCAATGTCTTTTGAATTTTCGTGAGTCAATGCCGACTTCAGTTTTATACAAAATTCTCTTATCTGTTTTGCTGTTTTCTTTTGCAAGCTGTGAATATCATATAGAAAGCCAAATACTGACTCTAGCTGCTATATCTGTTGAAATCTTTCATCAACCAAGTGAATAGCAGTATCAAGGACTGCAAAGTAGAAATTCACTTTGAACCTTTGTTTTGGGTTCTGAATGGGTGTCTCGTCCTTCATACAAAAACTGGTGTTTCTTTTGCTGAATGCAAATTGGCTTTGGTTCAAATTCTGTCAGAAAGTCTATTTCTTCAGCAAACTTGAGAGAATCTACCAGTATTCTTTCGAACCCTTCATCATTTCTGGATTTCTCCAGAATATTTTTAGTTTGCTGAAGTTTTTGAATAGCAGAATTTATGTTCAAGTTCTTTTCCTGAAGCTGCTTACTAGTGAGGTTAATCTCAAAAAGGATATTATACCACAAAATGAGTGAAGTCACAAATTTGAACTTGGAAAGGCCATTTGCAAGAGCTTCTGCATCTGAACGTGCCGTATTGCCAGATGATCCAGTAAAGGTCATACCATCAGAAATTTCAATTAGGGCATCATAAATGTATCCAAGTTCATAGCGAAGAGGCTTCAAAGCATCAATGCAACTCTCTCATCTTATCTGACTAAGTGAGACTAAGTGAGTTCACAGTTAGAGAATTCACATGGTGAGTCAGAATCTCCCAACGGAGTGTTGAGCCTGAGAAAAACACATACACACGTTGCACCAGGTCAAAGAAACTGCTTGCCTCCAAACAGCATCTAGCAGCATCATTGAAAACCAAATTCAGAGAATGCTCACTGCAAGGAACGAAAAAGGCCCTAGGATTGATTTCCATGATTCTTCTTTGCACACCATTGTCTTTACCCTTCATATTACTCCCATTATCATAGCTTTGGCCACGTAAGTTTTCAACAGATAATGATATTGTTTCAAGCTCTTGTAGAATAGTTTCAGTCATCAATGCTCCAGATATCTCCTTCAGTGGTATGAAACCCAAAAAATGTTGCTTTATGAGCACTTCAACATTATCTTCATCTGCAGACTTTTCCATATCCACGAAACGAATGATCATCATCATTTGTTCAACATGACTCACATCCGGTGTACAGTCCAGTATTATTGAAAAAGTATTTTGCAGAATGGGCAACTTCCACAATTTTCTTTTTAATGGCATTTGCTAGGATTTGAATCAGTTCATTCTGCATATTTTTCCTAAACAATTAACCTCTGTTTCATGATCAGTTATTTTATGTAGATGCTCCTTCATGACTGGATCAAACAAAGCGAGCTAGTCAACAAATTTTAAAATGTTTCCATTACCTGGAGTGTATAATTTTTTCATTTCTACCATGGCTGCGGAATGCTAAATTTTGCCCACCGAGAACTCTCACTAAAGCAATCAGACGCTCTAATATTTGTTGTCAATATTATTCTTTTTCCTTGATCATATGTAATTTTTCTTCATCAATAGTTTTTCCTTTTTTCAACCGTAATTCAAGTTCTTGCCAATTTTGAAAAGATTCCAAATGTTCTGCACTTCTTTCATGTGAAGAGAGAATTCCAGATATGCTTTTCCAGTCCTTCGAACCATTTTCAGTAAGTGATGTACCAATTGCTTGATTTCTAAACAACTTGCAGCAAAAGCAAAACACAGAGTCCTTCAACACTGAATATTGTAACCAGTTTCGATGAATTTCTTCCCCATTAATGAGTTTCCGCTTGTAATGCTGAGCAGAGAATTTTCTTTTATTTCCATCCTTAGGGAAGGGAAATTCATGAACTTGTTCTGGTCCATGTTCCATGAGAATTTGCCGCACACTGTCATCACATCTGGGCCATGAAGCTGGGTTCCCAGACTGTAACTTGTTTGTAACTTCCTCATCCTTTCTTCCTTCTACTTCATTTACTTCAATTTCTGCATGTGTCTCTGAAAGTGAATAAATTTTCTCCACTTCCATATCAGTCTGATGCTTTGAGCTGCCTTCATCTAGAAGTAAAATGCCTTTTAGTAAGGCATTTGATACGGTCTCGCATGATATTCTTATCAATAAACTAGGCAAATACAATTTAGATGGGGCTACTACAAGGTGGGTGCATAACTGGCTGGATAACCATACTCAGAGAGTAGTTATTAATGGTTCCCAATCCTGCTGGAAAGGTATAACAAGTGGGGTTCCGCAGGGGTCTGTTTTGGGACCGGCTCTGTTCAATATCTTCATTAACGACTTAGATGTTGGCATAGAAAGTACGCTTATTAAGTTTGCAGATGATACCAAACTGGGAGGGATTGCAACTGCTTTGGAGGACAGGGTCATAATTCAAAATGGTCTGGACAAATTGGAGAAATGGTCTGAGGTAAACAAGATGAAGTTTAATAAAGACAAATGCAAAGTGCTCCACTTAGGAAGGAACAATCAGTTTCACACATACAGAATGGGAAGAGACTGTCTAGGAAGGAGTACGGCAGAAAAGGATCTAGGGGTTATAGTGGAGCACAAGCTAAATATGAGTCAACAGTGTGATGCTGTTGCAAAAAAAAGCAAACGTGATTCTGGGATGTATTAACAGGTGTGTTGTGAGCAAGACACAAGAAGTCATTCTTCCGCTCTACTCTGTGCTGGTTAGGCCTCAACTGGAGTATTGTGTCCAGTTCTGGGCATCGCATTTCAAGAAAGATGTGGAGAAATTGGAGAGGGTCCAGAGAAGAGCAACAAGAATGATTAAAGGTCTTGAGAACATGACCTATGAAGGAAGGCTGAAAGAATTGGGTTTGTTTAGTTTGGAAAAGAGAAGACTGAGAGAGGACATGATAGCTGTTTTCAGGCATATAAAAGGGTGTCATCAGGAGGAGGGAGAAAACTTGTTCACCTTAGCCTCTAAGGATAGAACAAGAAGCAATGGGCCTAAACTGCAGCAAGGGAGGTTTAGGTTGGACATTAGGAAAAAGTTCTTAACTGTCAGGGTGGTTAAACACTGGAATAAATTGCCTAGGGAGGTTGTGGAATCTCCATCTCTGGAGATATTTAAGAGTAGGTTAGATAAATTTCTATCAGGGATGGTCTAGACAGTATTTGGTCCTGCCATGAGGGCAGGGGACTGGACTCGATGACCTCTCGAGGTCCCTTCCAGTCCTGGAGTCTATGAATCTATGAATCATCTTGAGTTTTCAAACTGCATTTTTGGGGATGTGAGCTACCCTCATCTTGAAGTAACATATGCCTTCATCTTGATGTTCCAAACTGCTTCCATGCGGATGTGAGCTAACCTCCTCTCCAAGTAAATTTCAGATGCTGGGAACTGCTTCCATCTTTATTTGGATTAAAGAGAAGATATTTCAGGAAGGATCCCTGCTGTTTTGCTTGGTCCTTTTCCTTCTTAGCTTTTCATTTATGATACTCAGCTCTTGAGGGTTTTCTTTTTCCTCTTTCTGCCATGGGGCATTTGAATATTGTTATGGACTGTGCTCCCGACTGCAAGCATTAAGGATGGCTGACACACCCACCACATGGTTGGTGATTTAAACCACATTGCCGCCATCCCAACACGTCTTTTCACTGCTTAAAGGTTCAATGATTAGTAACATACACTCACCTACCTATTAAAACAATTAGTCACACCATTTACACAAACAAAATTATCTTTTTTGATGTTATAACCTGATACCAATTGTTTGGAAAGTAATCCCCTTCCTCACAGTTACCTGCTTAGAGTGTGGCATCATCACTTTCATAGTCTATTAAGCGTTAACTCTGTTACTTTTCTTTTATGGACCTTATTTATTACAATTTCCGGCTATGCGACCTTGATGTATATTCAAGTTAGGTGTCACTAGCATTCCAGCTCTTGCCGCTGGCGAACGTGTTTCATTGTGGCTGAGTTATTGCTTATCAAAATTGCAAAGTGGGTCATCTTGACCCTACATCGCAAATTGAAAAAAGAATTTGCAAAATTATTATTTATCTTTGCAGTAAATAAAAGATTTGACATATTAATAAATTCTCAGAAATGTAGAGAAATGAATTGTAATTTATATCCCCTCTGTACACGCATGGGGATTGAAATAATGACATCTTCGTTATTTTATTTGTATTTTTTTCATCTTTTTCATTTTTTTCTTCAATTTGATTTTTTTCCTCGAATTTGGCACCCCATTTAAGTTGGCACCTTAGGCGACCGTCTAGTTCGCCTATATGGATGGGCCACACCTGATTGTACTTAGACATCAGCCAACAATTTATGACTAGAATGGGTGGAACTTGTTCAAACAGCTTTTTCATCAAAAATAACCTATCAAGCTGGCAATTTTTTACAAAAAGTTGATGGCATTGCCAACAGATCATTTATGGGAAAAAATAAAAAATGCAAACAATTAACCAAAAACATTTTGTAAATGGTTACTGATTTGGGGGGGGAGGGGGTTGGGTTTTTTTTTTAAAATGGGATAAAAGTTTTGGGATTTTTTTTTTGAAGGCACAACTTTTTTTGAAAAACAGTGGGTTTATTTTGAACACTTTAAAATTTCAATTGTCACAAAAATAGGTTCCTATTCTTCAATCAGCTCTACTTAATATACAAAACTGTGTTTAGTTCTTTTAATTTAGGGGAGTGGAAAACAAAATACGGACCTCTGCACCTGTTACAGTAAGTTGACTCTAAAGTTACTGCTTTTTGAAGTCCTTGTTTTTCATCTTGAAATTATAAAAAGCTATATTGATTTTGTCCTATATCATGTCAGAGTCATCAACAGTATCAGATCTTATTGATGTTAAAGTCTTAATAAACTAGTTGACCTTTTAATAGTAAAGACCAAACTGATTATAGCCATCGATAACATAAGACAGAGGACTCTGCTCATACTGCTCAAAACTATTTTTATTAGATACCAAGAAACCCAGGAAGAGCCTGTTTCCATTGAAATCAATGGGATTTTTGCCATTGTCTTCAGTGGGAACAGGATCAGAGCCCCAATGAGTAAATCAGCTGTACATTATAACAAAACACTGGACTATAAAATCAGCTGCACTGCAAGTTGTGGGTCAGTTCACATTCTGTACTCAGATGACATTATTAGGTCAGTTCTAAGTACACATGGTTTGGCTTAAATATTTAAG
Organism: Mauremys mutica; assembly: GCF_020497125.1. Classification (NCBI taxonomy): domain Eukaryota; kingdom Metazoa; phylum Chordata; order Testudines; family Geoemydidae; genus Mauremys; species Mauremys mutica. Next base: position 13,443,474 of record NC_059085.1, read on the forward strand.
TACGGAAGTTAAAGATTTAACTAGACAGCATCATATTAAAACATATTAAAGAAGTTTATTCTTTAACTATAGTTATTTCTACAAGCACCTCTTTTGTGTATAAGGGTTAATTTGTGCAATTTGCCCCCACCCTACCGCCACCTCACTGGGCTACCAGTAGGAATTCAAATCACTATAGCTTTGACATCTTTTTCTGATTTTCTCTCCTATTGGCAGTTTTTTGTTTCCTATCTTTGGATTCCTTCTACCCAATAAACAGTGAGAGACACAAATCTCTTATTCAGTCACGTACATGAACAAGGTAACCACTGAAGAACCAGAACTTTCTCTGCTTGGTGTGACAAAAAAAATCCTCAGTCAGTTCTTTCGCATCCTTGGTGCTACTTTCAATGGTACATTCAAATATACTCTCTGAATAGGAGGACCAGGTTGTTTCTCCTTTCTATATGTTCATAAACAAAGTGATTTCAATTAACACAAATAATACTATATTAACTCTTATTTTAACCATTTTAAACATATGCTCCGACATAACAATATATATACTTTTTAAAGTGTTGTTTTATTTTATAAAGAAGAATTGTCTCCAGATTCAGCCCTGGTGCTCAAATACAGATATTTATGGGTGAATTATAAAAATTATAAACCCCATCCAAAGGTGCTTGCAGTAGGGTGACCACACAGCAAGTGTGAAAAATCGGGACGGGGTGGGGTGGGTAATAGGAGCCCATATATAAAAAAGCCCCAAATATCAGGACTGTCCCTATAAAACTGGGACATCTGGTCACCCTAGCTTGCGGTGAAGATATTGACATCACCTTAGTCTAAAGTCATGAAGGGCATATGAGCTTTTTTTTTTTTCCCCTCTCTTTTCGACAAGTCGAATCTCAGCCAAGGCATCTTGCTGTGTATGTCCCGAGAAGTCACATTTTGGATAATCTCTTCAAGGAGATTTCATTTGTTATCAGCCAAGTGAGCAACCAGCCTGTTTCCATCTTCCCTCGAATCCTGTAATATTTTTAGCACAGTTTTTGGTCTCGATAACCGCTCTGGGCAGCAAGTGTGTTGAGAGAGATTCATTTCTATTTTCTTGCTGAACAGATTTATGGAAACCTTTTGAGCCGCTGTTTATTACTGGGATTAAAAATGGTTCTTCTGCTAAAAAGTTCACTTTATCTTAATTCCTTCTGAAATTTATCATCTCTCCTGAACTCTGAGACTAGTTCACTGAATCCTATAAAATGGCCAGGGCAATGGGGAGTTAATTTCCATGAACTCATTTTATTTTCTCATTTAAAAAATGCCACTGAAATGCTAAACATGCAGACGTGAGGCTTTATTTGCATGGCCTAGCCTACTTTAGAGAGAATAGTCCAAAGTGCTTAATTGGAGTCTTGCCAATTCACTTGGAGAAAAAACTCAGATAGAAAATAGGAGAATCCTTTTTAGTGGAGAAATAATTCAAAAGGGATGTAGCAAATGTGGCCCTTGTCTACTGAAAACTCACTAGAGCGAGCTAGACGATGCAGTGAGTTAATTAAATAGCCTTTCACCTCCAGAGCTCTGGCTTGCTGAAGGGACAACTGTAATATTTCGGGGGGAAGGCCCCTTACTTAGGAAAGTACTTTCCTAACGGGTAAGTAAGGATCAGCCCAGTGTAAATGACTTAGGAGCCTAAGTCACAATGGGACTTAAGCTTCTAAGTCACTTCTGAAAATGGAATTTAGATGTTTTTGAAAATTACACCCTGAGTTTCATCCTGGATCTAAGCCGGTGGTTGTCCCTGGCATGCAGTACCATGCCATTTTTTCTGCATAACTCTCAGTATCAAATCCAATACGAGGGGTAATATTTCTCTCTTGGGAAAACCCTCCATCTGCCTCCTTTAGTCTTGGTCCAAACGTGCACTGACTGCAGAATGCTTTTCAATAAATGCCAGAATTCAGTATTATGTAAGAGATTAACAATGAATTAACACCTCCGTTATAATTAGCTTGTGGTAACACCCAATCGGTGTGACGTGCTTTCCAAACCGAGTGGTGGACACAGTCCTTAACCCCACAAAGATCACACCATCTTTTACTAAAAAGGAAACCTACTAGCCTCAGGAACAGAGCCAATTATTTTACTGACTCCTAATAGCATAAGCTATGTCAGAAGTGGTCTAACCATGTGTTTCTGATCTTTGAGGTACATGTGCATATCAACACACACTGAACAGATCCCCCAGGAAACACTGATGGACTAACTTCAAAAAGGTTCCAGGTTCAGATAAGCACCTAAAAATTCAGAGGCTCACCTAAATGTTTTAGAGCAGCAAACAGACTGGAAATCTAGCAAGAATTGGCTCTCTTGAGATGCTTATTCTTATCTTTGACCGGGCCAGAAAGGTCCTCTCACCATTTCATTTACCCTACGAGCCCCTACAGAGAGGGGTGTGAAAATGAAAAGTTAGCAGAAGCTTTTCCATTCCTCAAAAGATCAGTTAAGTTCAGGTTAGTTCTTATTTTATCTGAATAGGTTGGGGCTCCCCTGGTCTTATGCACATTTCTTAATAAACTCTTTCAAATACAGATTAATAATATCACCATACAGCTTGGGAAACGACTGATTCTCTAATATGCATGTGCAATAGTTAATTTCACATCACCTACATTGCACATAAATAGTATTTTTCAACTACTAGTTAGGCTTTTAAATATATACTTAAGCATACGTAGTATTTGCAATTTAAGCAAAGTGTTACTAACAGGCCCTTCAATTTTTGTATACCCCAACACTTTTGCATTGTCATATTCAATCTTAATATTGTAAAAAATGGCTTTGTATTTTATTTATTTGCATGTATCATGCTGGACTTTGCATGACTTCTATCCCATCTGACCTTTCCTGAAAAGAAGAGGAATATATAGTAGCTGAAAAAAAATTGTAAGTAGCTTATATTCATATAAATAGTTTCATCCTGAAGGGTCTCAACGTGCATGACAAGGCAGATCCTGAATAATCACTGAAATAATATTCCACCCCAGAAGTGGTTACACCACCTGGCGGGAACAGTGAAGAGTACAGATATCAACAAACAGCAGCTGGAAGTTATTTAGGGAGAATGTAATTACCTTAATGTTTTATTAAGCCAGGGGTCAGCAACCTTTCAGAAGTGGTATGCCGAGTCTTCATGTATTCACTCTAATTTAAGGTTTTGCGTGCCAGTCATACAGTTTAACGTTTTTAGAAGTCCTCTTTCTATAAGTCTATAATATATAACTAAACTATTGTTGTATGTAAAGTAAATAAGGTTTTTAAAATGTTTAAGAAGCTTCATTTAAAATTAAATTAAAATGCAGAGCCCCCCGGACCGGTGGCCAGGACCCGGGCAGTGCCACTGAAAATCAGCTCGCGTGCTGCCTTCGGCACACGTGCCATAGGTTGCCTATCCCAGTATTAAGCCAATGTTGATACCCCAGAGCCTGTGAAAAATGAGTGTTCAGGATCTGGGTTTTGAATCTCATAGGAGAGATGGCACCTCCAACAGTGCAGAACCTCCTAGCACCATGCTGGGGCAGTGACAATTTGGAGAGAAGGTTGCTAACACAGGACCACCCACTCGTTTCCTTCAGCGGTACAGGCTTCCCTTGGAGGTCTCCCATCCGAGCACAGATCAGGCCCAACCTTGCTAAGCTACTGAGATCTAACAAGAACATAGTTGCAGAATCCGGATTTTAAAAATTGAACATAATGAAGGACAATTCCTCCAGTCAACCTCATCACCCAAAAGGCTCAAAAAAATCCCACCAAAAGTTCCATTCTATTTTTATGGGGGAAAAAAAAACTTTAAAGTTTATCAGACTAGCTCTTAGCTTGTCTGAGAATCTGCTTATAATTTTAACCATATTCCCATTAACAACATATTTAATTAAAGCTTTTATTGAAGTCATAACACAGGCTTAATGAGAAAAATATAATAATGTTCGTGTAGAACTTTGTAAGAAGACATTATTAATACTGGAGTATTACACAGCTCTCCTCCTTCACCTGGTTGATTTTTCTCCACAGGGAACACTTCCCGTTTATCTAGGCAAAGTGCAAACCACAATAAAGAAAGTGATCTTTCAAACCTTTTAAGAGTCACGCTTTCTTGTATAACTTGTGTAATTGTGAATTCCCCCATCCAGTGTAGTTAGCATCCAAGGCATTCTCCATAAATCTCTCTCAGAGCGTACCTAGTTCCACATCACAAATGTGAGGTAGGATCTCCTGATCCATAGTTGAGCTCTGAGAACAAAGTCACTAGAAAATTTAACATGTCCCTCTTGGTTTTTCCAGCTCTTCAGCAGACGATACAGAGCTTTCAAATGGGTGCATGCAAAAGTGCACCTAGCCAATACAGGTACACAAATGCAACTGATGCTTGTGCACATGCATGTCTATATGAGTGCACAATAGCAGAATATTTGCATGCCTACATCTAGAACATGTGTGCTTGTGCCACTGCCAGTCTGAAAGTTTGACACCTGGAGCCAAATTTCAGTCCTCCATTGCCCAAGAATAGTACTGAGGACTAGTGTTCATGCTGTCTCTGGAAAGGTTGGTAATGGGGCAGGGAGAAGAGAAAAAATGCTTCTAACAAACGTTCTAAGGGCTTGGCTGAGAATAACTGTTGGTGGAAAATGGCAGGGAGTTCCCTCCAGCCACTGCTTGCTTTGGTAAGCACAACATCACATCTTCAGTAGAGAAAGGAAGGGTGGTCCAGTGGTTGGGGTGTTATCTTGGGACTTAGGAGAACTAGGTTCAATTTCCTGCTCTGCCACACAATGCCTGTGAGACCTTGGGCAACTCACTTATTGTCTCAGTTCTCCATCTGTAACACAGGGATAGCAGCACTCCTTACCTGACAGGAGTGTTGTGACCATAAATACATTACACATTCTGCGAGCTGTACAATACCTTAAATTAATAGAGTCAGAGGTATTAAACTTCACTAGTTTTCCATTCAGAGTACAAAATACTTGATTTTGTATATATTATATATATCCCAGCCTCATAGTCATTTCGTCTTCATTATTCTAACCTAACTTTTAATGGAGAAATCTGAACTCCAACCACTGAAGAGCTAGTACAGATCAGGGTTCTCTCTTCCCCTGAATTCAGGTGCTACATATTGATTAATGCTGATGTTTTGCCCGAGGCAAAGCCCAGCATATATCTCCACACATATTACTTTCCTCCTCTGAAATGATTCTGACAAAAGGATTACTAGGGTATTCTTATTGGGTGCTTCAGAAACATGTCCTGAAGAATTGTCTAGCAGCTTTATTCATTATGTAGCACTACTTTTCACAAATAGTGCTTAGACACGGTGCCTGATATGAGTACCGAACACACTTTGCATCATGTATCACTTGTACGTAGTTTCTCTGCAAACTGAATACAAAACCACATCTGCATTGGAGATTTGCTGTATTATTCCCAATGACATGAAGATTTTCTAGAGTTTGGCACGGGGGACTGTATATTCCTGTCTATGCCACTGGCTCATTGTGTGATCACTTAACTTCTCTCTTCCTCATTTTTTCAGGGCGTTATTGCATTTGCATTCCTTCTCTGTTCTGATTTATAGCCATCTTCTCCGATCTCCTACACAGTGCTAGGACTGTCAAAGGTTGCTGTCCTTTGGTTCACTGTTATCACTGCATTTTTATTGGCCTTTCTTCTACTACTAAGGAGAATAGAAAAAGTTGGTTCAGAGTGAAGGAATAAGATGGAAGAGCGGAGCATGAAATTCCCCATTTCCGTTTTTTAAATAATCAATGGAAAGGAGCCGTAGTGTATGAAAATGGGAAGGGTGAGCGAAAAATAATATGAATTCACAAGATACAAATACATCAAAGACTCTTCAAAGCGCATTTCTCATGCAAATTGCTGTCTGGATGGGCTGTTCAAATGTCAATCAACACCTGATCAGCTTCAGCTGAAGTTAATAACCTTTTCTTCTTTGGCAGATGAAAGCCTCGCAGCAGCCTGCCACTGCCTCAAGGCAGGCTCCCCCGTTAGGAAAAGGGAGATCTTCAGAAACTGCCTCTCTCTTTTTATTTGCATCTCCAGCACACAGATTTGTGTTTGCTGGGAAGCCTTTTGTGCCATTTCACCTGAGAATAGAAAAAAATTATCCTTTGATTTTTTCAAACCCATCCAATACTTTTAGAGGCAAAGACCTAAAACCATCAGGTGCCGCTGGAAAACGTTATTATTTCTGACAATCCTTTTAGTCAAAATAGCAGCAACCATAGTGCTCTGAGCCAGGTTGCCTCTGGACCTAGTGGGTGGAGAACAAGCCATCCCTAACTTCTGTGCCTCCCCTCCCTAAGGTCCGTGACCCAGGACTGCTCAGTCTCTGCACCCTTTGGAATACCTAAACTCTTCCATCTATGAACACACTTTGCTCCCTGCAAGGAGGCAAAAATCATCCCAAGTAGGGACAGGGAGAAGTTAGAGCCACGGCTTTCACCATCCTACCACTGCGCACCTCTGATTCTGCTTTAAAGATCCGATGTGACACTCGTGTCCAACCAGCAGACCTCACACTAAGATTACAGTGAGCTTTTTAAAGTAACAGCTTTATTTTACTTATCCTTCTGGACACCCATAATTGAGTGATCTATTACATCACAGTGGAATGATGTCCTAGCAGTGAAGGCCTTGGACTGGGACTCAAATGAACTGTATTCAGTTCCCAGCCCTGCCACTGACTTCCTGGGTCACCTTTGGCAAGTTACTTCCGTTCTGTGACTCCCTTTCCCTCAACTTGAAAAATGGAAATGGTACTTCCTTTCTCCCACCATTTATCTGTCTGGCCTATTTGGACTGTAAGCTCTTCAGCACAGGGATTGTTGCTTACTCTATATGTCTACAGTGCCTTGCACAATGGGGCACTTATGTTGGTGGAAGCCTCAAGGTCCTACCGTAATACCAGCAATAGTTACAGTAAACGTTTCTTTGCACAGCCACCGTTGCTATAAGATGTGGCTTTCTACAAACCAGGTGGGAAAGTGGGAAAGACAGAACTTTTTTCTGAAACAACCTAACGCTAGTTTCCTCCTACCGAATGATTGTCCTTTTCAGGATTATAGAGAATGGTGCTGAAGAAGTTGTTTGCTCAGAACCCTGTAGTGCAAAGTTATTGGGGTCCGTATAGTTGGAGGGCGCTTTGGGAAAAAGCCTCTCTCCATAGGATGTGGTACATTACAGCAGGCTGAACATGGAATAAGCAGGACGAGCTGCTTTATCATTCTGAAATCCTTGCAATTTAATATTTTAATGACTCATGCTTATATATAGAGACAGGAGCTTGATAATGGATGTCATGCTTGAGAGTAACTTGGTATAATTTCCCATGTTCTGTTTACTTATATTTGTTATCACACCTAAATATTTGTTGTTCCCCTTCCTTTCCCCGAGTGTTTAGAGATCTGTATGCAGTGTAGTTGGAGCTGTGTTGGTCCCAGGATATTAGAGAGACCAGGTGGGTGAGGTATTATCTTTTATTGGACCTCACCCATCTTGTCTGTTTAGAGAGCTGTCATTTGACAGAGTTCCTTGGGGTAGAAATCCTGGTGCTTTCTATCTTTGGACAGTGGCCAGCACACTGTGGGAGCTGACGCATTTACAGCCTGTACGCTGGACATTCTCTCTCCTATATTGATTGGCTGTTTGCTTCATCCTCTCCCTGCACCCTTGCTCAGCCTCTTCGCTTTAGCCTCACTCTGCCTGTCCTCCACCTTTCCTTACCTTTTCTGCCCATTCCCCAGTTGTCTTTCACCTTCCCTTTAAGTAGTCCCGTCCTACCTTCCCTTCTCACCCAATCTCCCATAAAACATTATAAACATGGATACAAACACCTAAAATCTAAAACCCACCCCAATTTTTATTTTTAAATCTAACCATGTTTGCTAGCCATCACCACTCTATTCACTTTCTGTGATGCATCTTTCTGCCACCACCTAGTCTGTTTGGTCTCTCTGGACTGCAAGCTCTTCAGGGCAGGGACTGTTTTTACTCCATGTTGTATGAATAATGAGGCGCCCAGCCTTGGTTGGGTGCTTAGGCACTGGTGCAATACAGTTACTGTTAATAGATATTATCTAATTCCTCCCTCCCCACCTTATTTCCTTCTCTCCCTTCAGCTTCACGCAGCTTTTCAAAGTGGAAGCAGCAATGCAAAGAGCTCTAGAGCGGTTACAGCTCATTTACAACATGCCAGGGTTCCAGCTTCATTGCGCATTGATTGCAAAGTATTGCAGCTTGCTATCTGGATTGTCACAAGATTCAAGGAATCCAATTTGTTGTTACTCCTACTTCATAATTCTGAAATGAAATGCGTAAACCAGAATCCTGTGATGTGATGTGAAATTGGATCCCAGAAATCAAAGGCCTCGTACCATACCATAATATTGACACCAAAGCAAGGTGCACTGCAAGCTTATTTTACAGTATATTACAAACTGTACAGCTATTTCCTTCCCCTTGTTTCTATGACATAGACAAAGAGAGAGTGAGCCAAATCCTAGCCTTACTCAAAAGCAACCGGAGGCTTGCCACTATCTTCAGCAGAATGAGGATTTGGCTGTCTATCTTTGCCATTGCCTAGTACAATTTGCATAGCATTAGAATTGAATATGGCGGTATCATTAAAAACCCAAACATTACCTTTACAGAATTGAAACAGTAAATTAATAAAATCTATCAAAAAAAAAATCAAAACAAAGGCCCAAGCAGAGTTTTCACCCTGAAAAGGGAGAAGGGCTAAGGGACTCCATGAAGTCTACTAAGGACTTTGCTATTGATTGTATGGAGAAGGTGCTTAGATACTATGGTGCTGAGCAGCAGGATAAAACCCTAAGGTGGACAGATAAGTTCTTAAATGAGTTAAGTTTGCTGTGGTAGTTCCCACCCTAAGTACTGGAAAGCTGAGTTCCCAATATCATCCACTCTACATTTGCTCAGAGATCTTGGGGTCAGAAGGATTTGATAGCGTTAGGGCCAGATTGTAAGAGAAGTGACCAGGGGCAGCTTTACTGTTCAACCTAAGTGGGGAAAAAGTAAACAACTAGCATGAAGGGTAAAGAATTATGGCCTCTGTCATGGAGATGCCAGTCAGTCACAGCCAGGATATCCATGAATGAAATTAAAATTGAACAAAGCACAACGTCTTAGAGACGTGTGTTTGCTTAGCACAGTATCCTAGCTGGACTTCAGGAACTTTCATGGAGCGCTCAGGACAGGTACAGTGCTATGCTAAAAAGATAGTGAAGGCAAATGGAAGGTCCCTGAGATGGAAGTAGAGATCATCCCCCCCGTTGCATCGAGTTCATTCTGCCTCATGCTGACATAGTTGTGTTCCCATTCTATTCCTCCTCCTTTCGTTTCCCTGAGGAGGAGGTCAGGTAAGGGCCGAGGAATGTGGTCATTTTAGAAATAAAAATCCTGCTTTCAAAGTATGTTCCATAACCCAAATTGCTGTTTGCCAGTCTGTCTCTGTCCCTCTGTTCCCAGTGCTGCTGTTGCTACAACACAAATAATTTACTTTTTGCAAATTATGACTAACATTTTTTGCTGGCTCTCACTATTACCGCTTACTGTATCATTATGCCATATGGCCAGGGACTAAGACATTAGTAAACAATACATGTGGCTACCACTAACACCTCCCAGCCAGCTGCTGTTGCAATTACTTTCCTGCTTAGAACATGTGTAGGAAAACCCTAGTCAATGCAACATTTGTTTTGTGCAGCCTATTTTGTGCTGCAAAAAGGATTGCCCTTCTGCTTCCCCTAGATGGTGAGAATATTAGAAAAGCCCCAGACAATGGGATTAGTGACTCATGATTTTGGATGACTCAATTTGACATCCTTCTTAAGAAGCTCCAAATCTTCTTAAAGTACTGAGCATCCACTCCTATTAGTAGCCACCTAGTGCCCTTTAAAGGAGTTTCAAGTCAAACACTCAAAAACTGAGGTGCCCAGAAATCACTGTCACTTTTGAAAAAGCTTGGCCAATATAAACAAACAGCCCGAGGAGTGATACAGGGCTCTCCAGTGATCAGAACTGCAGTTAGTCACCTGCAGCTTCGAGTCCTATGAGCACACAGTCAGTATTCAGAACGTATTCCAGTTTAATCCTTTGTTCATTTAACCATGGCAAACTGACTCTCATGTTTCTGGTAACCAACTATCCCTTACTTTAAAGGGTGCCCCTTATTTGCTGCCAAATAGCCCCGCTTCCCGTATAAAATCAATTTAGGAGGTACTTTATCCTGTACTTCAACTGCAATAATACAAAGATTCATCATGCACTGAGGTTTAAGTTGTACCATACTGTGTATGATCTAGTACAACAAATACAATATTGTGGGGTGCCACTGCTCCAATATGTGGCAAACTTGTCACGTCGCTGCTATTGTGACTTGAGGTAGCTTTGATCACTCCTAAGATTAGAGCTGACCTAACCAAGAAGTTTTTGTAACCATGGAATGCTCTGGAAAGCCTGTAGCTAAAAGGTTTGCAAAACTTAATCACTTTAGTTTGATTCACATGTACAGTGGGGCATTCTTAAGTTTGAGGTCAAGCACACATAAAATTGGAAGTGACAGTGACATTTGAAAGTGCCTTCTCTATCTACAGCATCAGAAGAGGAGTACTAGGATTTTCCTAGGAGATAACTCTAAGGAGTTTCATAGAATTTCCTCAATTTTCAACATCTGATGGCAAGTATTGCAAGCAGCGGCAGCAGAACTCAGGCTGCGACAATTCAGGGACATGCAAGCATCAGCCTCGTTTTTAGAAGTCCATCACATGGCAATAAAGTTTACAGGACAGGGACTGCTGCAGCTAAACCTAACAATAAGTTGTTGTACCCCATATTCACACCCTACACACTGTTGTAATAATCTTTGTACAAAATATGCTCTTTGAGTTATCATATTGTCGGGGACTTTAACCCCAACAGCGAAGTTCGTTGTTTGACCGCAGAGAGACAGGCAACACCAGCAAGGTCCGATAAAAAGTTCTTTATTGACAAGTGCACGCATCAGTAAAGAACAGCTCGTATCCAAAAAGAACCAGCCGCCCCTTTACAGCTTAGTATTAGCCTATATAGACAGTTTTATTACGTCATAAATCATTTACTTAAGCAACCCACCCCCTTTGTCTAACAACTAGAAATTAGACACCTTTTAATATATACGCATGCCTAGTCTCTACAGCATTAAATTGTTAATATCTTAACAAGCGCCAAAGGTTAGGAATGCGAGGGAGTTAAAACACACCGAACACTAAACCAAGGAGTTAGAGTCAGAACTGTGAGATGCTTGTGTTTCTTATCAGTTCTTCAAACAGCGTTTCTCAACATAACACAGCTGGTCCCAGCCCCTTCACTGATCTCACTGTTTCCCAGGGCTTTGTGAGACAATGCTGCTTCTCAGTATTTTCCACTCTGGGATTACCCAGAAACCTCTAGATGCTTGACTTCAGTCAGGTTGGCACAACTGGTTTTGTGCTACATCTTTATTCAGGCCTAACAATATGAAATGTAATAACTCAGATCATTAATATTCTTGTGCAATGTATGTACACAGTGTGTATTAAGAGTTATGGATACATGCTGGGATTCTGACTAAAATATGTTTAAATTGGGCATATCAGGGGGAGTTGGTAAACACGTCTGTCAATGCAGGGTTGTTCCCTACAGCATCACTGTAGTCAACCGCTGTGATTTTATCAAGACTCTCATGATAGTTGGTGTTTTTCTTAAAGCCCCAGCTTCTGGAGTCAGATGATTACATGAGAATTTCTACTTTCATTTTTAAAAAAATCATTTCTGGCCATTAGTTGTGGAGAAAAGCTTTGAAACATGAATACTAAAAGTTAAAACCATAAAACACCCTGGCCCTGGATGGCTTAGGAACAACAATTTCAGTTCCAGTGCTTTGACACCCTATCCGCATAGTGTCTGATTACTGAGCTGTGTGAGAGTGCCGTAGATTTCCCCCACAATGGTTTGGGAGCTTTGTATTTTTTCAATCTATTTTTTAAGTCTAGCGGTTCCTTTCTGAAGAAATTAAAGCTATTTTAAAGTTAAACTGTAGAGGAAAAAAGTCTTTCTGATCAACTTAAAACTAAGAATATGATTTTCCATCACAATTTGGATGGAAAAATGCTCTTTATTACTATGATTGAGCCCAGAGTATAATTTTGCAGTAATCACTACACCAGAAAATATCGGTTTAGAGAAGAAATCCTGTCACTGCAACCACACTAGTGACAAAGAGCAGTACTGCTAATGCACTTCATAACGTGCCAGGAGGTGTGAGATAAAGGTTGGAGCAGTGTCCTTAACTTCTCTTCTCAACAGTAGAAGGGGTATAGGTTTTAGGAGAGAGAGTTTACCCACACTATTTCCTTCAGCTCTGTTTCTAAGGAAATGAGAATGATTAACATTGATTGCTAATTAGTAATTGATTACTTATGGCTAAGGCTCAGATTGTGTCATGGTTATTTTTAGTAACAGTCATGGACAGGTCATGGGCAATAAACAAAAATTCACAGAAGCCGTGACCTGTCTGTGACTTTTGCTGCTGTGGTTCCACGGTTTCCCTCACTACCGTGGTGGCTGGGAGCTGTGGGGTTCCCCCTCCACCTATGGCGACTGGGAGCTGCGTGTGACCATATTTCCCAAGGAGGAAAACAGGACACCCCAGCCCCTTGCCCGAGGTGTCCCCCTCGGGAGGCTGTCGCTGGAACCCTGAGGACGGCCCCCTCAGGAGTCTGTCACCTGTTGCTGGAACTCTGCAGGGAGTCCCCTGTCACTTGTCGCTGCTGTCACCTGTCGCTCAAAGCCTGCCAGGGCCCCAGTGGCTGTCAGCTCCAGAGTCCTGCAACCCCTGGGGCTGAAGCAGAGAATTCACGGAGGTCTCTGGAAGTCACAGAATCCATGACTTCCATGACCTTTGTGACATAAACATAGCCTTAGTTATGGCAAGCAGAGATGAATTCCACAGTCAAATTATCATAGTTATAAGAAATGTGGGTCTAAAAAGCATGTGCTATATCGGAATGCAGATGTCTTGGTTTATACCACGTTGTATACAAGTTGTTGCTATAGCATCTAGTGCTGGTACTAATTATAAATGGGAAAAAGACGCAGTCTGCAGAAGATGGACTGCAATACATTTGCGTTTTCCTTGTGACAATAACAACACACATACAAACTAAGCTAAGAGAGCATTAAGATTACTGTATGAAGCACTCACATGTCCAGATGTCTCAGAATTAAGGTTGCCGTTCAGTTTGAACCCTATCCCTTGTGCATCTTCTCTATGATGCAGTCTTCACTGAAATGGTCATAAACTACTTTTTGTCTCATTAAGTGGGCATGGTCAACTCTCAGTACATGAAATAGCTCTTCAGTATTAACTGTTTTTATTCTCATTGTTTTCTGGTTCTGTTTCATTCATTACACCCTACTCAAACCTTCCTGCTTCATTCCCCCGCTATATTCAGGTTGCATATTGTAATACAAATGCAAAAAGGGACACATGTTGCCTCAATGCTGCCATTTCCATATGTTGAGCAGCAGACAACTCCCAGGAGAGCACTCAACTCCTGTGGTTCAGTTCAGTATCAATCACTTTTTATTAGCCCCATAAATTCAACCAGATTATTATTCCTTTTAGGAACTGTGAAGTTAATCTTTATTACCTGGAGTCCCCAGTGCTGTGAAACAGCCACAACATTTGAAGCTAGTACCTCTCAGCTACGAGAAGCCAAAAAGGGAATTGAACTCACGGGTTACCATCTTTAAGGGTGCCTTTGCTCCCCACAAAACATAAGGAAAGAGAAGACACAGTTGGTTCAAAATAACCATGTTCACTAACTATATTCCAACATACAAGACACTTTTGTTCTGCTAGGACCTAGTGAGTTCTGCAATAGAAGATATGGAGGCCCATTTGCAAGTTCCCAAACTATTTAAAGGAATACATACTAGCCAGGTCCTACACATAACAAAGAGGTCTACACACAAATTTCTGGGGAGTAATATGCTCCCTTTTATCCCATATTACTACCTTGGTTTATTCAGCACACAGAATTACAACCCTTTAGTGCCTTTCCAGATGTGATCCCATAAGCTGTGGAGGCAGCCGATGCATTTGGTAAATGGTTTGTTGGTGAGTTATTCCCCTTCTGCTTGACTTGTTCTGCTAAAATGATTTCCCCTGTCACCTGACTGGACTGTACCAGAGAATTAACTACACTGGCTAAATGCTGTCTGAAGCAGAACAGTTTAGATCTCCCAGCAGTTCTGCTGTCTGCTCCAGGCACCAGCACGCAATATTAAGTATCTATTTACATAGTCAGTGGCAAGTGAACCAAAACCAGCTACTGGCTACAGTAAATAGTTGCTCAAGTGACTTAGCAACATTCTATAGAGAAGTTGAGAATTGCAGACTTCAAAGTGTGGTCCAGTAATGCCTATTTGTTAAAAGAAACATGTATTCACTAATCCAGTTCCCCAAGCTGTTTGTCAGCATCACTGGCTATGTGCCACTCCAGATACCACAGCCATCCATAATCACTTGTTCCTTCAGGAAGCAATTTTCTATGTACCATAAGCAGAACCCCCAACATGCTGGACCAGTTTGGCCCATACAGGAGTTTCCTAGACTACCACCACCTCTTCCTGGGGAGCTAATTAACCTCCAGGATTTTCCATCTCCCTAAAGCTCTTCTGATTCATTGTCTTCTCATGCAGCTTCCCCAACCCTCAGTGGCTGGTTATAGACAGGGTTAGTTTTCTTCCCAGTGGCCACCCCACCTTAGCACAGTCTCTCAAATTTATGAACAGCCACTCCCATCCCCTGCCAAAGTAATATTAATTACAGAAAAATAAACCCAGGGGGGAGGGCGGATTTTTTGAAAGGAATGTATACTTACTGTGATAGTCCACAAATAGCTAGTTTCACATCAAACTGGCCAGGAGTGTGTGAACACAATACCACAGAAGATACCGGTTATTAAAGAGGAAAAGGAATGAGAATAAAAGCTGCTTTTGAGGATGCAGATTCTCAACTAATATATACAAGCATGCATGTAACCTAGGCAATCATTCTATTCACTCAGGGTGAAATTCACCCTCATGCAGAAGGCACCTAGCGGTGCACAGACCTTGTGGGCAGGTCTTCTGCACAGGGATGAATTCCACCTTTAAGGTATTCTTTATTCACTATTAACACTTTTGAAAACTGGCCAGATGAAGGTATACTTGTGTAAACAGTAAGTCTAAGAAAATAAATTGAAATACAGGAAGCTAATGGGTAAAAGTGAAACAAATATTCTGGATCCCATAAAAAAAACCTGTAAAATCTTGCCAGTTAAAAGAGAAATAAGTATCACAGTAACAACTGATAGGGCATAAATTGGCACCATTGGACTAGCAGACATCTGTAAGTCATTCATCAACAGTCACAATATGGCACGTCAGTCTGTTACTTGCTGCTAGAGCATCTTGTTTCTTCACACAGCTATGAAACCATGAAAGAGAATTAGGATTTATTCGGTGGACTGAACTTTACAGTGCCATATTTACTGAATTTTCTGTTGTATCTTAAGGCTATCAAAATACTGCAACTGGGCTGTGTGTTTAAGAGGTGTGTGGTCTGTGTCCTTATTCCCCTGTTTCAGTTATAAGATAACATAATAGCACAACTTGCTGGCAGCAATGCACACAGATAGGTATATGCTCCAAACTCCCTGCAGTCAGAGCAGAAGTGCAAGGTGGGAGCTGTCTACCCTTAGGCTGTTTCCTCCCAAAAACCATGGAGAGGCCACTTCACTGGCCCTCACTGAGAAGCTGTGTAAGCGAGTCCTAGGGTGGCATCTACATTTGTACATGTACGTTCTCTGTGCATAGCACCTCACAGAAATCACCTGGGCAGGGGGACACTGGACAGAGGCTCTTGCTAGCCATATCGTAAGTGTGCAACAACTCTGCTTTCAAAGACGCACACGTTTGTTCTGGGGACCAACTTCATCTCAAGAATTTGGCCCCTAGTTCGTATACATGGAGGGAATAATCTGGTGATTAAATAACAGGCCTAGGAGAAGGAGGTTCTTTTTTCTGGCGCTGCTACTGACTTGGGTCACTAGAAAGCAGGGCAATCACTTACCCATGAGGAAAGCTACTCATGGTCTATTGCAAGTGTTCTCAAACTTCATTGCACCACAAATCCCTTCTGACAACAAAAATTACTACACGGCCTCAGGAGCGGGGACTGAAGCCTGAGCCTGCCTGAGCCTTACTGCCCTAGGCGGGGGGGGGGCCAAGCCTGAGCCCTGTTGCCCCCGGGGGGGGGCGGCAAAGCCCAAGGGCTCCAGCCCCAGGCCAGGGGCTTGTAACCTGAGGGCTTCGGCTTTGGCCCCGGGTGGTGGGGCTCGGGCTTTCACTTCAGCCCCGGGCCCCAGCAAGTCTAACGCCAGCCTTGGCAACCCCATTCAAATGGGGTCCTGACCCACTTTGGGGTCCTGACCCACAGCTTGAGAACCACAGGTCTATTGTGAAGCTAACTGCATTAGCACTGGAAAAGCATTTTGCAATTCTCAGCTGAAAACTTCGTAGAGAAGCACACACAGTTATTATATCGTGCATTTCCAGCCCAGGAATCGATTTGTCTAACGTTTGACGATCTGTTTTGGTGGGGTGCTGAATACTTTCGGTGCCCACTGAACGCAGAACACCACAGAGTGCACCTTCAGCATACAGTCCTCCCCACTCAGACCCTGCTAATATATGCTCCCCGGCTGAGGAGATTGAAAGCAGCTCCAGTTCTAGTAGGACAGTGGGCAAGCAGTACGGTTCCAGATCCCTGAAAAGCTACAATGTGTGACCTTGGCCCTCCCGTATGGTGCTGTGGGTGAAAATCAGCATTAAAATGACTGGATGGAAGTTAAAAGACCACACACTGCCGCCTTCTGTCTGCATGGGATTGCTCCCTCCAGAGTGTTTTCTAGAGCTTTGTCTAGTTTTAAGAGTCCTAAGTGGTGAGGTTTTCACCATCTACCTTAAAATACTATTTCCCAGCCTACTACACCTGGCTGTTAAAGCAAGCCTAACTTTTCCTCCTCTGTTTTGTCACAGGTGGTCAGGATCTCTGGCTGCATGCTTGTGAGATGCCCCAAAAGAGAAAAATCTTCTTGAAGAGCTCATAAAACACTAAGTGTTTCTGAGTAAGAGGAGACAATGTAATAAAGAACCTGTTTACAGTGTAACTGAGGGTAGGTCCATATTTACTGCGCGGGTCGACGCGGTGAGTTCGACTTCTCGGAGTTCGAACTATCGCGTCTAATCAAGACGCGATAGTTCGAACTCCCCACACACTCCGGTCGACTCCGGAACTCCACCACCGCGAACGGCGGTGGCGGAGTCGACCTTGGAGCCGCGGAGTTCGACCCCCGCCGCGTCTGGACGGGTAAGTCAGTCGAACTAAGGTAGTTCGACTTCTACTCTATTCGCGTAGCTGAAGTCGTGTACCTTAGGTCGACTCCCCCCACCCCCCGTAGTGTAGACCAGGCCTTAGCTTCCTAAAATACAGGTCTGTGCCACATTCTGATACAGTACAGTACTTAGGTTTAACCCAGCCAAGGGTACTCAGATGGGGTCATGACACTAGATAAAAACGGCATTTAGTACAATATAACAACAACTTCCCAATCAATTTCTGCCAAATCCTCAGTAAATTGTATTTAAGTCTTCAACTTTTTTTTGGATAGATGCCTAGATCTTGAAAACATCATTGTGCCTACAAACAAATTAATGAAAAGATCATTTGGATTTAATTAGGGCCTGTGTGATATACAGCTGGCAGGCTAGATGGTATTTTCAAAAAGATTAAATCAATTATCATTTTGTTTAAACAGAACTGGCTTCACACCAGGTTCATGTGAAATCCATGCTTCACTATTAGTATTAAGTGACACATTGGTGCCAACTCTCTTTTTTAAATGCCAGGATAGTTTGTCAGAAGGATTTTTTCTCCAAGGAGGCCATATTTTTAAAATCAAGAATTGGGGTACTTTTGTGGCAACATTTTTCAGGGTCATGAAACATTCACAGAGAAGACAAAAGGGCACTTTTATAAAGTGTGTGCTGGGGATGTCACTGCCAGTTTGTGACTCTGCCACATATGTCTCTCTCGTGGACTGCAAGGCTTTTCTAGTGCCAGTGTTCTGAATGAGGCTGTCACGAAACACTCACCAAGTGTTGTTAACATTCACTTTGAGCAAAGGAACAGCTTTGATAAGGTCTACACTCTACCTATCATAATGTGTTATACTGCTGCCTATCACCCTATTAATCTGACCACTATTTAAAATCAACAGTGAAGTGCCTAATGAAGTCTTCAATACTTCTCCCATTTGTACATTGACCTATGTTTCATTTTATTCCCTAAAACTGTATGGTGAAAATTCTAATATAGTCACAGAGTACAGATTTTGGGCCATCTTATACATTGCAACAGTTGCATCTCTAAGTGATGAGGAAATAAACATTCCAACTGTGACAAGTTTCTGCTACCTTACTCCATATAAGTTATTTCTGGCATTTATAGCTTAACAACTGTTTTCTACAGCTTTAGTTTCTGATTTATGCTCCTTCAGCTTTCACACGAACACTGGACAAGGATGGCAGCATACACAGTATAAATAACATTGCTGCAAAGAGGCTTAGCCAGTGTCACAGCAGGGTGATCTATTCTGCTCTTGAAGCATATGTGAGATTTCTACAGTCGCAGCATGAGCCAGGTAAATACTGCTGAATGCACCCAACATGCAACACATGCTAGTTAACAGCGTAGGTAATTGCAATGTCATTTGGAGACAAAATGGTGCCACAGGAGAAAACATCAGCAACGGGGTTAATATTCCAGCTAGGGCACAAGTCAGCCCTCGTGTCAGCTACCATGTATACTCACAGAATACAAGTACCCAGTGAACTATTTTCAGTGATGGTTGAATTTAGTCCTTTCCCTCCCCCTTCCTGAAATTGTTAATTGTCTAATTAGCCAGTGAAGATCTACGTGAGCACATTTTAGCCTATAAAACTGCTTGTGAACTGTTCATTGTGAAAGGCTTCCAAACAGGGTCTGTTTCCGACAGGGCCGGCTCTACTGTTTTTGCCGCCCCAAGCAGTGCACCAAATTGCCGCCGCTGGTGGCGGGGGCAGTCCGTGTGCCGCTAGGGCAGCACGCGCATTTCCGTGGCAGCGGCAATTCGGCGGCGGCTTCTGTCTTCAGCCGGAAGACAGAAGCAGCCGAATTGCTGCTGCAGGCAGCTGAACATAGAAGCTGCTGCCGAATTTGTGCCACTGTGAAAATGCGCGTGCCACCCTAAGGGCACACGGACTGCCCTGGCTGTCCACGGCAGCAATTCGGCGCACTGCTTGGGGTGGCAAAAACACACGGACTGCCACCCCTTGCAGACTGCCGCCCCAAGCACCTGCTTGGAATGCTGGTGCCTGGAGCCGGCCCTGGTTTCTGTTCCCTGATTGGATGAACATAATGCCTCATAGGAGGTTTCCAGCATGGACTGCAAATATGAAGTTGAAATTTACTCAAATAGTAGCCTAAATTCACAGTTTCATAAACATTCCTGCTGGTGAATATTCACGGGAGAATAAACAAAAATATTTGGCCAGTTTTCTCAGTAACTATGTAGTTAGCTCAGGCTGCCCGTGCTTTGTACAGATACTCGATCAATTAATTTTGGCACACAGTTCTGTCAAATGCCAATAGCTTCAATTTGTGCACCGCATCACACTCCACTTGTAAACTCACTCCTTCATCTTTAAAACACATTTCCTGGTAACTGGGATGAGCAGGTGCCTCTCAGTTAAGCACAGCACCATCACTTTTGCTGTCACGCTGCTAGAGATGAGCAACCTCAAGTTATGCTTTCTTAACACACGTTGCTTGTGATGGATGCGGAGCTGCTCTGTAAGGATTTATGAATACTGTATGCTGACCTGGTTTATTAGGTTGTTTACTGCACCTCCATATGTATTGGTTTAGTTCAATAGAAGGCTTCAGGAAAAACCAAACAACGAAGGAAAGAATGGCTCAAGATAAGCCACTTCTCAGCAAGCACTAGGGAGTTGTCAAAGGCCAGTACCAGAACTATGAGCTTTGATGGCTTTGCCTCCTCTCCAGCCAATCTACAAAACCGGTTTTGACCAGAAGGGCCAAAACTCAGGGGAAACAGAAGAACAAAAGAACTTGGGCAGTTTAAAAAAAGGGTCTCACTCTCTAGAGGAGGGGAGTTGCTCAGAGTAACCAGACTGCAAGTGTCTGAAGAAGCTAGGCCTGCCTAGATTACCATCAGGGGATGGGAAGTCATTCGATAAGACAGACAGGCCTGTAGATCTGTTGTTTGCTTGTTATTTTAAAATATTTTATTCACTAATTCTTCGTTTCTAATGCTAACGTAAATAATGCTTTTGGTTTAAGAAGGCTGGCTGATTACTACAGACCGCTGCTCACGGATTCCCAAAGTGAAGGGTCACAGGTATGGGAACTCAGTCGGACCCATGGGGTAAAGAATAGAGGATACACAGGTTCCTGTAGCCCAGGACTACTCTAAGGCCTGGTCTACACTAAACGAATAGCGTAGCTGAACTCGAAGTACCCTAGTTCGAACTACTCACCCGTCCAGACGCCGCGGGATCGAAGTCCGCGGCTCCAAGGTTGACTCCGCCACTGCCGTTCGCAGTGGTGGAGTTCCGGAGTCGACCGGAGCGTGGGGGGAGTTCGAACTATCGCGTCTTGATTAGATGCAATAGTTCGAACTCCGAGAAGTCGAACTCTCCGCGTCGACCCGCGCGGTAAGTATAGACCTACCCTAAGAGTAGAAGAATTGTAGGATTCCACCCAGGATGGGTAAAGGCCCCAGGTCTATGACCGGAGGGGGTGCACTCAGAGAGACCAGAGGGACAGCAAGCCCTGTAACCGTGACACTACTCATAGATCTTACACAAGTTACTCACATTCAGATATATCTATTAGAGCCTTCAACTATTTTCAAACATGTCTTGTTGAAACTGCACAATTTCCCCCCATCCCCCAGAAAAGCCTCAAGACTGACTACATTCTCCTTCTGTTTTTCCTCAGGTACTGTATTTGTTCTAATTCCCCTCCACTCATTTAAAAAGATATATAAGGCAATAACTGGAGATATACCAATCTCCTAGAACTGGAAAGGACCTTGAAAGGTCATTGAGTCCAGCCCCCTGCCTTCACTAGCAGGACCAATTTTTTTGCCCCAGATCCTTAAGTGGCTCCCTCAAGGATTGAGCTCACAACCCTGGGTTTAGCAGGCCAATGCTCAAACCACTGAGCTATCCCTCTCCCCCCATACCATCACTCTGTCCTATCTATTTACACAGTAAACTCTCCATGGCAGTGATAGTCTCTTCCTATGTGTATGTACAGCACCTAGCACAATGGAGGGCCTCTAGTAGCTGCTGTGATACAAACAACAATGCAGCAAGTTAATTCTCATATCAGAGTACATGCGACTGGAAATGGGCTGGTATCAGAATACTCCTTTTCCCAAAGTACTTCCTTCATCAGAACAAAGATATTTTTCCTCACCATCACCAACAGAGAAAAACAACGCTAACCAAATAGACATCCCAAAGCTCTGGTGTTTGGGGTAAAAGGGTTATGGTTCCCATGAGTCATCCAGCAGAATATTGGATCCCAAGAGGCTTAACAAAGTGTCTTACAGGAGGGAGGCTACACTGATTTTATTGCTGAGGATATGGCCCTACAATTTCAGGAAGAGAAAAAGCAGATTTTCACTGTCCAAAACCCCGCTTCTTCCATCTTAGAGTAAAGTACGCCTTGAATGAAAAGTGCATTTTTACTTCCAGTCACAAAGGTATTGAGATGTTTTGCTCTGGGTGTGAGACATTTCACACAGGTCCAGGTAACATGATGCATATTTAACATGAAAATGGCAATTCCCGGGCAATTACAAACCCCCAGGATGAGTATCTTATACAAACATTTCACCATAAGAAGTAAAGATTATTGGAAAAGAATTAGGTCACATAAAAGAGACAAACCATGCGTTGCCAGACTGAACCTTCAACAAACATGCCTGGTATTGATTCACATCAATTTGTGTGTGCCTGAAGCACAGTTTTCCTCTAGTTTCTGTAAAGAGTTATTAGCTCAGTGGCCAGAGAGGTACTGTATAAAGAAACATCACTCAGCTACACGATGTGAATGAACTTTTTTTAGCAACTAAGTAAAGCTAACTAAGAGGGGAGAGAGAGGTACCACCATTGGCAAGGTGCAAAAGTTTGTTTTTTGGTTTAAACTTTTTATTAAGGCAAAGTTAAAATTAAACTTTAACATACTACATCATACATTCCTTATTACTTGGTCAGTATCAGTTTAATATTCAACCCCTCCAACAGAGCTCCTCCCTGGTAGCAAAAATATGGATCTTAACTTGAGTCAGTTCCAGGAAGGCAATAAACTCTTTCAGAGATAGACCAGAATTATAGAAGGCAGTCAGAGGTGACTTTATGCATCTCAGTACCCCTGGCTGAGGAGCTCACAATCAGGGCTAGACTGCTATCATTTCTGACATCAGTGAGTCTGTTAAAGTTTTCATCCTACAAGTCTGACCTGTAGATCAACTAGAAAGCTTCCTATTTATTTGGTGAGGTCATGCCCCAGTGCCAAGATGTTGCTTCAATGAGTGAGGCATTGACAATATTACTCAATGCCAAAGATCTGAAAAAGGTGGAAAAGAATGGGTTGCATTTTGGTCACCCCAAAAGCTAACCTCACGGTGGCTCCCTAAAATCCTAAAGCCAGCCTTGAACCGGTTCATGCTAATACAAATACATAAAAATATGCCCTTTGTGGGTTTGCCATAAGATCATTACACTAGATAAGAAGTGGGTAAGGTGGCCATAGGATTTCATAATTTAATCCTTATTCTAGGTAGATAACATATTAGCTATTAAATTGACACTACATTTGGTCTTTGCCAAGTATCTTCCTGAATGACATCTTGGTCTCCTGGGCAAAGCATCAGTCTTTTGCAGAAGATCAGAAAAGCATGGAAGTGCTCAGAGTGCAAAAGATACAAACACCCTGCTTTGAATCTATCAAAATTGTTTCCAACCTGGCCAGATTAATTTATTTTACCCACCGCTTTGTTAAAAGCCAACTATGTGGTGGTTGGCATTGCAACTGTGAAGCACAAAAGACTGTTAAAACAAAAGCAGCATTCAGATGCAACTGCTTCATTCACAATCTGAATATACAGCACGATCCTACCGTGCAGCATGCCAAAAGCTGCAACAATGAATCCTAAACAGATAGGACAGAGGTTATGAAATGTCACTCACTCACAACGTTCAGTACTTCACTCCTTCCCAGGTGTAATAATTATAAATACTGTCCGAACACAACAAACTCCTGGTACTTCCGTAACAAAGAATCAGAGGTGGAACTAAGACAACGACACAGAACCTCCTCCACCACGAAAAGAAAAAACTAGTGGAGGAAGCTTTCAATAGACTTGGCATAACTAAAATTTTTCCAGATGCTCGGTATTTCCAATGGAAATAATTTAATAATAGTAAGGCAGGTTTGTGAAAAAGAAAGGTAAATGGGTTCTTAAAGGAGGGGAAAATATGCACACTGTTCACAGCATGGACAAATAACTCACTGGGTTTTATTTTACCAGGTACGACCTATTTCATGTACTTAAGAAAAAATTTTGCACTCTGACTCATTGGAAAACGTATAGTGAAAAATCAGCATTCCTTGCTTTATACGAATACATGGGCACTGTGACTAGGAATGAGATCTAAAGGAGCTGTGCAAGCAGCCCACTGACAGCAATTCTGGGCCCCAGGGCAGAACTGTCAATGGGCCCTACGCACGGACGCGGTCTGCCTGACATTTGGACAGTGCTGCATCTGTGCTGGCTGGGCCTAGTGAGCTGCGGGCTGCACTGCTGGATGCGCTCTTCTGGCACAGCCAGGGCTTCCACACGCCCGCCCAGTAGGGTTGACAGCCATCTAATCGTGCAAACCCAAAGACCCTGGCACCGCCCCTTCCGTGAGGCCATGCACCTGGAGCGCCCCTTCTCCGAGCCCCCCCTGCTCACTCCATCTCCCCCCCCATCACTTGCTTTCCCACACCCTCACTCACTTTCACCAGGCTGGGGAAGGGGGTTGGGGTGTGGGAGGGGCTGAAGGGTGTGGGCTCTGGGAGAGAGTTTGGGTGGGGGAGGGGGTGCGGGCTCTGGGAAGGAGTTTGGGTGCGGGGTGCGAGCTCTAGGCAGGGGCAGGTGGTTGGGGTGCAGGAGGAGGTCAGGGCAGTTGGCGCTTACCTCAGGTGGCTCCCAAAAGCGACCAGCACACCCCTCTGGCAGCAGCTCCTATGTGGGGATTCCAGGGGGTCTACACGCGCCGCTGACCACAGGCACCGCCCCCACATCTCCCATTGGCTGCAGTTCACAGCCAATGGGAGCTGCAGAGTCGGCACTCGGGGCGGGGGCAGCGCATGGAGATCCCCTCCCCAGGGACCGCAGCGACGTGCTGGCCGCTTCCAGGAACAGTGTGGAGCAAAGGTGGGCAGGAAGCCGCCTTAGCCCCACTGCGCTTTTGGCAGTGGCCAGGGGCCCCCGGGCCCTTTTAAATCGCCTGGGCCCCTGGGCAATTGCCCCATCCCTCCCTCCCCGTCAGCGGGCCTGTGTGCAAGTACTTATACACAGATTCCTACATCTTTATCAACACAAAGTTATGGTGGCTCATGTGCATCTTTCTGCTCATAAAAAAATCAAGGATGTCACCAGTTAAGGCAACACTGGCACCCTGAATGACCTCAGTTCACAACAGGCCTTACCAGCCAATCACCATCAACCCTCATGTACTTAGATTCTTTAGCTATACCACAATGCACATGCCCAGTTCCTCACTACCAACTCATAACTGCAATTTTGACCTCATGCTTTTCCTTCACTTCTCAGACAGCTGAGTTTCCCCCTTTATACCTTCACACACACACCCCACTGGTAATAGTGTGAGGTGCAGTGAGACAGGGAGACTGGCAGCCAAAGTAGCCTCAGAAATGGCATTTGCAGCTCTGTGTTGGGGGCAGATACCTCTTGGGGCAAACCACCAGAGCTCCATCAGTCTGGAGCGCAGTCTTGGTACAGCAAACTAAACTCAATGGGGAAGGTCTGCATGCGAGAGAATGATTTCTATGATCTAAAAAAGTAATTTTCTCCCTTTGATATTCACCCCTACTTGTCAACTCTTGAGAATAGGCCACTTCCACCTTAATTGAATTAGCCTCGTTAGCACTTGGTAAGGCAACTGCCATCTTCTCATGTGCTGTAATATTTATATGGCTTCCTGTATTTTTCACTCCATGCATCTGATGAAGTGGGTTTTAGCCCATGAAAGTTTATGCTGAAATAAATGTTAGTCTCTAAGATACCACAAAGACTCCTCGTTGTTCATGTTTAATTAAGGCATTTACACCTTGCTTTAAGTGGGAAACTCAACACAATCTTCAGTAGGGAGTAACCAGGGTGCTTCCGTGACACACATATAGACGCATAATCTCTCTCACTGACTATAAAAAGCTGTCTCCACTATGGCAGCTATATTATAAAGTTATCATGCCTCTACTTTTCACATCTCTCTCAGATGTCTTGTTACTTGCTGCCACCCCAGCGAGACAGCTTAGAATTTTACAACCACTGAACATACACCCCTGGCTGGCCCATAATTCTGGAACAGAGTCCAAATAAATGAACAGCTGTGAACTCCGCTGAGTAACTGTCAGTGTATGCCCTTGTCTGACAGGGGCAGGGGTCCTGGAACAATATGTATAGTGGGGGTGCTGAGAGCCATTGAACCAAACTGTAAATCCCGTATTTAATGGAAACCACTTGAAACCAGGTGGTGCTGCAGCCCCCCGAGTCCCCCTAGTTCCAGCTCCTCTGGACAGTGGTTTATTTCACGCAAGAGCATTAGATCCTGCAAACATTAAGACATTGAAATGATCGTGTAAATTTAACGATTTTCTTTTGAGGTTTTTGTTTTTATTTTGATAATCATTGAAGCGGCACTTCGGAAAGGAAAACACCAGCAAGATAAATATACCACACTGGGATTTGCTAGTGGCTGTTGCTATAGGCAACAGTGCTGGAAACTTAGAACAAAAATTTTAAAAGTGAGAAACCAATTTGAGGCTCTATTTTCCATGATGTACGTTTCACCAGTATCTTTGCTTTCCGTGAACTTCTTTCTCCTGCCACCATTTCTTTCAAAAAAAAAAAAAAGAACCCCACAGCTCATTATAAGCATACGCACCACTTCCCATTAAACATTTCTCTGCACACTGAAATAAATTAACAGGACAAATTCAGGACTTGCTTCTGCAAATATTTATGCACTGTGAGTGGTCCTATTGACTCTATTTGCAGTATATAAAATTAAGCACATGAATAAGTTTGCAGGTTCAGGGCCTAAGTAGAGGGATAACATTTTCTAAAAAGTGCCTAGATGACTTATCCAGCTAAGTCCCATTAGACATAATGAAGACCCGAAGAAGAGCTCTGTGTAGCTTAAAACCTTGGCTTGTTCATCAATAGAAGTTGGTCCAATAAAAGATATTACCTCACCCACCTGGATTCTCTAAGTCAATTAGGCATTTTTGAAAATTGTATCCAGGATCATCCTGGGTCCTAAAAAGAGAAACTATGCCCACAAAACACAATATACATACTGGAAAATGATTGGCAGGACCTCATTCCTGGCTAGAAAAGACGGTATGGGACTTCGTTAGCACAGCCAAACATTGTCCCCTCACTACAAGCTCTCCACAGTACACATAAAGCCTACTCTTTTAGACCCAAATCCATCTTGCTGTAAGCATTAAGTAGGTGCTGTCTCTGGAAAGCCAGCAGAAAGGTTGTATTTGAAAACAGTGAAATATTAAAACTGGGGGGGGGGAAGCTCTCAGGTATTTGTTCAATCATATGGGATTTACACATTTCTGTGCAATTTTTCAGGTCGTTACTTTTTATAGACTTTTTCCAGGAGGCATTTTCCAGGTGCTAGTACCAGTGTGTTATGGGTGTACCTCAACCATGCCTGCCCTCGGCCCCTCCCTCTGGGATTTCTGTGTGCTGGACCCCTCGCCCTTGAGAAGTTTCCCAGATGCAGAGGTTTTCTTCCTCCTGCCTTGAAGAGAGAGTTTTATCTCTTACAAGCATAGCAGGAACAACATCTTTCAATGGAGTGCTTTGCATTGGTAAGATCCCCTTGGACACCCCGCTCTCTGTTCTCAAAAGATTAGCTGGGGGGGGCTCCCCTCCATGAGATCTGACCCCCTCCTTCTTCCCTGATTTACAGAAGAGGGGTCTAGCATGTTTGTTGGTTGGTTTTTTGAAGGTTTATTTAAATCTCTTTCTTTAATGTGGTTGAGAATGATTTCCCAAAAGGCTTTTTTTAAACTCCACTGCAAATAAAATCACTATGTGGTTTAACCACCAGTGCCCAAACACAAGAGCACGTCATTGTGATGTACTCAGTATGAGTCAGTCCCTAAAATCCTCCTGCAGCTGTGAAATGGGCACTGCATTACAAAGTAACCTATCTGGGCTTGTTGACAATTACCTTCCTAGGGAATGTAGAGAAACTCCGAACAAGCAGGTCACCAGGGCACTGAAATTCTGCAAGAGGAGGAAAGAAATCTGCCCATTGTGACTTTGATATGTTTGGCTCTGTGACTCTGCTCTCATAAATTATCCAACTTCCTGTAACGAGAGCCCACTGCTGTTCATTTTAGGCTGAGTCCCAGATGACTGAGACTCTTCAGAGAAAACAAAATGAGTCTTGCAATCCAAGGAAAGGGCTGGAGATAAAACCCTAGCAATAATTTCTTGAATGAGCAGATTTCAAGGGGAGAAGGGAATTACTCCATGTTTGTGCTGAAAAGTACAAACACCACTTAGCATATAAATTACATCAATTAGTGTATTTCTTTATTACTTTCATACTCTGCATTTCAATTAAGAAAACCGTGTCAAGCAATAACGCTTCAAAGGCTGTCCATTCATTATCCTGAGGGTAAAAACAGGCCCCTTTAATATGTGTGGTACTTGGAGAGATTGAAAACCCTCAGCTCCATTACCATTCATAACCCACTTTCAATAACTCTGCAGGAAAGAATGAAATGAAACAGACAGTAAAGGCAAGGAGAGCTGAGCTTTTGACAGCAAGAAAACTCAGGATCATCTATACACTGGAAAGGGATTACAGTTTCGAACCGGGCGGTTCTAATCTAAAATATTTTCTGATGGACCAATAAACCAAAAGATAATATCAGAAAAAGAAAGTAACAGACTGTGCTATTTTTGTGGTTATATTAGCAAACAGCTGCTGAACGCAAATTGTGGCCAAGAATATTTCTGCACTCAAAGGAAAACCACACGGTAGTACAGTATAAATGACATGCTAACCACTGTTGTACATCTAATTACAGAGAAGAATAAATGCCTAAGAAGTGCTTTAAAAGCATCCTGAACATAAACAGAAAGAACAACAGTCAATCAGGTAGCCACAGGCTTGACAGCCTAATGACTAGGGATGGGTAAATAATTTGCAACAAATAATTTTGTCCCTTTCAGAACAGACCACACATCTCTTGAATTTGTTAACCAACGTTTCAGCAAATAATTCATGGTGTGTAGCTTGGTTCATGAGCCATCCGTTGAGCATGTTCAATATTCAAAAGCTGAGCTGGTTTCATTGGACACATATCACACTGGATGATAGTTTTTTGTCTCCAGACTAGCTAAGCACAAGTTAGTGTCACATTTCCAGTGTGGATGCTCATGGTTAGAACTGGTTAAAATCAGTAGGGGAAATCATAAAATATCATTTCCACCACCTTGTGAGCCTGTAATAATTTCTATCAGATCTGGGAAAACAAATATAGGACTACTGAATATGAATGCCATCTGAATATTGCCCATTAACCCATTCCTGATTCTAAACAGGAGGTCTGGACAGGATTCTTAGTCCAAAAACTGCATGATGCAGGTTCTGGAAAAAATAAAGTGTGTGTGTGTGGCCAGAGGGGAGGAGGCAGAGAAAGAGGGGGAGGAATTGAAGATATCCAGCAGATTTGTTTAGTAATGAAGAAGGATCTTCTCTCATCTGGGAAAATAAAGAGTTACAGATCCAGAAATACACTATGACTTTGTTATTTAAACTCCTGGAGGCTTGCAGGAAATCACTGAAAAAAACTGGTTTTGGAACAAGATTCTGTTTTTTGAATAACAATAATAGTTCTTCCTTGCGTAGGAATTGCCTTTGTTATGCTCTCAAGGTCCATTTCTGCTCAGGTCACCAGTTGCGTAAGTGCTGAAAGCAAATATAGCTTTAACTTGCCGACACCAAACGTCTTTAAAAGTGATGCTCTGTTTAATATTCAGGAATAGATCATTAACTCTGGATGGTCCCTTTCATTCTTCTTCATCTCTAACCCCATTAGAATTCCAGTCTTCCCACCTAGAGAAGCAAAATAGGGATCTACAGAGCAGCTGGCACGGCACACATCTAAAACCTGCGGACTGGGGCTGGGAGTGCAGGGCAGGATCTGGCCGCCCTCACTTTGACCATTCTGAATCACCACAGGGAAGTCACTCGAAGTCTCCGGGCCCCAGCTGTAACGGTTGCTCATTTTGACTGTATTCTCTCCCGCACCCTTTGTGTGTTGCTTGTTGTCTCTGTGTGGCAGGAACTGTATTCTTGCCTGTTTGCACAATGCCTGATGGGGGCCTCTGGGCGCGACCACAATACAAATAATAAATAATTCATGTGCATAAACGCGTTGCCTTGATAACATTTGGGCCTGATTTCCAGAGGTGCTGAGCACCCCGTAGGACCAGTCAAGTCAATGGCGCTATCGGTGCTCTGTACCTCTGAAAATCAGGCCCTTTCTGCATAGGTCCGCAGGTAAATTATTCCTACCTGCAGGATGACGAGATTAGATGAGACACGTATGCCTGGGCATGATCTTGGTCACATTAACATGCTCACTCCCCTGGCAGCTGGGGATTCATTACACTTTCCTGAAGGCATCTACCCTAAACAATTAGCCAAAAAGCAAGTTCGCATTCAGTGACCAATGGAGTTTTGCTGATATATGACACAGCTGTACCTGAGAATGCACGCCAAGCTCTCTGCCGCCATGCAGGGGCATAGGGGACAGCAAGTGATAAACACCCACCAAACCCCACTGCCATCTCCCTGCACTTCTGCTGCAGACACTTGTGGGGGTAGGGAAGGGAGCAAGGCCTGTGCATTCAAAACTCCCCCTCCCCTCATTGCCCCTGCAATTCTGCAAAGCACAAGTGGAGGCTTGGCTTTGCCTCTCAACCCGCAAGCCGGCACAACTCAGCCGTCCCAGGGATAATGGTCTGCCATTGCTCAGGAACAGCAGCAGATCAACCCCAGGAGCAAGACAGGGGCAGGTAAGGAATGTGCTTCTGTGAACAGCCCATGTGTTCAAAGGGCCTGATAAGTCCTGACCATTAGAGAGGAACAAGTGGGGAGAAGTCCTGGCCATATGATTGTCACAGCATGAATGTGTGATCACCACCATCTTGGCAAACACTGGGAATTGATAGGGGGGACCTCCACAGCTAGAGCAATGAGCCTCTGAAGCTTGAACCAGAGAACCAAGGCTCTGTGACTGGACGACACACGCCCTCTGTGAATCAGGTACAGGAGGGTGAGCATAACACATTGACAATGGTGTGGGTTACACTTGCACTAGAAAACTCTTGTTTGCCCATCTACCAGAGTAGTATTAACATGGCTATAAAACAGTATTAAGAATTTCTCCCACACAATGAACTGATATATATATATATATATTCCTGTCTTATTTACTCTGTTTCAATCAAAGAAACAAACAGAGAAGGGAGCATATGATTCTGAACCGAATCGGGAGCACTGTGGATGCCAGCCTACCCAAGGAGCAAGCTGGTTTTCAACTCCACAGAAGATGCTGTGACTAGGGCCTGGTTCTCACTACAGACATTGAGGCTGGATTCCAATGAAAACTCAAGACCAATATTGCTTTTGTCACTCTGTCAGTGGGATATGACATAGTCTGGAAGGATGGTCTGCTACTGAAACTAGCCAAAGTGATCTCCTGTGTGCGGATTCTCAGGCTGCTGAACACCATGCTCAGTGGCCAAAGGATGTCTCAGAGGTCAAACCAGCAAGCCACGCACTTTGAATAATGGGCTACCACAAGGCTCTGTACTTGCACCAACATTTTAAATCAGGGGTCAGCAACCTTTCAGGAGTGATGTGCCGAGTCGTCATTTATTCACTCTAATTTAAGGTTTCGCGTGCCAGTCATACATTTTAACGTTTTTAGAAGGTCTCTTTCTATAAGTCTATAATATATAACTAAACTATTGTTGTATGTAAAGTAAATAAGGCTTTTAAAATGTATAAGACGCTTCATTTAAAATTAAATTAAAATGCAGAGCCCCCCGGACCGGTGGCCAGGACTCAGGCAGTGAGAGTGCCATTGAAAATCAGCTCGCGTGCCGCCTTTGGCACACGTGCCATAGGTTGCCTACCCCTGCTTTAAATGTATACTCAAGTGATATGCCTAAAACAATAGCACAGAAGTTTGCATATGCTGATGATTTGACACTCGCAACTCAGGCCTGTTGCTTTGAAGAACTTGAAGAGATGCTTACATCTCACTTTAAGATCATGGAGGAGTACTTTCAAAAGACTAAATCCAGGCAAATTGGTAGTCTCTATTTTCCACCTTGACAATAGAATCGCACAAAACACACTGTCTAGTTTTCTGGTGAAATTGTGCCTTTTGACCCAAAGCCAACATATCTCAGTGTCATTCTTGACCGCACCCTGACCTTTCAGGACCACCTCAAGAAAGTAGCCTTTAAAATGAAGACTCTTGTCATTGTTCAAAAGTTAGCGGGAACAAGCTGGGGATTAACTGCCCCGATGCTACAAACATCAGCCTTGGTCCTAGTGTACTTAGTTGCAGAGTGCCGTGCATTGGTGTGGACAAGAAGCTGCCATGCCCATCTTGTGGATAGGCAGCTAAATCAGACCACACAAATCATCACAGGAACTTTAAAATCAACATCTCTACCGTGGCTCTCTGTATTAGCAAACATCGGACCTCCAGCTATCCGTTGAGATATAGCCACAGCACAAGAACTCAAATGCACTGAAGGCTACCCAGAACGTCCCATCCGGCAGAGTATGGGTAACATACCCCAACAATGCCTGAAACCACAAAAACACTATGGACCACACATGACTGCCTCATGTCTCTGGATCCGGCCAGGTAATGGCAAAGTGACTGGACCTCCTCTACTGTTTCAGACTAGCACATTATTACTGACCCAATGAGACACCCTCCAGGTTGCAACCTGCCAAGCAAACTTTGACCATACTGAACCACATCCAAATAAACCATGGAAAATGAGGCTACTTGACATACAAGTGAAAAATCAAAGACATCCCTTTGTGCAACTGTGGTCAGAACAGTCAATACATCATAATTCAGTGCCCCAAATATAGATTGAAAGGTGAATTGGATGTTATCCACAATGTCACAGAGGCCTTGAAATGGCTTATGGATCTACAACTACATCTATACCGCATTGTTCTGCAGATGCCATATGCACAAGAGAGATCTGTGCAAGCTAAGAGTGAATGATAAGCCTAAGTATTATTTACATAGTGCCATGTATGTGCATTATATCTTATGCTTCATGGTTAAGGGAATTGTCTATGGAGGTCAGGAAAGTCTCTCTTAAACACTCTTTATTACACAAGTGTTCTGGTGCATTAATGGGGGAGCTCCCTTCTTCTGATGCAACAAACCCAAGCCTCTTCTGGGGGCATAAGACTTGGTTAGATGGACAGGTCTGACAAGACCGCGGCTGTGGCTGGTGCCAGCAGATTATCAGTTATCTTTACTATAGCAGCACCAAGAAGGCTTAGTGTGTAGATGTCAGAGTAAGAGACAATCTCTGCCCTGGAAACCTTACATTCCAAATAGACAAAACAGACCCAGGGTGGGAAAGAGAAGCAGCCTCATTTTAGAGATGAGGAACTGAGGCACATGGTTTCAGTCAGGGGCGGCTCTAGCAATTTCGCCGCCCCAAGCACGGCGGCACGCCACGGGGGGTGCTCTGGCGGTCGCCGGTCCCACGGCTCCGGTGGACCTCCTGCAGACGTGCCTGCGGAGGGTCCGCTGGTCCCATGGCTCCGGTGGAGCATCCGCAGGCACGCCTGCGGGAGGTCCACCGGAGCCGCCTGCCGCCCTCCCAGCGACCGGCAGAGCGCCCCCCACGGCATGCCGCCCCAAGCACGTGCTTGACGTACTGGGGCCTGGAGCCGGCCCTGGATTCAGTGACTTGTCAAAGATCACACAGGAAATCTGTGGCAGAGCCAAGAATCAAATCCATACCTTCTGTGTCCCAGGCCAGGGTGTTAATCACAAGACTATGTTTCCTAGTGCTAGACGCAGTGATATTTGACTGGTGATTATTATTAGTCTGTGTACTCTAGTTAACCCATTGCAGGTTCACACTGAGACAACATACCATACAGTAAAACTGGAACAACGGGATGGGGATAAGGAAAGAAAAAGGGACCAAAGCCTGTTCAATCACTGCATAACTGTGCAGGAAATAAGTATAAGGAATTTACAGCAATTCCCAGAACTGCATTTACCAGGAGGTGGTTTGAAGTTTTACTGAGAAAGGTCACGTCCCAGTTGCTGAAGAAAAGCTCAGTTTTGGTTTAACGTATTTCAGTTTCATTGATAGCGCTGCAAAGCTGCTGACATCACTGTAGCATAGATCTGAGCAAAATAAACTAGTTTCTCCTAATAAATTGCAAGATGAACATTCTTTCTCATATTAACTTATATGCACATTACACATACGCATAAAAATACAGTATAATCTCAATTTTATGAGACCATTTAATAGAAAATGTCTGTTAGCCTGACCGAAAACGCACTAAAGCCAATAGGAATCTGTGTCCCTCAGCCTGTAAGTTAGCACATATCCCCCCAATATTACAACAATTTTTTGTATCTCACAAACATATTAAAATAGGATTTTACTATGTATATATGGCGGGGAGATTAATGTGATAAATTGCATTAATCATACACTTTTGATAGTATCACCTGCATACTGCTCACTAATTCACTTCCTCTGGGACCACTGCTAACGTTCCAAACCTCTAAGAAGCTTCAAAACACTTATGCATATGCTTTATAGACATGTAACGGAAACAACCTGCCCCCCAAATAAGTCCTTCTCCCCCCCAAATTAGGGATTTACCTTCCATACTTTACTGGAAGACTTCTGCCTCCTACCCATAGCAGCTTCCCAAACAAATGTACAATACCCTGACTCCCAAGACCAGCAGTAATGAGATGTTCAGCAGGTTAAGCTTATTAGTTCTAACTTTTCTTTCATAGAATTATAGAATATTAGGGTTGAAAAACCTCAGGAGTCATCTAGTCCAATCCCCTGCTCAAAGCAGGACCAACCCCAATTAAATCATCCCAGCCAGGGCTTCGTCAAGCCGGGCCTTAAAAACCTCTAAGGATGGAGATTCCACCACCTCCCTAGGTAACCCATTCACTGTGAGCCCTGTCCCCAGCCAGACTCAAGGTATCTGGGATTCATGCTCACTCTTGCAATATACCCAGGTGGAATCCACTTCTGGTCCTTTCATCCTGGCCTCCCTGGGGACTGAATTTGACTCAGTTTTCCAGCCTATCTGAACAGATACGTCTTACATTCCTCACCTCCCACACAAGAGTCCTTTGCCCTTTTAAAAATGCCTTCACAGGGTCTTATTGCATCCTGTATAAAGTTTGAAGTACTGCACTGGAACATCCCATGGCTTGTCAAGCAGGGTCAGAATACGCAGCAGCCTTCCAGCCATTTTAAATAGGAGCCTTGGAAGTCCGATGTGCTTGGTATTTTGGAAGTCCGATGTACTAACCTTCGATATACTCTTAGCTAACAGAAAATGGCACCAGTTCTTTAACATTGGGAACTTTGTTTAATGATATATAAATAGTCACAAGACATCAGCTAGTCAGGAGTAACCTTTCAGAAGGGGTGGGTCTAGTTATGTTTAACAAAAAGCATTGGTGCAGTAAGCTGCACATCGATTTCTAGCAGACTCAGATTTTATTCATTGCTTCTGCATTACAGGTGCTCTGGCCAGGCTTCATCTGGGTCCTTGCTAGGAGCAGGAGGGTTGGATAATTTAACAAGTGAAGGGTTTTATATGACCACAGCCATTTCTCTTCCCTCCCCCAATAAAAAGAAATCAAACATGAGCCTCTAATTATGGTGTATTGAAAACTGTGTTCAAAGCTGTCACTTTAAGCGTGTAAAGGGTTTCCTGGCCCTGCATGCAAGCGAAAGGGGTATATGTAGGGAAATGTGCAAACTGGGTTTTGAGCAGTCGATCTCCGAATAGCCAGCCTAAAGCAAGGTGGATTGAGATGGCCCTTTCTTCCGTGGGGAGCAGCCTCCTTTTCTCTCTCTGGTTTTGGTTCTTGTGTGGCAGGGATTCTGGATTTCAGGAAATAAAGTAGTGTTACACTGCAACCTTCTAGAAAGAGTATTTGGGGTTTTTAAATCAAACCTCAACATTGCTTCAGCATTTGATCACTCGTTAGAACTTGCTTTTATCATCTCCTCCACTATGAGGAGTCCCAAATACTAACCTTGAACCTTGTATAATTACAGCAGTAAACATCAAAAACCATGAGGATCAGGGTCGGCTCCAGGCACCAGCGCAGCCAGCAGGTGCTTGGGGCAGCCAACGAAAAGGGGCGGCACGTCCGGGTCTTTGGTGGCAATTCGGTGGCAGGTCCCTCTCGGAAGGAAGGACCTGCCGCCAAATTGCTACCGAAGTGCCTCCGATCGTGGCTTTTTTTTTCCTTTTTCCTTTTTCCTTTTTTTTTCCGCCACTTGGGGCGGCAAAAACGCTGGAGCCGGCCCTGATGAGGATCCCATCTCCTATCTATCTTACCCCATCCAACCTTAAATAAACCAGCATCCCCTCAGTCACAGCAGGACAAAAGGGCACTGTTTTCATAACAATGTACTGTAAACTGGCAGTAAGAGAAATATTACTTAGCATCACCGGGGGGCGGGGAAGATATCGCTCTGCAGAGAACTCTGCTGATTTCACTAAGAGGCAGATTTCTCCGAGTTGAATGTAATATCCAACTCGAACTGAAAAAGCCAAATGCACTGAGTCCTCTGTTGCCTTCTGCCTCCCCAGTATCCCATGGCCAATGCTTCTCTTCACTGAATTTGTAGAGTCTTGTGCGAAAGCAATACAGGTGTCTGGTTCCACGTCTCTCTCTGTCTATAAGACTTTCTCATGGTCAGTTTCTCTCTTTCTCTCTTCTGATATATTTGGAGATGTCTCATGGTCTGACTACCTGACTGGGAGCCAGGGGTTTCCATGTTCTAACCCTAGGTCTGCTACTTATCCCCATTGTGACACTTTGAACAAGTCATGTCACCTCTGTGCCTCAGTTTCATCTGTAAAATGGGGATAACAGTGGGGAGAAGGCAGGAAGGAGGTGTTAATACTTGGAAGTACTGTAAAGAGTATTAGCAATTATTATTCCCTTTCCCGCCCTCATTTTGCTAAAGTTAGATAGGCAAAACAGTAAATTGAATAAATTAAGTGCCAGCCAAAATCCTTCACAAAACATGACTTGAACCTTCCAAGGCTTTACGTTTAAATAAACCTTCTACCATTCTTAGTTTCATACAAATACACTTTTCTGGGGACTAGCCAGAAACGGAAGCATAAATGGTAAAATAACACAAGAACAGCCTTTCAGGTGGCATTTCCAATCTGAATAAAAGTGGAAATCACTGCATTTCTTATGGGAAAGCAGCCTCTTATGTGATTGGCAGCTGCATTCTGCCAACTCAAGAGGTCGGAGTGGGCAGTTAGACGTGGAGGCATTTATCTGAATCCAAAAGAATTGCTGCACCATTTGAGATTTAACCCTAATTAATTTGTACATACCCCCAAGGTGTTTTTTGCTCTCTGTTATAGCTCATTGTTGCCATAGAAGTGTCTAATCCCAAGACCACTGAAGTCAGTGGAACAGGCTTTTAATGCTTGGTTTTACTCTCTGCACATCACTGCTACTGAACATTGGAGCAAATGGGTCCACAGCAGAACAGGAGATGTGAACACCTAGGGCTGGTCCACACTAAGAAGCGGGGTCGAACTAGGGTACGCAAATTCAGCTACGTGAATAGCGTAGCTGAATTCGAAGTACCCTAGTTCGAACTACTCACCCGTCCAGACGCCGCGGAATCGAAGTCCGCGGCTCCAAGGTCGACTCCGCCACCGCCTTTTGCAGTGGTGGAGTACCGGAGTTCGAACTATCGCTTCCGGAGTTCGAACTATCGCATCCAGATTAGACGCGATAGTTCGAACTCCGAGAAGTCAAACTCACCGCGTCGACCCGGCTCCTAAGTGTAGACTAGCCCCTACTCTCATAACTCTTCACAGTTTCAGACACAAACTGACTCAGGCACCTCTCTGCTAAAACAGTTCCAACAGCCCTGCTGATACCCAACACCCCTGTGTCATTCCAATTCCACAAGCAAAACTGAATTTGTCGATTGATAATATGCCTCTGTGGTATCTGGGCAACTGGGATTTGCTGGGGAAAACTGATATCCACAAGGCAACAGTTCAAAAGTTTCCAAAAATTTAATGTCAGTAGAAGACATTGAATCAACAGTGCTAGGCAGGCATCCAAATTCTTCACTTTTTCAAAAGTGCCTACACCACCTTTGCTCCCACCAGAATACAGTGCTCCACCAACACACTGAAACTCTGTCAGTTTGTTAAATCCTGTGAAATCCAACTGCATTGGCATCTCTATTTTCACAGCTGTCAGGCTATGACTGAAGTTATGGACAGTCTGGGGGAAATGCAAAGTGTCTCTGAGAAGAGATACCACATTTTTTAATGTAATACTGCCTACAAGTTCCAGTCCCTTTATAATGTTTGCCACTGGAGGCAAGGGCCCATTTAGAAAAGAAAAAAGCAATTAAAATAACCACCATAAACCTAGCTGACTGATGATAAATACTGGTACTGGAGAATGCTAATTCCATTTTCCTGGCTTCTTTTGAATGGACACAGAAAGTTGTGCTCCAATAGACAGATCAGCTCTTCAGAGAACTGTTCTCTTAGTTTATGAAAAATGCATGAGATTAAGAAAAAGGGATTTTAAAAAAATCTCTCTCCAGCACTAAATTAGGTTGGCCAATAGCCATTTCTGTATTTCCTCCTCTTTTTACAAGAATTGATAGGCACTCTGCTTTCTCTTCTTTACAAGTTGATTCAATTCTTTGTTGCTTGACTAGTGAGAGACAGGTAATGTAGTGTAGTAGTTAGATCAGAAGAATGGGGATTGGGACTTCTGGATTGTATTCCTAGCTCTTTCTCTGACTCGTGTAACTTTGGGCAAATCTTAATCTACTCGAGCTGCCTCTAAACCACCTGA
The DNA here is from genome assembly GCF_020497125.1 of Mauremys mutica. Classification (NCBI taxonomy): domain Eukaryota; kingdom Metazoa; phylum Chordata; order Testudines; family Geoemydidae; genus Mauremys; species Mauremys mutica. The sequence continues at coordinate 13,482,229 of NC_059085.1, forward strand.
ACAATGGGCACACCATTACTTTTCCCTTACAGGAGCATGCAAATTAACTAAAAGCAGAGCACAGAGCACTTCTGAGATCATTGAACGAAATTTGCTATATACCACAAATAAAAAGTGGTACAGTAACTCCTCACTTTAAGTCGTCCCGGTTAACGTTGTTTCATTGTTACATTGCTGATAAATTAGAGAACATGCTCATTTAAAGTTGTGCAATGCTCCACTCCGCCCGCCGGCAGACCCTGCGGATCAGCGCCTTCCCCCGTCTCCCCCCCACCCGCAGCAATCAGCTGGTTTGGCGTTTCGGGGGCAGGAGGGAGGGGGAGGAGCAAGGACTCAGCGTGCAGGCTCCCCCCTCCCTCCTGCCTAGGGCAATCAGCTGGCTTGCGGTGTTTAGAAGGGAGGGGGGAGGAGCGAGGACGCAGCGTGGGAAGTAAAGGGGAAGGAGGTGTGGGGGGGAGAAGAGGCAGGTCAAGAATGAGGGCTCGGGGGAACGGGGGGAGTGGGTTGGCTAAGGGTTGACCCCGCCCTGGTGCTTGCAAAGTAGGGGAAGCTGTTGCTGCTGTTGTTCAACGTGCTTCTCCCAGCCTACAGCACCTTCAGCCTCCTTGCCTGCCTCATCTCCAGTGCCAGTGGGCTGTGCCTGGGTGGGGTAAGGCAGGGGCACCTCCCAACTCTAGTACAGTATCTGTATGTACAGTATGTTTGTAAACACACAGCACGTGCACACTACTCCCACCCCAGCGTAGTATTAAACTGCTTGTTTAAAAGTTGTTTAAAATGTATATAATGCCTTTCGCCTGGCAAAAAAACCCAACATTCCCTGGAACCTAATCCCCCATATTTACATTCATTCTTATGGGGAAATTAGATTCGCTTAACATCGTTTCACGTAAAGTCACATTTTTCAGGAACAGAACTACAACGTTAAGTGAGGAGTTACTGTGCTACAGCCGAGAGGAGCCTTACATGGAGCATGGTCAGCATTTACCAGAAATTAAGCACTGTACTCACACCACTCAAGTCACATACCCGCTCACCACTAAATGAAAACTGCTGGAAACGGGGACATTTTAGTGTCAGACACTGCCCAGATCTGTGGCTTGAGCAAACTGGCTGCTTAGGAAAACCAGGGGCTGAGAGCACTGGTTAGAGGCAAATAGACCACGTGATGGGCTTGTGCACGCTCCCTCCTCACAGAGTTCTTTCCTCGGAGTTTACACACATAGTCACTCACTACTGTCAACAGAAGCTGTGTGCGCACACTGAATGGCCCATAGTGCTGCCAAAATGCATCTACATCCTGACTTTCCAGTTATTCCATTCCTGGACTTCCTTAGGCTGAGACTGACAAATTTGTTGAAACAGGTGGTAGTTCTGTATGTGGACAAATGGGCGCTGGTCAGTCTGGGTCGGTCAACTCATTTCCTAACACAAACCCTGGTGTCCAGAGGGGAAAGCTAACACATTAACTCACTGCACTCGGGCTACATACACATTACAGGCATGTCTACACTAGAGCCCTACGTCAGCACAGCTGCACCACTGTAGCGCATCTGGTGAAGACACGCTATGCTGACGGGAGAGCGCTCTCCCCTCGGCATAATCACCTCACCTCCGCGAAAGGCAGGAGCTATGTCGGCGGGAGAGCATCTCCCACCGACATAGTGCCGGTGTGGACAGCAGTTAGATCGATGTAACTTATGTCACTTGGGGAGTGGCTTTTTCACACCCCTGAGCGAGGAAGTTATATCAACTGAAGTGGTAGCGTAGGGCAGCCCCAAAGCTAACGTCAGTATAAGTTACATCGCTCAGGAGTGTGAATAAGCCACCACCCTGAGCACATAAGTTACACCAACCTAAGTGTTGGTGTGGACAGCGCTATGTCGGCGGGAGAACTTCTACAGCCGCTCACAGGGGCTGGAGTAAGTAAGTGACCAGGAGCGCTCTCTCTCGTCGGCTTAGAGTGTCTGCACTAGCAGCAGTGCATCGGTGTAGCTGCGTCACTGTGCAGCCCAGCTCATCCTTGGAGGGACGTTTTAAAGTTTTCAAACCACAGAAGGAAATCTCTGATGTTTCTGTGCAGGAGGAAAACATCTATTTAGAGTACAAAGTGGTGCCCAGACTGGTTTGTACTGGCAATGGCACCACTTCAGTGTCCTCATTCACTGACTTCTTTTAGAATAGGAAATATCAAGAGGTGCGGAGTTTTGTGTGTGTTTTTAAAAAGCCTGCTACTTATAGCGATAGTTCTGACATCTGCTACGTCATGTCAGGCACAGCCCCGCATCTACTGAAGTCAGCTGCAAAAATCCCACTGGCCTCCAAAGTGCAGCATTAGACCTCAAAGGCCCAGTTTCAGCAAAACATTTAAATGTGTGTAGTTCCAGAAATGTTATGTACGTGACTAAGTGCTATGCTGGATCAGGGCCTCAGTACTTCTTAGAGCATCTGAGCTTTGGTATGGGAATGGGTTCAGATAACACAGACCTGAACATTTGTCCAGAACTTGAAACAAACCCAAAATAAATTTTTGAATCTCCAAAATGGTTATTTGTTATGAGCAATCTTGAGCCTTCTGCTTGGGACTAGAAGCAGAAATGCTGGAACTCAGGTTCTTTTCAAGAGATTTCCAGATGAGCTTTGCAGACCAAGGAAGTTGAGAAAGTTTGGATAAACAGCTTGGTAAGGCCTACTCAGGGGTGAAAGTAGCTTAAGGGACTTCCCGGTATGCAGGGCCAGGGTCCTCAGAAGGCGGGACCGGGGGCAGGAGCAGCCTCAGGTGGAAGAGGCAGGGCCTTTAAATCCCGGGGTCCTTTAAATCACTGCCACTACCCAGGGCTCCGGCGGTGATGTAAAGGGCCCAGGACTCCGGCTTCAGCAGCGGCGGGCAGAAGCCCCAAGCCCTTTAAATCACCACTGGAGCTCTGTGGTAGCTGTAGCTGAGGCAGCATCTGGGAGCCCCAGGGCTGCAGTGGCGATTTAAAGGGCCAGGGGCTCCAGCCACTGCTGGGAGCCCCGGGCCCTTTAAATCACCGCCGGAGCCCTGGGGCTCCTGGCCACCGCCACTACCCCAGGGCTCCGGCGGCAGGGCTCTGATGGTGATTTAAAGGGCCTGGGATCCGCTGGGGAAGCTGCCCCCTGCCAGTACTGTCAGCTGGGTACCGGCTCTTGCCGGTATGCCGTATCAGACCATACTGGCTTACTTTCACCTCTGGACCTACTAAAAATGTTGCCTCCCTCTCTCCTGTAGCAGTGAGTTCCACAGGTTGATTATGAATTTTGTATTCCAGTATTTGCTTTTAGCAGTTTTAAATTTGTTACCTTTAACATCCATTGAGTCTTCATTTGTGTTATTAGAATCTATGTATCAAGAAACGTGTATGTCCCCCATCATAACTATCTGAGCACTGGAATCACCTCCTTTGTACCATTATTTTATAGTCCCTCTTACTTGTCCATTTTCTAGAATACCGGCCTTATATTTTCACTGTCCCTCAGACAGACGTCTTTCCGTGCATCTACGTAGGTTTCTCTTTGATAACAAAAAGTAGGAGCTCCTGACTCCAGCCCTATGCTCAATCTACTCCACTATGTGGCTTTAGACAGATTTTTAAAACTAAGCTAATTATGGGACTTGATCCCACGCCCATTAAAAATATTCCCATTGCCTTCCAGGGACACCAAGTCAGGTCTTATCATTTTAAATATTAAATAAGAGGTACATTAAAAATTCTAAGATAGTTGCCCACTCATTTTAAAGTAAATAAACTAAGCCTATTTCTCTTTTACTTGCCCTTTTTTTGCATTGCCCTTTTAAAACCAACATTGTGAAGAGGAGTTTGATTTAAAAAAAAAAAAAACAACCCTCTGTTGGGAACCTGAGTTAATTATTTCACAACATTACACTCCTGTGTTTAGGGGGATTTTAGATTCTCTGAATTCAGCGGTGACATTGTCTGATTAAAATATAACCATGCAAATCATTATTGCTACCACGGTTATATAATTGCAGCAAATCTTATGCAAAATATAACTCCTGGCCAGAAAGAGTTAACCAGCCTGCAGGCTGAATGACCCCGAGCCCACCTTTGAAGTCATGTTAGAAAGGTATGCGAATGGTAATTAGGGCCATTCGTGCTAAATAGGCTAGAACTTTGAAATGAAAACCTATATTGTTAGACGTTTCAGCGTAGCAGCCCTGTTAGTCTGTATCTGCAAACAAAGGGACATTGCTGGCCATGTACATTGGCCAAACTGGACAGTCTCTACGTAAAAGAATAAATGGACACAAATCAGACGTCAAGAATTGTAACATTCAAAAACCAGTCGGAGAACACTTCAATCTCCCTGGTCACTCGATTACAGACCTAAAAGTCGCAATATTACAACAAACAAACTTCAAAAACAGGCTCCAGCGAGAGACTGCAGAACTGGAATGAATTTGCAAACTGGACACCATTAAATTAGGCTTGAATAAAGACTGGGAGTGGATGGGTCATTATACAAAGTAAAACTATTTCCCCATGTTTATTCCCCCCCCCACCCGTTCCTCACAACTGCTGGAAATGAGCTATTTTGATTACCACTACAAAACATTTTTTCTCTCCTGCTGGTAATAGCTCACCTTAACTGATCACTCTCATTAGAGTGTGTATGGTAACACTCATTGTTTCATATTCTCTGTGTGTGTATATATATTTCTTACTATATGTTCCATTCTATGCATTTGATGAAGTGGGCTGTAGCCCACGAAAGCTTATGCTCAAATAAATGTGTTAGTCTCTAAGGTGCCACAAGTATTGTTAGAAGTGATAGAAGTATTGTTTAAGATTGTGTGTATCTTAAAAGCTAACCATGTAAACAGACAATTCCCCTCTGTCACTATAACTATCAATTCAGAGATCAAAAGGGAATATTAACATTTAGATGATTTTTGGGTGAGATAATGTCATTGTCTATATGTCTCTCTGAAGTTTGTAATAGACTGCCTAATGGATAAATTGCCCTGTGTTAATTTGTGTAATTAATTACTGGTGGTGTTTAGAAAACAAGGTTACATCAAAAGCCTATTATTTACCCAGGACTGTGTGGTCAAGCGTATGCTAGAACACTATATAAAAAGACCCTTGAGTCTTGATTCTGTCCATCTCAGATCTGCTTGATGCGTCATCTGGGGAAGCTTAAGCCACCAGACTGGGATCCCAGTGCTGACTGGTGTGCCCTGAATATGATATTGGACACTGGACTATAACCTATGAACTATTTCTGAAAGAAATCTTTGCAGCTACAAAGCTCACCGTCTCTGCTATGTATCTGAACCTCAAGAATTAAATTCATGTCTGTAGGTATATTGATCTTTTAACCATACTATCTCTCTCATTTTTTTTAATAAATTTTAGTTTAGTTAATAAGAATTGGCTATATGAATGTATTTGTGTAAGATCCGGAATATTCAGTAACCTGGGAGGTAATGTGTCCGATCCTTTGGGATTGGTAGAACCTTTTCTTTTATATGATGAAATATACTTTTCAGAAATCTTCATCATATTTGACTTCGGTACCTGGATGGAGGCCTGAGACTGGGTTGCTTTAAGGGAACTGTGTTGCTGGTTTTTGGGCAAGCAGTGAGGTAATAAAGAAGCTGTTTTATGCTGGCTTGGTAAATCTAAGTACTGAATTATCCACCAGTTTGGGGTTTGTCTGCCCCATTCTTTGCAGTTCACCCTGAGTGACCTCAGCTGGCCCCCTACTTGGGCCCCAGTCACATCAGCAAAGATTCCAGTTCCCTAATTGCTCTCACTGATATTCAAAACAAGCCTGTGTTACTATTATGAAAATCTGTTTATCTAGGAGATCAACAAATGCAATGTGACATTTATCATTAGCAAAGAGAGGGTCTGAGGGGGAAGAACACCACAAACTAGACATGAAAGTTATTTCCTGTGGCAATGCAGATGAGCCGCTGTGATCACTGATTAAATTTAAAGGCTCACATCATTTTCACCTACAGCAGACTCCTGACATGCCACAAACGAGGGGCATTTTGAACATCACACAAAGAGGTGGAGGGTTCCTTCGAAACTAATTAGTTCGTCTGAAATACGACAAGAAACCAAAGAACATTCAGTCTCGGAGGTCTATTATTGTGTGAAAAATTAGCTGTCAACAGAAAGAGCCCTGTGGAATAGTGTCATCAGACTTAAGAAAATGATGCTCTTTCCTGCAGCTTAAAAAGTAGTAAACACTGGGAGACTTCTGCTTTACAAAAGCACACTTCAGGCTCCCAGGTCCATGTTCTTAAGAAAGCTTGCACAAGTCCCCAATCTGAGCACAGACATTAGAGGCTGACTGCATACAAATGTAACACACCTTCAGACATGCTGCTCAAGCGCAACGTAGAGGTAACTTTTTCAAAAATGCTTAAGTAACTTTACAGCATAAGTGCCATTTTTAAGAGGGACTTGGGCAAGTAGTCTAAATTCCTTAGAAATCTAAGTCTCTTTTGAAAATGGGACTTCAGTATTTTTGAAAATTTTGCCCTAAATCTACTTATTCAACATTTAAGACTCTTCCCACTTTCACTCTGATACATTTTAACTTGCACAGCTTACAACGTTTTGTGTAAAGCATACATACAAATTTACACATTTAGATCCCTCTCCTTCCTCCTCTCTCTAATTTCCTTTCTCTCTTCCCTTCACAGTCAGAGTTCCTTTTATTTTTCTTGAAGGATGCTGCATGTATTAATCCTATTTATACGATCTGTATCCCATTCTGTCGGTACTACTTATGTGCTTGTTCTATAACTGTAAAATGTTTGTTCTGAAACTATGTAACTCACCCAACAGGGAACAATAATTCACCTAATGTAAAATGCTGGATTCCTACAGAAGATGTGATCTCCTGCCCATCAGGAAGGACTATGGAATCCAGACAGGCCATTGTGGAACAAATACTTTGTCCCCTGACCCATCCATGAAGAGATTACGTGCAGAAACGCTCGTCCCATCCGCTTGGGCTCTAGGAAGGTGGGGATAAAAATCCCTGACTAGAGGGGGAGGGATAGCTCAGTGGTTTGAGCATTGGCCTGCTAAACCCAGGGTTGTAAGTTTAATCCTTGAGGGGGCCATTTAGGGATCTGGGGTAAAAATCTGTCTGGGGACTAGTCCTGCTTTGAGCAGGGGGTTGGACTAGATGACCTCCTGAGGTCCCTTCCAACCCTGATAGTCTATTGTAGGTTCTCTTTATGCTGTCTGGACTCTGAGGGGCAAAGATTCCTAAACATAAGCAAGAGATCCCCAAGCTACTTGGCTTAGCCCCAAAAGACATAAAAGCTTGATTTTGAATTTAAGACTGTATCTTATTTGTGAGTGTACGTTTACCTCCTTCGACCTTGTAAATAGCTCTCATTTCTTTTTCCTAGTTAATAAACGTTTACTTGGTGTGTTACAGGATTGGCTACAAGCATTGTCTTTGTTGCAAATTGACCTGGGGTCAGTGACTGGTCCTTTGGGACTGGGACTAACCTGAATATTTTGTGATCTTTGTGTAAAATGACCACCTATCACAGAGTCAAGCTTGCCTGGGTGGCAAGATAGTTCAGAATGCCCAAGGGGACTGTCTGTGACTCCACGTTAAGGCTATATAGTGCCTGAGGAGTTTACATTTGTTAGTTGGTTGGCAGTCTAAGTATTGGGGTTTGTGCTCTGCCCGGAGGTTAGTATTCTTGCTTGTGAGCCACTCCAGACAGTGTGACTATTGGCGTAGTCAGCAGGATTCACATGCCACAGTCAATTGGATTTATAGATTATAACCCAGCACTGTTAAGAGTTTAAACTTGACCCTGAGAATTTTTAAAGGTTAAAGGACAGACACAAGGAGTGGAGCACAGTCATATGATGGTTTTGAGATAAAAGACCTTGAAAAGTTATATAAGGAGCAAGGAATATCCCATAAAAAGAAAGCCCCAGATCAGGAACTGAGAGCTTAGCTTGTGAATTTTGGCCAGGCATCCAAGGACCCTGCTGCCCCAGATACTGCAGAGGAACTGGCCCAATGCAGTGCCAGGCAGCCCGGGAAGAACAAGAGCTACTCCAGACAGTGTGACAATTTCCATTAATAACAGTTTCTTACCAAGATACCAATTAATAACATTTCAGTGCGATGACTTAGTACTTTCTGCTAATGCAGCTGCTTGCGATTGGGATTGTTATATCAAAACTAGCTCATGAAAGAGCCGGTCCAAGAGCTGCTGACTGTTAGCGTTTGTAGGGCAGAAAGTGGAGCATCACAGAATATCTCCTATTCATTAAGGGTCTGAATTTCGTAAGTTGTTGACCATCCTCAATTCCCAATTGAATTCACAATTGAGAGCAGAGTCTGGAGTTTCCTGGATCAATGCCCCCGACCCCCATACACACACACACATCTTGTTTTGACAAAGAGTTCTGCATCCTGTTCGCAGTGATCCTCAGATCTACCTGACAAATACTCTACGACTGTTACCACTTTTTAAATTCTGAGATAGCTTCTGCCTGGCTCTAAGAGAGCTATAGAGTTGCTTGATCACCTGACCCAATATTTTTATTTCCTTCAGTATTTTCTTTTTTTCTTCCTCCATTCGAAATTAATTTCAGGTGTTGCTATGCCTCCCCATTCTACGTCTAGGTTAGTAATATCATCATCATGCTACTGCTCAGTCCCAGGAAGAGGCAGGATATGATGATGGAACTCACGGCAGCAGGGTCTGCTTTAGATACACTGGGGAAGATGATGATTCTGGAGGCAGATTTGACCAGTCTGTGTTGGTGACAATGGGTGTGGCAGATCACACGTGTAAGATTCCAAATCAAACAGAGCAGTCAGAGTGATTTTCCACTTTGGCCACAGGTGCTGGAACTAGGGGTGCTGGGGGTGTGGACACATCCCGTGGCTTGAAGTGGTTTCCATCATATACAAGGTTTACAGTTAGGTTCGATGACTCTCAGCACCCCCACTAATCAAATTGTTCCAGCCGGGGCGCCAATATGTTTGTTGCCACCCCGAACACGGCAGTCAGGCAGTCTTCGGCGGCTGCTGGTCACGCAGATTCGGTGGCGTTTCTGTGGGTTATCTGCCGGTCCCGCGCCTTCAGCATACCCACCACCAAATTGCAGCTGAAGCCGCGAGACCGGCGGACCTCCCGCAGGCATGCCACCGAAGGCCGCCTGACTGCCTCCCTCACATCGACCGGCAGGCCGCCCCCCGCAGCTTGCCGTCCGGAGCCGCCCCTGGTTCCAGCACTCCTGATTTTGGCTCTCCTCTCCCCTCATGCGGTTGTGCTGTTTCTGGCCTTGCTATACATAACATTTACTGATGGTGAAAAGCTCTTTAAGAGGGGGAAATAGACAATTTGCATTAGGGGTATAAACTGGATAGAATAAACTGGATAGATGCTTAAGTGTGGTGATTTACACTCACATGTTCAAGCCTAAACTGATGGTTAAATTTCGGGTCAGGAAGGCCTTTCCACCAGAAGATATTAGCAGGGATATCTAGGCTTAATTCTCTCCTCCAGGAGTAGTGAACATGTATCTCATATGAATCTTTGGAAGGGGAAGGTATTGGTGGATCGCTTTCCTTCCCATCTTCTCCCATGTCTCATAAAAGGTAGTGGGGACAGGAATGGGGTCTTCTCTGTTTGGAATACCTCTAAGACATTATGGAAGTAACTAATAAGAGAAACGTGATTTCATTCTTCTTTTCAGTGAAGTCAGTGGCAGCAGTATGGAATTTTGCAGTATTTGCTTTACATGCAAAGTTGTTTCTGTAGAGTGAAGGATGCTTCCTCTGCTAGTCTTAACCACTGGAGGAATACAGAGGGCAAAATGTACATGTTCCTTCTGCTCTTTGTCACAGTCCATTTATACCATGGACCTGAGGGCCTTCGCAACAGTATGAGCAGTGAAAGATGAATAAGGTTGGTTTCAGATCCAAAACAAAAGCCAAGAACAGAGCAGAGATTATTAAAAAGTATCAGTAAAAGGCAAAAAGGATGAGAAATCCCCTGAAGAAGCAGAGAGAAGCTGCTTATGGACACACAACTTTGTTCATCTGCTAGCCCATTGAAGATATGAATAGGGAACTGTTCTTTTAAAGAGCTCTCACTTGTCCTGGAACTCGAAATCTGCTCTGAAAGAAAAATATCATATAAAGAGAGCAAAGTATTAAAGGGACTAAAAGCCCACAAAGATAATGCTGCTGATTTTCCATAATCACGTTATACAAAGCAGTTCTTTTAGCACACACCTAGCGTGCCACATCATTAACCTTTTAAATGACACTTTCTAGGCAAAGTAGTATTGAGAACAAGCCCCATTAATGTTTCAATGCTATTTTTGGATATCTCATTTTAGTTAAACATCTAAAGCCTCCCCCCAATGACAAGAACACATTTTGTTGGGGGATTGTTATCCTTTAAAAAATAAACTTGCCAAGCTGTGCATGTTCTAGCTGGGTACCCATAGGCAGTAGCACAGACTTCCTCTTGGGTCAATAGGTACTCATCTTTCCCCTGCATTGTGATGCTCCTCTTCATTTTTCTCAGGTTAACCATCATCTTCCAAATGACCCTTTATTGTCTCAAGGAAGTCAAGAAACCAAACTAGATGTTCCTATTTGACTAAATCAGTTGCCCCGTGCCTATAAGAACTCTGGAAATGGAATCAACATTTTATAATTTGGCTGGTAACAGCAATTATTAATATTCAGCAAGAACATAATTTTCTTAATCTAGCACTACTCTAGCTAGAAAGTAATTTAACTCACAAGATCTTTAGAACTGCACACTAAGCAAACGTGATGGGGGAGTAAGAGAAAAGCACACAGATAAAATGAAATACCAAAATAGCTTTGAAAATAAATTATCTTTTCAACCAGCAATTAATTTTAATTCAAATTGCCTTTAGAAAGATAAAGTTAATATGCCCCATATTCCTATATGAAAGAAAATGCACAGTACTCATCTGATATTTCAGCCTTTGTCTTTTACTGTATAAAGCAATTTCCTTATAAGAAAAATCCCTGGTAAATATTATGTCTGACGATAAACTAATTCAAAACCAATATTTTTTGAACATACCGGACGCCAGACAGAAGCTTCCCTCAACTCCCGACCTGGCCATTGTCATACATGCTTTTGTGATTCCTAATTTGGATTATTATATGGCCTACATGAGGTGATGCGCTTGGAAGTTAGATCTGGTACAAAACAGGAATATTGTTAGAGGAACAGCTAGTGCAGGGTGCCTCTGATTCACCAGGAATGGAGGCTAACTCAGGTTAGAGAGATTAACTTTCTCCTCCTTATAGGCTCCATAGCCGTTGAGATTAGCTGGAGCACTTGCGCTAACAAGCTATAGATTTAGACATCTAGGAGCTGGTGGGAAGGCATTCTCAGTGCTGGTGACACATATTCTTTTCCCTTGGTAGTCTGACAGTCTTTTGACCTTTGTGGAAAAATGCAGACTACAGCTGGGAGAAAATTTTCAGCTGAAACTTTATTTCACCAAAAAAATGCAGGTTCAGGTTGACCAAACCTTTTAGCAGTTTCTTGGCAAAAATCAATTGTTTCAATCAAAAACAAAGCTAAAAAAAATCTGAAAACATTTTGTTTCAACATATTCAAAATGAAATGTTTTAAGTTTTCAATTCAAAACATTGGTTTATTTTGAAATTTACTTCCATTTTTATTCCCAACATTTAAAAGCATTTTTAAAAGCTTGAAAACTATCCACACACCTCTAGAGCAGATTACAGAAATTGCTTTTGCTTGAGGGAAGCCTGGCACTAGCGAGCTAGGGATTGGAGACAAAGTTTCTGCCACTTAAAAAAATGTTCTCTCTCTCAATTTTGGTAAATTTATACTGAATGTTAAAAATTAATAAATGTATGCTAAGATTTAACTTAGAACTATGATCAAAATCTGAAGCTTTTGCTTCAGCCAAGAACGCCAGATGTTAAACCAGCATGGCACTCTGAAAGTATCGTCCTTAAGGATTTCAATGACTAGATCAATGTGTTTATACATACACATATGGTGGACATTTTTGCTGAACATTTTCTAGATCTTTTTGTATTAAACTGTGATATTGCAGGCACCAGGAGTCCAAGAGCTGCTAAGCAAACTGCCACTAACAATGCAGGAATCTGACACATCTAATTAGAACACCTGGATATTCTGATGAAACTGTTCTTCAAAAGTTGAAAAAATAGTTATAAAAATATCATGGGCTGCTTATTTCACATCCTTAGCTGAGGAGCAAAACAGAAAGTGTTTAAAATTGACCTCTTTCTAATGCAATGCCCACTAGTTTAACTGTGGGTAAAAATAGTGAAAGACATGACAACCCGTTATAACCCAAAGCTAGTTACAACACATGTAGCAGCTGCGGACTGTGCTAGAATCCAGACATCAGTCAAGCACACAATGTGCTATAACTTGCATAGCCCAGTGTTATATAGCGTGTTTCCTGTGCTCACTACTGCATAACATTTAGAACAGTTGCCCGTCTTTATTTCCTTTTAGTTTACAAGTAAAAAGTGCCGACACGCAAAGCCTAAGTACGTTGCCAATTAGTTAAAGTCACAAAAGCAAAATGCAGTGTAATCAAGCTCACCACTTCCACTAAGCAGCAACCCATAACCAGATACTAAAGTCCATACAGCAGTCTGGACTTAGCCCCCTTAATTTCATTTGACCTTTGCAGAAAGGTAACAGCCATTGTGCAACACCATAAAATTTAGCAAATGTGGATTATTTCAGACCAGAGGCAGAGCTTTCCCGAGTCCCACAACCTTCATTGTGTACACCCTGACGGCCTCTCTGTTATATTGAGAAGGAATCTAGAGTCAGTGTCTCTGCTACTATGGCAGAGTAGTAGCCCAAATCAGATTGATACAATACAGATTTTGAATGCGCTGTTCTTTTTATTCCCATGACTCCCACACTATCCTTAACATTGGTATTTTAATTCTTTCCAAGGTGTATTACTACCCTACAAGACAATCCTAGAAGGGCCACGAAAGGTATTTTGGTATTTTTACTTCCTTTAGATAATTTTTTTCAAACTACAGAAAACAAAACTTGGATTTGGTCTGAATTCTGCAGTAAAGGTTCAGCTCAATTCTTACCACTTCTTAACCACTTTATCCAGCCCTACTAATTAAGGAAAAGCCAATATTTTTATGGTGTAAAATTAAGAGTCTGATCCTTTAAGCCTTCAAACCACAGAATTTCCATTGGGTTGTGTTTCCAGTTAGCTTATGTCAAGAACTGGAGTTCATTCACTACAAATATAAGTTGCAGACACGTATTGGTAATAATGCTTTGTCTATTTAAAAAGAAAACTTAGAAGAGATTGATTAACTCAGTAGTTATTTTAGCAGTAAGATCCACAAAATTCCTTTAGCAAATTATACAACAAACTGCACAAAGCTCCTCTGGTCTTTCTGCATTTCTCAACCTGAAGTGATTTACTGGGGCAAACTATGCAAACATTAGGGTAACTTTATTTATTGAGCAGGGGGTTGGACTAGATGGCCTCCTGAGGTCCCTTCCAACCCTGAGATTCTATGATTCTATGATTACAAGAAGTCACTAATTGGTTTTGCTTGCAAACAAGCCTTCAGTATGCCAACCCAAGACTGATTCTGAGATTTCTCTCTAATATTTTGGCGCTAGCATAGTTTACTAAGAATACAGACACTAACGAGGCATGAATGTGCAGCATTACTTTAAAATGTTCCACCAGCATATTAAAAACTGCTGACAGGATAGAAGCATAATGGAGAGGGCAGTCTTCTAAAGTGTATCATAAAAAACATACTAACATACACATCAAAGCACTTACAAAAATATTAGCAGGTGAGCTGTAGTGAGTTTTTGACACTGATTCATTCTGAACCATAGAGTGTCCCAAAAGAAACTCCTAAAACCTGGCATCAAAACATTAACTATTCACTCTCCTACATAGGTTAATATATTAGTGTATTATATTTCAGCTTCCAGAACCTGAGTCTGCCTCAGCAAGATCCCACTTAACGCAGCATTAATGAACCATACTATTATTTTTAAAGCCTTACCATGAGCCTTTTTATTTTAAATGGGATTCCTTTTTTCATCTCTTAATTTGGGCAGGCTTGTTATCCCTAGAGGAATTAAATTACTTTGGAATGTGACTCAAAGCTGGGTTTCATTTTAATTTTTTTTAAGAGCATAAAACCTCAGTCTTTTGGAGACTAACTCCTCTTGGAAACGGAAAAGAAAACTCCCAGGAGAAATCCTGCAGTGTTCTGCTACCTTGTGCAGTGGCTCTGGCTGGCAATATCACACCAAAAAAGCTGGTGCCAAGGAGTTTAGCACAGGTGTATTAATATCATGTATTGGCCCAGGATGATGCCTGTGCCAGATGCTTGTCATCAGAAAGTTCATAAACACTTCAAACCCCATCCAAAGAGAATGCAGTTGGAGAGTGTTAATGGACAGATGTCAACAGGGGGTTGGACTAGATGACCTCCTGAGGTCCCTTCCAACCCTGAGATTCTATGATTCTATGAACAACAGTCAAAAAGCTCTGAAATTACATATTCTGGGAAGAACACTTTGGAGGCAAATGAGTTTGTGATTTTAATTTGATAGCACAGCAGAGCCTATGAAAACTCAACTCTGAAAAGACACTCCTGCATTTTGTGGACCATAAAAACGGTGGATAAGAAGTGAGTTGAGCTCAAGTGGCCTAGGCAATGCCTTCAGTGATTTCTGGCCTTCACCATAAGACAATCACCTCTGGAGAGGGGCATGGCAGCTGTTCAGTAGTTCACAACATACAACTTTAGTACAGAAATGAAGAATACAATCAGCTGAAATCAAAAGGGGGAAGTGGGGTAGGCAGAATGCAAATAGCTAAATTAGAGTTTGGCCATCAGGATCACCAACCCAATTCATGGTAAAAAAAATTCATAGGATCTTTAAAGACTACACATGCCTTTAATGACAGCATGCCTAGATTTCCTAAACTGAAACCTTTTCAAACAAATAAGGTTTGAAAACACTAAGCTCATGAGTAACTTTACTTGCATGAGACATCAATGGAGCTATTCTGCAGTTACACAGACAGGGTCTGAACTCCACTGCATCAATTTTCTTAGTTTTGCCATCGGTGAAAGGGGGTATTAATACACATTCACCTACTTCATAGGGCTACTGCACGGCTTAAATAGATTATTTTAATCTGAATTGGTGATTGCAGAAGCCAAATGCTGCCAAAGACAAATCCAAACCCTGAATTCTATCTAAACTTCAATATCCACCCAGATGCAATTTCAAACCTGGTATCAAATTTAAGTGAACTAGCTTGCCAGAACCACCAACTGTTTTAATGAGACGGCTGCCTCCCTCTCAGCCTCCTTGCACAATTCTACCTTATATTTTCCAGAGTATAGACGCTCACTAGAGATTCAAAGAGCTGGAATCTAAAGTCCCCGTAAATGCAGCATCTGTGGCCTGATCAGAATTCGGCTAGTTTTCCATACTGCATCTCCTCTAGATTGCCTCCTGGCAATCAGGAAACTCAAAGTTCACCTAAGAAAGGGCAGGGATATTTCCAGATACAGCCAACCACCAGCATCCTTGGGAACCTGCACAATCAGGAGGCCTACGTGACTCTGCTCAACTTCACTGTCCCTTACACACTGTCCCTCTCCTGCAGGATGGAGCCTCCTTTATAGATGTACAATATTAGAGGCCAAGATTTTCAAAAACAGGAGCCTAAAATTAAGCTCTGAAATCCATATGTAAGCACCTGCCTGAGTTCAGAAATGCTGAGATGCAGTAGCTCTACTTGAGGGGCTTTACATGGGACTCAAGTGGGCTGGCCCTCTGCACTGGGGTGAATTTCACCCTGCCGACAGGGGTTTCCTTCAATGTTGTAGGATTTTTTTTTAAGTGATGGAGTTATCAGTGCTGGGGCTTTAGGGTCCTAATGTAATGGGAGCAACCATACTGAGATGAAACAGACACAGTTAAAGTGAAAGTGACATGGCAAGATTTAGTGCTGTAAAGACAAGATTACAGATGATGCCATCTTTTCTCTGTATAACAACTAGATCCTACAAGGCTGTTCTAGATTTGATTTTGACAAATAGGGTGAAACTAGTCGAGAATTTGAAAGTGGAAGGCAGCTAGGGCGAAAGTGATCATGAAATGGTGAGTTCATGATTCTAAGGAATGGTAGGAGGGAGAACAGCAAAATAAAGATAATGGATTTCAAGGCGGCAGACTTTAGCAAACTTGGGGAGCAGGTAGGTAAGATCCCATGGGAAGCAAGTCTAAAGGGAAAAACAACTGAAGACAGTTGGCAATTTTTCAGACAGACATTATTAAGGGCACAAGAGCAAACTATCCCACTGCGTAGGAAAGATAGGAAGCTTGGCAAGAGACCACCCTGGCTTAACCAGGAGATCTTCAATGATCTAAAAATACAAGAGAGTCCTACAAAAAGTGGAAACTGGGTCAAACTAAAAAGGATGAATGTAAACAAATAACACATGTATGCAGGGACAAAATTAGAAAGGCCAAGGCACAAAACAAGATCAAACGATCTAGAGACATAAAAGGTAACAAGAAAACATTCTACAAATACATTAGAAGCAAGGGGAAGGCCAAGGACAGGGTTACTCAATGAGGGTGGGAAAAAATAACAGAAAATGTGGAAATGGCAGAGGTGCTTAATGACTTCTTTGGTTCAGTTTTCACCAAGAAGGTTGGTGGTGACTAGACGTCTAACATAGCGAATGCCAGCGAAAATGAGGTAAGATCAGAGGCGGCTAAAATAGGGAAAGAACAAATTAAAAATTACTTGGACAAATTAGATGTCTTCAAGTCACCAGGGCCTGATGAAATGCATCCTAGAATATTCAAGGAGCTGACTGAGCCATTAGCGATTATCTTTGAAAAGTCATGGAAGACGGGAGAGATTCCAGAAGACTGGAAAAGGGCAAATATAGTGCCAATCTATAAAAAGGGAAATAAGGACAACTCAGGGAATTACAGACCAGTCAGCTTAACTTCTGTACCCAGAAAGATAATGGAGCAAATAATTAAGCAATCAATTTGCAAATGTCTAGAAGATAATAAGGGGATAAGTAACAATCAGCATGGATTTGTCAAGAATAAATTGTGCCAAACCAACTTAATAGCTTTCTTTGACAGGGTAACAAGCCTTGTGGATGGGGGGGAAGCGGTAGATGTGGTATATCTTGACTTTAGTAAAGCTTTTGATACTGTCTCGCATGACCTTCTCATAAACAAAATAGGTAAATGCAACCTAGATGGAGCTACTATAGGGTGGGTGCAAAACTGGTTAGAAAACCGTTCCCAGAGAGTATTTATCAGTGGTTCACAGTCATGCTGGAAGGATATAACAAGTGGGGTAATGCAGTTCTGGGTCTGGTTCTGTTCAGTATCTTCATCAATGATTTAGATAATGGCACAGAGAGTATACTTATAAAGTCTGAAGACAATACCAAGCTGGGAGGGGTTGCAAGTGCTTTGCAGGATAGGATAATTCAAAATGATCTGGACAAACTGGAGAAATGGTCTGAAGTAAATAGGATGAAATTCAATAAGAACAAATGCAAAGTACTCCACTTAGGAGTACAATCAGTTGCACACATACAACATGGGAAATGACTGCCTAGGAAGGAGCACTGCGGAAAGGGATTTGGGGGTCATAGTGGACCACAAGCTAAATATGAGTCAACAGTGTAACACTGGGATGTGTGTACCAGGAGTGTAGTAAGCAAGACACGAGAAGTCATTCTTCCACTCTACTCTGCGCTGATTAGGCCTCAGCTGGAGTATTGTGTCCAGTTTTGGGCACCACATTTCAGGAAGGATGTGGACAAATTGGAGAGAATCCAGAGAAGAGCAAGAAAAATGACTAAAGGTCTAGAAAACATGACCTATGAGGGAAGACTGAAATAATTGGGTTTCTTTAGTCTGGAAAAGAGAAGACAGAGGGGGCATGATAACAGTTTTCAACTACGTAAAAGGTTGTTACAAGGAGGAGGGAGAAGAATTGTTGTTCTTAACCTCTGAGGACAGGACAAGAAGCAATGGGCTTAAACTGCAGCAAGGGAGGTTTAGGTTGGACATTAGGAAAAACTTCCTAACTGTCAGGCTGGTTAACCACTGGAATAAATTCCCTAGGGAGGTTCTGGAATCTCCATCATTGGGGATTTTTAAGAGCAGGTTAGACAAACACCTGTCAAGGATGGTCTAGATAGTACTTAGTCTTGCCATGAGTTCAGGGGACTGGACTAGATGACCTCTCAAGGTCCCTTCCAGGCCTATGATTCTACCAACAGCTGCATTAGAAACTCAGACAGATCAGGATAGCTAGATTAGATAGCCATAGCGAAGCTTTCTAGAAGCAATGGAAAAATCAAAAGGTTATCTGATTGTCCCTATTATTCAAAATGTATCATTTCAGAGATCTTCATAAAAGAGACTAGTATCAGAGGGTAGCTGTGTTAGTCTGGATCTGTAAAAAGCAACAAAAACAGTCCTGTGGCACCTAACAGATATATTGGAGCATAAGCTTTCGTGGGTGAATACCCACTTCCTCACAGCGTCTGACGAGTGGGTATTCACCCACGAAAGCTTATGCTCCAATACATCTGTTAGTCTATAAGGTGCCACAGGACTCATTGTTGCTTTATAAAAGAGACTGTGCTTCGGGAAGTGTGTTGAACTTATACCAGGAGAACAAGGAGCCCTAATGGTCTTCACCATGGGAGGTCAAACCCTGAAGAAATGAAGCCCCTCTAGGCTGGCAGAGGAAATCCATCCCAGTGCACTTTGCACATGTCTAGATCTTTTAAGAAGCAAAACTTTAATAGTTGCACATCAAGAATCCTAAAATCTATGTCAGCAGGAAAGAAATCGACACCAATTCATATGCTTACCTGGTGTTGTCTGAGTCAATAGTATGAAAGAGCTGTTCAAGTTCTTCTTCATTAAGAGTCCCGTCTGAAAAAAAGGCCTGGAACTCTTCCAAGGACAACTTCCCATCATCTGTGAATGGCAAGACATCAGTGTTAAGAATAAAAGATTAATGGAGGGAAAGCGTAATCAAATGGAATACAAGGTCATGAGCTGCTTAAAGATATAGGGGGCGGAATTCTTGGAATTTCTGAGTATGTGTCCTGCAAAGTATCAACAACTTCACCAATACAGAGCTGCCTTGGTACATGGCTGGTTTTGGAACACAGGCTTTCAAACAGGAGGTATCTAAGAAGGCAGGGCCAAATGCATTACAAAGACTGAGAAGAAAGTTGCCAAAGGCAGCCAGATATTTAATGGTTATGGTGCTGTGAGGCATGTGCAAATGCCAGAGCTACCAAGTTAAAGGGGAACTTATGATGGGCAGCAGTGGAGCTAAGCTTGAAAGCAAATGCCGTATAAAAAAGGGAAACCTTACACCAGCATTAGAAAGAAGCAGCTCTATTTGAGGAAAATGTTCACAGTTTATTGGTTTATATGCTTTAGACTCATCATCACAACGCAGTACAGAAACGAAAGTCAGAAGATTCAAATACTTGGCAGCCCCTTGAAGCCACTTCAGAGAACAGACTTCAATACAATTTTTATTTCATGTTCAAAAAAGAGTTTAGTTATAACCACGCTCTCGTTTTCACAATATAGAACTTGAAATCAAAGTGCAGAAATAGCCATAAGAGAAAGGACAGTTTTGTAGTCTTTCCCTACGAAGCCAGAACCAGGAAATACCAGAGACCTATCAAGCATGTTTTCAAGTTATCCAGAATGATGCGTAGAACAAACAGGCTTGGATTGATACATCTGACAAAATATCAAAATTATGATTGGGTCAGATTTTCAAATGTACATATATGCATTAAGAGGGCTGTACAAATATCTGCATTTGCAAATCTCATCCACTATTATTATTTATCTGACACCAAAATATATGAGACAGGCTACAAACAAGTTCACATACTAAGTCCCTGGCTTGGGGAGTTTAAAATCTAAGGCCCCGATCCTGCATGCTGCAGCACAGGTGGACTCCGGACCCTGCAGGGAGCACCTGTGAAGTCAGGAGAGCTGTGTGAGCGCACAGGGTCCATCCACACAGAGTAGCTTGCTGGATCTGGGCCTACGAGTCAAATCGTGGCATTGGCAGCTGCCCCAAGGAAGAAGTGATGTGAAGATGCAATTCCCCAGGGGTTAGAAGGACTGTGCAGGTTGCACCATCCTTTAGAAAATAATTAGGCTTTTAATTTCCTGTTGCAATTGGATTAAGGAAAAAAGAAACTTGCAGGGTTCCTTCTGAAATGAAATCACACTGGGGTTCAGGGACCCTTTTGTCTGTTCTATGTTTAAGTAACGCAGGACATTCAGAGTTTACATGGTGCCTAGGAAAGCCCACAGAGCGTAATTAACAATGTACTTACTGTACACAGGTCTAGCACTCACTTTCTCCAAACAGTTACATACTGTAGCTTATAGCTCAGGCCATAGATGCAACATAGCAATACATCTTAGTGTAGTTTTCACTTGAGTTACCAACTGTTTGCACACACAGGGCCTGTATCATCTTCATGTTGAAACTTTACTTTCAAAAGACCTTGAGGACTTACCATGTGCATCTGCTGGGCCATACCCATAGGCATCTGCCTTGCTGAACATCGGTTGGTAAATCTACAGATCAAGTGAAGGAGCTATAATACAGAAAGGTTTAAAATCCTGCCTTGACACTGACTTCAAACACTGATTTGTGGGCATCTAACTAGATGCCCTTTGGACCTAATTTTCAGAAGTACTACGGCATCCTCAGCTCCAGTTACCTCAATGGCAGCTGCAGATGATCAGCACTTCTGGAAATCTGGCCCCAGGTCGCAAGTTGGGGACCCAGAAACTTAGTCACCCCAAATTAGTGGCCATTTATGAAAATTTGGCTGAATATCTTTGAGTTGTACACTTACACGTGAGCCTGCTGCACTGACATGGGCTGGGTTAAGTGGAAGGGTAGAGGCTGGGCATTTGCCAGCTTTGTTAATTGACTGAAGTATCAGATGCCAGACACCTAGAACAACCAATATTCTATTGTAATAGATCTAAACAATGCATCTGATTGTAGTGCTACTATAATATTTTGGGTTACTATTGTAAAATCCTGCTCTACCTATTTAAAAGGCCGTGAGGGAAGAGAGACAGACATGTGCAGTTATGTAAGGAAAGAAAAGTTGTAAGACATCTCCCTGACATAACAAAGGTACAAGCCAGCTATGAAACTGAGAGATTCTCCCTCACTAAGCACGGTGAGGTTTCTTCCTATCTGTAGCAAGAAGCCAAATAGCGAGGTGCTGGGGAAAGCTCCTGTACAAAACGGCCTACAGCGAAGCAAGGATGGCGACACAGTAGCTTTAAGAGATGACAATGGTTTAGTTATTCTATTCAAGTTCCCTGTTCAGTGCTAGAAGACAGCAACTAATAATGTAACATTGTTGTACCACAGTGCCTTGGGTGGAGGACTTACTGCAATTTACACACTATTTAAAAGCTTTTCCTTCCATAGCCCTAGATTTATGGACTGGAAATGTTGCCTAGGTTGAGATACGAGAATGTATCATTTATTATTTAATCAAATCAATTAAAACCCATGTTGCTTCTCTTTCAGGAAATGATGCTGGAGGACAAAGTTAGCTGACTCTCCACATACACAGATGAACATGCTCTGGCTTGAAAAAAATAAAGCGTAGGGCTGCTGAACTACATATCTGGGCTTCCAAGCAATAATGCAGTATGTATGGGCTGAAGCCAATTCATTTAGAACTGTAATTCATTTGGCATAAGGTATCTATTCTATTGGTGATTATAAAAAGATGGTGACAGGAGAAGGGATGTAAAAATCAATCTTGGGGTAAGCATTTATATTTGTAGGGCTCTACGGAGAATGGCTGCAGTTAACAGGCCAAATGCTGAATTCCCAATTTAGCTTTTATTCTGTCCTTACCCAAAACCTTCACTCATTTCAATGGGAGTGTTGCCCAAATAACAGCTATGGACTTGTTAATTAATTAACAATTAATCTGGACGTTAACCATTTATTTTTTGCTGTCATGGGCTGAGCTGTAATTGTTCTATTTCCCATTCCATAAAGATCAGCAGAACAGGAGGTGAGCTGTAGGTATTGGGAACGCTCAGCAGCAGTTAGACTTATTCAGGTTTTGATATTTTCATTGGCAAGAATGAAAGTCTCAGCGGAAAAGGACTTTGTGCAGATGAATCAGCATTGAAAATGAAAGTGTCCATGTTTCAAAGATGGACCATATTAACCAGCACTCTACCTCTTGGAGCATCAGACTTGATCAACGGCCCAACTCATGTGGTATCCTGTCTCCAACTCTGCCCAGGGCTGTATATTGCATAGGAAGATGCAAAATATCCATGGATGCCCCTACTTATGTAATGCTATACTCAGGATGGATGGGAGAATTTCCTCCTGACCCCCATTGGTGATTAGTTTATGCCCTGAAGCATAGAGATAAATAACCTTTTTATCCCAGCAAGTATAAACTGCAGAGGCTGCTCTTATATGTAATGTCTAGTTTTTAAACTTACTAGGTGGTTGTTTGCCTCAATAATATCCCACTGGACAAAGGTCAAGCAGAATCACCTTCCCACCAGAGCAATTTCAAGCAGCATTAGTGGGAAGGAAGCAAAGTAAAACTGGGCACACATTATTATTTTAATCCATTAATGTCATTTACAGTTTACTTTCAATCAGCACACACAAAAAGCTATTTGGACTCAAGCTTACTTAAAAGCAGTTGTGATTTTCTTCAGCCAGTTTATGTTTTCCAAGAGGAGAATGTCTCATTTCACTTTTACTTGATTTCTTAAGTCACAAACTGTTTTTCCCCCACTGAAACTTAAGTGTCTAAATTCTAAGTGGTGCCATGTTGCTTTCCTGATTCCTGATCCAAAGATTCTGAAGCACGTGGCTAGGATCACAGGAGTAGGTAGCAATTTTTTGACAGGAGTTCACATCACTTCAAATTCAGTGTTACTGGGTTATTTAAAGCGCTGCCTACCTGGTTGAGTATGTTTAGGGGGAAATCTGAGAGGACTAAAACAATAGCTTAGCACAGCAGCAACTGCAAGTGACATTTTTATAATTGCCTATCATAACGTAAGCATCCCCAAATATTACTGAAGTGCAGAAGGTACATGTGGTGCTGTACAAAACAGGCATACAGATGGCCTGAGGATCCTAAGACAGGACACAGAAAGAGACCTAAAGGAAGGAGGAGCTGAGAGTTATTTTACTTTTGCTGTTTGTGGACCTCCCAGGAGAAGCGGGTCTTTAGGAGGGATCTGACAAGGAGAGGGTGAAAAGCCTGGAACTAAACATTATTTAAAATCCTCACCCACCTCCAAATAACTACAATACAATAAAACACAAATCAGTCTAAAGCCCATGAAAATAAGTCACTATTTAATGCAAACTTGAGCACACATCCAAAAATATGCAAGGGAAAGTGTTCCAGAGTAGCAAAAAGAAAAAAATCCTTGAGCTATAGATCTATAATTGTAAAACAGCCGTAGGTCAGATCTGGATAGAGCACAGTAGACAAGAATGTCTGGAGAGAGTGAGGAGCTCAGAGATAAGAGAAAGCAAGACCATGCTAGGATTTGAAAGCTAAAATTAAAATGCTAGAAAATCATGGCCAAAGAGGACTGGCCAACACAGTAATAATATCCCGCTTCTGCAGCCGGTACAAGTTAAGATAAGAGTTGATGTATTCTGAAAATTTTGTACTCTAGTAACAGTCTTATCAAGAAAGTCATAGAAAAGCAAGTTGCACAAAGTAGAAATTTGCTGATATAAGAAGCTTGCCTCTAGTTGCATGCTCCTGTGTGCAAGAGATACAGGCTCTCCAAATGAATTGTGATGTAATATATCACAATGGTATCAGAAGTCTTAGAATTCCACTTAGCCTACATTCTCCTCTGGAGAAGTTATTGTTTAGGGATATGGGACATTTCCACCTTTAAAATAAGTTCCCACCTTTGATTAATATTGTGACATAAAAATTACATTTACCGGTACATACAAAATCGACATTAAAGTAATTCTACGTTTTCATAGATTTTAAGACGATCATGGACCATTTGTATCTAGATTGACCTTGTGCATAACACAGGCCATAGAATTTCCCCGAATGATTCCTGCATCTTTGGTTGCAAAGTTGAGCACCCAAAAGTTTAGAATTGGCCATATTAAAGCTGCCTGCCTGGGAAATAATGTAACATTAGCAAGTAACCTAGTTTTCAATATTCTCTTTAGAAACAAAAGAACTATTTTACTTATGCTTTGTTACCCCCCCCCCCCAAAATTAATCTCAGGCAAAAACCAAAGACAATTTTAACCTAAAAAGTTTGCCAAAGTTATAAATAATTGAAAGGAGGGGGTCATAATAAGAGTTTCAATATAGGTGTTACAGTTCCACCTCAACTTAAAATCCTGAGGAATCTATAGCAAATGTCTATTCATTATGGAGCATATGGTCAGAATTCTCATTTTCTTTAATGTGTCATGGAAATAAGATGACAAGGCAATCCATAAGTCCTCCAAAATTTAGCAAAATTAATTGCAATTAAAAAATTAATCTTGATTAATGGCAGTTTTAATTGTGATGCTAAACAACGGAATACCAGTTGAAATGTATTACAAATGTTTTTGGATGTTTTCTACATTTTCAGATATATTTATTTCAATTACAGCACAGAATACAAAGTGTACAGTGCTCACTTTATATTATTTTTATTACAAATATTTGCACTGTAAAATGATAAAAGAAATAGTATTTTTCAATTCACCTCATACAAGTACTGCAGTGTGATCTCTTTATTGTGAAAGTGCAATTTACAAATGTAGATTATTTTTGTTACATAACTGCACTAAAAAATGTAAAAGTTTAGAGCCTAAAGTCCACTCAGTCCTACTTCTTGGTCAGCCAATTGCTAAGACAAACAAGTTTGTTTACATTTACAGGAGACAGTGCTGCCCACTTCTTATTTACAGTGTCACCTGAAAGTGAGAACAGGCATTTGCATGGCACTTTTGTAGCCAGCATTGCAGGGTATTTACGTGCCACATATGCTAAACATTCTTATGCCCCTTCATGCTTCGGCCCCCATTCCAGAGGACATGCTTCCAGGCTTATGGCGCTCATTAAAAATATGTTAATTAAATTTGCGACTGAACTCCTTTGGGAGAATTGTGTCTCCTGCTCTGTTTTACCTACATTCTGCCATATATTTCATGTTCTAGCAGTCTCAGATGATGACCCAGCATATGTTGTTTGTTTTAAGAACACTTTCACTGCAGATTCGACAAAACGCAAAGAAGGTACCAATGTGAGATTTCTAAAGATAGCTACAGCACTTGACCTAAGGTTTAAGAATCAGAAGCGCCTTCCAAAATCTGAGAGGGACAAGGTGTGGAGCACTCTTTCAGAAGTATTAAAGAGCAACACTCCGATGCAGAACCTGAAGCACAAAAAAAGAAACTCAACCTTCTGCTGGTGGCATCTGACTCAAATAATGAAAATGAACATGCACCGGTCATCAGCATAGACACATGTCCTCTGGAATGGTGGCTGAAGCATAAAGGGACATATGAATCTTTAGCACATCTGGCACATAAATATCTTATGATGCCAGCTACAACAGTGCCATCAGAACACCTGTTCTCACTTGCAGGTGACATTGTAAATAAGAAGCAGGCAGCATTATCTCCTGTAAAAGAGAGTCTTTCCTTTCTTGCTGTTAGCACAGCTTTCTGATGGTCCTTCCCGCCTCCCGTCTCTCACTTATCCAGACAGAGCTGTAGCCCCAAGAACATAAAACATCAAACTCTTTGCTATATTACTTCCCCTATTTCATAGTAAAGGTGTATGGAGGGCAGAGCTGCTTTCTGCTTCAGACTGCACAGTATGCCACTGTACTAATGCAATAATTCTGTCTTCAGGATACCTCCAACTGATTTTTCTGCCTGCCATGTACCAAATTACCTGTCCCCAAGCATCTCTTTGAATGCCTGCAGCGTGAGACATGGCTGTCACAGCTCAGGGCAACTGCGCTTGTATTTCCCCCCTGTGGCCCACCAAAGGCACCCCTTTTAGGCTCCTAGCTCATCAGCCATCACCTTTCTTGGGCAGAGACCCACATCTCTCTCCCTCCTGACCAGGATTTTTCCTACCTGCACTACGATGCTCCCAGCAAGCCAGACTACCTAAACGGCTGGTGCTTTGCTGTCTCTTTGAAGTTACCTCACAGCCCTTTCTAGACAAGCACATTTATTCTTAAGGTGAAAGCGTTACAGGGACAACGTTAGAACCAATAAAAGAACACACATGCTAATAAGTTTACCAGAGATCACCTCACAACTCCAACAAGGGATCTAATAGGAGTCAGTCCTTTAAACTCCACAAAGGGGTTTTTCTCTGGTTACAAGTTCATAACAAACTTAACTCAGAACCGAGCACTCTATGAATGGGTTAGTTTTTCCTTTGTACGGCTTGGCCCTTTGGTCTTCAGACTCCAGGAACAGGTGATCAGCAGACAATGGTTCCCTCCTCTGGGCATAGCTTCAAAAGGCTGGGGTTTTGCATAACCAGAACTGGGGAATTTGCATTCATCTCCCCTTAGAGATTCCCCAGGCAAACCACTTGACACGGGTTGCCCCAAAAGTCCATTCCTGGCTTGATGATTATTCTATATAGTCCTTTCAAGTTCATAACACTTCCCAACAGTTACATCTCATCTCCCCGCTAGAGAGAGAGGTTACATACAACCCCAGCCCACAATTATATATGAACCATTCATTTAATACAAGGGACCCCAAACATACATATGTTATGCTATACAAAGTGCACGGGATCGTTATAGAGGAGAAGGCAAAAACACTGCATTTATGGAAAATACAACAGTTGGCATATGCTTTTTAGTCACACACACACACACACACACACACTCCTGCCAGTTGATGTTCGTAGTTAACCAGTCTATTGTAGCTTGAGTCAATCCAATGGCCAGTTAGATTGAGCACGAGCATGGAGCTGGGCTTTTGTCGGTCACAATCCAATGCTCCAAGGCTTTGCAGGACTGAACCCAGGCAAAACACCCCAGCTTTATAGTTGTAAATTCCCATTTGAGTCCATGCATTTTGCAATGTCATCCTGTAATTATTAGTCCTTAAGTGGTGATATCATTTGATGGTGATTGTCGGGCTTCCCATCCTTATCTCCTATTTGTTGTCTCGCCTTCGGGGGTGCCTGCCTCACCTCTTAGGTCGTCAGTGCTGCTAACATGTTTAGCATCGGATACAATGGATGTTTTCTGATTGTCTCCTGGTCTTTCCAAGTGTCTCGCTTTTTCTTGACCATCTGGACATTTGTGATGGCTTTCACACCTTATCTTTCCCTGATGCATGCATTCCTCATTCACACAAACGATCTCTTACAGAAACCTTCAAAGGTATACAGACAGCAGTATTTTATATTCAGCAGAATACATTGTAAATCAAGCCTTGCTAAATCTTATAACTAAAACAATTCACATTGGGGCTTCAGGCCCTCAACATTCCTCTAATCTCCTTAACATAGATACGATACAAGATCTTAGAGTGCCTAATTTGTAATACATATAGGAAACCATAGTAGACATTATAACTTATCCTAAGGGTATGGCTACACTTGCAGATGTACAAGCGCTGTGAGTTAAACCCGCCTTCATACAGCTGAGCAGGGAAAGCGCTGCAGTCTGTCCACACTGACAGCGCACTGTCGTGGCCACATTTGCAGCTGCATTGGGAGTGGTGCATTATGGGCAGCTATCCCAGCATTCAAGTGGCTGCAATGTGCTTTTCAAATGGGGGGGGGTGGAGTGTAACAGGGAGAGAGTGGGTTTTTGGAGTGCTGAGAGTGTGTCTCGGACCCCCCTCCCTCCCTTGCCTCTCTCTCACTCACTGAAAGCAAGCGGCAGCTGTTTCTTTTTTTCTCATAGACCAGATAAGCAACCGCTCACTGAAACGGACCCCAACCCCCCTTCCCCCCACCTCTGCTGCCTCTCTCTTCAAGCAAACATTAGCTGTCGGCATGCCAAACAGAGCTCCCCTGTCTGCCTCTCCCTCATTTGAAGCAAACAGTAGCTGTATTTGGTTTTTTGATAAGCAGCCCCCGAAACGGAGCTTTGAAAGGGCACTTCCTCCTCCGGAGTTCACAACAAAACAAGAGAGGATTCTTCAGTTAAAAGGATTATGGGGAGTTTCTGGAGGTCCATCAGTGCATAACAACATTACTCCCCGTTTACACTGGAGCAGCAGTGTCTCAGCCAATACGCAACAGCTGTTATTCCTCTCAGGGAGGTGGTGTACCAGCAGCACTGTAGCTGTGGAGAAATAGCGCTGTACATGCCTTGCCAGTGTGGACGAGGAGTGAGGTACAGCGCTCTGGGAGGCTTTATTGCGCTGTAACTCGCAAGTGTAGCCAAGGCCTAAAACAAAAGGGTGACCATAATCAGTTATAAGGATTGTTCTGGTCTGTTATTCCTTTCTGCTATTCAAAAAAGATGGGTGGCAGGATGAAATCAAATCATACATTAATTCTCATAGTACAATTATAAAATCCTGCTCCTATACATACACTTAATTCATTAAGATGTTTCAAAGATATTGCAGGAAATTGCAATACCTGTCATAAAGGCTATCAATATTCCATGCATATTCTTTAATATAATGCCTGAGGATTTTTCCCTTTACAGGAGAAACATCTGTCCTCCCAGCATGCATTCAGTCCCAAGCCTTGTGAAGAAATAACATGCATATGGCAAATAAAAGGGTTTTTTTAAAATCCATTTCTAGCAGAATACCCTAGTTAATCAAGGACGGTCACTCTTCAGTATTTCTAAGGCACTGTTCTTGTTATATAAATACAGAGCTGATCAAACAAAGCTATGTCTGCAGGGCCTATTTTGCTACTGTAATACATTTTTCTGGCCAGGTGTTTGTGTCTAAAATTGTAGACACAGCAAAGGATGTAGAAATGTGTTGTGCAAGACTGAATTTAATAGACAAATAAAATCACTCCTAGAATTGATAAAATGAGGAATTAGCTCAGAACATCCCTTTCTTTCAAGAGTTAACATTTTTCCTCCCTCCATAAAATGGAAAGAAAGCAACTTTCAGTTAATAATGACCCCATCAGTCAGCCTAGATGGTGAACAGCGATTTAAGCCCCAGTTCTCATCTAGCATTACGAGTAATCCTTCACACATCAAGAGCACATGGCTGGCAGTCCATAGTTCAAGGCTTCATCTGGGGAAGTGAATAATTCCATTGTAATTGGCAAACGATTCTTGGCTCTCACTGGAAATAGTTCGAGGGTCTGGCAATGTCTGTTAACATTCCTACATTGCATGTCAACTTTTATCCCCAGATCAAAACTTTTTGTCTTCACAGAATTATAAGTGATCTAGAGTTATTTTTAATACTGTCTATAGATAGGTACCGTAGGTAGGTAAGTGCCTGAGAGGCTGGCAGTGTTAGGAAACTGACACCCAGCCAGGCACAGGCAAGAATCCCTCACACTGAAGGCAGGGGATAACTCAGACTTCTGAGTACCCCAGCAACCATCACAGATGGAAATGATAGACTTAACAATAATACAGAAAAGGCAGAAGTGCTCAATAAATATTTCTGTTCTACAGTTGGGGGGAAAAACATGTGATATAGTCTCATCTTATGGTGAAAACAGTCTTTCCATTCCATGACTATCTCTGGAGGATGTTAAACATCAGCTACTAAAGAGAGACATTTTTTAAATCAGTATGTCCAGATAACTTGCATCCAAGAGTTGTAAGAGAGCTGGCCGAGGAGCTCACTGGACCATGAAGGCTAATTTTCAACAAGTCTTGTAGCACTGGGGAAGTTCCATAAGTTTGGAAGAAAGCTAATGTGCCAATTTTTAAAAAGGATAAATAGGATGACACAGGTAATAAGCCTGACAACCTGACATTAATTCTGGACCACATAGTGGAGTGGGTGTTAGGAGACTTGATTAATAAAAAATTACAGGAGGGTAATGTAATTAATACAAATCAACATGAGTTTATGAAAAATAGATCCTGTCATGCTAACGTGATATCTTTTTTGATAAGATTACAAGTTTTGTTGTTAAAATAATAGTGTTGACATAATATACTTAGACTTCTGTAAGGTGTTTGAAATGGTTGTGACGGAGTAGGGAGTGGGGAGTACTGACCTGGGAATGTTGCATGGGAATTTTACTGGTACTGTCTGCATTGGTGCTGGATGGTGGTGGGATATCAGGGTGTGACTTCACTTGAGGGATGATACGTGAGCACGTAACCTGAGCCCAGGAGGGGGTTGGGGCCAGGTGACACCTTCTGCCTGGGAAACTGGACAAAGACTGGAGGAGGAGCCGGGGTGTGTGGCTGGGTGAGACTGCTGGAGAGAGTTTTTCAGTTTGGAGTTGGCTGGGGAAACAGAGGGAGGCCCAGCACCGGGATTTAGGCTCCCTACCCCCCAGGATGGACCTGCCTGAGGGGTCCTGTTTCCTGTACCTACATGCTCTGTTTTGGACTGTATTCCTGTTGCCTAATAAACCTTCTGTTTTACTGGCTGGCTGAGAGTCACAGTGAATCGCAGGAAGTTGGGGGTGCAGGGCCCTGACTCCCCCACACTCCATTACAATGGTAACGCACAATATCTAGATTAAAAACTAGAATGATATAAAATTAACATGGCACACATTAAATGGATTTAAAACTAGTTAACTCATAGGTTCTCAAAATGTAACTGTAAATGGGGAATCATCACTGAGCAGGTATATTTCCAGTGAAGTCCCGCAGATTGGTTCTTGGCCCTGTGCTATTGAACATTATTGTCAGTGACCTGGAAGAAATCATCAAATCATCACTGATAAAGTTGCAGATGATATAAAAATTGGACTGATAAATCATGAAGAGGACAGGTCACTGATTCAAAGATTGCTTAGTAAACGGCACTCAAGCAAACAATATGCCTTTTAATACGGCTAAATGTAAACGTATA
This sequence comes from Mauremys mutica, assembly GCF_020497125.1. NCBI lineage: Eukaryota > Metazoa > Chordata > Testudines > Geoemydidae > Mauremys > Mauremys mutica. The sequence continues at coordinate 13,513,428 of NC_059085.1, forward strand.
CATCTAGGCACAAAGAGTGCAAGCCATACTTATAGGCTGGGGGGATTCTACCTTGGGAAGCAATGACTTTGAAAAATATTTGAGGGTCATGGCAGATAATCAGCTGAACATGAGCTGTGATAGTCAGTTGCTGTGGCCAAAAGGGCTAATGCAATCCTGGGATGCATAAACAGGGGAATGTCAAGTAGGAGTAAAGAGGCTATTTTACCTCAGTACAGGGCCGCCCAGAGGGGGGGCAAGTGGGGCAATTTGCCCCGGACCCAGCAGGGGCCCCCATGAGAGTTTTCAGGGCCCCCGGAGCTTCTTCGCTCCCGGTCTTCGCTGGCCGGGGGTCCTTCCGCTCCGGGACAGAAGGACCCCCTGCCGCCGAATTACCGCCGAAGCGGGACCCGCCGCCGGAGTGCAGCCGGGTCTTCGGCAGTAATTCGGCGGCGGGGGCAGGGGGGGTGCTTCCATTCCGAGACCCGCCGCCGAAGTGCCCCGAAGACCCGCGGTGGGGGCTGCACTTCGGCGGCGGGTCCCGCTTCGGCGGTAATTCGGCGGCGGGGGTCCCCGACGTGGGTCTTTGGGGCACTTTGGCGGCGGGTCCCGGAACGGAAGGACCCCCCGCCGCCGACTTACCGCCGAAGCAGGGCCCCCGCCGCCGAAGACCCCGGGCCCCCAGAATCCTCTGGGCGGCCCTGCCTCAGTATCAGGCACTGGTTTGACCACTGCTGGAATACTGTGTCCAGTTCTGGTGCCCACGATTCATGAAGGATGTTGATACAGGAAGAGGATTCAGAGAATGATTAAAGGATTAGAAAACATCCCTTATAGTGATAAACTCAAAAACCTCAATCTATTTAGCTCAACAAACAGGAGGTTCAAGGGGTGACTTTATTACTGTCTGTAAGTATCTACTTGGGGGGAAATTATTCAATAATGGGCACTTCAATCTAGCCGAGAAAGGTATAACATTGTAATGGCTGAAAGTTGAAGCTAGAAAAATTCAGACTGGAAATAAGATGTGACGGACTGCACCCCTGTATTCACACCCCACACACTACTGTAATAATGTTTGTACAAGGCACGCTTTGTGAGGTATCCTTTCAAAACCCATAACTTGATCAACATCATGGTAACATGCATGTAGGAACTTTATGTGTAAAGTTATGAACATAAGCTGAACTCATGGCTAAAGGGTGTTTCCCAGATACGTCTGGGAAGTGGTTAAACTAGTTACTCAAAGACAAAGGACAAGCTGATGCCCAGCCAGGTGTCAACAAAGCAATGGGACATCACCTAACAAGGGGCCATTCTTTGGCAAAAAGGTGGGGCAGGGACAATGAGATCTGCATCTTAGCAAAGAAACAGGATGAGGTCTCCTTTCTCCACCAGACCTCCTGTCTCCTGGCTCTCAACTGGAAATCCTTTTTTCAAAGAGGGACTGAAACTTGTACTCACTTAATATCTCTCTTTGTAGTTGTTAAACTTGTTTTATTGTTTTATCTAATCCAGGTTGTTTAAATTAAAGTGTCCGGGTAACTCCATTTAAGGTGATAAACTGGTCCGTATTATTCCCTTAAAGGAAGAATGGATTTAATATATTTGGACTGTCCAGGAGAGGGATGGGCATTACAAGATAGACAATTTGGAGGGAAGATCCAGGACTAGGAGTGTGTAGGGGTCATCTTGCAGTGTAACCAAAGCGGGTGAGACCATAACCCAAGTGTGGCTGGCAGCCTGCAGTTACACACAGACACTCAGGGTGAGACTTGCATTCAGGAATGCTGTTTGTGGGAGGCCCGTGTGGGAGCTACCACCACCAAGGTATTGTAAGGCACCCAAGGTGGCAGGGCACAGGTGACAAAGCCCCTCAGTGATCTGAACTGCACCCTGGTATGTCACATAAAGCATAACCTTTCAATGGTGAGAGTAATTAACCATCGGAACAATTTAACCAAGGGCTGTGGTGGATTCTCCATCACTGACCAGTTTAAAATCAAGATTGGCTGTTGTTCTAAAAGATCTGCTCTAGGAATTATTTTGGGGAAGTTCTATGGCTTGTGTAACACAGAAGGTCAGACTAGATATTTGATCACAGTGGTCCCATCTGGCCCTGGAATCTACAAATCTCTGACTTTTAAAAAAAATTGGTTAAAAGGATGGTTTATATAGACCTAAATTACCTATTTATCATCATACAGGAATTACTGTGTGTGAAGTTCTGCTCCTGTAACACTACAAGAATATCATTTCAGACTGATTCTTCTGTCCCAGAATTCCTTTTTGTGTCAGTTCATTTTTTTCAGATTTCTGAACCTCAGCATCTAAAAACAGCAACGAGCCTACCATTATCAGAATCCCATTCAAACGGAACACTTTAATGACAGCCTGTCTAAATATTTGGTCTAAAGTGGAAATAAAGCACAAGGACAGCAGAGTTTGTGGTCAATAAGAGAACACTGAATTCTACAGCAACGAGACTCTCAGCTCAAGCCTGGTTGTAAGCACTTTTCATATCAGAAACTTCCACTCGTTTTGATGGCAAAATCTGAAAAAAAATGAGGACACAGCTAAAAGAGAATAGTATGTTTCTTTTCTCCTTTAGGAACTCAACAATTAATATTCTGAATAAGAGGTACTGCATCCTGTGAACCAAATGAGAAAGAAAGGTTTTGAAGGAATGTATTAACATTTTAAGAACTACATTAAATTTCTGAATGCCAGAGCAGTGACAGCAACAGTGTGTGTCCTCATGTGCTGAGGAAACACTAAGGCTAGAATTAATTCACCTCAAAGGTAGCCATTTATGGATATTCATAAACAGAGGAGTTCTGGGAATCACAGAGGCATATTTAATTTTGTTCATCAGTTCTACAATTTTTCCCATGTAGCTTTTAATGGAATTTTCCCCCAAAATTGCCATGTCTCCAAAGTTACAGTAGGCTCTGAGATTGGACCATGGCTATTTGACTACTTCTGCAATGCAAAAATGGTTCATCTCACAGATATGTCCTGCTGGAAGTGTGGCACATCATCTTGCTTGGGAAAAATGGTCTGCGGCCATGTAGTCAGATTTGGCCAGGTCAACAGATGAAAGTATCAGAGATGAGAACAGGAATCTTTGGTACCACTTGCAATGCAAGCAAAAGGCCTTCTGCCAAGTGCTTAAGGCAAACAAATGATACCTGGGACCATCCACTGACAAAGTCAACATATCCATCAGATAAACCATTCCACCAGACACCCTGAAACATGCAAGAGTCCATCCTGTCTTCAATTAGTGAGCAGCTGACACAAACAACCATGATAACTTGTGCCCACTCTCCAACCTCACCTCCCTGGGCTAGATTATTAAAAAGGTGTTAGCAAACTGACTCCAGCATCTTCATAATGGGCAGATATCCTGGATCCTCCTAGTTTAGCTTCAGGGCACTGAAGGCATCCTATGAAGCTCTGGCTGCACTGATGTATGACCACTGCATGGTGATGGACAGAAGCAAGATTCTACTTTACTGATCTGCTTCATTCAACACACGGTCCATCTCAAGGTGCTGCTGAAAGAACATGCAGGAGCAGGCAGTTAGACAAAGCTGGCTTCATTCATCCTTTTCCAGAAGGCCCAAAGTCATGACTGGCAACTGCTCTGAGCTTTAAGGTAAGGGAATTCCCTTAGCGTCTCAGAGCTCAGTCCTCTCACCACCCCCATTCGATATCTAAGTGGTATCTGTAATACCAGCTATGTGTTGATTAAACCGTTCTGTGTAGCCTTTCCATTCAGTGCTGTACTGCTGTCTCATACACAGCAGTACAAGGAAAAGACCAAGGAAAAACCAAAGTGATGCTAATGAGAAGAGGCACATGCTCTGGGGAACTGGTAAACACTATACCTCACTCTTGACTGAGGGCACAAACCTTCCAGCACTCAACATCTCAGCTTCTGGCTTATGCTGGATGCCTCACTGTCTCTGGGGAATCAAACAGCAGTCATCAAAAGCACTTTTTTCCCCATCTCCAGCTAACAAAGTGCCTCCATCCATTCCTCATGGATGAATACAGGGCCTACAATAATTCACACATTCATCAGACCAGGCTAGATTATTGCAGCTCTCTCTTCCTTAGCCCAGAAAAAAAATTTACTAAGAAGCTACAACTAGTATTCAGTAAAGCAGACCATCTTCTAAATAGGATGAGCCAGAGAGAACACATGCTCGCATTCCATCATGTGCTAGCTCCCCATGCTCCCTGATCTACCTTTCGAGGTTCTTGTACAAATGTACAAAGGGGTACACAAGAATGCCCAGGTTTCTCATCAGGAATCTTGTACAATAGATGTCATCTTCCTGTAACTATGGCCTCCCTACATCTGATGTAGGGAGGGAGGGAGGAAACCCTGATGTAGGGAGGGAGGGAGGAAAGCCTTCTTAACAGCAGGCCCAAAACTCTGGCACACCATCTTAGTTCCTCACCAATTTCTGGGCATGCTTCAAATACCTCTTTCACCTTCACCATTCCGCAAAGAAAATGCTGCAGAACTGACATTCCTGTCAAATTAAGGGCACTAAACTGAATTTAGAATAGGACTATCAACTGTTCTCCCATCTGAAGAATGTGAAGTATTGCATCTGAAGAAGTGGGTATTCACCCACGAAAGCTCACGCTGCAAAACGTCTGTTAGTCTATAAGGTGCCACAGGATTCTTTGCTGCTTCTACAGAACCAGACTAACACGGCTACCCCTCTGATACTTGTTCTCCCAGGCAGCTCTCACTGTGTTTATTTCATGCCTGGAACTCAGACACCCCAGTAATTATAATAGGTACTTTTGAAGACCCTACTTCAGTGCAATGTGTGAAAGACAGCCGAAACTTATATTTCTCTGCTGCATTATGAGGCCAAAATCTACACCTGTCCTCCACCACGGCTTTAAAGCCCCTCCCAAGTTTCCAATGTAAGTTTAGTAAAAAGAAACCACCTCTACTTTAGAACTGATTTTTGTTGGTAATTTAAGACAGGTTTCATTGTAGCTGAAATGGGGCTGTTAGGCCCATTCACTCCTAAAAACAGGAGAAAAGGAGCATGTCACAGGCAAGGATTCCCCTTCTTAATGGGGAGGACAGAGGAACAGCTGTGTGTGTGTGTGTGTGTGTGTGTGTGTGTGTGTGTGTCAGGCTATGTTACATAATGTCTCTCCAGAGCTCAGTCCTCTTACTCTCCCCTGGGACGTATTCATTTCCTCCAGCTGAGCCTAGCCATATTTTCTTTATTGCTGGGCTTCCTAGCAACCCCTACAACAAGGATAGAAAGCTGCATCAGTTTCTCTGCTGAGAGGGGAGCTAACCCTTCCCTTGCAGGCCAATAGCTGAAGAACTTCTGACAATTTACTGTAAGGAACTAACAAAAGCATCTATACTAATTAATGAACATACAGCTCAAATACATCTGGATAGCCTGGTGGCTGTACAGTTTAAAGCATTCCACTTCTTTGTATGGTTAGTTTTGTCCTGAAATCCCTGGAACCTTTGCTGAATGGAAATATTGGTGGGACATTGGCAGAAGCCAAGCTTGCTTGGTGGACACTTATGAGGTCCCAGTAAGAGGATCACAGTGCAACAGAGCTTTGTACTGCCAGGCACTAAAGAAAGCCATTGCTATCATCTTGCTGTAATGCTGATGACTATGTTGCACTGCAGCCATGGTTGCATTTGTCCAAAGGGGGCCACCTGCAAAGCTCAATTCCAAGGCTGCTACCTGTGTGGGGGATGCCATTTTGCTCTACAAAATGGTGCCCTCTGTACTGCGTGACCTCACACACATGGTGCACGCTAGGTCATGTCACATGGAGGATGCCATTTTGTAAAGGTAGGGGACATTCCGGCTCCACTACAAGCATGTGAGGGGGGCCCCTGCAATTGCATGGGTTGTAGGTGCCTAACACCACCAATGCACCTCATTTTCCACCCACCAAATTTTGGGTGTAAGTTCTCTCTGAAATGGCTCAAATGGATCTGAGACTAGTCACAATACAGGAAGTACAACTGTGATGCTGTGAGCGGAGGTGGCTGTGGAATTCAATCAAGGGTGTAAGAAATTGGCTTAAAGAGAGAAAGCTTAAGAGTTCTTTGCATCAAGTCTAGTAGCATTTCTAAAAATGTCCAATCAAGAAAGAATAAAGAGTCTGATGGGCATTTGTGCACATGCCAATATAGTTTTTAGTCTGTTTAAAAAAACAGCAGAGATTGTGTGGTAGGGCATAGAGGAGTCAGGTAACCTTAACTACAGTCAGCAATACCAGCTCCATCTACAGATATTGTACATTAGGGAATCTCAGTTTCTGCAGCTGCATTGTAAATACCCAGTTTATTATCAGACTTCTTGAAAGCAACCCTCTTGCAGCCTCATGTTTATTAAGCAGCTGGATAAACAGCCTCTTAAGAGTCTCAGCCAGCTCTACCTTAGTCTATTTCACGTGCTTTGTTTCTTTAGTTTGAATATGAATGCAGTATTTCATATGAAAGGAGTGGGACATGCCCCACATTCAGCTGATTATACACAGGCCCTGAATAAGTAATGAAGAGGCACGTGCTTGAGTAAAACAGAAGAGTGTTGCAAAAGTCTGTTCCCCATATTCTCAAATGAAGGCACGTACGAATCAGAATGCTCCATAAAACTGGCTAGAGCTTTTATTTTAAGGCTAAATTCCATTTCTGCAGGTTTTATGCATACCTAGATCAAATATGAAAGACAACACAAATTTAACTACACTTACTTCCAATCAAACACACTATAACCTCATTCACGCTACTTTGGTATCACTAGCTGCTGGAAGGATCTTTCAAGATGATATTTTATTGCTGGAGACAGTCAAAGTTTTCCTTAAGGGCAAGATTTTCAAAAGTGCTCAGTGTTGGCCTAACCCTACACCCGCTAACATCAACGGGAGCACAGTTAAGCCAGCACGGAGCACTGTAGAAAATCCTACCCTATGAACCCTGGGGAGAGAAGGATCCTGAGAAGTGCAGCCCCCTCAGCTCCAAGACCAGATTGGAACAGCCATGTTCCAATATTTCCAGCACTTAGGTCAGCACTCAGCACACTACTAAACCCTAGGAATGTGTGTGTCAGAACAGTCCCACATTCTTTAGCAGCAGCGCTGGGTGAAATACACACTGATCCTAAAAACCACGTGAATTTAGCCTTGAGTTATAGATTCGGTGCAGCTGTGTACCTCCATCTATGTTCACACTGATTCAACTAATACAGGCTGAGGTTGTTCACATGGCTTCTTCTCTTCTTGGTTATAAGAGGGAGCCTCCATTACCCATGAAAAATAAAACAGGTTGTTCCCTAAATGGAGACTGAACCACAAATAGGAGGGAAGAGGCTCTTTACTGTATCCTGTAATATAATAATTTCCACTTCTCTGATATAGAAGTGAGAGGTCCATTTATAACCGTGGCAGGTAACGTTATAAACAGCAACAGCTCTTCCTCTTCTCCAGTGAGCAGAAGTTGGGATAAATCTGAATGCTACTTCACACAAAACCTGTGGAAGAGTTGTGGCTAAATCCCTAAATGTCTTCGGCTGTGATTGAGATAGGAAATAATAGTGGTGTCTTGGATATTATAATGTGGCAACTATTGGGGTATATTGACCATGAGCAAATTATGGAGGATTAGTGAATGACAATCTAATGAAATAGTATCCATCTGGTATCTATAGATGTCAACATTTTTCAATTCAACTAGAAAGCTGTACAGAGATTTAAAAAGCAAGTTAAATTATTCAAAGAAGCAGATCTCAATAACTCTGAAGGCAAGGAAAAGTTTACACACTGCATTGTAATTTATATAAAAAAAAATAAAAATAAAGATCAGCCATTCAGCTACTTGTACTGAGACTGACAGAACTAGAAGAAATTACTTGAATAGCCAATTAGAACCTTCATAATGAAGTGAATAGTTTGCTTCCTCAATTTAACCATTGAGATGAGTAGTTCAATTGTGAACACATGAACATTTCATTTCTTGAAAGCCAATCGTCTTGAAATTCCCATTAAAAGAAGTTCTTGCATTTTTAAAATTAACTACAGTTCTGTAAATTTTCTATGGCCCCTGTCCAAGAAACTCACTTGTCAGGAACTGAATCTTCACCAGCAACTGTTTTCGAAGGTAATCTTTGCTTCAGCAAGTCATAGAAAATTATGTAAACAATTATTTTCAGTGAACACAAAGACAAATTGCCCCACCCATATGTACCGTATATGTCTCTCACTGACTTCAAAAGGAGCTCATTTACGCAACCAAAGTGTTCTCTCTCCACACAGATTTAGCAGGTTTCCTAGATGGAGAGATGCCAAAATGCCAACTTGTTCTTAATTTTATGCTTGGATTAGAGGAGTTCTACATTTCTTTTTACATCTGATAGAAGAAAATCTTGTTTGTACATGTCCCCTATATTAGGAAAGGTGGCTCCTGAGAACTCCTTGATTCTACACTTGAAGGCTACTAAAAACAGAACTCTCTACACATCCTATGCTTGAAGTTTCTTGCTATCATGGAGTTAAGAGTTGAATATCTCAGCCCTATTGAGATTACACTTCATCCTAGGGTAAAGTGTGTTGATTTTTGAATGGATGAAACATTATGCACTTTAGTAAGACTTTTGAAAACTAAAAAAGCAGCATCTGCCCTATAGGAAGGTGTATCTGCTATTAAGTGACTGCACACACACTCCAAGGGCTTCTTTTCATGTCTGTGATTTAAGAATAAAGACCTTTGATATAACTACAGATCTTCTGAAGTAGCATTCCAACATTTTAGAAATACATAGTCTTGCAATAATGCTGGTTAAGGTTTGATTGATATTGAAGTTGGTCCAAAAAGGGAAAAAAAATCAAAATTCTGTAGTTTTCATTTTATAAAATGGACGGATTTTTCATGTTTTCAAAAATGTTTGATATTTACCAAAATAGTTAAGAAAAAATTTCAATAGGTCTGAGTTATTACAAAAGCTTCACTAAAAATCTTGATTTGAAAAACTGCAAATAAAACGAGTGTCAACAATTTCTTATGAAAAAGTGACTCAGGAAAAAAAAAAGCTATTTTTCATTCAGAACCTTTCTATCTGCTCCATTTGATGTTGCTATTTGATTGCAGCTGGAATAACCATAGGTTGATCTACAACAATATATATCTTGATGAGACACAGTGTATGATTTACAATGACAGCATCTGCCACTAAAAATCAGCCTCCATGACAGTGCAGAATGCAAGAGAACTACATGGATTCCTCGACTGGTCCAGCAGCCTTACTGTACCTGGACTGATGGTCCCAACAGTGAGCGCTGAGCTCTTCTGAAAATCTGGCCCTTAGTTTACTTCTCTGGCTTTCCAGGCAGCCCTAGATATAAGCACTCCAACCAGTCACATTGGCAGTATGTATTCAGTGTTGCTCTAGCCGCTTTGGTCCCAGGATATTACAGAGACAAGGTGAGTGAGTTAATATCTTTTATTGGACCAACTTCTGCTGGTGAAAGAGACAAGCTTTCAAGCTTACCCAAGGCTCTTCTTTTCTCTGTGTAAGCTCACAATCGTGTCTCTTTCACCAAGAGAAGTTGGTCCAATAAAAGATATTAACTCGCTCACCTTGTCTCTCAGAGCATGATGGAGCAAGTGTCAGCAAGGGCAACAAAGAATTTGGGACCAGTTTGAAAGAAAATGGCAGACAATCATTTCAAAACAAACACACATATCCTTATTATATGGTTTTGTACCCATCTAATAGTATATAGGTATAGTGCAACCCTTCCTTAGATTTCAATATCTCTTTAGAGGCAATGTGTACATGTATATTCTTGTAACAGCTGTGTGAGAGAGAGTTTGACAGACAGATGCTCCAGCAGGAATGGTTCCACTCCCTAGAGGCCATCACAGAAAAAGTTTGGTCAACTGCCTACCTAAGGCAAGGAAAATGGTGGCATTCCCAAAGACTGGATGGTTTCAGAATGTAGGATGACAACACTGCAGTGATAATCATATCCCTTAGTCACTTCCCATAAAGGGCTTTAAGAGTTGGATCCAAATGAACATTAATTTTCACCTAGTGGCAGCAATTTTACAGTGTAACTCTCAGAGATTTAATACCATCCTGCTTTTTGCTCATTTGACAAAGGGGACTTGCTCGCCAAATATATATACAGGAGAGGTGGCAAGGGTTACAGATCTCATATGTTTACTACAAAGTACTCCAGAGAGCAGAGGTAAGTGTATATGAGAAATAGCATATGGTAATCATGAGAACCCCTTCATTCTATGCCATTCTTCCCTCTGGCCAGATGTTTCCACTGTAAAGACTCTCTCTAACATATTGCACGTTCCCTACATGTTGCAGATGTGCAAGACTTCAGAAATAAGTACTAATCTATCATTATTTGCCTCTCCTAGACCCTGGCTCTGAATATATTGGAGATGTTGCTTCTCACACATCTGGCTCAAGAATAAAGCACTAAAATTCAGAGGGAGTGGAGGGAGCTCAGCATCATGCAGGATCCCAAACTAAACTGGCTCTGTGCTACGTATTGCTGGGGAACATGGGTGGCTCGGGGGATTGCAGCGAAGTCTTTCACTGCTTCCAGTCCCCCCCAGCCAAGTCTCTGGCGACTGAAGGCAGTCTTCTTCTGTTAGCTGCTCAGTTGCCTACTTTGTAGAATGAATAGGTGGTCTCGTTCCAGGGTCTAGTGGGCATGTATCCACATTGCAAATACCACTATCAATAAAACAGCACTCTCTTTAAAAAGCGGTCTTAACAGAGAGGCCAAGAACATGATGGACACGACACTTCACTTTCTCTCTCTTAAATGTGTTCCCTTCAGGTCAAGGTAGGCAGACTGGGAAAGCTTGTCTTCCCCCCCTACTCTCACTGCATTTATTTTGTAGCTATATATCGGGTTTCTCTCGCCAGGCATTTCCTTCAGCTCTCCGAGCCCAATTTTCAACTCCCACAACTGGGCCTAATTTTCAAGAGAGCTCAGGCTCCCATCCAAGCACTTAAATAAGAGCCAGACTTTCAGAAGCGCTGAGCATGTGGCAGTTCCCACTGCAACACTTCTAGACAACTTGCTGAGCTCTTTTGAAAATCTGTCCATTTATTTTGGTGTCTAAATGGGAGCTGAAAATCTGGTCCCGGTTTTCGGTGCTGAGCTCGCCTGAATATCTGGCCCATAGTTCACTTTTCTTTTTAAAGGTCTCTTTATTTGCTCATATGCTCAAAAAGGCTGGCTAAATTTACAGACTTCACACAGTGCTCTTCTGCGTATGGCAGGCACTCAGTACTCCATGGCAACAGCGGGGGGGGGGGGGGTTCACATACACCTGCTTGAAAAACCAAGGTTTGCTTATGTAAAGAAGAATCTTTCTTTTAGCAGTCTATAATCTATGGTGTACAGCTGAGCAGTACTGACTACGCAGGAGAGGGCAGTGGTACAAACAAAGTTGCCATTTTATTACAATATACAGTAGATTCAGCTGAATAGCGATTCTGATAGTAGCAACTTCTGGTTAATAACATATTGCCAGGAACCAATCCCATCCTATTAACATCTATGTTAATAGGATTGAGATTTTGGCACCAGGCTTCCCACTTATCAGCAACTTTTTAGAAGAAAGGTCCCCCCTGTAATCAGTTTCCTGGATCCAAGCATGAGCAGCTGAGCACTTCTTCTGCGTGCCCTGACTCCTAAATGTGTGGATCTGACTCTTGCCGATAAAGTATGGGTTTTGGAGACCCTGGTGCTAAGCAAGTGTGACTAGCTGAGAAAGCTGGTGTCTCAAAGTCCATTGTTTTGCACATACTGAAGAACAGTGATGACATTATACAGGAGCATGGGAGAAGCACAAACCAAGACCACAAGCGTCAATGCTACAGAAAGGAAGCAGACACTGGTCAAGCCCTTTGGCTCTGGTCTCAGCATAAGCTTGGCCAAGGTGCTCGACGCTCTGTGTCAATGAGAAATAGAAAGCCCAGCAGCGAGCAGGGGAAGGTGGTCAACCCTTTGGACAGCTGCCTCAGTTGGTGAAAAGCCCAGCACGACATTGTTCACCATAAGGAATACAGTGAGAAACAAGATCCTGACACTCTGGTGGCTACTGAATGGAGGGTGTACACCCTACCCAGCATTCTAGAGGAGTTTCAGCTATATGACAGCTTCAGCCCTAATGAGACTGGTCCCTTCTACCGGGGCTTTCCTGGCATGCTGAAAGAAGGGTTTGTAGGTAGGAAAAAAGCTCTGGACTGCCTCACGTTGTGTTGTGCAGATGTGGATGGGATGAAGAAATGGTCTCCTAAGGTGATTGGAAAGAGCAAGTGTCCTCTCTGTTTTCCCCAGAGCTGCCCAGGGTCTATAGAAGCTCAGCAAATGCCTGGATGAGAAATTTGTTGTTTGAAAAGTGCCTAAAGAGTGGAACAGGGAGCTTTGCCTACAAGACAGCCACATATGCCTCTATATTCAGAGAATATGGAGAATATGGAGCTATTCTTGCCTCCAAACATGACCTCAGTCAAGCACCCAATGGAAATGGGTGTCATCAAAAACTTCAAAGGTCACTATCATGCTTATCTTAATGGAGATGGGCCCAAAATGAGGTTCCAATCCTGCTCCCTTTGAAGCCAATCACAAAATAATGGGAGCAGCATCGTAACCTAAAATCCCATATCCAAATTTTCTACTTCACACATCCCCTTGAAGCTGACCTACACCTATGAGTGGTGGATGTTGCCAAACAAATCTAACTGATTGATGCACTTCATCTCACTAAGGAGTCATGGGCCACGATTGTCTCCAAGACTGTTCTAAGCTTTAGAAAGGGAGAGTTTCCACCAACAGAAAATGCTGGCCTGATGAACCAACAATGTGCTGGCTGATGTTTCAATTCCTGAAACTCTACCAGCAAAGGACTCTGAGGAAATTGTTGAGTTTGGCAGCCATTTGGAGGCAGAAGGTGAGCTCACTGACGCTGAACTTCTGGAGATAGTGGCATCTGTAAAGCATCTTCAGGCTGATGACCCAGAAGAGGATAGTGTATTGGACAACAAACCCAAAAGCCGTCACTTGCAGAACAGCTATCTGCAGCTGACATTTTCTACAGGATACGCCAATATCACGGCTTTGAGAACAGTTACAAAGCTGCACACAAAACTGAGAAAAATGTATTGGTGGAGGTGGCAAACCATAAAACAAAGAACACTCTGTGTGTGTGTGTGTGTGTGCGCGCGCGCGTGCGTGTGCCCGCACTCATGCACACACCATTGTAGTCTTTGTGACACAGCAAGACAAGATTTCCTAAATCTGCTCTGAGCACTGTGGTACACTATACCACGTATCCATTACTTTGTGTTACATTTGGTTTTCTTCTTTAGTACATTGTAGCAAACGGAAAGTTAATAAATAATTTCACAACTACGGTACTCAACAATGTACCATACTTGCATGCATTCCCCTGAAAACAGTGCCTTTGCATATTGGCAACTTCCAGATAACAGCAACTTTTTGCTGGGAACTGAGGGGCTACTAATAAGCAGAATCTACTGTGTTACAAAACAAATACCTACATTAAATAAACTCCTCTCATTCCTGTGCCCTAAGGCCCTGAATCCCTTCTCCATTTCAATCTCTCCTAAGCAGTTGGATTGCCCAGCTGGTCCATTGTGACTATGACAGAGTCTTCTTCAGAGTGCGAACTCACACCATCTCCTCTCCAGGATCTCCTTTTGCATCCTGTCTTACTGCTCCTTTGATTCCCATCTTGCAGCAGCTTGAAATTTCTTTCAGCTTCCATTAAATGTACTTGTGACAGGTTCGGTCACAGAGATCCCCTTCGGACTGTCACCTGATGTGCTGAGACAACCTCTGAGCCCATTTTCCTTAGGACTTCAGAACCCTGCCTTGCTGAGCCAGACACGCTAGCCTGTTGCAAACACAGCCCCAGGTCTGAACCACATCCTCCAAAGCTGCAGACTTAACTGAGAATGGCTTAGCAAGTTTTCCTGTCTCTAGCACCCAGAAGCCCAGCTCCCAATGGGATCCAAACCCCAAATAAATCAGTTTTACTCTGTATAAAGCTTATAAAGGGTAAACTCATAAATTGTCCACCCTCTATAACACTGATAGAGAGATATGCACAGCTGTTTGCTCTCCCAGGTATTAGTCACTAACTCTGGGCTCAATAATAAGCAAAAGTGATTTTATTAAATATAAAAAGTACAATTTGGTTCCAAGTAATAACAGACAGAACCAAGTAAGTTACCAAGCAGAAATAAAAACAAAACACGCAAGTCTAAGCCTAATACAGTAGGAAAGTGAATACAGCTAAATTCTGACCCTCAGAGATGGTCCAATAAGATTCTTTCATAGACTGGACTCCTTCCAAGTCTGGGCCCAATCCTTTCCCCAGTACAATTCTTGTTAGTTCCAGCTCAGGTGGTAACTAGGGGATTTCTCATGAGTGGAACCTCCTTTGTTCTCTTCCACCTCCTTTTATAGCTTTGGCACAAGGCAGGAATCTTTTGTCTCTCTGGGTCCCCACCCCTCCTTCTAAATGGAAAAGCACCAGGTTTAAGATGGATTCCAGTACCAGGTGACATGGTCACATGTCCTGTGAGACCCCAAGCCTTCATTCTTCCAGGCCTGACTCACAGGAAGGCTTGCAAGTAAACAGAACCATCTGCAGTCAATTGTCCTAGTTGATGAGAGCCATCGAGATTCTAAACCACCATTAATGGCCCCCACTGTGCATAACTATAATAGGACCTCAGAGTTATATTTTATATTCCTAGTTTCACTTACAAGAATGACACATTCATACAAATAGGATGATCACACTCAGTAGATTATAAGCTTTGTAATATCTTACAAGAGACCTTTTGCATGAAGCATATTCCAGTTACATTATATTCACACTCATTAGCATATTTTCATAAAATCATATGGAGTGCAACGTCACAGTACTTTGTACTTAGATTTAACCCCAAGAGTAATGGGACACCTCTTGGGATGAACAGTATGAAATAGGCACGATTGATGGTATGGCCCAGTCCAAGCCTCGTGTTCTGAAGGTGGGTACCAAAATTATTTGCCAGCTGCACCCTGTATTCCCCCCACCTCCGAGCAGCCAAATTCCCACCACCAGCAGCACCAGGACATTCTTGGGGACCAGTATTTTTCATTGAACCATTTATCACTGGCTAAGCCTAGGTGGAGACTGTAAGTCTGAAAGACATGAAAATTAGGGCCGCTCAAATATTTACCATCAAAGATTTTTTCAATGACTTAAAAAGAACATTTTTTTTTGCAGGAAGTGACTGCTTTCCTCAAAATTTTTTATTTTTCCATTTGAAAACTAAAAACCCAACCCCTAAAAACATTAATTTTCAAGTTTTTCAGATTTTTAATAGGAACTCCGAATTTTTATTTTTGTTAAAATTCTTGGCACACCCCCCCCCACACACACACCAATAAACAGTTTTCTGACAAGCTCGAATGATAGTGTCAGAGGCACAAACCTCACCATCACTTTTTGTCTAAAGGTTGAGTATGAAGCACTAAAAACATTTCAGACTAAGCTGTTTGCTACGGCAGATTTACTTTTCAACTTGCATCTGGAAACAGCCATTTGACTCACATTTAAAAGCACTTTTCAAATGCATTTCACTTGTCATTACAGTGTCTGAGATACCGTAACACTGCTGTAATATTACAAGATGATTCCTACCCTCCTACTGTAGTTTTACTGCTCAAACAAAAGTTACTTTTCACTTGCACTTAATAGGGCAGGAGGGAAACTGAATGCTCAAACTGATTAACCATCTGTCAGAGATGGGAAAAGTGAAAAAAGTCTGAAGAGAATATTTTACTTCACTGGACTTTTACACAGTTCAGGGAAAGCACCTATCCACAACTTATTGACTTCTTCAGAGTTGATATATCCTTTGTAGGATGCGGACACTAGTGAACAATATATTCAAGCCTAGTTGAAAAGTTTTGACTTGCCTTCCAATAGAAGGCACTGATACCCCACGTGCCAGGGGAGGACAGAGGAAGGGACACAACACACCCAATTCCTTTATAGGTACTCCTGCTCTGCATCGCATGTTCTGACTCATCTAGTTGCATTCCCTCCTTACCAAGTCATGACATTGCCTTTTTCCTACCAAACCAATGGAGCCACCAATGTGCAGAGATTGCGCATATAACAACTGGGAGGAAGGAGAGAGGCGGTGCTGTGTTGACAGACCCCACTCTGGTTGCTATCACGTGGGTCAAAAGAATACGAGTTTTCCTCTCCTTTCATTTCTTCCATGGGGAATAACCGAGGGGATGATTTGTTCATTAGAGCACAAGGACGGTTTCAAAATACTGGAAAAGAACAGATCATATAGACTCTCACACACCCCTCACATGTCCTACTGCCACAGCATATTAAAACATTTCTCTTTGAGAACAAATTTCAGAGTAGCCGTTGTGAATTTTTAATGCTCTATGCTACTTAGCTTTTGCTGAATTTACATTTTCTCCTGCACTATCTCAACACGGTCTATGAAGATATAACCCTTTTATCTCTTCACTGAAGCTATTAAGCCTATGCAAGCAGCAGCAACATACTCAGTGTCTGCCAGCATAACTGATCACATAGGAAAGATTCAAAACCCAAAGGGACTCTAACATTCAAACCTGTGCGGGATGAGGAGATGCCCCCAGTCTCTGCTCTATGCTTCACCTCAAGACCTATGAAGTCCTGAACAAATTCAGACTTGGTCCCAGACTTTGTTTTATTCCATAATATTTTATGTCCCCATACGATGCACTCGAATTATTTAAGAACTTATTCTGGAGATGTGGGTAGGGTATTACTCACGGTCACACAGTGAATCAGTGGCAGAGTCAGAACACAAAGCCACCCTAGCTCCCTGGTCCTGTGCCTGGACCACGAGACGCTTCACCTCACTCATTACATAAGAACGAGATAAAGAAGATTATAGAAATGTCACCATAAATGATTATTCTTAATTCATCTCTGGTAGTTAATGTGACACAAAAGTGCTCTTATTCTTAACCACCCTATGGGCAAACACTCCAGCAATTCTAAGGACATGACAGGGACAGACGTTAAGCAACCTCTGTTCCCCTCTACCCTGGCATCAGCCTCACCCTCTCTCAGGGAGAAGCTGAAGTTCCTCCTTAGCCCGCCCAATGCTTCCCATCAGGCAAGATGGATCCTCCATCACGTGAAGTCTTCACCTCACGACTGGATGTCTGAAAACACGCTCACAGGAATTGCAGGGTGTGGCTCTGTGGCCAGTGTGAAGCAGCACATCAAACTACACAGTCAGAGTGGTCCCTTCTGGCCTTAAAATCTATGAACAACCCCACACTACTGGCTTGCCACCTCATCTCTCCCCACTCGTCACATGCATCCTCAGCCCTGAGCTATCCAGGCTGCCTGCTCATTTGTCCCTGCCCCGTCTCTCAGCCGCTGTTGTTGTTATTTGATTAGCATCACGCCTAGGAGCCCTAGGCGCAGACCAAGACTCCACTGTGTGATGTGCTGTAAAAACACAGTCCCTGCCCCAAAGAGCGAAGTATAAGACATGCAACAACAGATGGCTACAGACAGATGGAGGAGTACAAGGAAACGATATTAGCCAGCATGTTTGGCAGTGGTCTGCACACCAACAGCCTACTGTGATCAAGGTTTTTTTTGTAGGACTCATGGCAGAGGAGAGCTTTGAGTACGGATGTGAAGGTGGATAATGAGGTCACTTCACGGAAGCTTATGGTGAGCTCCTCCCAAGCGTGGGGCAGCATGGGAGAAAGCACAAAGATACCTGTATGAAAATGTAACAAGTGTTTGATAGAGGCTGGTATCATGGGCCTAGCAGAGGCAGGAGCTGACATTTTGACACTGAACGAAAGATGAGAGGCAGTATGGGGCTAGGCCATGAGGGCCCTGCAAGTGAAGACAAGCAGCTTGGATTTGCTGTGATAGAGAAGGAGGTGGGGGGCATTGGAAGGATTCTAGGAGAGGAGAAACATGGTCAAATCGACAGGTTCGGGAAATGATCTTTGCAGCAGCATTCTGAACGGATGCGAGCAGGGCAAGAATGTATTTGTCAAGGCCAAAGAGAAGGCTCTTGTAATAAATGACACATGAGATACAGGTCTGGACATTACGGCCACCAACTCTGCCCGTGTTCCAATGGGACTTAAGGGGCTGGGAGGGCAAGGACACGGTTTCCAAAACACTTGGCCCCATGGGCCGAGATCACTAACTCGGGCTGTTAGCCCACAGTACACTGGTTTTTGAAAGTTTGATTAAATTGTGTTTTGAACTAGCTAATCATGTGAGTAACGGTCTCTAGTCCATTCCCCCCACCACCACTACCGCTGCTGCTCTCTCCTTTAAGATTTGATAACATCAAAGCATCTTTCTTTAATATCTTCAAACTCCTCATGGGTTTAGAACTCAGCGATGCCTAGTGCAGCGATCGAGTCAAAAGAATCTCTCTTCAGAATGACAAGTAATTGACAGTACGTTGCATGCCCACTATATGCTAATTCAATTATTCTGAACCTTTTACCATAGCAGGACATCACTCCCTTCCACCCAGGATCTACAGAGAGCTCCCATCCCATTTAGCAATATGCAAACAACAAGGACATCATGACCCACTGACACTTGCTGGCAACCTCCTCCCTCAAGACCTAGTTTATACTGTGATTTTTTTAACATGATATAGAAGTGCTAGATGCTGTAGATACACAGTGGGGAATATGCATCTATCTAGGGGGCTGCATATTGAAACGCAGTGAAAAACAGTGCTGATCAAGCTTTGAGAGGTTATAATTGCATATTAAAACAAACAGATTAGGTAGGAATTTGAAAAAACGGAATTTCTCTTTAAAGGTCTGTACAAACATTAGTTTTCAAAATAGTCCTGTAAAGTAGGTAACGAAGTGATTTTCATGTGGACTGTGATCAGGACAAAACTAACAGAGACCAGCTGCATTTAGAATGTACAGAAGATATTGCAATTGCCAAAAGTTAAAACTCAATTAAAGCAGCTTTTGTTCCCTTTCCCCTTGCTTTGGTAAGAAAATCGTTAAAATCTTTCTACTGTAAAAAGGAAAAACCAACCAAATTTTCCAGGAATTTTCAGCCAGACAAGCAATCAGAATATAGGAACCACTGGTGCATTTATTCACACACACAAAAATCTAAAAGGACGTAAACAAGTTGTGGGAAGTGCAATGTGTGTTAAAAATTGTGTTCACTAAGGTGCATTTCTGATCAGTGTACTGGTATGCTGGATGCAAGAAATGTAATATAGTTTCTTATTAAAGGGAAATCTGAATTAGTCACATTCAGAGGGGTAGCCGTGTTAGTCTGGTTCTGTAGAAGCAGCAAAGAATCCTGTGGCACCTTATAGACTAACAGACGTTTTGCAGCATGAGCTTTCGTGGGTGAATACCCAGTTCTTCGGATGCAAGCTTAAAATAATGTATCATTCAGGTTTCTGTTAGAAGTCTCTAGCAGAGTGTAACAAAACTCTGCTGCAAGCTTGCATCCGAAGAACTGGGTATTCACCCACGAAAGCTCATGCTGCAAAACGTCTGTTAGTCTATAAGGTGCCACAGGATTCTTTGCTGCTTAGGCCTGGTCTACACTAGGCGTTTAAATCGGTTTTAGGAGCCTAAAACCGATTTAACGCCACAACCGTCCACACTAGGAGGCACCTTATGTCGATTTTAATGGCTCTTTAAATCGGTTTCTGTACTCCTGCCCAACGAGAGGAGTAGCGCTAATATCGGTATTAACATATCGGAATAGGGTTAGTGTGGCCGCAATCGACGGTATTGGCCTCCGGGAGCTATCCCACAGTGCACCACTGACCGCTCTGGACAGCATTCTCAACTCGGATGCACTGGCCAGGTAAACAGGAAAAGCCCCGCGAACTTTTGAATATTTCCTGTTTGCCCAGCGTGGAGCTCCGATCAGCACGGGTGGCGATGCAGTCCGAAATCAAAATAAAAAAAAGAGCTCCCGCATGGACCATGCGGATGTGATCGCTGTAAGGGCAGGCAAATCCGTTCTATCCGTTCTATCAGCGCTCCGTTACAGAAGATGAAATTCAGAATCCTTTTTTAAAAATCTCCAGACAGACGCCATAGCAGGGACTCAGCGCACTGCAGCGTGACAAGCGTAACGGAAAGCCAAAGAATCAAATGGATGCGCATGGACTGGAGGACTGAAGCTATCCCACAGTTCCTGCAGCCTCCTAAAATTATTTGCATTCTTGGCTGAGCTCCAAATGCTTCTAGGGTCAAACACAGTGCCCGCGGGTCAGGGCATAGCTTGGCAATCTACTCACCCACCCCCCACCCACCCCCAGAAGCGAAAGGTAAAACAATCCTCTGACTCTTTTACATGTCACCCTATCTTTACTGAATGCTGCAGATAGACGCGATAGTGCAGCACTCAACACCAACATCCTTGCTCCCCCCCCGTCATGGGCGGCTGATGGTACAAAATGATGGAAATCCATCCTCATCATCAGCATAAGCTGATCGTGCAAAAAGATGGAAATCCATCCTCATCATCAGCCTCAGCTGATGGTACAAAAGGACTGGTAACCATCCTCGTCATCAGCCTATTGGCCCTAATTTTTTCTGGTGGATGGATGGTGCAATATGGCTGGTAACCATCCTCATCATAGCAACAGGGGGCTGAGCTCCATCAGCCCCCACCCTTCATGTGTAAAGAAAAGATTCAGTTGCCCCTGGACTAGCAGTGGGATGCTGGGCTTCTCTCCTACACACTGCTTAATGTCCTGTCTGGACTATCATAGCAGCTGGAGGCTGCCTTCCACTCATTTCTCACTAACAAGTCAGTGTGTCTTATTCCTGCATTCTTTATTAATTCATCACACAAGTGGGGGGGACAATGCTACGGTAGCCAAGAAAGGCTGGGGGAAGAACGGAATCAACAGGTGGGGTTGTTACAGGAGCACCCCCTGTGAATAGCATACAGATAATAATTTCTGCGGGCTCTGACACAGAGCAGGTGGTTCTCTAGCACACTTGCCTATATTAGGCAGCACTGATTCTATTTTTTTATACCAAAAAGGAGGGATTGACTCAGGGAGTCATTCCCAATTTTTGCTTTTGCGCCCCTGGCTGATCGGCCAGGGGCACTTATGACAGCAGCCAATGGTACAAAACGATGGAAGGTACAATATGGCTAGTAACCACTCTTGGCTTTTGCGCCCCTGGCTGATTGACCAGGGGCACTAGCAGCAAATGGTACAAAAGGACTGGTAGCCATGATCATCCTCAGTTCCAATTTATGGAAGGGTTTGGATGGTGCAATATGGCTAGTAACCATCTCTGCTGTCATGCAAAAGCAAAAGCATGCTTCTGTGTAGCGCTGCTGAATCGCCTCTGTGAGCGGCATCTAGTACACATACGGTGAGAGTCACAAACGGCAAAAAAAGCTCCATGATTGCCATGCTATGGCATCTGCCAGGGCAATCCAGGGGAAAAAGGCGCGAAATGCTTGTCTGCCGTTGCTTTCCCAGACGAAGGAGTGACTGACGACATTTACCCAGAACCACCCGCGACAATGATTTTTGCCCCATCAGGCACTGGGATCTCAACCCGGAAGTTCCAAGGGGCGGGGGAGGCTGCGGGAACTATGGGATAGCTAGGGAATAGCTACCCACAGTGCAACGCTCCAGAAATCGACGCTAGCCTCGGACCATGGACGCACACCACCGAATTAATGTGTTTAGTGTGGCCGCGCGCACTCGATTTTATAAAATCTGTTTTACAAAACCGGTTTATGCAAATTCGGAATAGTCCCGTAGTGTAGACGTACCCTAAGTCACATTATCTTTCAAAGAGCTGAAGCATCAGTGAAGGGGAACATTTGCAGCAGAGTTTTGTTACACTCTGCTAGAGACTTCTAACAGAAACCTGAATGATACATTATTTTAATGGGCGCGCTGCACCAAATAAGAAAAATCAGCGTTTATTCTGTATACGTGGATCTAGGGTCATTTGCTTGGTGAACAGAACCGTTGTGGCATCACCACATTTCCCTGAAATGCTAAACACCATAGCACAGCATTCGTTTTGTGTGATGTTGGATCAAACCCTTTGTCTTTTAGGGATAGGAAATTCATTAATATTGAGATGCGACCTCTTTGGAGAAGTAGGTTCACTCCGTCAAGAGCAAGACTGACTAACTGCTACACAAAATGATCTGTTCATATAGGGGTTTTCCCCAGTCTCCTAGCAGAGAGGGGTTATTGGCTCACATGTCACAGTCAAACTAACAATGGGAAAAGCAGTTCAGGAAACAGCCAAACCTGGACTGCCATATGTGTCTAAACTAAACCATATTGAACATTTAAACAGAAACATAACCACCTCTGGGCCCTCCTTTATTCTTTGTCTACCCTGCTGGCCAACACTGGGTGCCTAAATTTAGGCAGCTATATCCATATTTCAGCACCTTAACAGCAGTGGCTTGATTTTCAAAGTGGCTGAATGCATACATTTATCATTGAAATTAATGGGAGTTTCTCAGGAGCTCTCAAAATTAGGAGACTTACTTAGATGCCTAACTTTAGATACGTAGGCTTGAAATTTTTGTCTCCTGTCAGCATTTATCTACAGACACAAAAGATATAAAAACAATCTAGGAAATTAAAAACAAAAAACTTCATTTAAAAAAAAACACTTAAGATTGCTAAAGTGACAACACTGCACTGGGCTGACAACATTTACAAAACCTGAGCACAAGGAAATGAAAAGTTAAGGACATCATAAATCCTGTACCGCCCACTTAAAAACCACTATATTCTGATCAGCATAAAGAAATGTATGCTGCATCACAACACAGTAAGGTGTAATAGGGCCTGTTTGCAGAGAGCTGGCAATTTAGCCTCCCTTCACAAAATAATGAACAGTCCCTTCCATTAAAGGGCTAGGCATACCAAGGTTTTGGCAATCGAGGTGGCACGGATTTCATACACAGCTGGTTGTATGGGTCATGCTCTGTATATATAGGCCCGCTGATAGGGTGACTGGATATCGCCTCATGCAGAGAGATGGTGTGTGTTTATTCCTGCCTGATATTTCCACCTGAGCTGAAGAGAGGCTATTCCAAATGTCATTAATCTTCTCTACAGAGCATACTGAAATTTCCTTGCAGTGAGAAACAGTTGTCTGTGAAAGGCAGTGTGGGATGACCAGTCAGAAGGTTCCCCACCTGGAACAGTTCCACTGGTCACACACAGTAGAGAAGGATCTTTTAGCCTCTGCCACACCACAGACACTTAACAACCTGCACGTTTTGTGGCAGTGGCTACACCGCGTCTCTGTAACGAAGCAGTTGCAATGGGAAAGGCATTCATTATACATTCTTGTGCTATACAAGAGCCAAGAGGTTTTACATGCAAGGAATTAGGGGTTAGCCCTGTATCCAAATTTTAGGTCAAAGGGACAATATAGCACTTTCCTACCATGAATAATAAAATCACAGAAGGCATTGGGCATTGTAGGTGGGGTGAAGGGAAAACTCATTCATTTCATGCATTTACAGATTTGGTGCTGTTCTGTAATGATTTATGAATACTGTATGTTGACTCAGTGATTGGGATGTTCCCTGAATACATATATTAATTTAATTTAATAAGGGTCTGTCGCAAAAGGGAAGGGGAAAGAATGGCTCAAGATAAGCCACTTCTCAGTGGAAACCTAAGAGCTGTTAAGAGACAACACCAGCTTCATTAGCTTTGTTGATTTTACCTCCACCTTCAACCAACCTACAGAATTAGTTTTGATCAGAAGATCCAAAGCCCATGAACAAAGAAGACCAAAAGAACACGGGCAGTTTAAAAAACGCTAAAGAGCAGTGGTGGTTGTTCAGAGGAACCAAAGCACAATAGGGGTGCCTGAGGAAGTTAGGCCTGCCTAGGTTACCATCAGGGGAAGTGAGATAGACCTGTGTGTAGACTGTTTATTGCTTTAAAACTATTTCTCTTTCTCCCATGGTTTGTTCCTACAGCAAAATAAACAATGTTTTTGATTTAAGAAGACTATCTCCATTTCATCACTGTAGTCACCACTGGTCAGAGTCCTGAAGGGAAGAGCCACCAGTGCCAAACTCAGACATTCTAGGTAAGCACAGATGATACACAGGTTACTTCAGCCCAGGGACCAGTCTGAGAGGGGAAAAATGGGGAATTCTGCCCTGAAATAGGTAAAGGCTGGGGGGGAAGGGGCGGCGTGCACTAAAAGAGACCACAAAGGGGAGAAAGCTGCAGCTAGTCCTGTAACTATGACCCAGACTAAATACCAAATCCTATTATTCCTAGTATGTCTGAATATTCTAAACCTGCCTTATTAGGGAACAAGTTTACAGAAATAGACTTCCAACCAATTAGGCAATAATTTGCTGTATTATGAAGGACACTCCAGAACACTTACAATGGACTTTGATTGCTCTACTTGTCCAGGGATTTACCCCCACTCCCAAAGGACGACCTTTAAAATGTCAGACTTCGCATTTAAAAAGCAACAGCATTTTTTTAAAGTTTTAAGCATTCATTTGATATTTGAGCCATATAATAGAATTGAGATGCAGACAAAGTGCTTTGCAAGATGCATCCCCCACTGTTCAGTTTCCCTTTTACCTTTATTTCGACAGAAATCTCAGCATTTATCATCTTTTTGTCTGCTCATTGTGCTCCTGTTATGTGGTGTGTCATTCCACAGTTTAATATTCCTTAATACATATGTACTCAGTCTATAATTTTCTTTAACTTTAAATATCCTTTTAGTTAAATATTGGGAGACTTTTTGCTCCAGTTTTCAGCCATTGTATTAAATTACTTTTGACTGCAATTCTTTTTGTAAGATCTAAACTCTGCTGTTTTACATCATCTAGATTATAGAGTTCAGGGAAGATACAGCAGCCCATTTCCTTTTTCTGAAAAATAGTTAATCTTTTACATTTGCAATGTTTTACCAAGTAATGCTTTCCATTTTTATCACATATTATAAAAAGCATTTTTTCCTGTATAGCGTTTAATACACATTAAATAAGCCTCAAACCACCACAGTGGAAGTAGAAAAGTATGCTTACACCCATTTTACAGCTGGACAAATTTAGCCATATTGAGAAATCGATATAACTAAGGACACTTTGGTGGCAGAGCCAGGAATAGAATCCATAAGTCCTGAGTCCTAATCCCCACTCTAACCACTATAACACATTCTCTTGCTCACTATTGCCAAATCCAAGCATTTAAAAATCATGAGTCAGGGTCCCATCCCCACCCCCAAAATCAGATTTTGAAAAAATTGGGATCTTTGTTTGTCTTTAGATTTTGAGCCTTTAACATTCATATTTCCTAGCTTCTTTCTGCAATCATGGAGGGGCTAGATATTTTTAATGGAAATTCAGAGTTTCATGTAATCACATGACTCCAAGAGCTGGGGCTTTAAAATAAAAATGCTAAATGTCCTAAGAACTGTGGTAAAAATCACAAAAGTTGGCAATACTGCCTTCTCTGTGATTTGAAAGCTCCCTTAACTTTCTGCACTATTCTTCCTTTTATAAGCAAACACACAATAGTAACACTGTACAAGCTTACAGCACTCTACGATGGGTATAGAAGCCAAAGCAGCTGCTATTGCACAGTATCTGTGGATTTCTTGCATATGATTATTTCATGCATTCACACAACACCACATATTATTGGACCAAGTACTTGCTGTGCAGCCTTAATTCTTATGAAAGTCTGCAGTTTGCAGAATCAGACCTATTTTTAGTACTATAATATTGTATGAACAATAATGTAGGCAATTGGCACTCTAGACAACTGTAGCCGTTAAACAGATTTAAGGCCTGATCTTGTCCTCATTGGAGGGAATGGTATTTTTGCCACATTGGGAGCAGAAGCAGTCCCTTGGTATTTTACCATTTCATAATTAAATATAAGATGCATTATGTTTTCTGATAGGCACATCTTATATAGAATAGGAGAGCAAGGTTTTACTAATATCACAAAGGTAGTATGATAAATATGCTGGTCTTGACTGACAGACTTCTCAAAATCTTGGAGGTCTTCTCATGTAATGTAAAGTTTGTAAGGAGGTAGTGGGGGAAAGGACAAAGTTTTGGTACTGAAATACAGAAGGAACAAACATAGTAAGATACTGACATTCCCTAATGGATAATAAGATGTTTGAGAGCCAACAACTAGTCAATTAGATGAGCAACACATTTCAGTGATTAAGAGAAATCCTTCTAGAAAGGAAAATGAATCACCCGGTATATTAATTAGTGGACATGGTGCAAAACGGTGGCTCACTTCCCACACGATAGGAGAATATATAACTGAATAAGCAAAGCAGGCAATGTGTTTAAGAGATGCAGGGACAGTATGGGGTTTTATAGTAAAATGGATTGTACCGAGGGACAGCACCACCGCATAAAAATATCCAGTATCAGATATGCATGAAAACTACCCATTCTGATCACGGATGACAACAGTATGCAAAAGTATGGTTCCTTTTAGATCCTCAGGGGAAAGGACCAGTATTAATAAGCTATTCACAGTAAATTGATTCCTTGGGGCTGAGATTACTTCACTTGAAACTACTCTTGTCTGTGTTTCATTTACATACAGGGGCGGCTCCAGGCCCCAGCACGCCAAGCGCGTGCTTGGGGCGGCATGCCGCGGGAGGCGCTCTGCCGGTTGCCGGGAGGACGGCAGGCAGGATGCCTTCGGCGGCATGCCTGCGGAGGGTCCGCTGGTCCCGCGGCACGCCTGCGGAAGGTCCACCGGAGCAGCGGGACCAGCGAGTGGCAGAGCACCCCCCGCGGCAGGACGCCGTGCTTGGGGCGGCAAAATGTCTAGAGCAGCCCCTGTTTACATAGACTTGGATCTGGGGTCTAACTGAACCAGTAATTTGACATTATGACTCACTAACACTTCTACTGTGGCTCCATCAGGTTCACAGAAGCTAAACTTTTAAGTTTCTTTTTAGAAAATTAAATAAAACTTTAAAATTAAACATATAACTTAAAAAACCTTTCTGGCAGCAATGAAAACCTTCTGAATGTGACCCACTGCAGTGCTATTGTCTCAAAACTGCAGTCAGACTGCCTGAAACAAAACCTCCATGGGAGGGGCATGCTGTCTCGTTCATCTCAATGTGGTATTAACCTTGGAAGCTAATGTTGTCAATATTGGATGAGATTTGCAAAAGCACTTAAGTGATTTAGGAACACAAGTCCCAATATCTTTCAACGAGTGAAGTCACTTAGTTGTTTTTGAAAAATCCTACCCATACATATCAATATTAACTGTTAGACTGATGATCATTTTAGCAAAAAAGTTAAGCTACTGAGCAGAACACCATAGAGTCAAATCCTATGTCTAATCCCTGCAGGAAGTCACAGAATGGATGTGTCATTGCTTTAGCTGCTGGCATTTCATCTTCTACTGTAAAAATCACATGACTCAAAAGGACAATTGTTCACATCCCCCTAACATATGCTATTTGATAGCCCCCAGATCTGAAAAGGGCCAGAGTGATAATGAGGGAAAACAGATACACAGATGATTTATATCTATTCCTGGCCAACTGCCTAAATGTAGGCTCTGAGAACCAATTTGTTCCACAATTGCCTGGCACAAATTACTAGTGAGTTTCAGGGATTATTTGCAGCAGCCTATTTGTTCTGGACTCAGTTTTTTTCTTTATTTAATTTTAACAGCTATAATAAAACCGCTTTGATCAATAAGAATTATGAACAAAGCATACATACATTAAAAGATTCCAACTGCATCAACAGTCCCCCTGCTCCTCTGCCACGTCTGAGAACAGAGGGGAGTTTTTGCTCACAAACATGGGCGGGAGGAAAGTGCACTGAGGTGGTGATTTTCCCTCTGTACAGGATCCTTGCTTTGTTGTTAAGCTCTGCTCTCACTTACATTCGCTGTCCCCCTTACTGGTGGTGCTAGTGTTTTGATCCCAGTTAAATTGCAAGAAACAATACACAAGGGTGAATAAACCAACCTCTGGAAGCCCTAAGTGTACATCACACCTCCCAGCTCCCATAGACGTTCCTGCACTAGCTCTGCTTGAGCTAGCACCTAAAAATAGCAGTGTGTTGGCAGGGTAGCACTGACATCAGCTCAAGCTATATCAGGGGTTCTCGGGACAAATTTTTTGGTGGCCTCAGAGTGCTGGTGTCCGCTCTCACACTTTTCCCTAAAATACTTAATTAGCTTTAGGAAAAATGAAATATGCACATATACACATCCAAATCATTGTAATTTATTTATTGCTAGCTGATAAGCCTGTTGTGAAAAGTGATATTAAACATACATCTATCACTTTTCACAGCGGACTTACTCAGCCCTGGCAAACCTGGGGACAAGTTAAGCCCTTAATGAGGCGGGGGAGAGGGAGTGGGAGAGGACCGAGGGAGGCAGCATCCAGAGCCTGCCCCCTCCCCCACCCTGCAACCTCAAGGCTAAAGTCTAAAACCTAAGCCCCCACCACTCCCAGGAAGGTGGGGAACTCATGGGCTGCCTGCTTCTCCAGCGTTGTGTCCCAGGTGTCTCCGGGAGGGGGAGCGGGGGCCCCAGCAACCACCACCAAGGCAGTTCATCCAGGAGTACCAGGAGGGGAAGGGGTTGCTGCTCCGCTCTCCCGCCCCATAATAGTCCAGGAGGGTATGGCCACAAGAAAAGCGGCTGGTGGGTCGGGCGGGATTGTACTCAGGCAGCTAATTGTGTCGCATGGCACTGTAGAGATATGCTTGTTAGATGCCTCTCACTAAAAAAATAAATCAGATTATCAGCAGGTATAATAAAGCTGTATGGTAGACCGCCTGCCACCTTTGGCTTCCCCACACCACTTCATGCTCATGGTACAGAATATCACACAACGCTTGCAAAGCAGAGACCTTCGTAGTGTGGAAGCAAGATGAAAAACCCTTTAAAGTGTTTTGAGGCTGAATTTCTGCAACCGGTGTCACTTTAGAGGGACAAATTTTCAAATGCACATGCAATACACACACACCGCCGTCAGACACTGTTACAGTTATACCTCTGACTCCCTCTGTGGTCTGCTCAAGGAATGCCCTCTCCCGTCCAAGGCCTCTAGCCATCTCCTCTCTCTAGGTAGGGACCCACAACCCACTCCCTCCTGACCATGGGTTTAGGCTTGCACTCACTGTTTATTCCAGCAGATCTGACTAAGAATCTACTTTGCTTTCTCTCCAAGGGCTATAAGCAGTGTATGCCAATGGTTACAAGGAACCAAACAGCACATTTATTTTCAGATAAGTGTTTTCTCTGTAAAGCTTTTCTTATGTGGCATCTCCATTACTAGAAGTTTGCAACCATAGTAGCCCACTCTGTATGATCCTCTGCTAATCTCTTTGTGGATGAATAGCCCTTATGATCCACCCTGGATATCTCATCCATCTTTTTCTGTCTCATTCTTCTGACATCTTCCAGAATACCCCTTTCACTCTTGCTGTTCTAGTGCCAGCTTCAATATCCTATCTTCCACCTTCTGTAACAATGCTTCCTAAGTAGCAATCGTTTCTCATTTGCTATATGGCGGTTTCATTCACTGGAATATCGTGTGTGTTCTCAGGATCCTTGCATACCACCATAGTTTTTGCTTTGTCCACAATCAACTGTAGATTGTACAGGAATATGGCAAAGAATATGATCTGCACTACCTTCAGGCCTTCTTCTGATTCAGTCAAAAGCACTGTGTTATCTGCATAGCAAATGTTATCCTCTCATTTTCCATTCATCTTAATACCTTCTTCAATTAACTTAATCAAACACTCGCTATAAATATTGAATACAATTGCTGACATTACAAAATCTTCTCTCACTCCTCTCTTGATCTCTATTAGGTTTTCATTTTCCTCTCCCTTTAAAGTTGCCTTTGGATTTTAGTATAATTGTTTTATTAGCTGGAGTTCACGTCCATCAATCCCTACAGATCTTAATATATTGAGCAATTTGTAGTGGTAGATTCTATTAAATGCTTTTAGGATAAAAGCCTTATGGAAAAAACACATACAACAATGAAAGGGTTTAAATGCGTATTTAGGCTCATCAGTGAGCCCCTACCCCCATCAATCCTATGGTGACCCTGACAGGTTCTAATCCTTCCAACCTTCCATGAAAGGGAACCTTCTGTGCATCATTTCCTGTCCTAGTCTTCCAATCCCACTGCACATGCCCCACCTGCAACCAAAGGGCTTGGTTACATAGAGTAGTATTTGGACAAAATTAATGGGACAAAATGAAATATTCACTTTAGTGTGATGGGTGTGTCAACTGCTTGGGTACTAGTACATTTCCCCCCCCCCTTGAACCTGTGCTGTTTATTTACCTCTCCCCAAGTGAGGGACTTTAGCATTAATATCAGATCTTCTCGTGGCCTGGGTGCTCACGGCTATTATCTCTTGAGATCACTTTGCTGTTTAACTTTGTCCTCTTGCATATTTCCTGTTCCCTACTATTGGTGTGCCAGGCAAATTTGATCATAGTAGTCTTTGCAGCTGTGTCAATATCCAACAACAAAAACTATCTTAACATATTTCCCTGCCTGCGTAGCAACCCAAGAAGGTATAGAAATGCAAGGGAGCTTTGCATATAGTTTGATGCATGTGCAGTTGAAATACACAGCAGTCCAGCTATTCTATAGGGTTTAAATTATATGTTTCACCATTAGCGGTAGCTTCATGAGCCACTTCCAAGTGCCACGTGATTAGTTCATGCTTCACGGAACCCAGCCTGAGAATTACCAGTTTTTATCCCATGGCTTGTGATAATACTCACATTTTTTGGCTTGTGATCTGAAGTATCTAACAGCTCCCTAAATGTTTCACAATTCCCCTTGCTACCTGTTGTCATGCAATGGAGACACACTTGCCATGCGGAGCCCAATTAAGCACTGCAGCCCAGCTTCTGCGTTTGGAAAGGATATTTCTTTAAAAGTCACACTCTGCTAATCAAATGGCTTTTCAAAGCCTCCAACTGAAAAAATCATCCCTTGTTCCCTATCGTCCGCAACTGGTAACAAGGCTATTAAATTTGCCAGCCATAACAATGTTCCATTCGCTCCTATTGAGCCTGAAGTCTCTAATGAGGGCTAGGGAAGAAAAAACATGTCTACCAATGCACAGAGAAAAAAACCTGGGTGCTTTGGGTTAACGCTATATCTGAAGCCTTAATTGGTGTACTTCAAAGTGAATCTGGAGTGTTTGAAAAACACTGGCCTCCAGATCAAATAGCCTGCTCCAAATTGCTGGGTTAATATATAACCTCTGCTCCATGTTTTCTGTCTTGTTCTATAGGGGAGATCCAGACACGATTATCAATCTCTGTCTCTCTTCCTGTTTTAAAGGATTTCAAATGCTGGCCAGACCATTAATGACTGACACTGACACCAGCAACAGCAACATTCAAACAATGTTTCTGAGAAAGGATCAATGTTCCTTCCATCAAGTTTTCACATATTTAGTTCACTCCTCCCCCCAAAAAAATAGATCAAAGAGGAAGACAGACAGAAGTGGAGGATGGGAGGACAGAGAGGAAGGAGTAGAGCAAAAAGCCTGGCAATGGAGATGCATGAAAAATTGAGTATACAGAGTATAAAAGATGCTTGTGTGTGCGCTGTTTGAGGGCATTGTGAAGCCAGATGTTCAAACCAGTGCTCTGGTTTATCACCTGGCTAATTACAGGCAGCCATGACAGCTGTGTTTTCACTGTGTCTAACAATGAAGCCCTGACCCGTAATAGAGGGTCAGCCTCCCTGGACCAAATACCGCAATGTTACTTGCCATATTTCCCAAGACAAAAGCTCTAAGCAGAATCATGCGAGCTATTCCAGAACAGGGCTGTAGAAGTGTACCAGATATCTCCATCCACTAATACTGTGCCACTCTGTGCACATAAAGGATTATTTGCGTGTATACACTCACTCTCTCTCTGGCTCTATTAAAGGGAAACTTCACACAGTTAATGTTTCAATTGTAGCTGTGTTGGCAAAGGTGGGAGTCCTAATGTAGACAAGAGTACTTGTGGCACCTTAAAGACTAAAAAATTTAGTCTTAATGCATCCGAAAAAGTGAGCTGTAGCTCACGAAAGCTCATGCTAAAATAAATTTGTTAATCTTTAAGGTGCCACAAGTACTCCTGTTCTTTTTGCGGATACAGACTAACACGGCTGCTACTCTGAAACCTAATGTAGACAGTTATTTAGATCTGACATGCTTTTCGGTAGTGTTGGTTAACTCTCCTGTGAATTAGACTTGATCATACGGTGGTGAAAACAAGGATATAAAAGGTAGCAAGAGATGTAGATAACACTTTTGACAGGACAAGAATGAGGAAGCATTAGTGCAATCATCAGCTTGGGTGATTGGTCCTTATGGTATAGAATATACAGTCAGAATATGAAGTGACAACTTCAGAGCTTCACCATATATTCTGCCTTCTTTAGGTATACTTGTCTGCTTGTAGTATTTACTTCCTGTGATTGTAAAACATTATCCATGAGTGGATAATCCACAGTGCTACCTTCCTTTTGGTTTTCTATGACTCTGGCAGAAGGGATACAAGGGAACATGATGGGGTGGCAAATTTGACAAGAGGTATTTAATTCTCTTATGTCACCAGGTGGCATGCAAATGCTTACAGTGCAGCAATTACACTGGGAGGGCTTTGGGGCTGGGATTTCCAAAGGAGACTATTGTCAACACTGCAGCTGGGAGTATGCTTCCCAACATGAATAGACAGACACACACAAGCTCTGATTGAGCTTGCACGCAAAAATAGCAGCTTGGCCACAATGGCACAGACAAGAACTTGGGCTAGTTGCCAAAGTACAATCCCACCCGATCCCCCTGGGTACGAATTCAGTGGCTAGCCAGAGACACTGTCCATGTTCCAGTGGCCACACTACTATTTTTAATGCACTAGCTCAATCAGAGCTAGTGTATGTCTGCCTACCCACACTGGGAAGCACCTTTCCAGCTGCTGTGTAGATGTACCTAAGGGAGTTTGGCTCCCAACTTCCATTGCATTTCAATGGGGTCCAGATGGCTACCTCCCTTAGGTTGAAAATCCCAACCCTGAAGAGTGAGAGCAGTAGAAATATCATTTTGTTCCAGCATCACATAGAAGTATCAAATTGGTCAATAATAAATGGTGAGCACTTTTTTGCAGTGCTTAGAATAGATTTTTAAGTCCATAATGATCATCTAGCCTGACCTACTGAATAACCACAGAATTGCACCTGGCAATCTCTGATTGAGCTACTAGCATATCTTTTAGAAAGACATGCCAACCTTATTTAAATATGCATCATGTATTTAAAATTTGCTGTGCAAATATGTACTGATCAAGCACTTGGTAGGATAACCCAACATATTGTGGAAATAACTTAAAAGGTGATTGTATGAAGTTCAGGGTTTGAAACAATTAAAGATGATCCCAACATTTCCCCATTGCAACAAAGATAATGACACTTCCCCAGTTTTGTAATGTGCTTTGCAACAAAATGCAACACATTATCTGTAAGTCAACAAATACTTTTAGATTCTGATCAGCCTTCATCACACAAGGTCCTAATGGATTTATGAATGTTTACATGGCCTGATTCATCACTGCATTACTTCTACTTTATGTGGGCGGTTTTGGGCAACTCAACACTTTTAAACAGTTTTATTTAGGGCTGATGATTCAACTAAGACACATCAGTGAAAGGGGGAAACCTGGACTGATTCAGACATGTGAGAGGCAATGACCAAGTGGAATGCTAACTGCCTTGCTCTGGAAGTTATATATTTTGTTGTTGAGCGGTATTTCATTACAGAAACATGTAAGCAAGAAAACAAGAGGCTTCTGGGATTTTCACAATGGTATCACATGTGGAAAACACCCTCCACCAGGTATCAGAACATTGTGGCAATTATAGACACTCCGGCAAGGTAAGGGGAAGTTTGAAATGTCTGGGGGAATGACATCAAGACAGGTTGCAGTTTACTTGGGGAAAAAATCAATATGTATGTTGGTTGATTGGTTCCCAATCTACTCTTCCTGCAAAGGAATTATAATTGTGTGACCTAAAGCCATGACTGTTCTGGAAAGTACTGACCCCATCTTTGAGGAGACAAGATTTGCTTTCCTGTAAGATTACAAAGGGCAATAGATTCCATAAGGATAATTTATAATATAGGTGTATCGATGTATTTTTAAATATCCTTAGCCAACCAGGGGATAACTTACAGGTCCTTGCTGTAAAAGCTAATTCACATAAGTTTCCTATGCATTTTCTTCTGTTCCTTCAAATACATATGTTTTATACTAGTTTGCATAGAACCAGACTATTCTATTAAGAAAGTGAAGACTAATACATTTTCAGGGAGCTTATTAAATATGTGCCATTCATGCTGTAATAAACAAATTCAGTGGTTAATCCCCTTTTCTCTGTTTTGTGGAACTAGTTTAAAAATACAGAAGGATTTGAGGAAAATTTTTCATTCATCTCCCCCCCTCTATTTTTTTTAATGAAAACTTGACATTTCAATTAAAATTTTTATTGACGTTTGAAAAGCTTTAACCAGCTCAACTAATTCGAGGAACAATGAGTCATAGAAACTATCCCGATCCAGACAGTGTAGACTGGATGCAAGGAGGTATGGACTCTCACAAGGCTTGTTCCCATGAAGTGCTGAGAATTCACAACTCCCCTCAACTTCAACAGAAGTTGCCAGCAGGCAGCACATTTTAGGGTCTGGCCCTTAATGAAAGAGAGCAGATGACCCTTTTTCATCCTCCTTTCACTCCAATATTTGTCATATATTTCAGCCTGGTAGCAGTGTTTGTCCTTCCCTCATTATCGTTCCCTTTTGCCACCATAACACTATACTGTAGCTATGTAACACACTGTACGGTGGACCATATTCAGATCTGGATGCCTTGATAGTCCATATTGCATCAAATTCAAGGTCTTGGTCCTCATCTCCAAGATGATTACTGGTCTAGAGATCACTTAGAGTTCCAAGATGAGGACCATGGTTGACACCTCTGCTCTTCAGGCACAATGGAAACCCTCTGCCACAAAGAGAAAGCTTGTTTGTGAAGGAGACTCAGATTTCTCAGGGGCCAGTGGAATGCTCTCTGTGCCTCGGATTAATTTTAAGGTGCAAAGTGCACCAGTCATAGGCAACAGGTTGTCTCTCTTGGCAGCTGCATAATTTAACAGAGGAGATTGGTGAATCACAGAAATAGAGACATACAGGCTTTAGTTATCATTCAAGTACACCAAAGCATTAATGCAACTGAACAAGAAACAAAGACACATAACAAAATACCCCCTGGATCACGCACACTTACAGTCTTAGGCTGGCACAAGATGAAGCAATTCTCCAACACTGACACACTTAAACCTTTAAAGAGATGGTAAAGACAGAAGAAAAAATAAGTGGAGATCACCACAGGGTTGTTCTTACTCAGGTTTCCACCATTTGGTCGTCCCTGGTGTCCCAACTAGGGGTCAGTCTGACCATCTTTTATATACCTTTTTCCTTACATCCCCCACTCAACCAGGAGCATATTTGACTTTGGTCTCAGCCCCTTTGCCCACATTTGTCATTCCAGGGGACCATAATTCAGGTTCCAATTGCTAGGAAAAAACTAACTTGTGTCATACATTTCCTAATGGTTCTGTTTTGTAAATGTGGTTTCTCCATGGTTACATATACTCAAAAAATGGTTATTTTAAGTTTCTGTGTTGTACTTGTTTATCACAAACTACATATTGCAAAATCTTATGACCTCAAGTCAATCACTTGTGTTAAGCTTTCTACTAGGCCTTGCTTAGGCCTCAGCCTGTTGCCAAGCCTAAATACTCATATTATATGTCCTCCTATTTGCATTTCAGCTATTTTAGATTATTAAAAGCAATCTTGCACATAAAATATAAACTGACCTTGACCCTATGAAATCAGGTGATGGGTCACAGGTCAATAACTCCCACAGGAACAAAGAACCATCATTGCCCTCTTCACTTCCTTTTCCAATCTCAAGATGTCCTTTTACCTTTACTAATAACCCAACAAAACAATTCTCTCCCTAGGGAGAAAGAATAGAACCCCCTGTGACCAATACTAGTCATATCACTCAATGCACTACTGGAAAATGCTCACATACCACAGTGATGGACTCAGAGTGAGAACCTAAATAGAACAAGTACCCAAGTCCTGCATTTGGGCATCGAGATAGCATAGCATTCTGCAGGAGGGGCCCTCAGCTCTGAAACGAGCTCCTCCACTGCTCCAAAACAGCCCGGGTCCGTTGAACTACCAGACTTGCCGCAAGGTGTGTCTATGAGAGTCTGCAGCTTCGGCTTGCAGTTTGATGATAGTGGGGAGCTGTATGTTCTACAGTGGTTTAGAATTTTCATTTGCAACTTACAACACAGAGGCCTCAGTGTCTTGGATTGGGCCCTATTCGATAAGTACATTCGGATGTGAGTGCTCCAGTACTGGGTAAACATGACTTATAAAAGAACTAAGATTTAAAAAATTAGACTCTCCATAGTCTTCATATTCACAGTACATTTCTATTCCAGCATTTGTCTTCTGCTTCGTGAAATGTCAGCTGCTTACAACCACTGAAGACCTATACAAGTGCATTTCCAATTGGATCTTAAATTAGAAAAAGAAACAATTGAAGTTTTAAATCTATCTAGTGAACAATTACTGTACTAAATTCAAATCAAGCAATTTTCTGAAAGTACTTCAATAAATTATCTGTGTAATTAGCAGTAGAAGTCTGCTATTTTTAAACTCTGAACAATGATAAAATGCATTTTTTGTACCGCATGTTATCATGCAGATGAGGATGGTGCTAATTTCTTGGTTTTCAAGACAAATTATGGCAAACAAATATACGAGACGAGACACCGAGCAAGCAACAGAAACGAGAATGTACAAAGTAGGTGTGGGTACACATAGAGCCTAAGGAGACAAAGTGTGATGTGATGGACTGACTTTATCACATTGCTTTCTATGGCTGACAGGACTCAAGTCCTAACTATTCCTGAACTTCAAATGTATCATCTGGCCTCTGATTTCTTCAGATAGTGAATTTATGGCCCAAATCCTCTTTCTTGGACACAAATTGAATCTGTTTTATCATCCAAGTTGCCTTTGATCTTAGCAAAGGTTAGTCCCCAAGCCCATTCTTTAAGATCCCATGATTACACTAAAGACTTGGTTGAAAGGGAACAATAAAGATTTCAGCTTAATAAAGACTACCTACCTATTAACACTAAATTTAGACAACCTGTACTTCCCTCCCTCTTAATGTGTAGATTATTACAAGACTGGAAGTTATATAACCAACATCTTATATATCCTGAGATCTATTTATGTTCAGTCTCTGAATTTAAAACTTCCTTTCAGCTTCCTCCACCTGATTTGCATATTAACTCAACATTAACGGTGATCGCCCCTTAAGCAGTGTGATATCTCCCCTACTACTTTGTACAGCTACAAACTTACTTTGAAATCTGCCTTCTTTCCTAAGTTTCTTCTACTGTCATTGGCTCTTGTTTAACAGAGACAAGAACAAATCACTAAAGAAACTGTGATGAATGCTTAAGCCTGCTAAGTAATATTCACCTAAGAACCTGGCAGATGGCTGTTTTATGGGTTTCTTTGGCCACAGTTTATATCCTCACAACAGGGAGACTAGATCTAACCATTTTTAGGGGCTCTCATCTTTTCTGAAGTCGTTGAGGTACCAGTTAAGCCTCAGAATCACAAGGAGTAGCACCCTCAGTGGTCTGTTCTTCCAGGCACCCATTTCTAGGACTTCTCACCACCTCCTGCTTTCTTTCCTCAAGGCACAGCTACAGAAGAAGTGCAAGTTCTGCCTGCAATGCCCATTGTTGTACCACAGAGTTAGTACAAATTCTGGATGGAGGGTACCAGTATATAATCTGAAGATAGATTGGTGGACCTAGTGGAGAGAGGATTACGTGGTGCATAGGAAGTGAGGAAGTGAAATAGGGATGAGGAGGAAAATCAGAACAGAGATGTAGCTGGGTAAAAGAATATGTAAAGCCTTAAAGAAGAGAACTTTGATGCAGTAAGACACTGAAAACCAGTGAATGGAATGATATGGTGTAAGAAATGGGGAATCGTTGGTCAAGTTGTTATGGCTAATTAGTGTGAATTGAGCCCTTTTTATGTTCATGCACAGATCTCAGTTGCTACAAGTTATTTGCAGTTCCTTAGAGCCAGTCAAAAAAGACCACAAAAAAGACAGTGAGAAAACTTAAAATTACAAAAATGGATACATTTTTACTAGCTCTGCAGTTCATACCTAAAGGAATACTTTATACCAATAAATTTAAAATTAAGGATGATCACAAAGTATCCATGGTATGTGACTGGTAACTTACACCAGATGCTATTGTTGGGCCCCATTGTACCAGGGGCTGTACGACCACATGAGGAAGCCATTTTTTGCTTGAACTCTTAGCATCTTTATCCCAGGTATGTATGTATGTATACATGTATGTATACATGCATACCTGGGATAAAGATGCTAAGAGTTGCATACCTGGGATAAAGATGCTAAAAGTTCAAGCAAAAAATGGCTTCCTCATGTGGTCCACACACACACACACACACAAAATAATCTAACTGAGGCACAATATAATTTTCTTTTACCTATGAGGCATTGCTTTATGAATTATGAAGACCATGCCTTCATCCATACATATAACTCAGCTGTCAAGCCCCTGCATATTATGCCAGATTTTCATTAACTTCCATGATCAACTTTTATCAACAAATCTACCTTGGAAAAACAAGCTGCCCAATTTTCACTCTTATCAGCTAAGTAATTAAAGAGGCTATAATTTCCATTCAGGAGGTTCCTATAACATACCTTTGATACTTAATAAATTGAACCCCAGACCTGAAGTTTTTATTTACTTTGAATTGCTTTTTTGCTGGTATCACCAATGCCCTATGTTACCTGTGTGTGTTACAACTTTCTTGGTACATGGAACTGACAAAATTACAAAAGCCTGAAAGATAGCTGAGGCAGAAAGAAAAAGAAAACAAGTAACCAGGAAAAAAAATAATTTGCTGACTAAAATATGCATATATGGAGAGTTGCCTGATTCACATAGGCAGAATGTTTGTACTATACATGTAGATAGATTCTCTAATGAGGTTTGTTATACCTGTCACATATAGCAAAGTAATGATGTTACCTGTTGGTGAACAATAGCACTAAAGATACTGTCAGGTGCTTACTATAAAGTTTGTACCATTGGGATAGAACACCCTTCCTCGTTCCATGCATCACCTTAAACACAAGTATCTGCTTGAATTAAACTATTTAAACACAAAGGGATAGATCCTCAACTGGTGTAAATTAACATAGCTCCATTGTCTTAACCGGCACTACATCAACTGATATTAGCTGTGGATCTGGCTCTTTAGATGAATCCTTGCATTTTGTTTTTAACCTTGTTGACAAGAATAGAAAAGCTAGTTTGGATAAAGAACCCAACATTCACCCTAAACGCAAACAAAATGTATCAGTTAGAAGCGTCGAAATATGACTGTTTTCCTTTTATTCACGCTGGTGCATCTTTGCCTTGACTGGAGTTTCGCCTTTGAGAAGAAGCAGAATCACCAAAACATCACAAGAAAAGGGAAATCTCATAGTATTGTCACCCAGTGGATAGAATAAACTGTGTGCCAGTTTCATGTCCATACCTGTACCCTCAGACAAATATCCAGACAATCTCTGAATAAAGGCTAACTTAAGGATGACAGTCCTATTTACCCTATATATTGCTCCAGAACATCATGTGTAATAGTACAATAAAGCTCCTTTGGCCCAGAAATGCTCTACATTTTTCTTTGTCCTATCAGGTATGTTTTACAGTCACCCAGCTATGGAAAGCCGCTGCCTGAATGTGTTCATATTGCTCCATTCTTGTGGATTAAAAAAATAATCTATAGGTTCTGTGACGTTGCACCCCATAATGCTTTATGGAAATATGCTTATGAATGTAAATATGACATGACTAGAATATGTTTTATGCTACATGTGCCATGTAACATATCACTGCAAAGGTTACGATCTACTGAATACATTCCTCCTATTTGTATGCATGTATCATTTTTATATTCGAAGTTATGAATATTGGCTATGTACTTGTTTAATTTTAAGTAGCCTCAGTGAAGCAGTTGGTCAGCTTCCTGAGGAAAGACTATTCTCAATAAGTGCCCAATCAAGAACCACTTAAGCCAACAATGAACTTGGAGGCGCCAATCCACATCTGAGCTTTCCCAGGAATGTGGCTTGGCTGGTAAGGAACTCAGTCATGCATGGACATGTGACTTGCCCATTTGACTCCAAAACTCCATTTTGTAGCTGGATTCTACACAGGGGAAGGGAGGGAGGGGAGTCAACCCACAAGAGAACGTCTACTTAAACCCCCTGGGAAACGCCTCCATTTGGTCTTCAGCCGGCTAAAGAGATATCCTTTGGGGGTGGAGAGGCTACCTGAAAGAAACTGGAACAAAGGACAGTAACCACAGGGAGTGTGAGTGATTGCTGGACCCAGACTAGAAGGAGACTAGTCTCTAAAAGGAAGCTTACTGCAACACCACTGAAGGTGAGGTTTTGTCTGTATTCAGCTGTCTTACTGTATTAGACAGACTTGTGTGTTTTGTTTTATTTTGCTTGGTAATTCACTTTGTTCTGTCTGTTACTACTTGGAACCGCTTAAATCCTAATTTCTGTATTTAATACAATCACTTTTTACTTATTAATTAACCCAGAGTATGTAATAATACCGGGGGGGGGACAGTTGTGCAGCTCTCTCTATCAGTGTTATAGAGGGTGAACAATTTATGAGTTTACCCTGTGTAAGCTTTATACAGGGTAAAACGGATTTATCTGGGGTTTGGACCCCACTGGGAGTTGGGCATGTGAGTATTAAAAACAGGAACACTTCTGTAAGCTGCTTTCTGTTAAGCTTGCAGTTTATGGGACGTGGTTCAGACCTGGGTGTGTGTTTGTGGCCGGCAAGCATGTCTGGCACAACCAGGCAGGGTTCTGGAGTCCCAAGCTGGCAGGGAAAGCAGGGGCAGAAGGAGTCTTGGCACATCAATTGGCAGCCCCAAGAGGGTTTCTGTGATCCACCCCGTCACAGGCTCTTCGTTGATTTTTAAAGTATTTGGTTACAGTCAGCTTGTTATTGCCCCTATGAAATTGGCTTTATAATGTATTATATTAATTTTGTGAAGCTCTTTGTGGGACAGGCATGAAATAATGTGATTGTTAAGTTCTTAACAGCAAAAGAGGCCAGGCAGTACAATTGTTAGAGGGGGGGGGGAAAGATGTGATTGCAAGGCCATGGTGTAGACATGACCTTGTTTGCAGCAAGATGCCCAATCAGCACATTACACAGCAGATTTTGTTACAGTAGTTAAAGACACATAATTTCTTGCCTTCTGAATGCATTCGCTTCAGGTTGTTATTAAGCCATAAACCCGATATTGCTTTTTGGAAGAAATAAAGCTGGTTAAAATCCATCAATTGGCACAGTAAATAAGGGTACATTGATCAGTGCAACAGAGTTTGGACCGGCTCTTACCTCTGCAATAAGGAGACCCTGGGCATGAAGTCCTGGTAACAGTAATGTGAAAAGGTTTTATTAAAAAAACACAATACCAACAACTTAAATTCTCATATCTATCAAATAAGTTAATTAAAATAGCTTCAGATACTACAGCTGCATATGGCTCCTTCTGACAGAATTGTAGTTTTATAAACACACATTTAATCTTTAATATTTCTCTCCTTGTTGTATCAAAGGCCCACATAAGCAGGGGGAACTGATTACACAGAAAGGGCCATCAAATGCACAAAGTATGTAGACAAGGTAGTCAGGGAAATTTTTCCTTCTTTTCCAGCCATTTTGGTTTAAATTTTCTTAAATGGCTGGTGATATGGGGTCCCCAATTTGAGACACCTCAAAGGGCCTGAATTTTAGAGGTTGGGGGTGCACAGCACTTTCTGAAAATCAGGCCTCGTTAAGATGTGTCTAGTTGGGTGTCCAAAGTCAGTAGTCATTTTAGACCATCTTAGCCTTCCGGGGGCATCCCACTAATTAACTAGGCCACACAATGCCCCTGTGAGGCAAGGAACTGTTATTAACTTCAATTTACAGAGGAGGAAGCAGACAAAAAAAGTTTAATAATGGCTTGTTTCTGCTTCACACCCTGGGTCCATAGTAGAACCGTGAATGTGCTCCTCTGTGTGCATCCACAGCAGCAAGATTATCTACAGATGGTGAGAGCTTTTCCGTTTATGGCTTTCCACTCTGAAAACAATCTTAAAGTATTTAAAACACGGATTTAATTCACATTTAACAAGACTTTATGGCATTTAGTTTGTTAACAGCAATGATTTGAGATTTAATAGGCAGATAATCAAACTCGTGTTTTAATGAGGCAAAATTTCACGCAAACAGTGTCCAATTAAATTATGATGATTATTATATGAAAGTTAAATTGTTTCTTAATCATAATGAATATTGAGGTATTTAATCCTCTTATTAAAGGAAACTATTAATGGCTTATGTATGTAAATTAAAGTGCACAGGATATAACTCTTACGGGGCCTACAAGTCTGTTTTAGAAATCTATAACATTAACATACATTGCTTTTATCTTGTGTCAGTAAATGACCAGCACAACCCTGCCCCTGTGGTGTAGGGAGACGGCTACAGTCAGTTGAATTATTCATTGCCAAAAAAGCGATCCCCCAAATTTAACCTTGTTTCCTGTTTACTAACTCATCCCAATTTCTACAATGTCTGAATCATTTTAAAGGGTATTCACTGACCAGTTTATTCAAACAAGTTTTAGCTTATGGGTTGTTTGTGTACTGCTTATTTCAACTGTTCTCTGCTATTGATGGTGGGTGCTTGTTGGCCTATGTCACAGGGTGTATTTCCTGCTCCCTAATTGGAAGACAACCTCAGTGAAATGTTAGAACAAACAGCCATCGTGCTTCCTGTGGGAGTTTTCAGCTTTAGTCTTGATTTTAAAAATGATGATGCTTTTGAGATCCATGAATATTATAAACTGGTAGACGTAAGAATACTTAGAGTAACAAACATAACCCCACTAATCACAATGCAACTCATTTATTTGTGAAGTTATTTGCAAATCACTTTTTGACAAGTTCTATTTAACTTATAGGGAAGAGCAGGAACATAATGTTACCAGATCTCTCTTCTCAAAATGAATGGGTAATATAAAACTCAAGTTACTAATCTTAACTTGATGGTACTAGTAAAGGCTCCATTATTTCCCATCAGAGAAGGGTTTGGACAGAAATAAACATATGCCTTCCCAGGTACTTATAAGTATTTGAAAACATGGCTAAGTCAATGCTAACACTCCAACCATGCTGGTAGCCCCAGAACTTGACGTCAGGCATTTGGTACACAAATAAATTACTTGGAAAATGACTGCTTGGATCTGCACCAAGTATCAGCCAAATATTGTGCAATATTCATATCATGGAGGAGAAACCCTCCACTCACAGAAACCTAAGGAGAATGAAGAAAAGATATAGTACAAACAGAGACAAGAGGAGATAAATATTTTAGGCTAAATTATTTCCTGGACGGTACTTTGGGTTACACTATACTACCCACAAGTAGTACTCTCTGTCACTTTCAGATAGAGTAGAGCCCCTATTTATTAATTAATTGGGGATAGAGTTCATAACAC
Source organism: Mauremys mutica (assembly GCF_020497125.1). Classification (NCBI taxonomy): domain Eukaryota; kingdom Metazoa; phylum Chordata; order Testudines; family Geoemydidae; genus Mauremys; species Mauremys mutica. The sequence continues at coordinate 13,557,370 of NC_059085.1, forward strand.
TGAACATCTCAAAATTACAGTAAGCGCAGTGTACAAATTTCAGTATGGTGAACTGCATCACGATCCTCTTGTCCTTCAACCAATGCAAAGTGACTTCCAGTGCATGGTAGGCACTGGAGTGTGAGGGGATGTTGACTTGTTCTTCATTGACATCACTTCCATTATGTGATTTTTGTTCGCAAGACTGGTGTTCTTCAAATCAAGATTCCACTGTAATTAATTACTACTTCTGCTGCAATCACACTGATCTCTTCCTTCATTTATTTTTGCCTGCCTCACCCCACTGAAGCCAAGAAAGATGTTCAGGTGCATAAGAAAAAGGGTTTATCTTAATGTGCATCAGAAACGTAAGGAGGAGGAGTTTCTCCTAAAGGTTCAGCTCCAGTTTGGTGAAATTTGGTAACATGTTGTTTTCAGTCTTAGTCCAGTTTTCATACAAGGAACCCTTGATGAGAAAGCACCAGCAATTTTTATCCTACATTATGATTGTAAAACTGGTACCTTCATCCTTTAGCAGCACCAATGGGTGGCAGGAACTTCTTACCCTGATGTAGGCAATCTCTAAACTGATGGAGGTCACATACTGTTACTGGCTTGACAAAGGCACACATCCATTTGGTAGTGTGCTGTCACACAAGTCTTTCAGTTTGCATCTGATACTATCAACAGCCTAACAGAGAGATTGAGAGAGAAAAAGATGGTCTACAATTGGTGTAACTAATGTCAGAGATAGAATTAGCCAACTCCACCCCTCCCTGCTTAAATCTACAAAAGCCTTTTCTCTGCTGTATTAATTTCTTGTCAGGAAGGATTTCCTTCATTAAAATCTCTCTGTAGGCACATGCAGGGAGCTCATCACCATGGTCTGAGTGCCTGAACATGGCAGCAATATTAATGTATTTTAGAGTCTCACAGCAAGAACTCCAAAAGTTAACAGTTCATGCAATAGATGCTGTGGAAGCAGGGTGAAGAGGAAGAAGGTATTTAAGTCTTATGTTCAAACTCCATGGTTTTCTCACATTCCACATTAGCTACATAATATCAGTGTGGTTGCTCTACTGCTACTTGGCTTAAGAATCAAGGCACTGAGCAAGGTTCCAGATTTAACAGGGCCTGTTTTGTTAATAAGAAACAGCAGGAAAGTAGCAAATAGCTGTGTATTATATAAGGTGATTCCCTTAATTACTATACAAGCAAGACAATAATTTAAGTATTAATGCTCTGAATTCCAACTTTAAAAGCATTTGTGTATTTACTGTAGCTGAAAAGTCTCAAGACCAACAGCATAACTGAGCTGCAAAAAAACCTAATCTAACAAACATCCTGCAGTTCATGTCATTAAGTCAGGAGGAGTGCATAGTGTGACCTGATTTTAAGTAGTATATCTTTCAAAGACACTCTCTTTGATACTATCAACAGCATGTTTTACTACTTCAGTGATCTTTTAATCTGCTAATCTTTGTTCACTTGGCCACCTAGCTAAATCAGAAAGTAAAATCTGAAGTTTTCTTCAGCTCTGTTCCTGAACTGTGTTTGAAGCAATGTCTACACTACCCGCTGGATCGACGGGCAGCAATCGATCTATCAGGGATCGATTTATCGCGTGTAGTGTGTAGACTGTACTCCAACTTGGCGAGACGCAGAAGCGAAGTCGATGGGGGAGCCGCGGCAATCGACCCCGCACCGGGAGGACGCGAGGTAAGTCGAACTAAAATACGTCAACTTCAGCTACGCTATTCTCATAGCTGAAGTTGCATATCTTAGGTCAATCCCCACCTCCGCCAGTATAGACCAGGCCTGAGTCACACTTGTCTATGCAAACAGTTGTACTTCAACCTAGGAAAGTCAGCAATTACCTACATTGCTTCCTTCCCAGCATCTAGGACTGGTAGGAAACTCTTTCTACCTGAGAATAGCCATAAGCTGTTTTTCCCGACTTCTTTAATAAGTTCATGCATAAGAACATGTCTCAGCTCACTAACCAACAAAGCTGCAGCGTAAGAGAGTAAGTGCTTCTATCCTGTGATAAGAAGATTTACACTTTGGGGGACTGCAGCAATGTTAGTTATGAAATTGAGACATCTTCTGGTACTTGGCATCAGCCTTAGTTTGTAACAGTCTCCTTTTCTTATCTTCTAGGTCCCTTCCTGGGAGTCAAACAAAATACAACGATCTGAGAATTTGCCTTTTCAGTGTCAGGAATTTGGGTGGCTGATTCATCAGGTGCCATTTCTGTTTCCTTCCTTTTGTCAGTTCTCACCATTCTTAGTAGCTGAGCATTTTAGGTTCTCCTGGCAAAAGGGCATATTTCTGTTAGAACTCTTTGGATGGGTGTGGAGTAGGGAGGAAGGAAGGAAGGGATCTTCCACAGAATGGAATCATCCATAGACTAGGATCATCCACAGAATCTCCAAGAATGTACCTCATCCACCACATATTCACATTAATAGGGATAAGCAGAGCTATCATAGTAAAATCAGAGTTAAAATCATCAACACTAAAACAAACAAGAGTTTGGAAGGGACGTTAACCCTCCAGCTTCAGGGCTTAAGCCAACCTCTGCTGAATGGGGGTCAGGATGAAAACCTTCCTGTGGTTATCCCATAACTACCCTCACCAATGTGTCTTGCACCTTCCTCTGAAACATCTGCTATTGATTATAGTTAGCGAGAGGATACTACTGCTAAATGAAGCACTGGACAATCCTCCTTTATGTAACCATCATCATGTTCCTATTACGCCTCTGGCATTTAGGGCAGCGGCGAACCTCCTTCACTCCTATCTGTTTCTGGCATGTCTTTCAATGGTTCCCCAACTGTGCCCCAGGTTTTTCAGCTTGGCTTCCACAGCTTTTTGCCATGTTGTTTTCGGGTGGCCTCGTTTTTGCTTGCCTTCAGGAGTCCATCTTATTGCTACTCTGGTGATGGAATCAGTTTCCATGAGAAACACATGACTGATCCATCTCCAATGCCACCTGGCAATAATGGTGCTCAGATCCTCTTGGCTTCACCGTGTCAATAGACTTTTGTTTAGGGGGTCACAAATTACAACTTCTCATATTCAATGTTACTAACCCCTGGAAATCTTCAGTAATGGCAGCACATTTCTACACCTTCAATATTGTCACTCCTCAAAGCCTTCCCTTTGGAAAGGATCCTCAGAAGAGTCGCTGCACTATAAGAAAGTGAAGCACTATCAGACAGTGTGCAATTTTCTATTTATATATACAAAGAACAACTATTCCAGATCCCACAGCAACTCCAGTTCTTTCTAGCTCTGGGACAGTTTTCCAACACCAGTTTCACTCATGCTAACTTTAAAAAGGGTGAGAGAAACAATTAGGAATGAATAATTTCTACAGTCAAGTTAGCACAGGAGAGGAAAAAACACTACAGAATATTTGGGCAAAACTGTTTTCATGAAGGCAGTTTCAAGCAAACACATGAACAGAAGCAGAACTTCTGAAGAGTTTGACTAAACATGCAAAAAATGGAAGATACCTTTTGGGAAGGAAGTTTTTACTTCCAGGGATCAAAGAGAGGATTGCCAGCCCTTAATCCCTAAAGCCTGAAGAGCCTGTAGCATCAGTAGTTTTCAGAGGTTGACAAGTATTCTATGGAGGATTCCAGATTTGAGCAGAGGTCTGTATCATCATAAAAGCTCTTTCCTGAAGACACCAGGGAATATCTGATGTGCAGAATGCCTGGACAGCAGGATCAGAATAATCAGGAATAATCTAAGTTTCCCTAAAACACTCCCTGACAAGATAGAATCAAATTCTAGAGGCTGTTCCTGGGGAGAATTTTCCCCATAAAGGAAGACTAGTAAGATCTTTAAAAACGAAAACAAAAAACTCTGAACAGCTGGGCAGTGGAAAAGGCAGGTAACTCCCATGTTTGAAGAAACATGAAAATGGCAGGCAACAGCCAACAGCATACAACCTTGGTAAGACAGAAGGTGTTGAATTTCACACTGTGCCTGAATTAAAGGCTAGGAATACAGTAAGTACAGTGCAGGGAGAACAGTAGTGGTGCAGAAAGTCACTCTTATTAAACATACCGCACAAAACTAGCCAGCTGTCATGAGGAAAGTGAATCAAAAAGACTGCCAAAGCCAGTCACTGACAGATGTTCCCTCAAGAGTCTGAAGCTGCTGGCCACAGACAAAGAGAAAGCTCTGGAAGTGTTGCCACAAAAATACAGTCACCAAGAAGCAGCCAAGGGCCATAAAAATGACAGACAGTGAGTAATAAGAGGAACGCTGAAAAACAACTGACCTACTACAGTTTCATGCACATTCTGCCATCATACCTAGTAGGAGTTGAAATTGGCACAAGGCTTCCTTTAGAATTCAAAGTAACGTGTGACAAAACTGATGCTAAGTCCTGTGTCATTGCAGTTACAAAGGAAAAGAGTTACTGTACTTCTATGCAGTTACTGCAGGTTCTATTTGTCCTATGGAGAAAGAAGGCCAGATTTTGCTTTCAGTCACAGCGATGCAAAATCCAGAGTAATTCCACTGACTTTGATGAAAATTTGAAGTTTATGACAATGTCAGTTATCCTTGTGCATTTGATATAGAATGAGTCATTTAGCTCCATCTAGGATCTAGGCCATTGATTTTCAAACAGTGAGGAGCACCCTGGGGAGGCACAATCAGGTTATGGCAGGCATGCAAGGTAGGGCACAGGACTGCAGCCAGCCAGGTGTCCAGGCCAGGGCAGCAGTGGGGACAGCATGCAGGGAGTCCCCAGCGGTCATGGGGAATGGACAGAGGACTACAGGGAACACAATGCAGCCCCACCCACAGCAGCTTGTTCTCCCCCCAGTCTGGACCCCTGGGTACTCCCCTGCATGCTCTTCCTGCTATTGCCCTGCTGTGGGCAGGACAGCCAGCCAACCAGCCAGCCACAGCCTTGGTATTTTAAACCCTTTGGAGCCTGCAGGAGCAAGAGGCTTTGGGTCAGGAAGCGGGTGGGGTGGGGAAGGCACCAGCATGGGCTTCACCCAGGAAGGAGTCAGTCAGGTCCTGCTGCTGCCCAGGGTATGAGTCACCCATTCCCCTCAGTGAGTCACCTTCTGCCCAGACGGACGGGCGTCGGGGCGGGTGGGACTGTTCTATGACTCCCATGGAGAAAAGGGGCACAGCAATCAAAGTTCAGGAACCTCTGCTCTAGACTAAACTGCACCTTTTCCTGTTTTATAGACTGAAAGTCTCTTAGGCACTTCTCTGCCTTATTACTGCAGTATCAGAGCACCTCACCATCTGTAACAAATCTATCCTCACAACACCCTGGAGAGGCAGGGCAGTGCTATTATCCCCACTCTACAGATGGGGAACTGAGGCCAGAGAGACTAAGTGATTTGCCAAAGGTCACACAGGAAGTCTGTGGCAGAGTGGAGAACTGAACCCAGGGCTGAGTCCCAGGGTAGCATCCAAACTGCCTAGTGGGAAGAAAGTGAGATGAGATGTTCTGAACCAAGCCTTCATTTAAGGGTTAATTTCTATGCCAACTTAGTAACTTGCGGCCACAATAGCACAAACATTTTCATTCAGGTACATTTTCTTGGGTTAGCCCAAGTGACACTTCAGGAATAGAAATCAGCTTTTTCTTAAACTGATTTAAATGTTACAGACATCCCAAGTCCCAAGATGGGTACATTTTGCATATAATGTGTTTTAAGCAAACATTTTCCCCTCACCTTCGCTTCTCGGCAGTGACTCCAGATGACTCCGACTTCAGCATGCACCATGCTGTGACATTACACCAACCAGAGCTCTGGCCTAAGCATGGGGTTGTCCTATAGTGGCTTAAATAACTAGTGTTCCTTAGATGATATTGCACATTGCCTAGCAGGCCCCAGCACCTACTGCGGTGTGGGGGGGTTGTTTTTAATATTTAAATATATAGTGCAAAAATATGCAGCTGTCACTGTCACTTTTCTGAGCCCCTGTTGGTCAGCTCCACTGGGGCTCCAGTTTAATGATGGCATCCTAGCAGGAGGCCTGCTTGAGTGTCATAGTAAATAGGAATCAGCAGTGGAATCACTGGGAACATGAGGGGGAAAACTGGTTACAGTGAAATTAATAAAAGCACACAGTAAATGTACCGTGAGACTGCCAGGTTCCTGTGCACTTACTCATGGTACTAAACACTAGGTTATGTCCGTTTGGAAGATTAGGCCCTAAATAATAGGACTGTGTTGAAAACAAACCATATTAAAGCTGCTACTGGTCGTTCACTGATAATGGCATTTTAGCTCTCAGAGTTGGAGAGAAACAGGCCGGCAGCGAGCGATAAGAGTTCAATATTACAGCCCAGTCAATAAGGGAAGAACGAATTCAAACGACTTAGCTAGTGCTTATACGTTAGTTAGGAAAGAAAGATACTGACCCAAGTAGTTTGGACAGTACGAATACAGTAATGAGACAGGGAAACACTAAACATCAGAAGTTTCCCTCCATCTTAAGTTTCAATTGTGATGTTGATGGATTATTTGGAAGAAATAAGAACTCGGGGCCTGATCCTAAAATGGGTTGATCAACTCCTGCGAGAGGGTGAGTGCCCTTAATTCATATTGACTTCTGTAGGAACTCAGGATGCTCAGCACGTTGCAGGATTAAACCTCACAAGTCCTTAATGAGAGATCTAAGAAGCCAGCACCACTTCTCCCTTACGTGACATAATCCATATTTTCACCGCAGATGTTACAGCTGGCAAGCAGTGCACTCAAAACCGGGCCATTATTAACAGGTTTTGTTATGTTGTGTGAAATGCTGATTAGCAAAGCTGTCTCAGTGTGTACGCAGTCTCCACTAGTCAACATGTGGGATGACAAAGGCAAAGGAGACATAAAAAGGAAGGAGGCCTCTGTTTCTTCGAGCATCAGAGGAGGTTTTACAGCAGCTCTTCCTTGCGTGCTGACGGAAGGGATCTGAAATGGTGCTTGGGAGGGGGTAGAAGAGGAAACGTTGGTGATTTGCTTCAAAATAAAACTTTTCTTTCCTGCCTAGCAGTGACGACTAGAGAGAAGTGTGTGCCTGATAGGTGTGTGCCTCTTAGTGTGTGCCTCTTAGTGAGATGGCTGAAGAGAAACAGGAGTTTTTAGGAGCCAGGGAGAACAAACACAAAACCCTTTCATCATGTCTGCGCTCACTTTCCCTGTGCACACAGGGTAACTTGTCAGACTAGCTGCATTAGACACAACGTAGGGCTAAGGATGGTGCTTCTGAAAGCACAGCTCCTGAACGACTATAACAATACACCACTGGGGATTGAAAATGACATTTCAACTTTCATGAGCTGTATGGTCTGTTGAATGCTTGATTCAACGTATGTTGCAGTCCCAGGCTATCTTGGAGAAATGTCATAAACTGGGCCCCATTGATCTAATTGAAACATTATGCCAAGAAATGTTTAGAATGCAATGATGCTAATAGAAACTGGCCTCATTAATGCCTGAGAAATCCACAGCAAACATGAAAGGAAGAGATATCAAGTGGGAAGGGTCTGTAGCACTCTTCCTGTCAGATCCACAGTGATTAGCAATACCCATCAGTTCACTGATCAGCTGCAGCTGCCCCTCCACTTACAATGTAGAGTGGCTCTTCCTTGGCATCCCAGAAAGCAAATGATCAGGAATGGACAGTTTAGACCTATAGAGTTCCACTTGCAAACCCAGCTCTCTATGCAAAGAGATGTCATTAACAAGCCATTCAGAGCAGTTTACCTCTACCCTTCATTCTATTTCTTGCATTTTTTCCTCCTCTTCAGTCAGATGGACACAACATCAAAATGCTTTTAGTCGTCCTGCCATATTGTATCAGCTTGTCCTTTTCCCCTTGCTGCAAAATCGTAATGTATCAACTTGATACAGCTTGATATTTACAGGTCACTAGTTCCAATTGTATGAAGGGATAAAATATCATGTGAGAGGCCTGCATAGGATTTGGGCAAAGATTTTGATCAGAGGTGGAGAGCAGTGCTTTAGTGATTAGAGAACTAAGTGAATTACTCTTGCTAATGGAGACAGTAGCAGACCAAAGGCCACACAAAGTAACATTAAAATACTGGACAACAAGCTCTTGCCTGTCATCAGGAACTGAGCATCATAAGATTGAGCAAAGACAAGCCTCAGGCAGGTTTCAATAACAAAAACTAAGTCAATCTGACGTGTGAAATGAAGAAAGAGGGTTTTACTCCTGGACACGAATATTTGTCCTTTAAGAACTGCAACTATTTAGCTGATGTGCGGTAATCAAATCCCAACAGCATAGCACATTCTTTCTAAGTTTACTTCAATAACATCTAATGTTTTACAGCCCAAACATCGTAGAGGGTGCATAAATCAGACACATTACTGAATGGGCACTATCACCAGCTTTTGAAGTTGGCATAATGAAATCCTTCCTTCTCTGCAGACAGTTTATCAGCACAATAAATCATAGGGATCTGAAGTCTACAGAACACAATTTCTCCAGGTTTACCACATGTAATGAGCAGCACAGAAAACATGCTATACAACCTCATGCTCCCTCCTCTTTAACCAGCAGAACTCCATTGATTTCTATGGAGTTATTCCTATTTAAACCAGTGTGAGATGATAATTGCGTCAAAAGTTTATCCTCGTGATCTTAAGCCCTAGCACCTAGAATCAGGAAACATCCAGGGGTTTGCCTCCTTTGCTGGGTTAGAGGAAAGCACCTCTATTTCCGCCCTCCAGATGGTTGGCACGTTCCTTCTGAAATGCTGCAATCGCAGCGGAACAGCAAAGTTTAAAGAACGCCACCACACAGATGCTACGCTCACATTCAGCAGCACAGACATTAATTTTGGCATATCAGCCAAGAAAATGGTTTGTAAATTTCCAGAATCATTGAACTTAGTAAATCTAAATCTGGAATTGTTTTGTTGGTGGAAACTAAAACAAAAGCCCCAAAGACATCACTTGGCAAAATAAGTAAGTGATTAGATCTGAAAAATGAATCATTTAAATTGACAACATCGAGGTAGATATGTTAAATCAAGATTAAATGGATTTTTTAAACAGGATACCACACATTATTGCAGTAACCATTGCTCTAGAATTAAATTACTTTCCATAAAGGACAGTAATCATTTTTTTTCCTCTTGGAAAATTAGCCAGTGATTTTAAGTGCTCCTAAGAGGAGGAGGACATGAAACATTTGCTGTGGACAGAAATAAATTTCACCAGTCCAAATGTGGAGTAACATGATAAACTTCACAAGTTGGTAAAGGCATAATTGAGCTCAGAATTTGGCCTATTATCTTTAAACAACAGAAAGATATTGATAATTAAAAGGGAAATTAGAAAAATATAAATAAATACCATTGAACTGACAGTGTTCTCATTCACAGCACCCTGTATACAAGATTTCATGAAAAAACCTTCTTTGAGAAAAGTGAATGCAAACAAGAAGTTTCTTGTGTTTTGGCTCCAGATAGGACATAATCAAAATGGAGGTGGCTTGTCTGTAATATTAGAGCAAACCAGCAAGAACGAAAGACAGAACAGAGTCAAATCACCTCTGGGGTGACTCTGCCGAAACCAACAGTGACCAAGATTAATTTGGCCCCTTCAATGCCAGATATTATCAGGTCTTTATCTCAGTTTCTCCCCAGGCAGGATCCTGCATAGATAATAGTACTGCTCTTTACCTGGTTTGCCTTCAAGTTACTATTGATCTCACTCTTTAGTACAGGTATTTTATTTCATTTTTAATCCTTTCTTTATTCTCTTTTTTCAGCAAGGGGCTCTTAAATCCAAACCCAAACCCACCCTCCCCTCTGACCCCAGAAAAATGGTTAACTTGTTCTCTCAAGGCAACAACTCCTGGTATTTGGCAGATACGTAGCAGGGTTTTAAGAGTTCTTTCTACATTAAAGGATGCCTTCCTTCCCCAGCAGAAGCTGATCTAAGTGGCTGAGCGTGGAAAGCCTCCGCCCAAGCCTGTGCATCTCTCTCTGTGCCAAGGGACAGAGAAACACCGTAACTCAATCTATGTATTTTTTTTCCTTCTCCCTCAGGGCACTTTTTAAAAGAGCTCTGAGTCCTGCAGCAACAGGAATCTGCAGCTCACAGGGGTCCTACCCTATAAGGGACATGTTGAAACGTTGGTGTTACCTTTACTGCACAGACTCCAGGAGGTCAATGGTGTGTATAAACAGCTCTTCATGCTCACAGCTGTGGTTGCCACTACAGCCCTCTTTGGGACCCATAAATCTCCCTATTAATCCCATCCCTGGATAGGGTACAACTGGTTTCCCCCAGCCTCCTATTTAATAAGAAACCCCACCCATTATGCCAATAACTCCCTCCACAAACACTCCACTTGTTGGTGCGGAACCTATTCTCTCATGGTGTTGCTGGGAGAAGATTGGACACTGGATCTTGAGATTTGCAGCTAGGCACCTGAATCAAATTGCTTTTCAGAGGGACCAGGTTTCCTGGAAATGGCCCCATTCTCATCTTCCCCAAGTCTGAAAATGTCACCTCTGCAATACTGCTCTGAAATTGCAACCCCAGGCCCACAACAGCAATTCTATGCCACATCCCTAGACTTGAAACTGTCTTTAGAGTGAACAGGGCAAGAACAACAGTGGAAATAAATTGCTGTATTCAGGTAAAGTAAAATATCTCCCATCTCACCTCAGATTCTCACTGAGAAAGCAGAACAGATCTCTCTTTAGGAATCCAAAACAGATCGTCCGAGAAAGGATAATCTCTGTAATTCATTGCGTCCTGGCAATATTGGACTTGGCCACAGTTGCATGTCTTCCCATTGGGATAAGTGCAAAATCCATTTCAACGCAACAAAATCCACGATTCCACAAAACTACCAATGCCTCAACACATACATCGCTTAATATTTCGTGAACCTGAGATAGCGGAATGGCCAAGGGTGAAGGCCTGTCTGTAACATGACTCAGTGGGGTTTTAAGAAGAAGAGGCGCACCCTTCCCCAGGTACAGACACAGAGGAATGGGCCTCTGGGCCCCAGCAGCAGGGGTGCTCTAAGGACTTAGCTTTTGTTTTGCCTTATTTTGGGAGTTTGGCAGTGAAATGTGCCCTGAGGAGAGGACCTGACAAGAGATTTGGGTGGCTCCGAATTCTTCACCTGCTGACAAGAGAGCCAACCATCGTACACCACTGAACAAGCTGCTTTGCAAATAGGACAGAATCTAAGTCACAAAGATGAACAATTACAACAGGATCAGTCAGTTACTTTTTCTCGGGCAGTTGGTTTATGTTCCTTCAAGATGTGTGTAATTTACAGACCACTGCTTTCAGGCATAGAGTAGTTCTGAACTGCTTAAGGAACACATTTACTTGTTAAGAGTTTCAGGTTAGTGTCACATTGATTCTAAGAATATCGCAGCCATAGAATGACATGACCTTCCTTTTCAAAGCATTAATCTGCATTGCTCTCTTAAAGTCTCCTGGGTTGTATGAGGTTTGGGGGTGAGGAGGAGTTACATACAATTATCCACGAGAACATTCTAGGCTCATTAAAAAGAAAAGCAAAATAAATATAGATGAATATACAGACTTACCATTTTTGTCAGCGCGTCTGAAAATCTAGAATTAAAAGAAGAGAGACATTTTTACTATTTTTTGTGATTTGTTACATTTCTTTTTTACTAAATGGTTAATCCCAAGATTATATCCAGTTCCAAACCTGAACAGTGTGATCAAGATTTCTAGCCTGTCAAAGCTCATTTCCAATGGTATTTTTATTTTGTATTTTAGAGAGTATTTACTGTGAAAAACAGAAGTTATTGGCCTATTATATCCTGGGATGGTGGGAGGCATCCACTAGAAAAGGCCCTTTTCTGATGAAGGAGGGGCCACAGACCCCAGAATTTAAGTGATTACTGGGGAAGGAAGTTATTGGACTAACAGTATTAGAATTTTCATTTATGCGCAGAGTAAGTTACATCTTAGACAGGAATAGTGCAAACATCTCTACTCTTCTGGTGTTTTAAACATTCATCCAACCTTGCTCAGAGCAGGTGCTTAAGATACAGTAGCAGCCAGTTTCCAGTCTATGCTAGGGCTTGTAAATTTGCTGACACTAGTTAAGCACCACTGGAGCTAACAGTATGAAATGTTTGCAAAATTCCTCTAGACTACGGTAGACCAGGCCTTTCCATGCTAATCATTGTTCTCACTACTGAGATTGCCAACAAAAATGCATCCGAGAGTAGTGCTGATTTTGAAGTATAGATATTTATCCTCTAGAAATTAACGGAAACCACCAACTCATTCTATTAAGAACTATTAGAGGGCATCAAGCAGTGATAACTTTCAGTCACTACTATCAGGGAGAGAGGTGCCAGGCTTCATATACATACTCTATTTTGTCCTAAGCCATCCAGCCTACCACTTCAATAGTGAAGTATTTGCTCAAAGAAGGAAATGGAAAGACGACAGCTCTCACTTCAAAGTACTGTACCCATACCCTTGTGCTGACTCTCCAGCCAGCCAGAACCAGTCCTACTCCCCACTAAAGAGTCAATAGACTTTTTGCCACAAAACCCTTTAGCATTTCAGTGGGGCCAGGATCAGAATCCCTTTGTGAGTTCTTGTTTCTACCTATTAAGCATCAACTTCGCGTTTCGCTCTGGATCAAAGAGGAGGAGACAAGGTGCTTGTGCCAAGGAGTTGGCCATCATGGCACAACACAATTAATAATGAGAAACTCTTGTGAACTCTTGTGAAGACTGGGATTTGATAGGTAACTGAGACAAATAACTGTTGGCATAGATTTTCCCATATATTGCTGCAAATTTAAATGCTCAGTGTGAAAAGGGAAATCATCATCATCATCTCCTCCTCTTTAAGCCTGAGCCCATTATTTTGGACTAGAAAGGAGAATTTGGCTAAACAAAAGAAAGATTTCATTGTGGAGGGAATAAAAGCTGCAGCAAGCAGCTCAGAGTCGGTCATAAAATGGAGTCTTATTTTCTGGGTCATAAATTCATTAAAAAAAAAATCAAAGGAGAAAATGCATGAAAGAAGGAACCCAGGAGGCAAATTGAACTGCACAATGTGTTACTTAAATGAATACTGTTTAATTAAGTAACATTAAATCAATGTTCTACCTAGGGTATCGCCTATCCTATATAAGGCTCAAAATGGATACTGTACAAAGACAATGACTCAATATTCTATAATATTTAAGGATGAGCACGCAAGTTCCAATACAATAAGACCCATATTAGAAAAGTCAAACCAAACTCAGAACTCAAGACCTTTAAGAGAAGGCGCCAGATGCTGGCCCACTGTCAATCTCTACAGACAGATCCTGCAGGGTTTGGCCTGTGTAACCAACATCAGCTGGACCCAGTGGGGTTCATTCAGCCTCAGTATAGATACTCTTTTTGAGGTTCAGCCACTGGAATGAACATAAGACACCTGGGGGAGTATGCACACACAAAGAGACCATTACCTGAGTCAAGTGTAGTGATAGGCAAATAGGTGTGCATTAACAAAGGACCCAACTGTTCACTCACACACAGCCCAAATCCAAACCCAAGCTGTTAAGAGGTTCAAAAGTTCAACTAATTTCCCCTTCACCTCTCCTGCTCTTCCTGTTTTTAGAAGGGACAGGAAAAAACTGTGATGAAACACTGAGAGAAAGACACTTCTTATACTCTCCCCAGCCTGACCACACAGAGAATACTGGAAATAGGCCTGTTCATGAGAGTTTACTACCCGCTTTCGCAACCCTGAAAAGGTTTAGATACCATTTGGATAGGCATACAGGCTGCATTAGAGTTTCACTCCCACAACCCTTCTTAAAAGGAACATGTGGCAGATGGGGCTGCCCCATAGCAGCCCCTGTGGGACCAAGCCTGGTACTGGAGACGCTCTCTGCCTTAGTCTACTAGCTTTGGACACCTGTTTGGAGCATGGTGGCCCTTGCCATAAGTTTGGCATCAGTCTCTAAACAGTTAAATAAAAATAATAAACCCAAATGTGGCTGTCTATGCCTTTAAATAAAGAGCATAAACTTCAAATTCAAGTGCTTAGCTGCAGTGCTGAGGGCAAGGCCCTGGCCTGGCCTAGGGGCTCTGGCCTAGCACTGAGGAGTTCCTCCCCTTCCCAGTGGCACCTCACACTGCCCCTGAGAAGAAGCAGGCAAGCTTTCTTAACTGGCCTGCTGGCTCCTGATTGGTCGGTGTCTCTGACTGGCCCATCTAGGCCTCCGGAGTACTAAGTCATGCTGGTAGCCTGGTCCGAGTGGGTTTTCCTTCTGCAAGGGTTGTCAGGGTGACAAGGCCTTCAGAAGGGGTCAGAGAAGGCCTGACAGACTGCATCAGAGGGCCCTCGGAACAGCAGCTGCTGTTAAAACTTCATCAGTTCTGCCAGTCATGGGGAGGGTGTATTGGGGACAGAGCTGGCACTGGGTTTCTGTATAAATGGACCTAGACACCAACTGATCCCTTGGAAATGGTCCCATGGGAGGGGTAAACTGTACACCCAGATGGAGTGAATTGAAGAGACATCTCCACAAGGAGCATGTCTGAGAATTCCTCCACTCCAAGACCCATTCCTGTGGGTTCCCCATGAGCCCAATGAGAACAGTGAAAAAAGTAAGTGCAAAATCCTACCCATCCGAGTGTTCCTATTGACTTCAGGTTTGCAGGACTGGGCCATATGAGGGCAGCCTGCCAAGGGCATGTCTATCAGGAAGCAGTTATTTGTAAATCCAATCTTTTTAAATGTAGCTAAGTGGACAACATTGCCTTGCATCTGGGTTATAGCACGGAGCCCCACAACAAACAGAAGAATAAATCAAGCGAGCCCCATTTAGTGTCCTCAGTTTGACTAGGACAGGTTCATACACTGGGCCGTTGGACACACCCCTATAAACAATACCCATTGTATGCTGCCTCTCGTATGCAATGTTTTTCCCTTTCCTCTTTTCTTCTTACTCTCACACAGGATCAGCAGATGTTATCTTTGTGTTTTAAATGCTGATTACTGCACATTTTTTGTTTCCTTGCTGCATCTTTCTGTTATTGTTCTCTGGTGCCTTGAATCAAAGACACTATATAAAGTGTAATAAAGAAGCAGTAAAAGCTATTTAAGGTGTTGGAGGAGACATTCTGCTCTCAAAGTGTGATGGTCGGAGGGGGGAATCATTGGTAGTAAGAAATGTAGCTTTTTAACAATGTTTTGGGACAAGTAAAGAGCTGTTTGGGAGCTCAGTTCTCATCTCACTGAAATGCTAACAAGGAAAGATTCTCCTCCAATTTATTACCCTGAGAAATGCATTATTGAGAGTATAATCTAGGGAAAAATCCCATCATAGAAGACCAGACCTTATCATACAGTAGTAGTATGGCCAAGGACAGATTAAACACAAAATGTGACCTAGCTCAGGAGTTAACTTAAAAAAGGGTGGGAGATGCTGAATTATGGATCATCTCTTAAAATGCCACTCATGTGGCAAAGTTTTAGAAAAAATGATGCACTAACATACACTGGCAGAGTTGGATAGCCCTGCTAGAAATTGGCAAGCACCAGAATTTCTAGGATCCAGATTATGGGCATGTATTAACTTTCCTCCTTTTTGTGTTTATGTTTTGCAATTTGTCACTAGAGCAGAGACTGTTAATTCATTAAAAGGCTCTAATTCCTTCTTGGTCACTGTGTGAGATTCCTAGTAGGGCCAATGGAAATAACATACGAACACCGAGAGTCTCCTTTCACTAAACAGAGATCAAGAGTCGACAGCCAAAGCCATTAATAAAGTTGGGAGTAACATACCAGACTAAGGAACTTCTCAGTCCTTAAACCTGCAAGAGTTTCTTCTATATGGAGTTTTTGCTGGTGGGCCAGCACATCATGTTGATGACTTACTTCTCATCAGAATCAGGGGAAGCTGGGGAAGACACTACCCATGATACAACTAGAATGTATTTATTCAGCAGCATCAAGCTGTGCCGCCATCATTACTGGCAAGCAAGACTTACTATATCAATTTAATTGGACCCTCAAAAATCCACACAAAAATAGAAACCGACCGGAATTCCAAGAGAGACTGTAATTAAAGATAAAATGCTTGGTAAACAGAGACAGCAAGAAAGTCAGCGTATGAACATCTGGAATGCACACCAAGATCCTGATGAAGGCACAAGTAACAATGATTACTCAGCTGTGCTGCCAAGAATCCTCCTTACATAAAGGCCTGTGGAATACTCTCTGCTGCAGGAAAAGGATGGCTTCAAAAACTCCTAAGGAACTCCACAATGTTCTCGTTTTAGTTACCATGCTGTGAATTTTGGAGAGGATGGCAGAGTTAGAGATACAGCATCTTTTGAAAGGGATATATTTACATTGCAGGATGATGGAGGGAAATTTGCAAGGTGATGGGTTCATCTATTGACAATCAGGGCTGAAATTTTCAACCTAGCTAGAACACTTGGCCACCCAGCCTCCATGGATTTCAACAAGAAACAGATGTCCAAAATCCCTGTGCAGCTTTTAAAATCCCATCCTGGAGGTTTAACTAACACTTTTGTACTAACAGGGCTAAGTTAGCAAAGAATCCTGTGGCACCTTATAGACTAACAGACGTTTTGCAGCATGAAACGTCTGTTAGTCTATAAGGTGCCACAGGATTCTTTGCTGCTTTTACAGATCAAGACTAACACGGCTACCCCTCTGATACAGGGCTAAGTTACTCTCAGTCACACATGAATGGAATTTGGTGCACCTGACAGTGCAAGGGTTTCAAAGAGCTTTACAAGCATTAATTAAGCAAGCCTCCCAACTCCTGCACAAAGTAGGTATAGCCCAAATACTGCATCGGTATCCACCCCAACTGGCCTGCCTGGAACCCCAACTGACAGCAAACAGGCTCCGGCCTACAGATCCGGTTTCAGAACCGGGACCTTAGTTTCTGGTCCCAGTTTTCATGCTCAGCTGAGGCTCAGAGGTCGGATGCGTTACCCACAGCCACACAACAAGGCTGGATTACAGCCAGAAAGAGAAGCCAGCAGGCCGCTTTTCTCCAGCATTACGTCCTTCCCCAGCGTCTCAGAGGGATCACCCTCATGATCAAGTAACTGTATAATACAGGAAGGAGGCAATTCAGACCCCTGGCCCCAGCACAGCCTGGGCTGCAGACTGGAGTGGAGTGAAGTCTAGTGAATTAGTGCTACTGGTAAACACAAATCCACCATAAACCCTTTCCATGCTAACCTACAGGGATGCAAAACAGCAAACACGCTAGGTGCCCACAGAGGGAAATAAGTCACTTAGCCGCTCCATCAGCAGCCCCAGTGCAGAGCTTAAGTGGTGGAAAGGGTATTGCTCTGGCCCTCCAAACCAGGATGTATTTCACCCTCAGTTACGGGTAACATGCCTATTTGCTGTATGATTTAGGTTTTAAATTTAATATCCATTACATCTTTACTAATTATAGACATTAATTTAATTTGTTCAGTCTCACTACAGCTTTTCTGTGGAATTATATTCAAAACAGAGTTAAGGTTTTAGAAAATGCATTCTTATAAACTAAACATAAATCCTACACTGCAAAAAATATTGATAGTACAGACCTGCTTTTGAAGTGCCTCTGTAGATTCTTAACACAGCAGTTCCAATTCTTATATCATTACAAGCATATTCTTCACTATATCAGCACTGATTGCAGTAGTCACCAAAGGTGGAATTGGTTTAGCTGTTCAAGTGGCCCAGGCTAGAATGTTTAGGAAGATGGAGAACAGGACTGAAGGGAAATGGCTACAAAAAAGAAGGATCGGGGTGGATTAAGGCTACAGGCCTGCACATTGGGCCCCAGATCCTGGAGTCATGGGATTATATTAGAAGTTAAGATTTAATATGTTGTAACAGGAAGCTCTTTGCCCTCATGGTTAAGAAAGAGCTTGACAATATGGGGTTGTAGTGAGGCCTTACTGGAAATCCTGCGCCCGCCCATGTCTAAAGGCCCTTCCCTCCAGCCTTGCCGGAGGGACCACTGGACCCAGGAACCAACTGAATGTGGGGGACAACTAACGAATAATAGAGTCAGGAGTGAAGGTCACAGATTCAAAACTAGGGATCCAGAAGGGGACACCCAGCAGAGAACCCTGGACAGCGCCCACTGCCCCTCAAAGCTCCCTAGGGAGCCAGCAGACGCTGCACAGAGGAACTCTGCCCAGATGCATGAGACCAGGGAGGAGTGGAAACAGGCCCCACAGTCGCAGAGCATCCCCTTGTCTAGCATCCTCCCTCTGGTGAAGACGGCCACTTTGGCCAGGCCCAGGAGGTTGATGGGGTCTCGTGACTTCATGGGGCCACAGACAGGGTGTGAGAAGATAAACAGGTGTGTGGAGGAAAGTGCAGCCAGAACCTGAACAGGAGGTTCTGGAGGAGCCGGAATAGGGGCTGCAACCCGGCGCATTCGAGATACGTGTGTGCCAGGTTCTCCCTCATGCTGCAAAAGGGGCAGGTGTTGGGGATGGGGGTGAACCGCACCAGGTACATGCCCATGCTCACGGCTCCATGGAGGAGCCGCCAACCGATATCCCTGGCAGGCCGTGGTGGAAGAGAGGCCGCCCACAGGTGATAGATAGATAGTCCCGCTATTTGATATCAGGACGGGACACAAGGGTGAGGAAGTGAAACGTGTGGAGCACAAGCACCAGAATATACAGGAGGTGGAGCCAACTATACACACTCCTCCAAGGTGGAGGGCTGGCCAGCAGGGATGGGGTCAGGGGGCAACAGCAATGAACGTGGGGGTCCAGAAGACAAGGGGGGAACAGCAGGGGAAAGGGAAACCTACACCTGGGGTGGGCTCTCTCCCTCGCCTGGCAATGGCCCTGCCGTCCTCACCTCCGCGGGCCCCACACAATGGAGCCTGGCCCACCCACTCATCTGGGTGCGATGGGGGCTGCCCCCAGTGCCCAAGCGGGATCAATGGAGGAAGGAGAAGGTGCAGCTACAGGGGCCAGACCACCAGGGTTGCCAGCAATGGCAGGGCCAGTGCCCTCCTGGGTCTCAGAGGTCCCAGGCACCCCTCCATGTTGGGCCAGGGGGCAGTCCCTCTGGACATGCCCCATCGCCCGGAAGAGGTCATACCAAGCCTGCCCCCAGGAGTAGTGCACCCAGTAGAGAGTTCCATGGTAGGGCACAAAAAAGGACCCCTCTAGTGCCACCTCGTCACGCACCTCTGCCAGTAGTTGGATTTGGACCTGCCGATGGAAGGACAGGACGTGACAGAGGGCGGAGTCCTTGCAGCCCAGCGGGAGAGGGCTGATAACAGATATCGTCTTCCCCAGGCAGTGACAGGAGATGCCCAAAGACGTAGTGGGGTTGGCTGGCCCCCCACTGACCCGGAGGAGGAGGAATCCTGCTGCAGAACCACTGCAGGGGTATTAACTCCAAGATGCACTACTGTGGATGCCTTGACACCACTCCAACAGTGTGTGTGTGACAGGAGAGAAGCACCATTCCAGGAGATATGCTGCAGCTGCTGGGGTAAGCTCTGTGGGGGCCCTGCTGCCACCTCTGCCTCTCTGGGGAGAAGAGGGTACCGTGGCTGCCACTTCTGCAGCTCCCAAAGGAAGAGGAGCCCTGCTGCCAAGCCTCAGGAGAGAAGGGGCCCATATGCAATTGTCCCAGTCTGTCTGGGATGGGAGGAGCACCCCACCACCAAAAACATGGGCCAGGGCAAGGAGGCAGAGGTGGAGCCAAAAGAGGGTCTGTGTCATGGTGTGTGTAGGGCCCCAGATTGCCTTAATTCAGCCCTGGAAAGAGACAAGGAGTATGGCTGGGCTGAGCGCTTCATTCGAGTCAATGCGGAACTGCAGGGTTGAAACACAAAATGTAAGGAGAAACTCTGACCAGCTCTTTACAGGTGGTATTTGAGCCCTGCTGGAAGACACAGATCAGAAGACTCAGCTCTAACCCCTTTACACAAAGCTCCCACAGTACCAAAAGTTTGAGCGTCAGTCACAGCAGCATTTTGAACTCTAACCAAATCAGAAATATTATGAAGAGGGAAAAGTCTGGCTCCTTTCCCTCAGTGTCAGTTCCTGCAAAATGCAGGACTGCATCCACCCCAAAGTGTGATCTCTCTGGATTTGCAGTGACATTGTTTGTGCCATTTTAATTTGGCAGTGAAGTCACTTAGACTTAGTCAAGACAACTGCATTGCAGGTCACAAAGACTAGAGGAGATTAAATATTAATGGATAAATTCTGCCCTTAATACTATACACGCAACCCCCATTAGCTTCACCCCACTGACTGAGGAGACGTGTGACCACTGGGAGCTCTGCACAGCACACAAGCATGGACTCAGATGACTAAGAATGTCCTTTCCATCCCATCACCTCCAATTCTCTGATTGTCAGGCTCACCTACCATTTTCAAGAAGTAAACAGCAGATTATCCCTGAACCAAAATACTGTCCTTACCACCTCCAGTGCATGCTTCTCATCCACGTTTCTAAATGTATTAGACACGCAAGCTTTTCAAAATGTCGGCCAAGTTAATCCATTATGTAAACCCACTGACTTCAGTGGAATAACACAAGAAATAAACATGGCCAGCCAATTGTTTGCAAGATACTAATGGGGCACTAGTCCATTTTAGCAATTAACTGAGAACAAAAGCTATTTTGTAATAAAATTAGCCTTTAAAATAAAGACTGACAAAAAAATCACAGGTGAAACAGAACTGAAATGTTTTTGTTGTCGTTGTTAAACTAGGTGAAGCTGCTGCTTAAAACAATGTTTGGGATGACAGCTTTTCTTGAAAACACTCATTTAATTCACCCCAAGCAGTTTAAAACAGCTACAATACTAAAACCTTGAAAAATCAGCTTTTATAATCTAAATGTTCAATGCTGCCTAGGATGTCCTCAAAGCTCTTGGATGCAAATCTGCAACTCTGGAGGCTGTTTGATTGTGGTTTTCTTGGCAATTTCACTCATTTCCCACAATCACTTCCTTAAGTCAAAGAATTGTTATATTTCATGTAGGGTTTTTTATTATTCCTGCAGCAGGTTAATATGATGGGTTTAAAAAAGCAAACAAACAAAAAAAACCCACACGATTCAACGGCAGTTTGCAATTCCTGTGCTGCTAGTAGAAGGATAAGCGAGGTGTGATGAAGCCTGCTGAAGGAGGAGACTCTAGGGGAGAGGGCAAAGGAAAATAAAAATGTTCAGTTGTATAAAAAAGTCTGATCAATGGTTGTAGTATCATGTGTGTAGAGGAATTTAGGAATACAGACAAGGCCTTTCCTAGGCTCTCCTACAAAATGAGTCCTGACTCCCCATCAGATCCATGAAGACTGGCACCATGGGGTTTCTGTTCTTGCATCAGATGTGTCAAAGTAAATCTTCCCTTCGCTCCCCCACTGTTAGTAAATGCCCATCTCATGACTGCAGGGAGGGCTGATGCGCCTTCCATTATTAACATAAAACAGTAACACAATCTAAGTACCTGCAGCCACATCGCTTTGGGTTATGTCACCCACCATCAGCAGCTCTCATGAGTTAAGCATGGGTTGACATGATCAGTGCTCACAGGGGTGGCCAACATCAACTCCCACAGAAGAGAGAGCGGTGGTGACTCAGTGCACCGCATGCTTTCCTCCGGGTGCTGAAGTATTGCCCCACCTGGCGATAGGGGCTCTGGTCTGTGGAGATGCTGTGTTCCAGATCAAACTACTAAGGGAACATCTACACTGCAGCTGGTAGCGTGCTTCCCCATGCAAGTAGACAGACACTAGCGCAAGGAGAGCTAGCGCACTAAAAATAGCAGCGCAGCCAGGAGTAGCATGGGTGGCACTTCAAGCTAGCCACCCAAGTACAAAGGACTCCCTAGGTATGTACTCAGGCTGCTAGCCTCAGCCCGCCACCCCTGACTACACTGCTATTTGCAGCGTGCTAGCTCCAGCAGAGGTAGCACATCTGTCTACTTGCATGGAGAAGCATGCTTCCAGCTGCAGTATAGAGAGACCCTAAGTCATTGCAGATCTTATCCTATTGAAGCTCCTACTTTTCACAAGACTGTGGGTTGCAAACCAAGGTGTCCTGGCCAAGTTCTTATTTCGGTATTTATTCCCTGCTTATTTATATTCCTCTCGCAGTTTCACCTGGTTATGAGACAATCCTGGAGCATAAAATAGACACCTTTCCCGCAGGATGGAAGTGTGTTTTCTACAGGAACTCACTGCTAATCAATGGAATTCATGCACTAAGGCAGGACACCCTTTGAAGGAAAGGTGGAATTTTAAGGCTACAAGAGGTGGGCAGAAGCTACATTTCAGAAATAGGTAATGAGACCTTCATATGTATGTGATCGCTGCTGGACTCAGCGGAGACCTCAAAAGGTGGATGGTACGCCATGATTTGGAGCCAGCCACAGGCAATTTTGGCCTTTGGTGCAACTGAAGGCAGGCTCAGGGCTGCTCTAAGTTCCATTTGGATGTTGATGGCTTCTGGCGGCCGAGGATAGCCATCCACTATGAGCCCCTGCCAAGAGTACCTTCAGAAAGCCAATTAAGCCAGAGTAGCACAAAGAGGTTTAGTAGGGTCAGGAATCTGGCCTCTAGTCTCTTCAATCAATTGCTCACTTCTCAAAGGAATTCTTATGCTCTTTTGCATTCACCCATTTGTTTTTCTACATTAATACAGTTACAGACACTTTCCACCCACCAGGGTCTTTAAAAGATCTTTCTTGCTCCCGCTGCAATCAGTTCTGGTTGTCTTCTTAGCAATGTAAGTACCTATGAACTCTGTCTCCTTCGTACTTGTTGAAGTATTGAGTGGGTGTGCATCTTACAGGATAAGCATCAAGAAGTATTATTAGTGGAGAGAGTTATGGTGCTAACGTGGCACAGCTAAATGAAAGGAACGAGCATCTGCCAAAGGGATGTTAATAGCTGGATTACACAGGATGCTATCTTCCTCTTTTCTTTCTTTCTTTCTTAGGAGAGGAGGCTGGGTCGGGGGGGGGAAGGGAGGCAACCTATGCCTTCAGCAAGGATCTCAGCAACGCTTCAAAAGGCATAATTGAATAACAGCTGGACAGGAGTGCAGGTTTCAAGAGGCCATTTCCACACAAAGATTTGTTGGATGTAATATTCCCATAGATATCTATGGTTCAACAGCACCTCTACTTCGGCTCCAAACTTCACTGACTTGCAGGTGTAAAATGCTAGCTTGCCATGGCAATATTTTACCAAAGCAGGTGATGTGCTGGAGAAAAGGATCATTTATACTTCACCCTTCCTATTGATTTTCAAAAGGAGCTCTCACCACATGCGGCGAGATCATGCTTTGGAATGAAGTGAATTTCAGACAGGATACAGAGGAGTCAAACCTCTGTATTGTTCTGTGGAGCACTCTTATTTCTTCTTTAATATTTTAGTACTGGTGGAAGGTCTGATGGTCTTTTATTACTGCACAGAACAGATGCAGTACAGACTTCAGTGCGAGCGAGCTCTCCTGCCCACATCCCAGTACACATACAGTACAGTGTTTCAGCCTGGAACTTCTACTCTGACCTTGCGGGATCGCTAGGTCCCTTTAGCTCTTGGCCTCTGCCGAGAAAGCCAACACAAATGTGATGCAGGAAGATGTAAGCCGGGAACTAGACAGAGATCAACAACTCCTTTCTACAGGGCACATGACTGGCCCTGCAGTTGAGCAATACTTAAATATGTATATCGTGCCCAGTCTTTAGCTAAGCTCTGCTCCCCATCAGAGTCCTATTAACACTCTAGAGGTCAGGGCGTTCTGAGATACTGGAAAGCTTTTGGTTTTATAAGTGGAGATTGAGGAGAAGGGTCATTTCCAGTCCTCCATTTTTTCATCCTGAGAGAGAAATGAGCAGAGTTACAGGGGTGAAAGGGAGAGGAGGAGAGAAAGAATGAGTACATTGAAAACAGGAGAGGGGAACAGAATAAGAAGAAAATATTGGAAATGTGATTGTTTTACTAGCTAGAGCTAGAATAGAGACTAAGGGAGAGAGAATTACAAAAAATGTTGGTTCTTTGTTCTACGTTTGGGAAGTCACTGCTAAACACAAGCCAAATTCTTCCCGAAGTTACATCCATGCAGCTTCATTTAAGTCAATAAAAGGAGTTGTGGAGGTGTCATCTAGGGTAGAATTTGGCCACAGAGCAGATTATTAAAGAGCTGAGAAATATGGAAGGAGAATGAAGAGCAACAAGCCCTAATCAGAAGTGTTAGAGAATGGAGAGGAGAGTGTTCCACTAGTCAATGCATCTCATGGGCCAGATCTTCGAAAGGGCTTGGCATATTGGATGCTGAGCTTTTCTGAAACCTGGTTGAGGCCTTTGAAAAGATGGACACTTAATGGGATGCCAAGTGGGAGATGGGCGTTTATAAAAATCTGACCCCATGTATTACCACACGGGACTCACCTGCCTACAGTTTAATATTGATTATCACCTTTTGTTGCTGCTATCTATGAATTAAGCTATGCTATTAATATGATTTATTCAAACACAGCTTTGTTTCAGTGTTAATTTCAGCCACTACTCTTACGCTTTTAATTTAAAAGCGGGGCAGCAGGAAGTGATTGATACCAATGGTCTGCAAATAGGTGTCTCCGTGCTGACCAGATGGAGTTATAAATGGTTCTCTCTAGATATATGTCTACTGCTCTCAACCCCAGGGTTTCTTGCAATTTACATTTTACATTGTAGGTGTATATACACCTACACACACAAATTATATGATTTGGTACAGTTCCTTTGCACTATTTCCCTTCGTCTTTACAGTTTAATGGTGTTACCACTCTTGCAATTTTATTAATAGTCTCACAATATTTGGTGTTTGTGGGGGTTGGTTTTTTTTTTTAAACACACCCCCGTGCCTGATTATATGAGAATTCCAGATAAAACATTTTAGTCCTCATCATCTCTAAATAACCCAGAAGGCAAATCAAAATAACTCAACATATATTATTTTTAAACTCTCGTGATCTTTAAGGAAGTCTCATTAATTTGGTTGGCCCAATTCATGATCTTTGAATGCTTGGGTCTAGCAGTACTGGATTAACTACTGATAGCCAGCATGAATGCTGCAGTATAGTCTTAATTTAGTTACCACCCCAGCTGGGAATCAAGACGATCAGTTTAATAAACTATGTGGTCAAATGTTATAAATAATTGAACCACAGGGCAGGAAAGCTGTGTGCAAATTGGTGTCTGTTAATGAGGAATGCTCCCCAATCAGACTGCTCAGAGATCACTGAGTATTATGGGCTGTAACTATGGCACATTATACAAAATTAACAACGCCAGGTACTCTGCATGCTGCTGTAATGCACCAGCGTGCAAACGGGTGCAATGTTACATAGTGGAGTTTCAAAATGTGGGAATGCATTGAGATCCATGCTGATGACGACTATGTAGATACAGACCCCTGTCTGATCCATAGCACATTAGGCTGATTTTGCTGATATGGCAGCAAATTAGCTTTAAATGCTGAATGATGCTTTCCATGTATCTTGGTGCAAGAAATCAGCACAGCATAACCTACCATTGCTCTTTCCTAGCACGTATCAATCTCTATTTTAAAGCCCCATTTATGCTGGGAAGTGCCCAGTGTTTAAAGATAGTCTCCATTCATTTATTAATAGGGTTCAGAAAAGCTAGTCTGCAATTTTACATGATATATTTTAACACCTGGAATACCAGAATCTTAAACTGCACCTTTAAACACTATTTATCATCTATTTCACTCACCCAAAAGAATGTACATGAGCCTGTTTGCAGACCGGTGCAAGACGCAGAAAAATATTGCAAGGAAAATTTGGACTCAAACTAGTTTCTATCCCTAAATGATGTTTCTCTTGTCCCTGATGGAGACCATGAGATCTCACCCATTCTACCTTCTCCATTTTATCCTTCCTTGACCCTCAAGGTCCCATGAAGAGCCACTATTCCATTGTGGATGAGCACTTTCTTAAGAACCCATCAATGTTTGTCATTAATCACACCAAAGGATCATTGTCTGTTACTTACCAATCCCCACCTGTCCCCTTCCCTATCTACCCCATTGTCTTTACAGAACTCCTGTCACTCTGGCACAGCAAAGAGGCCATTAGTCGATAACAAACCAATTAACAAGGATAGCTATGTAAGGACCTTTCACTAAGGCCAACAAATCATATCAGCTTCCAAATTGGTATTATACAGTTTATCGTACTCTAGGCAGGGGCTTTTCTTAAGTCAGTGTCCAGTGACTATGTACAGTAAAAAGTTAAATGTGTAGATTCATTCAAAAAGTCAGGCAGAAAAATCTAAAATTCCAACACCATGCTGTGTGGTAGGTATTTTGCACATGCATTTTTGGTCCTGCTGTCTGTACAGTACCTCTTTCTTAAATGCCTAGATACAGGTCTGTCTCATCTTACGCGGGGGTTCCGTTCCGCGGTTAGCGCGTAAAGCGAAAACCACGTATAGTCAAAATTACATTGAGTTGAATGGCGGGCGGAATTGCCCGCGCTACAGAAACAGTATTTAAATTGTTATTTTTCTTTTTTTTTTTGCCAACCGCGTAAAGCTGAAATCGCACATGTTAAATGC
This sequence comes from Mauremys mutica, assembly GCF_020497125.1. Lineage (NCBI taxonomy): Eukaryota > Metazoa > Chordata > Testudines > Geoemydidae > Mauremys > Mauremys mutica. The sequence continues at coordinate 13,583,984 of NC_059085.1, forward strand.
ACGTAAGATGTGACAGATCTGTAGTTGTTATGAACTTGAAGGAAAGGTATCAGGGATGCATAACTCAAAAGAAATTTAGAGCAGGGGAAAGAATAAAGAATGGAAATAAGTAACATGGATAATTTGTAAGTTTCAGAACAGGCATCTGAGCTGAGTGACTAATTCATAACCAACGATTTAAACAAATTTAATCTTCTTCTGAGTGTTAAGGTGCCTGTGAACGGGTTGTGATTTGCTTAGATTTGGTATTCAAATATATTTGATTAAGTTTTTCACAGATCATTTATTCTACAGCTTTCTCTCCAGAATTCAAACTGCTTAGTTGTGACTAGTCAAATAAGTCACGTGGTATATTTTATTCCCTGAATGGATTAATGGAACTCATTCAGGTTTCTGGTGCTGATGCTCTTGGAAAGAGAACAAGTTTCTTCCATGAGAATTTGAGAGTGATCTTAAATTTGCTTTTAGCAAATATTCTTGAGAGTAAAAGTTCATGGAAAGCAATGACATAAAGGGCCCATGAACACAGTTGGCATCTTTCACATGGTAAATAAGCACCCCAACTTTCACAATAAGCCTAAAATCAAGCTAATCCCATTTCAAAACAAGGCCAAAACAAGCCAGTCCCTGAGAACCTCAACACTCTATGTGACTAAATCCCCCCAGAGTGCAGTCTGGGACTGTGGTAGGCTTGCTTTGCACCCCTGACTCTCTCTCCCCCTTGCCCCTGCTTGCTGCCACTTACCCCTGCTTGCTGGGAGCCGATCAGAAAAAAGCAGCAACAAACTACAAGGCAAAAACTAGCCAACAAGCAACTCATAAGCCAATTAAGCCAAAAACAAGCCCAATTTCTGCGTTTTTTTCACGGGTTTGGCATGCCTACCCATGAACTGCTGAGAGGAAGGATGGTCTTGTGATTAGGGCATTGGAAAAGGACTGTGGAGCCCTAAATTGCATTCCCAGCTCTGCCACAGACTTTTTGGACAAGTCTTTCATTGTGCCTTAAGTTCCAGATCTGTAAAATGGGGAGAATACTTCCTTTCTCCCACCCTTTGTCTATCTTCTCTAGATTGTAAGCTCTTTGGAGTGGTAACTGTCTCAGCAGGTGTTTATAAAGAGCCTAAGACAGCAGAGTCACAATCTCAGTTGAAGCTCTCGCTGTAGTTATAAATAATGAAGGTAAAGCAAACTTTTAAAGAACCACAACATTTTCAAATTATTTTTGCAGCATTCATCCAATTCTACTTTCAACCCATAAGAGATAATGCAAAAAAAGATCTTTAACAATCTAAGTGGAAAGCAAAGGAATGATTCAGATACAGATGAATGTGCCGTGCATTATAGTTTGTTTTGTTTCCCCATGGTTACATAATTTTACAAGTTTATACTTCACGTTTTCTCATATCAATCTCTCCTCTTCCCATTTAAAAAAAAATTCTGGCATGTTGAATCGAGCTTAACATTAATATGACTGTTTTTAACTATAACAATATCTTCCACCTATTGAGCATCTTGTCAGGCCAAAATATTACTGTTTGCGCAACTGTATCATCTATGTTGGAAATACAGGTTCCAACCATCTTTGGTTAAACCTTCAGTAGGTAGAGAAAAGAAAAAAAGTGAGATCACCAAAAACACATTAGCTACTTAGGTTCTTTCAATGTCTCCATTATGCATCAATTATTTCTAAACAGTAGCATGTCTCTTCCCATCAAAATATTTAGATTAGGAGCAACATTCAATTGTATTAGTTGGGCCAAAGACAATCTGAAGCAGTTCAATTTGGCAGAACTAGTTAATTCATAAACCCATCATCTCTTTCAGTCTGAGCCCAGAATTGGGCTTAGATCACAAATGAAATGAGTTTTGGGGTCTTTAGCAGGTGCCAATGCCTACCATAGATTCCAGCATGATTCAACAAGATGTGTCAAGAAATCTAAGGACTAGTATAGAAGAAATAATGCAGGTTTGGACTTGGGGATATTAACAGACTCCAGCTAGTGCCGCCAGTAGCTAATTTTTTATGATAACAGTTTTTTAGTTTTGTTTTCTTAAAGATGGAAGACTGAAAAACTGATGCTTTTAATTATTAGATGCCACTGTCTGAACAAATATGTAATTATAACTGTTTGCACTATATTTTCTTCAGGAGTTGCCTGTGCTAGGGTTTGAAAACCCCATCCCCACCTCTGTTCTCTTTTAATTCCATCTAAATGCAAAGAATTTACTAAAACAGCCAACTGTAAATATTATAAAGTATTAAACACACATTCCCTAACAATATTGACATAAAAGTTACAAATCACTTGCATGCCCTAAAGACAGATCAGTGCAAGCTATTTCATAGCTGTCCTTGGGGATTCTTTTCACTACTCTTCAGAGGGTTCTATATTTTTGGTGAAGATACGATCAAGAAAAGTTACACAATTTGTACAGGTGCAAGCTAATAAAATAGAACTATGGGTAAATATCAGATGTAAAAATTGTTAAACTACCGAAGTTTTCTCATTAGACTTTTATGATTAAAAACAGACTATTGTAATCATAAGAATAGCAGAGAAGAAAATTTGACAAAGCCCAATTATGTTTCACAAGCATGCCACACATAATGAGAGCATGTCCTAGCATCTCGAGAAAAAAACACAGCAAAAGGTATTCTGTTTAATCATCTTCATTTTACAAAGCAATCCAGCATTCATGCCTGACACACAGTCTCTCTCAGGTATGGTACAGACTGACTATGTTCCCCCCAAGTTATTTAGTTAGTCACCAACTGAAATTATCTCTCTTGGCTGAAATTCACAAGCCAGAGCCTTGCGAGATCAATGAATTCATAGTTATTTTATTCTGGGACTTTTTTTTTTTAACTTTTGGTTGATTTTGTAAAAATTTTAAATATGCTCAACTAATTTCTTGCACAGTTGAGAGAAGAAATCTACCTGAAAGGTTGGAATGAACTCATTTTATATTTCTCTTACTCTTGTAAAGGGTTTAATTACATTAATATGCCCCACACTTTTCTTTCATACTTTAAATTAAGTGTCTCAAATACAGATTTCATTGAGATTGAAACATCCAGTTTAAATGGACCTTAACTGCCAAATGACCAAGCTCATTTGAGGCTTAACATTCAAAAAATATCCACTTTACAGCAGTGGCTCTCAGCCTTTTCAGACTACTGTACCTTTTTCAGGAGTCTGATTTGTCTTGCGTACCACCAAGTTTCACCTCACTTCAAAACTACTTGCTTACAAAAACTGACAAACCTACAAAAAAGTGCCACAGCACACTATCAAGCAATTTTTCAGTACTTCTCATTTGTACCATATAATTATAAATCAATTGGAATATAAGTATTGTACTTACATTTCAATGTACAGTATATAGAACAGTATAAACCAATCATTATATGAAATTTTAGTTTGTACTGACTTCACTAGTGCTTTTTATGTAGCCTGTTGTAAAACTAGACAAATATCTAGATGAGTTGATGTACCCCCTGGAAAACCTCTGTGTATCCCCTGGTTGAGAACCACTGCTTTACAGTTTCACCTTAGGAAATGTGCCAGAAATAATACCATACATTGTGTTTTATTTTTTATTTAACCTAAGTAAATATTGGATGTTACTAGCTATTGGGCAATCACAGAATACCTATCATTCATCTGTAAATTAAATACAATAAGAGATATCCCATTTCCCATAATCAAAGTGGAATTGCATCGCACCACTAACTCAGCATGCCAAGCCAGGTTTAGGAACACTAACTATTCTTAAGTTTCAGTGTTGTTAAAGTGCCATTTGCTTTCTATTGACTGAAACCTAGCCAACTGCATTGATCAAATGTATTTAGAAAACAGCGGGTTTTGAAGTGCAAACAAGCCCATTTAATCTAATCTCAAACTGCAGAGCAGATGTTTGCCTTAAAATATTCATCTAAATGGACGGTCCATATAGATTTTGCCCTTTCTGGCTCCCATCTCTCCCAGCAATATTGATCCACACAAACACCCCAGATACTTTTCAAGCTCAGAAGACAGTAGCGTGTGCATTTAAGAGGAAAAGCAGCGATTGTACCAGCAAGAGAAGATTGGGGGTTGGGGGACACTGCTACCACAGAATGGAGCATTAGGAGGTTCTTCCAAACGAACCTGTGCTGGCTTGGGCAGCGAATACTCGTATTGACACAGTGCCCGGGGGAGTTTCAGCTTCTCCTTTCGGTGCTGCCAGTGGCCCAGAGAAGCAGCTCAGCGGCAACTCCTGACCTGGAACTGACAGCAGGGACTGGAGCGCTCAGAAGCGGCGGGAAGACCCGGGTCCCTGCTGCCCAAAGCACTCACATGGCCGCTCCTAGGGAGCACCGCGCTCCCCTTTGCGGTGCAGATCCCCTGCGATGCGAGACCCCCCCCCCCCCACCTCGCCCCGCATTTTAAACCTGAACTCTCCGGGGTGCTGAAAGCCGCCCGGACCGGGGGCCCCCCTCGCCCGCGCTGAAGCGCCGCTGTGTCCGGCTGCACGGACAGAGCAAGCGCCTCCCCCGCCCGCATCTGCTCTGTGCCCGGCTGCAAACCCTGCCGGCCCCGCCGCCACCCGGCTCCGGGGCACGAGGCGGCAGCGGGGCCGTGCAAAGGGGGGAGAGGGCGCGACTCGCACCCGTCCAGGCTCCCCCTGTAAAGTCCGGGGGCCGGGAGAGACCCGCCCCCGCCGCCCCCGGGCGCCCTGCCGCCGCCGCCGCCCAGCCCCCCAGCGCGGCCCGAGCCCCGAACTCACATCCAGGATCACCGAGGTGCCTTTCCGCTGCCCCGCGGGCAAGCAGCCCTGGCCGGCGGCCGCCTGCCCCTCCTGCAGGAGCTCCCGGTCCGAGAGGAGGCTCTTGTCGCTCATCTTGGTGACTATCCAGCGGAGCAGCCCGTCCAGCCCCCTGGTCTGCGGCTGCTGCTTGTGGAGGATCTTGTGGACGCTGTCCCTGCAGTAGCGCGCTGCCTGCTCGCACATCTTTCACCCAGTCCTCATGCTGGAGCCGGGGGGATTCCCTCCCACCCCGGCTGCATCACCCCTGACAGCAGCGCTCGCTGGCACCGCTGCAAACCCCACCCTGCGCACTCACAGGAGGGGAGCAGCCAGGGGCGGATCTAAGGGGCCACATGGGGGGGAGGATGGGGGGGACAAGGAGGGAAGCTGCTTTGTGCTAAATGATAAGCGCTGCAGCCCTCTGCTCCCAGCCCCCCAGCCCCTACTAAACCCCATTCAGTTAGAAGCCAGCTCCAGTCACTACCCCCCACTCCTCTTCCCCAACCAGGGTTAGAACCCAGGAGTCCTGGCTCCCGAGCTCCAGTCACTACCCCCCACTCCTCTTCCCCAACCAGGGTTAGAACCCAGGAGTCCTGGCTCCCAGCTCCACTCACTATCCCCCACTCCTCTTCCCCAACCAGGGTTGGAACCCAGGAGTCCTGGCTCCCAGCTCCACTCATTACCCCCCACTCCTCTTCCCCAACCAGGGTTAGAACCCAGGAGTCCTGGCTCCCAGCTCCAATTACTAACCCCCCACTCCTCTTCCCCAACCAGGGTTAGAACCCAGGAGTCCTGGCTCCCAGCTCCACTCATTACCCCCCACTCCTCTTCCCCAACCAGGGTTAGAACCCAGGAGTCCTGGCTCCCAGCTCCAATTACTAACCCCCCACTCCTCTTCCCCAACCAGGGTTAGAACCCAGGAGTCCTGGCTCCCAGCTCCAATTACTAACCCCCCACTCCTCTTCCCCAACCAGGGTTAGAACCCAGGAGTCCCGGCTCCCAGCTCCACTCACTACCCCCCACTCCTCTTCCACAACCAGGGTTAGAACTCACCGGTCCTGACTCATGTCACTGGGGACCAAATCTGAATCAATGGTGGTGTGACTTGGCACACAGGATCACAATGCCACTCACATTTGGCCCATTTTGGTTGCTTGGCCCTGCCGATGAAGCTAGAACCTCTCTCAGGCACAAGCTGCTGGAAATGCCTCTACTTGGTCTCCATCTGTCAAGGCTGACTCCCCACTCTGGCACTTCCAGTGCAGAAGGTGGGGGCCCACAAGGATTTTTAAAAATTAATATTTGCCACTCCAGGCTTGCATTAAACTCCTCAGGTGACAGCTTTTTTCTGACCTTGGCTTGGTAAATGCTGCCACCACCCAAATGCAAACCCCCTTTTTTTGGAACCCAGGAAGGCGCACTTGGGAATTCCTTCCTGTGGGATACCCACACAAGCCCTTTCACGCACAGCCCCCTCCAGGGAAGAGCTGAGACATAAAACAAAAGAAATTAGTTGTTGCCACCAGCTAATTAAACAACTTATGCACAAACCTCTTGGGACACTAAAAATCCAACAACAGACTCAAAGGGGAAGTATTTTTCCCCATTTTAAAAAGTTCTAGCCTTCCCATTGGCTCTTTTGTTCAAGTGCCCACTTCCTTTCCTTTACCTGGGGGACTTTGTTAGCCCTTAACAGGTAAAGCAAGCAGAGAACAGCCACCAAGAGGGACTTTACAGCTAACTGGCTGGCTGGCTGTCCATAAAAGGGAGCTACCCTGCTTCATTTATCACACCATCATTACTGTGTCAGACCAAAAATTTGACCCCCCGTTTATGTAGGAAAACCCAGAAAACAACCTACTTCCGCCACCCCACAAAAAACCCTCACAAAACCAGCCAGCTGATTCCACTTGGCTCTTTCTAGAGCTGCTGAACTAATTGCATGGCTCAACTGGACAAATATTCCTAATCCTAGAATTCTGCTTGTAAAAAGACATGCTTTGTGCTGTTTACAGACCAAAAAGTATTATTTAAAATATTTATAAATCCTTCTGCCAAAGTGCCATAACCCACTTTATCTTCCCTCTGAGCACCCTCTGCACACACACAAAATATTCACAATTTGGAAGGACAATCATGGAGAAAATTAAGACTAGAGATAGACTCAAGCAGCAAAGTGCAGATCCAGACCCTGTCAAAGTAGACCACAGGGAGTCATCTCTAATTAGAAGTGTATTGTTTGGGTCAGTACACAGAGCAGCACAGACTGTGTTTTGATGTCAATCCCAGTGAACTTTGTTTTATTTTGTTAATAGTATGTCAGTTAGTATTTTGTTAATAGTATGTCAGTGTGCTGTTTTAAAATGATTTGGAATTATAGATATACATAAATATGCATATATATTTTAAATATTAATGGTGTCCTTCCATGTTACAAGATATCTTGCTTGTAGTTGGCTGAGTTGAGACAGAACTAGGCTTTGCTTCATGATCCTCTAAGACTGGGGAGCTCCAAAACCTTTTAATAGCATTGACCACATCTTAATAGACAGATCATGCTTTTCCATAGCATGGACCACCTCCCCTCCAGTGTGTATATGCAGGGACCACCTACATCAAACATTTGTGGCAGCTACTGCAGTTGCTTGCATGGAAGAGTAATATTAGGAAAGTGTGTATTTTTAAACAGCTGTAACGCAACTTTGTAGCTGGAAGGAAAGAAGCCATCCAGCGGTATATGACCAACCAGTTCTCCATAAATCACCAAGGAGTGCAGAGCACTAGTGGTCCACAGAGCATGATTTTGGAACCACTGCTCAAGGCCATTGGTTCCAAACAACTAAGATAATATGAACACACCAAGCTTTCTTTGAAGGTACTTGGCTAGCCATCCTCCTTTTATCTGGTGGTCCTCAGTGCAACCTTAACCCTTATGTTAGAGTCAGGCTCCCACTGAAGTAGACTGCAGTGGTCTTGGACTTCAGTGAGGAGCAAGATTGGGTTCCTTGGTGAAAATTTCATCTGTCCTGAGCCCTTCATCGCCGCCCACTTAGAGAGTCACAGTGTGTTATAGTCCAAAATACCATAAGAACAGCCATATTGGGTCCACCTAGTCCAGTATCTTGTCTTCTAACAGTGGCCAGTGCCAGTTGCTTCGGAGGGAATGAACAGAACAGGTGATCATCAAGTGATCCATCCCCTGCACCACAGGCCCGATCAGACCTGCACATTAATTGCTCTTTCCTTCTTTCCCTTATCCTTCATTATTATTATTATAATGGGAGCCCACGTGTAGGATTGTATAGTTTATCTACATTAGGGACCACTGCACCAGTGCAGCTACCCCAGAGCAAATCCGAGGCGTAGACATGCAGAACTCTACTTCATTCTTGCTGCATCTTTTCCTTGTTCGAGTGAACCAGGAAGAAACTTGTTATTGTTTCATTTCAGAAGCGTAGGTGCTCAGCTGCTGCTTGAAGACAAGTGATTGGGAGCTCAGTTCTCTCTGCTGGAATAAGCATATAATGGCGATGAGCTCTGGACATGCGTTATAAATAGAGCACACGTAAAGACTGGCTGTGGGATACTGCTTTCATCCTCACCACCCCTCATTTAGGTAGCACTTTGCTGCAGTATTTACTTTTTCCCCAGCAGTTCAAAATTAATTAAAAAGTTGAAAAGCTGCAGAGATTTTATGGTGGTTCATTGAAACTGCATGCAATGTGCTAACTGGGCTGCATTCACCTATGGTGAAATTCATTCCTCTGAGAGGACTAGCACGAGGCCTACTCACCACTTATGTCCTACGTGAGCCTCATGGCAAAGAGACCATAAGATAAGGCATAAGGTTCATATCTTACACTTTCTTTGCACAAGGCTTAAATGGGACTTAAGTGATACACAGGCCTTCTCCTGGCTCTCTGCGAAGCAGTGAATTTCTCCCTTAGAAAATAGCTGTGGTATGGAATTTGATTGGCTGTGTTGCCCATTCTGGGTGGAGTTAAGAGTGGGTTATAGAAGTTGGAGGTGGAATAGATCTATTTGGTCAACTCCAACCCTCCTTGTTAGTGGGGAATTGTCCCACAACGTACACTTTTTTGGCAGTGCCGAGAGATCTGACACTTCTCGAGAGAGATTATTCCACAGCTCAGTAGATTGTGCAGTGGTGATAAATACCATAAACTTCTCCATATACCTAATTATATCCCCTTGTACACTAAATGATTCCACTCTTTCCTTGGTATTTACTTGCTCCAAATATTCATTTGTTTATCCTTCCTCTTTAGCCATCCCTGCTAAACACATATGTGAATAATTCAGTCAATTCATTATCCTATTTTCCATTGCCAGCTTATGATGCTCTCCCATTTACTTATTATTCAAAATTGCTCAATGAATACATTTACAAATAATGTTTTTCTGTGCCTTTTCCTAGCCATTTGTTATCAGTATTCACATGGGAAACTTTGGGCTCTATATACAACATGTGGGGAAAAAAACACTTCCAACATAACATGTTCAAAAAAATATTTCAATGATATGAAGTGACATTAGAAAAACATTGGCAATTTCCATGGGGCAGTTAAATTTAACTGTAGGCCAATGTCTTTTTCACATACAGTGCTAATGGGAGCCTTGAATTATGGAGGGAAATAAAATACATATAACCAATGGCTAAACAGCAAAAGGCAAGGAATTCAAAGTGAAATTAGACACTAGACAGCTACATTTTCCAATGGGTTGCAGGATAGTTAGCCAAACAGCTCCCATAAAAGTCAACATGGGTACAGTATGTGGCTACATCCGCATACTCTTTGGAACGTTAGCAGGGGCGGCTCTAGGAATTTGACCGCCCCAAGCACGCCGGTCCCGCGGCTCCGGGGGACCTCTTGCAGACGTGCCTGCGGCGGGTCCGCTGGTCCCGCGGCTCCAGTGGAGCAGAGGTCCACCGGAGCCGCGGCAGCAGCGGACCCTCCGCAGGCACGTCTGCGGGAGGTCCCCCGGAGCCGCCTGCCGCCCTGCCGGCAAAACGCCGCCCCAAGCACGCACTTGGCGCGCTGGGGTCTGGAGCCAGCCCTGAACGTTAGGCAGTGAGCTCTTCCTTCCTGCTGTTGTCAGAAGAAGAATATAGAAGAATACAAAATGGCCAATGAACTCTAACACAAACTGCCCTCATCCCTAACTATTAACTGTTTCATTGCTGATGCATCCTACACAAATATCTTTGTTACAGGAGCATTACCTTGATGTTTCAATAATTATCTGATCTCACAGCAGATATTTGATGTGCCTACCGTAATGCACCTGACAGTGCATTTTGCCTGCTTTACAGTACCTGGCACTTTAACAAGAAAGCAGTTTATTTTCTCTTGAGAACCCAACATGCAAGGGAGGGGTACCTGATACACTTTTTGTTTTTTCACCAAAGGAGCAGAGAGCGATATTATTGACAGCTGCCGCTCGCTTTGAAAGCTTAATGGATGGAGAGTACCACTTAATTGGAAATAAAACAGAATAAAAAGCAGGGTAAAATCTTCCAACAGACCAGCCTCCTGTAGCCAGCATGCATTTCAATGAAATTAGCAAATGTTAATTATAGACCTAGGCAGAACCAGCACGATGCACAGAACTGATTTCAGCCTGATCGACCTGCTCTTATCCCGGCCAACTTGAGAGTCCTCATGGAGGTTTTTAATAGCTATTCCCCTCCTGCAGCATCCTCTAAAGTTATTGCAATCAATTATGAGACCACAGGACCCACAGTAAACCAAAAGCAGCAAAAACGAAAATATAGCTATGCCTGCTGTGCTCAAGTATCTTAGGTCAGCCGATTGATCAACTGCCATTTTGTTTTTCATGTTCCTTAGCTAGCAGGACCCTGAAATACTGGATGCTGGTGAGAGGGGTGCAGACCAGCAAAAAGACATTTAAAAGCTACAGTTTTGGCTCCACTTTCAGTTCACTGACATGCTATATTGAACTTCCCTATTATTGCACTAACCAGGCACACACATGGTATAATCTGAAATATCACATGCTGATCTCAGACCATTGCAGATACATAGGGCTTCTGATTTCAGGTTTTAAGCAATAAACACTGATAAAATGCCCCTACAAAAAAGAAATCTGTGCTTATCCAATAAACACTAACAAAAACACCAGGAATGTCTAAGGGCTTGTCTACCAGAGCAGCAATGGGGACTACAGGGGTGTGATTTCTAATGCACACTAAAGTGCTGCATATTAATTGTGTGTGTAAAGCCTGCAGGTGTGCACTAAAGGTTCCTTAGTGTACTTTAATGTAGTGCTGTTTGAAACAGTACTATGTGAAAGTGCACAAGAGAACATTACAAAGATTACTCATTACAGTATGCACTACGATTAATGTATAATATATACATGACTCAGTACAGTATGTACAAGAAAGCCCTTGAAAACCCTGATTTTTGACAGCTATATAAAAACTCAAATTGCTAAAAATAAACCCTGAAAAATTACATGAATAAATCCTGAAAAAGAGAAGCCCTAACATACACAATAGGGTAAAGCAAGGACAGACTGACTTTCTAAAGCCTTAGAGAGGTTGTAGTCCCTCTGTAATTAAGACGGACATGTTTTCCCATTATGAGCCCAATTTTACCTGCTTTCCCTAAAATCCTCAAGAAAATGTTTCCACTTCAAATTGTGTGTCTGTAATCTGCAACCAGCAGACAATTTTATCACCAGATGTGAGGCCATTCACGCAAGGTTTTTTCTGTGGAAAATCTTCCACCATCCATCCTCAATAGCTGCAGTCTTGCCTGATACCCGGGGCAACCAGAGCTCCTGTTTTCTTCTTCTCAACCACATACCAAGAAGGGACAAGCACACATGGAATCTTCACTCCCTGGGCACACTCCCTCAGGTGCCAGCTCTTAGCTTCATTGGCTAGACTAGAATCGCTACCAGGAGAAACTCAATACTTCTCTCCTAGTCCCCAAGACAACTCTAAACCACCATGCCCAGTCCCTGAGGGGGATATCTCCTGACGGTATTACTGAGTGGCAGCAAAGTTAAATGAATGCACTCTCCTTTCTCTGCACAGCATCTGGAGGTAACAGGAAGTAGCTTTCCCATTTTTCTAAGTGCCTAGGTCAGAGACACTATCATCCCAACAGCAGCTTTGTCCCAGAGCATGGATGCTGCTGCATCACCCCAGAACTAGCACATTCAACCCACACCCTGCAGAGAGCATATCCCGGTGGAATCTTCAGCACCCTGCCTAGATGAGGTAGTTAGCAGCACAATATTCACCCCTCCCTCAGACTTCTTCTGCGACCCTAGGGCAAGTCCCTTAGCCTCTCTGCACCTCAGTTACCCCATCTGTACAATGGGGATAATAGCACTGCCCTACCTCGCAGAGGTGCTCTGAGGGTAAACACACTAACGATTGAGAGGCACTCAGGTAGTATGGTATTGGGGGCATTTAAATACTAAAGATTGAAAACCCCATTGTATTCTACAGCACTCTACACACTTATTTTGTTATAAACTCACATGTTACCCAGGCTCAGTGCTGCAGCCCTAGAAAGAGACATGCTGGGATGCCTTCACAGTTCTCAGAAGTACGAGAACACCATTCTGGTTCCCCAAAAAAGTGACGAAGCATCACTCGGGACCACTCCAGCATGAATCGAATGCTGCCTCGGCTACTACAACAGGATAAGTTAAATATTTTTCGCTTGCAAAGAACTGTAGTAAATGGTTTCCTTCAGTTCAAGCCCTGCACTTTCCAAGGTAGCTGTTACCTGGGTAAGTTATGCAGATACCAAACGATTGCAAAGGGCACTTACTTCTAATTGGAAATAACAGGTTATCTGAAGAATCTAATGCCTTCTGAAGAGAGAAAGGTCCGAGACAGAGATCAGAAGAAATGTCTGCGTTTCAGCATGAGACACAGAGAAGGCGACTTTCATCTCCCCTTTTGAATTATACTTTTTCCCCCCTTCCACACAGCAGGGAGTTTTATTTAATTAGTAACTTCCAACAGGCAAAGCCTACAGTTTCAGTTAGAGCAAAATGTCAAAGATGACTTACTAATATTTGCTAATGACTGACAGATTAAGGTTAATCCAAGTGATTGAAATCAAGAAGAAGAAACACCAGACAACCATCACATTAGGAAGAACAGGGCTACAGATGCAGCGTTACTTTGTCTAAGCAATACGAGTATTAACATTGAGGTTCAGGATAGAGTATATGGGAGAACTGAGACCAGGTCTGAACTTAATTTTAAGGACTGTCTCACTACATCTGCAGATCGCGAAAAGATAGTACTTTGGTTTCATTTTCTGTGCCCCTCCTAAATTACATCCAGCCCTCCTGGTTTTGAGACTCAGCACGTGTGACATTCTTCAGCCCTATCTCTACAAAATGGGTGAGAGGAATCAGGCTGGACTGATGGAGGATGGGAAGTGAGCTGAGATAGGCTGTTTCAGGCTTGCTCAACCTGGAGTGTGAAATTCATTCCAGGGCAGAGAGTCAGCTCAACGCCTATGCTCTGATCAAGTTCCACTTATGGCCTATTTTGAGCGTTTTGCTGGCTTTCCTGCGGGAGGATAAATGAATGAACCTGGAATATGAACACGACGATATCAAGCAGAGCACTACAGGGTTAAAAAAAACAAAAAAAAACCATTTTCTATTAAAAGTTTTGAAAAAAAATCTCCTTTAGTTTGAAATGTTTCCCTTTATTGTTTAGGTTAAGCCCAAAACAACAATTCTCTGCCCCATTTTCAAGAGCAAAAGTGAACCCACCAAACTTTTCAGATTTCAAGAACCAAAAAAGTTTGCAGTTTTCTATTTTTCATTTAAAAAGGGAAGTTCGGGTTAAAGTAAACTTGCTATGAATTTTTCCATGTTGGTTAAAAAGCCATTTTCATGAAAAATTATTTTGACCAAAAAAAAGAAAAAATTGACCAGCTCTTCCAAGCACTAAAACAAGAAAGTGTTTTAGGAGCAGACCTGTGGCCACAGAGCACATGAGTAGCATTTCCTGACTGATAACATGATCACAAGGCAATGGAGGCATTCAAAACCATAGGGATGTAATTTAAAAAAAAAAATGAAACAGGTCACCTAATGAAACCTGGTCTGGTGATAACTGTAGCCATTCAAGGATGATCTCAATCTCTAGAACTAAATCATGTGTGTTTGATGCTCTTTTACTTGTTTGGCAATATCACACTTACTGTAGACGATCATAAACAATTTCCTTTGCCCACAAAAGTTAGTGTCATCACTGTCTAAAGCACTATACACGATATGGGCCATATAACTAAGAATAAGTTCTAGAAACTTGTTTCATACACAACCATTTTAAAAGACATATTATTTAAATGAAAAAAAAATGGACTTCACTGGGTTTCACCATGAAACAACTGAAGTCATGACTTGGTTTCCCCGACTTTTCTCTGATTCACTAAGCAGGGGGGTTAAAGCTGTGGTGTGCGCCTCCCTAGGGCACGCGGAGGAACGTTCAGGGGAGCAAACAGCAATACCAGGCAGTTTGTGCTAGCCCTGCATGGCAGGGCCCAGGCCACACACATCCCCATAGGGGGCAGGGAAGGAGCACCACCTTCACTCCGACTCACCTCAGCAGGTCACCTAGTCTGTGGGTTGGTGTCAACATCCGCTGTGGCTGCACTGATTTCCACTCCTGGCAGCCTCCACACCCAGCGCTGGCTCCAGCCCCAGAGACTGTCGCATGCGCCTTCCCCCAAGCGGGGAGGGGCAGAGGGGCAGGTACTGGCCCTGCCCTAGCGATGCAGCCTGGCTGCAACGTACAAGCAGCCTGCTGCTGAACTTTTAGTACCTGGGCTGTACCCTTGGTAAGTATCTGTGTATCTGAAACTTTCAGGTTCCTCCCAAGGGAATTCTGCACCACTGTGCATCCACAGAATTAATGTGTCCCACAGATTGTTTTTTCTCTGCAGAAAATACATTCTGCTGAAGAGGCTCCGCAGTTATGCCTTTCACCCACCAGGAGCTGCTGTGGCACCAACAGTGATTGGGGCTGCAGGGCCACATGGGTGGCTAAGTGGGGGTTAGGGCCACATGGAGATGGGGCAGTTGAGTGGGGGGTGCAGGACCACATGGGGACATGGGTAAATTGGCTGAGTGAAGGGGGCAGAGACACATGGGGACAGGGGCAGATGTGCCTGACTGAATGAGAGAGGCTAGGGGTCAGCCAGGATCTGCATGGGGGAGTATCCCAAATCCCTAACAACCCCTCCCCGCAAAAAAACCTTTCCATGATTTTCCCACCCACACCCAACAACCCTCCAGAGGTTCACTCCCAGGCTCCTTCCCAGCAATTATTTTTCTCTTGCTCAGCTCCTCCATTGCCCCTGATTCCCCCAAGCCTTTGCATTGCTTCTGGGCCATGCAGAAAATATGTTTCTGTATTGTAGTTGAAATAAATTACTCAACGTTCTGTATTAATATGCCTAGTAAGGAATCTATTTGTCAAAAATCATTTCCTGAATCTTTTTTGTTGTTGTTGTTGTTGTCTGTATTGTTACAGACCTACTTGCTGACAGGTATTTTGAAATAAATTACCAAAATAATTGAAACTGGCGTGATTACATTGTGTTGTTTTGATAAATAAAATATGCAGAATTTTTAAATACTGTTCACAGATTTCCCCCAGGAGTAACAGATGTAGGTAATTGAATTAAAAAGTGTGTTAAGGTCTCTGGTAGGTTTATGAGTAGGCTATCAAGCAGACTTTTGCATGGGTCTATTTTTGTCTGGGTTGGGGGGGGTGCAACCAAAAATTGTAGCTCAAAGGGGGAGGGCTCAGCTCAAAAAGTTTGAAAACCACTGCCCTAAAGAGTACAACATAGACTGCTTTTGTATGAAGGATTTCTACATAAGATTGGGATTCACGGTCCCATACTGGTATGAGTCCTGTATTGATTTCATAAGCAGCAAGATTTTGGGTCCAATCTTGCACCAACTGAAGTCCATGGGATTTTTGCCACTCCTTTCAATGGGAGAAGGATCAGACCCATGGTTTGTTATATCATTGGAATTCCTTGCATGTTACTCAATGTTATTTTGCACATATCTTTCATATGAATTGCTCTGTTGATCCTTGCAAAATAAAGAAGTTGAGAAAACTAAATGCAATAAAACCAAAATCTAAACTTAAATGGTTATTTGACATTTAAAAAATCCTCATTTTCTAGAAGACAGACATTTTATCATTAAAGAGGTCTTTTTTCTCTTGCTTCAGAGATCCATTTGTCAACACAGTGGGACTAGTACTCAGCTATACAGGGCCAGAGCCTGCAAACACTAAGCTGTATGTTTTATTCTGTTTTCATGAACAGTCTAGCAAATGTCCATGGAACTGCTCACATCGATAAAGTTAAGCAACTGCACAAGTGTGTGTAGGATTGGGGCCATTTTCTTTATACAGCCTATAGCTAAGATCTTGTTTGTTTGCTTAAAGATTCAGATTCAAATTCTATTAAGTTCCTGGGTTAATACAATGTCACGATTGGTCGCATTAATATAACCACCATACACAAGGGCTAGAATTTTACTCAAATACGAAATTTAAAAAATATCAAACTATAACGAACACAAGGTTAAGATGTATTCATCATTATGTTGCATAACTGAGGAAAAACAGGAAGAATGCAGGCAGATTGTGTGTGTGTTATATATGTTTATTATCTCTAGAAATAAAACAAGATTGTCTTTTCAAAAATACACACACAAGCAGCTCACCAAAAAGTTTTCCTCGTGCTGTTCCTCTCATGCCTTGTCTTGAAAATGTCAATATCAATCCCAACTCCTCTTGCTAAGGAACAGTTTGACACAGTATTGCAGAATTGGATACATTTTAAAGTTTACTGGAAATATGTTGCAATAAAAAGAGTACTCCTGAACTCGCACTCGAAACCTGATCTGAACTCAAAATAGACTATAGAGGTTCCAAAAAAAAAAAAAAAAAAGTTCTTATTCCTCTTCTCCCCCCCCAATGTTTCTTAAATTCTGGCTTTGGGAGTACAAAAAGATTGCAAGAAAATTTTTTCACAATACTCCTGGTCCAACCTGAACTCCCTTAAGACGACCTATTTTTATGTATTTGCAGATCAATTTTGCAAGCTTTCTGGTATGCATAACAAAGACAAGCCTAGCCAAAGATACTTAACATTTTAAAAACCATTTATCACTGGAAACATACAGAGAGAATTCAGAAGCAATCTGTCACGGGATTCCTTCCCCTGAGTACCCCTAGACCCTGGGCAGAGCCCCTTCACTCACAAGGCCTCTACTCTGTCACGTTTGGGTGTTCCACCACACCAGCCCAGTTGTTAGAGACTCAGTCCACCCCTTCCAGGGTTGTCAACTAACTAAAAGAACTTAACACAAATAAGTTGTCCCACAGGTGGGCTAAGACCCTCTTTTTAAAAGAGCTTCTGTTAAGCTGTGTCCACAATTGGCTCACAGGCTAATATGGAGAAATAATGCCATCAAAGGTGGATCAGAATCAGGCCCTCCCTTCCTTCATGAAGGGACCATCAGGCAGCGATCATCCAAGGAGTTCTTGCCTTCCGACAGCCCTCTCTCCAAAAACCGGAGGGCTGCTTTGCTCTCTCTGGTCTACCACCGATGGTGCTCTTTATTTCCCTTTTTAAGCTCCTCCCTCCAGGCTGACATCACTCACAGGTGTGGTAGGATATGGCCAACTGATCTCACACCAGCTCATTAACTTGGTGTTGCCCAGTATGGGGTTTCATAGAATCATAGGACTGGAAGGGACCTCGAGAGGTCATCTACTTCGGTCTCCTGCACTCATGGCAGGACTAAGTATTATCTAAACCATTCCTGACAGGTGTTTGTCTAACATATTCTTTGAAATCGCCAATGATGGAGATTCCACATCTTCCCTAGTCAATTTATTTCAGTGTTTAACCACCCTGAAAATTAGGACATTTTTCCTAATGTCCAACCTAAACCTCCCTTGCCACAATTTAAGCCCATTGCTTCTTGTCCTAACCTCAGAGGTTAACAAGAACAATTATTCTCCCTCTTCCTTGTAACAACCTTTTATGTACTTGAAAACGTATGTCCTCTCTCAGTCTTCTCTTTTCCAGACTAAACTAACCCAATTTTTTTCAATCTTCCCTCACAGGTCATGTTTTCTAGACCTTTAATCATTTTTGTTACTCTTCTCTGGACTTTTTCCAATTTGTCCACATCTTTCCTGAAATGTGGTGCCCAGAACTGGACAAAATACTCCAGTTGAGGCCTAATCAGCGCAGAGTAAAGCAGAAGAATTACTTCTCGTGTCTTGCTTACAACATTCCTGCTAATACATCCCAGAATGAAGTTTGCTTTTTTTTGCAACAGTGTTACACTGTTGACTCATATTTAGCTTGTGATCCACTATGACCCCCAGATCCCTTTCTGCAGTACTTCTTCCTAGGCAGTCATTTCCCATTTTGTATGTGTGCAACTGATTGTTCCTTTCTAAGTGCATTTGTCCTTATAGAATTTCATCCTGTTTACTACTTCAGACCATTTCTCCAGTTTGTCCAGATCATATTGAATTATAATCCTATCCCCCAAAGCACTTGCAACCCCTCCCTGCTTAGTATCATCCGCAAACTTTATAAGTGCACTCACTATGCCATTATCAAAATCACCAATGAAGATATTGAACAGAACCGGACCTAGAACTGATCCCTGTGGGACCCCACTCGTTATGCCCTTCCAGCATGACTGTGAACCACTAATAACTATTCCCAGACAGTAGTTTTCCAACTAGTTATGCACCCACCTTATAGCAGCTCTATCTAGGTTGCATTTCCTTAGGCTGTTTATGAGAAGGTCACAGTATCAAAAGCTTTACTAAAGTCAAGATATACCATGTCTACCACTTCCCTCCATCCACAAGGCTTGTTACCCTGTCAAAGAAAGCGATCAGGTTGGTTTGACATCATTTGCTCTTGACAAATCCATGCTGACTGTTACTTATCCCCTTATTATCTTCTAGACATTTGCAAATTGATTGCTTAATTATTTGCTCCATTATCTTTCCGGGTACTGAAGTTAAGCTGACTGGTCTGGAATTCCCTGGGTTGTTCTTATTTCTCTTTCTTTCTAGGTTGGCACTATATTTTCCCTTTTCCAGTCTTCTGGAATCTCTCCCATCTTCCAAATATGACTTTTCCAAGATAATCGCTAATGGCTCAGATATCTCCTCAGTCAGCTCCTTGAATATTCTAGGATGCATTTCATCAGGCCCTGGTGACTTGAAAACATCTAACTTGTGTAAGGGCACATCTTCACTGGCAGCGCTTTAACATGGCTTGTGTAGTCGCAGCAGAGTGCTGGGAGAGAGCACTCAAAAAAAAAAAACCCACCTCCATGAGGGACAGCGCTGGTGCACTGTCTACACTGGCACTTCACAGAGCTGAAACCTGCAGTACTCAGAGGGGGTGTTTTTTCACACCCCTGAGTGAGAAAGTTGTAGCACAGTAAAGTGCCAATGTAGACACGCCCTAAGTAATTTTTAACTTGTTCTTTCCCTATTTTAGCCTCTGATCCTACCTCATTTTCACTGGCATTCACTATGTTAGACATCCAATCACCACCAACCTTCTTGGTGAAAATCAAACCAAAGAAGTCATTAAGCACCTCTGCCATTTCCACATTTTCTGTTGTTGTTCCCCATTAAGTAACTGGCCTACCCTGTCCTTGGTTTTCCTCTTACTTCTAATGTATTTATAGAATGTTTTCTTGTTACCCTTTGTCTCTGGCTAGTTTGAGCTCATTTTGTGCCTTGGCTTTTCTAATTTTGTCCCTACATACTTGTGTTATTTGTTTATATTCATCCTTTGTAATTTGACCTAGTTTCTACTTTTTGCAGGTTTGTATACCCCACCACACAACCCCTCATTCCAAAGTGAGTTGCGGTGGGTGGGCGGGTGGGGGTGTGAGAAAGAGAAATAGGCCGCTTAAATTTGAATGGCCTTATTTAAGATGGAATTGATGTTAAAGTGTTAAGCAGCTTTTTGCTTTGAGATGAAGCCACAGAGTTTGAGGCCAGAAGGGACCACAAAATCATCCAGCCCAATCTCCTGTGTATTACAGGACACCACCAAACAGCACCCAGCAACCAGTACTTAAAATGGGGGCTGGGGCCACCAGGGATCGCTAAGTGGGGTCGCTAAGAGGTGAACTTTAAGCATTGCTTTGCCAGAGCTGCTACTCCCAGACTATAGATAGATAGAACCACCCCATATATTTTTTTCCAGACCATTTTAAGCACTCTCACCTACCCCCGCTCCCACCAAGTCCAACAACCAGAATTAGATCAAAGCGCAGTAGAACCTCAGACCTACAAACTCCTTGGGAATGGAGGTTGTTTGTAACTCTGAACAAAACGTTATGATTGTTCTTTCAAAAGTTTGCAAATGAACATTGATTTAATTCAGCTTTGAAACTTTATTATGTAGAAGAAAAATGCTACTTTTAACCACCCTAATTTAGACAAAACAAGCACAGAAACAGTTTCCTTACCTTGTCAAATCTTTTTCCTAAAAGAAACTCTCTTTTTTGTAATAGTTTACATTTCACAGAGTACTGTATTTTTTTTTTAGGGGGTTGGGAGGATGTCTTTGCTGCTGTCAGATTGTGTACTTCCAGTTCCAAATGAGGTGTGTGGTTGACTGGTCAGTTTGTAACTCTGAGGTTCTACTGTATTACAGCCATCAGAAGACTAAACCATTATGTGCCAAAGGCAGAGAACAGGAGAGACCGAGGTGCATCGATGGAATATAGGGCCTGACTTCTGACATAATTAAGGCCTTGCCTCAATCACAGACTGATTTTTATGCAGATGAGGGCTGATGAAATTTTACCCAGGCCAGAATTCAGTCATTAGTATAAGATTGTACCAGGTCGCCCATATCTAGGGTATACTGCACCCTTACTTTGCCCACAGCTCTGAAAGGAGTTGTTGCAAAGTGGAGTAAGGGAGAATTATCCCCTATAAGATCCATGTACACAGACCACAGCATGTGCCACTTTAGGATCACCACCCATTGCAAGAAGACTGATCCTCCCAAGATCCTGAACTGCCAAGATTCTAGACTTGATCACCCTGGGGGAAAGGAAGAGACAGCACCAACACCTGCTACAATCCTTGTAACCAAAGATACCCTCTGGCTAGAAGGGGAGAAGTTCTATCTAGTCCTCAACTGCAGTACAATTCCTACCCACAACAGAGCCGAAGTCTGAACCTTTTCACCGTAAGTAGTTTCTTTTTCTTTTGATCTTACAGAAGACATCCTGAAGGCTATTTACCTTTAGGGTGGTAGTGTGGTAGGATGTTTGTGGCTTTAACAGGATCTTAAACACACAATGGGAAGGTGCCCATAGAAATCATAATTCTGTGTCTGTTCCTAGCGATGTGTTAGTTTTCCACAGAAACAAAATTGACATTGCTCAGTGAAGAGCTCCTGAACTACCTTGTAAGCTTATACTTTAATGTTTATGTTGGGGAGAAGAAAGAAAGAAGTCAGCCACTGTAATTACAGTGAATTTCCAGCAGGAAAACAAAGATTTTAGCCAAGCCTAAAATTCTCACCTAGCTAAAGATTGCATCACTGCAGTGAGAAAAATTTCACTGATTGTGGCCTGCAACAAAATTGACAAGCTGCCTCCTTGAACTGCCTGTTTTATAACTCTGTCTCCTGACTTGTAATAGCCATTACTTTGACCTCAGTTTGATAATTACATTGTGTAACTCTTAACTGATTTGAGAGAGTTTGTAGTAGTTTCAGTCTTAGTGAACACATATGATTTTACTCTTGCATATTTATTACTTTAAATAATAGTCATAAAATGCACGAGTCTTTTTTTCTTCTATAGCTATTATGGTTCAAGTCTATTGATAATCTAGGTTAATCAGCAACTCCAACTCTGAGCCTGAAGTGCTCTCCTTAACCAATACTTTGGCTCTGACGTTCATTATACCATGCCTTATGAGTGATATATTCTAGTGCTAACTAATAAAACCCATCAGTCCAGTATTTTTCCTGAGTACAAGAGCTAGATGACAATTTTCTATCAAAGTGCTTGTTCGTTTAGTGGAAAACAGTGATTTTATCACAATGGAAATCCTTGTTGGAAATGGCCTTTTTTATTTAAATAAATAGGCTTTCTTGGGGAAAAAAGCATTTTATGTTTAATTTTTGGCAACTGAAAAACGTCAGTCAGTCTATGAGAACTTTCAATAAAACCAAAATTTTTCCTGACCAGTCACAACTTTTTGGTTTCCCACAGACAAAACTTTGGGTTTTCAGTTTTTTGACCAAAATAAACAAACAAACAAACAAACTTGTAGTAAAATGAACTGTAATTTTTTTTAAACTGGTGCAAACACCTCTGTAGGTACCCTTACTTTGGGTTAGCTTAAACCTGACCCTAACTAACTGGCTCAGGCCATGTGTAGGAGTATGTTTACACAACAGATCCTTCGTTGGCATAGCTATGCAAGCATAGCCACTTAGTTTAAATGTAGCCTACACCAACAGATGGAGTTTTTCTGTCAGTGTTGGAATACCATCTCCCCGAACGACATTAGTTATGGTGACAGACAGCTATGTCAATGGAAAAGTGCTTATCTACACTGGGGTTTTGTTGGTATAGGTATGTCAGTCAGAGATGCTATTTTTTTCGCACCCCTGACCTATGTAATTATGCCGATTTAACTTCTAAGTAGATTAAGACTATGCTGGCTAGTCCCCTACTGTAGACAGTAAATGGCAATGAAGCAGTTCTGCCCATGTAGTAATACCTGGGATTCTAGCTGCCCACGTATGCACATAGGAATTTGGACTGGATTCTACTCAGATGACTAACCTGAGCTGCCATCCACGCTGCCGCAGCTACCCTGTTATTTTTAGTGTGCCATCTCATTCTACGCTAGCATGTGTACGTCTACCCTAACTGAAATTTCCAGCTCCAACTCCAGCATAGTCACACCCTCATGCAGTGGCTTAAGGTGACTAACTCACTTGTTGCAACTTTGCATGTAGATGCAACCTTATTCTAGCTTCCCCTAACTAGTATAAAAGCAAAGGAAATGTTAGTGTCACTCAGCTAGGCTGACTCCAGGAAAATGGAATTCACCTCTGAAGATGGCATTCACTCCATGGCAGGTCACGTGATCTGGACAGGCATTCTTAAACACACACACACACACACACACACACACACACACACACACACACACACACAGAGGTGCAGGGAAAGCTACCAGGACTGGCAGTGAAGGAATAGGCTCGTCTTCACTGGCTGAGAGGAAGACATGCAGCACAATTTCAGATCATTCCCTAAAGATCTGACACTTCATAAAAATGTGTCAAAGACAAGGAACCATATCACTTAGTGGAAATCTTTCATGAAGATATGTACCCATATCTTACATGCCAGCAGAGCATACAGTGGATCTGCAAATGTATGCAACTGGAGGCCATCAAACACTTCTCTACAGGGTCTGATGAAGTGGGTATTCACCCACGAAAGCTCATGCTCCAATACTTCTGTTAGTCTATAAGGTGCCACAGGACTCTGTCGCTTTTCTCTACAGGGTGTTGCTGCTGGCATATTTTGCTAATGTGGGTGCCCATAGAAATCCACTTCTAAATTCATTCCCTCCTTTATTCCAAGGCTAATTGGATCAGACTCTCTCTTCCTGTCTGAAGCCACCCCAGGCTTTTCATAGGAACTAAAAATAGTCCCAGACTGGCAACATAACTGACCAATTCATACTGATTAATACAGCTCACAAGATAAAACTTGACAACTTTCTGTTTCCAGAGCCATAAAAACAACTCCCAATCTGCACCCCAGATTATCAGATACTCCTATAATTTTCTAAAAGGCTGAAGAACCTCACGAAAGATGCCAGCTCTTTTGATGGTATATTTAAGTCTTCAGTGTATGCAGCATACTTCACTGACTCACTAACCAGCCATGTTGGTGCAAAGGGAGTGTGTCTAGCAATTAGTGCAAGGTAATTGGGAACCCTGAGGCTTGGCATTGATTCCAATTTGTCTGACTTGCTGTATGGCCTTAAGTCACTTAACCTTATCAGGCTTTGGTTCCTCATGTGGAAAGTGGCTATAACCAAAACTTATCTACCTCAAGGCTTCAACACTTTAGTGTTTAGAGTGCATTCGGTGAAAGCTTCAAAATGTGACCCCCATGCACCCGAAAGGCTCAAAAAGCAGAAGTCAAATAAAAAGAACCCCAAATCTGTTATTTTTACATAAACTCATGATTTTAAAGCCAGTCTCATGATTTTTGGTGAGCCTGATTCATGATTTTTGAACATTTGGGATTGGCAATACCGTGAAAGTGACTTGCAAGGGTCAGTTTCACTCCTGTTTAAGGTTAGTTTCTAGTCTATTATTTGTAGTGAGGTAACACGTCTAGAGCCCCAGGCAGGTGCAGTATAAACTCAGGAGGCCTGGCCCTAGTAAGATGTTTCCAAATTTAAATGGTCTATTCCCAGCTTGATGAACTGCAAAAATGCAAGAGAAAGCAATCCAGATATTGCTACAATTGTTTCAATTGTTGTATTTAAGAGTTAGTAACAAAGAATATACATTAAAATTTTAAATCTAACAGTGTCCCTTAAGTAACCTGGCACAAGGTGTAAGAACATGTTAGTATTAGAGCTGAATGAGTCTAATATTTATTAAATCCTCTTTTTTTATATAGGAATTAGATACAGTGCCCTATCAGCTTATTTGTAAATTATTATCTGCAAAAAAACCTAGAGTTTCCAGGTGCCTAAGTAGCCCTTGGAATCATGGGTAAAGTTGCCCCCGCCCACCCCAAATCTGAAATGGCGCCCCGAGCAAGAGACTGAATAATGCAGTCATAAGTAGAGCAGAAATGTGTTCTTTTTTTCCTTCCCATCCTCAGTAGACCGGATAGTCATCTCCACATGAAACACTCCAGCAACAGAACACCCACATCTTACTGGGGGAGCCACTGGAGGACTGTTTGAATCCATGACACTGCTGTGATTTAACTGCTGATGATATAGTTACACTTTTGGTGTCCATGTTCTGTTTACTCAGACTGAATGATGGGAGCAGCATTGCCACCTGTCTAAATTTTCCCCAAGATCATTCCCCCCATTTTTTTAAGGTAGCTGCCCTGGGACATTGGTGAGTCATCCTGGGACAGTAAAAGTCCTGGGTTTTGTCAGTCATGGCCCCGCTGGCTCCCCCAGCCTTTAGTGGCTATAGGGGGGAACCACAGGGCAATGGTACCTGCCCACAGGGAGCTCTGGCTCCTGAGTATCTGGGAGCTGTGGGGATGGGGCAGCTCGGGTGCAGCCAGCAGGACAGGGGATCTCAGAGCCACAGCGCCCAGTCACTACAGCACAGGTAGTACCTGCAGGGCCACTGCCGGGTGGGCGTGGGGTGGGTCCAGCCAGCACCGTATTGTGGTTGGTGACTGAGGCAGCTCTGGGAGCAGAAACCTTTGGGGGCTGGAACTCTCTCCTGGGGCTGGGAGGGGGAGTCAGTGCACTGGGTAGGGGGGCGAGTGGTACTGGGCATATCTATGTGGTGGGATGTGGGGAGCAAGCAGATGGCCCATTTTTTTGCATCACAGAGGTGGCAACCCCAGCTGGGAGCAACCTGGAATTTAAGCAATCTGAGGTTAGTTTTGCACAATACAGTAAACACAAAACAATCAGTTTGAATGCTCAAGCCCCTGTGGGGTGAGCTGTTTCGGGATTTTGGCTAATATGCTATCCAACACAATTCTCTGTCTTGCCTGCTTTTCTACTGCATCATGAAACTGCTCTCGCTAACTACCTTCTCTAGACTTGGGTCCTGAAAATTGTCCCATATAGGTAAATCCTGAGCTTGCATGGAACCCTTAGACTTCAGTGAGGTTCTGTGCAGCTCCAAGATTCCCACCCTACAGAGCTCATTGCAGGATCAGGCTTTAAATTGCTTCCAGTGAACACTACCAAGAACAGACACTGCTAATTCTGCTAGTCCTCAGACACATGCTGCATTAAGTCAAATGTTTTCTTGTAGTGGATTATCCATAACTAGAGAAAGTGCAAGTGGAGATATATATAATATGTCAATTGGAGGGAGGGGAATGTGTGTGTGGGGGGGTAAATAAATCTAAAATGACTTAACCAAATTGGAATTGAGAAGACTTCCATCTTAATGAAATCCTCCCAGTTCAGAGGTTTTTAAAATTGCCACATTTATTAATTATTCAATAGGCAGTCTTACTTCAATAAGAGTCTAATTAGATTTTAACGGGCTCTCCTGTAAGACACTAATATAGTTCATCTTTCCTTAAAATTGATAGCTTCCCAAATTTAAAACTTGGGGCAATTCAGAGATTAATACAAATCCTGGCCGTTTACAGTAGTTCAGGAGTAATTAGAATGTAGCCCCAGTAACAGGATGTGCTGGCCTTCTAAGACATGCTCCAGGTCTAGTGCTACTGTTCCAAGTTTGAGCCCAGATCAGAAGAATGCTGGGATTTATAGCTCCCAGGGCTGATGGGTCCTGCAGGCTCCAAGGCAAGGTATGCTGGGAAGAGGGCAGAATACACATGTATGGCTGCCTTTCTTCAATACAAGGTGGGGCTGGGAAGTAATAGGAGCTGCAGACATGCTCTCCGGTAAGAACATTGGGAGGAGCCGGAGAGGGAGCCGGAAGGGTGTAGCAGAAACCCTGGAGATACTTGTTTGGGGTTCTTAGTCTGGGAATCCCAGAGGGTAGAGCTGGGGCAGGGAGGACTGGAAGTTGAAGCCAGACAAATCCAGGGTGGAATAAGGTGCACGTTTTTAACAGTGAGAGAGTTAACTAACCTTTGGAACAATTTGCCAAGGTTGTGATGGAGTCTCCATCACTGGCCATTTCTAAATCAAGATTGGATATTTCTCTAAGAGATCTGCTCTCGGAATCCCTTTGGGAAAGTTCTCGGGCCTGCGTTGTACAGGAGGGTCAGACTAGATGATCAAAATGGTCCCTCCGGGCCCTGGAATCTATGAATGAAGAAAGTGCCATGGATTTGGCAGTATAAAGGCCTCGAGGCTCCGACTGAGCACTTAACGTCTTTTTTAGGACCCAGTCCTGGACCTTTCAGTAAAGGGTGAACAGAAAATCCCCTTCCCTCCTTTGCTGCAGCAAAGGAGGAAGGTTTGCACACCTCTTTTAGAGAACTTGTGATCTAGAGACTGGATGAAGAAAGTATTTGACTCAGACTCTTGTTTCCCCTAGGTGGAGTGGGGTTTTATTTTGATTGGAGAGCTAAACATAAACCAAGGGCAAAGACCATTCAAACCTCTGAGTGAAGACAACTGAGTAAAATAGGACATGGTTCGTCTTGGATGACAAGGTAGGAGACTACAACAATTATGCTCTAGTTTCAATTTGGCAGACTCCTGAAGGTTATAAATAAAGGCGTTTATGTCCTCTTCATTCACAAATGGACTCGGGCAAGGAGTTTGCACTGGGACATACAAGGTTGAGAGAGGTTGATAACTTGAGGAAATAAAAATTCATCTAAGTCAGAAAAGTTTTCCCTTCGCTCCCCCTAAAACCAGCATGCAAAACAGTGCATTCCGGAGGTCTGATGCATTCTCAACAGCTGCAGCAGGCCGCATGGAAAGAGGGCAGCTATGGGCACTGGGATGTAAAACAAAACCAGTTAAAACTTAGCGATGGTGACTATCAGTTACGTAGAACTTTTCGTCCAGAAAGCCCAGCCTCTTTTGGTCTGTAGTTCATGTGCTGTTCGAGTATCTATGAAAATAAGGTTAAATGATAGCTTCTGCAACTATTTAATTACACTAGAGTATTCACCCTCGATCTATCTCTCTGTACTGCTAAAAGCTCCAGACAAAGTGTGGTCCATGATAAACAAAAGATAAAGCTGGAACTCAGACTCTATGGAATCCTGTCTGTAGTCAGCTGCCTCCCGTTTAAGAGGCTGAAATACTCTCGATCTCCTACCTGCATAGTAAGTTTTAAAATAGGGTGAAAGTAGAAATACAAAAAAGAGCTTGTTCTCCTATGCATGCTAGGGAGTCCGTCCCCATAACACCACCGAGGTGTTGATCATTGAAGGAGCTGGGCTGAAAAAGCACAAGCCGGGAAGATATGGTGAGTGGGCAAGTGTTAGACTCGGGATGTGTTTGGTCGGGAAGCAGATTTAACCGGTAGTTACTTGTGCTCCATCCAGACAAGTGTTATGGAATTGTTAAAGAGCGAAAAAGCTTTTGAATAAGAAAAACAATCAACTTCCCCACAGCAAATACAGACCTACCTTAGAGCTCTTTTTCTCTGGATCTGCAGCTCTGGTTGCTAGGGGTATTTTAAAAACTTGCCAAAAAATGTTTACAAGTGGGCCAAATTCTGCCAGTGTAAATCCAGTGGCTCCAGCTGACTTATTCTGAATTTTCACCAGAGCAATGAAGAATCTGGCCTTGTGCATGAGAATCATGTCACCCACCTCTGTGGCGAAACATGACCACCTGTTTAAACAGTGCACAGCAGCACTGCTGCCAGAGCAATCATTGTAAGTTTTTCTGACAGAAACTATTTTTGCTACAAATTTGTGCACAGAAACTGAGAATTTTCCAGTTTGATCCCTATGTTAGTACCTAGGAGCCTCCTCAAGGATCAGGGCCCCATCATGCCAGGAACCATACCAAGTGGAAACAAAGCTGCTCTCTCTCCCTTGAGTGAAACGTTGCCAACCTCTGCTGGTGAAAGCAGCTTTTTGAGCCAAATAATTTTGGGGAGAGAAGAGTTTTCTAGCGACAGTATGCAAGGTGGGGGGTGGGGAGTGTTGGCCTTTGTTTTCCACAGGAGAAAAATTCAAGGCAAACACTCAAAGCATTTAGTGTTTTTGCAAAACTGATAAACAGCTTAGTTTTTGCCACGTGGGAGTATTATGCAGTCTAATTGTCTGTATTACTGTCATGCTGCTAACAAAATAAAACATGAATGGCAAGCTCTATAGCTATATCAAATGAGGACATAGAAAATATGATCCTCATTTGCCGAGAGGTCTGACGAGGCTCAGGAAACACATGCTTGACACCTGCATGAATTTCCAGAGGCCTCTTCTACCAGTGTTCCCTCTGACCTCTTCCTCCACAGCCCTGGACCCACTGGATAGATGCTGCCTCTCTGAGGGAACTCAGTGCTGGCAAGAACAAAGCAAGAAATAGGAGCTGTGGATGTCAAGATAAGTCCTCAGCGAAGCGAGGGCCCCAGACTTACAGGGTCTCCAACCTCTTCATACAAACCCTATTAAGCAAAATGAGAGGAGGTAGACTGAGCTGACGTTCTGCAGGTGAAAGCACACTGAATACGTATCACTGCCAACAGCAGTCTTTGCAGGGATTGCTCCCACACGGCACAGCTGGAGGCACACCTCACTTAAGGGAAGACAAGAAACAGGGCCACACTTGCTAAGCCTTCTTTACAAGAGGGTGGCTTTGCATTGCTCCCAGTGTGGGCCAGGGGCTGACTGCCACAACTTGCCATTCAGTGGCCTAGATTTAGGAGTTTGAGCCACAGAGGGCCTGACTGTTTGCACTGGGTAAGGAGGACAGTGGCCTCTGTTACACATAAAAGGCCAGAGTCTGCTTTCAGTCAACCAGATTAAATTCAATAAAGTCACTGAATTACTTTGGATTTACACTGGTGTAACAGCAGAATTTGGCCCAAACTGCCGAGATCACATATTTTCTTACTCACTTTATTCTCCAACCATAATCTAAATGATCATTAGACTCATCTGTCCGAACAATAATCTGTCCGTGAAGACTATACGGTATTGGAAGGAAAAACTCTTCTTAGAGTCTAGGACTGAATTGTATTACACCAGACCCTAAGTGAACTGCCTCCAGAAATGGTTTAACATGAAAATTACATGTGACAATGAACTCTTTCTATTCACGCTTATTGATTACTGGAGCAATTGCCAAATGAATATAATTTGCCCTCTTGGGACACCTGTGACAAACCGTTTCAGGGAGCTCAAATTTTTGCTAGTGTACATACATTCTAAATAATGGCAGGCAGCTGATAGGGGATCCCCACTGGCTAGGAATCAATGATGCATTTAATACTGATAAATGAGGTTTTCAGGATACTCTTAGAAACAGCAAATGCTAGGTACTTTAGTTAGGATTTGCATTAATGAATGGGTGTTTTGTTTAGAAGCGTAGCAGAGGCGAGTTATCCTATGGACAGAATTGTTTGGGGGTGGGGGGAAAAGCTTGAATTTTGTACACCAGGGGAAACCTAATAAATGTTAATGTACAAAGCTTTAATGTGCAGACTCCAAGGGGATGGGTGCCTTGATCAGCTTAGAATAGAGCAGCAATTCTCAACCTGGGGGGGGGCTGTGAGCAGGTTTCAGGGGGTCCACCAAGCAGGGCCAGAGTTAGACTCGCTGGGGCCCAGGGCAGAAAGCCGAAGCCCCACCGCATGGGGCTGAAGCCTGGGTCCCTGAGCCCTGCCACCCGCGGCTAAAGCCGAAGCTTGAGCAACTTAGTTTCAAGGGGGCGCCATTGGAGTAGTGTGGAGCCCCGGGCAATTGCCCTGCTTGCTACTCCCTAAAGCCAGCCCTGGGTTTTATATGCAGAACACCAGTTTTGTGGCACAGCTGGGCTGCGGAGTTGTTATAACATGTTGGGGGGGGGGTTAAAAAGAAAAAGGCTGAGAACCGCTGGTGTAGAGGATACGGCTGAAAGAAAGACCCCTGCCCAAAGGAAGAGCAGAGTTTGTGAGCCTCGCCCTATTTCCAGCTGTATGTTTAACTTCCTCCCAAACACCAACTTCCTGCCTCAGGCAAGGGCTTGAAACAGAAATGCCAAAATACCCTGAGAGGCTGTTTCTGACCCTGATGGAATCTGGGCAATCGTGTGGGACCTCCAAACTGCCGCACAGCAGCTCATCCAGATCTGGAGTCTTTGCCCTTAACTAGAGAATGTGATTTCCTGAGTTGCATCCATCACTTCATAATGTGCATTTATATCCCTGTGGCTGCTGCCATTAGACTCCAGGAGCATGATTCTTAGTTACTCTGCTTCTGCACTCGGTGAGAGGCTGGTGGGTTTCGCTTTAAGTTATCATTTGCACTTGTGTGCTGGGGCTATGTAGGGGCCGGGCCTGTCTCTGTGAGAACCCCAAGTATGTCTACACTACAGTCCAAAGTGTGATTGCAACGCGAGTAGACATACCGCTTCTCCGTTCACCCATGCTAGCCCAGCTGAAAATAGCAAAGCAGGTGCTTCAGTGCAGGCTTCAATGCAGGCTAGCAATGCGAGAACATACCCAGGCCCCACAGCATGCTTATACACAGACGCTTGTGCTACCGTGTCAACACCACTCTTTTTAGCAGCGCTAGTGCAGGTGGGACTTCCTGTGCTCCCATCACACCCAGGATTGCAACACAGGCAAACCCTTAGAGCAGGGATACTCAGACCTCAGTGGTTCAGGAGCCAAATTAGTGATCGACATTGCTGTGGCCCTTTTGGGTAGTGTAAATTCAAGGTTTCATTTACTATAGTAATAGTATTGTATTCCCACAGCAAATAAGTTAATAATGTACTGCAAGCTGATGACTTAATTGGTTAATGACATAGTAAAAGCATCCTGATTGGTTAATAATTAAGTCACAGTGTTTTAATATCCTGTGCTGCAAAGAACCACAGGAGACACAGACACTTGTGGCTCACGGGCATCAGTCAGAGTACCACTGCCTTAGAGCATCCTTCCTAGGGGTCTTGAAAAGAAGTGAACAGCAAAAGTGCACTGTAGAACAGCCACACCCCAATCCACCCATGCTAGGAGCAGGATGGGCATAAGACCCAAGTGCCAGCTGTGCACCGACTGGGGAAGCTCTCTGAGACTATTCCATTCACAAAAATGATTCAACCTACTTTACCACTTGCCAGAACAGCACAAAAAAAGCCTTAATGCAATGGAGAATAAGGTTGTTTTGGGGACTAAACCACCCAGCGTCAGCTACAGCAGAGAGGTCTTACTACCTCATCTGGAGATAGGGTGACTGGATAGCAAGTGTGAAAAATCGGGACAGAGGGTGGTGGGTAATAGGCACCTATATAAGCCACCAGTGCTCAGATTGTCAGCTTCTAAATCAAAGTAAAGGATTCTTGCTCCTATTTAATTGTGATAATTGATGTTTTTATACTGCTACGACCTTGGAATTCATTAGATAAGAATGCAACATTTACAAGCTCGAGTCTGAGGGCTTGAATAAGTCAGTTGTGCTAGGTGTTGGGTTTTTTTTTTAGTGCAGATGGTTAATGTGCTCAGTGAAGTCGCAAAGCTGTTCCCAACAGAGTAGTCAGGAATACAAAGGTTTGTTACTTGCCTAAATCTATAAGACAGATCACTCTCTCACTCCTATAGTATAAGCATCATGCACTGGTCTAGTCATGAGACTCACTGACTCTTATGGAAGTCACATGGCTAAATCTCTCTCCATGCTTCAGATACTGAGGTAAATAGCTGGAAATTCATGCTAAATTAGCCACAGTGCCTGTCTGCGTCCTTGATTCTATAAGGAGAGATATAAACAGAGTCAGGCTGTTGTGCCTTACAGTTTCAGAGAGAGAGAGCTGGACATAAGCAAGTCCTGTGCTATGCACGCTCTACAGGTCAACTCAGAATGGCTGATATTTTTGTAGGTTTGCACTATAATTCTGAAATGAGCAAAAGGAACAGACCTGGTGACTTTTACCGTAAACATATTATGCTACCCTTAGTGGAAAGCAGCACATGATATTAACCATCTTCTCAACTCTGAGGATAGAATGGGTCTTTTGTGTGTGTGTACATTTATATTTTTATATATAAAATGAAGATTACATTTAACAGTATAATTTATAATCTCTGATGCGCCTTATTGGTGCAGAACTGAGCAAATTAACTTTAATTTGCCCCTTAGAATTTTGCTTTTAAATACTCACTGCCCTCATAGAGACAGCAATAGGAGACATTAGTTAAATCTGACTAACTCAACCCATCCAAATAAATCTTCATTAGAAGGCCTGTCAGTATTGCCTTCCACCAATCCAGAGTGGGTGTCATTACCACCAATAGGCACAAGGATTTCACTTTATAAGCCAATGCATGGCTTCCTCACTGTAAATCCATTTTTAAATGCTGCCGTATTTGCCACCTGTGACATTGCACTCCATATATTTTATGGAAATATTCTGATGAGTGTGAATATAATGTAACTGGAATATGCTTCATCCAAAAGGTCTCTTGTAAGGTATCATTACAAAGCTTGTGTTCTATTGAGTGAGTTCATCCTATTTGTTTGCATGTATTATTTCTATGTCTGGAGTTAGGAGAATAAGATATAAACTTGTATTACTGATGTAAACAGGGTAAGTGGAAGCCATTAAGGGTGCTTCAGAATCAATGAACTGTGAATTGGTTTGTTTACCTACAAGCCTTCCTGTGTACATGTCTCCCAGCTACTAGGTAATGAAGAAGGAAGTCTTACAGTGACATGCGATCATGTCACCTGAACTGGAATCCATCTTAAACCTGGTGCTTTTCCATTTAGGAGGGATGGGGATCCAGAGAGACAAAAGATTCTCTCTTTGTGCCAAAGCTATAAAAGGAGGTTAAATAGAACAGAGGGGGCTGCCAGTCATGAGAAATCCCCTAGTTACCACCTGAGCTGGAACTAACAAGAACTGTACCAGGAAAAGGATTGGGCCCAGACTAGGAAGGAGTCTAGTCTGTGAAAGAAGCTTATTGAACATCTCTAAAAGGTGAGATTTACATGTATTCAGTTTCTTAATGTATCAGGCTTAGACTTGTGTGTTAAAACATATAGCATGAGGCAATGCCTGCTTACACCAGGTTTGAACTGAATCCAGCATGTGTATAGACATGGGCAGCAGGTATCGAAAGTTGGGGAAGGCTGAGCCTCCCCTTACAGCCTTGCATGGCCCCACCCATGCTCTGCTCCACCCCAGGCTCCTTCCTGGTGCTGTGCGAGGCTCTTCCCCCTGTGGCCAGGGCCCCAGGCTGGGGCTAAAGGGGACAAGCCTGTGCTCCAGTGCTGGGGGTGGGGGGTGCAGTGCCCGCCCACCTAGCACTCCAGAGCTGGGGAAGGGGGGCTGGCAGACACACAGGGTGGGGCCTTGGGCAGAAGGGGCAGGCTAGGCCAGGGGCTAGCTTCCCTGAGCCTGGGGTTCGCCCTCCCAGAGCCCGGGATTCACCTGCCACCCATGTGTACAGAATTGTTGAAACCGAACTAGATAGAATTCTAGCACCATTACAATTTGAAAGCTGACTGCCCTGTTTTTGAAGTTACTGAGAATTAACAGAGAAACTTATGCACTATGGTAGCAGCAAATTTAAAAAAATGCATAATTAAAAGAACACAGGACTCAATTCAATGTGGAATACAAAGATGGGCAGAGCAGATTGTGCACATATCTTCCCCTGAGAAAAGCAGCTCAGACAGGAAAAGCTAAAGCCAAAAGTAGACCAATTTCTGTAGTCTTTGTGAAACTGGCATATATTTAGAGAGAGAGAGAGAGAGCACGCACGCGCGCAGCACTCAGACAACAGTCGAGTATTGAGCATATGGCAATTTGACTATGAGAAACAGAACATTAAATGATTGGTTCTTTATCCAGTTAGTATCAAAGCAATTTACATAGTTCCAGTATGCTGGGCTGCTGAGACACACTGTGAATCAGGAAATGTTGGACAAACAATGGGCCACATTCTGCTCAGTTACTGATGTAAATCCAGAGCAACTAAATTAATAGACTTACAGGGAGCTTGACACTAATTTTAGCTGAACTGCACTGTGGCTCTTATGGCGCTGGATACTAAGGTGCGCAGAACAGAGTTGACCTGTCATGGGAGTACTGTACCCTTCAATGCACTAAGAGGAGGCTCCTGGCTTGCTGCTGGCACAGCTGCCATCTTGTTTCAGTTCAGATGCAGAATGCTGGTGAGTCACTGATCTCTCACGACAACTTCATACTAGTCCTTTGTGTGAGCCAAATTTAGCAGAGCTTTAAATGGAGCAGTGCTCTCATTGGCTTCCCATAGGAGCCTGGCCCAACTAAGCCTACGCACTTTGGACACTTGTTACTTTGTTTCATCTCAAGAAAGTTATCTAGTCTGAACCATGGCATTACTCTTTACAGACCAGATCCTCCGCCTCCATAAAATGTCATAGCTCTATTTACTATTTTAAATTGAGGTATGCCAGCTGAGAAGCTGACCGATATCATTATAAAGATAGTTTTAAAATATCCATTCTACCCCTCCCAGGAGTGAATCGGTCACACAGGCCTTGTCTAACTAAAAACAAGGTGTGATGGTAGTCAGGAATTCTTCATCAGAACCAACATTTTTTGTTGAACATTTTTTTTTTAAATCAGTTTGGTAAAAAACTTTCACCAAAAAGGTTTCTAGAGTCCAGGATGGAATTTCTAGTTGAAATGAAAGGGAGTGGGGGTCGGGGGGGAAAGAGAGACCCACCTCAGAATAGCCAATACCCACTGATAGGACACTCACGGGGGATGTGGTAATCCCAGGTTCAAGTCCATGTCCTGCCAAATTCAGAGCAGGGACTTGAATGCAGGTCTCCTATAGCCCAGGTGAGTGCCTTAAGCACTGGGTGAGAGACAGAGACAGAGTGAGTGTGTGTGTCAGCCTCTCCCACGTCTATCAGGCAGAGCTGGGAGTTGAAGCTGAGTCTCTCACATACAGAGATGTTCTCTAACCACTGGACTATTGAGTATTTTGGGCTGAGCCTCTCTCTCTTTTTCTAATTTTTTTTTTAATTTATTTTAAAGGAAGGGTCTTGGTTTCATTCCTCTTCAGAAGGCAAACAAAGGTCAAAACCTCGCAAGATTTTGCAAAATGGAATTCTTGTTTTCCAGCCTGCCCTAGTTAGCATGCATTAATTAACATGTCCTAACACCTTTCAAGTCTGGTCTAGACAAGGCTTACACTAAAGTGGCTGAGTTAAAACAGATTTTAAACTTGCCCAATTTAGTCCATGTTCATGCTGAGCTACCACCCCTTAAATTCTGGTCTGGACTAGACTGTTGCAGCCCGTCTGGAACTCTACATGGCATGCAGGGACATCTAGTTGCTGACTCCTATATTACAAGTAGACTTATCCGAGTGAGTGTTGTGCACAGCATCTTTCTCCTGGGTTTGCCTCCTTGCAGCAATAAATGTTCCGGCTGTAACACTAGTGGGAGCTACCACATGGTGCTTTAACAGTGTTCAGGTCAACAGAACTTGTATATTAGTTCTTGGGGGGTGAGAGGAAGAATTCTGTACAGCTGTAATGCAGTTTTCCATCCTGATCACATTGCTGAAGTCTGTTCTGCCTTGGTTTCTCTGTCTTCATCTTACAAGTTGGAGCTGATGCATACAGGTCCGCATGCAAGCAAAACAAAACAGCACATGGTGCCAAAACACAACAGCCAGGACTGGTTCTAATAGAAATGGAATACATATCAGAAGGATAAAATGTACAGCTGTCAACCCACTTGAAACACCTTCTGGCATGTGAATAGGATGAGCTCATTCTAGTCCTGGGTCCTTGCCTAAAATTCAGATAGTTTGAGAAGTTTGATGCATGGGTTTTATATTCTGTCTGGTTTCTAAATACCCTGTAGAGTTCAGCTGGAAGTGGCAAGAACCTGGCCTATGAAAATCTGCTGTTTCCATAGCAACCTGCACAACAGCCATCGCCCAGAGTCAGATTTCTCTATGGAGATCCTCAATTCAGCAATAGGGTAGGCAAAAAACCTCAGACACACAAACAATCGAAGTGAACTTTAAAAAACACCTACCAGACAGTCACCTTTAATCCCTCCTCCACTGGAGTAGCTATTTCTGAATGTCCCTGGTAAAAGCTCTTAAAAGCTTCATCCATCCTATAAAAAGTGCCAATATGTTGTGCTCTCAAAGATCAGACTATCAAAGCTGTTAAGAAAAAGAGAAATCTCTCTTCACTAGCCCCCAACATGCATATTCGGCTTTCCTCCTTTGTCAGCTCCTGGGGTTTGCTGACCAAGGAACCTTCTAGAACAGAGGTGGGCAAACTACAGCCCACAGGCCACATCCGGCTTGTAGGACCCTCCTGCCCAGCCCCTGAGCTCCTGTCCCTGAAGCTCGCCCCCAGCCCCTCCCCTGCTGCTCGCCTCCCCCACAGCCTCAGCTCACCCTGCCGCCAGCGCAATGGTCTGGGCAGCAGGGCTGTGAGCTCCCGGGGCAGCGCAGCTGCAGAGCCATGGCCTGACCCGGTGCTATGAGCTGTGGAGTGGCATGGCTGGCTCCAGCCTGGCGGCACGACCAAATATCCTGCTGCTCTGAGCGGTGTGGCTGTAGCGCTGCCAGCCACCGGTGCTCCAGGCAGCGCGGTAAGGGGGCAGGGGTGGATAGAGGGCAGGGGAGTTCGGGATAGTGGTCATGGGGCAGGGATGTGGATAGGGGTCGGGGCGGTCATAGGTCCCAGGGGGAAGTCAGGAAGGAGAGAGAGGGGGGTTGGATGGGGCAGTGGGGGGGCAGTCAGGGGCAGGGGTTCCAGGGGCTGTCAGGGGACAGGGAATGGGGGGATTGGATGGGGGGGGTCCCAGGTGGGATTAGATGGGGGGGTCCAGGGGCTGTCAGGAGACAAGGAACGGGGGGGGGAGATGGATGGAGCAGCCTCCCCTAACCAGCCCTCCATACAATTTTTGGAAACCAGATGAGACCCTCAGGCCAAAAAAAGTCTGCTCGCACCTGTTCTAGAACCAACAAACAATCTGTGCAAGAGGGTCTGGGTCCAGGCAGTGGGACAAACTGAGCAGTCCCCAGAGCCTGAAGAGGCAGACTGCTTCTTCGCCTTTCTGCTATGGATAGTATTTTGGACCGGAAGCCCGATGACTGGAGCCAAGAGTCCCTATGCATGACCAGCCCCGTGGTCAAGAACCAGGATGCAGTATCAGCAGTGCCCACAATGGCCTGGAGAGCCACCTTTGCCACCAGCCTTCCCTCCTCCACCAGGGACTGGAACTGGGCCTGGTCTTGCACAGGGAGTGGTCTTTAAACTCTGCCAGCCTGGTGCAGGTATTAAGTCATGTTTACTCAGCAACACCTGATAGCTGGCTATATGAAAATGAAGGCCTGTGGAGGAGAAGACCTTCCGGCCCAGGAGATTCAGCCTCTTTGACCCTCTCTAGTGGGGTGGATTTCTGCAGGTGCTGCCAAGTCCTTTCCGTAGCCCCTTGCACTACCAATAAAGAGAAAATTGGAGCCTTTGGCCAGCACAAAGTAACGTCCTTCAGCTCGCTTTGGGATGGGGGCACACGATGCTGGTATGTGCCAAACCATTTTGACCAGTTCCAGTATGACCTTGTTTACGGGAAGAGCCACCCTTCACAGTCCCTGTGGCTAGAAGATGTCCAAGAGACAGTGTTGGGGATCCTGGACCTCCACCAGCAGGTTTTGCAGGTCACTAGCCACCCTTTGGAGCAGATCTTGATATTGCTGGTGGTCCGCCACCAGAGTGTGGCAACAGATGACAGCATCATTCAGTGATGAGGTGGCTCTGGTCAGAATCGGTGGTACCTGCTCAGTGTCTTCCTCCTCGTACACCGATGGACCCGGATGACATGAGGAGGAAGAGCGGTAGGTCTCTTGCAATGGTACTGGGTGTCTGCTGTATGAATCCCAGGGCCCCAGTATGGCCAGAAGGAGAGATCTGTTGGTGTGTCATATGGCCAGAAAGGTTAAGTAGCTTGCAGGCTAAATGACCTAGGTCAACCTTTAGAGACAAGTTAGAAAAGTATGTAAATGGTAATTAGGGCCATTTCATGTTAGATAGACTAGAACTTTAAAAATGAAAACCTGTATTGTTAGAAAATTAGAGACACTAATTGTAAGCGTTTACTTATATCTTGTTAGATGTTAGCCATGTAAATAGACAGTTCATTTCACTATTGATTCAGAGATCAAAAGGGAATATTAACATTTAGATGAATTACTGGGTGAAATAATGTCATTGTCTATATGTCTCTTTAAAGTTTGCAATAAACTGCTTAATGGATAAATTACCTTGTGTTAATCCACATAGACTTATTTCCTAAGCATCACTGATAATTAACTATTTCAAAGTCTCGGTGATTGCCTATTGTCTGCTTAAGGACTCCATGCTGTCAAGAGAAGGCCTGGAATGGTATAGAGGTGTCTTGGGTCCTGATCCTTTTTAATCTCAGATCCATTTGATGCTTTATGCAGGGGAAGCTTGAATCATAAGACAGATCTCCAGTCCCATCTGTATCATCCTGAATATGAACACTGGACTATAAGCTATGGACTAATTCTGAAAGAACTCTTTGAAAATACAAAGCTCACCAACTCAAATATAAAACTGATCTCAGAATGGTAGTCATGTCTGTATGTATACAGATCTTTTAACCAATACTCTCGATCTTTTCTTTTTTAATAAATTTTAGTTTAGTTAAGGATTGGCTGTAAGCGTGTATTTGGGTAAGATCTGGAGTATTCATTAACCTGGGAGGTAATGTGTCCGATCCTTTGGGATTAGTAGAACATTCTTATACTGAAAATCTTATTTATCATAATCATATTTAACTTAGGTGACTGGGTGGAGGCACAAGGCTGGGTTGCTTTAAGAGAACTGTGTTTTGGCTTCTGGGTAACTAGTAAGGTATCATAGAAGCTGTTTTGAGGCTAGCTCGGTGGAGCTAGGTACTGGAATGACCACCAGCTTTGGGGATTGTCTGTCCCATTCTTTGCAGTTTGCCCTAATTAAGTAACCTCAGTGTGGCTCCTTTGGGACCCCCATCATAATTAGTCATGGTGGTTCCCACAGAAAGTGATACTAGGCATCCCTTGGGATGGTGGTGGTGGTGGTGGGAGATCATAGCTGGGAGAAGAGGGTTGCTGCAGCTGTCTGGGCTCCTGTGCCACGTAAGACTCATTGCGGGGGGTGGGGGGGAGGAGGCCGGGGGAGGGAGATGTGCATGTGGAAGTTCTCTCTTCTGACTCTTCCAAGGAAGACAATAGTAGCAGCAGAAACAGTGGTACCATCAGTTCGGAGAGGCCCCTGTCTGATGGATAGGGAAGAGGCCTCTCCTTCAATAGTAGCAGTGGTTCATCCTCCAATGCAGGAACCTCCCTGAGAGCTGTTGGGCCTAACAGAAGTGGAGACTGTGGGTAGGGGAGAAAGATCTCCTCCGGCGTCAGAAAAGTCTCGGTGTGGCCTCATCTGAGGAACCCAGTTCTACCATTGGAGCTGGCCGGTCTCTGTATTGCGAGGCAGTACCAGTGGTTCATCCAGACCAGTGCTCATGGATGGGATTGGCCCGTGTGCCCTGGTACCATGGTCACCATCAGTACAGGCAGATCCCTTTTCTTCATCTTACCCTCCAGCTGGGGGGCCTTCAGTGCCAGTTCCATGGGATTCATATGCAATGTCTCACCCGACCTGGCATGGCTTGGGGAGAGAACGCGTTCCTTGTGGGCAGTCCACTGCAGGCATCTGCCCTTATGCCCACAAGAGTGTTTCTTACTTTCATAGGGAACCCTGCATCTCAAGTCTTTGGGCTTCACTCCATGGCTTGCGCTCAGAGGGGTACTGCTGGCCAGCTGAGCCCAATGTACATGGGGGTCTCCCAGCCCAGGATCAGATTGGGGCCTCATAGCCTATTTATCAGCCTGAGCTCTTGGCCCTTTCTGGTTCTGGGCAGGAAGGACTTGTGCACATCTCTGCAAAGTGCAGCATCTGTCTGACCCAGCTGGTAGAGGACTCATCAATGTTTGCTGCAGATGGAAAAGGAGCAAGGACAGGAGACAGTTCTTGAAGCATAGGCCCTGGGATAAACAGGGTTTCCCCCAACCAGGGCAGAGGAGGGGGTTCCTACACTACAATATAACTATTTACAGCAAACGTATGCCATAATTCTTTTAGAGATTAGAAGAGCGAAGGAGGACAGGGTTGTGACTCAGGTCATGTGGTGGTAAGAGGGAACCGGAGTGGCGTTGACCCACATCACCCCTCACACCCTTGGGCGGGAGCACAAGAGAAGAAACGGTGCATGTGTGAGTCAACCGACACTGCTTGGAAAAACTTCCAGACTCAGGCGCATGGTATGCATGCCTGCCACATGTGGAATACACATAGCAAAACATTCTTTTTCGAGTGCTGGTCCCTATCTCCTGTTTAGAGTTTTACCTGGCTGGTTTGAGATAGTACTTTTTATTCATTTGTTAATTTTACAGCTAGTTCATTATTACTAGTTACCATCTCATGCTAAAAATTCCCTCTGCCATACCTTCTGTTTCATTGGCTTCCATTGCTCTGCAGCTTCTCAGAACTGAACAAAAGCTTCCAAGCATCTTAAACACTCTGGAAGCAGAATAAGCAGTTACCAATTTTCTTGTTAGTGGTACTTCTCTAGGATCTAACCCAGCATGGTACCAATTGCCCTCGGTTTTCAATAATGCATGGAGGGGACGAAGAACCCCCACAATAAGTGCCTGGTACTTGGGCCCTTACTGACTGCCACAATTGGGAGGGTATAACCAGTGATGAGCTGCCAAAATCTTAACAACCGGTTCCCTATAAAAAGTTCTGATTTAAGTGAGGGGAGTGGGGGAGGGGCAGGGGGAGACACACTCATGGGGCCGGGGGCCCCTGCAGGGCCTGGGGCAAATTGCCCCACTTGCCCCCTCGGCAGCCCTAGAGCTTGCAGCCCCCTCCCCCATTACCTTGCCAGCAGCTCAAAGCAGCAGGACGACTCAGGAGCTCAGCTGAGCTGCCCAGCTGGTGCCGGCGGCTGGCCATGCTGCAGCTGGGAGGAAGCGGGGGAAGGGCCGGGGGAGCCTCAGCCTCCCCAGCTGGGGATCCTGGGTGCAACAGGATGGTCCGGCCTGCAGACCAGAATTCTTTGCCCACTCCCTGGCCCTTTAACAACCGGTTCTCCACGGAGGTCTAATTTTAGCAACCGGTTCTTGGGAACCTGTGGAAACCGGCTCCAGCTCACCACTGGGTATAACCTCAACGAGCTAATGCATCATTTCAATTACCTGTCCAGATGTTATGTCATGGGTGCTTGTACAAAAGCTATCTGCAATTTAAGGACATCCTCTTCTATGCAACTCTCTTCTCCTACTCTTTACCATCACGTTTCTTCCATCTCTGTGCAGACAATAGTCCTTGTGTAGCTTTAATGCTATCTCAAAATAGAATTTGAAGAATGGCTGATGACTAATTGAGCTGGCCAGAATCTCAACAATAGGACTTTCTATAGGAGGCGGCAGCTCTGGAAACTTTTCCCTTAGACCCCTCTTGGTAACTATTTTTTCTACTGTTCTCTCCGTGCATCAATTCAAGGAAACCCCTGAAGAAACCTGACATTTTGTTTAGATCTTTCTAAGGGAAAGAAAAAGAAAAAAGGGCCTTCAGAAATTAGATCTATTTTCCCCTTAATCATTTTTGCTTCTACTATTGAGCTCGTAACAAAAATCTAAAGAAACTTTTAAAGGGAAAGGTTTTTTTCATTGCATTCCTGGTGTCAGCTGAGTGTCTATTCCAAAGTAAGTCAAGCTTTCTGGTTATTTAAAAAAAAAAAAGTTTGATGGGATATTTACTGACTGAGCTGTTGAACCAAGGAAAGAACTAACATTTTGCAACTTCTCAAAACCTGCTAAAGGGTATGGAGGGGAGATCCGACAGACTGACTGACATGCTGAAACTTACAAATGGGGGCAATTTCAGACTTAAAGCAGGTAACTCTTCAACCAGCAGAAGATGAAATATCAGCATAAGCACTTAAATGAAAATAAATTGCTGCCCCTTAAAGGAGGAAAAGCCTTTCCATTGTGTGAACAATCTTGGACTTACTGCCTGTTTCTAATGGGGATATTTGTACCTACTAGTACAAATACCAGCATATAAGTTCCACACAAGTGGAAATCAGAGTTTACCTTGGTTTAAAACTGTAAATTGTACTGGTGCATGCCCCGTAGCATTCTGGTTTAGCATATCTACACTAGGTTTGCATCAGTGCAGATACTTGAGTACTAATAACCCAGTGTAAACAGGCTTTAAACACTTCCATCCATTCTGCCAAAGGCTTCTCTGCTGCTCAGCAAAAATCCATTTCATTTGCTCAAACTTACAAAACCACTCAAATTCTTTGGGGCTCTGCATGGCCCATACTGTAGAGAAATAGGACCTGTACCATGTCTTTGATGT
Source organism: Mauremys mutica (assembly GCF_020497125.1). Taxonomy (NCBI): domain Eukaryota; kingdom Metazoa; phylum Chordata; order Testudines; family Geoemydidae; genus Mauremys; species Mauremys mutica. Next base: position 13,627,148 of record NC_059085.1, read on the forward strand.
TCTCCTAGTTATTCTTTTATGATCACATAAGAAATTTTTACAAAATTGCAGTTGCTTCATCCTGTTGGTTTCAAAGCATTAGTATGATCAAATGAGAACAAGCTTTTCTCTGCTTTTGAAAGTTAAATATTTACCCAAAGAATTGCCATACTGGATCAGAACAGTGATCCATCTGGACAGTATCCTACTTCTAATAGTGACCAGGATCAGATGTTTCAGAGGAAGGTGAGAAGGTAGGAATCCTATAGCAGAAAACTTTATGAAGCATCCTGCCCACAGGAGAAGTTTCCTTCTAACTTTGTTAGTGGTTCGCCAATGCCTGGAAGTATGAGTTCATATTGAGTAGAAGCTTTTCAATTGTCCACAAGGATCCTTAAGTCCTTCCTGTGTGGTTCATTCTTTAGAACCCAACAATGTGTACAAGTAGTTCACTTTCTTGCTTTCAATGAGTCTTACATTTTTCAGTATGGAAGCTCATCTGTTGGCATAGCTTGGTTAGGTCTCTCTAAGGTCCATGAATCTTCTCTAGTCTTGACTAACCTAAATACTGCTTCAGCTGTAAACTTTGCTACCTCACTAATCTCCCATATCCAGATCACTTCTGAACACTGGAGCACAATATGGAGCTAAGTCAACTGATTGGAAACATCTCACCTACGTGTAAGGATCTAGAAACTCAGGTAATACTCTAATGGCACCAGGGAATAGCTTTGCCAAAGCCATCAGTATTGCCAAAACTCAAGAAGCACTGCTTCAATTCACAGTAATTAAGCCCTCAGACTAGGTCCTTGTCTACCTCTCCCCTCCCTAAAAAAAAATAGGGAAAGTGACATTAATGGATTTTATGGTAGCATATCACACCATATTAATTTAATGATGCACATTATTTGAGTTTTGGAGTTTCAAATCAGTATTCACTTCATTCCTGTCTAAGCAAATCCTCTTGCACTTTCCAGGAGACCTAGTGAATAGTGCATTTGTTATAAAATCCTGAAGGGCAAAGGCTTAAAATCAAAATACTGAAAAAATTAGAGATATTAACAACTAAACTAAGGAAGCTTTCAGCTGTAGGACATAAATTGCTTCAAAGCAATTAAGTAGGTGATAAACTTTAACTCTAGATAAGCAGCTGTAAATCCATCCTACAGTAAAAATCTAAAACCCACATCTTGAGGTGAGCAGCACTGCGCACAGTAGTCATCTAAAAAAAGATGCATTAGAATTAGAAAAAGTACAGCAAAGGGCAGCAAACAATTGGGGTATAGAACAGCTTCCAAGAGGAGAGATTAAAAGGAGCCTGGGACTCTGAGAAAAGAGACAGCTAAGGGAGGATATGATAGAGGTCTATAAAATCATGAATGATGTGGAGAAAGAGAATAGAGAAGTGTTATTTACCCATTCACATACCACACAAACCAGGGGTCACTCAATGAAATTAGTTGGCAGCAGTTTAAAAAACAAAACAAAACGGAAGTACTTCACACACGCACAGTTAACCTGTGGAACTCATTGCCAAGGGATGTTGTGAAGGCCAGAAGTATAACTGGGTTTAAAAAAAAGAATTAGATAAGTTCATGGAGGATAGGCCATCGATGGCTATTATCCAAGATGGTCAGTGATGCGACCCCATTGTCTGGGCATCCCTGAGCCTCTAACTGCCAGAAGCTGGGACTGGATAACAGGGGATGGATCAATAATTGTCCTGTTCTGTTCATTTCCTCTGAAGCATCTGGCATCAGTAACTGTCAGAAGACTGGATACTGGGCTAGATGGACCATTGGTCTGACCGACTATGTTCATTCTTACGTTCTTACCTGTCCCCTCAGCTCCACCTAACCTATTCATATAGTCCCTTGTTGCATATTGTCTAAATGCTCAATTGAGCGGTCAGGTCCAGGGACTATTTATGTTAGTTGTGTAATGTTTAGTCCAATAGGGTCCTGATCCTGGTTCAGTGTCCTTAAGTGCTACTGCAGTAGCAAGACTGAAGAGATCATGGAGTTAGACTCTATGGCAGGCTCTCTGGCCACAAATGGTCACAAATACTTTTGTGACTTTTATAGTGTCTTGTTCGTGTTTATTCAACCTATTTTCAGACTAGCCACTGTGATATTTGTGGGGGGACTGGTCACCATGGTCACATGGTACTATTTCCTTTTCTTGATTGGCAGATTAGCAAACTGCTTTGTCCCAACGTAGGACAGTTTTGAAGGATGGCTCCTCTCACACAGGAGCCCAGTGCCACCCAGTTGTCATGGCCTGGAGAGATCAAATTTTTGTTTAACATACTATATGTATTACATAACATAACACCCTACTGTAAACTGCATCCAACAGTCTCTTCTGCCCCTGCATCCCAACTCCACTTTCCAGAATGGAGGGTCTCTTCAGTCACACCCAAGTCCTCGCACAAAGACAGCAGCTGCTCCACACAGTCACCGAGTGAAATGCACATTTTCTGAGCACAGCCTATGTATTACTGACTATGCAATTGCTTCAAACTTCACTGCACATAAGTTTAGCATTCTTGCCAAGTCTCTCATCACTTAACTCCAATTCACTCCCCCATCATTTGTATGGGCATCGCAGCTATTTCACTTCTAAAATTATAAGTCAAGCTGGTTCTGTTTCAAAACCTCCCTTTGGCTTAAAATAAAAATAGGGATCAGTGGGAGACAAATCCAGTTATACAACTGCAGTGGTGGTGCATTTTGCTCCCTATAGCACAAATTCGTACCTGGAGCACATCAGTTGTTTAACATCCTCAGCTGAAGCCACATTCACATGCAAATTACTGACGTTAAAATATTTATCTTTCCACACATCCAGCATTTCAACATGAAGTCTCCTACCTTCCTCATCCGAACAGCAGGAAAACTGGAGCTTACAGTGTCTGTTCTGCACAATATTTTGTCATTTGTTTCATCTCCTCCAAATAAAAATAGAAATGCTTTGAATAAAGAAAACCATGGGAGCCAGGTATGACAGCTCTAGAAAATTGCTGACACTGCAGCCTCTCCTGTTGTCCCTGTACCTGCAACCAATAAATAATTTCTTACTTGAAAAGCCACCATATGCATGGACACTTGAGTACATGATCACCACACTCTGTGTTCAGGGTATTTTAGGTGACCTCACTATTTCAAACAGACAGCCTCCATGCATGGACCCTGCTCTAAGAGAGGTCCACTCTCCTGAGGCTAGGCTGGATGAGAGTAGGAGCGAAGGGGTGTGGAGTAGAGAAGGAATCCTTTACCTACCCAATGGTTTGCAGAGTAAATGACTGGTGGAACTGCATGCCAACAAATCCCCCAGTCCTGCTCCTCCTTTAGACCACTGTAGTCCCCCAAACCTTGCTGTTCAGGGACAGGCATGGAAGCCCAGCCCTCAGTGGGTGCAGTACCACAACACAGGCTCCCCCAAAATACTGACCACCACTGCCTGGTGCAGCAGAACCACATGGGTTCTACTGCCTGTGGGGCCTTCTGCTGCCATATGGTGGGTGGCAGGATATGTCCCCAGGCCTGGATCTGGGACCTAGGACACAGCTACTTTCTTGTAGAGATGTCAAACTGGGGTTTGAGCTGGAAAAACTTCACATCTGGGTTTGCCCACAAATCCCCACAAGGTGTTTTGGCTCCAGTTTCTTTGAAGTTCAGGGGTGGGGTCTGAACCAAGTCCAGACGGGGCAGGCAGGAGGAAAAGGGGCAATTGCCCCCAAAGCCCAGAATATATGGACACTTCTTCTGAAATCAGCAAAAGGGAAAACTACTTAACACTTGGGTTGTCATTCAGCATTAGTGTCAATACTCCATTGCAACAAACAGGAGTCACCTCTTGCCTACGACAGCTAAGGCCAATCCCTCTTTGACTCCTGGGAGGGGTTGGTGTCTGCTTGAGGTATCTAACTGTAACACTAAATTAATCGCACATGCCCTCCAAAATGAAACCGTTTCTCCTTGGTCGTACACTTGGAAAGATTGTACTCCAGGGCCTCTCATCCAGAAGGGTTTGATCTGCCATCATTGCGGATAAACAACTCAAAAACCAAAGCTCAGACTGTGCAAAACCAATGAGCTGACCTGTGACGGGTTGGTACTGACTCAATGGGCCATAACTAGTTCTCCATTTGGCCTAGGTCTAGAACAACATCGCTCCAGAAAGCATGTTCCTTAAACATCTGTTCCTGTGGTTTCTTACATTAGTAAGACAGTGGTGAAACACAACCTTTGGATAGAGGAGTAATCAAGGGAGATACTCTAAGAAGGCTACTAAACAGACCGTTCTGAACAAAATCAGTGAGAGAAATGAACAAAATAAATATTCCTCAGACCCCAATCTCTCTTTCTCCCATGGGCCAGAACCTAGTTTCTAAGAAAGAAGCTTCCCACTGGATTGGGTGTTTTGGTTAGTAATGTTTGAAGCAGGAACAAGCTCTCCATAGATTCACAATTTCATGCTACTTAAAGATTTTGAAATAAAGGGCAGGGTTATTTCTGTTTTCAGAAGCCATTTTTATTCAAGTTGTAGAATATGAATGCTATTTGATTAAAACATCTGCCCCTTCCCTCATTTTCAAAACAAGCCCAACAAGAAAAGGTCAGAAATACAGGGGCAATGTCTTGTAATTTGTCACTGTGGAGTTTGAAATTCATTCTTTTCCCTTTACTCTGACAGACTACGTGACTACACAGTCCCTTTCCTCCAAAGCTCTCCAGATTCCTTACCACCATTAAGCCTCACAGGCCCCTTCCAAAGCTGATAGTAACTCAGGTTACAGAAGGGCAGTGAGGCAAGGAGACCTTAAGCTGTAAGGGGAAGGCTTTCAGAAGTACCTTTTGAAAGTCAATGGAACTTGTACTTCTACTATCCCAGAGGTATTTTTGAAATTCTTCCCCTCAATTTGATGAGGCCTCAATTCTTGGGTGTCCAGCACACGTGTATTAAGCTGGGCACCCAAAATGAGTGGACACTTCTAAAAAATTTAGGCCTAGCCGCTACCTCCACCCCCTTCCAAAGTGATTTGGCAATTCAATAGCAGAGCTTGGAATGGAAGATGGTAATCCTTACTGCTGGCTCTCAGGAGGAGGAGGAAAAAGCTAAGTAATGCACTACAGTAGACGCTGATAACGTGTGAAGATTTGGATCCTTCAGATAACCTCCACTGCCAAGCCTTATTTTACTAACACTCTGCTGTGAGCTTTCCAAACAAAGTCCCATATTATAAAAGTAAATTTAATTATGTAATTACAATTTGCTTCTGAAAGTTAAACTAAAACAGAAACTAGGTCATAAATTGAAAGCAAGGTATCAATATTTAACTTGAAATTATGTACAGAGAAATACTATAAAACAAGCAGCATGAAATATTATTCCACTGGGCACTGACCTCAGCTGATTTATTCAAGCAGAAATATCACCTCTTCAATTTAGAATGCAGCTATCTTATTAAGATGCATCTGTTAATTGTGATTCAGTATTGAGAGTTGAGACTAATCTGTTTGAGCAATTTTGCACCTTTACTGTTAGTGAACATACTTAACACACGTATTAGCAAGGAATCTGATGTCATCCCAGGGCACATAAAATACTTATAAAAGAATGATTTCAGTAGAGCTTGTGCCAATTCACTGGAGCGAAATGGTTTGCCAAATATGTTACAGATTTGAATAAACTTTCACCAAAACACAGGCAGGTTTCCATTGGTAGTCTGACCATGTTTCATGGCGTACAGCTCTGCAGGAACTGGAGCTGGGTCTCTCGGGGCTGTTGGCGGTTAAAGACAACTTCTGCATATCTAAACTCTAATAAGATGAAATATCAATTTTCCTTTCTGTCCCTAACTTGATGTGGCATTGCTCCAGGCTGTTAAACCCTGTTCCATCTCAGATGAAGATGGTTGCATTTAGTGGTGGATGAAGTGATTTGAATACCTGGTCTCAAAACACTACAGTAACTATTACTACTACTTCTATGGATCTCCAAGACATCTGAAAGCTTCATGGGACTTCCTAAGAATATGGGCTACCTTTGGCTATGATGTTTGCAAGATCTCCTGTGACTGCAGCACAGCAAGATTGCTCAGACAGATGGTGTACTGGTACTACTGAGAGAGTAGGAATTCTTGATCAACCCTTTGAAAGAAGGATAATCTTTAAATGCAGCTAGTGGGTGGTTAAAGCACAGATACATGAACAGACCTAAAAGATCACAGTGCTCAGTATAATATCCCAAAACTGAAACAATGCGCTGCTGCTGGAATTTAGGACACGTTTCTAAATTCTGCAGGGGCCCACTGCAGCTTAATCCAAGCACATTCTGCAGAGTTACTCCCGTTTCAGCCTGTGGTGGTGGTTACTTTTACCTCTCATCATGCTCCTATGGCCTTGGCCCAAGGAATATTGGGGAAGTGCAGGCAGACTGGCTTTGATGGCAAGGGAAAGTGATAAAAGGAAGATAATGGATTGAAAAATATGAATTCTACAGCTCCCTAAAATTCAGAAGCAGCAGCCCCTTAATGACAAATCATTGATTCTTCTTTGGGCAGCTTCTCTGGGCGGGGTTGCACATTAACTAGAGGACAAGAGTAGAAGCAATTCCCCTCATTGTCTCTCCCCTATTGTGTTTTACTTTTTCACATCC